>NC_090265.1:1107766291-1108998791 GCF_040414725.1 Anabrus simplex | reverse complement strand
GTAGGTGGTGTGGCAATTATTCCATTTAAGCTTTTAAACTCCAGAACTGAAAAATTTCTTGTGCTGCTTAATGAAATATGTGTTATAAAACAGTATGAAAACAATTAAATTATTAGTTTTGAAAGCTATATTCAGATTATGTTTCTTGAAAATATTTGTGACCTGGTATTATTATTGTTGAACGAGAAGGAAGAACATGATTTTTTGGGTTCTGCTTCTTTAATTAACGTGGAATACAACTGATTTTTAATTTTATTGATAATTTTGTCAATAATCGCAAAATAAACAAACTCAAAACAGTAGTGTTGGCAATAAACAGAGAGGGACGGCCAGTGAACATCATGCTAGGATACCATCCACTAGAAAGAGTGGAAAGCTTTACATACCTCGGCAGTGTAATATCTCGAGATACACTATCCACAAAGGAGGTGGCAAATAGAGTGCAGAAGAGTTCTCACTTTGACCAGCAAGTATGAACACTCCTCTGGAATCCCAAAGTACCAACAAAATCAAAGCTGGTGATGTTCAATCAGTACTTCACACCAATCTTAACCTATGGTATTGAAACCTGCACCCTCACTAAGAAAGACTCATCAAGGTTGCAGGCATCCGAGATGAAGTTCCTTAGGTCCACAATTGAAAAAAACCAAACTGGATAAGTTGAGGAATTATGTGGTTAGGAAGGAAGCTGGGATGTTACATCATTGTTAGATCGGATCAGGGGCATGTAATGAGGATGGAGCCAACAAGGACAGCATATGTTAATTTGGAGCAACATGTGGCAGGGAAACAGATGGTGGGAAGAACAAGAACCCACTGGATGGACATCATAAAGATGGACATTGCAGATCGGGGAAGGACACTGGAGGACGTCATTAACAACAGAACGTATCTCAATAAGACAGAATAGAAGAGCCTCGCCAATAGTACCTGGGAAACTGGAAATGTAAAAAGAATGATGATGATTTTGTCAATAAACTGTTTACTGTAGTAATTATTTCTGGCTATTTCATGAGTAATGTTCAATTCTGTTTTTTCTTGGATTGAGGGATAGCTAAAGCTCTATGAACCATAACAGTAGTACTTTTTCTTGTGTGACAACTGAGGATGTAATGAATCTTGTTGGAAGGTGTTAGCATTTTGTAAAGGTTTTTTGTAAATACTGTTAGAAAGTTGATTTGTACATCTAGTGATGGTTCAATCTAAATAATTTAAGATATTGATTAGATTCAGATTCTAGAGTAAACTTAATATGAGGGTCTAAACCAACGTTTTCTAAAGAAAAATAATTTTTTCTTAGCCAAAAATTTATAATACAAAATCCATAGAATTATGCAATAGTAATAAAGACATTAACATTCAACCCAATCATTCCACCCATTCTTTTGATATTATTAACATTTGCCCAAGTACAACTGGTTGTTCCACGCCTACAGTTTCGACAATGTGCCGCTTGACTTTAAGAACATTTTAATCATTTTGATACAAGATATTAATAATTGTCAAGAAATTGGAAAGACAGTAGTTTTATCTTCAAATATTTGTATATTAACCACCACTTTAAATATGTCTTGTTTCATCATAATTTAGATGTACAGTATTTGTATTTTTTCAATGTTCCATTATTTTATTAACTTTTGCTAATTCTGAGTAACTGTAAATGGCTGAGGATGACCTTATTTTAAGGGTCAAAACTAGTCATTAAATATTGCAATGAACAGGTGGACCTAATTATACTATCATGGTATGATATTCCTCAGTTTTATCTTCTTGCCTCACTCACTATGAATCCAGGTGTTTTACAGAGGTGAAAAAGAGGATACTAAAATATTTATGTTACATAAGTATCACAACACTTCAGTCCTAGTACTGGTAACAACAGAAAAACTTCAGAGGCAATGTATTTTCTTTTTTTTTTGCTAGCGGCTTTACGTCGCACCGACACAGATAGGTCTTATGGCGACGATAAGAGGCAATATATAAAGGTCATACTGAAGGTATCATGTATTTCATCACAGTCTATGGATTACATAACATGCTGAGGTATTGTGTCATCATTAACTTACACTGCAGAGGCACAGGCATTTATTACAACATGGCTCACAGGGATGTTTTGTTTCGACAATGTGATGTCATTGAAGTCCCTGTCCAAACGTTGTGAATTATCCGAGTAGATAATTGAGGGATGATCCCTCCTGGCTGTAGCGGTGATTAAGGGGAGCGAGAGGGGGCAGTTGCCCTCCCACTTTGTGGAGGAAACATTAGATTTGTACTCCAGTTTAGCCAGCTGAAACTAGGAATTTTTTTTTTTAAACTGTGCAAGCCCTGTTGTCTTAGCTAATTCTTTCCTTTATTTAATTTAATTTTTAACAAAATTTTTAGCACATATACACATAAAATGCCGTTCATTGCGGCTAACTGATTTGTATAGCACCACAGCAAGTAGTGGAGACTTCTTAAATACTGTGAGGAAGGGTAGCAGAGGTATATTTTTTGCCTTGTTCGTGGATACTGAAGTATGATTCACTTGTTTGCTGTGCGTATTCGTCAGTCTGTCAGTCTCCTTAGTGTCTGTTAGTTTTTTAGTGTGTAGCCGAATACTAAATTATTTTTAATTGTATAATCTTCTATTTAATTGTAATACATGTGTAATATAGTTTTTCTGGTGAAAGTTTTATTAAATAGTATTTGAATCAAAATCTAAAAAAAAACTATTATACTGCATTTAAGTTGATAAACAGTCAACCTTTACCTCTCTGTCAAAATTTGTTCAAAGAGCATAATAAACCTACCATTCTGTAGCTTTCTTTTCTGTAGCCTGCAATATCCCTCAAACATGGGTACTTTTTGTTGTCTGTACATTTTTTGCCCCCCCCCCCCCCCCCACTTCTAATTCCCAATTGCCGCTACTGCCTCCTGGCCATGAATCTTCTCAATGAAAGAGCAAATGCTTTAGTTATAAAATAAAAATTTTAAAAAATCTGAAATTTTTTTTTTTGCTAGTTGCTTCACGTCGCGTTGACATAGATAGGTCTTATGGCTACGATAAAATCTGAAAATGACAATAAACCTAGGATATAAAAAAAGCAAAGACAAACATATTAAAATATTACAAATTAGGAAATTTCTGCAGCTGAAATTTCATTGTGCATATGGGGATATGTGCTGGGCACTAGCAGTGTTAGGAGATGGGCGAAATATTTCAAAGATGGAAACACAAAATTTTAAACATTTTACAGAAAGGTATTTTGCTCAATATTTGGGTGAATATTAGGGAAGGTATTGATATTCATTTAGATCAGAGAACTAATCCAAATTAAACCTTAATCATTTCAGAAAAGTTAACATTTTACTGTATATAATGAAATTATAAACTTTGATAGCAAACATAATTTCTTGACCATATTACATAACATGCCTGTCACACACCCCCTTCTTTATCTCCCCCCCCCCCCCCCTCCCTCTCTCCCTTTTTAGCACTCCTGTACCAAGTGACCCTCTTGCTGGCTTAGTGTCAGTTCAGCTGGCAAGTAGCGAGCAGCATAATATACCGTAGCTGATGGAGAGTGAATAAATAACTCACATGTTTCACATTATTTTGCAAACATAATCTTCGTCATTTTACTTCAATTTTTCTAATACTTACTCTGTTCATTTATATATATATTTATATATATATCATGCTTCTGCCACCACTAATTTCAAATTGCAATATTTTCTGTTTTTGACAAGAGCTCACAAGCTACTTTCCACAACAGAGAACTTCACACGTTAGATTTTATTCAACAGATTGACAATATTTATTAGGTGAAGCACATGTAACTTCAAATAGAATGAACTTTTTACTGCATTTATACGATATACTAAGGCCATTTTTAAAAATTCAAAGGTCTACGGATCCAATTTAAACGTTCTATTGTTTTTAATTACTGTACAACATTATGACTTATCTTTCATGAATTTCAGTTACAACATTATGACTTATCTTTCATGAAGTGTTCAAAAGGAACATTTTAATATAGTGTACTATGTATGAACTTCTCACATAAGAATATGAGAAGTTCATACATAATGTTGTTGTGAAGTTCATACATAATGTTCATACATACACAACAACATTATGTATGAACTTTTCACATAAGAATATGGTCTTCTGACGTAACATCGTGATTGTTTTAGAAAAATGTACATTTCATTTTAATCATTTTATTATGACATTTAACGTAGCTGAAGATGGACCAAAGAGGCTGGAACATGTCCTACTATGTAATGATTTTTACAATTTAAAAATGTATATAAATGCAGTTGTATTGACTAGGTGGACAACTATATACCAATACAATTTCTATACCACTGTAAATTGTCAATATGGAATTATGACCAAGTACACCATATGTCTTACTTAATCATGCTGCAAGACTGATTATAAAACATTATATGTAGGCAAGCTTTTACGTACAATGAACTTCATATGTGGTAACTAGAGCCCAGATTTCCATGCACTATCAAATCTCAAAATATGCATGCATTCATGCAATATCATATGGCAGAACCTGCAGGTTCAGTGCAATACCAAGGTTTGTAAGCTGCTATCTCAGTAACATGGCATCACAGAAGTGTGATACAAGTTTTGTTTTGTTCGTCTAACACAGACAAAAAATGAGCCGTCAATGAGTCAATGAGTTCAGTTTATAACAGTGTACAACTTGGACACCTTATTCCTAAGAATTACAGGGATCAATGTGGGGCCTTCCGTCTTACGTCAATGTTTACTTAAGCAACAGATAAGAAAGTGCTTGGTTAATTGGATTATAGACCTCTTCCGTATGTACTAACTTTGGTTGTCACTTAGGATGCCAGGAATACATTCTCTGCATCTCTCAGTAATAGACATACTATATAACGTGGAAAAATGGTCCCGATTTCTGCAAACAAACATTCATAAAATGTACTATCCTGCAAGTTAACATTATATATGCGCCAAAGTCAGAAGAAGTCATATTATGCAATATTAAATGTAAAAATACTCACTATTAAATCCAAAATCTTCAAAATATACATTATGCATGAATTTTCTCCTAAAAAGACCAAAACATGCAAACATGCAGGGAAAAAGAGCGGTCATTTAGAATCATTAAGCCATAGAACGAATATCTGCAAAGTTTGAGAACTGTAACCAGCTTATTTATAAATATGCATTAGCATGGAAATCTGGGCTCTAGTGATAACTAATCATTTTTATTTTATTCACCATAGTCCTCACAGAAACAACTACCTAACGAGCACCTAGTTTGACCCACCATATATCCAACAAACCTCATTTCCCTCCACCACGGCACGTAACGCCCTCGAAAGGGCTCTGGCCTGCCCAGCGACCGCTGCTCAGCCTGAAGGCCTGCAGATTACGAGAGGCCGTGTGGTCAGCATGATGCATCCTCTCGGTTGCTATTCTGGGCTCAAGACCGGGGCCGCCATCTCACTGTCAGATAGCTCCTCAATTCTAATCACGTAGGCTGAGTGGATCTCGAACCAGCCCTCAGGTCGAGAGAAAAATCCCTGACCTGGCCGGGAATCGAACCCAGGGCCTCCGGGCGAGAGGCAGGCACGCTACCCCTACACCATGGGGCCGGCAACAAACCTCATTTACTGGTGTTTAACTCTCTTAGCCACAAAAGTTAAAGTAACCTTTCCATATTATTCTCCATTGGGACCAATACAGAATGTCTGTTTTATATATTTTTATACTTCATTCATTCAAAATCAATATTCTGTCATTAATGCTGGTTTGGTAGATATTAATACAGAATATTCAATTTTTATCCTTATAAAAAGTTATCTGATATGGGATATGATTTTCTCATTAGGTACTAATCTGGATATTCTGCATGTCTACCTCAGTCTTGTTTCTTGATATGGGGTCAGGGATGAGGTGAGATGAATTTATATATGGCATGTTTTTATGGCCAGAAGCTCTTCCTGTTGCCAACTTTAGCTGAGGAGCTAATGATGAAATGAATGATGGTGAATGAAACTGGGGTAAAGAATTAGCTGTGGCCTATGAATATGAACTGTCCGGCATTTGTCTGGAAGTGCAAACAGGAAACCACAAAAAAACATTCTCAGGTCAGCTGAGGGTGGAGCTCAAATCCACATGTCTCCCAATTGCAGAGACGTAAACTACACCAAGCCTAGCCATGTCCTCCACCTTCCATTAAGTCCAATCAATGGGGCTGCATGTTTCATGCCAGGATTGGTCTGCTAAGTCATTAAAGACATCTGCATCGAGCATGCAGATAATGAAAGAACATTAAAAAAAGCCATTTATGAAGGTGTGATGGAGCAAAGAGAGTAGACAGGCATTTATCTTCATTTCTCCCATTATTAGCATACGGCTTTCAGTGCCAGGAGTGTCTGAGGACATGCTCAGCTTGTCTGGTGCAGGTCCTTCCAGTTGACACCGATGGGTGACCTGCACGTCTGTATATGAGATGATGATAATGAGGTAGGGAGAGAGTGAAACCTGGTGTTGGCACACAGACTACTTCTAATAGCAAAGGGTCTGTTCAAGGCTTAATGTCCCCATCCAACAGATGAATCCCCATTTACAGCATCATCTGTGGAGAGATTTGGAATTAAATCCAGACTTTTGGCATGATATCTAGTGATTAGAAATTGCATATCACCACCTCTCCTACTCTACTTGCCAATTTTCGGATGATGAACATTTTTTCACCAGCGGGACTCAAACCGACTAACCACGGTGTCAGACTATATAGGCTTCACAACTTATAGATCATGGCCACCAGGTGGGCTTTCATTTCTCCTGAAGTAGCCTGGATGGAAAATCTAGTTTTACAGGTATATTCCCCTTTCATTATTTACAATGTTGTTGCTGCTGCTTTTCTTCAAGTCTCTTTGTTAACACCACTCCTCATCAATTCAACACTGCATTCGGTAGTCTTTGTTTGCTTCTGATTCTACTCATGAGCCTAAAATTTAAGCATATTTCTGGATGTTCTGGAAAAATCTCATGAATTATAGATTTTCAAAAAGAATGTTATTTGCTTAACATCCTTGAATATCAACAGATTTTTAAGAGATGCTATGGTGATGGAATTTTATCCTGCAGGAGTTCCTTGATGTGCCAGAAGCAAACAATACAAAGTTGATTCATTTACACGCCTTCAAATCTCATCAAATCCTTGCTGGATTGAATACACTCACTATTTTGCAGACAGAAGAACACCATAAAGACCGACTAATATGCACTTAATTCACATGTGACATAAATAAGTGTGGACAAGCATGTACATAAGAAGAGAATCCATGATTGATCCTCCAAGAATGAATCACCAAATTTGTTTCAAATTAATTCACACTATCATGATTTAAAACAAAATCAAGTTTTTGGGTTATTTGCCTTGTCCATTAATTCTGTATTCTACACAAAATACTACTGTATATCTTCTGAATTAATAAAAATATTACATACAAATACTACGTATGTATTCCCACAGAGAGAACTAGTATGAGGAACAATACTGATACTCACTCTATAACAAAGGCTTTAGTGAACTACATCGAACAGATTTATTTTATACAATATCACCACATATTTTGAGTTTGCACTAGACTTATGAGTGAAAAGAAATTGGATTATTAACAGTCCGAGAATAGCGAGAAAGTAAAACATTGTTGATGAATCTTACACCATACATTTTGTTTTTACACTCCAACTGTAAATTCTTTAAAATATGCTTCATTAATAATGCTCTCGACTGATATTATAACAATCGTGTTAATTCTATACTATTATATATTCTTTCAGTCTATTTCTATAATATTATATATGTTTTTTCTGCCTATTTCTTGCTCAGTGTATTATAAACTGAAAGGAGTGTATTGAAACACATTCCCACCAAGGATCTTCATGAAAGGCATGCGTAATGCAATTATTGCAGTACACTTTCAGTGAAATAAAATGTTATCAAAAGTAAGTCAAGACACATTAAGATGAAAATCCATATGCACAAGAACTGGGAGGCATGAGAAAAGATTTTAGAGACTAACTGAATTGTAGTGGGTTCAGAGGAATTATGGAATGGAATAATTTATAAAGGGAAATGTTCAATAAATTTCCATGTTCTTTGAAACCATTTAAGAAAATACTTGGTAAACAACTGATAGTGAACCTGCCAACTGGATGACAGCTCTAAATACAAATCAATGGTGACCAATTGATTGAAAAACTGAGAGACAGTTGATAAGTTATAATTTTCACAGTGGTCCATATTGAAGATAATTACAATTCAATTGAAGAAAGAGATCCACTTATTCAACACACATTTATTATAACAACTAGTCAATTCTGGGTAGAAAGGAAAACAGATAATGTTTGGGCATAGATTTTGGCCAACCCTGAGGATGAAGGGGAAGTAAGCGAGACGTCACAAGTGTTTGTCTTCCAGGAGGTGTGGCCTGTCATGTTACGCACTCCGAGGTCACTCCCAACACCATTATCTCGGGAACTGATTAAGATGTTTGTAGGGTTAAACATTCTGGATATACTGGCTTCTCCTAATCAAGGAAAACAATTAATTAACTGTAATTTAATTGCGAAGAAATGTGCGTGATGAAATCCCGCCCCAATACGTATGGCATTTAAGTGTTTAATCAGTGCTGACAATAACTCCATAGGAACGGTTTTCCAAACACCCTTGCATCTCTGATGATCATAATTACAGTTGAACCTGACTTATACGTATATCAAGGGGAAGAGAAAAAACTATGTGTAACTCAGAATTACTTAGAAATCAGACTTACACAATACATCACATATTTACTGAAAAACCAATGGAATAGACCTATATGTGTAAATCCTTGCAAATAATAAATACATTAAGAGAGAAAATATTGGTCCTGCCTTGAAGAAATCAGGTAGATTGGCTTGTTTCACTTTTCTTGCATTAAGAGTAGAAACCTCATTTTGCAAACTTAGTAATGAATTCAAAGCATTTTCACTACAACTTTTTGCACTGATGTAACGCCTACACGCATCGATTGCACGTAACACTTCACTCAGTTCAGGTGTTCCAAGATTCAAGTCGTTACCTCCATTACTGTCACTGTCGCTTCTAGCTGGTCCATCAGAACCGCGTTGTTGACATACATCAGCATATAAATTATGCATAGGAGAGTTTTCCACCTATTCAATACTAAGTTGTATTTACAATGTTATTTACATTACATGGGACTAGTTTCAACCCTACTCGGGGTCATCATCAGCCATATTAAACATACACAATATTTGGCGAAATCCTAAAACATGTTTCTAAGCAGTAAGAATCTTATGAATATATAATTTACAATATGAAGTGTGGTTGAATTAGGCAAGGGTTATGGTGCTCAAAATGTTGCAAATGAAATATTACGTGTGACGTAGGTGAGTAATAATTAATACATGTACACTAAACATGCTAAAAGGTCTGGAATAAAAGTACAAATCAGGTGCTCTGTGTTGTTAAACTTTATAGACTCATGGAATTCAGTAGGTCCTGGTAATACATAACGGTTGTGGACCGAGTGCTATGTTACTAAGAATGAACACAATGTAAACTGACACATATATAAAAATATACAGGTACAATGTACAATGTCTGAGTAACAAAATGTGTAGTTGATACTCTCTAGAAGAAGAGTCGACTATACACTGTATCAGCTTAAGCGGAGATTTTGGCACTTGGTATATTAAGTAACAAACAGCTGCATGGTTGATTGTTGGAGTTGTGCAGAATGTGAAGTTTTTGAATTCTTGTTGAGAAGAAAGTAGACACTGCGCATGGTGATATTAATTGGTGGAATTCTCAGTTCATAATGGAAAACAAATTGGACCTCGTGCTGCGGTGTGTGTAGCTTAGCTGATAGTGTGCGACTGGTAGTAAAGACTAGGTAAAGAACTGATAGGGAATTTCCCACCTGGACAATGGCTCTACATACAGATCAATAGTGATTGACTGACTGAATTTAATTCAATTCATTAATATAACAATAATTCCCACCATTACAGTTAATCAAGCTGGCCAATATTTCAAAATAAATTTGTTATTTTTATATTTTAATTGCACAATGACTTATAATTTATTCCTTATCTTTAATCTTTTGGATCCATATTATTCTACAAACCTTTTATATATGCTAGTGGACTGAGCACCTCTGGGATGTCTCGGCGCTCAATGAGTGAGCTTGTGGACAGACACAATATGAACCAAAGAACTATCACTTATGCATCACAATACTTAATAGCCACTTTTAGTTTCTCAACTTCATATTATCTGTTTATATCACAGTCCTGAACCCCTTATAACGGGCATACTGAGTAACATTTTATTTCTTTAATAAAGTTTACATCGCAATACTTAATAGCCGCTTTTAGTTTCTCAACTTCATATTATCTGTTTATATCACAGTCCTGAACCCCTTATAAAGGGCATACTGAGTAACATTTTATTTCTTTAATAAAGTTTATTATTGTTATTATTATTATCATCATCATCATCATCATCATCATCATCACCTGATGTCATCTATCAAAGATACATTAAATTTCTGAGTTCAGCACTAGCTGGTGCAATTAAGTAAGCAAATTAGCTTTCATGGTTTGAAAGTTAAAACTTCTAATAACTTGTATATTCTAGTATGCGTTCATTTTCATGTTCCTATCTTTCTATATATAACTTGATTCGTCACTTGTTTGTTCCCTTCCATTATTTTATATAAAAGGCAGTAAACTAGGAAAGCAGGGCAGGAACATATACAAAGACAAGAAGAGGGAACAGGTGGAGAGAGATACGAACAAGCCTGAAACTAGTACAGGACAAAGATAAACTTCACATCTTCATGCACTACTGTCTTCACAGAATCGGGAGTGTTGAGGAGTTTGTCCTTTTGTTCTGTGTTTTCTCATGTGTCCTTGTTTCTTATGTCTGCTGTTCCCTCTGCTGACACTAACCTGTCATTGTGTTTAATCTTGTGAGTGTTTCTATCCTTCTTCCCAGTTTCCTTTGATATCATCATACACTTGTCTGTTCCCTTTCTAGTACATATTTTATACTAAACCCACTGGATTCCTTTTGTCCTTCTATGTTTGTCATATGCTCCTATGTATGGACCTTGTCTCCATTTTCTATCCTCTTTTTTTGTATTTGAAGTGGTTTTATCCTTTCCAGAATGATCTCTTAAATGACTGCAGATGTCTAACCCTCTGAAGGGTGCATGTGAGTGACAGAATTTGTTTTAGTCATTTTTATGTTTTCAGTATTGACCTAGTCTCTGTTCTGTTGTTCCCTCTGTCTGAACTGATCTGTCATTGGGTCTGTCCTTTGTGAGTTTCTTGTCTTTCATATATGTTCATACACTTGGTAGTTCTCTTTCCAATTAACTTATATGATTTTGTATTATAACCTCTTTGTATCTTAACAAAGAAATTTCTGTATAGAGGGGAATATCATTGTCATCATAGTGTAAAGGAGAGAAGATGCTGCTGGTGCTGGTACAGGAGATATTTAACATATTTAAAATATTCTATCAGTGAACTGACATCATACACCAAGTGACTTCACTCTCTACAGCAGAGATCTGGAACTGAGCTTAGCTTTCAATTACTGATTTTAAACCATTACTAAGCATATACATTTGATACTCAATCTCATGATCACTAAATAAAGTATTGCAACTTCTCCACACATACCAGCTAACATCTTGAAAATGAAAATTTCCCACCCCACTTAAACTTGAGCTACATTAATACTGGACCATAATAATCCTGAACTGAGTGTGGATAGTTTTCAAAGTTGGATCAAAAAACATAAACTGCATTATAAACTGACGCAAGCAGAGACCAGTCTAAGAACAGATTTTCCTTCTTTTTTTCCCAAAATATAAATCATGGATGAGATTCATCAATAACCACCACAGCCATTACAGTATTTTACTCAGGCTGTTAGGAATGCCCTTTGTGTTACTTTCACAAGTATAATGCAAACTCAAAACACACATTCTTACATCCACTCAGATATAAGGTACCATTTACGGGTTCTCACTCTCAGTGAGGTCAGGTTCATTATCCAAACCCCACTCCACCAAGTCATCTCCCCATGCTTCACCTTCTGTCTCCTCCCAGGAATCACTGGTCAGAGAATTCACTTCAAAAATATTTTTTCTCTTTGTAGGAGAAGTAATATTAGGGTTCTGATCTTCAATGTGAAGAATGGGTGGCTTGGAAATGACTGGTTCCATATCCTGAAAGAAATCAAACTCATCTTTGTTGATGCTGCTGTTTGAGATGTTCTTGATATCCAGTGACGATATATCTGGTAGATGCTGAGGAGCAGTACCACTAGTAGGAGTTGTAGTAGTGCTGTTTGTTTGAGACTGCTGGGGTTCACTGCTAGGAGATGGCATTTCAATGTTGACAGGACTCTCCTCCTGGCACAGTAAAAAAAAAAAAAGTATGTTTATTTAGCTTATACATATATTTAGGCTTGAAAACTTACAAAATAATTGTGATGGAAAACAGCAGTTCCAGGCAGAACAACAACTGTAAATAATCTTTACATAATTTTCGGTTTCAGATGAGAATGGGAAAGTTCATGTGAATTCTACAAAACCAACAAAATCATTACAGAGTCAATGACAGACGTTAACCATTAAGTGATGGCATTATTCTTTAAAACCACTCAAATACATTATGTGGTTTAACATTAAAATCTTTTAGAATCAATGTTTTAGATCAAGATACAAAAATGTATTCTCAAAAATCCTTGAGTTTCAGAGAAAATTTGAATGTTCCACAAACAACTTGTAAATATTTATACAATTATTAAGAATATGAAAGCATAGTAGAATTGAAACTGTTATTGACTATATACTGATGGAAATGGCAAATAGAAAAGAACTGATAAATGTTACAATTATTCTAAAGGAAGCTTTTGGTAGTGATCAAAGGGTAGTGATAGCAAAGCTGAAAGTTTGTTTCCAATTACATAAAAGAAGAGAAAGGAGAATGAAGGTGTGGACATTGAAACAAAGATGTACAGGAAGTTTTGTGGAAAAAAAAAAAGTAAATAAATAAATAAATAAATAAATAAATAAATAAATAAATAAATAAATAAATAAATAAATAAATAAATAAATAAATAAATAAATAAATAAATAAATAAATAAATAAATAAATAAATAAATAAATAAATCTATATATATAAAATAAGAGTTTTGTCTGTACATTGCTCAGAATTTAAAAAGAATGGTGTTTCTGTATCAGTCATGTCCACAGTAACAAGAAAATGCATTTTTTTACTTTTCTGTCTGTATGTATGAACACGCATCACGAGAAAACGGCTGAAGAGAATTTTATGAAAACCGGAATGTAAAGTCGGGTGATGAACCGCTACAATCTAGACTATAAATTACTTTTAATCACGCTGAGTGAAATGGTAGTTTAGGGAAAGGCCTGAAATTTAATTCTCAAATATTTATGTTATTAGTGGTCGTGTCTTAATGAAAATCGCTAGACAAAGATGGAAAATAAGTCGCTACAATATAGGCTATAAACGCTGAGAAAAATGGTAGTTTAGGGGAAGGCCTAAAATTTAATTGTCAATTATTTATTTTATTAGTGGTCGTATCTTCACGAAAATTGGTATGCAAAGTTGGGGAATAGGTTGCTATAATTTAGGCTATCAATAATGTTATTCGCACTGAGTGAAATGGTAGTTTAGGGGAAGGCCTGAAATGTAATCTATATATACCGGTATATAATAAGAGTTTTGTCTGTACGTTGCTCAGAATTTGAAAAGAATGGTATTTCTGTATCGGTCATGTCCACAGTAACAAGAAAATGCATTTTTTACTTTTCCGTAATTTCTGTCTGTCTGTCTGTCTGTCTGTACATGCATCACGAGCAAACGGCTGAAGAGAATTTTATGAAAATCGGAATGTAAAGTCGGGTGATGAACCGCTACAATCTAGGCTATAAATTATTTCAATCACGCTGAGTGAAATGGTAGTTTAGGGGAAGGCCTGAAATTTAATTCTCAAATATTTATGTTATTAGTGGTCGTGTCTTAATGAAAATCGCTAGACAAAGATGCAAAATAAGTCGCTACAATATAGGCTATAAACGCTGAGCAAAATGGTAGTTTAGGGGAAGGCCTAAAATTTAATTGTCAATTATTTATTTTATTAGAGGTCGTATTTTCACGAAAATTGGTATGCAAAGTCGGGGAATAGGTTGCTATAATCTAGGCTATCAATAATGTTATTCGCACTGAGTGAAATGGTAGTTTAGGGGAAGGCCTGAAATGTAATCTATATATAAAATAAGTGTTTTGCCTGTACATTGCTCAGAATTTGAAATGAATGGTATTTCTGTATCTGTCATGTCCACAATAACAAAGAAATGCATTTTTTTACTTTTCCGTAATGTCTGTCTGTCTGTTTGTCTGTCTGTCTATCTATCTGTCTGTATGATTGTACACGCATCAATAGAAAACGACTGAAGAGAATTTAATGAAAATTGGTATGTAATGTCGGGTGATGAACCACTACAAGCTCGGCTATAAATTATTTTATTCACGCTGAGTGAAATGGTAGTTTAGGGGAAGGCCTGAAATGTAATTCTCAAATAAGTTATTTATGTTATTAGTGGTCGTATCGATAAATCTATATATATAAAATAAGAGTTTTGTCTGTACATTACTCAGAATTTGAAAAGAATGGTATTTCTGTGTCGGTTATGTCCACAGTGACAACGAAATGCATTTTTCTTTTCCGTAATTTCTGTTTGTATGTATGTATGTATGTACACACATCACGATAAAACGGCTGAAGAGAATTTAATGAAAATCCGTATGTAATGACGGGTGATGAACCACTGCAATCTAGGCTACAAATTATTTACGCTGAGTGGAATGGTAGTTTAGGGGAAGGTCTCAAATGTAATTCTCAAATAACTTATTAATGTTATTTGTGGTCGTATCGATAAATACTACATAACTAACCTAACTTTAGTTATGTCGTAAGTTAGTAGTAGTTATGTAAGAAGTTATTAAATTTCCGATCACTTATGTCTTATACATTGTTACCGTACCGCATACAATCTGAGATATTCATGAATTTGGATTTTTGTTACTAAGTCCATATCAGCGCCGAGTCACGAGAAAATGGGTAAACAGAATTTCGTGCAAATCGGTATGTAAAGTCTGAGAATAAGGAACTACAGTCTACGATATAAATAATTTTGTACGATACCGTAATATCACAGAGTCGAAAGAAAACTAATGTGAAGGCCTGCAATATAGAAAGCTCATAAACTTTATCAACAATAACACTACATTGACCACTGTTTGTTGTGATGTGCTTTTTGTCTTCTCTTTCCTCTCATCCCCGATAGATAGGATTACTGCAGCGTACCGAGGTTTTTTTAAAAAATTTGCTTGATGTCGCACCAACACAGGTAGGTCTTATGGCGACGATGGGATAGGAAATGAATAGTGGTGTGAAGGAAGTGGCCTTAGCTTTCAGGTACA
Source organism: Anabrus simplex (assembly GCF_040414725.1). Classification (NCBI taxonomy): domain Eukaryota; kingdom Metazoa; phylum Arthropoda; class Insecta; order Orthoptera; family Tettigoniidae; genus Anabrus; species Anabrus simplex. The sequence goes on along the minus strand of NC_090265.1, from coordinate 1,108,983,207 downwards.
GCCTGTTGTGACTGGTGTGAAAATAGGAAACCACGGAATACCATATATTTTTTTGCTTAACGTCGCACCGACACAGATATGTCTTATGCGACGATGGGATAGGAAAGGTCTAGGAAGTGGAAGGAAGCGGCCGTGGCTTTAATTAAGGTACAGTCCCTGCATTTGCCTGGTGTGAAAATGGGAAACCACGGAGAACCACCGTCAGGGATGCCGACAGAGGGGCTCGAACCCACCATCTCCCGAATACCATCTTCAGGGTTGCCGGCAGTGGGGTTCAAATCCACTATCTCCCGGATGCAATCTCACAGCTGCGCGCCCCTAACCACACAGCCAACTCACTTGGTCGTACCGACTGTAACAGCCTGCCTGTATATTGGTGGGAAGTAGCTGGGGTATAAGATAACTTTCTTCTTTAGCATGCCATTCCTCTGGTTCATACATTTTCTGATATATCTGGTATGTAACACACTGGTTCATCATAGTATTCGAGCTGTACAATCCCTAATCTGAGCCACTGATTGGAATGAGTAGTGTGCACATTTAACGGAATAATGACAGAGGAGTGTTCACGGCAGTCTGCGACCCGGTTATTCCAGCTCTGGAACTTTGGAGTCTTAGATCGGCACTGTAGTACTGTTCGTTGAAAGTGAGAAAGTGTGCGGTTTTTCCATTTGATCGAGTAGTTTATATCATAACATTGCTTTCAATTGCTACATTCCTACTGACGTTTTTGTAATGACCTATGTTGAATTCAGTTAGGAAAACCACCAAGTCAGTCTTTCTGAGAATCCCGTAGCGAAGCACGGGTACATCAGCTAATAAATAAATAAATAAATAAATAAATAAATAAATAAATAAATAAATAAATAAATAAATAAATAAATAAATAAATAAATAAATAAATAAATAAATAAATAAATAAATAAATAAATAAATAAATAAATAAATAAATAAATAAATAAATAAATAAATAAATAAATAAATAAATAAATAAATAAATAAATAAATAAATAAATAAATAAATAAATAAATAAATAAATAAATAAATAAATAAATAAATAAATAAATAAATAAATAAATAAATAAATAAATAAATAAATAAATAAATAAATAAATAAATAAATAAATAAATAAATAAATAAATAAATAAATAAATAAATAAATAAATAAATAAATAAATAAATAAATAAATAAATAAATAAATAAATAAATAAATAAATAAATAAATAAATAAATAAATAAATAAATAAATAAATAAATAAATAAATAAATAAATAAATAAATAAATAAATAAATAAATAAATAAATAAATAAATAAATAAATAAATAAATAAATAAATAAATAAATAAATAAATAAATAAATAAATAAATAAATAAATAAATAAATAAATAAATAAATAAATAAATAAATAAATAAATAAATAAATAAATAAATAAATAAATAAATAAATAAATAAATAAATAAATAAATAAATAAATAAATAAATAAATAAATAAATAAATAAATAAATAAATAAATAAATAAATAAATAAATAAATAAATAAATAAATAAATAAATAAATAAATAAATAAATAAATAAATAAATAAATAAATAAATAAATAAATAAATAAATAAATAAATAAATAAATAAATAAATAAATAAATAAATAAATAAATAAATAAATAAATAAATAAATAAATAAATAAATAAATAAATAAATAAATAAATAAATAAATAAATAAATAAATAAATAAATAAATAAATAAATAAATAAATAAATAAATAAATAAATAAATAAATAAATAAATAAATAAATAAATAAATAAATAAATAAATAAATAAATAAATAAATAAATAAATAAATAAATAAAAATAAATAAATAAATAAATACATACATACATACATACATACATAAATAAATAAATAAATACATAAATAAATAAATAAATAAATACATAAATAAATACATAAATAAATAAATAAATAAATAAATAAATAAATCAAGTAGACAGAGAATGTTGAAGAGTAATGGAAACATTTTTAAGAGTACATTCATTGGCAAAGCAGTTAGGGTGTGGTAGAACATGAAGAAAAGTACTAATGGTATTGGTTAAGATGTATCATGGTAGAATAATAATTTCGTGTGGCTATTTCTAGCCGAGTGCAGCCCTTGTAAGGCAGACTCTCCGATGAGGCCGGGTGGCACCTGCCATGCGTATGTAACTGCGTGTTATTGTAGTGGAGGATAGTGTTATGTGTGGTGTGCGAGTTGCAGGGATGTTGAGGACAGCACAAACACCCAGTCCCCGGGCCATTGGAATTAACCAATGAAGGTTAAAATCCCCGACCCGGCCGGGAATTGAACCTGGGACCCTCTGAACTGAAGGCCATTACGCTGACCATTCAGCCAACAAGCCGGACCATGGTAGAATGACAGCGGAACAGAAAAAGAAGAAATTATGGAAAGAGACAAATTCAACAAAAGTAAGAAATTGAGCTATAAACATTAGAAGGTAGGAATATATTCATGATTTGTTAAATGTAAAGGCTTACATTAATAAAATAAAGGAAGATATATAACTGAAGTTGTAACAGGCATTTCTATGGTAGAGGGAGAACTGGCAGTTACAAAGATTGCAATTGTAGCAGACTGTTCAAGAGTATGCGGAAAAAGAAACTGGTTCCAGAAAAGGTGCACAAAGGAATTCTAATATCAATAAAAAAATTAAAATTATATAAGAGTACAAGTATTATTTTTAATGTTATTATCATCATCATCCTTTCATGCATTAGTCCTATAGAAGAACTGTTATGGTCTATACAGAAGATTTGCATTTTCACGCCATCTCTTCCGGGGGTGTCCCTGAGTTCTCTCCCCGCTGGGGCAATAGTTTATGACTGCTTTAGGGATCCTGCTTCTGTCCATCCTGTTTAGGTGTTCTAGCCAATTGAAGAATATGAAGAATGGGTGGCTTGGAAATGACTGGTTCCATATCCTGAAAGAAATCAAACTCATCTTTGTTGATGCTGCTGTTTGAGATGTTCTTGATATCCAGTGATGATATATCTGGCAGATGCCGAGGAGCGGTACCACTAGTAGGAGTTGTAGTAGTGCTGTTTGTTTGAGACTGCTGGGGTTCACTGCTAGGAGATGGCATTTCAATTTCTCTGGTATTCATAGATGTATTCCAATATATGTATGCTTTTAAGATCATTCAGCACTTCTGTATTTCTTTTGTGTTCCCACTTAGTGACTCCTGCTATTCGCCGCATGTATTTCATTTCAGCTGTAGTTATTCTTCTCTCATCACATTTGCTCAGGGTCCACACTTCACTTCCATAGCAAAGTACAGGTCTCGACAAGGTTTTTATTTTATTTTAAGAATTTGTTTTACGTCGCACCGACAGAGAGAGGTCTTGTGGTGATGATGGAATAGGCCTAAGAGTGGGAAGGAAGCAGCCGTGGCCTTAATTGAGGTACAGCCCCAGCATTTGCCTGGTGTGAAAATGGGAAACCACGGAAAACCATCTTCAGGGCTTCCGACAGTGGGGTTCGAACCCACTATCTCCTGGATGCAACCCTATGGTGTTCAGCACATAAGAGTACTAACCACAGGGACCTTTTCCTATCCCGTGGTGTTCTTCATATAGTGGGTACTAATCATAGGCAAGGCAGAACCATGGTAGCTATCATCCCATGGTCCCGCTCATATGGTGGTACTAATCACAGGTACTGCAAAAGCTGACCGCATGGTGCTCCTGTTTGCTAATAATCACAAACCTACTTGGTACATAATATAGTGATACTACGCGCAAGTAAAAGCGACTCATGATGTTCTCCGCGTGGTGGTACTAATCACAAGTAGTTTCATGGTTGCAAGACAATCATTCCTTGGTCGCAACTTTTAGTTGCCTCTTACAACAGGCAGGGGATACCGTGGGTGTATTCTTTGTCTGTGTCCCCCACCCACAGGGGGTTGTGTGTTTGGTCCGCGAGAGGTATTTTATTTCCCTCAAGTCCGCTGGCAAGCCGGTTAGGACCCCGCTATCCGCCACCTGGGACGCGCCACGTGGGAGTATCACCTCTCCCCCTGCTACGCCAGCGTAGTAGGTTCATGGCCTAGGGTAGAGAAAGTGAAATCTGTCTGCAAACGAATAAGGGCAGAAAATCTTCAGGACGAGAAAATTAAACAGAAGTACATGGATATGGTTAGTGAGAAATTTGAACAGTAGACAGTAAGCAGGTTCAGGATATAGAAAGAGAATGGGTGGCATACAGGGATGCTGTAGTAGAAACAGTAGGGAATGCCTAGGAACAACTGTGTGTAAAATGGGAAAAAGCGAACATCTTAGTGGAATGATGAAGTGAGAGCAGCTTGTAAACGTAAAAAGGCTTATCAGAAATGGCTCCAGACAAGGACCGATACAGACAGGGAATTTACGTAGATGAAAAAAACGGAGCGAAACAAATAGTTGTTGAATCCAAAAAGAAGTCATGGGAAGATTTTGGTAATAACCTGGAAAGGCTAGGTCAAGCAGCAGGGAAACCTTTCTGGACAGTAATAAAGAATCATAGGAAGGGAAGGAAAAAGTAAATAAACAGGGTTTTGGGCAATTCAGGTGAACTCATAATAGACACCAGGGAATCACTGGAGAGGTGGAGAGAATATTTTGAACACCATCTCAACGTAAAAGCAAATCTTCCTGGTGGTGTTGCGAACAGCCAAGCTCATGGGGAGGAGGAAAATGATGTTGGTGGAATTACGCTTGAGGAAGTTGAAAGGATGGTAAATAAACTCCATTGTCATAAAGCAGCAGGAATAGATGAAATCAGACCTGAAATGGTGAAGTATAGTGGGAAGGCAGGGATGAAATGGCATTGTGGAGTAGTAAGATTAGCATGGAGTGTTGGTAGGGTACCTTCAGATTTGACAAAAGAAGTAAGTGCACCTATCTATAAGCAAGGGAACAGGAAGGATTGCAACAACTATCGAGGTATCTCATTGATTAGTATACTAGGCAAAGTATTCACTGGCATCTTGGAAGGGAGGGTGCGATCAGTGGTTGAGGAGAAGTTGGATGAAAACCAGTGTGGTTTCAGACCACAGAGGGGCTGTCAGGATCAGATTTTCAGTATGCGCCAGGTAACTGAAAAATCCTACGAGAGGAACAGACAGCTGTGTTTATGTTTCGTAGATCTAGAGAAAGCATATGACAGGGTACTGAGGGAAAAGATTATCACCATATTGGGGGATTATGGAATTAAAGGTAGAGGCATTTATGTTGACAATTGGGCTTCAGTGAGAATTGATGGTAGAATGAGTTCTTGGTTCAGGGTACTTACAGGGGTTAGACAAGGCTGTAATCTTTCACCTTTGCTGTTCGTAGTTTACATGGATCACCTGCTGAAAGGTATTAAGTGGCAGGGAGGGATTCAGTTAGGTGGAAATGTAGTAAGCAGTCTGGCCTATGCTGACGACTTGGTCTTAATGGCAGATTGTGCCGAAAGTCTGCAGTCTAATATCTTGCAACTTGAAAATAGGTGCAATGAGTATGGTATGAAAATTAGCCTTTCGAAGACTAGATTAATGTCAGTAGGTAAGAAATTCAACAGAATTAAATGTCAGATTGGTGATACAACGCTGGAACAGGTAGATAATTTCAAGTATTTAGTTTGTGTGTTCTCCCAAGATGGTGATATAGTGATACTGAATCAAGGTGTAGTAAAACTAATGCAGTGAGCTCGCAGTTGTAATCAACAGTATTCTGTAAGAAGGAAGTCAGCTCCCAGACGAAACTATCTTTACATCGGTCTGTTTTCAGACTAACTTTGCTTTACAGGAGTGAAAGCTTGGTGGACTCAGGATATCTTATTCATAAGTTAGAAATAACAGATATGAAAGTAGCGAGAATGATTGCTGGTACAAACAGGTGGGAACAATGGCAGGAGGGTACTCAGAATGAGGAGATAAAGGCTAGGTTAGGAATGAACTCTACGGATGAAGCTGTATGCATAAACTGGCTTTGGTGGTGGGGTCATGTGAGGTGAATGGAGGAGGATAGGTTACCTAGGAGAGGACTCTGTTATGGAGGGTAAGAGAAGTAGAGGGAGACCAAGATGACGATGGTTAGACTCAGGTTCTAACGATTTAAAGATAAGAGGTATAGAACTAAATGAGGCCACAGCACTAGTTGCAAACAGAGGATTGTGGCGTTGTTTAGTATATTCACAGAGGCTTGCAGACTGAACGCCGAAAGGCATGACTGTCTATAATGATAATGTATGTATTTACATTTTACAAGGTAGTAGCTATCGCACACATGATTACACAGAGAACAAACACAGTCATCCGTTGGGTTGTAGAATTTTGTCTATGCACTTATTTTGTGGTGGAAGCATGTATCGCATTTAAGCAATTAGGAGAACTGCAAACGCAATATAACTGATCAAGCTTGCCATTCCCCAACAACACAGAATATTCAATAATAAGCAGATCAAAACATTACAGATTCGATTGATCGATCAATTGTAGTCACTACTGCATGCTGTAGACCATCCATATAGCTACTGATGTTATCGGTAATGAAATGGTGTATGGCTTTTAGTGCCACGATGTGTTCGAGGACTTCGGCTCGCCAGGTGCAAGTCTTTTGATTTGACTCCCGTAGGCGACCTGCGCGTCGTGATGGGGATGAAGTGATGACGAAGACGACACATACACCCAGTCCCCAAGCTAGGGGAATTAACCAATTATGTTTAAAATTCCCAACCCTGCCGGCAATCGAACCCGGGACCCCTGTGACCAAAGGCCAGCACGCAAACCATTTAGCAATGGAGCCAGACATGCTATCGGTTACTTCACATTTGAGATTGCATTACTTCACATTTGAGAACGCATTTGTTTTTTAATGTTTAAGTTTTCTTTACAATTATTATTATTATTATTATTATTATTATTATTATTATTATTTAGTGTATGGCTAACACATCACATTACATATAAATACAGCAGTAATACATAATATTTACTGTTTGAAGTATTTACAGGTTCAGGTTATTTACATAGTCAATACACAAAGGTAAGAGCAGAAAAATGTCCCTAGGGTTTCCCTGGTAGGCAGTGAGGGGACACTGATTCACAATGTATCGAACTGTTTGCTTCACAGCACCACACCTGCACACTGCCGAATTAATAATTCCCCACTGATGGAGGGAGTCGGCACATCTGCCATGGCCAGTGCGAATCCTGTTGATGGTTGTTTCTTTACAATTTTTTCCTGACATAAAAGACATGCCCTACATTCATGTTATAAAAACTGCAGAAAGAAATGCTTCTATTATACAGATAAATATGGTATGTCCATTTTATTTGGCAGAAGAAGAAATTTCCAGATTTTTTGAATTCCCCGGCATTTCCCGGTTTTCCCATGATTTATAGAATTTTTTGACATTTTCTGGTTTCCCCAGTTTTCCATATGAGTGGACACCCGGTTTCTTCCAATCATCTGGTACTTTATTCCTTCTTCATATTTCTCCTAGTGCTCAGTGCAGCCACAGCATACCATGTATTCCTGCCAATAAATTGAAAAAGAAACCTCTTACCTACACGTTGCCCTACTCTCTCTGCACCTCTTCCTGGGCCTCTACCCGATCAGCTGTCCGACACATTCAGTTAGTCGCCGGCTACACAAAACAAGGGACCAGCAAAGAGGAAATAATTTACATAATAATATTAACTTGTTTTTAAACATTTAAATATCTGTAGGTTTGTTAGTATAATACTTACAAAGAAAAATTATCATAAAGAGTTCTAACTTCTAAAGCTTTTACATTCAAGCAGACAATAGACACGGTATTTCGTATAGATATTCGTTCAAACTATCACGAAGGTAATAATTTATTCAATTTAATAAACACAATACGCCTGTAAACTTCGATTTAAAAAACAGATGTTAAAGAGAATACATGGTAATTCACTGGAGAATTACTCAATTGTCTTTGGATTGTTGGCTGCGTTCCGATGAGATCAAAAAGTAGAGGGTACCGTAGCTGAGTAAACAATATTTTTTTGCTATTTGCTTTACGTCGCATCGACACAGATAGGTCTTATGGCGACGATGGGATAGGAAAGGCCTAGGAACTGGAAGGAAGCGGCCGTGGCCTTAATTAAGGTAAAGCCCCGGCATTTGCCTCGTGTGAAAATGGGAAATATGGAAAATCATCTTCAAGGCTGCCAACAATGGGGCTCGAACCCACTATCTCCCGATTACTGGATACTGGCTGCACTTAAGCGACTGCAGCTATCGAGCTTGGTGAGTTAACAATAATATATGAATCAGCTGATTACTGTACTCCAATAATTTGTAGTTCAAAATCCCAGCATACTTCATACTTTACACCTTCGATTATTCATCGAGTAAAAGTTAATACTTTAGGTATCCTCTTGTGTAATGGATTTAGTATTATAAGTTAGGTAAGTTTTAGTTTAGGGTCACTGCTTGGAATTTATTCCCCGACTTTCAGGCGTAGGGTAAACTCCTGTAGTTTCCTTTCACCCCCACCGTAAACTTGTCAAATGAATGAATTATAGATAGTGCTTATCCCAGGGGTAGGTGCCCTAATATCCCTGGTGTGCGAGGGTGAGCCCCTACTGCATACTCATTAAGCCACCCATGGGGTGACTCTACGCAAGCCCAGCAGCATAATTTTGCCTCAAGTATTCTCCTGTCTGCTGCGGTTTGTTTATGTTACAGTGGCTGCAGTGACCAACTTTTTCGGACGGCAACCTAAAGTGCCAAGTTGGGAGGCACACTGTGTGCCTTGGGCGCTACCATCCAGCACCACAATCCTCTGACGAACGTACTAATGGAGGCAGTCTGACTGGATGATGTCTCACCCATCTGCTTATTCGGTGCAAGATACCACTGGACTGCAACTTACCTAGCTACCCGGTTTGGACTGAAATTGAATGGAGGCTGGCGGCAAATGGCCGTGTCGGCAGCGGCATCATCAGCAAGAACCTGTGGCCTAGCTGTGCTGTGACTGGTGTGAAAAAGTGGTGCAAGATACTTAGTCCATAACTTGGTTAAGAAGGAGGCTTTGAGTGCTGTCTTACTTGAAAGCGAGAAGGTTCTGGATTACTAACAATAGGCAGAAGGAAAGAGTGTACAGCCTTTGGTGGACAGAGTAGAAATAGTCAAAGCAATTGTAAAAGGTTCAAAAGGCATTTTGAAGTTTAGTGTGACTATTCATGTGGGCATTTATGTGGTATTTACTGAATAGGTGGATCAATGAACACCTTTATTAATTTTGAAAATTATAGGTGAACTGTAAACTCCAGGCTACTAAAAGGACCTTTGGTGTAGTGACAGTTTGTTTGTTTATTGTTAGAAAGTTAACTTCAAGAAAATCATGATTGTTAGGGTCATGTATCTTTACTATCTATACTATATCTATACTAATGTTTTCTAAATTGATCGCCTTTCTCCCCAGTAAAATTATGTTTAGGGTCGAGCGTGGCTCGACTTTTGGGGGGAGGAAGATGTCACAGGTGTAGAAAATATTGGAAGTGGAATGTCTTTATAGAAGATTTTATTTATAAACCTTGTTAAGTAGTACTTACTGTACGATCTGAAGTGTGGTGATAGAATGTTTTATTTGTATTCCAAGTAACGACCTAACCTGTACAGTGTAAATATTATGGTAACATATGGTATTTGTATGCCTTTGCTGGCGAGATGTAGTGTTTACAGTGCACTATGTCTTCTGGTATGGGCTATATCAAATTTGTTACTTTCATTGACCTGTCTCAGTCTCATCCTTGGCTTTGACAATGTGAAAGTGACTGAGGTATGAGTGATGTTAGTAATACCATTCCTTATGCAGCCAGTCCCTGTTATGAATGGTGTGAAACTATCGCTCATAGGGTCAGTTGGTGCATGCATTTCAGTGGGCTTGGCAGACTGATACGTAATAGCAACTGCTGGCTCGGTGAGGAAAGCAACGGGAAACTACCTCACTCCTCATTTCCCTAGTATGCCTCTTCAGTGACGCCTAGGCTATTTATGACAGCTGTTGGCGGAGCTGCAGAGGATCAAACCAGCCTTCGGGCTGAATACCCAACATACAGAACAACACATGGTATTTGTAACAACTAGATTTCATTTCTATATTTACTGGAACTGTCAAGAAAGTTGTGACATGAATTTTGGAACAGGGTGTGTTGGTCTTTGTTAGTTATGCATTCCAGAAAGTATGTTCTGACTGTTCTGGAAATGGAAAATTCGTGATCGTGCGTATTCGAAAAAGTTATTTAAACATCGCGACTGAAGTAGGAGTTGTGATTGGTGAATCTGGGTGGCGATAGGCAGGCTACTGCATTCTGAATGGCTACTCCAGGGCCAGGGTTCCCTTTTTAAAGAGAGCGAAGCAGCATTTTGTGGTCTGTCGGTCTGTCTGTCTTCTATCTCTTGACTGTCCGAAGTTCTGACGTCGTCAGCGACACCTCGCTACCGGGATGGGCCATTTGGGGTAAGCACTCTTGATTTCTGTTCCACCTTAACTTTCATTTGATGTTCGCTTGCTTTTTCATATAGGAGTTTGCCCTAACCTCACCCAGACTCGCCACTCAATTATTTCAGATGCCTTAGCTTTCAGCTGGGCTTGCCTGTTTGCTTTCGAGGCATTCCCCCTTCCTTGTTTCGTTACACATGTAAATTGTAGTTTTATGTATTTACCTTGGGGTTTTGCCTCTAGTAGTTCCGTGTCACTTGATGTCCACTAGTTTTCCTCTGCCCCGCATCAGAAGTGTTTTTGGTGTGGGACCAAGTTGAACTGGCCTCCGTGCCAAGTTTAGATAATTTTGATTTTACCTTTTTTCAATTATGTTGGTCAGAGATTTTGAAAGGTACGTTTAACTTCACTCTAAATAGTAATAGCATATTACGACTTGGCTTGTAATTAGATGTATGGTGATTGCTTGACTCTTTGAACTTGTAGGAAGCTATTGTCAAGGAACATCCAATTTGTGTGTCTCAAAGAACATGTAATTTGTATTTCGCAATGTGTGTATCAGTACCTTCCACATGACTGAATTTGATCGGAAATTGTTTGTAAAGTCCATTTGTAAATAATATTTTTGAAAATCAAAGATCAGGGTTGATTTTTCGAAAACTGTAACCTAAGAGCCATGCCCTTCATAAGGTTTCCCAGTCACCTTCCCACGTTCCTTGTTTATTATCATAAAGTTGCCCCTACTGATATTTACCAGTGTTGTTATCGGCGGAGTTCCGCGGAGTTCATCAGATGTTTCATTGTGTGTGTAGTGGTCTTTGGCACTGTGTAATTGCATTTACTTTCCTTCCTTTACTGTGTTTGGTGTAGCTGCTGAAGTAACGGTTACAACAATTATTATTATTTAGTGTATGGCTAACACATCACATTACATATAAATACAGCAGTAATACATAATATTTACTGTTTGAACTATTTACAGGTTCAGGTTATTTACATAGTCAATACACAAAGGTAAGAGCAGAAAAAAGTCCCTAGGGTTTCCCTGGTAAGCGGTGAGAGGACACTGATTCACAATGTGTCGAACTGTTTGCTTCACAGCACCACACCTGCACACTGCCGAATTAATAATTCCCCATTGATGGAGGGAGTCGGCACATCTGCCATGGCCAGTGCGAATCCTGTTGATGGTTGTTTCTTTACAATTTTTTCCTGGCATAAAAGACATGCCCTACATTCATGTTATAAAAACTGCAGAAAGAAATGCTTCTATTATACAGATAAATATGGTATGTCCATTTTATCTGGCAGAAGAAGAAATTTCCAGATTTTTTGAATTCTCCGACATTTCCCGGTTTTCCCATGGTTTATAGAATATTTTGACATTTTCCGGTTTCCCCAGTTTTCCATATGAGTTGACACCCAGTTTCTTCCAATCATCTGGTACTTTATTCCCTTTTCATATTTCTCCTAGTGCTCAGTGCAGCCACAGCATACCATGTATTCCTGCCAATAAATTGAAAAAGAAACCTCTTACCTACACGTTGCCCTACTCTCTCTGCACCTCTTCCTGTGCCTCTACCCAATCAGCTGTCCGACACATTCAGTTAGTGGCCGGCTACACAAAACAAGGGACCAGCAAAGAGGAAATAATTTACATAATGATATTAACTTGTTTTTAAACATTTAAATATCTGTAGGTTTGTTAGTATAATACTTACAAAGACAAATTATCATAAAGAGTTCTAACTTCTAAAGCTTTTACATTCAAGCAGACAATAGACACGGTATTTCGTATAGATATTCGTTCAAACTATCACGAAGGTAATAATTTATTCAATTTAATAAACACAATACGCCTGTAAACTTCGATTTAAAAAACAGAAGTTAAAGAGAATACACGGTATTTCACTGGAGAATTACTCAGTTGTCTTTGGATTGTTGGCTGCATTCCGATGAGATCAAAAAGTAGACGGTACCGTAGTTGAGTAAACAATAATACATGAATCAGCTGATTACTGAACACCGATAATTTGCAGTTCATAATCCCAGCATACTTCGTACTTTGCACCTTTGATTATTCATCGAATAAAAGTTAATACCGTAATCAAATTCCTACATCCCAATAATTGCAATTCAAATCCCCAGCGTAGATTTGACAAAAGTTTTTTAGAGAAATTATTGTAATCAATCTCTTATTTTTCAGCATTCAAGGACACTTTTATTCTCCGTCTCGCATAGTAGGGAAAATACTAGTAATCCATCAGCTGTAAAAAATAACATAACCACATTTCAATAAAGAACGGTAGTGTAGATGCGGTATATTAGATAGTATCCTGCCTGATATATTTGTGTGTATCTTTGTGGATGGTAGCCCTCTCGCTCCTTCAGCAATTAACCAAATGGCAGTTTGCATTTATATTAGAGCATAGCAGGATAAAATGGTACTAATAATAATCTCTCTATGCATTTAGCTTTGTTGGTAATCTTTGAGAATTTCAAATTTTAATTGTAATTTCCATTTTTGTTTGTGCTTAGTTATAATCGATTGTGATTAGAACGTAGTTTAAAATTATTGTCATGTATTGTAGTGTCTTATACGAAATTAGTGTGCTTATTGTATTACTGTGAAATATTTGTGTAGTATAGCAGAAGTATCTGTAGTAACTCTCTTACTAGAATTCCGTTGTAGTAATTAAGGTAGACTTAACTGTAGTTTAGAATTGTTTAATTCTTGTGTATTCCTTTTAGTTTTCAGTAATTAACAGCAGTTTTCATCCTGGTAGCATGTTGTAGGATAAAAATTTAATACAACTAATTAGTATTATAGTGTAGTAGCAGCCTATATTAATTACCTTATTGTCCTAGAAAATATTTCTTTCCTTTCATTTTTATTTTGCACAGATTGTTACCTTATTTTTCCTTTTCTTTTCATTATTCCATAAAGAATGGCTAAGGAGTGAAAGTGTAGGAACTGCTAGTGTTTTTTTTTTTGCTAGGGGCTTTACGTCGCACCGACACAGATAGGTCTTATGGCGACGATGGGATAGGAAAGGCCTAGGAGTTGGAACGAAGCGGCCGTGGCCTTAATTAAGGTACAGCCCCAGCATTTGCCTGGTGTGAAAATGGGAAACTACAGAAAACCATTTTCAGGGCTGCCGATAGTGGGATTCGAACCTACTATCTCCCGGATGCAAGCTCACAGCTGCGCGCGAAAGTGTAGGAACTAAGGGTGTGGCCAGGCATTAAGGACTATGAGCGAGGAGTTGGAGAGTTTGAGGGAGATAATTAGGATTCTCTTAGAGGACAGGAAGGAAAGTAGGTCTCCCTCAAACAATGTACAGGATACAGAAGGTGTAAAAGAGTGATGGGAAGGAAAGGGGGGGATTGTAGAAGACAGACGGTCTAATGTTTCAGGGGGAAGGAGACTGCACGCTAAGGGTTCTATTCAGGATCAGAATTCAGGACAGGTGTCTGTGAGAAATTGGTACAAGTCACAGAGGGAAAATGAGGAATAGGGATCTGTTGCTGAGAAGTGTGGAAGTAAGAGGAAAGGAAAAGGTAAGAAAGGGAAATGTAGAACAGAGGATATGAAAAGACAGGTGGAACAGGGTCATGGGAGGGAGAAAAGGGAGGGGAAAGTAGCTTCTGCAGCAGTGAGGAAAGATAGGGCTGACCAGGAGGAGAGGTGATCAAATGACGTGGGTAGGGTTGAGGCTCTGGTCATGGGGGATTCCACTGTTAGACATGTGGGGAAAGTGTGTAGAGGAAAGAGAACCAGGGTAGGGTGTTATCCAGGAATTAGGTTAAGGCAGATGTTGAGGAAAGTAGAAGGTGGTAGTGTTTCACGTTTGTAGCAACAACATAAGGCAAGCAGGTATAAGTACCAACATAGTTGGGGATGTGTGAAATCTGGTAAATGCAGCACGGGTAAAGTTTAAGGAAGCGGAAATTGTTATCAGTGGAATACTGTGTAGGAAAGATACTGACCGGAAGATGATTGGGGATTTAAATGAGACTATGAAGAGGGTATGTGGAAAACTGGGAGTGAGATTTCTAGATCCTAATGGGTGGGTAGGAGATAGGGATCTGCACTCAGATGGCCTTCACTTAAACTGCAGTGGTACGTATAAGTTAGGACATTTGTTAACAAGGGTTACAGGGAGGTACATTCAGGGAAACTGGGTCTAGGGAGCGGTGATAAGGGTACAGGGATCTGGAAGTCAAGTAGGGATGACATAACAATGTTAGTGCCGAACTGTAGAAGTATTGTAAAGAAAGGAACGGAATTAATTTAATAGATATATACTTACCAGCAGTGATGTGGGCCAGGTAAATACCCAGTGGGAAGGTAAATATAAATTTGATATTTACCCGGGTATAAACCCAATGGTCATTTAAATACCCAAAATGAGGGTATTTTCAGTTTTTGAGCTTTGTACAACACTTTTTGATCTGATGATGAAGTGTTGGACAAACAAGGACTGAAACACAGGTATTGATGCCTTAAATTGAAATCAGGAACAATACCGACCCTTCAAAACTAAAAAAGGAAAAATGACCGTCCAGGTATTTTTGGGTATTTATAGGTTTTGGCACTGTAACCTTGTCTTTCTTAGTTCTTAAAGTGTGTTTCTACCTTAAACTAAAGTAAAATATTGGATAAAACCTTTTGGTTGTTTTGTTTTAAATTTTTAATAAATACCAAGATATTGAGAAGGTTGAGTTTTATTACGGTACTGGAAATAAGCAACAAAGATGTGGGAGAGAAAAGCTACTTTTGTAGTAAGAGTAGGCTATATGCATATTAACTGAAATATGTGTATACCAAAACTCAAAAGGTAACAAAATATATTCAACAGAAAAGACATTTAAAAAAAGAGCTAAGTAAAAGTGCTTTAAGTTATTTTTCATTCAATTTTAAATATAAAAATGTATTAATTTTTTCAATCATACTCCTCTTCTTTTCCTACCACTATTCCCACACCTGTGGGGTCGCGGGTGCGAATTGCGTCACACGTGGGTTTGTCCCTGTTTTACGGCCGGATGCCCTTCCTGACGCCAACCCTACATAGAGGGATGTAATCTCTATTGCGTGTTTCTGTGGTGATTGGTAGTGTAGTGTGTTGTGTGAATATGAAGAGGAGAGTGTTGGGATGGACACCAAAAACCAGTCCCTGAGCCAGGAGAATTAATCAGAAGCGATTAAAATCCCCGACCCGGACGGGAATCGAACCCGGGAACCTCTGAACCGAAGGCCAGTACACTGACCATTCAGCCAACGAGTTGGACTTTTAAATCATACGCTAAATAATATAAGAAAGTTTTTGTAGTATGTGGGCTCTATAATGGGTGAAGATGTATGTCAGCAAGCATGTAGGTTGGCAACACTGCTAAGCTCATCCTACCCAGAATTCAAACTGACACTGTACTTCCCTCCCATTTTCTATTCTTTGTTTGATGCCTACTGTACTAAACCTAACTTTTTCAGTGTAGTGGAGTTGTTAGTTTATAGTGGCAACAGATTTTCATTTCAGTCTTTTATATGAACTTCTATGAAGATATATTTAGCTTAAGTTGATGTTTTATGTCAAAACACTTGATAACGTCATTTTTGTGAACTATCAGTGTGAGAAAAACGGGCAAAAAGGGTTCAGCTTGGCAGTTATTTAAAGACAATAATAAAGCTGGTGTTGTCTGCAAGTATTGTAATGTTGTATACAAACATGTTAATGTTAATAAAATGACCAATCATATCAGAAAATGCTTTAAATGTCCAGAAGAAATGAACAAAAATTCTTGTTCAGCCAAACACTGTAAATAAAAAAGTAGGCCATTCCATTCATAAATCCAGCACAAAGAAAACACCTGGATATCTTCAACTATTGAATTTTATCTCCTGAGCTAATTCCCAGTTTTAATTCTGTTTTTAAGTCCCAATTCTAATTAAATTTAATTTTATTGACTATCTAATGTTATATTTCTAAAAAGTTAATGTAGAATAGAATAATATCGTACAGATAGAGTAGGAATGAGAGGAGGAGGAGGAGTATTCATTCTGGTGAAAGAAGAATTTGTAAGCTGCGAAATAGTTAAAGATGACAAACATGAAATTCTAGGTGTAAGGCTCATCTCTAAAGATAATAGGCAACTTGATGTCTTTGGAGTGTACAGACCGGGAAAGGGTAGTGCTGACACCGATTCAGAATTTTTTGATAAGATAATCAACTATGTGTGAAATGTATGGAAAGGAACGTGATTGTAGCAGGTGATCACAATTTACCAAATGTCAATTGGGAAGGTAATGAAAATGACAGGAAGCATGACCAACAAATGGCAAATAAGTTAATATGGGAAGGGCTGCTGATTCAGAGCGTGATGGAACCAACTAGAGGGAAGAATATTCTGGATGTGGTGCTGATAAAACCAGATGAGCTCTATAGAGAAACTGAAGTAATAGATGGTATTAGTGATCAAAATGTGACAGAAAGAAGGTCTTAAAATTAGGACTATTATGCAGTACCATATGGCTGATAAAACAGGCATGAGGGAGTTTTTAAAATGCAAATATGATCGGTGGAAAATGGTAAATAAAAATGTAAACATACTCTGGGATGGGTTTAAAGCAATTGTTGAAGAATGTGAAAACAGGTTTGAACCTTTAAAGATGGTAAAGTACAGTATGGTAAAGATGCACTATATCATAACAGAGAAGTAAAAAGACGAGAAGAAGGTGCAGGTTAGAAAGAAACAGAGTTAGAAATGGCTGTGGATGTAAGGAGAACTGAAGGAATTTACTAGGAAATTGAATATAGCAAAGAAGTCAGCTAAGGATAACATGACCGGGCGATTTGGCCGTGCGCGTATAGGCGCACGGCTGTGAGCTTGCATCCGGGAGATAGTAGGTTCGAATCCCACTATCGGCAGCCCTGAAAATGATTTTCCGTGGTTTCCCATTTTCACACCAGGCAAATGCTGGGGCTGTACCTTAATTAAGGCCACGGCCGCTTCGTTCCAACTCCTAAGCCTTTCCTATCCCATCGTCGCCATAAGACCTATCTGTGTCGGTGCGACGTAAAGCCCCTAGAAAAAAAAAACAAAAACAAGGATAACATGACCGAGCTCGATAGCTGCAGTCGCTTAAGTGGATATACTAAAGACAATGGGTTGGAATATAGTACCAGTATCCAGTATTCGGGAGATAGTAGGTTCGAACCCCACTGTCGGCAGCCCTGAAAATGGTTTTCCGTGGTTTCCCATTTTCACACCAGGCAAATGCTGGGGCTGTACCTTAATTAAGGCCACGGCCGCTTCCTCCCACTCCCAGCCCTTCCCTGTCCCATCGTCGACATAAGACCTATCTGTGTCGGCGCGACGTGAAAAAAAAAAAAAAAAGGATAACATGATAGCAAGCATAATTGGCAGACATACAAACTGTAGTGAAAATGGAAGGATATGTATAGGTACTTTAATAAGGCAGAAACAGATTCCAAGAAGGACATTCCAGGAATCTATAATGAACAAGGGGAGTGTGTATGCGAGGATCTTCCAAAGGCAGAAGTATTCAGTCAGCAGTATATAAAGATTGTTGGTTACAAGGATAATGCCCAGATAGGGGAGGTGACTAATACTAAAGCAGTATTACAATTTACCTATGATAACCATGACATTTACAGTAAGATACGTAAGTTAAAAACTAGAAAACAGTTGGAATTGATAAAGTTTCAGGGGATATACTAAAGACAATGGGTTGGAATATAGTACCATATCAGAAGAACTTATTTAATTATTGTTTGCATGAAGGAGCTATACAAAATGAATGGAGAGTTGCTATAGTAGCCCCTGTACATAAAGGAAAGGGTGATAGACATAAAGCTGAAAATTACAGGCCAGTCACTCTGACATGCATTGCATGTAAGTTTTGGGAAAGCATTCTTTGTGATTATTAATAACTGGTTCTATAGAAGGCAGTTTGGGTTTAGGAAAGGTTATTCCACTGAAGCTCAACTTGTAGGATTCCAGCAAGATATAGCAAATATCCTGGATTCAAGAGGACAAATGGACTGTATCGCAACTGATCTATCTAAGGCATTTGATAGGGTATACCATGGGAGACTACTGGCAAAAATGAGAGTGCAATTGGACTAGACAAAAGAGTGACTGAATGAGTGGCTACATTTCTAGAAAACAGAACTCGGAGAATTGAAATAGGTGAATCTTTACTTGACCCTGTAATAATTAAGAGGGGAATTCCTCAAGGCAGTATTATTGGACCTTTACGTTTTCTTGTATATATCAATGATATGAGTAAAGAAGTGGAATCAGAGATAAGGCTTTTTGTAGATGATGTTCTTCTGTACAGAGTAATAAATAAGTTATATGTTTGTGAGCAACTGCAAAATGACCTCGATAGTGTTATGCGATGGACAGTAGACAATGGTATGATGATAAACGCGGTTAAAAGTCAGGTTGTGAGTTTCACTAATAGGAAAAGTTCTGTCATTTTTAATTTTTTTTTTTGCTACTTGCTTTACGTCACACCGACACAGATAGGTCTTATGGCGACGGTGGGATGGGAAAGGCCTAGGAGTTGGAAGGAACGGCCGTGGCCATAATTAAGGTACAGCTCCAGCATTTGCCTGGTGTGAAAATGGGAAACCACGGAAAACCATTTTCAGGGCTGCCGACAGTGGGGCTCGAACCCACGATCTCCCGGATGCAAGCTCACAGCCGCGCGCCTCTACGCGCATGACCAACTCGCCCGGTTCAGTTTTAATTACTGCGCTGATAGGGTGAAAGTTCCTTTTGGGGATCATTGTAAGTATCTAGGTGCTTATATAAGGATTTTTTTTTTGCTAGTGGCTTTACGTCGCACTGACACAGATAGGTCTTATGGCAACGATGGGATAGGAAAGGCCTGGGAGTTGGAAGGAAGCCTGGTATGAAAATGGAAAACCATGGAAAACCATCTTCAGGGCTACCGACAGTGGGATTCGAACTCACTATCTCCCGGATGCAAGCTCACAGCCGCGCGCCCCTAACCACACGACCAACTCGCCCGGTAGGACAGATCTTCATTGGGGTAATCACATAAATATGATTGTAAATAAAGGGTACAGATCTCTGGACATGGTTATGAGGGTTTTTAGGGGTTGTAGTAAAGATGTTAAAGAGAGGGCATGTAAGTCTCTGGTAAGATCCCTACTAGAGTACGGTTCCAGTGTATGAAACCCTCACCAGGATTACTTGATCCAAGAAATGGAAAAATCCAAAGAAAAGCACCTCGATTTGTTGTGGGTGATTTCTGACAAAAGAGTATGTTACAGAAATGTTGCAAAGTTTGGGCCAAGAAGACTTGGGAGAAAGGAGACAAGCTGCTCGACTAACAAGGGAAGTACCCCGGCTCGAACGGCTAAAACCGACAGAAAGTGGGCTTAAAGTATACAGTTGTACTTATGTCAATAACTATCAAGGCCATTCATTTGTGGATCTTCCTCTGTGGATCAGTGGTAGAGTGTCGGCCTCTGGATCCCAACATAGCGGGTTCAAACCTGGCAGAGTTAGTCAGATTTTTGAAGAGCAGAAAAAAGTCCATTCGACACTCTATGTCGTACGATGTCGGCATGTAAAAGATCTCTGGTGATACGTTGGTGTTTACCCGACAAAATTCGTTAAATCTCAGCCATACACGCCCAAGAGAGTTTCGGTTTACTCTGTCTGCCATCTAGTAGGCCTAGAGTAAAACAGAACGTCGAAACTGACGAGCAGACAGTCAGATGGCGTCAAATTGAAACGCCTGCACACAGTAGTTGAGGCCATACGATTATTATTATTATTATTATTATTATTATTATCTGTAAAAGTACGTGTTGGGTCGCCAGCACCATCTGACAGTCAGCGCACAGGCCGCGCTGCATTGGAGCTGTACACGCAATACCTATTAGTCAGTTGCAGTGTGTCGTAGTACAGTAGCACATGAGGGTGAAACGCTGGCAACCAGGAATGAGTTAGGTGGAAAATTTATAATGTCCAATAACGGACCATTTATATTGGTATTATAAATTTACTCATTCGGGACAAATATTTCAGATTTCCTACGGGAATCAACATCTATATCATCTGATAGCCAGGCAGGCATCAATTTTTGGTAAAGAGACGAAGTCTCTCATAGTGCATTGGCACTGCCGGTGGCTCCAAGTAGCCTACACAGTGGCCTCCACGGTATGCACTAGCCAGCATCTTGGTAGGTGTGCTAGGTACCAACTGATGAGCCCAACCTAGCACACAAGGGCAAAACGCTGGCAACCAGGAATGAGTTAGCTGGAAAATTTATAATGTCCAATAACGGACCATTTATATTGGTATTATAAATTTACTCATTCAGGACAAATATTTCAGATTCCCTATGGGAATCAACATTTATGTCATATGATATCATAACGCAGAAATACAATGGATCTGTAACAGAACCACATACCAACACATTGGAGAGTAATGGTGACTGTGAGGCGGACGGCGTAGAAGAAACAGCACATGAATATGAGGTAACTGTACCGACAATCCAGCAACGGAAGGAACTACACGTGACAGTGATTTCGCTCCTTCACCCCCAAAACGTGTATGAACAAGTGTGATACGGAGTATTGATGACCGAATATTGGACAACATTTATGAGGATTATTATAATCGGGGTTACAATTCTTATCAGAAACTAATGAAGCGTTATAGCTGCATTAGGTCAAAATCGAACTGCAAGGTAATTTTAGAGTACGTGACGCGCAGAAGGCAAGACCCAGGTCTGTTCAAGTTAAAAAAAACTTTAAAATTGAAGGCTTTGAAAGAGTCTTGTAGAAGCACAATTTGGCAGAGCTAGAGATAATGGATCAGTGGTCCACTACTGGCACATTCAAGCGTGGGCTCTGGAGGCTGCTAGAGCAGTTTCTCTGGACAATTTTAAAGCTTTGTTGCATTTTGTCAGGATTTTCAAAGACGAATATAATATTTCGTCCAGACATATCAGTATGTTTATGGCTTGCACAGAGATTGAAGATGAGCATGTTTTTATACAAACAGCAGAAATATTTGTGGCAGACGCGAACATGTTTATTCAAGACAGGAATATAATGAAGGAATGCATGTGGAACAGTGATCAGAGCCAATTTTTTTTATGAACTAACGTCTTCTGCAACACTTTCAATCAGAGGAGAAAAATCAACTGTTGGTCTGGTACAGTCTGTGCATAGTTCTACACATAGTTACACAATTGATGTGGCTGTGTCCATGAATAGCAAATTAGCGAACAAGCTTTACATTTGTCTGCAGGAAAGGGATGGAATATTTGTTCTGCAGGTTGCAAAGAAACTGACAGCAATGTGTCCACAGAACATCCATGTTGAAGCGAGTAAAAGTGGAAAAATGACTAAAGCACACAATTATGAAGAGCTTCTTTAATTCGGTCCTCGCTGAACATGTTGGCGAGAGGGGTCTATTACTTTGCGATTACTGGTCAGGACACAAAGACTACAGCGTCAGTGAAGAATGTTTTCCAAATAAAGATATTACATTAAAGATATTGCCACCAAAGACAACCAAATACTGTCAACCTCTGGATGTATATTTTTTTAGGCAATACAAGCTCTATGTCAGATGTCTTGATGATTTTGTACATTTGCAAATAGATACCACATAGGCCACGTTACATGATTGATACTTCATCATCTGTCTTCACTCTGCCATCTACAACCAACTATCTGAACCGAGATACAGACCTATGTTAACATACGCATGGCAAAGAGCAGGTTATGATGTGGATGTTCCTGTTGCTTCGTTTATTAATGTGATCGGAAAATTCTAAATTCCCATGGAGGGAATTAGATATTTTTCACCAATAGAACATGTCAAAAATGTCAAAAACATATCAGATGTAAGGCTTTTCAGGCGTTTGCTCTATTAACCAGCATTTTGTCTTAGGTCTGACACTAGACTCATCAGAGTGGGATGTGTCAGACCCTACCCACTGACGCTGGGGTGTATGCAGATGAACTTATCAGAAGCCCATATAAGAGGCAGTTATCCACTGCAGTTAACTGCAGTTATACACTCTGATGAGTCTAGTATCAGACCTAAGACGAAACGCTGGTTAATAGAGCAAACGCCTGAAAAGCCCTACATCTGATATGTTTTTGACATTTTTGACATGCTCTATTGGTGAAAAATATCTAATTCCCTCCCTGGGAATTTAGAATTTTCCATTCGGAATCGCTAGGCGGGCAATAATTCCATTGTGGAGATTTATCTCCCGTATGGAGTTATCAGACTGTGCCTCTTATAAAGGGCTTCTGATAAGTTCATCTGCATACACCCCAGCATCAGTGGTAGGGTCTGACACATCCCACTCTGATGAGTCTAGTGTCAGACCTAAGACAAAACACTGGTTAATAGAGCAAACACCTGAAGAACCTTACATCTGATATGTTTTTGACATTAATAATGTGATCACCATGGCGATGATACTGCACCACATCTGTTTCTTGTTACTATAATCGTCCGAAGTGCCTGTTGCATGGTAGTTTCTGCTGCGAATTGTGTTTCTGCAATCTTTGTATGCCGTAACTTCCAAACATTGATTGTACACTAATGCGGGGTTTTACAGATAAATGCCCTTGATGGGTAGTAGAACAGACATATCTTCATATGTCAGTTTTAGTTATTCGAGCTAGGGTACTTCCCTCGTAAGTGGTATGTACGTTGAATCAATAACAGTAAATTTCCCCTTTTTGATCCTTATATTTGCTTTAAGCAAATTAATTATTTACAGTACATGTTTCATTCGATTTGGAACATCTTCAGCTATATTACAGTCAATGGTTAGGTGAAATTACAAAGTATATCTATCTTCTTAATAAGTACCTAGTTATGCTTAAAATCTATGTGAATTGAAAAAGTTAAAATAATTAAAATCAATGTGGATGGTTGAGTGGGGTGGTGAAATGGGAAGTAAAATGGATTTACTTATTTCAACCTATTTTAAAACGGTGTTAATTTGAACATATGTTCAAAAATGTTTTTGTTCCCAGCATTTTTTTCACTATGATGTGTGATTTTCTAGTTGTCTACTCATAAAAAGTTTTTGAAAAATAATTTTTCTTGGTCAATATTCTATTTTTTACAAGGATGTTCTCTTCTTTTGCTCTTCCCTAGGCGAATGCTGTTTGTTTTAATTTTATAAAAGTGTCTCTTGAAGTCAGTTAATGCAGGAGCCCTGAAACTGATCGCTGTCTTATTATTATTACTTCACAAGACAGAAGGCTGCATCAGCCATCGCTCCTCCAAGGACACAGTAGGTTTGTTGTCAACAACAAGATTTCGGGGAAGCTCTTTTAATAAACTATCACATTTCTTGGGCATCAGATTACACTGGATGGTGTAACCCCCGAGTTAGATAGGTTAGAGAAAATCTTTGCTGCTAAAACTCCTAGGAATGCCCGACAGCTTAGGTCACTTCTAGGAGTTTGCAACTATTTTAGACGCTTTGTGATTCAATGTTTCCATCTTCCCGACCCGTTTAGGGAGTTGTTAAAGCAGGGTGCTAAGCAGACATGGTTGCCCAGACACAGGGAAGGACTTGAGGCATTAAAGAACGCATTCCATAAGGCCATGTGTGACAGTGAAATACCCTCGACCTGATGAGTATTATGTGCTAGCAGATGTTTCAGATCTTCGTATAGCAGGAGCCTTGTGCCAAAAAGAAGAACAAGGAAACTGGGCTATTGTCCCTCTGCCAAGAAGTGGTATACTGTCAGTGAGGAGCAGTTGGCGATTGTGTACTTGTTGAGTAAATTTAGGATTTACTTAATGGGGCATAAATTTACCCTTTATACTGACCACAATGCTCTAACCTTTATCAAGACTTGTAAGCTAGCCGTATGTCTCGATGGACTTTAGCCATTCAGGAATACGATAATGAAGTAGTCCATGTGAAAGAGGCTGTCTTGGTTGATTATCTAAGCAGACATCTAGCCTGAGCTAGGGCTGCACCAGAAGAGGAGGAGGGAATCTTGGTTTGCGCTCTGGGGAAAGTCACCTGCCTACATGAGAAGCAGAGCATAATGAAGATGAGAGAGGAGCAGTGTAGGGATGAGAGGGTGAAAAATATAAGGATAGAACTGGAAGAGAGAGATGAAGGAAGAGAAATACTTCGTGGGAATAAGACATAAAGAATATTTTTTTTTTTTTTTTTTTTTTTTTTTTGCTAGGGGCTTTACGTCGCACCGACACAGATAGGTCTTATGACGACGATTGGATAGGAAAGGCCTAGGAGTTGGAAGGAAGCGGCCGTGGCCTTAATTAAGGTACAGCCATTTGCCTGGTGTGAAAATGGGAAACCACGGAAAACCATCTGCAGGGCTGCCGATAGTGGGATTCGAACCTACTATCTCCCGGATGCAAGCTAACAGCCGCGCACCTCTAACATAAAGAATAGAAAACTGTCTCCTATCCAGAAAGGATATCATGGGATGTTGGAAGGTGGTTGTGCCACAGTCTCTCAGGATGGATGTTATTTGGCTCTATCACATGGAGTTGGGGCCCTAGTGATTTGTGCATATATATGTGTATGGTCTGCTGGTAAAGTCACAATATGGATATCAATATATCTTTGTTGTTATGAATGCTTTTACCTAATACATTAAGTTATATCCTTTATGCAAGGCTACTGGCAGGGTTTCTGTAGGAAAGATCTTAGACCACTACATTCCTCAGTTTGGTACCCCTAAGCGGATCTTATCTGACCATGGCACCCGGTTATTGGTGTGCACGTGTGTTACTCTTCCATATGCTATCCTCAGGGGAACATGTCTGAAAGAGTAATGCGCACTCTGGGTAGAATGTTTCGCACTCATATCAGTGACAAGCATAATTCATATTTTAGCTACCTAGAAGATGTGGAGCGCTGGTGTAATGTTACAAGCCATGAAGGTACAGGGCTAACACAAATCGAACTCCAACTCGGTTATAAGCCTGTGAGAGAGTTGGCAACCATCTTGGGTCTTTCCACTGGTGAGGAAGTACCCAAGGAGATAGTCATTGAGATGGCTAAGGCGAACCTAAGGAAGGCTGGTGCTAAGAGGGAGAGACAGCACCGACGCCAAGGGGATAGTTTTCAGGTAGGGGAGGAGGTCCTCCTGAAGGCCTTTCATCCATCGTCTGCAGAACAGAAACAGATACATAAGTTTTTCAATTGTATGAAGGTCCTTATGTAGTGAACAAGAAGGGACCTGTGCTTATCAGATTGTTGATGATCAGGGTAGAACCTTGGCACCTATAACATCCATAACTTAGAGCATTATGTAAGATAATGGGTAGTGTATCACATTAGTAATATGTTGTATATATTTTCCTTTTGTCAGACAAGACTGACCTATTAGAAATGCCTATTACATTTGTGATTTGCTCAATTGTCAGCATTCCAATTAACTCAAATCAAGGGGAAGTATTGTAACTGTACAAGAGTACAATCCCCGATTTTAGGTTAGGAAATGTTTGTAAATAACGATCTCCAGATTTTAGGTCAGGAAATTTTCATAAAATAATTTGTAATATAAAGCAGTGAATATCATGTGAATTTGTTAAATTAAGATGTAAGAACATTGTATTATACAAAAGGATTTATAGTTAGGGAATACTGAATATGTATATCCTTATATACTTTTAATTGGGGTAAGAGTCTGTACACATGGCCCAGCAGTGAAAATTGTGCAATCTGGGAAATGGTGATTATATCCGGAAAGATGACTGAAGTTGGTTGAAAGTATTGCAATAAGTGGTTTAGAAACCCGGAGTATGGCTGGGAAGTGTAGGCTGAAGATGGTAATTCATCAATTCAGATGATCATGCAAGATCGATATTTGCAGATCAGCAGCTTGGTAACCAATCTGAAAGCTCCGACTTCGAACAAGGTTGCGTTGAACAAGAGACATTTGAAGATGTTGCAGTTGGAGCGTTGCTTCAAGTGGACTTTTGCAGACATAACAGCCATGTGGAGCAAGCCTATATATGTGTGTGTGTGTGTACGAGTTTATTGCTATTGCTGTTCATGACCACTGCGGTTGTTGTTTATGACGATTACCATTACTGTACCATTACGGAGTCATGATGAGTGAACTACTCAGTAATTACAAGTTCCTGGTGAGCAGTCGTTGAAAGATGCTACATAGTGTTCTTTTGTAAGTGAGACTCTGGATTATTCTTCTCCAAGGAAATGCACACTGTGGGTAGTACTTTATAGGTGTAATCTGGTGACAATATGTCATGCACAGAACTTATTATTGCTAGAAGAAATTGTAGGCGAAGTGTTCAACGCTTGGTCGTTCTTTGACTGATTTGATGTGACATTTGTCTTTGATCTAGTCCACAAAGTTTTTTTTTTTACATGGTGAAGTTGTTTCATTAACAGAGTATAGTGAGGTGACTGGGTTTGACATACAGTTATAACATGTGGTAAACAGGCTCCATTGCCTTTGGTCACAGGGGTCCCGGGTTCGATTCCTGGCAGGGTCGGGAATTTTAACTTCATAATTGGTTAATTTAGCTGGCATGGGGGCTGGATGTATGTGTCGTCTTCATCATCATTTCATCCTCATCACGATGCGCAGGTCACCTACGGGAGTCAAATAAAAGACCTGCATCTGGTGAGCCGAAATTGCCCTTGGACACTCCCGGCACTAAAAGTCATACGCCATTTCATTTCATGTGGTAAATAGATTCCATAGTGATGATGCTATTGTGCTAATGTATATAAGGTTAAGAAAGGACAGTCGTCTTATCTGTAGGATACCATTAATTTGAAGCATGGTCTTCAAAAAGATGTACAGTTTTTTTCTCTTTGTAAATTTTAGATGTTTGTCGACGTTTATTTTTGTAAGCGGCAAAATGAGTGAGTCTCATCGTGAGATGATGATTGTTGATGTTTGTTTTGTTTTATTTTTATTTCAGGAGTAATTTCATGTGGTGAAACTTATGGTAAATCTTTTATTGGTGGAGTAAGGAAAAACATGGCATGCTACCCAAATAGTAGCAGGTAAGGCAATGAAGCAAGTTTGGAGCCTCATCAGCCTGACGACTGTTGTCTTGGGAGGAGGAGTTCTTTCATGCTCTACAGAGTCAATTATTCCTGTAAATCTTTTACAGGTGGGACCAAATTTCATTATTTATATTTTATTTGATTTATCATTTTTCAATTTCGTGTTTAAATGTCGCCAAAACATTACACTCTATAAAGACGCAAGAATATATAAAAAATTGATGGTGTATTGAGCAGTTGTTATGTCCACCCTGCTCTATGGATGTGAAACCTAAACTCTATACTGCCGTGATATGAAGAAACTAGAATGCTTCCATCAACAGATCTTTTTTACAATTTGTTTTACGTCGCACGACACAGATACGTCATATGGCGACAATGGGATAGGAAAGGGCTAGGCGTGGAAAGGAAGCGGCCGTGACCTTAATTGCTTGGTGTGAACATGGGAAACCACTGAAAACCATCTTCAGGGCTGCCGACAGTGGGGCTCAAACCCACTATCTCCCAGATGCAAGCTCACAGCTGCGTGCCCCTAACCGCACAGCCCAACAGAAGATCAGATATATTATGAACATCAAGTGGGATGACTTGACTATATTCCAAACACAAAAGTTCTAGAGAGGGAAAATGTGAACAGTATTGAGACCACAATCGCTGGTCACTAACTCAAATGGATTGGACATATCCAGCGCTTGAAAGATGATAGACTTCCTTGAAAAATTCTGTATAGTGAAATCAATTCAGGGAGGAGACTCCATGGTGCCCCTCTGAAGTGCTATAATAATCAGATTAACAAGACCTTCAGGAGCACACATTGATAGAAGTACTTGGTATATCATTGCAGAAGAATGCACTCGATGGCACACAACTTCTGCAGCTGCTATTGCACAATCTGAGGGTAAACATCATAGACAGGAAGCAGAAAAATGACACAGGCATAAACAACGCCAGATTCAACCACGATTTCCACCCTCTATATAGTGCAACCAATGTGGACGTGTGTTTCATGCCAGGGATGGTCTCCTTAGTCATCAAAGGCATCTGCATCCCTGAATTCAAGGACTGCAAGAATCACAGGAGAAATATGAATATGCGGATACAAGTGTCAGCTGATGATGATTTATCACTGAAAATAATGTCTTACAAGAAACTCTTTAATTCATTTCCATATTTTTTATTTCATTAAAATCATTAACTTACATTTACTCCCCAATACAAAAAATACATTATAATATGACAAAGCAGCATTTCCCCTCACCTCTCCACTGAACAGAGTTAATGCATACAGTATTCCCCTCACCACCTTAATTCCCCGCCACATTCTACTGAACAGAGTCATTGCCCTCATCTCCTTTCATAGCAACCATGACTAGAGTACAGTGGGAGAGATTGCAAATCTAGCAGGACAAAAATCGTACATGAACATAAAACTCTTAAACGATATATTTATAGGTTTTTGGGGGTTGCTGATTATGAATTTGATCAATAAATTAAGCAGAGAAATTGTTCCACCTAATCGATACTTTTTATTTTGCCTTTGGCAAATTTGATTTACAAGTAGTACATGTTTTGTTTAGATTGACCAAACATCATCAGCTACACTTTCTTTTGGTTTAGGTAAAAATTCATAAAAGTACAGAGACATATTATTCCATGTGAATATTAAAACAATCTGTAACATATTAAAGAATTAAAGGTTGAACCTTTGAAAACCTTTTGTCGAGAAAAGTTACGAGAGGTTTAGCATGCCAGGTACCATCAAGTGAGAGACTGTGGTGCGGTGGTCGAGTGGTTAAGGTTCTCCACATCAGTTATGAAGTTGGCGAGTTCGAGTCACGTTCGTCTCAACTTTTTTCTTTCTGATATTTCCTGATCCCCTTTTTCCTCATGTTGCGAATGAGAGCAGTCTTCTTTTTTTATTATCTGGGTCTCAAACGGTTTTTCAAAGTTATACTTTGGTATCATATGATCAGAAGGCATGTGTAGAACCTTCTCTGTTATTACTCTGTTAATTTTACAGTGTCCTAGATTGGGTCTTTGTGCATTCCAGCACTCTGATTGTGCCAATCTATATGAACTCATTCTAGCCTGTCCTTTTATGAAATTGCATAGTGATGGGAGGGCTAGTTAAGTATTCAAGGCTTCTGTCGGCGTAGTTCTCCTAGCCCCAGTTATGGCTATGCATGCCATTCTCTGTAGGCTATCCAACCTACTACTGACTTTTCCTTGGCTTACTTTCTGCCACCAGATGATTGCAGCATAGGCCATTAACGGTCTAATGATCATTGTATATATCCACATTACCACTGATGGTCTTAGGCCCCATGTCTTCCTGACGGCTCTTTTACATGCATACAGCAAGTTCTTGGCCTGTGTTATATTCCTTTCTATATGTGGATTCCAGGTTAGATTTTTATCTAACACTACAGCTAGGTTTACATTAAGAAATATGGGTAAGTGGTTCCACCTATTCAATACTCTTTAATTCATTTCTATTCATTCCATTCATTACCCATTAACCATATTTCTTATGTAAATCTTGATTCAATACGGACCAAAAATGAAATTTTTGACATTAAACTACACCTTGGTGCAGTGCTGTTCTTCCATACATATATCTTGGCCAAAGAGCTTCAGTGATCTCTTTCCCTCTAATTTCCTCCTCCTTGTAAAAGGGACCAAAGTTATCTTGTTGGGTTGACTGATAGTTGTTCTTCCCGACACCAGTTCTCCACAAGGATAAGTGATCTTTGCATGAGGTCCTGGACAACACTCATCACCTTACCTCATACCACAATCACTGGGTCATCTGCACATCCTTGTGTATAGAAACCTTGTTCATTGAGTATAGCTATGATTTTGTTCACCACGAGGTTCCACAGCAGAAGAGAAATCACTCCTCCCTGAGCACAGCGTCGGGTGGCCCCAACCGCCAGCGTTTCTTCAAACAGGGTTGTTTTTATCTTCCTTCTGTCTAACGTGGATTTAATCCATTTGACAACGGTTTTACTCACCTTGCTCTTTTCCAATGCTTTGACCATAGAGTTATAAGTTGTATTGCTGAAGGCTCCTTCTATATCTAGAAGGAGTGCAATTTCTTTATATTTTAGGCTTCCCTCTAGTTTACGAACCAACTGGTGAGTGCTACTTCAGTGGATCTGCCAGGTCTATATGCGAACTGATTTTCATGTAACAATGAGTTCAGTTGCACCGTTCTTCTGATATATTTATCCAGAATTTTTTCCATTGCTTTAAGCATGAAGGAGGTTAAACATAATGGTCTGTTTGCTTTGGCTTGGGCATAATTTGCCCTTCCAGGCTTAGGTATGAATACTGCTTTAGCTTCAGACCATGATTTTGGCACATACCCTAAAGCTAGACTAGCTTTGAAAAGGTCTGTCAGGGCATTGACGAGTATCTCCCGTCCTTCCTGTAGGGGTATCGGAAGTATCTCATCTGGCCCCGGAGCCTTATAGGATGAAACGTGTCGATTGCCCATTTTACATGGTTATGTTTTGCCTTTGCTGGCAGGACCTAGTGTTTACAGTGCACTATGTCTTCTGGTATGGGCTAGAGTAATTTTGTTACTTTCATTGATCTGTCTCTGTCGTATACTTGGCTTTGACAATATGAAAGTGACTGAGGTATGAGTGATGCTAGTAATGCCATTCCTTCTGCAGCGAGTCCCTGCTATGAATGGTGTGAAAATGTTGCTCATAGGGTCGGTTGGTGCATGCATTTCAGTGGGCTTGGCAGACTGATATGTAATAGCAACTCTGGCTCGGTGAGGAAAGCAACGGGAAACTACCTCACTCCTCATTTCCCTAGTACGCCTCTTCAGTGATGCCTAGGCCATCTATGACAGCTGATGGCGGAGCTGTTGAAGATCCAACCAGCCTTAGGGCTGAAGACTGAACATACATACATGTTTTATTATTCTGTTGGCACAGTTCCAGTCTGCTTTTTGAGCTCCGGTCTCTGTTCCAACCATTTCTTCTTCTATCATCTCCTCAGCCTCAGGAAAGTGACACGCCATTAGTATCTCCAGCGTGTCCCTCCCCGCCTGAGTAAATGACCCATCTGGTTTCTCCAGTGTCCCCACTTGATTTATATGGGTTGCTTTCAGAACCTTCTGGAGCCCTGCTGTTTCAGTATGTGATTCCACTTTCTCACAGAACAGTCTCCAAGATTTTCGTTTTGCTTTCCGTATCTCTAGGTTATACTCAGCGAATTTCCTATGATATATGTCCCACATACCATTTCTAGATGGAATTCTATACAACATCCTAACCTCTTTTTTCATTTTGGTTAGCTTGTTGTTCCACCACCTTACTTTTTGGGTGTTTTTCTTTTCTTTGAGAGGACTTTCTTCATGGAATGAATCTATAATGGGCTCTTTTATTAGTTCCTCTATCTCATCCAATTCTTTCTGTCCTCTAACGTTAGTTGTAATTTTTTGTACAGCCTTCCCTAGAACTTCTCTGCATCTGTCCCAGTTAGTTCTTTTTGGGTCTCTGTACATCTCAATCCCACATAGTCTCGCATCTATTGCAAATTGGATGTGCTGGTGGTCTGCCAATGATGGTTCTTCCAGCACCTTAAAGTCTTTAATAAAGTTTGTAATATGTGTGGTGCTTAGTGTAATGTCTATTACTTCCCTACGATTTTTATTTATAAATGTAGGTTTGTTTTCTAGGTTTAGTATCGTCAACTCAGTTCCAATAATAGACTCTAGTAAAGACTCACCTCTTACATTGCAGTTCATGCTGCCCCATGCCGTGTGGTGTGAATTTGCATCTGCTTCAAGGACTAGGTGTTTGCCTTTCCTCGGTGCGTTGCAAATTAGGTTCTCAACTTCTTCTGATGGGGGCAGATTAGTTGAGTCATATGGGAGGTATGCAGAGCCTATGGTTATTTCTCTGGGTCCCTCCCAATTTCCAAGTTTAATCTTGGTCTCGGTTAAGTCCCGTGAACAGTGTTCCTGCAACATAAGACATTTTAATTTCCTGTTCACAAGAAGACATGTTCTGGGTATTTCCGATGTTGTATCGTACATCAGCTTACCTCCAGATTCTGCCAGTCCTACTACTCTGCTCTTGATTACCCATGGCTCTTGAATACGGGACATGTCAATAGCCTCAGACTTGAACATCCTGGCAAAATTGGCCACAGCTGCTTTTTTATGCTGAAGATTGGCCTGAAGGACCTTCAGCTCCATCTTTATCAACATTGGGTTTTGTTTTTCCCCTGATGACTTGAAACTTGATCTGACCTGTCCGAGCTTAGCTTTAAGGCTTCTCTCTTTGAGCTCTTCAAAGTCTCTTTCACCAAGGGCTAAAACGACTGTCCTTCCTGTCTTATCGATTGAAGTGGCATTCAGCACTCTCCACTCTTGTGTTAGAAGTTTGGTATCGTGCTGATTGATTCTGACAGCAGTCTGCTCTACTAGAGCTTCTGTTGCCATTTCTTGTTTTGAGACGGTGACAGCCTGTCCAAATGGGACTTCAGTCTCCATTTTTTCATCTTGGGTTTGCTCCTGGCTCTGCTCTACTGGTGTTCCCTTGACTTCCCTTGATGTCAAAATTTTTGAAATTGGTTCTTTATAAGCATCCATATTTCAATCAATCATAGGGTTTTTGCCCCTTCTAGGGTCCTGAGCATTGTTCTCACCATCCGTGGTGAGGCATACAGCCAGACATTGTCCTCCCGCAACTCAGGCTCACCGTAGCAGAGACCACGCCCCTCAGTTGTCCATCCAGCGGTTCGCCCCTGGCCCGAACCCAGCCAGGTTTGTTCCCCCTTCAGTAGGCCTGCTCACATGGTCTCCACTTGGCATTATCATGACTGAGTTCACAGCCATGACTTTCCCCTTAGGTTGGGATCGCCCCTTTCCCAACCCGCGGCTACGGAGCAAAGTGATGTGTTGGTTCCAGCACACCGCAGTGAGCTTTAACCTCAATCACCAGCACCACTTCACCTGAACCACCATATCACCCATGTGGAGGAACCATGGATGTCTCTCTAGCATGTGTGGGTCTCTTGATGGTACCTTGCCTGAGTGTTTTTGTGATTTAGTACTACCAACCTACAAAGTTTGAATAAAATCGGTGATGCGGACATCGTGACCTCCCCTTGTAAGCATCAACAATCTAAATTCATGAATATCTCTGTTATCATAGCTGATATGGTAAAACTGTATAAAACCTATGTGATCATAAATTGTATTATCTATAGCTTATACCTTTTGTAGGTGAGGAATGCAACGGGAAACTAAACTCACTCATCATTTCCCTAGTATTCCTCCTCAGTGATGCTTAGGGTAACTATAACAGCTGTTGGCGGAACTGTGGAGGATCAAACCAATCACCAATATTTAATTCTCAAATATATTTTATTTGTCTATCGATAAACACTACATAACAAAAGGTATATGTATGTTGGGTATTCAGCCCAAAGTCTGGTTTGATCCTCCACAGTTCCGCCATGTCGGTTCCGTCCCGTGGTGCAGAGGTAGCATGCCTACCTCTTACCCGGAGGTCCCGGGTTCGATTCCTGGCCAGGTCAGGGATTTTTACCTGGTCCTGAGGGCTGGTTCAAGGTCCACTCAGCCTACGTGATTAGAATTGAGGAGCTATCTGACGGTGTGATAGCGGCCCCGGTCTTGAAAGCCAAGAATAACAGCCAAGAGGATTTGTCGTGCTGACCACACGACACCTCGCAATCTGCAGACCTTTGGGCTGAGTAGCGGTCGCTCGGTAGGCCAAGGCCCTTCAAAGGCTGTAGTGCCATGGGGTTAGTTATATATATGGTAGTGTATAGCCTCAGTTATAGCATGCAAGTTTCTTCCTCATACCTTAAAAAAACATAAAGTTGTGATAAAGCTATTAAATTTTCTCAAAAAAAAAACCCTGAAGTTATGTACTAAATATTGCACTTGAAACTATTAATACTACTGCTACATTTTGCTCTAATTTAGTGTCTTCTGATTAATATCCAGGACTGGTGGAGAGCTTTTGCCTCTGCTAGTGAAATGACTGTACAATTTTGAGAAACAATACAAGGACACGTAATTTTATCTGTTCTTTGCAATAACCTGTTGGTTATGTCGTATAAACTTTAACCCGATGAGTGCTACGCCCGCCTATAGACGGGCTGACGTGGCTGATCCACCAGTGCTACACCCGTCTATAGACGGTGCACGAGAATTTTAATTTTTTTGAGTTTCCCGGTTCACTTTTGAGTGCGAATTTGAACTGTGACATGTTCTGCCATCTGTTGGGCATTATGTAGAACTAACTGATCAAAGATTATAGCTTCGGGAAGTAACTTACACAGCTTTTTGTAGACGTCTGTGGAGTTCACCTGTGATGTAAACAAACATGGCGGAACAACAATTTATTTGCTCTTGCAGCGATGTTATTTCGGATCACAGAACTTTCAGTTATTAACCACAGCGGAAAGTGATGATGGAGATAATCATTTTAAGTAATTGTTAAGCGATTTTGAAAGTGAGAATGATAGAGAGAGTGCCGAAAATATTGTATGCGGGAGAGAAACAGAGCCTCCTTCTAAACGAAAGAAGAAAAACACACTGAGTACAAAAGCTATTTTATCGCTAATTTTGTGGCGGATGGATTACTTTTCTTCACCAGAGTTTCAGGTAACTGGGACAGGCTCTGAGGGCCAAGTAGTGTTTGATGACAACCCAAAAATCATTGATTGTTTAGAAACTTTTGTGCCAGTGGAGTTGGTGCAGATAGTTGAATAAATCGCCATCAGAAACAGCCAGTAGAAAACATTTAACTATCACCATATTCCAGGTTTGGAAAGTATTTTAAAATATCAACTTATATACTTCAGTTACATGTATTAGTTGCCTACGGATTTTAGGAAATAATATTATTTTGGGCTCTTTACTTTGCATAAAGATAATGTACGCATGGGCACATAAGTATAATTTTGTTTTCTCTCAAAATAATATTGAACATAAGTGTAGGATTTTCCATTTGCATTTAGATTTTTTTTTTTTTTTTTTTTTTGCTAGGGGCTTTACGTCGCACCGACACAGATAGGTCTTATGGCGACGATAGGATAGGAAAGGCTTAGGAGTTGGAAGGAAGCGGCCGTGGCCTTAATTAAGGTACAGCCCCAGCATTTGCCTGGTGTGAAAATGGGAAACCACGGAAAACCATTTTCAGGGCTGCCGATAGTGGGATTTGAACCTACTATCTCCCGGATGCAAGCTCACAGCCGCGCGCCTCTACGCGCACGGCCAACTCGCCCGGTGCATTTAGATTTATAAACAACCAACATTTATAAACATTTTTAAGCTAATCCTCCCACTGATAAGTTAAAAATTGAGGCTTCTACAATTTTTTTTACATGCGAATGAAAAAACTCAGCACTGAGGTACCAAACGGTCAAGTGGTAACTCAGCACTTAAAAGGTTAAAATCTATACAACATGCCAGCAATAATAGTTTATGCTATGCTGTTTCTATTAGAACAATATTCTACTGGATGATTCTTCAGCTAAGAAGGAAAGTTGTCTGAAAGTGGTACGTGTACCTTGATATACGTACTATGTTGGTAACTTACCAGTATGAATCCTATAACTCTACCCCTCAGAATGTGAAACTTGGCTACCTAACTAAGATTTGACATGTCTGGCCCCGCAGTGTAGGAGGCAACGCGTCTGCCTGAGTTTGATTCCTGGCTGGGTCAGGGGTTTTTAATTGTAAAATGATTAATATCCCTGGCCTGAGGACCGGGTGTTTGTGTCATCCTTAACGTTCCTTTCCTCACATTCAACACTTTACACTTCTGCAATTACAATTACACAGAGGTTCATATCATATGGTGCAAGTAGTGACAAAAGATCTACAGAGGTCGACGCCACGAACAAATACCATTTATTAAAAAAAAAAAAAAAAAAAGATTTGACATGGAAAGAAACTCCAACACCATTAATCTACAGCTTAAGTAGAAATCCTTTTGATTGATTGAACTTTGGACAATTACACTTATACAAGGAAAAAAAAAAAAAAAAACACTAGAAGATTCTGGAAATGCAATCTCTACTTGGTTATTGATCTTGAAATACTTGTGTCACTTGCAATAATAAACTCTCTTTTGTTCCATGAATGAGATTGTGAAGGTATTCTTCAATAGATAAAAAATAAAGCATTTAACCAGCCTCTGGAGTGCCTTGTATTTACTGAATATGGGATGTATAGTCCTATGTTTTTACACTGAAGAACAAGAGGATTTGACAGAACATTATCACACATCTACTAATAACTGACACTCAATGTACTATATTATGACACTAGTAAAATACCCGTGCTTCGCTACGGTATTATACCGAAATTTATAATTGAATGCTTATTGTTTTATATATAACCCGCCGATATTTGCGATCTGACTCGCTTTCTGAGAGATTCCGCCAAAATTCGTGATCTGATTCGTTTTCTGAGAGATTACGGCAACGTTCCTCCCATTTTTTCAATCTTTTTTCCAGCAATCGATTTCGTACTTCCCGGGCTAGCTCCAGGTATTCCACCCGGTCAGTTGGGTCCCTAAATCTTTGCCAAGTTTTCCTATAAGCATTTTTAATGTGGATCAAATCCTTAAGGAGATCCGGCGTGGTGTCGTCTTGGGTGCATTGGCGGTACTGAACCGGCGGCCGGACTGCAATCGTAGTCATTACCCGTCCAGGACCTGTTTCCAGCGTTTCGGTCGGTCGGTCAGGACAAGTTATTTTATATATATAGATGTTGATAATGCATTTAGTTGTTATTCAAACTGTGTAAATGGTATTGCAATCAGGCTAGTTTCCAAGCTTTTTAGCAATGTGCATGTGACTCTTCCAATTAATAACCATTATGCACTGAACAACCTGGCAGAGTAATAAGGGCTTCAGATACACAGGAAAGACGAACTTACATTGCTGTTGTTTTCTGCAACATCCCAGTCTGACCAGGCTTCTGTTTCCTCATCACTTGTTGCTGTGTGGTCTTCTCCACCATCAGGCGAGGGACGCTCTGGAAGGTCAACTTCATAAGAGATGCTGTCAGCATCAGGGCCATGTAAAGGCGCTACAGTTTCAGGACTAGACTGTTTGGACTGAATAGGAGACTGGCTCTTCAATGCAAACACCTGGTTACCATGAACCTGAAATGTGGACAAACATGTAATAACATACATCACCATTAAAGAGAAATCAATCTACAATTTCTACAACCACCACAAACCATATTTATCTCCAAAACTAAGTCACCTTCCTACATAAATATATATTTTTTTAAAGCGTGCAATTTAGTACCAATGATGAATGTTGAACATCTTTAGACTGAATGGTTTCATCTTTCAAAGAGAAAATATAATAAGAGCATAGAAATTGAAAGACAAATTAAAACTAATACAAAAGACAGGTTGGAAATGTTGAGGAGGAATAGAAGAATGGAACAAGTATGTACTGTAGTAGAACGTCAGGTATCACAAGACTGAAACAATGGTGGAAAAACACAATAAGAAATTTAAGAAAAATACAAAAATATTGAGAGAGACTGGAAAGTACACTGAAGAAGATTATGTAAGAAAGCAGCTGTTGAAGAAAATAAATAATGGGAACTGTTCACTCAGGAAATCAATGTATAGAATTATAAATAACAAGACAAGTGAAAATGTAAATACTAAATTTGAAGATGACAAAGATGGAGAAATATTGACAAGAGCAGCAGAAAAGAAGTAGATGGGGGAAAACATATTTTCATGGCTTGATAAATGCAAATCCTTGCATTAATGAAACAAAAGAAGATATCTTACAGGAAAAAAGTTGAAATAGACATTGTAATGGCAGAGGTCAAAACTGGCAGTTAAAAAGATACAAGTGGGAAAGTTATAGCAACTAATGAAGTTGCTATAGAAATGATAAAGGCAGCTGGATTTCTGAAATTGAAATAAACTTTCAGACTGGTTTTGAATATCAGGGAAGAGAAATTGGTCCCAGAAGATTGGCAAAACAGAATTATCTAGGAATCACATTTATATACCATGTTGCCAAAATGATGGAAAGAACATTAGAAAGATGACCTGGAGGATAAGTGGACATGCAACATCAAGAACAGTTTATTTTAAGAAATGAAAAATTAACTAAGAAGCCTATTTCCATTAGGAAACAATACATCAAAAACATCGGGAATGTTAATGATTTAGGAAAGACCTATGATAAGTAATGGAGATGAGCAAACCAGTTACAAATCAAATCATATATACAGTAGAAAGATAGGAACATACCTCATACACTCATTTAGAAAAAAAAAAATCAGGTCATGTTAGGTCAGGTGAATTCTGCTACCATGTGCGACCTGAGATAGTCTGGCTGGGGGAAACGATACATAAAATCAACAAGAAAGTGCTGCCTTGCAGATGTGGCAAGGGTCTACTAAAGGCTATAGGAGATAACTCTGACAGAAAATGTTCTCCAGTGTTAGGCCTAACAACTCAGTTGGAGAGTAACTGCATCGTATTTACACCATCCTACACATCTACACATAATACCAATATAAATGGTACGTTATTGGACATTATAAATTTTCCAGCTAACTCATTCCTGGTTGCCAGCGTTTCACCCCAGTGTACTAAGTTGGGCTCATCAGTTGGTGAATAGCACACCCACCAAGACGCATGGCTAGTGCATACTGTGGAGGCCACTGCGTAGGCTACTTAGAGGCACCGGCAGTGCCAATGCACTATGAGAGACTTAGTCTCATTACCAAAAATTGATGCCTGCTTGGCCATCAGATGATATAGATGTTGATTCCCATAGGGCACATGAAATATTTGTCCTGAATGAGTAAGTTTATAATACTAATATAAATGGTCCGTTATTGGACATTATAAATTTTCAGTGCATTGGCACTGTTAATGGCTCCAAGTAGCCTACGCAGTGGCCTCCACGGTATGCACTAGTCATGCGTCTTGGTGGGTATGCTATTTACCAACTGATGAGTCCAACTTAGCACACTGGGTTGAAATGCTGGCAACCAGGAATGAGTTAGCTGGAAAATTTATAATGTCCAATAATGGACCATTTATATTGGTATTATAAATGTACTCATTCGGGACAAATATTTCATGTTCCCTATGGGAATCAACATCTATATCATCTACACATAACTCTTCTAAAACCTTCGATTATTATGTTATTATGTTTAATATATTTTAATTATCTTTTATTAAATACTAAGTATGACTATACCCATAAATATGTATTGCACATTTGTGTAACCTCAGATAGATACTGTTAATATATTTTAATTATCTTTTATTAAATGTCAAGTACGACTTTGTTCTGTAAATTTGTATTGTACATTGGTATAACCTCAAAATCTGGGTAGTCAAAAACTGTAGAAAACTCTGTAATATTTATATATTGGGTATAATCCACTTTCATTCTGATACATATGGAGGTTTCTGGAAACTTACAGTAATGATTTATTATTCAGATACATGCAGAAACATTAGGAATGTTATAGGCTTGTCCATGTGGTTTGTGTATATTTAATAGAATATTCCAGTTTGATCTACTCCAATCGAGAGGCCGGTCGATCGATTGTTCCTTTTATGTTTGGATGTGTTCTACTTAGAGTGTTGCAAGAAGACTTCCAGAAGTCAATATTCTAGACTGTTTGTCGAACAGTATACAGGTATATATCGAGTTGGCAGACCGAGTTAGTCAGTGTTGGACTCTGTGGTGAAGTCGGTCAGTCAGTCAGTCAGTCAGTGAGACAGTGACAGAGAGAGACAGTGCAATAAGAGAAGGTAGAATGTCGGTTAGAGTGAGTTGATATCTGTATTTGTCAGAATCGACTTCAGTGAGAGGGTAGTCAGTTTTGCCTTGTGATGGTAAAGTGACTGATCAGTGTGAGGACTTGATGATTTCTGTACTTGATAGAATCAACAGTGCTTCAGTGTGTTTCCCTTAATAGTGTTGTGTTGTGTACAACTCCTGAGTTGTGACAATGGCTTATTTTTCACAATTAAATAAGCAAATTTTAAAAACAAATTTCTGTTATTTCTGTTTGGTCAATGGTTGTTAATTTTACACTAAGCAAAGATCTAACCATTCTAAGCAACCTGCTACCAATAAATATGAAATATTATTGTCTGATTTTGTATAGGTTGTTCAAAAACAAGGTCACAGAAAACAATTCTAGTATATACATTTCTCAAGTTTGGTGCATTTTTCTTGAAACTTTCTTGTCAAAGAGACTTTTTTTTCTTTCTAGAATGTAAAGAACATGTGGCTTGACAAAATGAATGGATTGGTTTTTCTAGAATAATTATTTTGAGCTAAAAAAAAATAATAATAATTTGCCTCTTAAAATGTATAATATTTTAATTTATAAACTGAAAAGATAAAGATAATTAAATATCTTTCCATTCATTTTATAAAACTACATGCTTACTAACACATTACAAAAGATCAGACCTTCTTCCCTGAAGCTGACATTTTCGGACTGTTTGAGAGGTTAGGAACATTTATGACATGTCTGTTATTATTTAACACATTAAACACAGGTTTTCTTTTGCCAAATAATTTCACTCTACCCATTATAGCAGAAAATCTTGAAATAGGTACGAAAATTACGCCTAAACTTGTTCTCAAGTACGTAAATAATCACAAGTGTAAGAAGTAACATGTATACAAACTATAAACAACCTGCAAACCAACATTTTGTGGCTTCTTTCAGAAATAGCCATGCAGCTAC
This sequence comes from Anabrus simplex, assembly GCF_040414725.1. NCBI lineage: Eukaryota > Metazoa > Arthropoda > Insecta > Orthoptera > Tettigoniidae > Anabrus > Anabrus simplex. Next base: position 1,108,941,855 of record NC_090265.1, on the reverse strand, counting down.
AGCTACAGCAGAGATACCAACTACTGAAATACTATTTACCTCAATTAATCTTCCTAGTGGCATAGATACGTCATATTATACTTCAACTCCGTCACTACTTATCAGAGTGGGCGTGTTCCAAATGCCGCCATGTTTAAATCGCTCGTTAAAATCTATTTTTTGACCTATTGTCACGACCCGGTGTCCTTAACGTTGTTAAGGAATAGACATAGCAGCAATAAAGTAGTTTTAAGCAAGGAAGTGAACGGATCTCATGTGATATTTATTTACACCAACATAAAATCGCATTGACAACAAAAGCTGCAATCACTCTCAAAAAGTATATGAGCCTCAGATGTAAACAGAGAATTCAGACTGAACTATAGCACCCACATACCAACATCTGATGATAGAGCAAGCCTTGTGAGTATTCAACAACCCAGAAGAAGACAACGCATTCAAATAGGAACATCTATGTACTGAGTTTGACTGGGAAGTCTGAAGAGTTAGGAGACATCATGGAGAGAAGGAAAATATCAATCCTAGAACTGAGTGAAGGTAAATGGAAGGAGGAGTTGAGGATGAATTGTATCCTCTATTAATACTACAACAAAGAAATAAGAAATGGGATGGAATTGATACTGGCAAAAGACTTAGATGGTATTACAAAGATCCAATAAACCAATGATAAAATTATAAAGGCAACGGTTCACGTACGAAAGGGGAAGCTGATGCTAGTGCTGGTGCTGTCGTATCCTTGCCCGAACATGGGTCGCTGAGCAGTGAGTGGACCCACCTGAAGGCTAACTACAGTACTAAAAACGACAGTGTTTTGAAGATGGTAATTTATAGATGTAGGTAAGGTGGTTGTTAAGAGTTGAATCTCACATGATTTCCAATATATGTGTATATTAACCAGATGATGTACAAACAATATACAAGTAAGAATGAAATTGGTCACTTGGTGTGACGTACGAGAGCTAGCCTTTCTCAGAACGGCTACTTCAACAAGTGCATAGTGAATTCTAAGAACAGAGACCAATGACTGCTTAGATGACGTTAAACAGAGACCAATGACTGCTAAGATGACGGTAAACAGGGTATCATGGAGTCTCCACAGAGTTCCTAAGCTTTAAATTGCCAACTACCACAAGGCCCAGAAGAGAGTCAACGCCTGGATGATGATGAGTACCGAATACCAGCACAACACCTTCCAACTCTATCTACTATGACTTACTCCAAGTCACGAATGCATCTTTTGCTGTTGTGAACTGGAGGCAAGGACTGGCAAAGACAAAAGACTCTATTCCCTTGTTTACCACTCGTATTTAAAGGAAATAGCACATGATATGAGTAATATCCCTCCACCTAGCATCAAGGTGTGGGTTGATTCCTATTGGTTTCCATCTCCCTCCTGGCAGTCCCTCATATATAGCAGATAAACCTTCCCTTCTTCATAATACAGTTTAATTCTTATTTACGGGAGCCTCTTAGATTACCCCAATGTTCATATTTGCAACAAACAAACAAACAAACAAACAAACAAACAAACAAACAAACAAACAAACAAACAAACAAACAAACAAACAAACAAACAAACAAACAAACAAAATAAATAAATAAAAAAAATAGCCTTGCAAATGTTTTAAAGGCTATGGTCCCCTGCAATGCAGAGACAATGCTCAGTTTCCTCATCACGTGACAGGTTCTGAGGAGCATTATTATATTGATTATTTCCTAGTTCATATCGTGAAAACGTATTACTGCATACTGTATACTTGAATAGTCTCATCTCCGAGGGGTTCTTTCCTAGTTTGCCTTGTGAAAATGTATTACTGCAGTTGTACACATGTGTAGTCTTACCTCCGAGTGGGTACAACGGTGTCTTTCGAGATCAACACTTTGCGAGAATGTATTATTACATTCTTGACACTTGTTCAGTTTTTCCCCAGGGAGGGTTGAGATCCCTTTTTTTGTGAAAGCGTACCCCTGCACATTTCATTCTTGCATGGCTTCACCTCAGAGTGTGTGTGGTGTCTTTCAAGTTCTTGAGCTTCTCCACACGTGAAAATTCTCTATTACATACTTTACGCCTGTGTGTCCTCTCTCCACAATGTGCTTCATGATGACTTAGAAGATCACCACTTTGTACCAATGTCTTAATGTCTACTTGACACTAGTCTTGCTACTTCCCTGGGTGATCAGAAGATGACCGTCAGGATTCCCTCTTTGTGAAGGCGTAATATTGTATTTCGTATATTTAATCCCGTCCTGAGGACGTACTGTAACATACTTAACACTTGCGCAGCTTCTCTCCACAGTATGTGCAATGATGATTTTTAAGTTCACCACTTTATGAAAGCGCTTTTTGTATTCTTGGCACTTGTACTATTTTTTCCCGGAGTGATCAGAAAGGTGACTTTCAGGCAGAGTCCTCTACAGCGTCCCAGCTCATGAGCTGCTTCGGCAATGGACGGCAATGGGCTTTAGAAGGCTCAAACTTACGAAGCCCGTGATGCTATTGCACGAGTCGGGCTGGGCAGCGCTATGTCATTCGTACGCGGTGAGCCAAGGACAGCGCACTGGTAATTCTATGGGCTAACTGCTTCAATGTATACAGTTTATTGCGCGTCGGTGGAGTGAGTTGCATTACAATCGAGTGGAGACTATCACGTTTGCTGTCCTTTTCGTTCGACTTCCCTGTTTATCCTGTTATCGGAAATGAATCCGGACTGTGGTTCAAAACGAAAAGAAACCATGGCAAGAGAACGTGAAGTTAAAAAAAAAAAAAAAAATAGAAACCACACAATAGAAGATTTCTGAACTGTTCCTAACCTTAAAAGTCGTATTTGGTCGGTATTCAAGACTGTACAGTAGTTGACAGTGATGGGAAAGACAGTTTGATCTACGGTGAACTTTATGCACACACTAAATAATAGACCGGCACGTCGCACATTTCCCGTCATCCGTGCGAATCTAACAACAAATCAAAATCAAAAATCAAAATCTCTTTATTTGCAAATGAGGTGTCTACCTCGGTGGCAAATGGTACACTAAAATACATTATTGTCAAGCACTAAATATTAAATTAACAAGAGAAGAAAATTTTTCCTATAATACAATATTATACAATTTACGCTAACAATGTTTTCTATTAAACACACAGCTCATCCTTAATAAATTTATATTGTTTACAAAATTCTAATTATAATATCTCCTGTACTACTTACAAATATAGTCAACTGATATACAGTATGTGGAATTGCTTCAAATGATACTATAAAACTGGTATAACATTAATATTTACATTGCATTTATTTATTTACTATTTTTTTTTTACCCGTTCTGGATCCTAAGTAGCATAACGACCTGCTGCGTCTTAACCAGAGTCCCTTTTGCCACCACTTTTCAGAGTTCCTGAAGGGCCTTCACAGCTACCGTAGCGGTCCCAGGGCCCTCGAAGTCCCCACTGTACTTCACCCCTACAGGCAGTCCCCTACTTGGCTGTCCAAACTCCTTAGACCAGGGGATGGAATTAATTTATTCACACACATTTTTTTTATTTACAATAACCTGCACCGGTCGAATGCCCTCTAACACTTCATTTATTTTCTCTGTTGCTGTTTATTCTCTTCTTGAATATCTGTACAGATTTTGGAAAAGGATCAAACATCTCCCGTGAAAGAAAATCGTCTTCCTAAATCTGCTCAGGACTTGATTGTTGCTGAATGTGCTGGTGTGTGTGCTCGAGACTTTTAAGGTCATATGAGACAATTGGAGATGATGGTTTTCTTGATCTTGCTCAGACATTGGTTGACACTGTATCGATGTATGGAAAGGTATCCGCAACAGGTATCATACCTCATCCAACAAGCGTATCCCAACACATAGGTGGTGATTATTGTTTTAAGAGGAAGTAAAATTAGGCAAGCATCCTCTAGATAACACTAATCAGAGAGAAAAAAATGGAAGGGATCCAACACTTTGAAAATGAAGGTATCGGTTCAAAGAAAGACAAGGGCCATGAAGGGCATGAAAATAAAAAACTTCCTAGGCCTCCATACTTACTACCGTTGGGGTCGTAAAAGAACAAGAGTTGACCGATGGAGGTCGTATAGGATAGATGAAAGTGATAAGTCTGGCACCAGTAGGTAAAGTAATCCAGGACTCAGCTAAGGGTCCCGTGGTCGCAACCCACTCTCCAAACTTAAGAACCCCTGAGGCCCCTTTCAGTCGCCTCTTACAACAGGCAGGGGATACTGTGGGTGTTATTCTACCGCCCGCCCCACAGGAGGTGGTGAATCATAGCAGAAAGTGCTACACGTCTATGAGGTCCAGTTATGCCGGAGGTACTCGACATTATGAATGCGCAGCCACCATGGATACATGGAAATGTATCACAAAAAGTAACCATTACATAACGTGCACGTTTTCTTATTTTGTTGAATGGGAACTCAAACCTCGTGTCTTGTTCATGGCCAGGTTTTCAAACGAGCCTAAAACAGGTGATAATATTAAAAGAAAATTGCTGAGACAATTTATGGTTCTTGGCGTCACTGAGACCGTACTAAAAGACGTGCCTTTTACATCTGATCAAGGTGCCAACATAATCGCCGCACTGTGTGATTGTACGAGACTGAATTGCACCTGTCATATGCTCAACACGGTGCTAAGAAATGCAGTCGATACCCAGTTTATGTCAGTTCGATGCCCTCACATAAATGCCCTTATGTCTGCGACGAAAGGACTTATTACATATGAAAAACAAAGTGGCCTAATACACGCTCTTGAAAAGTCATTGCAACAATGCAATGACACTCGCTGGAACACTCGTTTAATGATGTTTAACGATGTTTAACAATGCTAGAATCTGTACGAAGTCAGTATTCAGCATTGTGGGTAAAACTAGCTGAAAAGGACAGGCAAGTGATATGGATGGAATCAATATCAGGCTGATGAACAAACTGAATGCACTCCTTAAGATATGTATTTTATTATGTTATGCAGCCTGCTACTGTATGTTCTTTTCCTTTGCCATTTTGAATACCGGGCATTTAAATTCGTCCCATATGGTGATCTTGATACACATTTTAAGTAAGCCTATTTTACAGCCCTTCAAGGAAGCATCAACATAATTAGAATGCGAGATGTCGCCCACACTTCAACTTGGCTTACCATGGAAAACGACGCTCCTATAGTATCTGACTCAGGAGCATCATATCAGGGAGGCCCCTGAAATAGAACTTTTGTGGAGTTGCCTCAAATCGTATATGGAAGAAAAATTCACTATTGTGCCATTTCACTGTTCCCAAGCAGGTCTAATTGGAACAAAAATGGAGTTTGAGCCATGAGAACGTCAATAGTAAAGTGTTGGAATATTCCTATATGCCAAAGGAGTACTGTTTTCGTCAGATACTTGATGAGGAAGGAGCATAGAAGGCGGTGATAAAGAAAGACTCATGAAGATTGTTAGAATTTATTATTGGAATATAACATTCGATTCGCACTGAAGGTACAGAAGGAGATCATCATCCAGAACTGCTCGAGAGGAAGAATAATATCGTCTAAATGAAGTTTAAAACATTAAATAGATAAGGATTACTGTCACGAACTATTTTGCGAGATATCGGCACTGAATAATATTTCACTTCGAGAAATTAAAACTGTTCCTACAGATTAAAAGACTTCCGTACTACTACGTCACGATATCCGTATAAGACGACGTGTTAGCTGATATAATTGACTTTGAGAGGCCACATAGCCGTAATATCAATATAGCGAAAGAGAAGAAAAACATTTACTACCAGAACTCAATTGAAATATTCGTAGACACATTATAAGTCTTAGAGTAACCCAAAGATCATTTTAAGAAGCTGTATTCCTATATGATATATAGATTATAGGAGGCTATATGTGTACGACGAAATTAACCATGCTGACGTATTGTTCTGTTTTGATTGCGCAAGAGACCAGGAACATCATGCACTAAGGAAATGAAGGCACAGCTACCTAGATTATGGCGACACGAGATGACGATTCCAGCCCATGATGACCAGTAACCGACCGAGACTGTCCCAGATGTTCCCAAATAGATGAGGGAAATGCTGTGAACCAAGCCCGCATGTCTAACCACCAAGACATGTATTGACAACGAGGGAATCTAGAGAAAGATAAGTCATTGGAGTTATTATTGTAAATGAAATTCATTTCTTTTGAAAGTGCTATCTTAATTAATGTTGTAGGAGTGATAACATATGAGAAAACGACTTCTATAAATAGGTTAAAGGTTGGTAGGTAATCATCTGACATAGACGTCAAATCCATATATAGGAGGCAGTTAACCAATGATAATTAGGTAGTCCGTTCGTAATGCTGTCAATATTAAGTGAAAAGAGGTTAAGTTTTTTCTCTAGGTGAATTATATGCGATGTTGTGGTAGTTACTAGGCTTGTAGGAGAACATGTGACATGAAATTAAGTGGAAATGAGATCGCATATAAGATTTTTGACAGCTTAATAATAAAATGTGGTGATATTTATGGAATTATTGAAAGATTGAGAATACAACGGAATAATCAGATGAGTGGCCATTGATGTCAAAATAATATACGTCAGGTTGAAATGAATTGATGTGTTTTATGTGATGTAGAATGTTATATGAGATGAATAATGTGAAGTGATGGTTTTATATGCTAGTAATGATAAGAGATTATGATGAATAATGTTGGTGATATTTATTGTTTCATCGCAAGAGAAGTTTTAGTTTATTTTAGCGATGATGTAATTTCAATTTGCGTGTTTTTGAGACGATGGATGATTATAATTTTTTTTTCAATTGACCGTTGATCCCTGAATAAACCACATATAGTGTGAAATACGATCTCAATAACGTTCTTATGTTAATATTCAATTTGTAGATCATCAAATAATTCCTAATAAGAGGGATAACATAGAAATAGCCTATTTTCATTTGTTTCTTCTAACCACAAGAATTCTTACTCAGATTAGCAAAGCCAGGAAGCTTATTTTACTGCATTATCCAATATCACTGGTAATTTTTCTTCACAACTGAAGATTGTTAATAATCGATAGGGTCTTCATACAAGCTAAATCACCTGAAAACATCATGATCTGGTTGAATGACTGTCAAGTATAGATGATAGTACCATATTATGACATAGATAAGCACTTAAATTAATTAAGACTTACAACTAAGAGAACAATTTGAGTAATTTTTAGGCATGATATTTTGACCATATTTTTCTGAAGGATGTAATGACTAAATGGTTTATCTTTCTCTATGCAAGAATAAAATACCAAGAACCTTAAAAGAATGTTGGAAAAGTGTATTACAAGTTAAATATTTTAATGGTTTCTGAAAACATTTTCTCATGACTAACCTGTTGTCTGTAATTGAATATGAACAGTTACAATCAAGCAAAATCATTGCAATGTGATGGAATTAACATGTGTTTGATGAAAGCGAGATAGATTATAAGAACATTTTCGCATAAGAGTTAATAAGATGAAAGATGTGATTCTAATTTTATTTGTAATTCACTTTACAAAATAAAATATTTATAAAATCCTCCTATCAATACAAGTCAAGTCATCTGTTAGATGAAGCAAAGTCTATACATGTTTCAGCCTAATCTCAAGGCCATCTTCAGTAGTAAAACAATGATTACATAATATACAAACAAATTAAAAATCGTAATGATGTGAAGTGACAGTGATCATGATTAGTGAGTTAAAAACACATTGAGGTACAAAGACCTCTTGTCTAATAGATCTTGCTGACTGTTAAATAAAAACACTATGCTGAGGAGCGTAGTGAGACCGTCAATACTACGAATAAAACATGTATAACATCTGTAATGAGAAAAAAAGGAATATATGAGTGGATGAAGAACAAGTTAAAAATGATGTACGAAAAGAAAACTCATATGACTTACTTGTAACTAAAAGTTGTTGTCTCGAATGGAGATGACCTTGTCGGTCTCAAGTCACATTGACAACTAAGCCTGTGTGTGGCTTACTGTATATCTGTGTCGATGTGGTTGGGAGGGGTAATGGAGGGGGAGGGGCAGGGAGGGAGGGAGGGACGTTGTGATTCGCGGAAGGAGGGTGTTGATGGAAGGGCAGGCCTTGTTCTAGAATGTCGGTAGTGAAACTCTTTTTTATTTTTATTAATGAATTGTTCGCAGATGAGCGGGACAAAGGTTTCCAATAAACTATTTTTTTTCTCGTTGATTTCATTTAAGTTATAGACGGGATTGTTATATTGGTCGATATCTATATATATATTCTCTAGTATATTAAGTAAGGGACCTTTCTGTTCATAATGCAGGATCTTTAAATCTTGATCAATTGTTGTGTATTTATGATTTTTCTCTCTACCATGTTCGCTCATGGCTGAGTAGCGATTATACTTTAGGGCATTAAGATGTTCGGAGTATCTTACATTGAAACTGCGGCCTGTTTGTCCAATATACGTTGAAGGACATGATTGGCATTTTAATTTGTATATTCCAGAGTTAGAAAATTTTTTGCTGTTGACAGTATGAGAATGAAAAAAACATTTTTGTATTGGTATGAACGGTCTTGAAAGCTACTTTTAACTTGTATTTTTTAAAGATGTTTGAAATAGGATATATATTATTATTATTGAAGGTAAATGTGGTGAACTTCTCTTCTCTTGTTTTTCTAAGGTGGTCTTGGGTTTATTTCTAAATTTATTGAGAATTTTATTCACGAAAGCTTTACTGAAACCATTACCTTCGGCTATTGCATAAATGGTGTTGATTTCCTTTCTAAAATTCTTACGGGATAAAGGAACATTAAGAGCTCTGAAAATCATACTATTGTAAGCTGTCTTCTTCTGTGTCCCTGGGTGTAGAGAAGTTTGGTGCATTGTGTTTATTGTGTGAGTGGGCTTCCTGTAAATATTAAAAGAAATGGTTTTATTCTGATTGCGAGTAATAGTTAAATCGAGATAATTAAGGGAATTATTGTTCTCGGATTCTATCGTAAACTTTATGTGTGGATCCAGGTTATTAAGTAATTCAAGAACGGTGTTGCTGTCAGTAATGTGAGAATCCAGGATAATAAAAGTATCATCCACATACCGAGTCCAATGTTTGATCCCATTAATTTTACCTATAATGTGAGTGTATTCGAGGAAATCTACGTAAATATCAGCGAGGATTCCCGAGGCCGGTGACCCAATAGGAAGCCCCTTCTGTTGGTATATGATGTTATTAAAAGTAAAGAAGCCATTACTTAATGTAAACTTGAGGATCTAAATAAACTCTTCTATCTCCCCTATAGTCAATTTACTGAATTTGGAAATATTGTTTTTTACTATTTCGATGGTTTTATTGACGGGTACATTCGCGTACATATTTACTATGTCAAAGGAGTGAAGGGTGTAATGTTTCGGTAACGTGAGATTTTTTATTCTATTGCAGAATTCCAGGGAATTTTTAACTGACGTGTTAGCTTGAAAGGAATAATGTGTTTTAAGAAAATTGTGAATAAATTGGGATATTTTGTACGTCGGACTACTTCTGAAGTTAATAACAGGCCTTATGGGGACATCCACCTTGTGAATCTTCGGTAACGCTTTCGCCGTAGGTAACTTGGGATTCATGATGATCAATTTTGATTTTTCTACGTCATTAAACAAAAATAAAACAATTTGTAATTCAGTCGTAGAAATCTGCGTCCAATGCATTTGAGAACTCTCAATCGACGATGTTGTAAATAATGTAATCTGATATATTTCCCTTCATTCAATTAGACGCATCTAATATTTTCAATTTAATATTTCCAAGACATTTCCAAGATATTATTATTTTTTTTTTTTAAGTTTATTTTATATGACATCAAGTCAGTTACTTCTTATCTATTTTCTCGAAAAAGGATTCAACATTTAATTATTCTCCTCAAGTTTTATTTTCATTTTTAAATAAATAGTGTATTGTAAAACTTAAGCGCTCTTTCAATGACTTCTTAGAATAAGTATTAGATGTAAGTGATTATTTTATATTTTCATGAGCCAAATGCGGAAACTAACCAAATTACGGGTAGGAGACGTCCGCTACGTAGGTTAGGTCTTTCCTGCATGCATAAGCCGGCGATCTTTTCTCAAATGTGTAACCCATAGCCCATAAACATTGAGAAGCGAGGAATTAAGATATGTTTCGAGCTAGCCTGGATCTCATGCGACTCGACCTAGACGCGGGAACGGCGCACTATTCATAAGAACCATAAGGTGGCGACGTTCTTGTGGGCATCATTTTGCCATCTGAAAATTATATCAGACAATGAAAGGTGAGATATAACAGCAGAGGTAAGGCATGTAATGCACTAATTTGAATATTAACCTATGTGTTCTTCAGGATAGTAGTTTGTTCGGGAATCAGATGTCTAAGTACTTTCATTGCTTCTAATTCCGAATTTCTTGTGTGAAAATAGTGTAAGAGTCGATACAATGTGTACTAATTCCTACAACTCTCTCCCTTTTAGCAGCCATCGTTTGCGTAATACTTTTACCTTACGCGACGCACTTTAATACTGACGTATTTGATTTTTATTTTTCTAATTAAGTAAGAAAACCTTATGATGATCGAGGTACGAATGAATGACAAGCATTCTAATGTTCCCGAGTCATCAGACTCCAAGACTATTCCACAACCTGCCAAAGTAATGAAATTTGCTTTGTGGGCTGACGTTGATGATGATCCTACTCCAACAGATGAGCTGGAAAGATGTTTAAAGCAAAATTGTAGAATGTTAGAAGATATAGCGTTCCATTGGAGGACAAATGGACAAAACGATCCAAAACTTCACCAGACTGTTAAGAAAGTATTATGTATGCAAGCATCAAGTTCAGCTTCAGAGAGAAATTTCAGTTCAGCGGGCTTCATTCTCAAAGCACGATGGTCTTTTCTACGCCCAGACAATGTTGAGGCTCTTCTTTTCATTTACAGTAATTCCACCACAATTAATCAAGGACCAATAAACTACGCACACTAAGTAAAAATCAGGTTTGCTTTCGTTGTTGTCATTTCAGTTTGTATTTTATTTTGAGTTAAACGCGAATGAAGTCCGATGAATATGTTTTGTGTTATTTAGATTCATTTTCAGTTAACTTGATGTCAATTGCAGATGAATATTAGTTTATGATAGAGTTTATGTTTCTTTATTATTATTATTATTATTATTATTATTATTATTATTACAGTGTAGGAGAGATATCTATCGTTTTATTTTAAAATGCAATTAGCATACTTTGAAATACGTTATTAGCGTACGGGAATTCGTATAGTGAGCGATCCGAATAGTAGTGGAAAGTGAACATCTTTCGTTGCTCACGGTGCATGCGTTATTCCGGGAAAGTAGTTAAGGCTAGTCTACTGAGCCCGCCCAGTGTGGTGGGCTGTATGAGACCAGTGCTGTGGGCCAGTAAGCGGCTGCGTCAGAAGAGAACGACACTGCATGGGCCAGGTTGCTGGAGCCCGTGGGTTTGAAGTGCTGCGCGGTGGGCCTCTCTGCAGGACTCTACTTTCAGGTTTCCCTCTTCATGGAAGCGTACTGTTGTATATTTCACCCTTGCACAATTTCTTTCTATGTCTTTTAATCGACCTAGTGTATCACAGAGCTCGAAATGAATGTATATCCCATCTGAGTGGATAACTGGTATAAGGTTAGTGATTTCTGCACACTATTATTCCAAGGTCTTTCCACTGTTGTCTTATCTTTGGTGTTCTTATCCATTGCTCTCCTCCCCATCTCGCAAACCATCTAGATCTTTGCCTTCCCACGTTCCATCTCCCTTCTCTGGGGTACCACATTGACATCTTGTGAGTCCACCAATTTTGATCCGGTCTCGCTACGTGTCCTCCCCATTTCCATTTTAGCTGATCCGCTGCTGTCAGAGTGTCTTTCATGCCGGTTCTCCTTTGTACATCTTCGTTCCGTATTCTATCTCTCAATGAGACCTGGAGTATTTTTCTTTCTATTTTACGTTGGCATCACTGGATCATTTGCCTTTGTTTTAGTGTTAGTGCCCAGGTTTGGCATCCGTATAGTAATACTGGTATCACACATTTTTCTAGGACTTCAGCATTAAGAGGGAGTTTCTGAGTCTTGTCAGTCGGTATGAACTTTAGGGACCAGAACCTCTTCAATGTTTGTCCTATTCACCATTTGACCTCTTTCTCTGAACAGTTTGAGAATGATATGTTCTACGTGTTCCAGTGTTTCTCTATTTATGCTGATTGGGATTTTCAATCCACTGGTCATCAACTTTGTTTTCCTTGGATTCATAGTTAGGCCCACTTCTTTGCTTATGTTGCCTAATTCTATTATTATTTGTTCTAGCTATGAAATCAACTCTGCCACCAATACAATGTCATCTGCAAACCGCAAGTGCGTCAGTCTTGCGCCATCTATTTTGATGTCGTATCTGTTTTCCCAATCTAGTTTTGTGAACTGATTTTCCAGTAAACACATGAATAATTTTGGAGATGGGTGTCCTATAGTTTGAGTTCCAGAATAGAGTAATTACTTCATACTACGTAATGCTACCTTCTTATATTACATAATGCTTAGGCCCAGGATTCTTATGTAATTACACATTCCACTCCTTAACTTGCAGACAACTGAAAGTGAGAAATGTCAGTCATTTGCAGTTCTGATATGGTTGCACTTTGGTTTCATTTCACCTATTTTTACGTATTCATAGTAATATTACATATTTTACATATTATGTGAAGAATGTAACATTTTTGTAGGCATACATACCTATGTAATTATTCAAAACTGTTTTTAAAAATGTTTCAGTTCATTTTATTTCTCAGACTATAGTAAAATAACTGTTGCATTTTATTTCATTTACAAGATATTTCAATTGCTACAGTTGGCTTACAAGAATAACTCCTTTAACTCCTTGAGTGCCAATGTTGATTATATCAATGCTTGGAAATTATGCAAGAAGTGCCGGCGTTGATATAATCAACGCTTTCTTTAACTTGACACAGTTCCTCCTGTAATTGCTAGATGGCACTAACATCAGGCTTTCTCATTAGCAGGGTCCTTTAGCTTCCTCATTTGGCCATTTGGAGGTCTGTAGTTATTTTGCTTTGAAATATTAAATTTTCTTTGGAGTGACTGACAGTTGACTGACATACAACATGGCGGCGTCCAGTAGTAAACGTGCTCGGCTTGAAGAACAAGAAATTAGCGCTGTTTTAAGTGAATCCTCAGAGGAAGGGGAAGTTTTCTCGGACTTTGAAGAAAGTGAGTTTGATAATAGTGAACGTGATAGTGACTCAGGAACATCATATCAGGAAAATGATAATGGTGCAAATGGTCATAATATCAGTGATAGTGATGACAAAAACATTGATGACTGGAAAGAAGTAAAGGTAAGCGAGGATAATCCACCTCAGTTTATGCCTTTCATGGAAGTACAGGGTCCTAAGCATTTTCCCCCACAAGATTCAAAGCCATCGTCATATTTTCCCTTAATTTTACTACTTCATTCTTCAATATTCTTGTAACAGAAACAATCTGCTATGCTCAACAGTTCCTCATTTCCCATCCGAATCTTACGCTGAAATCCAGAGCAAAACCGTGGAAATCAGTAACACTGCCAGAGATGAAGGCATTTGTGATCTGTATTTTGAACATGGGCATAATTCGCAAACCATCCATATTTAGCTACTGGTCAGTAAAAAGTTCCATGCTAACACCATGGTTCCGACAAATGCTTCCTCACAATAGATTTCAACTTATTCTCCAGTTTTTTCACATGGTAGATAATTCTAAACTTTCTCCACCTGAATGTTGGAATATGATATTGTGGTTTGTTTCATTCTCTTCTTGAGTTAGTAAATTGTCTGTTTTTTCATAGTGCAATGTAGTACTTCGCTAATTTATTTGCTGATTCTGAAAGAACACAGATGGATAAAATATTGCATTTCTATCAATTATTAACTATTCTGTGTTTTCAATTTGACTATAATACTGAAACATCATATTTAGTGCCATTTTTGGGCTCTCAAACTGAAAAAAAAAAGAAATCAGTATTTTTTTAAAAAAAATATAGATTTTTTTTACATACTCGTCATTAATTATATTTGAAGGTTTGGAATGCTAAATGGGAGAACGGAATGTTGAGCACCTTCCAAAAAAAAAAATTAATGTGACTAACTTCAGTAGTTAAAAAATTATGAACACTTATCCAAACCTCTGCATATTTAGAAAACTAGGCCTGGCACATTTAGCACTGTACTAAGCAATTTCAGCCAGCACTCAAAGGGTTAAAATTGAGATTTCAAACTCTTTGCCTGTGAAATACAGTAGATCTGAGTGCCTCAATTCTATCACTAATTCATTCTCAGAATCTGGGGTTGTGACGGCTGACGAGTGTATATTAGTGGTGTCCTGTTTATCCTGTTAACTTATGTGAAGTGGCCTTGTTGAAAATAGCTCCAATTACATCCAGTCTTGCACCAAAACTAAGATCGTGGTTGTGTACTGAGGAATATTTTACAACATACAGCAAAGTGAGTAACAACACTATAGGGTTTTCCATGAAGTCAAAACTTGACCAAAATTAGGTAGTGCACTGCATCAAACAATAAACATTGTGTGTCTTCTAAGCAGTTACTCTTGATCACATCCCCACGCTGAGATGGCAGTGCATTACGCATTTACGATCGTCACGGCGCTGTCAATAATAAAACACAAAAGTAATCAGTAACACGTTAATGTATGCTGTATGAAATGAGTAATGTTGCCTGTGTTGTTGAACTTATCTCATTAAATACTTTATCGGATACACTCAAAAGATTTCAACTTACTTACAAGCGTACAAAAAAAGAAAGATTGAAACTGTACACAGAGGCTATTTGTTAGTACATTCTGTTCGTAATTTACCAAAACTGTAAGCATTTCACTTGCAAAGGGGCTAGATTGTTTACATTTAAAAAACTTGGGAGAAAAAATACATTATAATCATACGGTACCATGTTAATAAAAAACACTGCTTATGAAATTTTTTTACTGAGTGAGTTGGCCATGCGGTTAGGGGCATGCAGCTGTGAGCTTGCATTTGGGAGATAGTGGGATCGAACTCCACTGTCGGCAGTCCTGATGAAGGTTTTCTGTTGTTTCTCATGCTTGGGCTGTACCTTAATTAATGCCTTGGTCATTTCATTCCCACACCTAGCCCTTTCCTATTCCTTCGTTGCCATAAGACCTATCTGTATAATGGTGCAACGTAAAGCAACTTTTGTAAAACATATATACATTATCCTTATAGACCGTTATGCCTTTCGGCGTTCAGTCTGCAAGCCTCTGTGAATTTATTAAACGACGCCACAATCCTCTATTTACAACTAGTGTTGTGGCCTCTTTTACTTCTATACCTCTTATCTTTAAATCGTTAGAAACTGAGTCTAACCAGAGGATGATTACCTCGTTGTACTTCCTCTTAAAACAAAAATCACCACCACCACCACCACCTGAGTCTAACCACCGTCATCTTGGTCTCCCTGTACTTCTCTTACCCTCCATAACAGAGTCCATTATTCTCCTAGGTAACCTGTCCTCCTCCATTCAACTCACATGACCCACCACCGAAGCCGGTTTATGCGTACAGCTTCATCCATAGAGTTCATTCCTAACTTAGCCTTTATCTCCTCATTCTGTGTACCCTCCTGCCATTGTTCCCACATGTTTGTACCAGCAATCATTCTCGCTACCTTCATGCATATTACTTCTAACTTATGAATAAGATATCCTGAGTACACCCAACTTTCGCTCCCGTAAAGCAAAGTTGGTCTGAAAACAGTCCGATGTAAAGATAGTTCCGTCCGGGAGCTGACTTCCTTTTTAAGAATACTGTTGATCGCAACTGCGAGCTCACTCCAATAGCTTTACTACACCTTGATTCAATCTCACTTACTATATTGCGCCGTATCCTGACAGCTCATTTGGCATATTTAATTATTTAATTAACGTGAACTGCAGTCTATGGTATATGAGTAATGGCTAGAATTGGGACCGGAAATAACGGAGACGGTCAGCCGGGAGATACTAGCCAGTAAACTTCCACTGACCGTGAGAAGCTACAAATTGTAAAGCAAGCCAGCATCGAACAATGTTGTGTTGAATATAGGAGGCTAGAATTGGCCGAGTATTTTGAAATGGAGAGTTATTATTGAGATGCAGAAGAAGCCGTGAATGAATTGTTAGGCGAAGAGATTACTGTGTGTATTGAGAAAGACGTTAGCCTGTCTGCAATGTGTGTGTATTAATATGAGCCCACGAGAGTAGTTGTTGATAAATGAGCTCGCTATCAAAGTCAAGTAATCAGCTCAGAGAAATATTAGTCCAGCTGTGAAGTGAAAAGTAGCTTCCATGCGAGACCAATTTCCAAACAGTAACCAAGTATAGAGAGTAGTTTTTGTTTCTTAATATTTACAGCTGATCGCCAAGCAGGTAGCATGGAAATGAAATGGCGTATGGCTTTTAAGTGCCGGGAGTGTCCAAGGACAAGTTTGGCTCGCCAAATGCAGGTTTATTTGATTTTACGCCTTTAGGAGACCTGCGCGTCGTGATGAGGATGAAATGATGATGAAGATGACACATACACCCAGCACCCCATGCCAGCAAAATTAACCAATTATGGTTAAAATTCCCGACCCCGCCGGGAATCGAACCCGGGACTCCTGTGACCAAAGGCCAGCACGCTAACCATTTAGCCATGAAGCCGGACGGTAACATGGAGAGGAAAGACGACTGTGGGCATTGGCCTATGCTCAAATGCAGTGTGATGATACTGGTTTGTTGCCCGTTGTTTTCTCAGTGTATATTGTGCTATTTTGACTTTTGTTTTCAGAATTGTGTACTAGAGTGATATGTTGTAAATTTTGATGTCTTGTTGTTAAATCGGGAGACAGCCAATATGCTGATTTGAGGATTGGAGGTTGTTCTAGTTCTGTTTAGATGTTTGCGGTGAACCGGAATTCACATATAGAGTCAGTGTAGTTATAAGCTATATTTTACCAAACTGTTCCAGTGTAAATAGTTTATCATCCCGTAAGAATGGTTGTATATATAGTGTAGATGAATGTCACTAGTATTTAATCATATTTCATAAATTCATGTAGCACATTCAATCGTGTTAGATCACTCGTACACGCCCTTAACGGACACAATTCTCCTCAGATCATGATTCCGTAAACTGAGTTTGTTCTGCGTCGTAACTCCATGTAAACAAGAACTTTGATCTACAACGTTTGATTTGAGATGATGTTACAATTAATTTGTAATACATCTGAGTTTTTTATTTATTTTGATGATTAGTTTGGATCGTGTTATTTTTTGTAATACCAATATAATGGTCCGTTATTGGACATTATAAATTTTCCAGCTAACTCATTCTTGGTTGCCTGCGTTTCGCCCTCGTGTGCTAAGTTAGGCTCATCAGTTGGGACTTAGCACACCACCCAAGACGCAAGGCTAGTGCATACCGTGGAGGCCACTGCATAGGCTACTTGAAGCCACCAGCAGTGCCAATGCACTATGAGAGCTATGTCTCATTTCCAAAATTTGATGCCTGCCTGGCCATCAGATAATACAGACTCATTCGGGACAAATATTTTAAATTCCCTTTGGGAATCAACATCTGTATTATTTTTTGTAATAAATCCATCTTATCCCCTATACGTATTTCTCATTCGACAAACCTCCATAATTCCTGTCATTATACTTAGAGAAAAATTTGAACTTTGGCTTTATTTCTACCCACGACAAACTAACCCACTCTCTACCCATATGAGCTTAGTCGGATGTTTTAGACAGGAAGTGAAGGCATCGTCTTAGGTGGTCCTTACCCCTATGGTACGGTACAATATTACCATCCTGGGAGAACACACAACCTAAATACTTGAAATTATCTACCTGTTCCAGCTTTGTATCACCAATCTGATGTTCAATTCTGTTGAATTTTTTACATACTGACATAAATTTAGTCTTCGAAAGGCTAATTTCAATTTTCAAGTTCCAATATATATGACTGCAGGCCTTCGGCATAATCTGCCATTAAGACCAAGTTGTCAGCATAGGCCAGACTGCTTACTACATTTCCAACTAACTGAATCCCTCCAAACTACGAACAGCAAAGGTGAAATAATTCTTTTTTTGCTAGTTGCTTTACGTCGCACCGACACAGATAGGTCTTATGGCGACAATGTGATAGGAAAGGCCTTAATTAAGGTACAGCCCCAGCATTTGCCTAGTACAAAAAAGGGAAACTACGGAAAATCATCTTCAGGGCTGCCGACAATGGGGTTCGAGCCCACTATCTCCCGGATACAAGCTCACAGCTGCGCTCCCCTAACCGCACGGCCAACTTGCCCAGTAAGGTGAAAGATTACAGCCTGTCTAACCCTTGTAAGTACCCTGAATCAAGAACTCATTCTACCATGAACTCTCAATAAAGCCCCATTGTCAACATAAATGCCTACGATTGATTTTAATAATTTACGTTTAATTCCATAGTCCCCCAGTATGGCAAACATCTTTTCCCTCAGTACCCTGTCATATGCTTTCTCTAGATCTACAAAATATAAACACAACTACCTTTCCTCTCGTAACATTTTTCAATTGCCTGGTGCATGCTGAAAATCTGATTCTGACAGCCTCTCAGTGGTCTGAAACAACACTGGTTTCCATCCAACTTCTTCTCAAACAGTGATCACACCCTCCCTTCCAAGATGCCAGTGATACTTTGCCTGGTATAATAATCAATGAGATACCTCGATAACTGTTGCAATCTTTCCTGTTGCCTTGCTTATAGATAGGTGCACTTACTGCTTTTGTCCAATCTTAAGGTACATTACCAACACTCCATGCTAATCTTACTATTCTATGAAGCTATTTCATCCCTGCCTTCCCACTATACTTCACTATTTAAGGTCTAATTTCCTATTCCTGCTGTTTTATGACAATGGAGTTTATTTACGAACTTTTCCACTTCCTCAAGAGTAATTTCACCAACATCATTTTCCTCCTCCCCATGAGCTTGGCTGTTAGCAACACCACCAAGATGATTTCCTTTTACGTTGAGAAGATGTTCAAAATATTCCCTCCACCTCTCCAGTGATTCCCTGGGATCTATTATGAATTCACCTGAATTACCCAAAACACTGTTCATTTCCTTTTTCTTCCCTTCCTAAGATTCTTTATTACTGTCCAGAAAGGTTTCCCTGCTGCTTGACCTAGGCTTTCCAGGTTATTACCAAAATCTTCCCATGACTTCTTTTTGGATTCAACAACTATTTGTTTTGCTCTCTTTCTTTCAACTACATGCAATTCCCTGTCTGCACCACCCCTTGTTTGGAGCCATTTTCAATAAGATTTCTTTTTACGTTTACAAGCTGCTCTCATTTCATCATTCCACCAAGATGTTCGCTTTTCCCCCATCTTTACACACAGTTGTTCCTAGGCATTCCCTTGCTGTTTCTCCTGAAGCATCCCTGTATGCCACGCACTCTCTTTCTATATATAGTACTGAACCTGCTTACTGTCTACTGTTCAAAACTTCTCACTAATCATACCCATGTACTTCTGTCCAATTTCTTCGTCCTGGAGATTAACTACCCTTATTCCTTTGCAGACAGATTTAACTTTCTCTATCCTAAGCCTAGTTATACTTAGTTCACTACAGATCAGATAGTGATCTGTATCATCGAAAAATCCCCGGAAAACATTCCTAACAGACTTCCTGAATTCGAAGTTGGTTAAGATATAGTCTATTATGGATCTGGTACCCGTAGCCTCCCATGTGTAACGGTGAATGGCCTTATGCTTGAGTGTATTCGTAACTGCTAAACTGCTAAGCACAGAAGTCCAGCAAACGCTTCCCATTCCCATCTGTTTCCATATTTTCCCCACATTTACCAATCACCCTTTCATATCTTTCAGTTCTGTTTCCAACTCTTGCATTGAAATCACCCATTAGCACTATCCTAGCCTTGCAGTTGACCCTGACTACGATGTCACTCAACGCTTCATAAAACTTGTCAACTTCAACCTCATCTGCACCCTCACATGGTGAATACATTGAGACAATTCTCATCCTAATGCCTCCAACTGCCAAATCTACCCACATCATTTGCTGATTTATGCACCTAACAGAAACTATGTAGAATGCAATGGTATTCCTGATAAACAGCCCTACCCCATACTCTGCCCTTCCCTTTCTAACATCCGTTAAGTACACTTTATAATCTCCTATTTCTTCCTCGTTATCTCCCCTTAACTGAATATCATTTACTCCTAGCACATCCAGATGCATCTTCTTTGCTGACTCAGCCAGTTCTAACTTCTTTCTTTCATAAGCCCCATTAATTGATAGCTCCCCATCAACTTCCATTTCATTCGCCAAGTTGTTTAAAAGGAGTGCCCCGGCTGTCAAATTGGAGTGGGACTACATTACTCCCATAGGTCCAAGGCTTGCATAAAATGTTCTGAGCTCGGTAAATTCATGGATGCTACCCTACTTGCACATAGTCCAAGTGAGGATATCTCCTCTAATGGGTTAGGGACCACCGGTAGATTGTATAGTCCTAGCCGTCTGAGCACAAAGAAGACCATGACTCAGAATGCCATATAATCCTGAATACCACCCGCCACCGAATAAGATCTGCACCCTAAATTTGAGATGGCAAAATACGGAAAAAAATAAAAAATAACTTATATACCTATTTAATTTTCTTCAAATATACCACAAATATAAATTCAAAAAGCATACAATTAATGAAAACATCACAAAAATTGTAAATAAAATTGGTTCAATACTCAGATCATTCACAATTCACTGTAGTCATCTGAAGTTTCACCATAGGAACTTTTGTCACTGGCATCTTTCCACAAATAGTCGTCCTCACTACCATCCACTGAATTTGAAATTACACATTTCTTAAAGCTTTTGGACACTAGATCATTGGGAATGCGCGCCCGTGCGGTCTTGATCCAGCTGCGTATTAGTCCCACTTTAGGCCTCTTCACTTGTCCAGTTGGTGTTAACGCATGATCACCATCAGACATCCATTCGTGTACAACTGTTTCATTGCAGTTTTGAAAGGCTGGTTCACGCACATATCCAACAGCTGTAGAATAGAAGTGAGTTCTCTGGGAATTATCGCAAGATCCGTTTTCCTTTCATCATATCTTTTACGGCGTCAGTTGTACGTCCTCGGTAACTGTCCAACACAAGCATGTTTCGTTTTTGTAACAAAGCTCCCGGGCGACGTTGCCAAATGCACTTCACCCAGTCCTCAACTAACACACTGTCCATCCAGCTGGACTCATGTGTTCTAACAATAACACCAGACAGCAAGTTTCCTTTCGGAAGCATTTTCCTTTTCAGAACCACATATGGAGGGAGTTTGGTTCCGTCCGCTAATAGGCACAACATTACCGTGCAACGTTACTTTACGTTACCACCTGTTCTGATGGTTACACTTTTAGAACCCTTCGTATCCACTGTATTTTCCAACAGCATTTCAAAATAGACAGGTGTCTGGTCAGCATTCCCAATTTGCGACAGCAAATAAGAATTTTGCTTCCTCAAATGAATAATGTGACGCTGAAAGGCCGTTAATTTTTCTTCACAATTGACACACTTCACTAGAAACACCATATCCTAACTCACGTTTTTATATCACAAATTTGTGGATTCGTTCTTCAATTTCCAGAAACACTGCACTCTGCCCGCGGAACGCTCTGAGATCACCGTTATTTTTAGAAGTTTTTCCTTCTTCTTCCGCCAATCACGAATACATGATTCATCAATATCGTACCTTCTGCCAACGGCATTATTCCATATATTTCAGCTTCACTTACAACTTTAAGTTTCTCACGCACAGTAAGTGACTGCAGACGCTGTTTTGAATCCATTGCTTACTATCGAGACAGCACTTTCATGGGACAGATACGGAATTCAAATGTGAGCGAGGTAAACCTCCGTAACCAACAGTCTTGACTCTCGCAAAGTATGATATCCTGCAAGATCAGCTATTTGCGCACCCAGCATGCCAGCAACAATTGTGAAACAAAATAACAATCTAGCATCTGCAGCAGCGGCTTTCATATTTACCCATATTCTTTGATTTACCGTATTTCATTACCTTACATTTCACTGTAACTGTATTGAGAAAAAATCGATCTTATTTTCTAGAACGCAACCAAAACACAATAAGACCTGAATGTCCATTTACATGTGGTATATTGAGTACGGTAACCATATTCAAATCTATTTCAATACTCCACGTAAACGTAGTAAATATTTACAAGAATTAATGGCTTGAATACGACCCACACCCAATATTTAGAACCAATATTTTGGGGAAAAAAAGTGCGGGTGGTATTCAGGATTATACGGTATATCCGAGATGCTCACTTCCATTCCATAGCAACTGGTATCCTGACTCTAAGGACCACTTACTAGGCCACTCAGCCATTGCCCATGGTTTACAAACTAGGATGTGACTACGGTAGCCTACAAAACAAAAGAGAGAGAGAGAACATTTACTCAGAATCACAAGCAGAGTGGCTAGTTTCACGTTTGTCTCATGGATACCAATTGGGAATGTGATGTTTTTTGGTAATATTTTGCATTTAAATATAATGTACGGAGGTACAGTAGTTAATGACCAACAGCAGTAATGGTCAACATCAACGTAACTTTTCGTTATTGGTAGTTGCCATTCCCTTCTCGGAAAAAGTAGTGTTCCTTGGCATGTCAAAATATACAGGGGTTTGGGCATCATTGCCAATCTGAGAGAGGAGATATTAGTTCTGCTGCCATAACCTGATCACATGCCTGTGAAACACTGTAACTTTATCGGATTGGAGCAGTTGTCAAGCAGTTTTTGGCACACAAACGTTTAAACCAGGGCCTCTCAAACGCCCAAATTCTACGCGTGCAAATCGAGGCGCAAGAGCTCCGTGCACCGTTTCCCCTCGGCTCGGACCAACGCTTCGTCTCTGGGCTACTTGGCTAAGCTCGGCTCAGATTTGGAGAGCTATGGAGGAAGTGAGGACGAGGGAGACAGGGGGCAGCGAGCAAGACAGACGTTGGGAAAGAGAGAGACAGCGCTATTGCTCCAAATCGAGGAGTGGGGGTCTGCACTTTGGGCAACCAAGCAAAGTCGTCTTTTGCACTGTGCACAGTGCATGCACCAGGCGCATGCACCCTGAGAGGCCCTGGTTTAAACTAAGAAACAATGCTAGGTTTTGGTCCACCCAATCAATACACATCACTTAACAAGTGAACTGTTTAATTAAAAACATTTAAAAATATTTAGGGACATGTTTTGTCTCTATTTGAGACTTCATCGACCCACTAACCGACGCCTAGAGGTATTATGTTTATGAATGTTGGAGGTCAGTTTCACACTCTGTTAGGCACAAGGACACGACACCACATTCTGTCCTGCACAAAGTCACAACACTACCAATCAACATACGAAGATCAAAAAGGCTTGAATTCGCAGACGAACAGATCTGTAGTAGAAAGCCGCCAGCTCCCGGTGACCAGCGCGGCACACTCAAGGTCACGCGCTGCGGCCAAACACCAAAGTAGAGTGGAGAACGTTTCGAAGGTCCAGAACCTGTCACGGCTGCGGGAAGCCAAGTACGTATATAAAAATATACGACGCCAATTAGTACAACTGAATGAGCACCCGTACTCCAGATAAGTTCTTGGTAAACAGTTGACTTGAAAAAACAATTGTAGAGAGAAGAAAAAAATGTAGTAAAAAGCGCAATATTGGAAAACAAATGAAAACTTATATGCACAGTGCGCTATTTTTTAAGAAGAAAAAATTTTTAGGTTATGATTGAAGTAGTCGAAGTTGGCGCAAGACAAAAATTTGAAAGAGGAGAATAAATTAAACGAGGAAGAGTGATAGTGAAATAAGAGAAAGAATAAAAGTAATTGAAGTTAGATGGTAATGAGGAAAGATAAGATAGGGAAATGAAGGAGGGGTAGTTTAAGGTGCGTTAGGAGGGTGGGTTATTGGAGGTAGAAAATGTGGGTGGGAGCTATGTAAGACATGGAAAATAGAATTGGGGTTTTGGAATTTGGAATTTTTGAGAAGAAGAATTAGGAAGTCAAAAAGGATATTGGGTTTTTCAGAAATGTCGTTTAAATTGAAATTAGGGTTGAAGTACTGGTCAAGGTGGATAAAGCAATTTTCAGTAATGTTTAAGAGGGGGCCTTTGTTAATGATTTTAAGTATGTTTATGTCATTGTCAATACTGGTGAAACTATGTTTGGAGTCTTGTATGTGCTGTCCTATGGCGGAGAATCTGTTGTATTTAATGGCGTTGACATGTTCAGAGTACCTGATATTGAAGTTGCGGCCAGTTTGTCCGACGTAGGAGGAACTGCAGTTGTTGCATTTAAATCTGTATACACCAGATTTAGAAAAAGCATTAGACTTATTTAGAGATTTAGAGTTGTGTAAGATATCAAGACTTCTATTGTTAGTTCTAAAAGAAATTTTCATATTATGTTTTTTAAAGATATTAGTTATTTTATAAGCATCCTGAGTAAAAGTTAAGGTGGAAAAAGCAGTTGGTTTTATTGTGTCTTTAGATAAAGTGGTTTTTGGACGGTGTTTGAATTTGTTGATGATGCGGTTAATGAAGGAGTAGTTAAAGCCATTAAATTTAGCAATGTTGCGGATGGTGTTTAATTCATTATTTAAATCTTTTTTGGACATAGGGGTGTTGAAGGCACGAAAAATTAAGCTGTTATAAGTAGCACGTTTATGAGCTTGGGGGTGCGAAGAATCTTGTCTTATTGTAGTTGCTGTTTGGGTTGGTTTTCTGAAAATTTTGTAAGATAAAGAAGAAGGATGTCTAGTAATAGTTAGGTCTAGAAAATTAAGAGTTTGGTTGTGTTCTGATTCGAGGGTGAATTTAATGTTAGAGTCTAAGTTGTTGAGATGAAGAAGTGTAGAGGCTGCGTTAAATTCACCCTCGAATCAGAACACAACCAAACTCTTAATTTTCTAGACCTAACTATTACTAGACATCCTTCTTCTTTATCTTACAAAATTTTCAGAAAACCAACCCAAACAGCAACTACAATAAGACAAGATTCTTCGCACCCCCAAGCTCATAAACGTGCTACTTATAACAGCTTAATTTTTCGTGCCTTCAACACCCCTATGTCCAAAAAAGATTTAAATAATGAATTAAACACCATCCGCAACATTGCTAAATTCAATGGCTTTAACAACTCCTTCATTAACCGCATCATCAACAAATTCAAACACCGTCCAAAAACCACTTTATCTAAAGACACAATAAAACCAACTGCTTTTTCCACCTTCACTTTTACTCAGGATGCTTATAAAATAACTAATATCTTTAAAAAACATAATATGAAAATTTCTTTTAGAACTAAC
The DNA here is from genome assembly GCF_040414725.1 of Anabrus simplex. Taxonomy (NCBI): domain Eukaryota; kingdom Metazoa; phylum Arthropoda; class Insecta; order Orthoptera; family Tettigoniidae; genus Anabrus; species Anabrus simplex. Next base: position 1,108,916,375 of record NC_090265.1, on the reverse strand, counting down.
AATAGAAGTCTTGATATCTTACACAACTCTAAATCTCTAAATAAGTCTAATGCTTTTTCTAAATCTGGTGTATACAGATTTAAATGCAACAACTGCAGTTCCTCCTACGTCGGACAAACTGGCCGCAACTTCAATATCAGGTACTCTGAACATGTCAACGCCATTAAATACAACAGATTCTCCGCCATAGGACAGCACATACAAGACTCCAAACATAGTTTCACCAGTATTGACAATGACATAAACATACTTAAAATCATTAACAAAGGCCCCCTCTTAAACATTACTGAAAATTGCTTTATCCACCTTGACCAGTACTTCAACCCTAATTTCAATTTAAACGACATTTCTGAAAAACCCAATATCCTTTTTGACTTCCTAATTCTTCTTCTCAAAAATCCCAAATTCCAAAACCCCAATTCTATTTTCCATGTCTTACATAGCTCCCACCCACATTTTCTACCTCCAATAACCCACCCTCCTAACGCACCTTAAACTACCCCTCCTTCATTTCCCTATCTTATCTTTCCTCATTACCATCTAACTTCAATTTCTTTTATTCTTTCTCTTATTTCACTATCACTCTTCCTCGTTTAATTTATTCTCCTCTTTCAAATTTTTGTTTTGCGCCAACTTCGACTACTTCAATCATAACCTAAAAATTTTTTCTTCTTAAAAAATAGCGCACTGTGCATGTAAGTTTTCATTTGTTTTCCGATATTGCGCTTTTTACTACATTTTTTTCTTCTCTCTACAATTGTTTTTTCAAGTCAACTGTTTACCAAGAACTTATTTGGAGTACGGGTGCTCATTCAGTTGTACTAATTGGCGTCGTATATTTTTATATACGTACTTGGCTTCCCGCAGCCGTGACAGGTTCTGGACCTTCGAAACGTTCTCCACTCTACTTTGGTGTTTGGCCGCAGCGCGTGACCTTGAGTGTGCCGCGCTGGTCACCGGGAGCTGGCGGCTTTCTACTACAGATCTGTTCGTCTGCGAATTCAAGCCTTTTTGATCTTCGTATGTTGATTGGTAGTGTTGTGACTTTGTGCAGGACAGAATGTGGTGTCGTGTCTTTGTGCCTAACAGAGTGTGAAACTGACCTCCAACATTCATAAACATTTTACATGTTTTTATGGCTGATGATGACCTAGACTAAGGTCGAAACCGGCCTAGAGGTATTCTTATTTACAGGAATTAAAACGTAGATGGCTTAAAACTCAAATTTGCCACCATTTTCTGTGTTGATATAGGCTGGCTACGGCTACCAACTTTGTTGAATAAAAGATAAAATCGCGCAGTGCACCAGGGTGATTAATCGTGTCGTACCTTGTGGAGTGTGTGGGATGCTAGAGGCCTGTTGACCGCTTTGTTGCCCTCTGCCCAATAGTCTTGTTACAAGCCGGAACAAACCAAGCCAGACCAATAACCCTTTCTCATGGCCTAGTCTTGTAACTAGTTCCTAAGTTGGCAGCTTTGCGCAAGCCGTTGTGACATCATTCGAGACGCGCTGCGTTGAATTTCTAACCTCTGTGACATCGTCTGAGCTGAGCTGTGGAAGCCGCGCCGTGTTGTGTATCTAACCTATCGTTCGCAAAGGGTCTATGGAATCTTTTCTAAAATACAGGTTATCGCCATAATATCCACCTATATCTTTAATTTGCAGTAAAAGAACTGAATTTAAAGGTTTTCAATTATTACGAAATGTGTAAAGAAAAGTGAAACGAAATGGCGTAAAAGTCACGCTTTTTTTCCCCCACTCGTAGGCCTATATCATGGTTGAATATTTTGATACTGTTATGTATAGTATGAGCTATATGGTTACCACGTGTTGGCTTTTGGTTCAAGGGGTCTCGATTGGGTCGAAGATTTTAACTTTCCTTGGTTAATTCCAAAGGTTCAGGGGCTGTCTGTTTGCCAAATTAAACATTAGAATTCATCTTAGGTAGGGCCGTATTTTCATGTGTGCGTAGATCGCGTATCACGCGACAACTCGAAAGACCTGCACCCGGCTCCAGAGGCCACGCGCCATTATTGTTGTTCTTATAATAATAATATACACATAACAAAAAATGTCCCAATAAAGTACCCGTATTTTCTTATTTTGCTTTCACCTTATTTTTTATGTTGCCTGCATGTATAGTTTTCCCACATCTGTCATCATTTTCCCTCTGTTCCCTGAAAAACAATGCATCGAGGTTTTACTGTACATGTTTTGATCAACCCTGAAATTAAATACATTAAGTTACATCTTGATGAGTGCTCATCTGTTTTCACTTAACACAGGGAACACTTTCCGTGATCGTATAAAACAAGGAAATTAAGAGGAATGTGCCTCACAAAAAAAAAAAAAAAAAACTGATATCGTATTTTTGTAATTCATTACAAACCCCACCAAAAATACTAAATCACTTAGAAAATCGTCACACAATTCTACGAGTCTCAGAACTACCCAATGTTACACACGTACACAAACAAAGCCTTTCAGCTGCTACGAAGCACGACGCAATTACTAAAGTTGTTTTGTATAAATTCACAGCCTGCTACTTTTCACGGATTTCTTTTCTTCAAAATCACAGCCTGCTACTTGTTTGGGAATAACTCATTGAATGAAGTAGCAGCTGAGGTCGAACAGGCGACAAAAGCACGGTGATAATCGATAATGTGATTATCGATACATTTACCGGTTGAATTTCAAACACTGCATTTCGTATTACCAGCTACTATCGAAAGTCAACCAAATCTGATTTGACCGCAGAAAGTGAAACCAAGCGCGGATATTAAAAATCCGTATAATAATGTTGTTCACCCGTACATTTTACGGAAAAACCAGAATACTTGGCAGGTATGGAAATATCATTATTGGAGTAATCATATAAACAAGGTTGTAAATAAAGGTTGCAGATCTCTTTGTATGGTTATGAAAGTATTTAGGAGTTGTAGTAAGGATGCAAAGGAGAGGGTGTACAAAGTCTCTGGTAAGACCCCAATTAGAGCATAAATAATTAATGGCATGTGGCCTCCGGAAAGGCCTGGTGCAGGTCTTTCGAGTTGACGCCGTATTACGTGACCTGCGCGTCTATGAGGATGGGGCCCTACCTATGATGAATTCTAATGCTGAAGACGGCACACACACCCAGTCCCTGAGCCACTGGAATTAACCAATGAAGGTTAAAATCTCCAATCCGGCCGGGAATCGAACCCGGGACCCTCTGGATCAAAAGCCAGTATGCTAACCATTTAGCCATGGAGCCGGACAATTAGAGTACGGTTCCAGTGTACGGAACCCATGCCAGGATTACTTCAAATGTAAGAAAGTCGACACTGGAAAGTATGGCTTCCTTCATAATAATAATTTAAAAAAAAAAAATTCATACGAGAACAGGAAAAGATCCTAAGGAAAACAGTACCTTTTGTTCTGGGTGATTTCTGTAAAGAGAGTAGTGTTACAAAAATGTTGCAATCTTTGGACTGGGAAGACTTGGGAATAAGATGATGAGCTGTTCCAAGCTGTCAGTGGAGAGATGGCACGGAGTGACAGACAAATAAGCTCGAGTGGAGATTTTTTTCTTACAATTCGCTTTACGTTGCACCAACACAGATAGGTCTTATGGCGACGATAGGGTAGTAAAGGCTTAGGAGTGGGAAGGAAGCGGCTGTGGCCTTAATTATGGTACATCTCCAGCATATGTCCGGTGTGAAAATGGGAAACCATGGAAATCCATCTTCAGGGCTGCTAACAGTAGGGTTTAAACCCACTATCTCCCAGATACAAGCTCACAGATGCGCACCCCTAACCGCACGACCAACTCGCCCTAAGAATGGAACTTTTTAAAGTTAAGAAAGATCATAGTATAAAGTGGGAATTCAAGAGGATAAATTGGGGCAAATATTAATTTATGGGAAGAGGAATTACGGATTGGAATAATTTATCATGTGTAATATTCAATAAATTTCCAAGTTCTTTGAAATCATTAAAGAAAGGACTAGGTAAACAATTGGTAGGGAATCTGCCACCTGGGTGACAGCCCTAAATGCAGATCAATGATGGTGATTGATTGATTGATTGATTGATTGATTGATTGATTGATTGAAACCAGGTGCGAAAGAAAAGCTCTGTACACACAATGCAATATGAATGACACTATAAGGTAATTGCTGTAAATGTCCAACACACCTTAGGCCTACCATCTGTGAAAAGCTTTCCTCTCTTGCCACCAATGACGGTTGCTGCTCCAAGTACAAGGACAAGATCAGCCAGAGCACGTAAGGTTACACTCACCAACTGGTCACTGGTATCCTTGATTCCCACTAACAACTGCACAAACAATGCAAATTATGAAGACAATAAAGAATGATCACAAAGTCCTTATTTATTCCATTTTCTAAAGAAAGGAAGTAACTGAAATATTTTAAAATATTAACACTTCAGAAAGCCTCTTTGGTGCTAGAGCTCATACAAATATTACAATATCATACACTTCTACACTATTAGCAACATTAACAAACAGGTAATGAACAAGTCAATATGTTCATTTTGAAGATTTAAGATGATGCTTTCCTTGATTCCTGGCCTAATCTTCTTATAACAAGATAAAAAATTGAAGGGAAAATGAAGTACATAGTTCACATTATGATTCAGAATTTGTAAGATGTACATTAATTCTTTCTTACCTCAGGTAGAATACAGCTCTTCAACTGCTCTTTGGAGAATGCAGTGTAGAAAGAGCGGAAATGTGAGAGTAACAATAGACGGATCTGGGCATCTCGAACACAGAACATCTGAAGAAGTTTGGGAACAACATGTTGTTTATAAGTGGCCAGTGTAAATAAGCAGGTACCACTGTTATCTAGAATCAAGGAGAGAAATATTATAGAAAAGTAATGCTTTGAATGCACAATGAACTTAATTGATCAAAACAGACTCCATTATATGAGCCAACTCACTCACTCACTCACTCACTCACTCACTCACTCACTCCCTCCCTCGGGCCAATGACCTCAATGTTAGGCCCCTTTAAACAACAAGCATCATCATCACTCCCTCCCTTCCTCCAACTACACTTCAGCAGCTCTCTGAGAGTTTTGTCCATTTGTAAGTTAATAATAATAATAATATTATTTGTTTTACGTCCCACTAACTACTCTTTTACGGTTTTCGGAGACGCCGAGGTGCCAGAATTTAGTCCTGCAGGAGTTCTTTTACGTGCTAGTAAATCTATCGACACGAGGCTGACGTATTTGAGCACCTTCAAATACCACCGGACTGAGCCAGGATCGAACCTGCCATGTTGGGGTCAGAAGGCCAGCGCCTTAACCGTCTGAGCCACTCAGACCGGCCATTTGTAAGTTAGCTGCCCTCATATTTAGGTCTACTGTACTATTGCTCTTTGTCTTCTCTTCACCTTTCAACTGCTTTATATCTCCTCGTACACCATCTCAATATAATTTGCCAGATTCTTCTTCTTCTTCTTCTTCTTCTTCTTCCATCTGACATACTTTTTGTTAACCAGCCTTCCTCCATCTTTGTTATGTGCCCCAGACATGTAATTTTCTTCTCATTGTTGTAGCTACTATATCTATATACAGCACTTGTACTTCACTATTTGGTCATCTTCCAGCATCCATCTTCCATCACAGGCCTATTAACACATTTTTTTTTCTTTTCTCATGTCTTCAATCTCATGGAATAAAAACATTCCAGCTTTTTGGGGCCCTTTCAGTTTTGAAATTACCAGCATTTCATTCCAGTGTAGCAGTGAACTCGTCAGATGGATTGCCACACCTTCCCAAGATGCTGGTGAATAGTGCACCAAGAGACACCACTGCAAACCTCCTATGTAAGACAATGCAGTGACGGAACACTAGGAGAAGTATGTATCTTCACTTGTATAAATGCCTGTTTTTGATTTTTATATCAAACTTAGATTTGTCAAGAGCCATGATTCACAACCATACATCACTAATGGTTTCACCACTGCCTTATACATTTTTATTTTTATTGTTTTTCTAACTGCCCTAAATAATAATGACGACGACGATGATGATAATAATAATAATAATAATAATTTATTTATTTATTTATTTATTTATTTATCATGCCTTTGTAGGTGGCGAAGTTAAGGCTCTTGGCCCTCTCTTACACTTAACCACTGTACACATCATTGAGAGCAGAGTTTGAGTACATATTATATAATAAATGATAACCTACACAAAAATACCTTACACTTTTCTAACTCACATTCATACGATCATTCATTCTTTCCAGTCATACAAGTTAGTCAGCTGCATTCAGCAGGTAGTCTCGGCAAGCAGTCTTAAATTTAAGTAATGAAGTGGAATTTCTGACGCTGACAGGCAGGGAATTCCAAAGTCTAGAACCCGCCACAACAAAGGAGTTGTTGAACATGGAGGAGCGGTGAACAGCAATAGAAAGGGAGGAACCAGAGCGGGTATTACTGCAGTGAAAGGAGGACAAATACTTAAGCTGGGATGAAATGTATAGTGGTCTGTCTTCAGAGAGCAGTCTGTATATCTGTATCAGTATATGATACATCCGTCGTTTGTCAGGTTTTAGCCATGAAATAGTGTGATAGTATGGGGTGACATGTGTGTCATAACTCAGACTGTATATAAATCTAAGGCAACAATTAAGCGCTCGCTGAAGTTTCGAAGTCTTTTGTTGCGTCTACTAGAATGACGTCACAGTAGTCGAAGACGGGAAGCACTAGCGTTTGTATGAGTTTGACTCTCACAATACAAGGTAAAATATCGCTGTTTCTTTTAACCGAATGAAGTATCGAAAATATTTTTTTACACACATTCTTAATATATTCAGACCAATTTAAAGTTTCATTCATTGTCACTCCTAGATTTCTCACAGTTTGGCTGAATGGGATAACTCTACCATTCAGTATAACTGAAGGAATAGTTTCGTATCTTAGTGTGGCCAACAATTTTTGAGAGCCAATAATGATTGCTTGCGTCTTGGAGGGATTAAGGAGGAGGGAATTTTTCAAGGAGTAAGCCTTAAGTCGCTGAAGGTCAGCATTGATGCCTGCTATGGCATGCGGCAAATCAGAGGTCTTACAGTGACAGTAAATTTGTAAGTCGTCCGCAAAAAGATGGTAGCTACAATTCTTTAAATTAGAGGAAATGTCGTTTATATACAAAATAAAGAGCAATGGGCCTAAAACACTACCCTGCGGCGTGCCTTCCTTCCTGGTTCGCCAGTGAGAGGTTTGATCAAGGGTTATAATTCATTGCGCGCGATTTTTGAGGTACGATGAAAATAAATTAATAGTTCGTTGATCGAAGTAGTAAGATTGCATCTTGTTTAATAGAGTCTGGATGTTTATAGTGTCAAATGTGCTACTGAAATCGAGGAGAGTAAGTATTGTCACTAGTCTTTGGTGCATTGCGTGCTGTATGTCATCAGTAACTTTGAGCAGGGCAGTTGTTGTGCTGCGTCCCTTCTTGAAGCCAGATTGCAATGGGTCTAGGAGAGAATGGTTATTTAAGTATTCCAACACCTGCTCGTGAACCAGACGCTCGAGTGCTTTGGAAATCGCTGGTAAGATAGAAATTAGTCTGTAGTCGGATGGTAGGGAGGGGTCAGGTTTCTTAGGCACAGGGATAACATTAGCTAGTTTCCATAGTGAAGGAAAGGTTCCGTTTTTAAGGCAGTAGTTGAAAATGTGGGTAATAATTGGTAAAACAGCACCAATAATGTTGTGTAAGAAAGTTATAGGGATATCATCCACTCCTCTGGCTTTTGATTTGATAGAATATAATACTTTTTTAACTTTATTAGCAGTATCAGGGTGGAATGTGAAATGTTGTTTGTCAGGTAAAGGGTTCATAACGGGGTTGGGTACTGAGTTTGGGGAATTGAGTACATTAGGTGGTGTTCTTTCTTCAGTAAAAAACTCATTTAACTTATCGAGTGGTATGTCTGGCACATGGGGTTGTTGTCGAGGTTTCCCTATGCCTAAGGAACGAAGCGTGTTCCAAGCACTGCCAGAATTTATGTTTGCAGTCATGTTTTTCAAATATGTAAATTTACGGTTTCTAACGAACTGTTTAACTCTATTTCTAAGGACCCGATAATTTTCGAAGTCACTTTGGTCACGAGTTCGTTTAAAGCATCGGTAAAGTGCATCGCGGTGGGCCATCATGTTTTTTATTTCACTATTTAGCCAGGGACAAGATGGGCGTGTAACTTTTATCTGTCGCTTAGGGGCGTGTTTATCGTACAGAGTGATTACAAGGGAGTTGAACTTGTCTACTTTCGCGTCTATATCGTCCAATAGGAGTATGTCATTCCAGGGTAGACTGTAAGCGTCATGTCTTAACTCGTCCATATCCATGTCTTTTGTGTTTCTGGAAATAACATACTTAGGTTTATATTTTGGCGTTCGGAGGGAGTAGGATAGGTGGATAAGGTCATGAGTGGAGATGGCTGGGACTGGAATCTGGCCGTGAGTTATGACTTTGTTTGGGTTATTTGTCACAATGTGGTCAATAAGCGTGTGTGTTTCGTAGTTTTCTGTGCAAGTATGATTAGTGGGCTCTAAACGGAGGATGCTCATATCACAGGAAGAAAACATGACAATAAATTGTTTAGTTTCGTGTGTTTTATTAAGCAGGTTAATGTTGAAGTCACCTACGGCAATAATATGCTCGTAGCTAGGCAGTAGGTCAAGTAAGCGAAATTCGAATTCAGTCATATTTGTTATTTTGGGCGGCTTGTATACAACAACTATAAGGAGTTTCTGTTGGTTAATAGCGACTTCAACAAACATGAATTCTGGCCCTAGCTGTGCACTGTTAGATGATACACATATCACCCGGCTTTTTAAATCATTTCTGCAGTACAGGGCCACCCCACCTCCTCTTCTGCCATCGGATCTATCATGACGTAAGAGGGAATACCGGTCAAGTTGTACCATACCAGAGGGTATGGTCGGAGTAAGCCAGCTTTCGCTAATAGCAAAAATATGGATATTATTTTCCCTCATTATGGCTTGAGTTTCGTCGAAGTGCGCTACCAAGGAGAGTGCGTTGACATGGCAACACTGTAAACGGTTGGTAGAGGGAGATAATGCCTGTTTGAGGAGCAAGTCGGTGGTGAGAGGTGACGGGGTGAGAGGGGGAATGTTGCCAAGGTCAGTGTCAGGTACAGAGCTCTGGATCAGCTGAATAACGGAATGTTAATGAAATAGTAGAACAGAAGATGGAGAACCTATGATAACTAAATTCGAAAAAATATTTCAGGTGAACCAATTCAGATATTTGGGAGAAATTATTCAGCCCTCTAGTTTAAACCACGAAGCAAATAAATAAAGAATTTTCAAATTACAGAAAGCTTACACGATTACTTGGAACAGGTAGCAAAAAAAAAAAAAAAAAAATCAGTATCTCGGAAAGCAAAACTTAGACACTATAATGCAGTAATCAAACCTGAAGTGTTATATGCTTCAGAAACCTTAACCATTGGTGGTGAGTCTCTAAACAAAGACATAGAGGAACATGAAATGAAAATTTTCAGAATAATTTTTGGCCCAGTTTGTATAGACGGAATATGGAGGAAAAAATCATCCCAGGAAATATATTGTCATTCTGAAAAAGTATCTCGTACTTTTCGGAAAAGACGATTGAAATTTTATGGACACAATGTCAGAATGAACAGTAACAGACTAAATAAAGAATTCTCAACCTGGCCCTTTTACCAAAAACCAAGAACAGCTGGCTTGTGAAATTGAAACAAATCTCCAGAAATCAACATCTCAGAAGACATTGTACAGGACAGATGTAAATTCAGAACCAAAATCGACAATCACCAGTTTGAAGACAAACCCAACACCAGAGCCACCATAACCTGGAAGAAGCTCAGCGAGAGGATGAAGAGATTTTGGGAGGAGAAGAAGGCCAACACATCAGCTAAGCTGGTTCAATCGAGCTCTTAAGTACGGCATAATGATGTAAAAACTTTTTTTTTTTTTTTTACAATTTGCTTTACATCGCACCGACACAGAAGGAAGAAGCTCAGCGAGAGGATGAAGAGATAGGTCTTATGACAACAATGAGAGAGGAAGGGCCTAGGAATGGGAACGAAGCGGCCGTGGCCTTAATTAAGGTACAGTCCCAGCATTTACCTGGTGTTAAAATGGGAAACCAAGGAAAACCATCTTCAGGGCTGCTGACAGTGAGGTTCGAACTCACCCGGTAATAATAATAATAATAATAATAATAATAATAATAATAATAATAATAATATTATTCATTTCACGTCCTAAGAACTACTTTTACAGTTTTCAGAGATGCCGAGGTGTTGAATTTTGTCCCACCAGTAAATTTAGCAACACAAGGCTGGTATATTTGAGCATCTTCAAATACTGCCTGACTGAGCTACTCTGCCCAGCAGTTTTAAACTGAAGTTACATTATTACCAGCAGCAATTCTTGAATAAATCTCCTCCTTCATGCCTTTCTTCAGAGTTGCAAATACTAAATAAACCAAACAGTTAACTTTCTGAAACCAAATCCCATTAACTACTAATGTCTGTCCTGTGCCTATACTTTTTGAGACCTTTCTTTGAGGAATCCATTTCGTTCTTCCCCTATTTTTTTTTTTTTTTTTTTTTTTTGCTAGTTGCTTTACGTCGCACCGACACAGATTGGTCTTATGGCGACGATGGGACAGGAACGGGGTAGGAGTGGGAAGGAAGCGGCCGTGGCCTTAATTAAGGTACAGCCCCAGCATTTGCCTGGTGTGAAAATGGGAAACCACGGAAAACCATCTTCAGGGCTGCCGACAGTGGGGTTCGAACCTACTGTCTCCCAAATACTGGATACTGGCCGCACTTAAGCGACTGCAGCTATCGAGCTCGGTGTTCTTCCCCTTTTAAAATGGAGTAGCAACTGTATAGTTTTTAAGATATTCTATGATGTTTGCACAGATAATTATACAAATATCCTGAGTTGGCTCTATAATTATCGCAATCTTTCAGGTCTCCTTTTTTATGAATGGGTATTACAGCTTTCAGCCAGCAAACCAGACGATTTCCAGCTTCCCATATTCTTTCAAGAAAGCGGAGGAATCTGTCGCTAAAACTACTTCCTGCATATTTGAATAATTCCAGATTCAGCTGGTCTTCTCCTGGTGCTATATTTAGTTTCTGTTTGATGAAGACTGTGTTGAGCTCATCTAGAGTGATTTTTTTCTGTAACACTAAATGTAACACCTACAACACTATAATGCAGCATCCAACCTCCACCCACTCCAAAGCATCTTGGAGGAATGCTTGACAGAGTTCTCACTTTTAAGAACCATTCTTTTTTTAATAATGTGTTTTTTACAGGTATGTGCCAGTGTTATATTTAATGTTCGACAGACTGAAAAACTTTAAAAGTTACAGTTATGACAAATATGTTGATTTAAATTTAAAAATTTCATTGTTCCGTATTGAAGAAAATTACAGTTAAAATTGAAATAATTGATAAAGAGATTCAACCTATTCAATACAAAAGAATAAGAAATGTAGTGAATTAAATTCCCATTTAATAATAAGTAGAAACGGTACCGGTTTCAACCCTAGTCCAGGTCATCATCAGCCGATTAAAACATGAAAAACAATGCATAGGAAAAGGAAATAAAAGATCAAGTACACTCCGGATCAGTAGAAGAGGCGATATAAAAAATTAACGGGGACGGGGGTAGAAACTGCAAAACTCAGAAGAAGTAAAATGCAAGTCACTCAAAAGAAAACAGTGCGCAATTCTCTGAGCGGCAGCATGGCACACGCAGCGCTAGGCAAAGTCCCACAATATTTACGAATAGCGGAGAACGGTTAAATGAGCCAGTTTTTTAACACTGTCAGGCACAAAGTCACATCACAATCGAACACATACGAAGATCCATAATCGTGCAGGAGTTGAAGACGAGTAGATCCATTGAAGCTACTTGCCAGCTCCCGGTGATTAGCGCGACACATTCAACATCAGGCACTGTGGTTTCAAACGCCAAAGTAAAATGCAGAATAGCTTGAAGATCCAGTAATTTTCCTCGGTCGCAGGAAAGTAAGTATATAGATAAATATAATACAATTCAATATAATAGAATAAGTAATTGTGCTCCTATAGAATACTTAGAAGAGTTGATGTGAAAAAACAATTGTGAAGAGAAAAAAATATAGTAAAAAGTGCAATACCGGAAATAAATGAAAACGTATATGCATAGTGCACAATTTTTTAAAACGTAAAAAATTCAGGTCTTGATTGAAGTAGTCGAAATCGGCGCAAGGCAGGAGTTGAGTATGAATGAGAAGAACCGAAATGAAGGTGGAATGAAGGTGTAACACTAAATGTAACACCTACAACACTATAATGCAGCATTCACCCTCCACCCACTCCAAAGCATCTTGGAGGAATGCTTGACAGAGTTCTCACTTTTAAGAACCATTCTTTTTTAATAATGTGTTTTTTACAGGTATGTGCCAGTGTTATATTTAATGTTCGACAGACTGAAAAACAATCACAAAGAATGGGTACCGTCCACCTAATCAATACTTTATTATATCTTGTTACTAAGCAGTACCAGTTTCAACCTTCACAGAGGTCATCCTCAGCTGGTCATAAGATCTAAAGTTAACTTAACATATAATTTTAAATCATTACTAAATCTAATGAAGAATGTCACATGATGTGAGTGATAATATTAAAATATACAATATATAAAATATACAATGATATGATGTCTCTTCTGGTTTAAAAACAAGCATCAATGTTCTATGACATGTATATGTTACATAAAATTCTAGTGTACTGTTCGTGAGTAGTAGATAATTTGGTGAAATACAATTTCAACACGTAAAATGTTTATGGCATTCTTGAGGTACACTTTGAAGTTCAGTTCATATTGGTGAATCGTTGTATACATTCATTGGTATGTTTATACTAAACATTCTGGAACATTCTATGATATGGATGTAATAAAATTTATCAAATAATACATTAAAATACGATAAAATATTCACAGTATTCTTGCAGTATGCTTTGGAATTATATTAATTTTGTACGTTCACAGGCATGTTTGTACCAAGCATTCTAGAATATTCAACTATGTATATTGTTTTTCTTTTTAAGTTCATATGATTAAGAATGTTGGATGATGAATATCAGAATATTGTGGTGTCATTAGTTTTCTTGGTACTAAGGACGTACACGGAGCAGTACACGACGTGCTCCCTAACTGTACACATTCGACCAGTCAACAGGATTATATTACTGAATGTCCAACAACAAAACTACAAAGAGGGAGCATCTGCACCTGCTCAATATCTTTTAACGAGAGGTCAGGCACTTTTATCTGCATATGAGGGCTGATTCCAGGTTCTCTCATTCTACGATTACCTTTAATTGAGGAACTATAGAATGGTGAGATGAGGAATTAGGTCTAGAGAGCCAGGAATAAAGGTCGAGAGAAGTCGTCACACTGACCATGCGTCACCTCGTAATCTGCAGGTTTTTGGGATGAGCAGCGGTTGCTTGGTAGGCGGAAGGTCCATTGGGACAGTAGTTTGGTTTGGTTTATGAGTGCTTATAAGATTATAATAATACATATTTCATTTTTGTGAAATTTAGCCAAATTGTTGATGGTTCATTCGTTCCCGAATATTCCGTTTTCCCCTGTTGTACGATTTTTTTTTCGCGGTCCCTCCACGAACGGAGAATCGAGGTTCCACTGTGTTTAGAAAGGGCATATATCGGAGAACCAATCGTACTAACTGTAACTGTACGAGTGTATGACTCGCAATTTTTAGGTTAGGAAGTTTTCATAAAAACAATGTTAATATAAAGTATTACATATCTTGAAGTTTTGAATTGAGATATAAGAACATTATATTCTAAGAAGAATTTGGTTGTAGGGAATTATGTATCTTTGTTCCTTTACATTGGTGTAACCTAAATTTGTGTATGAATCTGAACATGGCATAGCAGTAAAGTCCGACTCGTTGGCTGAATGGTCAGGGTACTGGCCTTCGGTTCAGAGGGTCCCGGGTTCGATTCCCGGCCGGGTCGGGGATTTTAACCTTCATTGGTTAATTCCAATGGCCCGGGGGCTGGGTGTTTGTGCTGTCCCCAACATTCCTGCAACTCACACACCACACAGAACACTATCCTCCACCACAATAACACGCAGTTACCTATACATGGCAGATGCCGCCCACCCTCATCGGAGGGTCTGCCTTACAAGGGCTGCACTCGGCTAGAAATAGCCACACGAAATTATTATAGCAGTAAAGTTTATGCAACCAGGAAAACAGCTACTATATATCGATAAAGACAGCTGAAGTTGGTTTAAAGTGTTGCAACATGTGGATTTTGGCGGACGTTGTGCTGCATGGAGCGAGTCTGTATATGTGTGTGCGTGCTACGAGTTTATTGCTATTATCAGGTATTATTGTGCAGGACTGTTACAGTTGCTGATTATTGCTATTGAGGTTACTGTTGACGACAATTGATACCGCGAAGTGGGTGCTGCACGAGCATTTTACGAGAGCTTTATTACTGCACAATTACGGAGTCAAGAGTGCATTGCTCGTTAATGGACTTTTCTAGTGAGCGGTTGGTGAGAGATGGTGTACGGTGATGTTTTATAAGACTATCGATTTTTCCTCGCCGAGGAAATGCTCATTGTGGGCAGCCTTTAAATGTGCAGTGTGGAGGTAATATGTATGTGGTCCACAGAACTAATTGCAACTTGATGGAATAAGTTGTAGCTCAATTGTTCATTACCTGCATATTCTTGGAAGAATAACACATGCTTGTTAACTATTTATCGTGGAGAGAACTTTTAAAAACTTACGCGAGAATGGAACTGGGGTCATTATTCTTTCACATTGTCTGATGTGCATTCAGATTCAGTAACCAGTATGGACTCAGTGTGTTAACAGTTTTCATTCAACTTGTTTGGCTGCAGTTCTCTTCGTTTCACGTAATTTGATATTTTCTTCGCAGACACTTGACTTGACATTGTACGTAGCTCTGATTTGATTTGATATCATCTAGCATGTTGAGGTGCCTTCTGTTAATACCTCATACAGTGACATTACTTGTTATTCTGAAATGGTGATGGTGCTTCTTGTTCAGTGTACATACGAGGTCAAAATGGGACGAAGATCTCGTAGCCTACTTCTGAATTGTCAGCAATAGGCAAAGCAGTTTGCAATCTGGATAAAGATGAAGGAAATTGGTGCAGTATTTCTTGTGTGGTAATGTTGTGGATTAACCAACCAACCAAAGATGGTAGCAAATGGAAAGGCTCAGAAGTCAAGATTTAAAAGTGAGCGTTGTGTTAGGTTAGAGATGCACTTAGAAAATAACTGGTTTCAAATCATAATGCTAGTTGGGGGCATCTTATCCCTACTAATTAATATGTTGAGTGAAAATTATGTGTTTGAATCTGATATAAGGGATACCATATGAGGTATGTATGTACAGTGTAAATATTAAGTTGTTTGTGAAGTGGGCAAGATGGAAATATACCGGTAATTGTATATTGTGAGTAATATTAGACTTTTGATAAACTTTAATTCTCAGTAAATTTAATAGTTTCATGGAGTGAAAACCTGGCATGTTACCTAAATTCAATTTCAGGGGTAGACAGGTAAGGTTATATAGCAAGTTTGGAGCATCGTCGGCCTGATGACCGTCGCCTTGGGAGAGGGAGTTATGTCATGCTCTTTGAGTCAATTATTCCTGTAGATTGTTTGCAGGTGGCGTCTAATTTCGTTATTTATACCTTATCCTAGTGACTATTCATTCATTTAGTGTTTTCTGTTTAGCCAACTAGTTACAATTGAACAATACAGATTTCATTTTTGTGAAATTTAGCCAAATTGTTGATGGTTCATTTGTTCCCGGATATTCCGTTTTCCCGTGTTGTACGATTTTTTTCGTGGTCCCTCCAAAAACGGAGAATCGAGGTTCCACTGTGTTTAGAAAGGGCATATGTCGGAGAACCAATCGTACTAACAATAGGCCTAAGAGGAACACCTTCTTTATGTATTTTGGGAAGCCCATACAGTCTCGGAGGAATAGCATCCCCTGGAAGGAGACTCTTGCTGTATCTTCTGGAAGAGAAGATTGCTTGAGCAATTTGATGGTCGCATTTGAGCAGCGAGTTGTGGGATCACAACTATTAATCCTGTATATAGGATCAGCTAACAAAAACAAGATCTTGTTGTCATAATCATCCTTATCCATCACCACTGTTGCGTTACCCTTGTCAGTGGGGAGAACGATTATATGAGAATTGTCCCTTAGATCTTTTAGTGCCCTGATTTCGCCTAGTTTTAAGTTGGACTTAGTTGGATTAGCAGTCTTGAGAACTCTGGAACATTCTTGTCTAACTTCCTCAGCTTCTTCAGGTGCGAGGTTATGTACCGAGGATTCTACAGATGTAGAAAGTTCCTCAATTGGAATTCTTCTACGCGCTACAGCAAAGTTGAGACCTTTGGCGAGAACTGCCTGTTGGGTTTCATTCAGAGGCATACTGGACAAATTTACGACAACTTTGTTGGCTTTATTATTTATAAGTTTCATATTCCGTATTGATTGGATTCAATGTAATAGACAAGAAAAATGTTCCACCGATCAATACATTTATTGTGAATGAATTATTGCACTAGTACCGGTTTCGACCTATCTTGGCCATCATCAGCTAGCACACAAATTTACAGTCATAGGACAAAATTACAAAGATGTTACGTAAGAGCATCCGGATGTCTAATGAAAAATGGAAGTAAAATATATTGCAGTATGTTGCGTTAAAAATATCTCTGATTAAAAGTGGTGATGGTTAGAATAAACTAAAACCTATTGATTGAGCATGGACACGAGTACATAAACACATTAAAATATATATGCCACATCATAAGACACTAAAAAATATATACCATGTTTTAATGTGTTTAATGTGCTATATTTTTTAGTGTCTTATGATGTGGCATATATATTTTAATGTGTTTATGTACTCATGTCCATGCTCAATCAATAGGTTTTAGTTTATTCTAACCATCACTACTTTTAATCAGAGATATTTTTAACGCAACATACTGCAATATATTACTTCCATTTTTCATTAGACATCCGGATGCTCTTACGTAACATCTTTGTAATTTTGTCCTATGACTGTAAATTTGTGTGCTAGCTGATGATGGCCAAGATAGGTCTAAACCGGTACTAGTGCAATAATTCATTCACAATAAATGTATTGATCGGTGGAACATTTTTCTTGTCTATTACAACTTTGTTGGCATCAAGTCTAATGGCATATGGTTTCTGCATCTGACATAACCTTTCATATTTGGAAATATGCCTGCCCCTTACCTGATCTAGTATGCTGTTGGCTTGGACTGCAGTAATACGATCGAAGACCTTCCATAATTCCTCATTTATAAAGTTTGAGAGGTATAAATGCAGCTGTAGCAACTCCCTCGAGATTAAATCCAACTCCTTACGAGTCTGCTGTATCCTCTCTATCAATAATGCCTTGCTTGTACAATGATAGATTCTCAAAGCTTTTGGTGTTCTGAAGATATGCTTCAACGTAACAAAATTTGGTGGTATATCACGGTCCCGGCATCTTAGGAGAAATATGAGAGAGGAAATAAGACACACCTTCTTGCGTCGTAATCTACTAAATTTAGACATCGATAAAAAAATATCCTCCCCATAAAGGTTTCTAATATTATCATTTAGAATTTCACGGCCCGTGTATTTATTCATGAAGTATATTTTTGGGCTTATACCGTGTAATTAATTATAAACACAATCTACATGTTTCTTCATCAGAAGACAACAGAGAAATGAAACAAGGCATTAAAGGTTGCTAGGAGAAAGCAACAAGGAACTTAACACATGGGTGACGGGCCCCGAGAAATCTCGGTTTTATTCACGACATTGTTTTCAGTCTTCCTGTGACATCTCTTGACCATATATTGAACTGTTTCGGACTTGCACATTGAGTAGAATAAATCGTAGATGTATATCTGCCACTTTTCTTTTATTCACAGCCGCTCTTATTCTTTGATTTAGTTTTGAAACGTCGACTTTCTTTCTGCCGGTTCAGTCAATGACAAGATGGAGCGCCCACGAAATACGGTGTTACCTGGCGACGATATTTTAGAAGAATTATATGCCGATGATCGTTCAAATGGATATAGTGATAATGAATTAGTGGACACTGAAGATGAGAGTGATAGTGGAAGTGATATTCAAGCCTATACACGCCGTAATTTACCAAGTGTGCTTATTCAAGTGACTCTGACGACGACAACGATGTAAACATTAATGATGTGTTAGGAATTGACGGTGAAGATGGTTTTGTAAAGGCAGATCCACCAACTTTAAAGATAAAATCTTGACTGTTTTAATATTTATGTACATTTTTATAATCCAGTGCACCCTAGTATGCTTAGTAGGAAAATGTCCGGTCCACAGGGTATGTGACAAGCTCAAGCATCCCGTCAGAAATGTGTTAAAATGGTACCCTAAGATGTAAAAGAGATGCCATTTTAGCCCCATGCTAGGGACAGCGAATGGCAACAGTAAAGTATCATTCTCTAATGGTTCTGATAATAGGTAGCCATGATTCACTGAGGTTGTAGCCTGTATCACGGTTGAAATTATCTGGATGTTATCGTCGGCACCTTGCAAACCGAAGATCTGGTGGCGATATGTGGATGATACATTCGTCATATGGACGGAAGGTGAAGACAGTCTTGGTCACTTTCTGCATCACCTTAATTGGCAGCACCCTTCCATTTGTTTCACCATGGAAATGGAATCTGACGGCAAGATACCATTTTTAGATGTTCTCGTCACCAAGAAAGAGGATGGACCTTTAGGACAGAGCATTTATCGCAAGCCTACACACACCAATAGATATCTCCACACAGATTCTCACCACCACCCTGCCCAGAAATATGGTTTCTTTACAATTCTGACTACCAGAGCCAGGAGGATTTCTGAAGTGCCAGCTCTACAAGAGGAAATTAACAACTTGAGAACCACCTTTGAGAGCAACGGTTACAGCAGAGCTTTGATCTCAACGGTTCTGAAATCGACGCATAATCGGACGGCTGTTAAGGAAAAAGATGTAAAATAAACTGCTTACCTATTTTACATACATAACACGACGGATCATATTGCTGAAATCTTACATAGGTACCATGTACAAACTGTTTTTGGAACATTAATTATTTTTGGCAACTCCTGCGACCAACTAAGGATAGTTTGCCTAAAGTGCAACTACCTGGTAGCTACAGAGTTCCCTGTACTTGCGGCAAGGTTTATATTGGGCAGACTTCGAGAACGGTGTATGTACTCGCATCAAAGAACATACCAGGTGTATCAGACTCAACCAACCTGATAAATCAGCTGTTGCTGATCATGTCTTAACACCTGGTCATGATGTTTCGTTCCAAGAAGCGGATGTTCTTGCCCGTATAAAGCAATATTGCCCAAGAATTATCAGGGAGGCGGTTGAAATACGTAAACACCCAGATAATTTCAACCACGATACAGACTACAACCTCAGTGAATCATGGCTACCTATTATCAGAACCATTAGAGAATGATGCTTTACTGTTGCCATTCGCTGTCCCTAGCATGGTGCTAAAATGGCGTCCCTTTTACATCTTAGGGCACCATTTTAAGTTCCTTGTTGCTTTCTCCTAGCAACCTTTAATGCATTGTTTTATTTCTCTGTTGTCTCCTGATGAAAAAAGGCAAGGTTCCTTTTGAAATGCGTAGAGTGTGTTTATAATTAATTATACGGCATAAGCCCAAAAATATACTTCATGAATAATTTTTTTTTTGCTATTTGCTTTACGTCGCACCGACACAGATAGGTCTTATGGTGACGATGGGACTGGAAAGGCTTAGGAGTGGGAAGGAAGCAGCCATGGCCTTAATTAAGGTACAGCCCCAGCATTTACCTTGTGTGAAAATGGGAAACCACGAAACACCATACCGTTTTGGAAGGTTGATGTGTTGTCCCAATTGTGTTTCAGCCCCTTGCTCAAGATAACAGTTTAAATTTCGTTAAAAGTCGTGTTTGTGAGATTTTTTATGGGTGGGTGGAATTTGTGTTCAGTGATTTCGTTGGGAAGGGTTGGAGAGTTCGTGTTCGGAATTTCGGTTTGTGGATTTGGTTCGGATCGTTGTTTAAGTGCTTCTAATTTCTTACTTAGTGTATTCTGTTTGTTAGTGGCTAAGTTTTTTTATTTTTTCTGTCGTGATATGTTGAAAATCATTCCAGTAGCTGTGTGGTAGCCCATTGTATGCTTTTAAATGTAATTGGTATAGTTTGTTGTCGAGATGTTGTTTTTTACGGTATAAAAACTTTATTTCTTCTTTCAGCCAAATTTTTTTTTTTGGCGTATTACAAGTTTGTATGGTGTGCCTTCCAGAACATCACAACCACCATCACCGAAATAGAAAACGCCATACAGAAAATCCCACGAGCTACGAGATGAAGTCAGACATGATATTAAAAATAGGCTCCCACAATATATCGACAAAATTCACAGTAACTTCCAAAACAATAACTCGGCCAATAAAACGCACATAAACAAACTCAAAGATAAAATAAAACAGAATAATCTACTTATAACGAAAGCCGACAAAGGCAACACTACAGTTATCATCGACAAAGACCAATACATATCGAAAACTAAAGAATGTTTTCAAGATAACACTTTCCTCATCAAACGTAAAGATTCAACTAATAATATACAAAGAAACTTCAAAGCCCTATTAAAAAATACACACTTTCTTTTAACTGAAGTAGAATCCTCTAAACTTATAGTAATGAATCCTCAAATACCAACTGCTAAAGCTTATCCCAAAATATATAAAGAACACATACCAATGAGACCTATTATTAACTATAGAGCAAGCCCAACCTATAAACTCTCGCAATTTATTCAAAGATTCCTCACAAAGCACTACGTATTCTCAGCTAATAAAACAGTACGGAATTCAATAGATTTTTGTAATAGAACTAAAGGATTAAAGATTGAACAATACCACATTCTCACATCATTTGACATAATAAACATGTACCCCAACATTCCCGCAAAACGAACAATAGAAATCATTGAATCCAATCTAAAAAGTCACAGCACTCTAAGCACTTTAGAAATAGAAGAGTTCATTAAATTACTTAATTTTGCCATTAGTAACAACTACTTTAAATTTCATGATATTATTTATCAGCAACAAGGCTTACCGACGGGATCTCCCGCCTCTGGTATACTCACCGAAATTTACATTGACCATTGACCATCAATTAGTAAAATAGCCAATATATTTTTCTGGTGTAGATTTGTTGATGACATTTTCATCATCATCGACAATAGGTCCACAGATGAAACCGATATATTAGATAAACTCAACACAATAGATCCCCATATAAAATTTACCACAGAAACTGAAAACAATCGCACTCTGAACTACTTGGACATAACGATAACCAGACATGAAGACCACCTTTCTTACAAAACATTTAGAAAACCCACGCATACCTCAAATACAATCAAAATAGATTCTGTTCACCCCAACACACACAAAAGAGCAGCTTACTACAGCATGATACACAGAGCATTCAATATACTGGTAACAAAAGAAGATTCAAACAAAGAATTACAACTAATCCATGACATAGTTAGAAACAATGGATACAAGAAAGAAATGATCAACAAAATCATTCACAAAATAAAATCCCAACCCAAAACCAAATTAACAAAAGCAGACAAATCCAAGAAAGATTACGCACTTTTCACCTTCAATAATGTACACATATACCCCATAACTAATGTTTAAAAAAAACATAACTTAAGAATAGCATTTAAAACTACACACAACAGTACCAACATCATACACGTCAGGACAATCAACAGCAACAACAAATACAACCACTCAGGGGTATACCGTATCAAATGCAATAACTGTGAGACAAGCTATGTCGGACGCACCGGTAGAAACTTTCTAACCCGATATAAACAACACATAAATGCGGTAAAACACAATCATTTTTCCTTAATAGGCCAACATGTCGAAGACTATAAACACAGTTTCACAAACATCGAGAATGACATGCAAATCCTGAACATAAACCCCAAGGGCCCCCTGCTCAACATAACAGAAAAATTTTACATCACCCTAGATCAGTATACCAATCCAAATTACAACATAAATGAAATTAAAGAAAAAACTAACATCATCTTCAATACAGTTATCCCCACCCTAAAAAACTGTTACCTGTATGCGATATTGGGTCAAAAATGCGATTTTTTGAAAACAGTGTTATTATTTAGTTAGATAGGTTGACAATATATTCCCAAAGTTTCGTGATGATATTCAGCCTACAAGTGTGTCAAAAGTAATATTTTGTTTCAAGATGCATAAGGCCACGCCCCCTTCGTGGTAGTCATCATGATATAAACTGAAATATTTTGTCCATTTGGACGGGCATAAGTTGAGACAATTCATACTGCGCGATCAAGAAGGCTGTGACAACTTCCGCTGTATTGCCGCATGTGCATAGCCCACTTCCGCTGTAAACAAAGTTGCAAATTGTTGTTGTTGCTAGATTATAAACCAATTTCTCAAGTGAGCGGCGTAAATGAGTGAGTTTTATTACTTTTGTGGGTTTTTTCGCCTTTTATAATGCCCAGATTTAGTCACCGAGGTTTTAGAAAAGTGAAGAAGGCCCGCATTTTACAAATTCGAAAGGAAAATACAAACGTCGTGTGCCAGGAACCAACTCATGATTCTGAAAATTCACCTGTGAACAATGGTAGTGCATCAAAGAAGAAACTTGGATCTCGTATATCCTCAGAAGACAGCACGGGACGTAAAGCAACTAGTGGTTACAGATTTATAGATTTAGGAATTCTGAGCAGTGTTATATCTTCTTTTTATGCATGTGCTGTTTGTGGAAAAACATCACTGAAACTCTTTGACAGTGAAGACAATTTAAAGATAAAAATTTCATTGTTCCGTATTGAAATTATTGATGTTAAAAATTAAATAACTGGAAAGAAGGTTCAACCTATTCAATACTCAAAAGAAAGAAACGTAGCAATCACATTTCTATTTAAATGGGACCGGTTTCGACCTTAGTCGGACAAACTGGCCGCAACTTCAATATCAGGTACTCTGAACATGTCAACGCCATTAAATACAACAGATTCTCTGCCATAGGACAGCACATACAAGACTCCAAACATAGTTTCACCAGTATTGACAATGACATAAACATACTTAAAATCATTAACAAAGGCCCCCTCTTAAACATTACTGAAAATTGCTTTATCCACCTTGACCAGTACTTCAACCCTAATTTCAATTTAAACGACATTTCTGAAAAACCCAATATCCTTTTTGACTTCCTAATTCTTCTTCTCAAAAATTCCAAATTCCAAAACCCCAATTCTATTTTCCATGTCTTACATAGTTCCCACCCACATTTTCTACCTCCAATAACCCACCCTCCTAACCCACCTTAAACTACCCCTCCTTCATTTCCCTATCTTATCTTTCCTCATTACCATCTAACTTCAATTTCTTTTATTCTTTCTCTTATTTCACTATCACTCTTCCTCGTTTAATTTATTCTCCTCTTTCAAAAATTTTTGTCTTGCGCCAACTTCGACTACTTCAATCATAACCTAAAATTTTTTTTTTTTTTTTAAATAGCGCACTGTGCATATAAGTTTTCATTTGTTTTCCAATATTGCGCTTTTTACTACATTTTTTTCTTCTCTCTACAATTGTTTTTTCAAGTCAACTGTTTACCAAGATCTTAGCTGGAGTACGGGTGCTCATTCGGTTATACTAATTGGCATCGTATATTTTTATATACGTACTTGGCTTCCCGCAGCCGTGACAGGTTCTGGACCTTCGAAACGTTCTCCACTCTACTTTGGTGTTTGGTCGCAGCGCGTGACCTTGAGTGTGCCGCGTAGTCACCGGGAGCTGGCGGCTTTCTTCTACAGATCTGTTCGTCTGCGAATTCAAGCCTTTTTGATCTTCGCAAGTTGATTGTTAATGTTGTGACTTTGTGCAGAACAGAATGTGATGTCGTGTCTTTGTGCCTAACAGAGTGAAAAACTGACCTCCAACATTCATAAACATTTTACATGTTTTTTATGGCTGATGATGACCTAGACTAAGGTCGAAACCGGTCCCATTTAAATAGAAATGTGATTGCTACGTTTCTTTCTTTTGAGTATTGAATAGGTTGAATCTCCTTTCCAGTTATTTAATTTTTAACAGTGAAGACAATATCGGTGTAGTATGCAATTTACATCTATTTTGGGAGAACTGTCAGAATGATATACCATTTTTTACATCTATCTCACACAACAAGGTTTTTGAAGCAAATTTGAGGTTATGCTATGCCATGAGATGCATTGGGGTGGGGAGGGAAGGCACAAATTTGTTTTTTGGTTTGATGAACATGCCACCACCATCAAGCAGGTTCACTACCCTCAACAATCACATTCTTGGTGCTCTAGAAATAGAAAGTAAAGAGAATATGGCTGATGCTGCTAGAGAAGTAGTTATCTTGAACAGGGAACTTGTAGGTAATGATTGTCCTGCTACTGATCTGGCTGTTTCATGTGATGGTACTTGGATGAAGCGTGGCCACACCTCCCTTCACTGTCCGAAACCATTCAGGTATGAGTGGTGGAATGGAAACCTGCTGGTATGAAAGTAATTTTTCATCACAGCCAGACACTTCACAATGTAAGATACACAAGGTATTTAGGAGATGGAGATTCCTCTTCTTTTAAATCTGTATTTGAAAGTGAACCTTATGGTTCAGATGCTCCAATCAAGAAACTTGAGTGTGTAGGGCATATTCAGAAAAGGATGGGTGGTAGACTGCTGAAATTAAAGCGTGAACTGAAAGGCAAAAAGCTTGAAGATGGGAAACCACTTGGAGGCTTACACAGGCTCACAGATAAAGACATACACAGTCTGCAGGTTTACTATGGAAAGGCCATGAGACAATGTTAGAGATGTCCAAGCCATGCAAAAAGCAGTGTGGGCAATATTTTTTCACAAGCTCTCTACTGACGAACATGCAATACATACTCTTTGCAGCATAACCTGGTGCAAATATAAACAGGCACAGGCAGAAGGAAGATCACATAAACATAAACACCATCTTCCTGAAGCTGTAATAAATGTCATCAAGCCCACATTCCAGATTCTAGCACACCAAGATCTGTTAAAAAAATGCATCCATGGTAAAACTCAAAACGCGAATGAGAGTTACAACCAGTTAATATGGAAAAGGTGTCCATAAACAACATTTGCTGCTTCTGATGTTGTTAAAATTGCTCCATATGATGCATGTTTGGTGTTCAATGATGGAAATAACAGAAGAATCAAGGTCCTTGAAAGGCTTGGTTTTGATGCTGGTGCTTACACGCGGACAATTCTGGGAAAGATAGACGACCAACGCATTGCTGCTTCAGAACTATCAGGAGAAATGCTCATCAAAGAGTCCAGGCAAACGAAACAGGTGAAAAGGAGAGATTTAGAAGAGTCTCAAGAAGAAGAGGAATATGGTTATGGCCAGCATTAGTTGTTTGTTTCTGGTAAATAACATTTCAAATTTTCTTTCTTCATTTCCCGTAAATTACATATTGCAACATATACGGAACATTTTCTCCTAAACTAATAGGGCTATTCTACTGAAATTTGGTACAGTTATTTCAAATAACTAGGTCTACAATACCATTGGACAGTTTTTTCCTAAATAAATTTGGAAAGAAATTATGCATTTATATATACCTATAAAAAGGGTCAATATTTTTTTCTAGAATTGAAAATATAATTTATAAAACAAAAACATTCTGACTAATTCTGTTTGAGAGAACTTTTCAACTGCTTTCTTACTGTCTATATACAAAAGTTCAAGTTCATAGCAAAGACAGTTTTTGAGTGAATGTTCCTTACAACATGACAAAATTTTCAAATTTTGTATTTTCAGAATTTGATAAATATTAAATATTATCTTTTCATACTGGTGGAAAACATTCTTCTGGCACCTATTTATGTGTATACAAAGTTTGGTAAAGCTAATTCTAAAATGGCCTGAGTTATAATAAAAATGCTCTTATACTGTAATATCGCATAAGATAATCAATAAACAGAACATGACACGCGACAGAGCAACATCAAACAACACACCTAGCTCCACCCCTACCCCTACAACAGCAACTCTCCCTACCCCCTCCTTCCCTTCCCCTCACAGCAGCTAATATGAGCCCAAGAAGAAAATGGAGTAGGACACAACAAGCTTGCATATCAAACACAACTCAGCCACACCAATAACAATAATATAACATCACTGCACAGCTACAAATGGGAAAGGAGCCACTACTTTGAACCCAATGCCACTCAAATTTTACGGACGTCGTAAGACAACATGATTCAATTTTAACAAAGCTACAAGATTCAACACACAGCAGAGCTGAATATACATTAGCCTAATTCTATCCATACGTCTTGCACCCTTTTTTAAAATTGGAAAGTATTTTATTCTATGTATATGCATGAAGACAAAATCTTTTATACATACAACGTGACAATTTTACAAGCAAATCATATCATTTAAACTCCAGAAACAGCAACCAAGTGTACAACTATGTAAATAAGACTTGTACACAGAATTCAACCAATGAACTGAACAACACGCAAGACACGAACATTCATGTGCAAGAAGTGTTCTTACATAATTATATTGTATTTATCTTTTATCTTTTATATACATTAGTTTTAAGTAGAGATGTGTTTTATAAACTAATTTTAAGACCTAAAACATATCATTATAGACATACAATTGCATTGTCACACATAGTGACATACACGCCAGTTCTCGTTTCGACATGCCCCATTTGGATGTGACCAAATGTTTGTTATGATATGGCATTCCCTAGACAATGTAATCTTAATCATAGCTTCATGATATAGATGTGAATGGATTGTTCAGCTGAAGATGACCCTATGTAGGGGGTCGAAACCGGTACTGTAGCATAATAACTGCAATAAGTAAGTACTGATAGGTGGAAATCCTTTCCTATTTCTAATTGTACTGTCACATATGGTAGCTGGATTGCTCCTGAGCTGACTACACCATGCGTTCTTAGCATAGCCAATGTAAATTGGCATAGTATTAAGAGGGTTAGTATTAATCACAATAGATATATAAAAATATTTGTGCATATGCTGCTTACACCTACATATAACAATTTTTATCTTTTTGGTTTCCTTGTGTTTTCATTAAATGTTGCAATCTTAAATGTCTTTGTATTTGCCGATGTCTCTTAAAGAAGTTAACATTCTTTTACTTACAGGATCCTTAATTGTATAATGTTAAATTATGCATTAAACACAGATTTGATAGAGGACTCACCATTTCTGGCACAAAGAAGCTGAGGTAGTAAATGTTCTTGAGCTGTGCCATCTAACAGAACAACTCGAGCCAGTAGCAATGATCCCAGCTGTGTAGCAACAAGCTCCTCTGGGAAGCTCAAGAGCTGACTGGGCAGAGATCTGTTTTAATAATATACATCTGGATTAGAGAGCATATATTTTTAAAATATTCTCTACTGGATAACACAGTTCGTTAAAAAAAGAACTTACAAATGTCATCAATATAAAAAAGTGCTTCAAAAAAATCCCTTATGATGAACATGAGATTCAAAGATGGAAAAACATAGTTATAATTTTAAATAATTATAAAGATAATTTTATCTTGTAGTATATCTTATGATTTATGATCTGATACGAAAGACTGTGAAGGGTAAAAGTATACATGCAACTAAAGTTTTCATCTGGGCAACTGCCATAATAGATATGAACAAAATTATAAGCTTGTCTGTACTTCACATTTTTGTCCCCTACTTTGTCCTTTTCTCAGATCAGGGTACAAAGGTTGAAAATAGGTTTAGTTCAATTTTTGCTGTCTACCTGTCATTCTGTTTGTGATGGGAAAACGGTTTAACAGAATTCCTCTAAACTTGGTTCTGGGTGAGATGGGATGCACACTAGGCTACATTATCTAATTATCAGGGCAAGGATTTTGATTACTTAAAGATATCCCAAAATTTATCTATACAATGCTCCCAAAAACTTGAGAAAATGACCAAAAAATGTTTTAAAATGACTTCAAACAAATCCTTATTTAAAAAAAAAAAAAAAGAGTGAGAAATTCTACCTTGAATCAACTGCTATCCACTCCATTACAGTAAATGAAGGTGTACATTCAAAGGAAGGAACGGAGGTTTTTGGTGAGGACGCTGTACATTGAGAAGCTTCTTTCCACTTCTGCAATGACAGCAGTAACATACTTGAATAGTGACACATCAATGGGCCTCAGTGTCTCTTGCAATGCACTGTTATAAAAATTATCCGCTGAAAGTACTTTAACTATCATACACAATGATTTGTATGCTGGATTTTTGTCTAACAATTTTCTCATTTACCTTGAGACCTTTTTGCCAATATCACTTCTTCTTCTTCTTCTTCTTCTTAAGACGTCTTCTCCAAACGGAGGTAGACGATCCACACAGCCAGCTCCGATCTTGACGTTGCAGCCATGCCATGTGGATTTATTGGAATATCTCTCAGGATCTTTAATGCAGTGGTTTCCCGTTGCCTTCTGCATCCTAATGCCATTGACCAAACTGGTTCCTCCGCCTTTGGGAACAATTTCTTGTCCCCAGGACAATAGAGTGCCCTTACCCATACCCGCTCATCCACTCTCAAAGAGATTGATGGCACTTGATATAGGGGATCTCCTTATACCGGGAGATAATCGGTCCCTTCATTCGTTAGCCGCCTGCATATAAAAAAATAATTTTATATGCAGTCGTTGCCCCCTCTCTATCGCGGGGAGGTGAATGTCAGGATTTCACCGTCATTGAAACAAGGACCAAATGGCATTTCCTTGTTTCTCTGGTTCTTTAGTCACATCATTTAATTTATCTTGAACATTCTTAACCAAAGATAGAATTTTCCAATTTAATGCTCCTTTCTTTAAGATGGGTGGTAAATTGTAAACAGATGAAATTTAACTTCATATAAACTAATTTTCCTCCACTTGATTATCGTTAAGCAGTTGTTGGGCTATCTCAATTGCTCTACCTTCTTCTGCATCATGGGAATTAACAAACATGCTGTTTGAAAATATTCACAAAAAACAATTTTATTCCATGGAATTTTTAAAGGTGATAGTAAAGAGGTTTGGCAAGAGTTAAGAAGAGGTGATATAAGGGCAAATCAAATATAAATGGGAATTGTTCTTTTAAATTTATTGCATCAACCAAAAACATAGATATAGAGATCAATTTTCTACATAGTGTCCTGCCTTCAATACACATTTCCTCCACTGGATTGGTATGTTTGTGATGCCATCCTGATAGAAAGAAGAGGGACGTGTGAGGAGCCAGTCGCACACAAACTCTTCTACATTTGCATCATCATCAAACTACTGTCCTCCTAGGTCTTGTTTGAGTGGTCCAAACAAATAATAGTTGCAGGGCAAAAATCTGGACCGTATGGAGAGTGTTCCAGAGGGGCCCAGTGAATTTCCTCAAGTTTTTCCAGTGTTAAAGCAGCAGTATGCAGTCTTGCAATGTCATGGAGAAGAATGATGTTTTGGATCAGTTGCCAGCGTCGCTTGTTGCGATATGCAGCTTTTGCTTCATCCAAAATGTGACAGTAATAGGCTGCATTAAAGTTCTTTGTTCGTGAAGGAAATCCAACAACAAAATGCCCGCGGAGTCCCAGAAAACATCTGCAAGCACCTTTCCAGCAGATGGGCATGTTTCGGCCATGACCAGACTTGCTTCGTCTCTTTCCTGCCACTCCATGCTTGCTTGCTTGCTTGCTTTGACTCTGGGGTGTAATGATGCACCCAAGTTTCATCATAAGTCACAATACGATGCAAAAAATCCTCTCCTTCCTCCTAGTAGCGAAGCAGGAGTCCCTAACAAACTTCCTGGCATAAAGTTGTTTGCCAATGATGCTTTCACGGTCCGTACTTCGAAAATAAGGTGAAATTCACCTTATTTTCTTGACATGGCATAAGCCCAAAAGCCTATACAGTATCATGTCTATAAAGTTTTTTGTTCCTGGGGGAGGAGACGAGGTACCCACCCGGCAGACAATTTTCTGAAATAGAGTTCATCTCGGATGATGGTTTGAACACTTCCGTAACTTATTCCTACAGCAAAAACAATTTGCGAAATTTGTATTTGCTGATCTTCACCAATAATGTCACAAATGGCAACAATGTTGTCTGCAGTGATGCTTGTCCGCGGTCTCCTTTCATAAGGTTCATTTTCCACAGCTTCTCTTCCTGCCACAAATTTTTTAGCCTGCTCATACACTCAAGTCTGCAATAGTGTTTCTTCCCCAGCTATCCACCGTCATTTGCACATGCAAACTCCTTCTGCAGACACCCCCACCAACATCCTGGCAAAGCTCCACCTGAAAATTATTATTAACAGCAATGGTACATTCAAATTCCCATTTATATTTGACCCACCTTCTTCGAGAAAGAAGGCAAATAATGAAAGCAGAGAAAGAAGAGGTTAGTAACAGAAGAAAAGACGAAAATTAGAGGACAATGTGAAGCTACCTAATTATGAGACTCAGTCTTCCATAGCCTTGCCTAGATAAACTCACCAGACAAAAAAATTTATCACCCTACTGTGCACGCAAAGATGGATCATTAAGCCTATACAGATGGCGCAGTGAATGAGCCCTGTGCTCAACTGCACGTGCACTGCCTCTACATGAGCATAAGGTAGTAGCAATCAGTGAGACATTGATGTTTCAAGCAGACAGTGTACGTCAACATGGGTATACTGAGAGTCAACTCAAGACCTAAGTGGGCCCTTTGATGCTAGCCAGACTTCTGGTCAATGAAGAGGCTTGCGCAGCTGTAAATAGTTCCTATGTTTTTTGCTTGTTGCTGCAGTCATGAGCTTCCTCAGTTTGGTTAGATATTCTGGTGAACAGACTTAACTACTTAAAAATTTTTGCCCTGTAAAAAAATGGAAAAATTTTGCAAGTTGTATATTATTCAGGTTCATTACCAACTCTTATATTTCATACGTAGATAGCTGTGAATAGTTATTGTTCTTGGTGGTGTATGTAGCAAAATAAATAATTATTTAACATGAGCTTGATATCTTATTGCACTGTGTACTTTGTTCGAATTCATTCCATTACTGTTTAGTTCACATAATATTTACGACAATGAAGATTGATCCAAGAAAACTGTTTTCAGTACTGGCTGCAATAGCATGCTCAGTATTCATAATGGCTGCCCGCTGTGAGCAACACGTGGATGATGCTGTGACGCTTGAGTCACAAGTGAAATACTTTAAAGCTAATAAAAGTGTGGGGGGAATTAAGTAGGAAGTCTAAACAAATTGTTCTGAATGTTTAGGTGGCCTACAAGATGAGAATCCACTGTGGACTGTGGAAAAAGTAGTGAAAAAAAATCCATGCAGCTGACTGGCATTTCTACGTACAGTGTCTACACGGCTGGTGCGGAATTTAAAGAATTCGTATCGTGTCTTGTGGTATCATATCGTATAGACTGTCCTGTGGTTGTTTACATATGTTGTGAGGGTTTCTGATGATACTTCTCCCATAAGTCGCTGAAAATTTGGTTTAAAGAAAGTGTCTGAATTATGCAGACAAGCAATCAAGGCGATAAGGAAAGTGAGACAAAACGTAACTCAGCTAAGCTGCATGCCAGGTTTATGTGACAGAAAATGTTCGTTCGTTTGGGTGTTCGTCAGTAGGCCTACGTGTCAGCTCAGTTCGAAGTATGCGCTTGCCGTAAGTAAAACAGGAAGGGCCTTAACACAGTACAGGTATAGGATCCTTAGCGTACTCAAAATAACAATAATAATAATAATTTGTACTTTATATTTGTAACTGCCCTCTATCTGCAGAAATGTTGTCATGAGGGGATCATGAGTGTTTTTTTACCTTCTGAATGATGAGACTACAATATTTACAACATTCCTGAAAACACTTTATTTTGCAATCCCACTCACGGGTGGTTTTTTAGCTTGTTGAACTGTGAGAAACGGCCAGTGACAGTCGTTGCACAAGAGCGGAATCGTATACTTACTTTTCGTTGCAAGTCCCCATGTGCCTCACTCAAACTGCATTATGAAATAAAAATACACCTTGCTTCTCTTGCCTCGGTATTCGCCCGTAATCTGTGTGTTTTACATGATCAATAAAGGAATAAATAGGTATGGTATGTAATCAAAGTACAGCGATGTGAAAGGAAGTAATTTCTTTTTATGCTACACTATTTGAGAATGAAATATTTGTCAGATAGATGCACGACATTAGTAATCAGCCGGTTGTGGTGGAGAAGGAGAATAGAGACGGGAAGGGGAACATGGGACGTGCTCACACGCGGAAGGATACTTTTCCTCAGCTCTTGAGTTGACTTTCAGCATAAATGTAACGATGTGACAGAATGGCAAAAATCGGCAATCGTGTTTGGCCATGAAGTTGCTGGATTTGTTGGTGTTTCGCAGCGGACTGTTCAACATGTCTACATGCAGCGGTGTACAACATGTGGCCACGAAACACAACGTCAGAATTGTGGTCGGAAAAATATCCTGACTGAGAGGGACCAGAGGCGTGTTTCGTGGCTTGTGAATCAAAATCGCTTCCAAAGCCGACAGGAATTGCTGTAGTCGGTGAATGAAGGTCTATCCTAACCTGTCAGCGAAAGAACATTGTGATGGGAACTGGATACAATGAACATTTTGAGACTGTCACCTCGCGAGAGGCCATTGCTCACACAGGCACATAAAGCTGGGCGTCTTCAAGGGTCTGAAAATCATCAAATGTGGACAGTAGTGATGAGCGATACCGTGATTTGTGAATCACAGCGTGATTTGATAATGTGATTTTCTGATATCAGTGATTTTTAGTCGTGACGTGATCACAATCACCGCATCGTCCGTGCTGCTTGGTGCTTGTTATTTGTAGCTTGTGATCAAGAGAATGCCTTGTTATTGTGACTAGGCTATCTCTGTGTAAACATTTATAAGAAAATCAGCCACCTAAGGGTTTGCATTTAATAAACAGCCTACATTTTGGTTGCATTACAGACACGGTCGTTGCCAATTTACTTCTAGGCGTACAAACATAATCATTTTATTATTTACATTCATTTTTTGTAGACATGCCGAAGTTCAACCAATATGTCAAGGAAAAAATAGGATCAACATTGGTAACAGTCGTGTTTTATACTGTAACCGATTATTTGGTATGTGCTAGGAAATGAAATTCTACACATTTATCTGGCACAAGTGAAAAATATAATGATGAATGACTATTCCCAGCCACCTAATGTAAGGTTAACGATACCAGTGCAGCTTTCCCTAGATACCAGTACCGACAGTAATTTAGAAAAATATATGGTATGGAAAGGCGTTGACCCAGCTGCGTGAGGGCAATTGGGAAGCTACAATGAGGAGCGGTCTAAGAGGCACGGCAATACACTTGAGGGATGTGACATGCTGACCACACGGCTATCTAATATCTGCAAGCCTAGAGCTGCGCAGCAGCTGTAAATGAAAGCCAAGACCTTTCGAGGCCTGGAGTGTTCTTGTTCTTAATTAACTTTAGAGTAGTAGTGGTTTAAATGAAAAAATTCAAAATTACAAATTTTATTCATTAGCTATTCCTTATCTTAGTCTAATTTTCATCACATTATTGTGTTTTAGATTTCACAAGAGCATGCTGATAGTGCTAGTCACAAAGCAAAATCAACCATGAAAAGTAACACTGGACAGACTCTGCTCACACAAAGTATACCTCCCACAATCCACAGTAGTTTCTATGCTCATATGTTTAGAGCCCTAGTTGCTGAAAATATTCCCTGGAATTCTGTGCATAGTCATGTTTTCAGAGATTTGTTTACAGAAATACACCAACAACACATACTTTCAACATCTACATTAAAGAAAAACTACTTAGATATAGGAGGTAATTTTGCCAGTTACAGAGGATATTTGGGAGTCCTTACATAGGGTTGTATGTGGACAAAACCAGCAACTCTGTGGGCAGGTACATTGCTAATCTTATAGTAGGAAAACTGGAACCCAATTGGCATTTACTGCTCTCCTTTGTTCTAAGCAGCTTCAGAAAATAGAGCAAGGCATTGTGTACATCATCAACAAGGGGTTCCAGTTGTTGTATCCTGGGAGTGTTGATGATTATAAAGACCTTCTCCTTGTCTCCAATGCTGCTTCCTACATGATTGCTACTCTACCTCTCGTTAAAACTTTCTACCCTTCTTTAATGTCCATGTTACTTGCATGGCCCATGCCTTGCACAGACTCACAGAAATAGTTAGGGCCAAGTTGCCTGCAGTAAATAATCTGATTTCAACAACGAAGAGAGTGTTCTGTAAGCTTCCATCAAGAATAGCCATCTTCTGAGAGAAATTCCACTCTATTCTTTTCCACCACAGCCAATCATCAGCCGTTGGGGTTTCTCAATGGAAGCTGCCCTGTATTATATCGAACATCTGTGATAGACAATATGACTTTAACAGACAACTCTGCATGTGTGTCGTATGGGCAAAGATCTGCTAAAGGATTATTCCAGTGTTCAGAGAGACATTGCATATATTCAGGCAAATTTTTCATTTCTTCCAGTCAATCATTACAAAAATAGGAAAAAAAGTAGAGTCTCAAACAGATATATTTTGTAATTGAGGAAGCTGAGAATATTATACAAAGTACTAGGGGTAAAGTAACGGATAAATTAAAAGACAGGTGGGCTAGTGTATTGCAGAAGAATCTAGGTAATTCAGTGCAAGAAAGGATATATCAGGTAATGGATGGGGAAAAGTAGACCTACCTAGTGAAATTGAACTGAAAAATGTAGGTAAATTTTGCTATGCCCCTCCAACATCTGTGAGTGTAGAGCACATTTTTTCTGCTTTAAAAATTGTTTTAACAGACAAAAGACGCAGCCTTTCTGTGGAAAATTTGGAGAAGTTTATTGTTATGTGCTGTAAAGCAAACTACGACTGAAAAGTGCAGTAGGAATGTTCCTCACAAATAAATACGCATACCAGTACTACGCATTTAATTTAATTTTAGTACAGTACTGATGAAAATTTTTTGTTTCCTAATCCATAGCTGTTTGTAATAAACGCATGTTTAATTATGCCTTCATTTTGCAACTATTCCTATTTAGAAAGGGTAGCCTATACCACACATTACTGTACTTAACGTAAAAAAAATATCACATTACAGTTTATATTGTCATATTTTAAAGTCGATTTTCTGCCTATTTTTAAAGCATATTTGAAGTGCCTATATTCTCTTTTAAAAACCTATTTACTTGTTTAAAAAGCCATTTTAGGTGCCTAAAACATTTTTTTAGAGTCTAAAATCCCAGGTCTGTATCATCAGATACATGCCAATTGTTGACTACTGCTTTCTGGCAAAGCAAGTGAGAGGTGCTCGCATTCCAAATGTTTATTCAGATTTGAAGTACTTCTTTTTAAGACAATTTCTGTTTGCTCATATTACATATTGTGAAATTTTCATCCACTTCTTTAAAGGACTGCTACAGGTCACTGTTCTTCCTTTTTCTAGAAAACGCCATTTCAGTCAACTTGCCTGCTAATACTGAGCTTCAGTGACAATATGCCCCCGGGCATTCCAAAATACAGGAGAAATACACGTTTGTTACTATTCTAGGAGAGTCCCGTGTACCACGATTTTTTTGAACGCGCGCTTAAAAATAATACCACACTGCGAGTCAACTGACAATTTCCTGAAACTGATATTGCAAGCGATACCGAGGATTATAAGTGTTTCAGTTGTTAATATATTCGGGAGGAATGTGCTCAGTTCCTACAAATACATTATATATTGAACGATATGTTGACGTTCTTAAAAAATTAAATCAACAAATGTCCATACTGTTGGTAATCATGGCGATGCTGCTTCCTTGAACGCATCGCTTCGCATGGATACCGTTGCGGCAGCACATGTCGTGATATCACGACTGATCACAACATCGATCACAGTCACAGTTTAGGTAGCAACATTCTAGTTCTGTATATGGAGTTAAGAGGGCGCACGATGATCACTTGCAGTGAAATCACGACTGATCACAGTGATAGCGTAGAAAGTAACAGTCGTTACTCGTGATTTCTTGATATCAGTGAAAAAATCACAGTTCGTGAAATATCGCCCATCACTAGTGGACAGTAGCTGACTGGCAGAACGTAATGTGGTCTGACAAATCACGTTTTTGCCTATATTTAAATTATGTACGTCGGAAGCATTTCATCCTGGATGTGTGCAAGGTGAGGTTCAAGCCGAAGGTGGGTCTGCGATGTTTTGAGGGTGTTTTTCATAACATGGATTGAGCCCGCTCACTGAGTTGACCACTAATATGAACCAGAGTGTTTATTTAAACATTCTAGGGGATCAGGTGTTGCCTTTCAGGCACAGTCTGCATGATGAGTATGCTATTGATACCCCTTTTTTTTAAGATGACAACAGCAAAAGTTTATTGGGATGGACGCATTAACATATCCACAAAGATGCACACAAGATGCTGTCAGTTGGTACAATTATTTTATTCACATCTATTTACACATTAAACACACACATAACCTTAATCACTGCTGTTACAAACAAAACACTCACATCACAAACCGCCATTTTAAAATAACAGCTGCCTGACACTTCAATATGGCAACTGCATCCACTGTATGTCACGAGTTCACAGTTGTCATTACCATCAAGACCATCTCCTTATATATGCGCCTGGCCAGGCTTCTAGAAAGCTACATTAAAAAAAAAAAACCCTACCTTCTTGAGTACAGAATATTCTCCATCGTTCTCATCACCTAATACCATTCTGGAAGTTACAGTGTGTTTCACAATTATGGATTACAAATTATATGCAGTATACAGGTAAGAATGAACTATATACAGGTTCTTACATTAATTGAACTGATATAAATGTCTTATGTACAGCATGTTTCATGACATAACCTCACACACAATATGATCATTCGACTATGTAAATAATAATAATAATAATAATAATAATAATAATAATAATAATAATAATAATAATAATAATAATAATAATTGTAAAATAATAATTCAAGATCGATATTTGCATGAGTTACCCATGGGTGAAAGAATATTGTTTTCAAGTTATATCCATTTATCGCACTTGTGTCAGCATATGTGACTGGTTTTATGAACACTCCCCCACCCTATTACATCTCGATTGGCCTGCAAAATCACCTGACTTGAACCCCATTGAAAATCTGTGGGACATGTTGGAACAGTGGGTAAAACGGCAACATCAAGATCCCCGCTATTTTGTGGAATTGTGTGATCAAATCCTTAGTGAGTGGCTTAACCTGGATGCAACGTACCTGCAGAAGGTTGTGGACTCACTTTCTAACTGAATCCAGGTGGTTATAAAGTTCAGAGGTGCAGTTACACAGAATTATGCTTGTAATGATTTCTCCAGGGGTGACTCATTTTTTGTCTGGTGAGCTTATATTGCTCTTTCTATCCATTTCCTTCTACTCTAGCTATAGACCAAAGGGCTGCCATAGTAGCTTCCCACTTGCTCTAGGTTTGATTTTTGCTCTGTTAGGGAATTTAGACTGGGTCTAGAACAGGGTATATTCAGTCTCAGATAACATAATTGAGTAGCCAGTGGATTAAAATTTAACTCTCAACAGCCCTAAAAGTTGTTTCCCATACTTTTTCACTTCAACTCTTGGTGAATGCCCAAGCAGTATCTAAAATACAAACCATGATCATTTCCTTCCAAATCCTACATCAATGAATTAAAAATACATCATTGGCACTGACGTTACATCAACACAGTTTATTAAATCTTTAAAAAACACACACACAGAGAATGAGAGAGAGAATAGGGGACTGTCGTCCTTTACATAAGGCAAAAGCAATTCTGTGTTGTTTTTATCCAGCTTAATTTTCAGTCTGTATTCAGTGTTTGAGAATTATAGCTGAAAATATATTAGAGCCTACTGTTAAATCCACTATGCTAAATTACAGAAAATGAAATTGCCTCCATATTTATTTAATACACGAAATTTTAACAAGTTCTCTACTAACCTAAAAAATGCCTGCTTCTCAGACTCTGTCTTTAAGGGTATTTCCACAAGGAAACTGTACACTTTAATGAAGTCATGGGAGAAGAAAGCATGCTGCAGGAGTGGAGCCAGCTGAGGTCGTAAAGAAGGTTCAGGGCTTTGAAGTTGTTTCTTGGCAAGATCTCGGAACTCCGTCAAGAAGGGCAGATCTTCTATGGACAAAAGCATACTTTTTTTCTTCCCACATTCTCATGCATACATAATAATAACAACATATATGTCAAATGCACACATATTTTGCTTTATAGAATGTGATGCCTTTCTAGTGTTCTAGTCGCTGTAAGTAAAATATTGTTCTTTCCATTATCACTATCAGCACTATGATGTCTGTGTCTACCCCTCACAACAATACATCATTCAATAAAATATTATTATATTATTCAAAGTTACAGAAATGGGCTTTTGAGAAATACTATCATCGGCTTTCTATTTCCAAATAAGTACTGTACAAACATTTGAAAATATTTGTCATATTTGCTGGTTATCAAGCAGCAATTTCTAATGTAACTCAGCTTAACAAAACTGAAGCAGGTCAAGCAGAATTAGTTTATTCAACGTTCACCAATCAGTCTTTCATTTACATAGTTAATTACAGTCTGGGTTAAAAGTTTAACTTGCCCATTTTTTTCCTTGATCTCAGGTTCATCAAATCTATATACTTAATGCTGGAGAATCTAAATTTTGTTCTGAAAAAGGATTCTCTCATAACAGTAATTCAACTAATATCCGTCTATTGCATTTAAGCATTCTTAACACCACATTGGTGACAGGCTCCAAATGGAGGTTCCTCCCACTGTTAAATGTAGAATTCAAGCTTGAAAGAACAATATTACAATACTGTACTCAAACTACTGTAACTCAAAAGGTATTGAAGATATCAACCTCAAACTTGGAACATGTTCTCAAGAAGATGTTTAGTAGTTCTGTATGGTGTGATACCTTTCAGAACAGCAGTACCCTTTGTGAAGAAGAACCTACATTAACTGTGTTTATGTCATCATCAGCTGTATTGGAGTCACCGCTGTATTCCAATTCCAACACACAAGAATGATGTCCGAGATATGATGTAGAAATTCAAAAATCACTTTCAGAATCACTATCATCATTAGAAATACCCAATTCACTGTCATTTGGTACATCTGACAACTGGTCTGGACATAATTCATCACAAATAACGATACCCATTAGCAGCTGCATGCATCACACCATTTTGACACACGAACAGTTCCACATTTCCAATATTATTTTGTTAAACACATGAAGATATAAAGAAATAAAAGATGCAATAGTTCCCTTAACACACTATATTTCATGACTACACTGTTTGTAACTTATAATCTCACCACCAGATTGTAGCAACAATCACAAAAATGTGAAGTGCATGAAAGTGAAATTTCTCAGGGCCCAGTACTAATGTGAACATACTACGAGATTTGTCGGCCCTTTCACCTATGTGTTAAATGACAATTAACTGAGCTAGGATTCAATCCAGCAACTTTAAGTATAAAAATCAAGCATCTAAACAACTTCTTTCAGTGTTTTATTTATGTTAGTAGAAGGCAAATTCCAATCAATCTAATTAACTTCGTTGTACTTCTTAGTTTTTTCTTCTTCTCTTCTACTAACTAAAGAACTATCAAAACATGTTGATCTATAGGAGAACTTAGTACAAAAGCAATACATCTTTACTATAGAAATAAAAATTAGATATTTCACATGGAAGATTATGCAACCATCATAGAGAGAATATATTACCCCTCCGTCGTTGAGGCGTTAACCCCTTTTTACAATCTCCTTCGTGCTGTAATACAAGACACTGTACCATCCTGTATTGTTAGCATGCAGAAGAACCCGTGCTGGTACAACACGGAGGTAACAGGTAAATTAAAACAAAGGGGATGACAAGAAGGAAGTTTTAAAAAATGGGACATTGTAGTGATTACGTGCAATTTTCGACCATACATAGTGAATTTAAATGTCTTCCCCTCAAAAAAAAAAAAAAAAAAAAAAAATTATAGAACTTCGATGGAATCAAAATTAGCTGCCAACCTGAAGTGCTTTTGGAATTTTGTGAAAAACAAACAGAGGTCATCCTACCTGCCAACCGCATGCTTCAGGACAGGTAAGAATTACAGGGCAAAAGGACCAAAATTATACAACCAAACGGGAAAAATCAGCAAGCAAACAAAGAAAGAAAGAATTACAAAATTACAAAAAGCGTACAAAATTGTCTGGAGCAAATACAACAACAAAAAAATCTATATCCCAAAATGCAAAATTACAACACTACAACACAGTTGTCAAACCAGAAGCCCTTTATGCATCAGAAACTCTGATAATTGGTGGCAGATCACAAATTTAAAAAATCGAAAAACAAGAGAGGAAAATTCTAGGACCTAAATGCGAAAAAGGTATTTGGATGAAAAGGAAATCACAGGAAATCTATCAAGTAACAGAAAAAATCACAGACACCATTAGAAAAAGATTAAAATTCTATGGTCACCTGATCAGGATGGATAACAATAGCCTAACAAAGGAAATACTAAATCTCGCAGTATCTCTAAAAAATCACAACAACTGGCTTACAGAAATAAACAAAGATCTTCAGGAAATTAGTATAAATGAAGAAATCTTGCAAGACAGAAAATAATTCAGAAATCTCATAAACAAACACAAATTTGCTGATCAACCTAAAAGACAAGCTACAGGATGGACAGAAGAACGCAAAAAGAAGCACAGCAAAAGGATGAAGATATTTTGAGGGTGAGAGGGCGACCCCGGTCTGGAAAACCAAGAATAATTACTGAGAGGATCTGTCCACTGACCATGATTCACCTCGTAAACTGCAGGTACCGAACTGAGCAGCGGTCGCTTAGTAGGTCAAAGCAAATCACGGCTTTAGTGCCATACATTTCTTAATTTCGTAAATTCTGTTGTATTGTAAAATTATTTTTCTAATATATACTACAACCGAAAACGAGAAACATTTTTTTCTGAAAACAAAAAACTGTAATATCAGCTACTATTTTCTACTTATTTAATAATTCAGAATTATTTTAATACTGTATTGTCCGCACTTAGAAAATTTGTTGTCAGTATTTGCCAAACATCGATACATACACGCGAATTTTATTGGTGAGTAAAATTGTCTTGTTTTTACTAGTGACATATGTTTGAATTTTTATTTTTTTACGTTTTTATTTTTCTCGTTCAAATTAGTTATTCTATAGAATTGTATTTAGAAATACATTATACATAATT
The DNA here is from genome assembly GCF_040414725.1 of Anabrus simplex. Taxonomy (NCBI): domain Eukaryota; kingdom Metazoa; phylum Arthropoda; class Insecta; order Orthoptera; family Tettigoniidae; genus Anabrus; species Anabrus simplex. The sequence continues at coordinate 1,108,874,795 of NC_090265.1, read as the reverse complement.
ACGTATATTCTTTTGTATCATAAATTATTTTTTCAAAGTAGATATTGAGAGAGAAAGTGCGAAAATATTTTTCTCTTCCTAAAAATAAACGTTATCGACAACTATAAATCAACAATAAAACGTCTTTGACTCTTTATATCTCTCCAAACCAGTTTCTTATTCTACGTAGTCGACATGTAGAAAATTTCATGCCCGTATTTGCTATACACCGGCAGATATACGCGAATTTTAAAATACATGTATTTCCACAGAAAACGGCCTGGCACTTTACAGCAGTAGAGTGGAGGCGGAGCTCAGGCCTCTTCCAGCTGATGGGGAGTGGCCGACGAGATCGGCTCTTGGCTCCAAGAGGGTTAAAATACAAAACAAATACATTCAGATATTGAAAGATAAACACACTAGACTGCAGACGAAAATCAACAAGGAAGAGTGATTTCAGAAGCAAAAAGAAAATTACGTTCAGAAAAGATGAAACAGTATTGGGCTGACAAAAAGAAGAAAAACCTCCATAACCTGACTAAAGTAGTCCTATGTTGGCTAAAAAATTACAATAAATAAAACACAATTTACTATTCTTAGAGGACATCAGAGTTCAACAACTTTTTGCAAAATACATTCATGATTTTGCATTAGTCCAAGGGGTTGAATGTTAACTATTACTACCTGTTTATAAAAAACAACGGCTGCATATGCAGTTACTGGAATTGAACAGATTTTGTTTATTTCACTAATTAGCCTGTGTTGCTTATAGTTAATTTAGAATGCTCGTGACTTAGAAATGACAGTAGAAATAATATATACCATTTTCAACATTTAACTGTGAATTTGAAAAATGTTATGTTTGAACTCTCCAGCCTTTAAAAAACAAACAAAATAAAAACAGAAGAATAAAACTGTACATGGTTCAGAATACAGCAGTAATTCTCTGACACTTACTGGATTAATATAATGGGTGAGCTTGAATTTGTGATGAAAGTAGACCCAGTATTGGTTGAATATTTGAAACAGCAAGCTGCAGATTCCCTTACAACTACAGTCGACACTGATGCTTCGTCTTGATGCTTGCCATTGTGGAGAATGTTGACTCACACAAGTTGAAGCGAAGGGTAATAACATGTCCATTGCCTTTCTTGATAAAATGGGATATTCATTCCGAATCTGCACCCAAAAATTTTCAAGAGACTTTCACTTAAATTCATTTTGAAGTGTTCCGTCACTTGAGAGTTCTATTAGCTTCTCCTGTTCTACCGCAGACAAGTGCGCTGTTACGTTCGTATGAACGTACTGTGAATCCAGTCATAGTCAGCTGAAGGTTCTAGAAATTTATTCTAGAATTGTTGACGAAAATTTTAAAGGTGTGCCACGGCAATTCCACTAATTTTAGCAACATCTAAACTCATTTTCCTCCAGGAATTCATTCAGAGAAGAAAACATCTCACAGTTACCTCTGTCCATCTGGGTTTTCCAAAGTTCAAGTTTTCTCTTAAACGTACACAATTTCTTGCTTAGAAAGACAATGTTACTATTTCGTCCTTCAAGTGACACATTAAGATTATTTCACTTTCTCAAATACGTCAGCCAGGTAGCACAGTATTAGAAGCCATTTTTCATCCAGAAACAGAGCTGCGAGTGTAGAATTGGTGTCCAATATGAAAAGATGAAGTTCATTCTTCAGCTCCACAATGGGACAAAGAACTCGATCACAAGACAAACCATGTACCTCCGTGTGCAAAAGAAGTGAATCATGTGTAGATCCCATCTCCTGGTAGAAAACGGAAAATAGCCTACTGTTTAAAGCTCTTGCTTTCACAAAATTCACAGCACTGATTGGATCGTTCAGCCAATGCCAATGCCACCCTGTGTGAATTTTACAGAATTAGTAACAGCACTCACTCTTGCTCTGAACCCCTTTTTAAATTCAGTAAATGCTGCTGCCCCATCGGTACATATACCAATACAATCTGTCTATGGCAGATTATTGTCAATGAAAAAGGAATTCACAAGAGAGAAAATATATTTACCTGTAGTTCTCCCATCCAGAGCTTTACAAAATAGAAAATCCTTGTGCATTTCATTTTCATAACAGTAATGTACAAAAACAAGAAGCTGAGCACCATTTATGATATCAATACTGTCATCAAGTTGCAGGGCAAATTTTGGGCTATCATGAAGAGCTGATGTGCTATGTCAAAGGGTACTGTATCAATACAACGAGCCACTGTGCCATTTCAGAGCAGTATCGACTTCAGACACTTGCCAAACTTTTCTCCATGCATGATCGCGTACATTTTCACGGCTGCAAGAAAAAGTAATTTCTCACCAATGATTATGTGGTGATTTGGATTTTGCAATTAAATAGGATACCTTGAAGAATGCTCTTAGTGCTTTTTTAGGAATTGTTATGTTCTTTTCAAACTGTCGTTAAATAAAATCTCGAATACTTTCAAATGCTCACTGGAACCTATTTCAAGCCCAAGTTGACAATAGATTATCTATTGAATTATCAAAGAAACAACAAACCCTAGAGAAAAAACTGCATACGTCAATGAACTAAACTCAACAACAACCATGCTACAGAAACTAACAAAAACACTAGGCCTAACATGCCCAACCAATTTCACCCTCCGATCATAAATTTGTCCAAAGTACCACTGAATGAAGACGAAAATTCCATTTTAGCCAGGCGCCCTAACACAATTGGCCTAATTTTCACACTCTGAACACAGCCATTACTACAACAGTTGAAGCAGAATTAGCCATTACCAAATTACCAGCAGATAAACAAGACAAAGTAAGATTTGAAGTAAGAAAACAATATTAACTCCCGTAATTCACCCTTTACTCTGGACGACAATAGCTACAAAGATTCTATTCCCACACAAAAGCAAATACATGCTCTAAAAAAGAAAATCAATGATAATAATCTTATAATTATGAAAGCAGATAAAGGTAACACTACCGTCATAATGGACAACGAATACGTAAGCAAAACAAATCAATTTTTTAAAGATGGCTCATTCTCTACAATAATGAAACACACTACCCCGAGCATCCAACATCAACTTAAGCAGACCTTCAAGAATACTTCATATCTTTTGACAGATCAAGAAAAAACTAAATTAATTAATATGAACCCAGGTTTACCCACCACCAAAGTCCTCCCCAAAATACACAAAACCAGTGTCCCCATTCGCCCAATCATTAACTATAGACTGAGTCCATTATACAAAGCATCACAATTCATTCAGAGATTTTTAAGAAGAATACAGGATTTCATGTCTATGCTTAAATTAGTTATAACCAACAACTATTTCACTTTCGATAATGTTATTTATCAACAAGAAGGATTGGCTATGGGATAGCTGGCCTCAGGTATCTTAGCTGAGATTTACTTGGATTTTTTGGAATACACCAAAATTGATAATAACAACTTTAACAACATCCTTTTTTGGGCAAGATTTGTAGATGACACCATAGTAATTATGGATGAGAGCATTAAAAATGAGCTACCATCCTCATTAATTGAAAGAACACTGACCCACACATAAAATTCACACTTGAATCCGACATTGAACGGAAAATAAATTTTTTAGACCTAACTATTAACAGGCACCCAAGCTACGTAAGATGTAAGATTTTCAGAAAATCCACCCAAACAGTCACTACAATCAGTCAAGATTCTTTACACCCCTAAATTCACAAACGAGCAGCATACAACAGCATGGTATACCGAGACTTCAGTGTTCCAATGTCTAAAAGAGACCCCAAAAATAAGTTGAACACTATTCGTAATATAGCTAAATCCAATGGATACAACAGTTTCTTTATAGAAGAAATAATCAATAAATATAAATACAGCCCTTCTAGCACCTTAAAAAAAAGATAAGAAAAACAACTCCTCCCTTTCTATCTTTACCTTCAACGAACGATGTAAAAGTAGTTTTCAAAACTAACAATAGGAACGCACAAGTCTTACATAATGCCACATCCCTAAACAAGTTCAACAGTTATTCAAAATCAGGAGTATACAGGATCATTTTCAAAAGTTGTAATTCTTCTTATGTTAGACAGACCGGGAGGAATTTTAATATAAGGTACTCGGAACACGTCAATGCCCTAAAATACAATAAATTTTCAGCTGTAGGACAGCACATACATGACTATAATCACAAATTCACAGACATAAAACAAGATATGGAAATTCTCAAAATCATCAACCCAAACCACAATCTTAATGAAATTTTAGAAAAACCAAATATCCTTTTTGACCTTCTAATTCCGATTTTCAGAAATGTCAAACCAACAAGTCATAATTCAGTTTTACATAATATTCACAGCACCTTTCCTCAGCAGCCATCCTTTTTCCCACATCCCTCAGCCCCGTCTTAATTTCCCCCTCCTTCACGACCTTCCCCTCTCTCTCTCCTTCACAACCATCCCCCTCTCCATCACGACCTCTCGCCCTGCCCCACCCCTCTCCTCTTGCCCCGCCTCTCCCTCCTTGCCCACCCCTTCCTTTTCTTTTGAATCTCACAACAGTTAGTCTGAAGCACACAGAACAATAGGCCACACACCACATGCCACATTGAGAGATGTCTCATATAACCTATGCCATCTAACTAACACTCTCTCCTTCAATTCATTAATTTAATTTTATCTAATTTATTCAGGTTAACTTCATGGACATCACAATGTATTGCAAATTTTATACCAGATACAATGTATCTGTTTAACTACATCTTCACGTGCCGTCCTGACAATGTCCAACACATTTCAGCATGATTTAGCAAGCACAAGAAGATCATCTCATTTTATTACGTTGATTGATGTGGAAACACCATCTAGCAGTCCTGCATCAGCTGGTGGTTATTTACAGCGGTGTCCAATGACTTGCATACAGCTAACACCTCTTAAGTAGATTTGGTGATTGACTAAGGGATCAACATTTACCAGTTCCCATTTACAATTGAATTAGTAATGATCAGCAGTGTTAGAACAGCCTTGTGAATATTAATGCATGAAAGAGTCTCGATGATGAGCATACTCAAGATGCAAGAATTTAGAACCTAGTTATTTTCAAATTTACTCATAATTTCATAATTGTGTGCATGTACATTTGTTTAGTTATTAGATGTTTTACATTAAGGCTGAAGATGGCCAGCCCCGGCCGAAACTAGTCCCTGGTTAATGTAATCTAGAATATTGTATATTATAGTATTGAAAGGTGGACCATTACGACCTTAATTTAATAATTATATTGTGAGTTTATTGTAAATCGGGCTAATCACTTCCACTAAACATGCACTAGAATTCACTTCACTGACTGCAAAGGCCTGGCTGAAATCGAGTCGACAATGGCAGGAAAAAAAAAAAAAAATTATTGTAAGGAAGTGGCAGTAGCGGTTTATTGTCATTAGTGGTTGTTAAGTGTTTGGTTAGGTGATACCACAGCGGGTGGTGGGTGAAAGGGTGCTGTGTGGGAAATGTTACTCGCACCTTTACTCAGAATACATGCTGGCAGTATCTACTGGTCAGTTCTTGTAAAATAAGACAGCAAAAATAAGAGTTTATTAGTTTTGAATGGTGGTGGAAGAGCTTCCTGCCTAGATTAATGGATGTGAGAATCTGAAGATAGCAATATTTGTTACATAATATAAATATTTCAATCAGAGCCGGCGCCCCCCTTTATCACTCTCTGCATCCCGCCAGGAGGACCACTGTTCTACACCATATTCTCGTGCATACAAAATTCTTTTCATAGAAACATATACTGCATTGAAAAGTTAATATTATCAAAATTTATTAAGCACACTGTGCAGAGAATAAAAATATAAAATACTGAATAGTCACACCATGTTCTTATCATTTGCATAAAATGTCGGAAAGTTTATCCGTGCTTGGCAGAGTAGTATTTGGTACTGCTGGCAAACCATCCACGGAGAGTACAGAAGCACTGGATTGCTGCCCTTTGGTTGCAGATCCTACAGTGGAAGCCATGGGCTGCAGTCTTGCAAACACATGCCTCAGCACAAAGTTTGGATCTTTCTACTTGCTCGTATTTAGGGCAGGTGTTAGAAAAAATGGTCACTGCCTTTTGCTCCTTTTCCCTAATGTGAGCTACTGCTAAGCTAATATACAGGTCCATTAAGACAACCAATAAAGATAATTTATGGAACATTCACTTCGACTGCCTAGTACAGTTTTTAGCAACAAAAAAAACATGCTCTCTCAACATGCCAGCATGCCATATTCAAGCACTTCCATAAGCAACAGAAAATAACTCCTCACAACATCCTTCTACTTTTATTTTCTCAAGATTTTCTATTCTACCTATTTGAAGTGGAAATTAAAATGGTCAGACACAATATTTAAACTCTCCGTTGAACTAGTGTATAGCATTATTAAGTATATACATGACATTTTATGCTCAAGGTAGCAGGATAAAACCCAACGGTAGTTCAAAGTGCTTAAAAGCTTTACTGATATGTAAAAGAGCCTCTTTTCAGGGCAAAATACTAGCACTCTTGTGTCCCTTATAATCTACAGCATTTGATAGAATATTAAATTATTATTATTATTATTATTATTATTATTATTATTATTATTAAAATATTATTATTATTATTATTATGGAAATATTAAAAATAACTGTCATTGTTTCTAAACAGGTGGCAAATCAATTTAGATGTAAATTCAGAGGTCAGCATATCAGTACTGTAAAGTAGGTGGTTACCGTCAGTGTTCCTGCCCAGAACTTCTTCAACAAGTACTCCAAATGCAAACTGATCGACAGCTGTGGGTTGAACAATGGAGCTTGCAGTCTTAACTGAGTCCTCCTCTGGGGGAACAGCCTTCTCATAGCGATGTGCTCTTGTCTGTTGTAAGTGTGAGGGGGTTAACTCAGTAAAGCTATAGAACATACAATAATTACAATTATTAAATACATACACAAAACCAATGCAATATAAGATTCAAATTTTACAAGATGCTTTACGTCGCACCGACACAAATAGGTCTTGTGGCGACGATGGGATAGGAAAGGCCTAGGAGTGAGAAGGAAGCGGCCATGGCCTTAATTACGGTACAGCCCCAGCATTTGTCTGGTGTGAAAATGGGAAACCATGGAAAACCAACTTCAGGGCTGCCGACAGTGGGGTTCAAACCCACTATCTCCTAGATGCAAGCTCACAGCTGCGTGCCCCTAATCGCATGGCCAACTCGTCCGGTCAAATTATTCATGGAGAGAAGTGAAATATGATGATAGCATTCATATCGTAATCATGGACAGGACAGTTATCAATAGCTGGACATATGTAACAAAGGATGTAATGTGAGGCACAGTTTGTTCAGCCTGTCGTATGAGATTTTTGACAACTGCTGGAAGTTCTTTCAATGAATGAGCTCTATCTTGTCTCTACGTATCAGCATGCAAATATTGTTAATGTTTACATATGATAGTACTGCATGTCTCCATAAAATGTTCTAAAATTACAACAATTAAAAAAAAAAATTAAATCTACACACTAATAAACAGTGGTGCTGAAATAATAAACAGAGCATTTAAATGAATGAGTGAATTTCAAAGGTTTCATGAACATTTCACATGCCTGAAATTACACACCCTTGTTTGTCTCTATGTACACATTATGCGTACGTCTGCCCGGGTATCTCGCTGTGGTAATGGAGTAAGACCATACAGCCAGCGACTCAACGCAGTGTAACTATGGCAATGGTTTTAGTTCCACCTAATCAATACCAAATTGTTATACAAACTACTATATTATATACATGTTTACATAAATGGGACTAGTTTTGATCCGACACCTGGGTCATCATCAGCCGTTAAACTTAACCTAGAACCAAAAGGGAAAAGCACATAATATGATGTTATATATATTTTCTGAATTATTGTTGTTGGCCAACTGTAAACATGGTAACTTACACTAAAACATATCAGAGAAAGTATTAGTGGAACATGAGCTGTTGATATGGCTACGAAACATAGAAATATAATTGTGGCATATGTACATTTAAAGAGACACGTTCTAACGGTCAAATTTTAAATAATAGCACATTGTTTGTAGGACTCTTTAACATATCTGAGATCAGATAGGTTATACAGAATACTGTATTGGTGTGATATCTCATAAATTAATTTTGCATGAAGCGAGTTTGAATCAGAAATAGTTCAAAGTTACTCTATAATATTGTAAATAGCCATTGTTGTGTCATACTGGTAGATTCAGATGTTATGTTTTGTCTGTTGTCATCAATTCTGAGTTCAGCTGATTTGTTATAAACCAAGCATAAGGTGAGTCACATATTACACATTACATATTTTTATTATTTTTATTTTTTCTATTTGTTTTTTCCACCTTTTTTCATTACCCCCTTTACTAATTTGGCTTTTATTACTAACAATATTATTTATTTCACTTATTTCCAAATTGAACTGCGAATCTTCTCCACCTACATCACAGAAATATTTTGACTTTTAAGCGCTACTTTTGCCTTCAGATTTTTAAGGACTTTAATCCTTTGAATGACATCTATGTACCGTCTTTCTACATTGTTCACTACATGTGCGTAAACTGTTTTACTGACACCATTACTACCTTTGATGACATACAGCTGTTAGAACTTCATAACGAGTGATAAACAACTTTAAAGATACTTCGGTATCCAGACTGATCATATTAAATTGATCCTTCTTCGGCAACTAAATGCATTAATTTATGCAATTTATCCATAATCTGAAACTTTTATCACCATTGTGACCTTCCCATCATATCAGTCATGTAATACGTCCAGCACATCGCAGCGCAAGCTGTCAGAACTTCATAACAAAAGAATTACAGGTCTCAAAATTCTTTGACATCCAAATTGATCATCTTGAGTTCTTCGTTCAATGACAGCTAAGTGCATTAATTTATGCATTATATGAAACTTTTATCACAATTGTGACTATTTCTTCTTCATCCTTATAGTGTCAATTCCACTATGTTTTTGCGACTTTTTTTACAATTTCTATGGATTATTTGATACATTGTGCAACTCGTGCTTTTGGCCGATGATGACCCTCATAATGGGTTGAAACTAGTACCTAATAAATATTTCTTCTGTAAAGTAACCCACATTACTTGAATTTATGTTGAAAAGGTGGAACTATTGTACTTTTAATTTTAATTGCCATTTTGTTACTACCATGCATAATCACTCTGTCTGTCTCTGTTTTTCTCTCAAAGTCCTATTCACTGTGTATGACTCACATAGTGTCTACATTACAAGTAATATATGACATGTTTAGCCCATGTCTCGTTCGATCATTCTGTTTGGATCCAGTCTTAGATCGAAAGCTTAATTTTGATGTGACAAATCATTTCCCTGTGTTTTCGCTGTATATTTTATGCATTTTTATTTCCCTGTGCTTTCCTTGTTTTCCCTGTTTTTCCAGAAAAAAGGTACCCTATAAAGGAAAAATGGATATATGACAGCTTCTAAGGGATGACATTATTATCCTGATGTAACATTAAACCACACATGACCAAGCAAGCTGACTGCAGTGTATGATCTGTGTAGCAATTAGCTTGCATTTGGGAAATGGTAGGATCGAACCCCACCATCAGTAGGTCTTATTTATTTATTTATCGTGTCAGAAGTACAAAGTAAGAGAGACAAAAATTAAACCAAAAAAATTTAAACATTGGTTGACCAAAAATTGGCCACGACAAGCGCATTTGGAGTTGCTCTCATTAGATCTTTAATGGTACAAGTGGCTGGAGAAGATGGACACAGTAGAAGATGTTCGTTAGTCTGCTTAGTACCACACTTGCAGTAAACTGTCTCCACAGGAAGGCCCCATTTCTGTAGGTTGGTCTTGCATCTCGTGGTACTGGAGCATAATCGATTGACAGCCTTCCATGTTGTCCACTTTTCAGAATGTCCAGGAGGAAGTTCTTCCTTTGGAACCATCCATTCTCTCAAATGTTGACATTTTTCCCGCCACATTGAGATTCTTGCTTGTTGTGGAGTTCCTTTAAGAGCTTCAGTGGTTGTCAAGAAGCTCTTTCTTGATTTCAACCTAGGATGTGCTGGTTGACAGGCATACAAAGGATGGGCTTTCATAGTCATAGCCTTGCTTTTCTCATGCCTAGCAGCAATCTCACGTCGGATTTCAAGTGGTGCTATACCAGCGAGACAGTGGAGTTTATCTATGGGAGTAGGTCTTAAACAACCTGTGATAATACGGCAGGTGTCATTTAGTGCTACATCTATGTTTTTGGCATGGCTGGACTTATGCCACACGGAGCAAGCATACTCAGCAGTGGAGTAGCACAGTGCTAGTGCGCTTGTTCTCACAGTGCAAGGGTGAGCTCCCCAGGTGGTGCCTCGAAGTTTCCGCACTATGTTGTTTCTGGTAGACACTTTTTGTTTCACGTTTAGGCAATGTTTCTTATACGTAAGCGTACGGTCCAGAATCACTCCCAGATATTTTGGAGTCGAACAGTGTTGAAGAGGGATTCCTTCCCAGGTGATTTGTAAGGTTTTAGCTGTTTTTTTGTTATTGAGATGAAATACACAGCTATGAGTTTTGGCAGGATTTGGCTTCAAATCATTTTCATTGTAGTAGTTGGTAAATTCTTTCAGAGCTTTGGATAAAGTCTGTTCTACCTTTTCAAAACAGTTGGCCTGAGCAGTGACTGCACAATCATCAGCATAGATAAAACTCTGGGTACCTTCAGGTAGAGGCTGATCATTAGTATAGATGTTGAATAACAGTGGTGCGAGCACACTGCCTTGCGGTAACCCATTCTTCTGTGTTCTCCATCTGCTTCTTTTTCCCTGAAATTCCACAAAGAATCTTCGGTTTTGGAGAATATTTTTAATGTTGCACATTAGATGGAAGTCTTTGGTGATGTCATACAATTTTGTTAGAAGAAGCCGATGGTTGACTGTGTCATAAGCTGCAGAAAGATCAATGAAGACAGCGCCTGTAATGAGCCGATTCTCAAAGCCATCCTCAATATGCTGTGTCAAGTTTAATACCTGTGATGTGCAACTTTTTCCTTCTCGGAATCCAGCTTGCTGTGGTATAAGAGACGACTCCACCTTTCCTATCAGTCGCTCAAGAATGAGCCTCTCCAGGACCTTGTACAGGTGACAGAGCAAGGAAATAGGCCTATAGCTTTTAGGATCCAGCCGATCTTTGCCTGGTTTAGGGATAGCAATGACTCTAGCCTTCCGCCAGATTTTGGGAATCTTGCATTCTTGGACACAGATATTCATTAATTCCAGTAGCCAACGCCTCGTAACAGGACCAAAATTTTTGATTTGCTCTACTCGAATGTCGTCTAGTCCAGCTGCTTTTCCCAATTTGCACTTCCTCAGTGCTGATTCCAGTTCATCTTCAGTAAATGGTGGAGATAGTATGTTGCTCTCTTGGTTTGGCTTCCGTGTTATTGGTTTCTTATCTAGCTTTCTAGATCGGGTTGATTTTCCATTTACTAGCAACTGATGGGCAATTTGATCTGCCTTTATATTAGAATATGTGCTGGCTTGGGTATTGTCATTATTGAGACGACGTAAAAGTCTCCAGGCCTTCTGACTGCTCTTGCTCATGTCACAATCTGTCATTAATTTTATCCACTCATCTCTTTTAGCCAGTGATACTGAGGAAAGAACGCTTTGTGCTAGGATTGATGTTTCTTCGCTAAAAGGATCAAGTTCATATTTCTTGTAATATTCTTCTAGCAAAGTGGCCGTTTCAGGTTTAATGCCTTTGATAAAACTGGTTCTGCAACCTCTTGGAATTGATGCCCTTGAAGAAAATTGGACGATGTCAACAAACTTGTCGTACTCTTCAGGAACAGGAGCGATGCTCAGAATCTTCTCATCCAGTATGCTGGAAAATCTTGCCCAGTCAGCCTTCTTAAAGTTGTATCTTCGCCTAAAATGGACTTCTTGAGGTCTTATTGGTGGCAAAATTTGGCACATGATGGGCCTATGTTGTGTGTTTGGAATTGGTGGACATACTGCTTTGGTGCATGTATGCATAATGCTTTCACTAACAAAAAGGAGGTCTGGATTATAGCCTCGTCCCCATCTTCCACTGTTAAAAGAAGGAGAGAGTTTGCTATCATGGATGAGGGCGAGTTGAAAATTTTCAGCACACGAGAGAACTGTCTCACCATTCTTGTCCTCATGTGCATAACCCCATACATGACTGTGACTGTTGAAATCACCTATAACAATGGAGGCTTTACTTTTATCAAAATTGTGGGGTGGAATGAAGGAAAATTCTGCTTCAGGTGGTTTATAGACTGAGGTGATTACACAGTTACTTAGTTCAACGGTGATAATTTCAATATTGTTTTCATCTGACTGGCAAGCACTTCTGACTTCTAAATTCGACTTCACAAAAACGGCACTTCCATACAGAGCGTGTGGTCTTTCAGCGATCAGTTTCATGCCAGGAACAAAAGGGCGTTTCTGCTTCATATCTCTGTGTGTTTCCTGAACGCATAGAACATCACACTGCTTGTCGCGACAAAGTTCATACAAAAGTTGTTCTTTGCAAGATGTTATGCCTTCAATGTTAACAGAAATGACTGTTAAGGTTGGTTCTGAAAAGAACCGTTTGTTGGATCTCATATTAGATAACTCTGTTACTTCTGGTGTGAGAGAATCAGCCGTCTAGGAAGAGTCCTAGTCCGTTGCCCAGGAGACACCCGGATGTATAACAATATCGCATGCAAATACACCCTACTGGGAGGTTTCTCTCGTGTCTGAAGATAGTTTATCATGGATTACCATTTTCACACCAGGCAAATACGCAATCCTAGCCCTTCCCCATCCTATCATCGCTGGAAACATATCTGAGTTAGCACAACATTAAAACACTAGTAAAAAAAATCCCAGAGAGAAATCAGAAAGGACATCCAGCCCCAAAAGTGGCACAAATCCGCATACCAGATGTTTCAATTGCGTCCCTACAACATTGTGGAAAAGTGGCAAGAGAAAGAAAAAGAAACATAAATAAGCAAACAAACAAGAAAGGGTCTAGTATAGTGAATAGTACGGTACTTGTAGTTAACATGACACAAAATGTTTGAAAATAATGGTGGTGGTGAAAGTGACTACTGTTTTTAGAGGAAATATAACTAGGCAACCACACCCTCCGAACATATGAACATTAATCAGAAGAGGGAAAGGATGATGTCCGATCCTTTGAAGAAAGAACAAAAGAAAGGCAATAGCTAAGAAGCAAGTGAAAAACAAAGATACACTAGCCTTGCAAACCTAGTACCACCAGGATTGGAAAAGAACAAGAGTCGACTAAGAGAAGTGGGATAGGAAAGGAAACCCATCACATACCCCTCTCTCCCTTACCTGTTAACATATGACAATATTAAAGATGTTAAATCATACATTTATCATAGTGTATTTATGGGCGCAGCAAAGCGAATACCCAGTTTTCAGAAGAAGGTAAAGGAACTCTGTGTATGTCAACAGCTGGCTCACGTGTAATACGTAGTGCAAATCAAACAAGACAAACTCCGGCTGACAAATGAAACACATTTGAATACGTTGCATTTTCTCAAGAAATACCTGTCTGATTTTTAAAATGATCAAAACGTCTAAGTTTAAGGCAGGATGTAGACTATAGTGTAGTTCTATTAAAAAAAAACAACTTAGTACTGTTATCTCAGCAATACTGACACCCTGCAAAAGTACTGCAAGTCTAATTATGAGTCTCTTCATACGATTATTGAAAGCAAAAAAATTATGTCAACAGTGTCAATATCTTCGACAGTTCACGATTCATTTGAGGTGAACATCTTATTCTGTCTGTACATTTTAAATATTAACCTGATATTTGGTTTTTATTCTGGATAGAACCAATAATGAATAATGAATAATGTCAGGTTCAGTTTCTGTCTGTTTAAAAATGGATTGGGGGATTTTCACAAAACTTGGTATTTAATTTCAGGACAACGGGCCAAGTGGGACATTAGCTATGCATTGTTAAAAAATCACCAGGATGGAGGCTTCAGCCTGATATTTAAAAAAAACCTGATGTTTTATTAACATTGGTTTTACAGGAAAACTGCTCATAACAAAATTTATTTAGAATATTATTTACAAACTTTTTGTTTTGTTATATACCTTGTTTATGATTCAGTGAAAAGTAAGAGAAATATTATTAGGCAGCTTCCGAGGGGGCCTAAACCATAAAACCCAATGTACCTCTATTATGGTTGGTTTTACATGATTGAATAATTTCGTGTGGTTATTTCTAGCCAAGTGCAGCCCTTGTAAGGCAGACCCTCCGATGAGGGTGGGCGGCATCTGCCATGTGTAGGTAACTGCGTGTTATTGTGGTGGAGGATAGTGTTATGTGTGGTGTGTGAGTTGTAGGGATGTTGGGGACAGCACAAACACCCCAGCCCCCGGGCCATTGGAATTAACCAATGAAGGTTAAAATTCCCGACCCAGCCGGGAATCGAACCCGGGACCCTCTGAACTGAAGGCCAGTACCCTGACCATTCAGCCAACGAGTCAGACGGTTTTACATGATAATTGTTCATGACAAAACTTATCTAGAATTTTATTTATAAACTCTTTTTTATTCTATATCTTTTTTCAATACAGTGAAAAACAAGAGAAACATCTGTGGCAATCACGTTTTAGTCCGAGAAGCAGTAAATTTTTTTTTTTTTTTTTTTTTTTTTTGCAAGTTGCTTTACGTCGCACCGACACAGATAGGTTTTATGGCGATGATGGGAAAGGAAAGGGCTAGGAGTGGGAAGGAAGGGTCCGTGGCCTTAATTAAGGTACATCCCCAGCATTTGCTTGTTGTGAAAATGGAAAACCACGGAAAACCATCTTCAGGCCTGCTGACAGTGGGGTTCGAACCCACTATCACCTGAATACTGGCCGCACCTAAGCGACTGCAGCTATTGAGCTCAGTAGAAGCAGTAACTAACTCTACACAAAGTTACAAGGAAGATCATCCAAACTTATTTAAAATGCCTCTTATGTAAACTGGTGTTAAAAAAATGTGAACTAACCTTAAGCAGATAAGTGAGATTTCAAATGACATACATTTTAAATCAAAATATAAACATAGGCATAAATTATAAGCACTGACACAATATAAAGTAATTTATGCTTCAAATAACAGAAAACAATGTCTTTTAGATCTACAATGTTTAAACAGTGGTTGTCCATATCTCCCTCTTTTGCTATGATTATTGCTCAACAAATACGTGGCATGCTCCTGGTTAGTTTTTCGAACATCTCTTTGATTATAGTTCCCCATGATAGCAAAAGGTATTGTCTGAGATCTTCACAACTCTTGGCAGAAGTTTGCTTTGTCTTATGGTCGAGTTCAACCCACAATAACTTGATGGGTAATAAATTGGGTGACTGAGGGGGCCAGGTCATAACTTGAGAACTACTGACAATTCTTTGTTTCTTACATACTTTGACATGTTTCAAGCCATTGTCCTGCTGCAGAACAAACCCTCTACCAATAAGTTGAGTTCCAGAAGGTACGGCATTGCTTGATAGAATGTGATGGTACTGTTCCTTCCTTAAGATATCTTCCACTTCCACCCAGTCTACCATATTATTAACCTTTTGACGAGTGCGCACGACCGCATCAGAGTACGTATCTGACTGGTAAACAACCTCTGGGGAGAATAATTTTTTTAAAATTACAATTTTGAGAGACTTTGGGAGACATGAAAACACATTTTGGATCGAGAAAACACTGTCATGACAAAACTTTCTAAATGTATGATACTGTTCAAAGCAAGAATGTATGCAGAGAGTGACCTCACAAGTAGAACACTCGTAGCTCGTTTCTTTCCTCTTCTGTCCTAATCGGGTAGTGTGTTTGCACATGTAGCATTGCCTGAGAAGTTTATGCTTCTTTGATTCACTCTGTGGGAGTGGCCTCATAAAATTGCGACTTTTGAGGCTGGGACATATTAGTTGTCCAGTCCCGCTGTTAGGTAAAAAAAGAATGGGACTATAATCTATAAGTAAATTAAGTGTGGTGAAAATACATGGTGCCTAACTGTTACATCATTTAAAATGCGCGCTGTCAATATTGTTCTTCCTACGGCTTCATCATGAATCCATTACAAACAACAACAGATTTGTACATCATGAATCATAATTACATCAAAATCATCGTTAGGTAGGATGTCATAATAAGTATCTCTAATGTGGGTTTGCGCATATTCATATTCATCATATTATATTATTATCATATTATACAGTTTATGTTTATATTTGTATTTCTCTTAGCTCCGACAGACCATAAGATTCCTAACTCAAGAGTAGGTTCTCACAACAGTTTCACCACAATGTTAAAATAATCGTAAAGAATAAAATATACCTGAGACAGGCAGGTGTCTTGTGCAATGGTAATAATGAATTATTATGAAGGAATGTGGAGGATTTCTAACATTTTGTTTTTGTATTGTTAGCTACTGATTATACCTTTTCTATTTGGTGGTCGTCAGAGAGAGAAAAATATGTGTCAAACAACGACACCTCAGAGGCGCTTGCATCAACTATGACATTTCAGCCCTTTTCCTTTTTCTACATATATGTGCCACGTCTAGAGCTTACATACTCAACCTATGCTGCGCAGTTCCTTCATGTTAATATCATACATACATACATACATACATACATACATACATACATACATACATACATTATCATTATAGACTGTTATGCCTTTCAGCGTTCAGTCTGCAAGCCTCTGAGAATTTACTAAACGTCGCCACAATCCTCGATTTGCAACTAGTGTTGTGGCCTCATTTAGGTCTATACCTCTTATCTTTAAATCGAAGAAACAGAGTCTAACCATCGTTGTCTTAGTCTCCCTCTACTTCTCTTACCCTCCATAACAGAGTCCATTATTCTCCTAGGTAACCTATCCTCCTCCATTCGCCTCACATGACCCCACCACCGAAGCCGGTTTACGCGTACAGCTTCATCCATCGAGTTCATTCCTAAATTAGCTTTTATCTCCTCATTCCAAGTTCCCTCCGGCCATTGTTCCCACCTGTTTGTACCAGCAATCATTCTTGCTACTTTCATGTCTGTTACTTCTAACTTATGAATAAGATATCCTGAGTCCACCCAGCTTTCGCTGCCGTAAAGCAAAGTTGGTCTGAAAACAGACCGATGTAAAGATAGTTTTGTCTGGGAGCTGACTTCCTTCTTACAGAATACTGCTGATCGCAACTGCGAGCTCACTGCATTAGCTTTACTACACCTTGATTCAATCTCACTTACATACTATATTACCATCCTGGGAAAACACAACCTAAATACTTGAAATTATCGACCTGTTCTAGCTTTGTATCACCAATCTGACATTCAATTTTGTTGAATTTCTTACCTACTGACATCAATTTAGTCTTCGAGAGGCTAATTTTCATACCATACTCATTGCACCTATTTTCAAGTTCCAAGATATTAGACTGCAGGCTTTCGGCACAGTCTGCCATTAAGACTAAGTCGTCAGCATAGGCCAAACTGCTTACTACATTTCCACCTAACTGAATCCCTCCCTGCCATTTTATACCTTTCAGCATATGATCCATGTAAACTACAAACAGCAAAGGTGAAAGATTACAGCCTTGTCTAACTCCTGTAAGTACCCTGAACCAAGAACTCATTCTACCATCAATTCTCACTGAAGTCCAATTGTCAACATAAATGCCTTTGACTGATTTTAATAATCTACCTTTAATTCCATAGTCCCCCAGTATAGCGAACATCTTTTCCCTCGGTACCCTGTCATATGCTTTCTCTAGATCTACGAAACATAAACACAACTGCCTATTCCTCTCGTAGCATTTTTCAATTACCTGGCGCATACTGAAAATCTGATCCTGACAGCCTTCCTGTGCTCTGAAACCACACTGGTTTTCATCCAACTTCCTCTCAACGACTGATCGCACCCTCCCTTCCAAGATGCCAGTGAATACTTTGGCTGGTATACTAATCAATGAGATACCTCGATAGTTATTGCAATCCTTCCTGTTCCCTTGCTTATAGATAGGTGCAATTACTGCTTTTGTCCAATCTGAAGGTACCTTACCAACACTCCACGCTAATTTTACTACTCTATGAAGCCATTTCATCCCTGCCTTCCCACTATACTTCACCATTTCAGGTCTAATTTCATCTATTCCTGCTGCCTTATGACAATGGAGTTTATTTACTATCCTTTCCACTTCCTCAAGCATAATTTCACCAACATCATTTTCCTCCTCCCCATGAGCTTGGCTGTTTGCAATACCACCATGATGATTTCCTTTTACATTGAGAAGATGTTCAAAATATTCCCTCCACCTCTCCAGTGATTCCCTGGGATCTATTATGAGTTCACCTGAACTACTCAAAACACTGTTCATTTCCTTTTTCCCTCCCTTCCTAAGATTCTTTATTACTGTCCAGAAAGGTTTCCTTGCTGCTTGACCTAGGCTTTCCAGGTTATTACCAAAATCTACCCATGACTTCTTTTTGGATTCAACAACTATTTGTTTCGCTCTGTTTCTTTCATCTACGTACCAATCCCTGTCTGCCTCGGCACTTGTTTGGAGCCATTTCTGATAAGCCTTCTCTTTACATTTACAGGCTGCTCTCACTTCATCATTCCACCAAGATGTTCGCCTTTTCCCATCTTTACACACAGTTGTTCCTAGGCATTCCCTTGCTGTTTCTCCTGAAGCATCCCTGTATGCCACCCACTCTCTTTCGATATCCTGAACCTGCTTACTCTCTACTGTTCGAAACTTCTCACTAATCATATCCATGTACTCCTGTCTAATTTCCTCGTCCTGGAGATTTTCTACCCTTATTCGTTTGCAGACAGATTTCACTTTCTCTACCCTAGGCCTAGAGACTTAGTTCACTACAGATCAGATAGTGATCTGTATCATCGAAAAATCCCCGAAAAACTTGTACATTCCTAAAAGATTTCCTGAATTCAAAGTCTGTTAAGATATAGTCTATTATGAATCTGGTACCCCTAACCTCCCATGTGTAGCGGTGAATAGCCTTATGCTTGAAGAATGTATTCGTAACAGCTAAACCCATACTAGCACAGAAGTCCAGCAAACGCTTCCCATTCCCATTAGCTTCCATATCTTCCCCACATTTACCAATCATCCTTTCGTATCCTTCAGTTCTATTCCCAACTCTCGCATTGAAATCGCCCATTAGCACTATTCTATCCTTGCTGTTGACCCTGACCACGATGTCACTCAATGCTTCATAAAACTTGTCAACTTCATCCTCATCTGCACCCTCACATGGTGAATACACGGACACAACTCTTGTCCTAATTCCTCCAACTGACAAATCTACCCACATCATTCGCTCATTTACGTGCCTAACCGAAACTATGTTGCGTGCAATGGTATTCCTGATAAAGAGCCCTGCCCCAGACTCTGCCCTTCCCTTTCTAACACCCGTCAAGTACACTTTATAATCTCCTATCTCTTCCTCCTTATCTCCCCTTACCCGAATATCACTTACTCCTAGCACATCCAGAAGCATTCTCTTTGCTGACTCAGCCAGTTCTACCTTCTTTCTTCCATAAGCCCCATTAATATTGATAGCTCCCCATCGAATTCCATTTCGTTCGCCAAGTTGTTTCCAAGGAGTCCCTCGCCTGTCAAATGGGAGTAGGACACCATTACTCCCATAGGTCCGAGGCTTGCTTAAAGTGTTCTGAGCTCGGTAAATTCATGAAGCAGGATGCTGCCCTACTTGCACATAGTCCAAGTTAGGATCTCTCCTCTAACGGGTTATGGACCACCGGTGAATTGTATAGTCCTAACCGCCTGAGCACAAGGAGGGCCACGACTCAGAATATGTCCGAGATGCCCACTCCTATTCCATAGCAACTGGTATCCCGACTCTCAGGACCACTTACTAGGCCACTCAGCCGTTGCCCATGGTTCACGAACTAGGACGTGACTACAGTAATCCACAAACATGAACCATTGTTAATATCAATTTAATAATTTAGTTTAGTCATAAATTGGATGGTGTTATGCATCACTTGACCAAGCGCCAAAAGTAGATTTTGAGATATTGACACAAACGCAAAATCCTTTGTATTAATTCACATTTCCTGTTAAATGTGAGGTATTCTATACCAGAATGAAGACAGAAACATAAATTTTCTTCTTAATGTATAAAATTTAGGGATATTGGAAGTATATTGACGTAATCTGAGATAATGGCGCTTGGTCACTTGATGCTTTATTGCGGTTACCTTAGTTTTTTGTTTTGCATCACTTGACCAACAAATAAAATTGTCATTTAGTAATCGAATGGACTTTAAAAAATTCAGTGCAGTGTAAAATATGATACTTGTTAACTAATGTTATTGCTTATTTAAGTTCAGGATTAAGTTAGGCATAACAGAATACAACATGACATAGAAAAACATGAATTTTAGAATATAGTATAGAAATTACACTGGTGTAACATAATGCAGGATTTTAAGAATTTTCGAGTTCAAAATCCATATTTCCACAATCAGACCCATCTGTATCATCGTCTATTCCAGGATCACTAAACAGGTCCTTATAGAAAGGCTTAGCATCGTTGGGAATTAGCTTCATGAGGGAGCGCAGGTCGTTCAGCTTCGCTTCTGAAACTGGTTTTCCATTGGGCCATAACAGAGTGAACAGACCATGTAGAGCTGATCCATTTTCATTCTGAAGTCGGCGACGAACTTAAATAGATCAATGAAAATTTAAGTACATTTAGTAACGCGTTTAACATACCTGAAATTCGTTTACTGCAGTCAAGTGTTGTTGGTTAACTTTTGCTGGAGAGAATGTTGTGGGATCTACACCTTCAGTTCCATGTTTCTTATCAGATTCTTCCAAACCAATTGGGGCCGATGACCTTCGATGTTAGGCCCCTTTAAACAACAAGCATCAACCAAACCAATTGGAACAGCTTCCTCTGTTGTATTATTTTCCTTGAATAGTGGTTCATCGATTACAAAAAAACATATTTTAGGGAAAGCTAGCAAACGTGCATACACATTTTGAATTCCTTATTTACAAGTGTGTTTAACAGGATATTGTATCGTGACATATGATATCTAATAGGTGTAACGGTAACGGACCGCACCAACTTACCACAAATTCGCATAATGTAACCAAAGAATTTCGGTCATCTGTCAATGAACTCAGCGTTATGAAGCTGTTCGTCGACTGCCAGTGATCTGCGTTTATTGAAATGGGCGTAGCCGTTTGCAGGTGTGATGGAACCCTCTAAAATATCTTTTTTTTTGCTAGGGGCTTTACGTCGCACCGACACAGATAGGTCTTATGGCGACGATGGGTTAGGAAAGGCCTAGGAGTTGGAAGGAAGCGGCCGTGGCCTTAACTCTAAAATATCCTTGGATTCCTAAGATAGGAACGTACCGGTATTTTAAATACATAAAACAATACCTATAAGCTCTGATTTGTGAATTAACAGAAGATTATTGAAGCATCTGATTCTTCGCTAACAAGAGAATTCGCTTAGACCGAGATATATGATGATGATGTTCCATTGCTATGTTCTTAGACTTAAGCACTTATTACCAAAATGAGGGATTTCAGTGAATAAAGAAATGACACATTGCAGAGAAACAATGCAAATTCGAAAGCTGTGTAACAAGGAAGAAAACCTGCGCGTGAGACTGCAACACGGGAATCCACATTTAGCATCATACGACCAAGTGACTGCACGTGTGTCGTGTGGTCATTTGATGCGTAATTCAGACTCAGAAATGGTGGTTGGTCACTTGATGCAAAACTTCAATTTAATGATTGAGAGGTTGGCGTTTGGTCAAAATGCATTTCCTGCGAAATCATATTGAGAATAAAAGTCCGAACTATAACCTATGTAAAGTTTACACCTTTAGCTACCAGATGGTGCAATAATCTAAAAAAATCCATTTTGGCGCTTGGTCAGTTGATGCATAACACCATCCAATTGCTACACTGAATTTATTTAGAGACCCTCTGACTCTTGTTTAGCCTGTATTAATGTTAAGGATATCTAGTTTTATAAGAAGACTAACCGCATTATTTTTAATCATTTAATACTACGGTCCTCGAAGACGAGTGAAATTGTTAGGCCTATTAGCATTGAATGTACTGATAATAACCAAACACCCTGTCCCCATTGCAGAAAGCTATATCTCAGGGTCAATACACATATAAGTCGGGCTTATCCAGAGGCGTACAGAAAAAGTATTGCATCCAGACAGCCGGACAGCAGTCACGTTCTGCAACCATCCACCGGAAGTAAAGAATGTGAACAGATTCCAGACACAGAACTGCAAGATGTAGACCCAACGAATGAACACAGTTTCATGCATCAGTATAAAGAAGGCCTTACACAATGGAATAAACACTTTTATAATGGGATTACAAACAGAATTTGGTTAGTCCCATCTGTCTTTTAGTACACGTCATCACATGATATAAGTCGGAAGTTTTCTCGCACAGAACACATATACATTCCTTTCTCGGGGTGTGGAAAGTTTTGTTAGCACACACACGATGATGAAAACCGTGTGTTGCTAATCTAGTCACTATGTGTCTGAGTTCATAGTTTGCCTTCATCCAGTCCGTACTGGTCATAGCCTCTGTGGTGTAAAATGTTTCCTATATATCTCCCTTCTTGGTTTGCAGCTCTCTTTGTAACTGGTTGAATGCATCTGTAGATGGCAGTATTAGTGTGTGACATAGTTTTCTGTATAGAAGAGCTCTCTTGTCAGCTCCTAACATAGTCTTGAAGGAGTGAATTTGGACAAACATAATACCTTTTTCATGTAGATTGCTTTTACACTTTCAATGTCTTGAATATTTCCTTTAGTGAGATGTTCCCATATCAATTCTAGTCCATACGTCATTATCGGAGATATTTTTGCATGGAACAATTTCACAGCGACTTCAACCGAAAGTTTGCGTAAGATCAAGATGTCATTCATTGCTATTATGGCCGCAGCCACTCTATCCTTGATGTGTCTGGTATAAGTAGTTCCTGACATCTGTAATGTAATGCCCAAATATTTAAAGTTGTTTACTATTGGCATAGTTTCTCCTCCATTTTCATACTGAATTTTCTCTTTTAATGCTGTTCTGCCTCCCTTGCGGAAGATCATCTGTACCGTCTTTCGTCGATTAAATCTGAATTTACTGTCCTCTGCCCAAATGTTCAGCTTGTTGAAAGCAGCCTGTAGTTTTTCGTGTGTTTTTGATATGAGTACCATGTCATCTGCATACACGTATATATGTACCTCGTCGCCTTCGACCTTTATAGTGGGTATTAGGTCTGAGACCGCTATATTGAAGAGTATGGGGCTCATTGGATCACCCTGTAGTACTCCGTTCATCTGCGTTATGGGATTCGGGATAGAGACGTTATCGTTTACAGAGATGTAATTATAAGCAAGAATGGTCCTAATGATGTTCGTTAAAGGATTCATATATCCTATTATGTTTCCCAGTTTCTTCAGTAGCTTTTCCCTGTTCATTAGGTCGAATGCTTTGTTGTAGTCTACGAAGATCGCGTAAAGTTTCCCTTTTGGATGTCTGAGGGTATCCGTTATGTCGTCAATCAGATTCTTTATCGCATTCATTGTGGATCTCCCTCATCGAAAGCCGAATTGCTCTTCCGGTAAGGCGTGGTCTACCTCTTCTATCAGTCTCATTGTTAGTTACCTGGTAAAGAGTTTAAAGATATTGCTTTCTAAGGCAATGATGTAATTAGTCATGTAAACATATTTTAATGGCCATTGGCTGCAGTAAAATCTTTATTATTATAATGGGATTACATTTGATAATTTCGACACAGCTGTAAATGGATTTGCCGAATTCTTGTCCAAATCAATAAACCTTCTCCCAGGTCCAAAATACCCCACCACAAAATACTTTGAAGCTAGGAAGGCTAAACGTCATGCTCTGATTCAAAGATCTTACAACAATCAATCTAACCCAGAACGTACAACCAAAAGGGACCGAGAGAAGAGGCACAATAAATACAGGTACAAAGAAATGTAGTTTCTCTGCTACAATCAAAGGAAAAAAGATATATAAGGAAAGTTCTCAACCAACAAATGCCGACTTGTAATTCAAGTGTTCAACATACTGATGACCATTTCTCTTCTATCTTTTCTAATCCCAATAATCGCATACAGGAGGAGTATCCTGACTGCATGAATGAAGCGCAGCGGATAACACAGCACTCAACGAATCTTATGAGACAACGATAAGCAAGGAAGAGGTAATTTATGCGACAAGTAAAATAGCCCCTCGTCCTGACAATGTTATAGTCTGAGCAGTCAAGAACAACCTAGTCATCGTCACCATCATCAATTTTCCACTCCAGCAAGCCCGGTGCGGGTGTTTACGAGCATCCTCCAGTTCGTCCTGTCCATCCACAGCTCATGTTCTACCTTTTGCTGCCAATTTACATCAAGTATGGCAAGGTCTTTGAAAATTTACTTTTCCCAACTATCACGAGGCCTCCCTCCGGGCCTCTTACCAACAACATTCCTTTCATAGTATGCTCCTGGGGTCCTAATTGGAGCCATCCTTCTCATATGTCCACACCATCGTAATCTGCTCAATTCTAAGGTCTCCAACAGGCTCCTGTCCAATCCAAGTTGTTGCCGAATACTTTCATTCCTTATTTTGTCTCTCCTTGTCTTTTGGAGTGGTGACTTTGTGCCAATCTAGTCAACGTTGCTGCTTCCAGTCCATATGTTAGAATTGGTACAAGATATGTTTTGTACAGTAGAGCTTGCAAGGTTGGGGAAAAGAGTCACCCCAAAGTAATTCACGAACGGAGTGGTAGAATTTTGATGCAGCCTGTATTCTATTGTCTATTTCTTGGTTTATGGTATTGTCAGAAGAAACGAAGCTCCCTAAGTATAAGTTATCGATAATGTCTACTTCTTCATTTTGAACTTACTGACGCTATTGTATTTGATTAAACGTAAGGAACTTCATTTTTTGGTCCGTATTGAACTGAGATCACAATTAAATTAGAATCTAGCGGGTTCCACCTTTTCAATACAAAATACAATGTTGATGGATGGTATTTACAACATTATTTATTACAGAACATGTTTCGGTGTTCAATTTTTGACACCATCATCAGCTGCTCAGAAAGTGCGAAAAAACTTGGCGATCTAAACATTAAACAACATATTGTCATACGTAACTCCTTAATATACATATATACAAAACAATAGAATATTGCACTAGTTAAATCCTAAAACATCTACAGTATATTATGCTATATTAAAACTCTAATATGTAACAAGAGAATTCTTGTAAGTCATAAATATAAAATTTCTCGTCTGTTTCATGAGTTGTCTTCACATTCCTTAATGTCTGTGATTTTGTACTATCATACTATCGAATTCAAATGCGAACTTAAGATTGAGGATTTAAAATTGTATGCAGTCCATTTGATGTTAAAATGTTCATTTCATGTATATAATAACCACTTTGATGGATTAAAAGTTCATTATATACAATATGATTGTTAAAACTGGGCCGTCTTTTTAAATTTATTAAGTACAAAAAAACTTTGTATTTTTAATGCTGTATTCGTGGTTGGAACTGTAATTTCATTTGTCCTACAGTTGTTAGGTGGACATGTTTTCTCAGTTCAGTAGAACCCTGCAATGATGAAACCCAATGTTAAGAGAAAAGCGAGAATATTGATAAAGAAAACTAATTGAATCTAACTGTTGATATGGCTGACTCACCTTTAAAGCTGTGTAATTCGCGTGACGGCTGCAGCGCGATGAGTGTGTCTGCTAGTATCTTGTGCTCTGTGACGAAGCGCCAGGGAAGAAGTAGGGGCGGCAAAGGGGCAAAGGGGATGTTTCTAGAACGACAAACTTTTTGGGAGAGAGTCCGGGGGCGTTGTGGACGAAGACAGTAGTAAGCAAAGTTGTTATGTAGAGTTCGTAATACGCTCGAATTTTCTGGAATTTTTAACTTGTTAAGTAACAGAATCAAACAATCAAATAATATCTTAGGTTTTTCCGAGATTTCATTCAGATTCAGGTTAGCGTTATAGTATCGGTCTAGATGTATTAGACATGCCTCCGTAATGTCAAGCTTCTGTCCCTTAGATAGTGTTTCCATGATCTCGAGGTCTCTATCTATGTCCGTGAATTTATGTTTATGCTCATGGATATGCTGGCCTACCGCTGAGAATCTGTGATATTTCACAGTGTTAAGGTGTTCCTGATACCTGACATTAAAGCTACGCCCAGTTTGCCCTATGTATCCGCTTCCACAGTCCCTACATTCGAACCTATATACCCCTGATTTAGAATATGGATTGACTTTGTTGACAACCGAAACATTATGTAAAACTGTTATACTTCTATTATCTGTCTTGAATGCGATCCTAATGTTACGTTTCCTGAAAATATTTGTAATTCTGGATACATCTTTATTAAATGTGAAGGTTGCAACCTCCTTTGCTTCTATTTTATCTTTCATCAGACTCGTGTGAGGGCGATATTTGAATTTGCTTATTATTCATTCTATAAAATTCTCTTTAAAACCATTAGCCTTAGCCATAGCTCGAATGATGTTCAGTTCCTTGTCCAAGTTTTGTTTGAACATTGGTATACTAAAAGCGCGATTCACCAAGCTGTTATAGGTCGCGCATTTGTGAGCTAAGGGGTGCATCGAATCATTACATATTGTAACTGCAGTTTGTGTGGGTTTTCTGTAAATACTAAAAGAAAATGAAGAAGCGTGTCTATTGATCTTTAGGTCCAGATAATTAATGGATTTTTCTATTTCGGATTCTAAAGTAAATTTTATAACCGTATCTATTGTGTTAAGATTATTAAGAGTCGTAGAGGCGTTGGTTATGCGTTCATCCAAGATAACAAACGCATCGTCTACATACCTAGACCAAAATAGAACATTCTTGAATTTTTCATTATTAATTATTTGTGTGTCCTCTAGAAAATCTAAATAAATTTCTGCCAAAATTCCTGAGGCCGGAGACCCCATTGCAGGGCCGTTTTGTTTATAAATGATCTGGTCGAAAGTGAAATAGTTGTTATTGATCAGATGCAATAATCTATTCTGTCAAAGCGGTTAAAGGTCTGGGTCCTTTTCGTACAAGGTGGGAAGCAGCTCTACAACAGATCGATAGCTGTAACATCCTCCGCAAAGCTGGCAATAAGAACATTGAAACAACGAGAAACCTCGAAGTTGAAACTGCTCATTGCGCGTCCGCCCTTAACATCAAATGTCTCACCAAAAATGCTGCTAAATTGCAGACACGGGATGGCCTGCTGGACACCCTGAAACTCAGAAGATCTCTCAGAGACCAGGAATATAAAAAATGGTGCCTATTAAACCAGAAAGGCAAAGGCGTATGGCTATATCAAGAGTTTACTCCAGCCAACCGGTGGATAAGAAAACAGGACGGACTCCCAAGCACCGAGTGGAAAGATGCTCTCAAAATGACAGCGAATGTAGCTCCTGTGCATGCCATACCAGGCAGATCCAAAGACAGTAACCACTGCAGACAAGCGGTGAGACTGAAACTTTGGCACACATCTTAGGATCTTGCCCATTCAGCAAATGCCTACGGAACACCAGACACCATCACATCCAGTCTTCCTTGGCTGATATGCCACTAGATAAAGGGTATCTAATACATGAAGAGGTCCATGGCCTCGCAGATGACGTTGGGACAAGACGAATACAAATCGACATGAACGCCTTCAAACCCGGGAGCAAGAAAGGTTATGTTCTCGACCTGACTGTCAGATCTGACGCAGATGCACAACAGCCCGTTCAAGTCAATGAAGAAAAAAGAGGATATAATCACTAACCATTCCATATTACCTCAATAAGTACAACCTTGAGGACAACAAGGTCATAGAGCTCAAGCTGGGTGCAACTGGTAGCATATCTTCCAGTGCATTTACCAAGGAGAAATAAGTAAATATGAAATGATGATGACAACAAGTAGATTCAGGGATTATTTTATTGTTGTAGCAGTGGTTAGGCTAAAGTCAACAACCGAAAGTCAGTCCCAGTTCAGATCAGGCTTAAAAATTCCAGCTTGATTGGAACTGTATCTTATACACTCCTCTTTACTAGCACTGCAGAAACTGACAAAATTAGAAGTTGCTGTTGCTAGTGGTTTAATGTTCTGTTAACTTTGATAGGTTTTCAGTGACAAAAGCACAGGAAAGGACTAGGAATGGGAAGGAAGCAGTCATGGCCTTGATTAGGGTACAGCCCCAGCATTTGTCTGGTGTGAAAATGGGAAACTACAGAAAACCATTTTCAGGGAAGTCAATAGTGGGATTTTTGAAACCACTGTCTCCCAAATGCAGTAAATTAGATCCTCTTTACCCTGGATTTATCTTGGTAAGTAGGAAAGTGTAGCGTTTTTTTTTTTTTTTCTAGGGGCTTTACGTCGCGCCGACACAGATAGGTCTTATGGCGACGATGGGATAGGAAAGGCCTAGGAGTTGGAAGGAAGCGGCCGTGGCCTTAATTAAGGTACAGCCCCAGCATTTGCCTGGTGTGAAAATGGGAAACCATGGAAAACCATTTTCAGGGCTGCCGATAGTGGGATTCGAACCTACTATCTCCCGGATGCAAGCTCACAGCCGTGCGCCTCTACGTGCACGGCCAACTCGCCCGGTAGTGTAGCGTTTATGATCCACAAGTCAGGAAACACAAAGATGACAGCAAGAATACAACAGGACTAGCCATAAAATTCAATATGCACCCTTTAAAATAAACTGCATCAGATTAATGAACACGGTGTAATTACAGAATTAAAACACACAGCAAATTTATGGAAATGAAAATATTACCGGCAGAGGTACTCAAATCCACCGAGTTTCCATGTTCCATCAGGCGTGACATAAACTGCAGCTCGGCATATATTGTTATGAGATGATAAGGCCTGGAAACAATACAGATTAGGTCTTTAAATAATTATAACACTAAAAGAATGAGGAAAAAAAACTCAACAAATTTGCTTATTTTCCTAGTTATTCTAGAAGTTCCTTCAGGTATTTGTTTCATGCACTGACGAGGAATGACAATACAGAATAGAAACTGATTTTATAGCAAAACGTGATAGTTTATTGCCTACTGTTTCACCGAATATTATCATCTTATTTCTAGCAAGCTGATCAATACTCTGAAGTCTTTAATGTCTTTAAGTTTGAGATCCATTTGGATAAAAATGTAGTAAAGAATTTCATACAACAGCTTTCTTAAGCTCTTGAGTCATTTTTCTGTGAACTGTATCCCAAATTCATCTCCAGTTCCTTGTTCTCCATCTTTGGAATTGCTAGGTACACAGATCATAAAATGAACAATAAGTTTCACAATACTTGCAAGCCACAAACTTACAGTTACATTTGGAGAACAGATTCTGTAATACTGTAAAAACCTAAAATACTTAGGTGCGAAGATCAAAACCTGGAACAACATATCCCACCTAGTGCAGACCTGGGATACACAGTCCTAGCTCTTGCTTGTCAAATATTGATGTTCAATCTGCTTAAACAGTACACACATCAAAATAACTGACACACAACTCAATCAGGCAGTGATGCACCTCATCATAGGAGTTTGTGATCTACTACATACAACAGATTCAGTTTGTGATGTACATAGGAAATGGAAAAAGACATGTATTAACTGAAGATAAAGATGTCCAAACAGGCATGGTTCCATCTTTCTGGACATGTAAATTCTCAAAATGTGCAACTGTAGAGTACTGAGAACCTGTTATTACCTGCATATGGTCTAACATACACGAAGTGCTATTTCATCCCATTGAAATAGGGTCATGGTGTGTAGTAAGCACGCAGCGGATAATTGGACCTATATTTTTTCAATGACCATGTGAATTCAGATGTGTACGTGAGAACAATTTTGAGTCCTTTTCAAAGAAATAACACAGGAAGAAAAGGATCATGAATATTTCCAACAGGATGGTGCCACAGCCCATAATGCTCTTAATTCTATAGAGAGTTTACGTCAAGTTTTTGAAAGCCCAGTATAATTAGTACAGGTTTATGGCCCCCTAGATTAGCTGACCTCACTTACTGTAATTATTATCTCTGGAGAACCCTAAAGGGCAAAGTTTACTGAAATAATTCCCATGCTATAGAAGAATTGAATGCCGAAATAACATGTGCAATACAATCTATTACCAAAGTGGAATTACAGAAAGTAGCAAATCATTTGTTTAAACAATGTAAGGCATGCCAACGTCATGAAGGAATGCTGAATGGGTGTATCACCATAGAATTGCTTACCACTTAGGTGCTTCTTCAACAGTCTGAAGAGATGGAAATCACTGGTGCTAGAATGAGGCTGTAGGAAGAATGGTCCAGTACCTCCCACCAGAAGTGCAGTAACAATTCATGTGTACTATTACCTGCATATGGTCTGACATCTTGCAGCAACCTGACAATTGCTGAGAAAAGTCCAGGTCATTTTCTATGAACTGCTACCTACAAACTTTCCAGTTTGTCACAGTAACTATCAGTATCATACATTGTCACTCCCCTGGTGAGGAAATCAACCAACTGGACCATCCTCCCTACAGCCAAACCTGGCACCCGTGATTTCCATCTCTTTGAACCGTTGCAGAAGCACCTGGGTGGTAAGCGATTTAATGACGATATGGCCATTCAGCAAGCTGTTATAACATGGTTTCAGAGATGGGACATAGATTACTTCCCAGCCTGGGCCGATGACCTCGATGTTAGGACCGACCGACCGACCAACCAACCAACCAACCAACCAACCAACCAACCAACCAACCAACCAACCCACCCACTTCCAAGCCAGCATCGATACCTTGGTGTACCTCTGGAACAAGTCTTGGACAAGAATGGTTACTAAAGGCGGGATTCCACTGAGGCAACATTTGGGTGACATGGAGCATGCGGCTGGCAACAAATGTTGCTCTTTGTAGCATGCGGCTTGTTGTCAGTTGGGCACAAAAGATGTGGTATGCTACATGTGTTGCCGGGTGTAGCATGCGTCACTTGTGGAGACTTGTCGCCAGCTACAAACGTTATTCCATCAAGGCAACAAAGACAACAGCTCCTCACTCGACTTTGACCGGCTGGTGACAGCTATACTTCCTTGTTTCGAATTTCTTAACATATCATCTCACGAATCATCCCAGAAATGTGCATGGCGTGGAGTGATCCAAGCTGATAAGGCATGGAGTCCTTGGCAAACAAACCACGTCGGAATTTTCAAGAGGCGAAAGCCATTAGTGATGATTTTATGGAGTACTTTGTCAGATGAAGGTCGTGTGCTATGACAGAATCTGTATGTCTAGAGGTACGGAAAGATTCAGAAACTTCTTGTTCACTGGAATTTAATGATATTTAAAAAAATTAAAATGTATTGGTTTTAAGCAGAATATCCTAACCCTATTCTGATTATTTTACCCCCTTATACTGTAGTTCACATTTCTAATACAGTTGAACTAGGAGAATGAAAGATAACTCGTGGCAACTATGACAATAAGTAGACAAAAATCCATGGCACTACAGCCCTTGAAGGGCCTTGGCCTACCAAGTGACCGCTGCTCAGCCCGAAGGCCTGCAGATTACGAGGTGTCGTGTGGTTAGCACGACGAATCCTCTTGGTCGTTATTCTTGGCTTTCTAGACCGGGGCCGCTATCTCACCGTCAGATAGCTCCTCAACTCTAATCATGTAGGCTGAGTGGACCTCGAACCAGCCCTCAGGTCCAGGTAAAAATCCCTGACCTGGCCGGGAATCGAGCCCGGGGCCTTCGGGTCAGAGGCAGGCACGCTGCCCCTACACCACGGGGCCGGCAATAAGTAGACATATTGAGAAAGAAAAAGACTAGAATGAACCAGTGTTGGAAGACTGCGTAAGTAGAGTAGCGGCGAAGGATATCCGAATAAAAAGTAGATTAATTGTTGTGTGTTAACAGTGTAGAAAAGAGAACCATTTGTTGTTATGCTATTAAACGGCGTATTTACGAGAAATCCGTAGGCATGGAAATGTAGAATGTATTATTATTATTATTATTATTATTATTATTATTATTCCTTCGTTATGCCCATTCATAGAGCGCGTTTGAACTTGATAGTTGGTTTGATGGTTTGTGCTTTCTTATCCTCCCAAAATCTCTTCATGAATGCACTGTGTTGCATCTTGCGTTCTGTCGACCACTTCCTACCAGTTGTCTTTTTTGGTTTCTCCCTAAATTTATGATTAGCTACTTTGGTTCTAAAAGCTCCACGATTTTCCATGATGTCGTCTGTAATATTTATTTCTTGGAGGTCCGCCTTAGTTTCTTCTAGCCATTTTATTATTATTATTATTATTATTATTATTATTATTATTATTATTATTATTAGTATTGTTGTACAGTAATGTTATTGGCTTCACATCCCACTAACTACTTTTACGGTTTTCGGAATCGCCGAGGTGGCGGAATTTAGTGCAGCAGGCGTTATTTTACGTGCCAGTAAATCTACCGACACGAGACTGACGTAGGTCTACTAGAACACCTTCAAATACCACCGGACTGAGTTAGAATCGAACTTGCCAAGTTTATTATCGTTGTGTTGTAGTTAGTACTATGATGTCATTAAATTCTATTTTAATAGTTATCTCTAATTGATTTACTTCTAGTGCAAACTACTGCCAGTATGCATTGAATAATAATAATAATAATAATAATAATAATAATAATAATAATAATAATAATAATAATAATAATGACTTTACGTCCCACTATCTACTTTCACGGTTTTCGAAGATGCCGAGGTACGCAATTTAGGCCCGCAGGAATTCCTTTAAGTGCCACCGACACGAAGGTAACGTATTTGAGCACCTTCAAAAACCACTGGACTGAGCCAGGATCGAACCTGCCAAGTTGGGGTCAGAAGACCAGCGCCTCAACCGTCTGAGCCACTCAGCCCGGTGGGCATTGAATAAATCACAATCTTATTTACAAAAGTTCATAAGCAGTTAACTTATCCGTGGTAGAGTGTCGGCCTCCGGATCCCAAGATAGCGGGTTCAAACCCGGCAGAGGTAGTCGGATTTTTGAAGGGCGGAAAAAAGTCCAATCGACACTCCATGTCGTACGATGTCGGCATGTAAAAGATCTCTGGTGATACATTTGGTATTTACCCGACAAAATTAATTAAAATCTCAGCCATAGACGCCCAAGAGAGATCCGGTTTACTCTAGGTCCGCTAGATGGCAGACAGAGTAAACCGGAACGTCGAAATTGACGAGCAGACAGCCAGATGGCGTCAAATCGAAATGTCTGCAAACGGTAGCTGAGGCCATACGATTATTATTATTATTTATTAGAGGAAAACAGTAGCATAAAATCATTTCACCTCACGTTCCTTATTGTCACCTGACGTTTGGAGCATCGATGTCAAGAAGAAAGGTAAGTAGATTATACGCGAACCACAGATTTCCTCTCAATGGAGAAGCAACACCAGTTTTCATTTTCTGAATTCTTTTATGCTCTCGGTAGAAAGCTGAATGCATTTTTTAAATTTTCTTCAGTTCGTGGACACTGCAGTCATATTTTTCTGGGGGGGCCGTTTTAACGTATGCTTTCTTTGCTACTGTTTTTATAATCACTCAATGTTACATTCCGCAATTCCGGAGCATTGTGATAATCCCCAATTAAATTCGGAGTGTTTTCAATAGCCCACTTCATCTTGTCGCACGGAAATTGTAGCACCGATCCACACACTGTTGGATCCCGGGCGACACTGTTCGACAAGCATATTTTTGAAGCATGCGGCACCAGAGAGTGTTCAACAGATGGCAACATGTCTCATACCACACAGCCACACGCTACATGTCGTGCCGTGTTTCTTCAATTGAAAGTCGACTGCAGCATGCTTCACTGTCGCATGCTCCATGTCGCCCAAATGTTGCCTCAGTGGAATCCCGCCTTAATGTTGAATAGCAATGTGTATCAGTGCCTTACTGCTGGGTGTCCTTACATCTGCCTGTAAAATAAAGTTTTTCCATGCAAGCTCTTGTTTTACTATTTTTTTGAAGCATTTTTGTAAATGAAGTTCAGAACAGGCCCAGTAAGTTAAGCTAACTGGGCCTGACGCTACCTCCATTTTAAAAAAAACTTGGATTACATAGAAATAAGAACAAATCACAGGGTAATACATGTATAAATGTTCAATGAGTACAAAAAAAGTTAAGCAATACTGCACACACGTGTGTTAAATAGGAGCTAACATTACCAAGTTAAAAAGAAGCAAGAATTTAAATTTTAAATAGGAGCTAATATTACAAAGTTTAAAAGAAGCAAAAATCTAAATTTTAAAGGAAATGTCCAGTCTTTTGGTTTTAGCAGCCAGTCGGCATAACTTCTTCTTATTACTTGATATAATGCAATGCCGCGTCTGGTACTGTACTGCCAAATCCTCAGCGTAGGTCATCACTGGTATAGTCTCCACAGACACTTAGTTGCCACTGACTTCAGATGGTTCACTCATCATTTCACAATTGAAACTTCATACGAGTTAGGAGTAACATAGATGAACATGCACTACTGTTTCCAATAATGGTCATCTTGCCAATGATTTATTTTCAGACAGCTGTCACGGGGTCGGGTTTACTTTTCTGACACAAAGTTGTACATCTGATGCAAAACCTCAATTAGCAAAGAGAAGAGAAAATAAACTTCAAGAGAGGTAGTAGTATGGGAGCAGGACTCTTTAGGTATGAGCACTGCAAGTGAAAAACATAATTATGCAAAATGTACAAATGGGCTATGCTGCATTTTGTAAAAGTTTAATTTTCTTTAGACAAGCCTGAATTACATAAAATATCAAACAACTGGGACTCTGCTGCATATCGCTTTTTACAGAATGGGAACTGCTAACTGATGAAGCAAGGAACAATATGAGCAAACAGAAGACTCAAGAGTATGGCACGGATAGTGCTGCAGAGGTCTACAAGAGGGAACACCAAAGGGAACCTCCACCAGATCTTTCTTAGATTCACAATCCTCTACACAAATTAATAACACTAGCCTGAAAAAAAAAAAAAAAAAAACTTATTTTTGTGCGGTACAAACTAAAATAAGTAGGCTTTATTAATTTTGTAATGCTGAATTCAAAAATGAATTTTGTTTTGCCATATCATGACTGGTTAAATAGCAGTTGTAAATAACGTTGTTTTGTTGTTACATAAAATTTTCAATTCTTAGTAACGATAGTTATGCATGCAGAGTAGAAAGATAAGCCATACAAACTAAACAAGATATCAAGCAAAGTAAATGATACATAAATTGATATCTTACTTGCACTGTCTTATTTTGCTTTTTCCCTTAAAATTTTCATATTTTTGAAGTTTGTGAGTGCTCTTTGGAAGGGTTGCCACATGCAATCGACCAACAGCATTCGGCCACCATACATACATCCTAACGTCCCTGGTAGCACCGCTCTGCATCTTTGAGATCCTTGCTTCGCTTAAGGCTCCTAAATTTGGAGGGAAGTAGCTCAGATGTAACGCTAAGAAATGAAGCTTTAAGGCTCATATTACAACAGAGTTGATTAAACTTGTCTAACATGTTTCTTACAATTTCTTTGTATAAATGGTACTTGATATTGCCAAGGAATTTGTCACTACTTCTTTGAATGTGTTCCATGCATCTTCCTCAATTTTGATAATCGTTTCCGTGAAATTATTGTCCATCATCAGTTTACGAATCTATGGTTCATCAAATACTCCTTTGATTTTAGCATCTGAAAATGTGGAATTTTTTTTGTATAAATATTTGAAACATGGACATTTCATCATTCCTAATATGATGTGCAATTGTGGAAGTAAAATTTTTTCACAGTCAACAAGACTTACTTTCATGACATTTTTGGATCCTGGTTGAAGCTGCTCCCTTTCAGGCCAATGTACAGTATCCCAATATTTATTCTGTGCCCTGCTATCCCATTTACACAGGAAACGGGGAAATTTTGTGTAGCCTTTTTGTTATCCCAGCAGCAAACCAATGACCTTCAAATTTGGTGCTCATGTTCGTGATATTTAATTCTTTCAAGCACCAATTTTAATGTCTCGCGTTTCAGACAGCTTTGTGGAGTGTGCAAGTGGCATGGAAGCCAGAATGTTGCTGTTATGAAGCAAAACAGCCTTAAGACTTCTTTTAGAAGAGTCAATAAAAAGGCGCCGGTTGCTAGAATCATATTCTTTCTCTCCCAGTTGATGCAGAAGCTTTCAAACATCCGTACACAATACAAGTTGATCTACTTGTGTATAATATTTTCAAAATACTTTTGTCACGATTTCTGTACCAGAAAAATGTAACCCCGGTTGCCAATATATTCTTTTTGCATAGTACTGAGCCAGGTAATTCACTCCTTTCTATGGTTAACTCAAAATCCCTGGTCAAATCATTCACTTCAGATTGTGTAAATTTGTTTATTGGTGTGTCATATTGATGTGGCTCGAAATCCATTTCTTCAGTGTCCAATTGCAAGGAACTGCTTTCATTTTCATCACTCAAGTTACCAGATGGAGTAGATACTGGCAACTCAGGTCCATGAGGAATGGGTCAAATAGCTGACAAGAAGTTTGTATATTTAATTTTGTTTTTCTTATTGTAACCACCAAATTTTGTCATACAAAAATAACAGTCATCATAATGATATTTCTGCTCTCACCATTGCATGAGTATGGCAAACAGCATTGTGTTTCGTTTGCCCTCATACCAGTAACGAAGTCCTTCAACACATACAATGCATGCAATATGAGGTGCGAAAGATTTGTCTTGATCTCCAACCTTCAACTGGAAGTAAGAAAAAATAAAGTTTCTTCACAAATGAGAGTCTATTTGATTCACCATGGAACTGAATGCATAAATTCCACAAATGCAGCACAACTTTTGAGAACTTTGTTTACAATGCCGACTGTGCACTCCTAATACACTAATCATGATGGCCTTAAAATACGTCTAAGAAAGTTTCATGAATAACGATCAACTGAAACAGTTTTATTTTCACATTAATGCACACACACACATTGATACAAATGAATGTAAAAGATGCACTAAACACGCACTTGCTGGAGTACATCTTAAGTACAAGTGATTATATCAACCTAGTTTATCTTGGAAAGGAATGACAGCCCAACATAAACATTGGGCTGAGTTTTAAACATTTGTGTTTATGCAAGTGGTCTGATATAGGAACTCTGTCTTATCTGCAATCAAACTTCCCTCACACGCTTAATATTGCATATCTAAATTTCTAAAAACATAATTCAGAACTTCAGCTCTCGCTTACGTCTCGATCTGCCATCTTCACACACAGGAATAATCATGCGTTTCCCTCCCATGATGCGTAATATACTTTTTTTTTGCTATTTGTTTCATGTCGCACCGACACAGATAGGTCTTATGACGACGATGGGATAGGAAAGGTCTAGGAAATGGAAGGAAGCGGCCGTGGCCTTAATTAAGGTACAGCCCCGGCATTTGCCTGGTGTGAAAATGGGAAACCACAGAAAACAATCTTCAGAGCTGCCGACAGTGGGACTCGAACCCACTATCCCCTGATTACTGGATACTGGCCTAACTTAAGTGACTGGAGCTATCGAGCTCGGTAAATATACTATTATTCCAAAGTGAGTTGCATGAGAACATCTCCCACCGTTAGACATCTTATGAATGCAGATTTACAAAACAGAATTGCATCAAAAGTAGACGTGATATGCAAAAACTGACATCATTTTCGGACTCATGGCATCGATTTACATTTTTTTTTTTTAAAGCATATTTTCTATTCTACCACAAAATCATGTTGGCTAGTGTAATTCAACAGTTGATGACGACTCGATACTGTTCAGTATCACTAGATCACGGTCCAAATAACATCATTTTATATAATCGGAATATTCAAATATAGTACCATATAGAGCCCGAACTTTGTGCTTTAGGAGGAGGTGACCCCGTAGCGCAAGTTGCAGTCCTTGCAGTTACTTGTGGAGACCCCAACAGGAAGCAAGTTTTATTTCAAACTTACTCGTGTAGACCCTGTAGATACTATTACCACGCAAGGGAGAGTAAGAAAAAGGAGATCGCGAGACAGTGACAGAAGGTTTGAATATGTCACGTGAAGCGAGTAGTGCCAACTACACATCGCCAAATATGAGCCCTTCAGGCCTGGCAGCAAGCTATTAGATCAAGTTATATCCATACGAGTGCCAGTTCCATAATTTGTTGAACACTAATATATATTGATTTGATTTATGGAGAACTATTTGCACCA
This sequence comes from Anabrus simplex, assembly GCF_040414725.1. Taxonomy (NCBI): domain Eukaryota; kingdom Metazoa; phylum Arthropoda; class Insecta; order Orthoptera; family Tettigoniidae; genus Anabrus; species Anabrus simplex. Next base: position 1,108,836,382 of record NC_090265.1, on the reverse strand, counting down.
TTGTAGTGACAAGCAAGCAAGTTAATGGTTTCCTCACTCAAATTCAAACAGCCGTTTAGAAGACATGGCCGGTAAACAAAGATAGTCTGTAGAGAAGCCGTGGATTTACAGATCCTAACGGACACGAGCAAATACTATAAAGGGAAGCCAGCCGTGAGAGCAGGCTAGTGACTGAAAGACCTGTGTGGAGTGCGTGTCGCTCATATCAAATTTTGAGACAATGTGTCTATAACCAAGTGCCTCTAACAAAGTCATTAGAAAGTGCTGTATTTGATAGGAAATAGACTAGCTCACCCGAGCATGTACTGCAAGTAGATGATATCTGAACTACATCAAGTTTGTCAATTTAGTGCGGTTCGCGGAAAGTTAGCTGCCAAATAAACTTGTTGAGACCAGGTTTCCATACCCTTAATAGGCTCTCCTCGTGATCGGACTCATATCATAAGTAGGAGATTTACCTCAATAATCTAGTCTAGGTCGTGCGTATACATAAAAGGCAGTGAAGAGAAATATTTCACTACAGCATCCAGTTTTCAGGACTTGCACATGATCAACAGAAGACGACGGCAACTGTAATGGCATTCCCAGGAGTCGAGTGCCAGGCTTCAAGATTCAACTTCCGCAGCTCTAGGATGTGCTAACTCCACAACGTAGCCCCAGATGGTATGCTGAGGCAATGGCGGAGGATATCAGATGAGTTAAACTGCAATTTAAGCATGATTTGTAGTTATAGATTCAATTCAGGGCCTTTTAATAATGTAGATATTTAATCATATAAGTTTCAGTGCCTTAAGCATGTTTATTTCAAGTGTAGCCCATTAATTTAACTAGGGGCTGATGGCATGCACCAGCCATGTGTTTTATTAGTTTTGCGTAAGATGGGATGAGGGTAATGATAGTTTAATCGTTTTTACGTGTTTTGTAGGTAGATTTCTTAAGCGCCATTTTGGATGCTAGGGTTGTATTGATGTCATCGTCTTCAGATAGATTTGGAGGTCAGTCCACCTCTCGAGTTTCGAACGGGGAACCCGGTATCGAATACCAGATACTGTAGTTAATAACGTTAGGACGTGCATAATTTGCATGGAGTATGTTTCTCAGCTTGCAGCGAGACCAGAGATATATTTCACCGTTGCAAATTAGCGAGGGTCGTTTAGATCATAATGCAACAGACTGCCGCGTCGTATCCGAGTGTGAGATTAGAACCCAGAGAGGGTAGATGCGGGGCCAGAAAGAGCCCAGATATGTGTGTGTATTACCGCCATGAGATATTAGTGGAATTAGCCATGAGGAGGCTTAGATAATAGGCCAAGGGAGAGAGCCAAGATTCGAACCTGTGTATTCTACATGCGAGGCATGAGGAGTCCTAATGAGTGTAGGCTATCCTCAAGAGAGATGTGATGTGTGTGTTTGTGTTAAGTACAGGTTAATGTGAGCCCTGAATGCAGCACATTATGTGACACAATTTTGTTTGTGTGTCGGAACGGAATACAAAGAGGCTTAGAGTGCCGCCTTCTTTGTCAATGTGATGGTAGTTGAATTTTGTTCCGTAAGCCAAATGGAGAAAGGTCTGTTATGGGGAGCAGGTAGAGAGGGAACTTCTATGTCAGCTGCATGAGCTGCTGTGAATGAATTGGCGTGCACACATAATCCCGTTATTTCTGACCGGGCAAAGGGTGGTCTGTTCGCATCTAAAGATATCTCCGCGGGTTACTATCTCTCCACAACTCAGCTGGTCTTGCTAATTTTAGCCGGCAAATACCTGCACTGCATGAGGAACACAGCTAGTGACATCCAGAGCCACAGAGGTCTTGGGCTTGAGACCAAGAATCTCCTCAGACAACAACATCAATTGTATATGTTTGTTTTTCCCTTTCAGGATGTATTTGTCCTGTGTATTCATTGTCCATTGTTATTGTGTGCAATATTGTATAAATGGGTAACAGCGCAAGCTGAATTTTTGGTTGTGAGGTTCCATTCCTCTTCAGTTTATACGGCCGGATCCCATGATAGTAAATTCTTTGTTCTTTTGAGGTATATGTGTCAGTCCAAAGGTAGTGTTTTATTATTTGTTTACCGACTAGATCGGATCTGTTTAACCATGCCAAGATATGCGAGTCTATAATTATATTTATAATTATATTTCCCATATGTGCCCACTGTCGACGTTAATATCAGAATATTGTCGATCTTATATCGGTAAACCTGAATAATATTTTTGAGGTGCATTGTTTACAGTTCATAGTTTGGTACTTACTGCACAGCACAAAAACAAGCAACACTCGTTTTCGCGCCTTATTGCGTGGCTGCGTATGAAATATCATTCCATATACACTCAAGAGGATGATGCTTCCGTCGCGATGAGTAATATTTTCTTATAATATTGTTACAGTTGAAAGTAAGATCGGTCTGTTGTGTTAAATGTAATAACGAAACATGCCTTTAACAGATTTTGAATTAATTTATGGCTAATTTATAGTTGCTTTTGTCTAGCAGAGCACAAAATTTCCATGTCGACGTACGTCGACAGTGGGCTCATATGGGATTGCCTCAGTAATGATATACAATTTTCATTTATTCTTCTCAGACTGACCGTCGAGCAGATCGTAATCATCCTGGAGGAATCACAAGACATCCTAGATGCTAATATATACATAGAACCACCTGAAAATGCTTTCCATAGTGGTGGGGATAGCAATGATGATGATGATGATGATGATGATGATGATGATGATGATTCTTGTGGAGATATAAACTGACTCTCTGGTAATCAACTCCGGGCTGGTGCTGAACTAGTGTGTACAAAAATAAGTGAAAATGGTACAACGGTAATGCTGAAATGAAATACATAACAGTAATTCAGCCAGCATGTATAATTCTGTATAATATGCACATGGGGGCGTCAATCGGTTGGATCAAAATGTATCTTGTTACCGCATCAGCATCAAAAACAAGAAATGGTACTGGCCTCTAAATGCGTTCCTTCTGAACGTCTCCATGAACAATGCATGGCAACTTTACAGTTTGACCCCAAAAGGCAAAGAGGAAAATTTAGACCTTCTTGGCTTCATATGGTACATCGTTAGGGCATAGATCTGATCTTGTGCCTCTATGCGTCCTAATGCATAAAGACCGATTATGAAAGTATCTTCACTCGTGTTGCCAGATGTGCATTCCGATGGGGTATCCCACTACCTTGAAACAAGAGGGAAGCAAGTGCGGTGCGCTCAATGTGGTAAAGCTGCCAGGAAATAGTGCACAAATGTAACATTGGCCACCACGTCCTTTGCTTCGAGGCATTTCACTCACGCTAAACCAGACTGGATGATGAAAAGCAGAGTGTAACCTCAAAAAACAGACTAAACTGTTTTGAAGTTCTACTCGTAGTTTTCCATTTTTGCGATTTTCAGAGTGATCATACTTGCTCAAAATTTGGTATTGTGTGTATATCAAGTACTATAAACATACGAATATTGTCCTTTTGTTTTGAAACAGTGTGCATTCTAAATTGAGACAAAACTGTTCCTCATTTAAGTTTTTAATCATGCTTTTTTTAATATTTTGTGCTTATTCAACACTTATGTGACTAATATTCACTAACTGATTAATTATTACATTCATATGAGCTTAAAATGCGAAGAAAAGTTCCTTTTTTTGAGCAGGTCTTTTACCCTACCCGTTCATGCTCACTGTCGAAATATGTCTACACGGTAAATCTCCGTGAAAATATGTTAATGAAACCTAAAATCATCATAAGCCATTCATTTAGGTTACAAATAACAGTACTTACGAAATATATCGCAATATTTCACAGAAAAATAATTGGGGCAGATATGGGTTAATGTAAATAGACGATTAAGATCGAGGCTTCATGCCACCCGCAGTTTAACTTACATGATTCCTTCGTAAAACGCAATAATACCACCGTATTTCCACATTTGATGTTTGTAATTTGGGTTTGAGACCCGTGTTTCGATCAATAATTTCTGATGACGAATTTTACTGTAAATTTTTGTAAAGTGGTATTTTGATGATGATGATGCTTGTCGTTCAAAGGGGCCTAACATCTAGGTCATCGGCCCCTAATGGAACGAAATGAGACAAAATGTAACAAAAATTTAAAAGTCCAAAATCGTGCACTGACCAGAATTCAAAACGTGATGACGAAGAATGAATGGATATGAATTTAAAACGTGGATCTGACCTGCAATGCCCCAGCTTCTCAGAAACTAGCGTTAAACAATAGTAGTACTGACCAAGGGACTACTTCTAAAGCACAATACTGAATCGATGAAGCTTGTAGTCTAAAAGGGTCCAGAATCAAGGTTATCAGCCTCTCATAATAGTCCTTATCGCTAGGAAAGTAGAACCATGGCATTTGTCATGTTGCGGTACTAATCAAAAGTGGCGTAGACTCGCAGTATTCCACACATTATGGTACTACTCACAGCTAATGTAATGCACACATGTAACACAGACCTATGGTGTCCTCACATAGGTGTACTAATCACAGGCACTCGTACTATCCCGTGGTGTTCCTCAGACAGTGGGTAAGTTGGTACTAATAATACGCAAGGCAGACCCCTGGTGTCACTCATATAGTGGTACTAATCATGCGTACTGTAAAACCCACCCTAATTCACACACTGTCGCTATTAATAACAAACCTACTGTGTACCTAACATAGCGGTACTACGTGCAAGTAAAGGCAACCCATGGTGTTCCCCGCATGGTGGTACTAATTACAAGTAGTCTCAAGGTTCTAATTCAATCCTCGGCACTCACACCAGCCACTGTTATGTACCACATGTATTTTTATACAATGTTCTGTTGTTTGTTTCATTACTGGTTTTATAATGGTATGATCAAAAAATTAACATAATTCTAAAATTTAGATATCTTGAAGAAATCATTGCACACAACTTAAATGAGAAAGAAACATGGATAAATAGAACTAACAAAATGAAAAAAGTCCTATTTTTAACCTGGTCAATGTATAATAAGAAATGCCTGTCAAAAGACACTTACATCCAATACTATAAAACTGTAACTTTCTCCGAAGCCACTTAATGCTTGTGAAACCCTGTTCAATATTAAAAATGAAAGAATGGATAAGCTCCCCAAAACTGAAAAAAGAATCATCCGAACTTGCATAAATAAAAAGTACCAGGTCAAACGAGTTTCAAAAATCCTTCCTAACGAAACTGCCTATCGAGAGATTGACCCAATCACAAGCTGTAAACTTAAAACAAAAACTTGTAAAGTCGTAAACTTATAACAAAATCTTAACCTTAACTTTGGTTATTCTTCAGGAGTTTCCCCTGGTCATTGTATTTATAATTTTAAATATTTTAAGTGTATCCCCAAGATATTTAAAGTACATATTTCTCCAGCATTTTCAAGAAAGAAGATCCCTTACATATGGATTTTATCTCAAGCTTGAACATTGACTTGTTGAGTGTTTTGGCTCAATATGAAGGAACATTTTATCTCATCATTATTATCATGACCATCACCTAGTGTTTTTATTTTGTTTGTACCAATTTTTGTCCCCCCCCCCACACACTTTTTAGCTGAACAAAATATGTACTTTTTTAAATAATGTAAATATATTTTAAATTGCAATATGTTTTATAATTACATAGACTATTAGTAAAAAACAAATAAGTATTGAAAGATGGGATTCTTCCTTCAACCTAATGTTAGTTAGGCTATCTACTCACTGACGAGTATGATTGCCCTCAGACGTCACTGGTGAGTCTGAGTTCTTAGGTGAATGTGGAGGCCAATCCTCGAGCCACAAATTCTTCCACAGTGGTAGCAAACATTGCCAGCAATTGAGATCCAGTTGTTGAGGGTTATTCATCCTGAGGAATGCCCGCTCTTTCTGAGCAATTCTCTTCTCAGTTTCAAATCTCCAGTGTTGTTGTTTGAAGTTCTTAGGACCTGTGTGGATAAGATGACACCATACCAATTGGTTAGCTGCTTTTGTTTCCTAGTTGGAGGTGCTGATGTGTCAATTCTTCATGTCTGAGTTTAGTACATCCCTGAACCTTTTTTTGTTGTCCACCCTGGTGTTGACGGCCACCCTTCAGTTGAGCATACATAATTTCCTTCGGGAGGCAAAAATCAGGCATACGAATGACATGACCTGTCCAACAAAATCAATGTTTCATGATCAGTGCCTCAATGCTGATGGTATAGGCTTCTTCTAAGATATTGATGTTAGTTCGGTGATCTTACCATTTAACCCTAAGGATCCTCCTCAGACAGTGCTGATGATAATTCTCCAGGCACTTTATGTGCCTCCTGTAAGTGATCCAAGCTTCACACCCATAAAGGAGTATTGGTATTCACAATAGCCTGGTACACATGAAGTTTTGTCTGAGTATTGATGTTATGGTTATCAGAGACCCTTTGTCGTAGCACTAGTACAATTCAGACAATATTGAATTTTCAGCATCTATATTGGCATTTGCTGAGAGGTGACTACCAACGTAAGCAAAGTTTTGTATGTTCTGCAAGATCTCGTTGTGGACTGTGATTGTAGGAGCAGCAGCATTGGCTTTGGGTGCAGACTTATGCAATATCTGTGTATTTTGGATGTTGAGACTTAGACTGATGCTCTTGTATGCTTTTGTGATAGTGACCCACACCATATTAATTATTATTATAATTAATAATAATAATTATTATTATTATTAGTAATAATAATAGCAGCAACATCATAATGAAGTATAGGTAAATTCTAACCAACTATATCCCATAGACTCCATATAGTATGTTTCTCCTTTGTATTTTATTACAAGTACAGTCTTCTTGTGAGATTCTATTTGTTACATGTGCATGCTCACATTTTCTTTGTGTGTTTATCATTTAGATGTATATTTCTTTCATTATTTTACACAGGAACCTGCATTAAGTGTTAATTTCTGCAGCAATATGGTTGTTGTGTTCTTTTACGTGGTTTAGCAGCATTGTTGTTTTAAGTGGGCAATCTCCTCTCAAGAGTAGATGTGTGTTTATTTTTCAGCATTTAATGTTTACTTGTGATTATTGTTTGAGGAAAGGAATCTTTTTGCCTGCAGGAATATCCCATCCTTGCAAAATTTAATTCTCATTTCTATATATTTATAATAATTGTTTGTATTCAGACAAATATTTGTTTGGTTTTAAATGCACATTAATGATCATGAAGTATGGAATTAATTTGAGATCACCAGGCGAGTTGGCCGTGCGCGTAGAGGGCGCGGCTGTGAGCTTGCATCCGGGAGATAGTAGATTCGAATCCCACTATCGACAGCCCTGAAAATGGTTTTCCATGGTTTCCCATTTTCACCCCTGTACCTTAATTAAGGCCACGGCCGCTTCCTTCCAACTCCTAGGCCTTTCCTATCCCATCGTCGCCATAAGACCTATCTGTGTCGGTGCGACGTAAAGCCCCTAGCAAAAGTAATTTGAGATCGAAACTCCATTGCTGACTAACTGTTGTGCATTATTTAAATGAACATTGTTAATCGACCAGGCCGGATAAAAATTCTCTTTGTTTGCACTATTTATTCCACCCACACATGTTATTACTCATCTACTGTAATATTTGTTTGTTGGAATTTCACACTTATTTAATAAATGGAATTTATACTTTAAACATATTTCCTAACAAGCCAATGATCTTTACATTTCAATGTAATTGGTAGAATGCCTTATCCTAAATCAGCTAGGGATGAATTTGTTTAGTACACCACAACAATATAGAACTCCTGCCAGCACCGAGATGAGCTCATGTTTATCATTGATTTATATTTATGAACGCCTGAGCTATGCTCGTGTATGAATATTCAACATAATTTGATAAAATGCAAGTGTGACGTCCCATGATGGATAGAAATGAACTCCTGAACCTGGACACTCTACGATCGATATATGTTATACGGGTGCAATATGTACAGTATATTTAATGTTCAGTTTTATAAGTTTTTAGCAATATTGACACCATATTAATAACACCTTGTATTCTATCTGTCAAATAAATAATAATGGTGTGTGGCCTCTGGAGAAGCCTGGTGCAGATCTTTAGATTTGGTGCCTGGTAGGAGACCTGCGCGTCTATGAGAATGATGCCCTAACTATGATGAATTCTAATGCTGAACACAGCACACACAACCAGCCCCTGAACCATTGGAATTAAACAAGGAAGGTCAAAATCCCCCACTCAGTCGAGAATCAAACCCGCAACCCCTTGCACCAAAGGCCTGAATGCTAATTAGCCGGGTATCTGTGAAATGTAATATACTGTACGATAGTGTTGACGTCAATGTGTGTTATTTACAGATCTATTTTCAGTGTTGGAGTGTGTATTGGCAATTTGTACGTCCATACAGAATAGTTGATAAACTTAATCATAATAGGTATTTGATTTGATCCTGTACTGACTTGTCTAAAGCTATTAAAAAGCTGTTTAACATATGTGTTTGGTCCACCTTGTCAACACACTTTTTATAATTGAAAATTATTTCTTCATACATGTTTCAGGAACATAGTAAATTTCCTTCATTAGTGAAGTCCAGTCAAAGAACAATATAACACACACTTTTATTTAGCCCAAAATTTAAAGGAGTATTATATCATAATTCATCATATCAATGAATAAACAAACATTAGTGAAATTATGAAAATGATCATTACATAAATTTTAATAATAATGTTATTTGCTTTACGCCCCAGTAACTACTTCTACAGTTTTCGAAGACGCCGAGGTGCCGGAATTTAGTCCTGCAGGAGTTCTTTTACGTGCCAGTAAATCTACTGACACAAGGCTGACATATTTGAGCACCTTCAAATACCACCGGGCTGAGCCAGGATCGAACCTGCCAAGTTGTGGTCAGAAGGCCAGTGCCTCAACTGTCTGAGCCACTCAGCTTGACATAAAATTTTAATATTTTGATGATGTTGAATGAGAATAACTAACCAACTAACCCCATAGCACCACAGCCCTTGAAGGGCTTGGGATACCAAGCAAGCGCTTCTCAGCCCGAGGGCCTGCAGATTATGAGGTGTCATGTGGTCAGCATGACAAATCCTCTCTGCTGTTATTCTTGGCTTTCTAGACCCAGGCTGCTATCTCACCATCAGATAGCTCCTCAATTCTAATTACATAGGCTGAGTGGACCTCGAACCTGCCCTCAAATCCAGGTAAAAATCCCTGACCTGGCCGGGAATCGAACCCAGGGCCTCTCGGTAAGATGCAGGCACGAGTCACGCTACCCCTACACCACAGGGCCGGCGTTGAATGAGAATACATAAATAAATTTTTGATCTTCAAGTTCTATCTTTTTTCTTTTCTTCCTAATGATTAAACACCAGTTTATACAACAGGTTCTCATCTGTACTTCTTTCATTTAAACTTGATTCAGAGTGATTTTTTTTTAGATAGACAAATTTCTAAACTTCTGAAAACACTAATGAATTTTCCCTTTTTTGCCCTAATGTATTAATTCCATGTTATTAGAAATGTCTATAAATGTATGATTCTTTTCAACCAAATGCTCTCCCATTGCTGAATATGATTGACTGCATTATCATGTTCTTTGTATCTTATAGCCAAACTTCTTCTTGACTGTCCTATGCACATGTGTGATATGCCAATTTGTAAATTCCTGACTTATTAAATATACATTTATTTTCAATTTTATCTGAAATGAAAATTATCCTATTAATATTATCAGTTTTGCATGCGATATTGATGTTCCTTTTTTCTGAAAATTTTAGCCAGTTGATAAGAGTGCTTATTTCGGAAAGTTAGAAAGGCTGCAAATTTCTTTTTCTTTTGATCTGTAACTAAAGTTGTTTTTGGCTCATTTTTCACTTTATTTATCATTCTAAAATACATTTTTTTTTTTGGGAGTATCTATTGTTACAAGCAATTTGGTGGTTTATATTTATCCCTCTGTTATAATTCTTCTTAGACATAGATATGTTCAGTGCTCTATTAATTAAGGTGTAAAATGTTGCCTTTTTATGTTGACCGAAGCCGGTTTATGCATACAGCTTCATCCATAGAGTTCATTCCTAAATTAGCCTTTATCTCCTCATTCCGAGTATCCTCCTGCCATTGTTCCCACCTGTTTGTACCAGCAATCATTCTTGCTACTTTCATGTCTGTTACTTCTGTTTTTTTTTTTTTTTGCTATTGGCTTTACTCGCACGGACACAGAGAGATCTCATAGCGACGATGGGACAGGAAAGGGCTAGGACTGGGAAGGAAGCGGCCGTGGCCTTAATTAAGGTACAGCCCCAGCATTTGCCTGGTGTGAAAATGGGAAACCACGGAAAAACATCTTCAGGGCTGCCGACAGTGGGATTCGAACCCACTATCTTCCGAATACTGGATACTGACCGCACTTAAGCGACTGTAGCTATCGAGCTCGGTCTCTGTTACTTCTAACTTATGAATAAGATATAGTGAGTCCACCCAGCTTTCACTCCCGTAAAGCAAAGTTGGTCTGAAAATAGACTGATGTAAAGATAGTTTCATCTGGGAGCTGACTTCCTTCTTACAGAATACTGTTGATCGCAACTGCAAGCTCACTGCATTAGCTTTACGACACCTTGATTCAATCTCACTTACTATATTACAATCCTGGGAGAACACACAACCTAAATACTTGAAATTATAGACCTGTTCTAGCTTTATATCACCAATCCGACATTCAATTCTGTTGAATTTCTTACCTACTGACATCAATTTAGTCATTACAAGTAATGAAAATCATTTTTTCCGTATTGAAAGTATCTTAATTTATAATAATATAAGAAATTTATTTTAACTCAACCTATTCAATACAGTACAAGATGTTAACGTATTAGTTAAACATCGGAAAAAATTATTTTCATTACTTGTAATGATAAGGCCAACCAGGCTAATAAAACCAGAAATACGTATCAAAACCTCAAAATCAAAATCAGTAAAATTTCAAAAGATATTCTATCCTTAAAGGAATGTTTAAGACAAGGTCTGGTTCCAAAGGTTTTAAAATCAACCCAAAGGAAAAACATTCCAAAACACAAATCTAAAGACATCCAAAACAACGTCAACACCATCTGGTTCAGAAATGAAATAAAACTAATGTATAGAAAGAAATCCCTATTAAACCTGCAACTTTACCGGGAACATTTAACCACTGCTCAATCACTATCACCTCTTGAATGGAATTCATACCAAAGACACATCGTACACAAGTTACAGAACATATTGGACAAAAAGCAAAAAACTTTAAACCACAAGTTAACATGCCTAATGGAAGAGAAACCTAAATCATTAAACCAAAACAAAAACACAGAAACTCCCATTTCCTCATGGAACAACACTCCAACCACGATCAACTTATCCAACACCACATTTTCGGACAATGAAATACATCTGTTTGACCAAGGCCTAAAATATAATTGGCCTAGTCCACATAAAGCTGAGGACATAATTACCATAATAGTGGAAGCCGAATCAAACATAAACAAACAAATTCCCTTTGACAAACAGAACGACGTGAGATATGAGATAAAAAAGAAATTACCCACTCTTGTAAAATAAGTTTCTAACATCAATAATTTCACCTCATTAAAGTAAACCCATGAATTAAGAAAAAAGGTGGACACCAATAATGTTATAGTAACGAAAGCCGACAAAGGCAATACCGCAGTCCTAATGAATAAACATGACTACATTCAAAAAACGGAGGATTTCGTTTCCGACAATTCTTACTCAATAATCTCTAAAGATCCTACCTTAAAAACTCAACGCAGTCTAAAAACACTCCTAAAAAACTCACCTTTCTTATTTAACGAACACGAATATAAAAAACTCATCAACATGAATCCCAAATTACCCACCGTCAGATCATTGCCAAAAATACATAAAAAGGATGTTCCCATTCGACCTATCATAAATAGTCGAAATAGTCCGAGGTACAAAACTTCACAATTCCGCCAGAAATTTCTCAAGGAACATTTTACATTCCACAACAAACACCCTATAAAAAACTCAATAGAACTATGTGAAACCTTAAATAAATTTAATTTACAACCTGACCACATAATGTGTTCTTTCGACATTACCAACATGTATTTGAACATCCCCGCTAAGGAAACTATAGAAATCATACGAAATAATCTTACCAAACACAGCACCTTAAGTTTTATAGAAATAGAACAATGTTTAAAATTGCTAAGTTTCTTTCTTCATAATAATTATTTCACTTTCAACAACAAGATATACAAACAAGAAGGTTTAGCCATGGGAGATCCCATCTCGGGAATACTCGCCGAAATTTACATGGATAATCTCGAAAATAGTAAAATAACAAATAGCAATAATGGATTGTGTCTTTGGCTACGCTATGTCGATGACACATTAGCAATAATAGATAAAAATTGCAACAATAGTGAAGACATACTAACCTACTTAAATAGCCTAGACAACTGCATCAAGTTCACCAAAGAAGACGAGGACAATAATAAATTTTCTCGACATTACAATTACCAGGACCTTAAACAATTTCGATTTCCAAATTTACAGAAAACCTTCATTCACTCCCACAACCATAAAACAAAATTCTCTTCATCCATAGTCACACAAACAAGCCTCATTTTACAGCTTAGTGTACAGAGCGCTAAAAATTCCCATGTCAACTGCCAACTTGAAAAAAGAAATAAATACCATAAAAGAAATAGCTATTTTCAACGGATACAATCCCTCAATCATACATAACATAATCAATAAAGTGAAATTGAAATTGACCACGAACCTCTCCCCAATGGAAAAAAACAAATAAAAGTATGCAATCTTTACCTATACTAATCCCATCATACATCGAATCGCTACCCCTTTAAGGATACATGATATTAAGATAGCCTTTAAGACCCAAAATTCAAATCAAAAGTTATTCTTCAATCACAACAAGATAAACTCGGACAACAATAAAATTTTCGGGTTCCGGCATTTACAGACTGAAATGCGCTGAATGCAATAGTTCGTACATCGGTCAAACTGGAAGAAGCTTCACAACTAGATATGCAGAACATTTTAATGCCCAGAAACACAACAAACACTCAGCAATGAGCATCCATATGAAGGACACAGGACACAGTTTCACCACAATCGAACAAGATCTCCAAATTTTAAAAAGACTAGATAAAGGCAGACTCATGACCGAGTTCGAAAATTTGTACATTTTCTCGGAGCAAAAATACAATAATAATAAATACTTAAATGGTCCAATAGACAACCAAAGCCCTCTTTATGAACAATTAATAATTTCATTCAACAAGTTAAATCTGAAAGACAAAAGATTAGTTGACGTCCTCAAAACAACCTCCTCAAGTACCCCCACTAAGCCGTTCAACTTATCACGCCCCTGTTCTCCCTCCAATACACACAACTCCTTCCCATGCGCCAACCACAGGCCCACAGCCCTGCCTTCTCAGGCCCACTCCCCTCCACCAAGACGTCACATGTACAATACAAGGAGCAAGACGTTAGTAACAGCCAGTGTTTTAAAAACCTCTTAGCAATAAGGTAAGAGCCCAACAACACTTAAGATTTTCACATACGTAAGACAGCTCAACATTAATTACATCGGACAACGTTTTGACTATCGCCCATTCAACCAATAAAACTGAAACCCCATACTTCAACAACATAAACACACGGAGAAACTTAAAAACACTAGTCAATTGGGAAGACTTAACGACATTTCAACCGCCCTCGTTCAAGCCATTATTTTTACTGTTTTCAACATGGTTCGTTTTGAATCAAATATCAACTGTTGTTTACATGCACTAGGCACTCCGTCTTCATAGAGAGTGTCCAACGGAGGTGATAAGCCCATGGATACTTGGACAAACTATTTTGTTTGAGTCTAAAATATAATTAGTCAACATAAACATCCAAGTTGAATTACGACGTAATGCAAAATTTTTACATGAGCTGATCATAAATCACATACAAAATTTCACATCTTGAAGCCATTTCTGATTAGATTGCACCAAGACTGTAATAATGAGGTACGGAATAAAAAAAATATTTTTTTTTCTTCCATGGATATTAATACAAATTTGGAATGTTTTTCCACATTATTTTACAATGTAAAATACACATACAGTAAATTGCAATTATATGTATTCTGCATTCATTCTCAACATCTGTACATAAATTTTTAACTGTCTTCGAACTTAGCACCAAATAAGACTTTAACTACCATTATTGTCAATACTGTACAATAGGACGGCCTTGTTTTGAGTGAAAATTCACCAATGTATTTACTAGTGTAACATTTTTTAGTTAATTTTGATATTTTGTTAATGATAAGATCTTGTAAATGTTTTTTAATGTATTCACTCAGGTAACATATTTTTATCATTTTCAACCAGACGTCTGGTAGAATTTTGAGGTATTTGATATGACTGATGATGCCCCACAGAAGGGGCGAAACATGTCTCAACGATTTTTAACAATGTTTAACTAATACGTTAACATCTTGTACTGTATTGAATAGGTTGAGTTAAAATAAATTTCTTATATTATTATAAATCAATTTAGTCTTCGAGAGGCTAATTTTCATACCATACTCATTGTACCTACCTTTACCTTTTGTTCATCAATAATAACAAATATATATCATCAACGTATCTTAACCATGTAATCAATCCATCTATTTTATAACATTCCATGTAATCCATGAATATGTTCGCTATAAATTTACTCATTCGGGACAAAAATTTCAGGTTCCCAAAGGGAATCAACATCAATACCTGAAGCTGGCGAACCCATTGCTAAGCCTTTAAATCGTTTGTAGATTTTGTTGTCAAAAATGAAATAGTTATTTTCCTAAGTAAATTCTAGTAATGTTAAAAATTCTTCAATTTCCACCTTACTTAATTTACTATATTGCATTAAATTCTTTCTTACTATTTTTATAGTATCTACGATAGGAATGTTGGAGTATCCAAACTATGTATCTTATCAACTGGCTAAAAAACTGATAACAACACTAATATGATAATTTTCAATTCAGATAAAATTGAGAATAAATGTATATTTAATAAATAAGGAATTTACAAAGTGACATGCTAAACATGTAGGCAGTGATACATAGGACAGTCTGGAAGAAGTTTGACTATAAGGTACAAAGAACATGTTAATGCAGTCAAACATAACAGATATTCGGCAATGGGAGAGCATATGTTTGAAAAAAATCATAAATTTACAGACATTTCTAATGACATGGAATTAATACATTCGGTCAAAAAAGGAAAAATTCATGAATGTTTTAGAAAATTTAGAAATTTATCTTTCCCAAAATAATCATTTTGAATCAAGTTTAAATGAAAGAAGTACAGATAAGAACCCGTTGTATAAACTAATGTTTAATCATTTAAGGAAGAAAAGAAAAAAGAAGAAAAGGATAGAACTTGAATATCTAAAATTTATTTAGGTATTCTCATTCTAAATTATCAAAATATTAAAATTTTATGTAAGGGTAATTTTCATAATATTTCACTAATGTTTGTTTATTCACTGATATGGTGAATTATGATATAAAACTTTAAATTTTGGGCTAAACAAAAGAGTGCATTATATTGTTTTTATTCTTTGGTTGGACTTCACTGATGAAGGGAATGTATTACGTTCCTGAAACATGTATGAATAAATAATGTTCAATAATTATAAAAAGTGTACTGACAAGATGAACCAAACACATACTATTTTAAATAGCTTTTTACAGAATAGGTCGATATTGCTCATTTTAAAGTATTGTCCGAAATTCTTGTTGGGATTATTTAGATTTTTTTTTTTGCTAGTTGCTTTATGTCGCACCGACACAGATAGGTCTTATGGCGACGATGGGATAGGGAATGGCTAGGAGTGGGAAGGAAGCAGCCGTGGCCTTAATTAAGGTACAGCCTGGTGTGAAAATGGGAACCCACGGAAAACCATTTTCAGGGCTGCCGACAGTGGGGTTCGAACCTACTATCTCCCGAATACTGGCTGCACTTAAGCGACTGCAGCTATCGAGCTCGGTATATTTAGATTTCATATACCTCTCCAGTCTTCAAGTCGCAGTGGCACTACATGTTTTGCTAGGCTGAAGCTCTCCTCATATGACTGGTGGGGAGAAGTCAGCATACACATTAAGGACTGCAGTTGTTTTCTTAACTGGTAGAACTCTACCATAAGATTTTGCAGAACAGAGAGAAAACTTAATTTGAGCATACAGACAAAATAGCAGTGAAGTTAATGAAGAGTAAAGGATAACTGTAACCGCTTCTACAGTGGTTACACTAAAACAAAACACTAAACACGATAAGGGAGGAAAGTAAGAGCAACTCCACAATACCCAAAACCACTACACACTCAATGAAACATCAGCTGAAAGTACGTGAATCTCCGCCAATAACAACTTTAGTAAATATCAGTAGGGCCAACTAGACGACAAAAACTAGGAAAGTGAGAAGAGGCTGAGAACCTACCAAAGGCATGGATATGGCTTAGGTCGCAGATTCAGAAATAATCAACCGTGATCCTTAATTTTCAAAATATTATTTACAAATAAAAATTCCGAACAAATTCCACCATGCAGAAGGTACCGACACATAACGATAATAAAATACAACCTACACGTTCAACTGAGACACACACCAATTATTAATACACGTTTTTTGACAATAGCTTCCTACAAGTTCAAAGATTCAAACGAACTATACATCCAGTTACAAATCCAGTTGTACAATGTAATTTAGTAAGTAAGAAGAAACGTAATGCGCTATTACAATTTACAGTGAAGTTAAACGTACTTTTCAAAAACTCAGGCGTACATTACATGACGCGGAACTACCAGAGGCAAAACCCCAAGGTAAATATATTAAACTACAATTTATATATTAAGCGAAACAAGAAACGAGGAATGCCTCGAAAACAAACAGGCAAGCCCAGCTGACAAGCTAAGGCATCGTAAATAATTAAGTGGCGAATCTAGGTGAGGTTAGGGTAGACTCCTATATGAAAAGGCAAGCGAACATTACAGGAAATTTAAGCTGGAACAGAAATCAAGAGTGCTTACCCACAAGGTGGCCCATCCCGGTAGCGAGACGACGTCGAAACTTCGGACAACCAGATAGACTGCTGACAGACCACAGACAGACCAAGACAAGACAGACCACGAAATGCTGCCTCGCTCTCTTAATAAGGGAAACCCTGGTCTTGGAGTAGCCAATCAGAACGCATGAGCCCGCCTATCGCCACCCAGATTCACCAATCACAACTCCTACTTCAGTCGCGAACTTTAAATAAGTTTCTCGAATACACAAAAGGAACCACATACTAGCAGGCACTAAACAAGGCCAAGAAACTAGTTGTAAATAAAAGAATGTGGAGGTGCTTAGTTTATTTGTACAGAAGCTTACAGATTTAATGCTAAAAGGCATAACAGTATAAAATGAAGATGTATGAAGATTTATTTTTCTTTTGATAGTAGTTTAACATCTCATGAACACAATGAAGGTCTTTGGCGGCGTAAGGAGAGGAAAGGCCTAGGATTGGGAAGATAGTGGCCATGGCCTTAATCACGGTACAGACGCAGCATTTGCCTAGAGGGCTGCTGACAGAGGTGTTTGAACCTAACATCTCCTGAATGAATGCTCACAGCTACGTGACCTGAACTGCACAACCAACTCGCTTGTATGTATGTAAAAATGTAGTAACATTCATAATCCCAATGTAGTACTTAAAAAACTGAAATTCCAACCTACCATTGGTAATCCATAGGAGGTGTAAGTACACATTTTATTTCTAAAAAACATAACTTATTAATAGAAGGGAAATAGTGCAGACTGGTCTATGATTAAAGTAAAGCAGCTATGTGCTTAAGAAAGCAAGCTTTAACAGTCACCGAAGATATGCTTTCTCTGCTTGCTCCTCTAAATCATTGCATGCCCAAGCTAAGTGATGATATTTGTCTAGCAAGGCAGAGAGCAGTCTGTCTGAGACTAGCCAAATTCCATGCATGGGTTTAAGGGATTACAGAAAAAGATTCACATACACTTTTTTCCTCCGAGAATAATGAATTTTTGACACTTCTCTACTTATATCATGAACTAGCTGATGTACCCGTGCTTCACAACGGGTTTCTCAGAAAGACTGACTTTGTGGTTTTCTTAACCTGAAATCAACATAGGTCATTACAAAAACGTATGAATGTAGCGATTAAAAGCAATGCTATCATATAAAATACTCGATCAAATGGAAAGCCGCACATTTTATCACTTTTAACGAACAGTGCTGCGGTTAGATTGCGGTGCCAATCTAATAGTCCAAAGTTCCAGAGCTGGGATGACCAGGCCGCAGATTGCCATGAACACTCATCTGCCATTATTCCGCTAAATATGCACACTGTTCATTCCAATCAGTGCCTCAGAGTAGGAATTGAATAGCCCGAATGCTATGATGATCCAGTGTGTTACGTACCAGTAGTATCAGAAAACTTATAAACCAGGGGAATGTCATGCTAAAGAAGAAAGTTATCTAACTCCCCAGCTACTTCCCATCAATATTCAGGCAGGCTGTTACACTCTGTACGACTGGGCGAGTTGACCGTGTGGTTAGCGGTGCGCAGCTGTGAGCTTGCATCCGAGATATAGTGGATTTGAACCTCATTGTCGGTAGCGCTCATGATGGTATTCCGTGGTTTACTTTCATACCAGTCAAATGCTGGGCCTGTACCTTAATTAAGGCCTAAGGCACTCCTAGCCCTTTCCTATCCCATCGTCGCCATAAACTTATCTATGTCGGTGCGACATAAATCAAATAAAAAATACTCTGTTCGCAGCAGTAATCCTATCTACCGGAGATGAAGGCCAACAGATGACACAAAGCACATCACGACAAACAATGGTCAATGTAATGCTATTGTTGATCAATGTTATGAGCTTTCTATATTGTAGGCCTTCACATTTAGTTTTCTTTCGACTCTGTGATTTGTAAAATATTTTATACCATAAACTGTAGTTTCTTATTCTCCGACTTTACATACCGATTTTCATTAAATACTGTTTACCCATTTCTGGTTACTCGGCGCTGATATGGACTTAGTAACAAAAATCCAAAATCATGAATATCTTTGTGATCATAGCCAGTACGGTAACAATGTATAAGACATGAATAATACGAAATTTAATACTATATATCCCTAGTTATGTAGCATTCATTGATTACACCTCTTATAAGAAATATCTGAGAATTACATTTTAGGCCTTCCCCTAAACTACCCTTTCACTCAGCGTGAATAAAATAATTTACAGTCTAGACTATAGCGACTTATTTCCTGACTTTGCATACCGATTTTCATCAAGATAGGACTACTAATAACAATATTTGAGAATTATATTTTAGGCCTTCCTCTAAACTACCATTTTTCTCAGCGTGAATACAATTATTGATAGCCCAGACTGTAGCAACTTATTCCCCGACTTTGCATACCCATTTTCTTTAAAATACAACCACTAATAACATAAATAGTTGAGAATTCAATTTTAGGCCTTCCCCTAAACTACCATTTCACTCAGCGTGAGTAAAATGATTTATAGCCTAGATTGTAGAGGCTTATCCCTCGACTTCACATACCGATTTTCATTAGACCACTAATAACATAAATAGTTGAGAATTCAATTTTAGGCCTTCCCCTAAACTACCATTTCACTCAGCGTGAGTAAAATGATTTACAGCCTAGATTGTAGAGGCTCATCCCCTGACTTTACATACCGATTTTCATTAAATTCTCTTCAACCGTTTTCTCGTGATGCGTGTACATACATACATACATACATACATACATACATACATACATACAGACAGACAGACAGACAGACAGACAGACAGACAGACAGAAATTACGGAAAAGTAAAAAGTGCATTTTCTTGTTACTATGGACATGACCGATACAGAAATACCATTATTTTCAAATTCTGAGCAATGTACAGACAAAAGTCTTATTTTATATATATAGATTAGTCCGTATCTAAACTAAATATTAAAAATGAATTTCATACACAATTTCTGTGTTTAAGCATACTAACATCCATATTCATAATGATGAATTGTCACACATGAAAGCCGTAACTCAGTTGAACCATTAATTCACAACGTTCTGAAAAGTGGTGCTGATGAAGAAGAGTTGTTTCAAGAGATCAACTTTGAGACAAACTCTGAGGACACCAACTTCTGGTTTTAGAAAACACCTTGGGATCAACGTTTCAGTACAGGATAACTAAGAAACAAAATAATTTTAAGTGTCTTTCAAGCTATAAAAGGAAAGAAGGATAACAATGTTTTATTTCAGTGCACTGGTGATGCAAGTTACTTCTGGCTGAACAACATAACTACAGAGAGAAAAAAGGAAACCGATACTAGCAGGCATGCTATCCCTAGATCGCAGTGCTGGCAAATTTCACATTAGGAGTCTATATACATATTCTTTAGCAAAATATAGAAGAATGTAAACTTACCTTCTCATGCAGAAAAATGAGAGCCTTTAAAATGCTATGTAATCCAAGGGCAATTTGCAAAGTTGTTTGATGATCCAGAACATGAGCCAAGGGTTTCACTTCCTCTGTTGCTAAATGATACCTTCCACTTTTACTCCACGAAGAAATGTACTTGAGAATGCATGGGTGACGATGCAGCATCAAGTTCTGATATTGTAAACAAACCACAAAATTCCATGATTAGGTGTTTTGTTCTACAGGATATTTACAGAACTGTTCATTAAAATCAAAACAGGTAAAATAAGGCACATATATATTAGGATGGTCCATACATGGGGGAGTTATGCAAAAATGTCAAGTGATTTCAATGCACACCCCCTATTTTTTATTTCTGTTTACTTTTAGCATATTTTGATAAAGTGCCAAATTTCATTAAAATTAGATTATGTTAAACCTTGCTGCACTGGACGTAAATATGTAGGTAAGACTAAAGTACTGAAAGAATGTGTGTATTCCACTATTCTCATAAACAACTGAAATATACAAATATATTTTTGGAAATATAGTTAAAAATCTGTTATTTTTTTAATAGAATAATACAAAATGTGTTAACACACCATAAATCAATACCAATTTTAACACAATTTTCTTTTCTATGGGTCTTTTCTACAGTCAGAGTATTGTCTCTGGCAATCTTGCACACATTGCAAAAAGAAATTCCGTTTTTCTTCATCGGCTGTCAAGAGTCCATTGAAATCTTGCATTAACTTCACTCCGCTCTCTGCTGTATCATTTTCCACTTTAAGATTTTCACTACTTTACATACATACTTTTGCCACAAGCAAACATGTTCTCTTTAGGCCATCCAATTCACTGACACTGAGGTACAACTGAGAAAGAAAGAGGAGCATCTTTAATGCATAAATGGGGGTCTACGTTGCTTCACGTCCGTAGGTTTAACCACTACACTGCCCTACACGTGTCCCCCGGGTGGTGCTAAGAAAGCAACAGTGATAAGATGAGACCGAACTGTCGGAAATGACCTCTCGGTCAAAGAGCGAACAAGAAGGAGATGTGTGGTCCTTTTCAGGACCTTCAAGTTGGTAGAATTGGACCATCGCTGCGCATTTGTCAATTGAATATTGAAGGGATTAGTTGAGCGAAATGCGAGTATCTTTCCAGGATTGCACTGAAATATGCAGTTGATATCATCGTGCTTCAAGAAACACACACAGCAGACGAACTACAGTTACAGAGTAGGGGGAAAATTCCAGGCTTTAAATTGGTAGCGTCTAACTATCATCAAAATTATGGCCTTGCAACTTATGTCAGGAATGATATAACAAATTACCAATTACTATCAGTAAATTCTGAAAATGACATTTTTACTACTACAGTTAACATTGAAAACTTGACAATAGTTAATGTGTACAAGCCACCAAATATTACTTGGCCTAATCCTCCTATACCTTCTCTGCAGTATCCTACTATATATCTCGGTGATTTCAATAGTCATCATCATCTTTGGGGATATAACAAGGATGACTCTAATGGTGAAGTTCTTGTGGACTGGATGGAAACTGAAAATTTGAATCTGATTTTTGATGCTAAGGACCTGCCTACCTTTCAATCAGCTCACTGGTCTCAAGGCTACACCCCAGATCTTTGTTTCACAAATCGGCTTCATAATTCACACAGTCAAGTTCGACGTACAGTGCTCAACGGTTTCCCACATAGTCAACACAGGCATGTTCTCTTGGAGGTTGGGATGTCTTTACCTGTTGTTCGTTCACATCCTAAACCAAGATGGAACTTCAAGAAAGCCAATCGGACTGAATTTGCAAAGCAAACAGACTCCAATATCAGATGGATCAAACCAACATACAACAACTACAGCAGATTTGTAGGGGTTATAAAAGGTGCAGCAAGACAATGCATCCCTAGAGGATATCGTAAGGAGTATATCTCTGGCTGGAGTTCAGAGAGTGAGGAATTACTACAAGAATATGAAGAACATCCTAATTTCGACAATGCAGCTGGTCTCCTCCAATCCTTGGATGAGAGTCGAAGAAGGATCTGGCATGAAACAGTGGAATCCCTAGATTACAGCCATTCTAGCAGAAAGGCCTGGTCTATAATTAGGAAACTGGATTCTTCAAACCCTGCAACTAAGAGATCAAAAACAGCCATCAATCTGAATGATTTTGCTAATCATCTAATATCAGTTTCTAAAAACACAAAAGACAAGCGAACCAAAAAGGATATCAAATTAAAGTTGAACATCAAGAAAAGGGCAGCACCGTAGTTTTCTGAATTCTCTACTCCATTCAAAGAAGGAGAAACTGAAGCCGCAATAAAAAGTATAAAACTTGGAAAAGCTGCAGGATTTGATGGAATTTATCCTGAATTTTTGGCTCATTGCGGACCAGCCACAATAAAATGGTTAACCAACTTCTTCACTAATATACTGCAAACTGGAAACATATCACCTCTGATGAAAACAAAGATAATAGCCATACTGAAACCAAATAAAGATCCACCTAAAGTGGAAAGCTACCATCCAATAGCACTTCTAAGTGTTACATATAAACTCCTTGAGCGACTGATCTACAATAGAATTTATGAAACAATCAACAGCTACATTCCTATAGAGCAAGCAGGATTTAGACCTGGAAGAAGTTGTAATGATCAAGTACTGTCTCTCACCACGTATATCGAAAATGGATACGAGAGGAAATCAGTAAGCGTGGCTGCCTTTTTGGATCTATCAGCTGCCTATGATACTGTCTGGCGAGAAGGACTCCTCCTAAACTTTTTGAGTGTGATCCCATGTCGTAAACTTACGGCCTTACTTAGCAATATGCTCAGTAATAGGTACTTCCAGATCTACGCTGATAATGACAGAAGTAGTGTGTTTAAATTAAACGATGGTTTACCTCAAGGATCAGTCCTTTCCCCCCTTCTTTTTAGTCTGTACATATATGACCTCCCAGACACATCATCAAGAAAATTCATTTATGACATTTCTTTGGTGACTCAGTGCTCCAACTTTTATGATGCTGAAACTACTTTAGCCACTGATCTGGAAGCCTTGGATGTATACTTCAAGAAATGGTGCCTTCTCCTAAATCCTCAAAAAACAGTTATATCTACATTCCACTTACACAACAGACAGTCTAATTACAAACCAACAGTCAGATTCCGAGGTGAAGTGTTGCCGTTCTGCAGTACACCAAAATACTTGGGAATAACACTTGATAGAACTTTGACTTTCAAGCAACATCTTTCAAATGTAAATGCTAAAGTAAAAACTAGAAATAATATTCTTCAGAAACTTGCTGGTACATTATGGGGAGCCAATACTCATGTTCTAAGATCAACAGCATTAGCCTTATCATATTCTGTTGCTGCTCTTGGATCAATAGTGTTCACACAAAGAAGATCGATGTACAACTCAATCAGGCAATGCACATAATCTCGGGTTGCATTCGGAGCACGAACACACTATGGCTTCCTGTTCTCAGCAATATTGCACCTCCAGCCCTAAGACGATCAGAAGCTTTCCTAAAGGTTTGGAAGAACATTCAGCAGAACCCCCAACTACCCATCCATCAAGATATTACGCACACTGAACATCAACGACTGAAATCAAGGAAACCACCCTGGCGTACAGCAATGGATCTTGAAAGAACCTCTTTTCATGTTAACAGTTCATGGAAAGCCCAGTGGGATCAGTCTTTGGTAGTGAACAAACATCTGGTTGAGAATCCTTCTAAACGAGTACAAGGATTTGATCTTCCAAGACGACAGTGGAGAATCATCAATCGGATAAGAACTGGACAAGGCAGATGTGGTTATCTGTTGTGCAAATGGGGTTGGACTAGCTCTGCAGATTGTGATTGTGGTGTCTCTTCTCAGTCAATCCACCACATTGTTGCCGACTGCTCAATTCGAGCTTTCAAAGGAACGCTGATGGACATTCACCGCACATCGGATGAAGCAGTTGATTGGGTCAAAATGCTAGACCTAGGAGTTATAGTATTGTACGGACTTGTGACTACGCACATTTACCCTGAACTATATACATGTGTGTACATAGATTCATCATACGATAAATAAATAAATGCATAAATTAATTTGGCCATCCATCTTGCATGATGCAAAGCTCCAGGAAGCCCTACCTTAAGATTCCATCCACAGTTACCCCCCAAAACATGATGCATAATTCAATGAGTTCATGGTAATCATATTTCAGGTATTTTTGGCAATAAAAAAAAAAAAGATAAGTGTTTCTTCAATTTCCACACTACTGAAAGCCTCATGTAAACGCCCATGCCCATCTTCATATTTTTTTTTCCATTGTATTCCACTCTTCCCTAAGCTTTTGAAAAATGCTACACTGGGACAAACTACCACTTGGGGTAACTCATTTTCGAACACACTTCTAACACTATATAGTACATGTGATGACGGCAAGGGAATAACAACATATCTCTTCCTGCCAACTCTTCCAGCAAAGTAACAGCTCCACTGAAACAACCTGTGTTGGATGTGGTGGTGTCGCAATAAAGAATTTGAACTTTCCGATGCAGAATTTTTATGGCATTCCAAACTGTCCGTGATTGTTCTTTCCCACTAGAATTCGGTAATGCAGGCACACCAATTAATTGCTCCTCATTTTCCTAAGTTATGATGATTGGTAGTCTTTCAGTTCTTGAATTCCTGACATTTCATGCTGGTACCAGCTTACGATCCCTGTGAACAGTCACACAACTTGGATTCTTCCCTACCTGTTTCTTCTTCAGTTGTTCTCAATATCTTTGAATTAAACTACAATTAAGTGCTATTTCATCAACATTATGTCCTAAGGCCTCAGCTGTTGCTTCAAAGACAAACACATCATCTTTCTGACTTAACTGACATCTGTCTGAAACGGCTACTAGTTGATGTCATAAAACACTTCCGTCACGTTTATTTTCCTTTAATGAATTTGCCTTCCTTCCATCTACAGTTGCATCACAAGAAGAAATGGAAGCTGAGCTCGTGGAGGACTCTGTAAAAATGGGATTACCATCAGAGTCACTCACTTCAATTGATTCTTCAGACGAATAATTAGTAATCTCCAGAAACTGTGAACTGTTACCACCATTCATTTCATTTCTTTCCTCTTTCACTGCCAACTTTCGGTCAACACCTCTACGACCGGGCTCTATTTGACGTTACAAGAAAAGTTTATCCTCTTCTATTTCTGTAATGTTCAAAGCATTAGCATGAACTACATTGAGGAGATTACTTAGATTTGCAACAAACTTAAGCTCTCGTTCTTTATGAGTATTTGTTCTTCTGTAGGACCTATTTTTTATTATTATTATTATTTTTTTTTTTTTTTTTTTTTTTTTTTTTTTTTTTTTTTTTTTTTTTTTTGCCACTCTGAATGCATATTTACATTATTTCCCCTTTTGTAATGTGAGGTAGAGCTTTTGCGGGAATTCTAGCCTTCTCCCAAAATATTACACAGCCATGCACAACTAAATTAGCACTTTCACCGACAGTCAATTTCACCTTGCATATGCTATAAAACAAGACTGACAAATCTTGTCAATTAGATGTTTATTTATCTCCAATGATCTGGTGTTTAACTTCACCAACTAAATAAATTACTGTGTCACTACTTCTTACTACTTGGCATGATTTCAAAAAGCATTCACAACATTACCGGATGGAAGCTGACACTCAACTGAACAAAGGACAGCAGTTGAGCACATGCATATGCAGGGATAAGAAAACATTATGCAACTTTCTAGCCACTGCGGCATGGGTTCCTCCTCTTCGATTTCAATAAAATGGGTATTAAAATTCTTCTTATAACCAAAGGAAAGAAATTAGGGTGTGTGTGTGCGAAGAAATTTGAAAGATGAAAAATAATGACCACTCTCCTATATATACAAAAGAGAATGCTCCACTGAACAATTTGAGGTGGGGATCCTAGGGTCGGAGAAGCTGGCTTAAGGAGATATGGAAGTAAACTTGTCTACTGCTTTGTCTCACATTACTGTTTTCCAGCTTATTTACAACTAACATGCATACAAGTTTACACGTACTGTGCTGTTTATTTACATGTACATTCTTTATTTCCTGCAAGGAAACAAGGAGGACGAGCCTGATTACTATGAAGTCATGATACAGGTTTTGTTTACTTTACCTGTTCATAAGGTAACTCTGTGCTATCATATTTACATTGTCCCATGTCCGGCTCCATGGCTAAATGGTTAGCGTGCTGGCCTTTGGTTACAGGGGTCCCGGGTTCAATTCCCGGCAGGGTCGGGAATTTTAACCATAATTGGTTCCTTACGCTGGCACGGGGGCTGGGTGTGTGTGTCGTCTTCATCATCATTTCATCCTCATCATGACGCGCAGGTCACCTACAACGTTAAATCAAAAGACCTGCATCTGGCGAGCCGAACTTGTCCTCGGACACTCCCGGCACTAAAAGCCATTTTTTTTTTACATTGTCCCATGACAGAACGTGCTATGAATCACTGACCGACAGACGCATTCATTGCTCAGTGCTATTCAGAGAAGTACAGTACAATACGATGGAGCGGTACCGGCACAGTTTCGCAGAACTCACTGACATGCACCTTGTGTATGGGGAAGTCCGTTGCAATACTATCACTGCTGAAAGGATGTACAGGGAATGATTTCCTAACAGGCATCATCCATCACGACGAGTATTTATTTCTCTCGATTGACGAATGCGGGAGACTGGTTCACTGGAAAGAAGGAACAAAGGACCTGGCAACATGAGACCATTCGCACACCCCATTTTGAAGAGGTGGTGCTGGAACATGCTGCAGCGGACACCAATACAAGTACTCGTCTTATTGCACATGAAATGGGCGCTGCAAATACTAGCGTGTGGCGAGTACTCCACAAAAAACAATTACACTCATATCACCGACAACGTATCCGTGCAATGCTTGTGACTGACTTTGCACCAAGGGTCACGTTGTTGTCAGTGGTAGCTCCAACAATGCAGTGAATGATCAGATTTCCTTCAAATCATGCTGTTCATTGACGAGGTCTCATTTGATCATGATCGTATTTCGAAGAGCAAGAATACCCATGTGTGGGCTGTGGTGAACCCTCACGCTGTAGTATAGTCACACCATGAAGTACGTTTTGCTATGAATATCTGGGCCGGCATTGTAGGTGACAATCTCATTGGGCCATATCTTCTATCTGGCCATCTGAATGGCCGCCTGTTCTTGAGGTTCTTGCAAAGAGTTCTACCTGAGTTGTTGGAGGACGTACCCTTGGCTGTTCGTGCGAGGATGCAGATACAACATGACGGTGCACCACCTCACTTCAATGTGGATGTCCAAAACCATCTCAATGCTGTATTTCCTGGTCGCTGGATTGGAAGAGGTCCTATTCAATGGCCTGCGAGGTCACCTGACCTGAATCCCCTTGATTATTTCCTACGGGGATATCCAAAGTTGCTTGTGTATGAGACCCCAGTGGATATGGAGACTGAATTAGTTGCCAGAATTGTAGCTACTTGCGATGTGATTCGAAACACACCAGGGATATTTGTCAGGGTGCATCAGAATCTTGTTCACTGATGTCATGCTTGCATTGAGGTTGATGGCCATCAGTTTCAGCACATTTTGTAAGATACAATGAAAATGGTACGTTCATTGTGTCAATGATGGTATTTGCAGTCAACTGTAACTAATGTAAATTAAAAAGTATACAGTAATGTGATTGTATTTCTTTTACCTCCTTAAGATGGCTTCTCCAACCCCAGGTTCCCTACCTCAAATTGTTCAGTGAAGAGAGAGAGGAACAAGACTATATGCAGTTATTAGACACTTGTTTGTTCCTTTCCAATACTAAATCCTAAAATAAGTTGAGTTATGACTATTTTAAAAGGGTGTGTACATTGGGCAATACCATTGGACATTGGAATGGTAATCCCTAGTAAGATGGCCACCCTTTCATCATCTATCATTTGCTATTTACTGAATCAAAGTGAATTAAACTGTGTTGTACCATACAACATAGCCAACTAGGTTCTTTTCATCCACATTCAAAGTTCATCAAGATTTACTGATGGATGGTCATACTGCTGCTTCTGAAGAGAACATACTGCAGACATTTTAATGGAAGACAAATCAGGTGACCTTTCAGGCTAGGGCAGTAGATGCAGTTGTTTTCATGGAAGAAAATGCATATGCTAACACTGTAATATGCAGTCTAGAACAGTCCAGCTGAAAGATGGCATCAGGGAAGCCTTGAAAATTTTGAAGGACAACTAATCCAAGAATGGTATTAATGTGAGTGGTACTTACTACGGTAGTACCGACTCACACTAGAAGGAGATCTATTATCATGTTCAATGGCAACCCAGACCAGAGTACAGCATGCTGGATTAGTGTGCCTGATTCGAATAAATCCTGCCAGACATCTCTCCTCCTGTAGTATGTGGAAATGGATCCTGCCATCATTTTTGCCTACACAGGAGCACGAATCATCCAAAAAAGAACATCATGTCATTTGCCATGTCTCTCACATGGTTTGTTGCACCACTGTAACCAACTACCCATGTGCACGGGTGCCAACGGTAGCTTGTGGAGGGGTTTTATGTAGGGATGTGCGTGAATAAAGCCTTAATTCCGAAAACAGGCATTGATTCGCATGAAGCTTTGCGACTCCAAGCTAACCTGATACTCATTTCTGCGCCATGAACATGGAAAAATGCAGAAACATTACATGAATAATACAATGCATGTTAACATTCATTTCCCCTCTGGGATTTTAAGAGTATTGTATACACCGGGCGAGTTGGCCGTGCGCGTAGAGGCGCGCGGCTGTGAGCTTGCATCCGGGAGATAGTAGGTTCGAATCCCACTATCGGCAGCCCTGAAAATGGTTTTCCGTGGTTTCCCATTTTCACACCAGGCAAATGCTGGGGCTGTACCTTAATTAAGGCCACGGCCGCTTCCTTCCAACTCCTAGGCCTTTCCTATCCCATCGTCACCATAAGACCTATCTGTGTCGATGCGACATAAAGCCCATAGCAAAAAAAAAAAAAAGTATTGTATACTGAAGTATCGTTAATGAAGACGACGTAATGGTACAGTTTATATATGAGTCAAGTCAGAAAATGTTGGCATAATAGACTGCAGGCATTTAATTTCATGCCTCTATTTGTCCAGATCTTGAAATGGTAAACAGATATGGATGGCAAATAGTTATTAATTTAACAGGGCTAAAACCATAAAAGATGAAATATCCAATACGGGTAAAGCCATGAAAAATAAACAAAAATTTAACATAGATAAAATCATTAAAAATAAACATACAGAATGAAGCCTTAACCAAACTTGCCAGTATCGACTCCCACACACGTTAGTGGCTATACATTGTCCAATAAATTAAACTGCTGTATTCAGTGAAGCAAATGTTGCTGCTGTGACAATGAACACCATGAATTTCATCCCTTAAATGAAGTTATGCAAATGAGCCACACATGCCTTGGTCTACACGCGAACACTGCTCAACCCGAAGGCCTGCAGATTATGAGGTGATGCTGGGTCAGCATGACAAATCCTCTCAGCCATTATTCTTGCCTTTCTAGACAGAGGCTGCCATCTCACCATTAGAAAAACCCCATGGCACTACAGCCCTGAAGGGCCTTGGCCTACCAAGCAACCACTGCACAGCCTGAAGGCCTGCAGATGTTGAGGTGTCATGTGGTTAGCATGACGAATCCTCTCGACAGTTATTCTTGGCTTTCTAGACCAGGGCCACTATCTCACTGTCGGATAGCTCCACAATTCTAATCACGTAGGCTAAGTGGACCTCGAACCGGCCCTCAGATCCAGGTAAAAATCCCTGATCTGGCCTGGAATCAAACCCGGGGCCTCCGGGTAATAGGCAGGCACGCTACCCCTCCACCACAGGGCTGGCACATCTCACCATTAGGTAGCTCTTCAATTGTAATCATGTAGTCTGAGTGGACCTCAAACCAGCCCTCAAATCCAGGTGGGCCTTTGAGTAAGAAACAGGCATGCTACCCCCAGACTGCAGGGCCAGCTGTTATGATGCACAATAATTGGTAAAATATTTGGTTTAAAATCACACTCTAAGCACTCAACGGTTTTTCTATTTTAAGAGTATACGTTTAAATTATTATTATTATTGCCAAAATGCTACAATAACAATGATAACCTGAAACAATATTTAATGTTTGCTGGCTAATAACTAGCGCCCGGAAGTTCATGCATCTGCATGTTTTTTCTTAGAGGTTAAAAACATATGCTTATACATTACACTAGCCTGCAAAAAAAAACCACTTTCTTTGTGTGGTAAAAAGGAAAATAGGTAGGTTTTATGAATTTCTTAACACAGAATTCGAGAAAAACAATTAGTTTTGGTGTATCACATCTGTTTAGTGGCAATTTTACAAAATGTTATTTTGTTCTTACGTAAAATTGTTGATACTTAGTATTGATTAAATTTGATATATTAATGTAGATTTCAGCTTGCAAAACGTAATCATGCATTAAATATACATAAATGCTGCTTTGTAAGCAAGTAGATGGTTTGTATTATATTTTTAATGTATATTGAAATTCGTGAAACTGAAGCATAAAGCGCCTATTTAGTTTCAGCTGTACAGTTGCTTTTAAATTAATATAACCGTACCTTGAATAAAAATTACATGGTTAAACATACATAGTTTTGTTACTTACATTATGTGCAGGTTAGATTCACACCTCCGTCTTTTTCCGTTTTCCGTGGAATTTCCGGGTTTTTGAAGTTCTTGAATGATCTCTAGAAGGGTCGTCTCGTGCAATCGACCAACAGTAATCGAGCATCATATTCACATCCCAACGTCCCTGATAGGCGTCGTTCTGCATCTTTGAGATCCTCATGAAACCTTTCACCTTGTTCTTCACTGACAGCTCCTAAATTTGGAGGGAAATAATCCAGATGCGAACCTAAGAAATGAAGCTTAAGGCTCATATTACAACCAAGTTCCTTAAACTTTACCAACATTTTCCTTACAATTTCTTTGTATTGATGGTCCTTAATGTTGCCAAGGAATTTGGTCACTACATCTCTGAATGCATTCCAA
This sequence comes from Anabrus simplex, assembly GCF_040414725.1. Taxonomy (NCBI): domain Eukaryota; kingdom Metazoa; phylum Arthropoda; class Insecta; order Orthoptera; family Tettigoniidae; genus Anabrus; species Anabrus simplex. The sequence continues at coordinate 1,108,804,704 of NC_090265.1, read as the reverse complement.
GCCTCTTTCTCAATTTTGGTCATCGTGTCTGTGAAATTTTTATCCTTCATCAGTTTACGAATCTGTGGTCCATCAAATACACCCTCTTTGAGTTTTGCATCTGATAATGAGGGAAATTTAGTGGATAAATATTGGAAGCATAGGCTACTTTTATCTAATGCCTTGACATACTGTTTCATCAATCCTAATTTGATGTGCAAGGGTGGAAGTAGAATTTTTTTATGGTCAATAAGACTTACATTAAAGACATTTTTGGATCCTGGTTGTAGTTGTTTCCATTCTGGCCAATTCACTGTATCTCAATTTTTTTTTTTTTTTTTTTTTTTTTTTTTTTGCTAGGGGCTTTACGTCGCACCGACACAGATAGGTCTTATGGCGACGATGGGATAGGAAAGGCCTAGGAGTTGGAAGGAAGCGGCCGTGGCCTTAATTAAGGTACAGCCCCAGCATTTGCCTGGTGTGAAAATGGGAAACCATGGAAAACCATCTTCAGGGCTGCCGATAGTGGGATTCAAACCCACTATCTCCCAGATGCAAGCTCACAGCCGCGTGCCTCTACGCGCACGGCCAGCTCGCCCGGTATCTCAATGTTTAACCCGTGCTCTGCTATCTCATTCACATAGGAAATAGGGAAATTTTGTATAGCCTTTTTTGTTGTCCTAGCAACAATCCAATGATCTTCAAATCACCACAAATTTACCACCCATGCTCGTGATATTTAATTTTTTCAAGCACCAACTTTAAGGTCTCGTATGTTTCAGACATTTTTGTGAAGAGTGCAAGTGGTATGGATGCCAGAACATTTGTATTATGAAGCGAAACAGCCTTTAAACTTCTTTTTGGAAGAGTCAATAAAATCACGTCAGTTACTAGGATCGTACTCTTTCCCTCCCAATTGACGTAGAAGATTTGAAACATCTGCACAAAATACAAGTTCATCTTCTTGAGTATAATACTTTCGGAATTCTTTGTCACGATTTCGGTACCAGGAAAATGTATCACCGTGTGCGAACATATTCTTTTCATACAACCTTGAACCAAGTAATTCACTTTTTTCTTTGGTTAGCTCTAAGTCCCTTATCAGATCATCAAATTCGGATTGCGTGAATTTGTCTGAAGATGTGTCATATTAATGTGGCTCAAAATCTATTTCTTCATCGTCAGATTGCAATGAACTGCTACGTTCCTCACTCAAGTGAGTAGATGGAATAGGTACAGGTAAGTCAGGTCCATGAGGAACTGGTCGAAGAGCTGACTTGAGATTCGGATATTTAATTTTGTTTTTACTTTTCTTATTGTAACCGACAACATGGGTCGTACAAAAATAGCAGTCGTCATGATGGTTCTTTTCCTCTCGCCATTGCATGGGTATAGCAAACGGCATTGAGTTTTGTTTGCCCTCATACCAGTAACGTAGTCCCTCGACACAGGTATTGCATGCAATAAGAGGAGCGAAAGATTTGTTTTGATCCCCAACTTTCAATTTGAAGTAAGAAAAATAAAGTTTCTTTACAAACGAGTCTATTTGATGCACCTTGGAATCGAACACAAACTCCACAAATGTAACAAAACTTTTGAGGACTTCGTTTACACTGTTTTCTGTGCACCTCTGAAACACTAGCCATGATGGTGTTAAAACACTAGAACTTCACTTATTAGTGATCAATTTGAAATGAAATTACATTAAATCTCGCGCACACGATAGGCCTACAATTAATTGAATGTGAACTTTAAAAGACGCACTAGACACGTACCAGTACTTCTTGGAGCCCGTCTCAAGCAACACTGTTATCTTGACAGCAATAAACCTATAATAAAAATGCAAATAATAAATCAAATCACATAATTGTATTCTAAAAAAAAAAGTTGCACGAGAACATCTCTCAACATCTTACGAATTCATACAAGTACTAAAACACCGAATTGCGTCAAAACAAAATGTGATAGGAAAAAAATAGCATCATTTTCGGAATCAGGGCAGCGATTTCCATAAGAATTACATATTTTCTATTTTACCGCCAAATCATGTTGGCTAGTGTTATGTGTACGAATAATGGACTTTTCAGTTATCTGAAAATGATTTTATGGTGCATATAACTGAATATTTTTGTGATTTTGATAAATACATCATATTTCAATATTTTATTGCCTATATGGCATACTAGAAAATGTACCTATGCTTTGCTACGGTATTTTACATAGTACGCCTACATGAATTTCTACATACAAGGATTGGAGCAAAAGTCATGGCAACTACTTTTTTTTTGTAGATATGTGAACGGATCACAAACATATATGTGTCGTGTGGAAGTTCCGCAGGCATAGTATGTATGCAGAACAACATATGACTCTGTGATACCTGGTAGTAGCGCAGCGAGGGCTGTGAAATCAGTCAGTTGATGGAATATATTGTATTGAGTAGGTGGTTGTTGCCTGGGAGTTGGAAGGAAGCGGCCGTGGCCTAAATTAAGGTATAGCCCCAGCATTTGCCTGGTGTGAAAATGGGAAACCACAGAAAACCATCTTCAGGGCTGCCGATTCGAAAGATTAAGGAACCACAACGTGGTAGGCGGTTTGCAACACGAGAGGACATTGCTAATGCTGTGCGCCAACAGGTGACCCGATTCACACATGGTGCAGCAAATGCTGAGGCAGATGGTATTCAGCGCCTCCCACATCATTGGCAGCGTGTGGTGTCAGTAGCAGGGGACTACTTTAAGGGTCTTTAGGCCCAGGTTTGTCATGTCAACTTTATGTGTACTGTGTTGTCATTCTTTGGCACCGAGAAGGCCATACTGCCCTGTATACTACCGTAATAAATTAGTGTGTTACGATATTTCAGTGCTATTCATTGTCCACACATGTAGTTAACACCTTGTCCTTTCATCTGTATATGTCACATTTTCCAACCGGACTGGTGTCTTCAAGAAATAAATAGTTGCCATGACTTTTGCCCCAACCCTCGTATTACTGTACACACAGTGAGTAAAATTTTATTAAACTGCAGGTCTCTTAGCATAATCCGAGAAACACCACAGGGAGGTCCCCGTAAGTTATTTCAAATGTAAGGTGCATGTTGGGGAGTTTTGATGATAATGGCAGGCCTAGTTTCCTGCTGCCACACACAATCGAGTTTGGCAGTTTCTACTATAACAGCAGGTTCACTTGCCTACTGCCATTCACAATGGAATAGGGGAGTTTTCATTATAATGACATGCTCTTTTTCTAATGCCAGTCACATTTGATTAGGGGAGTTTTGATTATAATGGCAGGCACACTTGCCTACTGCCAGTCACAATCGAGATTGGGAATTTTTATTATATTGGCAGGCCCCCTTGCATACTGCCAGTCACAATCAAGTTGGGGTGCTTTCATTAAAATAGCAGGCCCCCTTGCATACTATGAGTTACAATTGAATTGGGGGTGTCTTCATTATAATGAGAGGCACACTTTCCTACTGCCAGTCACAGTCGAGTTGGGAAGTACTCATAACGGCAAGTCATCTTTCTTAATTATAAAGGCAGGTCATCTTTCCTAATTATAATCGCAGGTCATCTGTCCTACCTGCCAGTCACATTCGAGTTGAGGAGTTTCAATTATAATAGCTGGCCACTTTGCCTACTACCAGTCACAATCTAGTTGGGGAAATTTGTTTATAATGGCGGGCACCCTTGCCAACTGACAGATGAAATCAGGTAGGAGAGATATGACCAAAATTGCAGGCTCCCTTGTCTACTGCCAGTCAAACTGAGAAGGAGATTTTTCATTACAATGGCAGGTCCGATTTACTAATGCCAGTTACAATGAATGGAGTTGGAGAGTTTCCGTTATAATCGCAGGCCTCCTTTCCTACAGTCAAACACAGTCGATGAGGGGAGTTTTGATTACAAATGCAGACCCTTCTCCTACTGACAGTCACTATCGATTAGGGGAGTTTTTATTATAATGGCAGCCCCACCTTTCTAGATCGCTACAAGTCGACTTCAATATATGTATGTATACATATATTAACTGCTGCTAAATAGTACATTTTATCAACAAACGGATTGTGCAATCAGACGCCTTTCTTTTTTTTTTAATCTACATGGATGGTCCTATGATATTTTCTTGTATCTTCTCTATGTCTGCTAGATTGAGTTAGAAACTTTGAACAGGGTGAAATAAGGGTACAGTTTTCACATATTCCTTTATCTTTTGCAGACTTATGTGGCAGCTGGAAGCATAAAATTTGGCTCACATATGGCCATTTTTTGTGCCAAAGTGTATGCCGAATTTGATGATTTCATCATTCAAATAAGTGTGTCAAACTATAAATTATACATCTAAAAATTACAGCATTTACCTACAATCAAACAATGCAGCACTATCTAACATATAAAGGATCAAGATACGACAAAAAGTCATAAGACCAAAGTTGTAGATCACTCCAAATTGGGATTTGCGATATGGCTTACCATTTCACAACCAATTACATCGAAATGAAGGTCTGCACTGTCTTTAAAATTGCCTCCATATTTCGATATTTAAACATTTGAATATCCTGGAATTTTTCCATAGGTTACAGGCTACAAGCTATAATTCTGCAAAATTTAAATTTTCTAGCTTGTCTGGGAGATTGTGTCCGCCATCTTGATTTGGCCTCATATGCCCTAGATTTTCAATTATGTTCTTTCCACGAGCTGTACCTGGTCTGCTATCAGCATCGTTTCCCAAATGTCTTCCTAAGTTTGATGATGATGATGTTTGTTGTTTAAAGGGCCTAACAGCTAGGTCATCAGCCCGTAATGGTACGAGATAGAACGAAAAGACATGATAATTAAAATCTTAAAATATATACTGACTAGAACTTAAAACAAATGATTATGAAAATAAAATAATCAGTGCATCTAATTCGCAATGCCTTATTTCCTGATAAAATTATAGAAAATATAGATTACAATGGAATAAGGCATTGCTTTGAAGTATAGAGATATATACCATTCAAGTTAGAAGTTAAAATAACATATTAAAATACACAAACACGAACTAAAATTGTCAATAGGACAAAACTGAGTTACCAAAAATACACTAATAGAAAATACACTCTTACACACAATAAAAAAAGGGCCACTATCCCTCATAAAACAGATGACGAGGTCTGCTGACTGCTCGTCATCTTGTAGGATAAGGGAAATGGCACTCGGGAGTTTTCGACTACGGCGCAGATCAGCAAAGTCCACGCACTCCGTAAGGATGTGTACCACAGTTAGATGACCACCGCAAGTATACACCGGGGGGGGGTTCACCTTTCATGAGGTAGGAGTGTGTTACTACGCCGTGACCGATCCGAAGAAATAATACCACTGCTTCTCTCCAAGAAGCCCGAAGCCAAGTCTTCTATACCTTCATAGTTCTTTTTATCGCTCCCAGCTTATTTGGGAGAGGGGTAGCCTGCCACTCCATCTGCCAATGGGACATAACCAAATGTCTCTGTTGAGAGCAAGTATCACTGGCTGGAACCCTGTAAGGCAACGGGGGCAATGTAACAGTCTCCTTGGCAGTCTTATCAGCTAACTCGTTTCCCTCTACACCCATGTGGCGTGGGAGCCACATAAATATAATTCTGGTGCCAGCATGTGAACACCCGGCCAGCAGATCCTGGATCTGCTGCACCAGAGGGTGCCAAGGGAAATATGTATCTATAGATTGTAGCGCGCTCGAGGAGTCGGTACACAGCAGAAAGTGCTGGCGCTCATCGGACAGTGTGTACCGCAGTACTTCACAGATATCATAGAGCTCGGCTGAGTACACACAACAGACTTTCGGTAGAGGGAAAAGAAACCTGTTATTGTCGACAACGAACACACAGCCTACTCCCACTTCTGCCCTCAAAACATCCGTGAAAACAACTAACGAATTGGGGTACCAGCCAACAATGGACAGGAAGAGTCTCAGATAAATGGAAGTGTCCCTGTTCTCCTTCAGGCCGGTGTGCAAATCAAGAATAATTTCAGGTTGTCATATTATCCACGGAGGTACCCTACTTTGTCGTCTGACAAGACAAGGAACCGAAGGTACATAAAATAATCTGTGACTGCTATCTGAGCGTATTCCAACTGGCTGCGATGCTTGAGGGTGAACAGCGTACAGACGATGGTTTCCATTGTGTAATATGCAAGGATAGCTTGGGTGAAGTGAAATCTGTCACAAATTTGCAGCATAGGACGGAAGTATTTGCTGGCGCCTCAGGTGTAAAGGCGGCACACCAGATTCAGCAAGCAGGCTAGCAATGGGGCTTGTACGAAAAGCTTCCGTTGCCAACCTAACTCCGTTGTGGTGAATGCAATTCAGTTTCGCAAAGACGCTTTGCCTTGCTGATCCATATGCTGCACTACCGTAGTCTAACCTTGATAAAATATGTGCCATACAAAATCATAGGAGCAGAGTGCGGTCTGCCCCCAAGTAGTGCTGCTAAGAAACTTCAGAATATTAAGCTTCTTAGCACATTTCACTTTTAACTGCTGCACGTGTGACTCCCACGATAATTTGATATTGAAAAGGAGCCTAAGAAATTGGTATGTGTCAATTACAGGAAGAGTAACATTCCCTAAATAAAGTTCATGATGGGAGTGAAGAATGTGCTTCCGGCAAAAGTGTACAACAGAGGTCTTTGCGCTTGGAAACCAAAAGCCATGTTCTAAGGTCCACTGTTCCACTCTCCTAATTGCTCGCTGTAATTGTCACTCGCTGACGTCCATATTTTGAGAGCTATAATGCACCAAAAAAATTTAATAGACACAATATAGTCTTACTGACTGGTTTTAAATAGTTAAAATTAGTTTTTATCAATGTAATATTAGACCTTATGGAACATTTTATAATAATGAACTGGGTACAGGGCCCTAACCTATCTTTGGTTTAAGTCCTTTTCTAGCTGATGATCCTAACTAAGAGTAAGTGAAACATGCCCTAGTTCTAATATCTGTATAATGGTTAGGCCCTATACCCTAAATATAAGGATTGTTATGTATTGGAAAGGTGGTTCAATTAATGTTGTAACTTCTATATTCTGAAAACCAATATGGTTTATAATGAGATTCATAACTTGCGATTTGGGGAATTGACAAGAAAGTTCAAATTCTTTAATGTGACACCACTATATGCAATACAGGTCATTTCAGTGGAGCTAATACTTTGCTGGAATATTTAACAGGAAGATAGATGTTGTTATTCCCTTGCTGTCATCATATGTAAGAGAAAAGTGGAATACCATGGAAAAAGCAAATTATGAAGAAGGGCATGAACATTTACAGGAGGCTTGCAGCAGTGTTGAAATTGTAGAAGCGCTTATATTTTTCCAAAAAACAACTAAAAGAAGAACACCTGAAAAATTATTAACATCAACTCACTGAATTGTGCATCATGTTTTCGGGAGCAACTGTGGACTCGAATCTAGAAGCTTTATGTCATGCAAGATGGATGGCCAAAGGAACTTACTCATTGAAGATGTTCCTCCTTCGTTCTCAGTTGTTCGTCAGCGTACGTGAACTGGATGGCCTAAAGAACATTTGTTTGTTTGTTTGTTTGTTTGTTTGTTTGTTTGTGGTAAAAGCATATGCAAAGTGGTGGTTTCTAAGTTCATCAGTAATTGGATCATACAGTGACTTGTGCTTGTTGAAAAAGTTAAAACAGTATGAAAAAGTAAATGCAAGGGTGTCTTAAAGTGCTCTAAAGAAGTTCTGTCAGCACTTATGGTATTTAAACGAAGAGAATTTTATGGTGTCACTGTTTGGTGTTAAGGTTAGCAAAGATCTATGGTTTGAAATCTGAAGCGGGAAACCTTGGTAACGGAAAGGAGGTAGTACACTGTTCTACCTGGTACAGTTCGAAAACTTTTTATGTAGATAATAATTCTATAAATTTAAATTTAGCCGTTTAGCACGAGCTATTGAGAATATATCCCTTTCAGACCGAGTACGCACAATTGTGCGGGTTCGTATTTTAGTTATCCCTGGCCGTATTTGATGTTTTTTCGGCGCTAGACCGGACTGCAGTGATTGTGCGGGACTCGTGGCGTGTATTTCAATTGCTTTTAGTATGCGCTTGACCGCCAGGGCGAAGGAAGAAGAGTTTAAAAAGCACAGTTGATCGGCGAGATGACGGGAAGCAGTAGTGCCAAAATTAAGTATTTATTTATTGCATGTATATTAATCTAGAAGCTTTACTGAATACCGGAATATATTCAATGAAGTGTGTACATTGGTTAGTGAACGTAAATTTTGCAGATACATCATCGTATATGATACAACGAGGTTTTGAATTTTGATATGCACAATTGTGTGGGTCCTGCTTTTCGGATGTTAGTTTTTATTTTGTAAAATAAACTATCAATATGTGTATTGAGGAGCATTTTAGTAAGTTTTTGACATACAAACAAAAATTCACACCTCCAGTTTTCTTTCAGGTCTGAAAGGGATATCAAAATCTATATTAAAAGATTACATATGAAATCTTTTACACAGGTAAAGGAATTGACTTCAAGAGTTTGGACACATTGAAGAAGTATAGATTTAGATTTCTTAAATATAGATCCTGATTTTTGGCATGATAACATTTCCTACCTTAATGCCAAAGAGACTATGAAAAATTTTATGGTGGTAAATGATACGGCAGGGCGAAAAGTAAAGTTAATGCAAGATTTTAATGGACTCTTAACAGCTGATGGAGATCAAAGATAATTCATTTAGTAATGTATGCAAGATCACCACAGAAAAGACACTGTAAAGAATACTGTGCTAAAAATGGTACTGATTTATAGTGTTTTTAACACTTTTTGTATTATTCTATTATATAGTAATACATTATTTCCCTGGCCGAGGTGGTAAAGGCATACTCAGCTCACCCGGAGGGACGTGGATTTGATTCCCCATCAGGAAGTCGAAAAATTTAAAAACATTTCCACTTCCAGAGGTACATATGGTCAGTCTACACCAGAAATTACCAGGTTAAATCTTCAGCCCGGGCAAAGGAGGCCGGGCGTAAAACTAACCACTCTACTCCATCAATTGCCGAGGTTATGGATGGTGGAAGCCTTTATCTTCCACCCCTCAAAGCACCTTCATGGTCTTTGCGGAGATGACTTACCTTAAACATTATTTAATTATATTTACGTATATTTGCAAATATATATATATGTTAATTTCAACTGTTTATGAGGATAGAAGAATACATATCTTTTTTCAGTATTTTAGTCTTATTTGGATATTTAGGTCCAGTGGCGGCAAGGGTTAACATTAACTAATTGTAAAGAAATTTGGCACCGTATCAAAACATGCCAAAAAATTAAAAAAAATGTGTTGAAAACACTCAACACTTTTGTGGAACCCCAATCAATCAATCAATCAATCAATCAATCAATCAATCAATCAATCAATCAATCAATATTGATCTGCATTTAGGGCAGTCGCCCAGGTGTCAGATTCCCTATCTGTTGTTTTCCTAGCATTTAGTTAAATGATAGCAAAGAAATTGGAAATTTATTGAACATCTCCCTTGCTAAGTTATTCCAATCCCTAACTCTCCTTCCTATTAATTAATATTTGTCCCAATTTGTCCTCTTGAATTCCAACATTATCTTCATATTGTGATAATTCCTACTTTTAAAGACACCACTCAAACTTATTCGTCTACTGATGTCATTTCACGCCACCTCTCCACTGACAGCTTGGAACATACCACTTATTGTTGCAATTTACAAACTCCGTCATATAGATCCGTACTGATACAGCTTAATTAAGAATTAGCATTAGGTTTAATGGTCCACCCAATCAATTGAAGATATCCCTTGGTAAGTTATTCCAATCCGTAACTCTCCTTCCTATTAATGAATATTTGTCCCATCAATGCATTAATTAAAACTGAGAGGATTTTTCCTATGTGTGAAACTCACAACCTAACTTTCAACCCCGTTTATCATCATACCATTGGACCATTAATCCTAATGCTAATTCTTAGATAAACATACCACTTAGTCGAGCACCTCGTCTCCTTTTTCCCAAGTCTTCCCAGTCCAAACTCTGCAACATTTTTGTAACACTACTTTTTTGTCGGAAATCACCCAGAACAAATCGAGCTACCGGTACATTTCTTTGGATTTTTTTCCAGTTCTTGAATCAAGTAATCGTGGTGAGGGTCCCATACACTAGTTGGGGTCTTACCAGAGGCTTATATGCCCTCTCATATACATCCTTACTACAACCCCTAAATACCCCCATAACCATGTGCAGAGATCTGTACCCTTTATTTATAATCCCATTTAGGTGATTACCCCACTGAAGATCTTTCTTTACCCACCCAGGTCTTACGATTCCCATAAGGAACTTTCACCCCATCATGAAGTAATTAAAACTGAGAGGATTTTTCTTATTTGTGAAACTCACAACCTGACTTTTAACCCCGTTTATCATCATACCGTAGCCTAATGTCCATCTCACAACATTATTGAGGTCATTTTGCAATTGCTCACAATCTTATAACTTATTTATTACTACTACTATTTATTTATTATTTATTTATTACTCTATACAGAATAACATTATCTGCAAAATCCTTATCTCTAACTCCACCTCTTTACTCATATCATTTATATACATAAGAAAATATAAAGGTCCAATTATACTCCTTTGAGAAATTCCCCTCTTAATTATTACAGGGTCAGATAAAGCTTCGCCTACTCTAATTTTTTTAGTTCTATTTACTAGAAATATAACTACCCATTCAGTCACTTTTTTGTCTAGTCCAATTGCACTCATTTTTGCTAGTAGTCTCCCATGATCCACCCTATCAAATGCCTTAGACAGGTCAATCACGATACAGTCCATTTGACCTCCTGAATCCAAGATATCTGCTATATCTTGCTGCAATCCTACAAGTTGAGCTTCAGTGGAATAACCTTTTCCTAAACCCGAACTGCCTTCTATCAAACAAGTTATTAATTTTGCACACATGTCTAATATACAGTAATCAGAAAAAATGCTGTCCCATAGCTCACAAGTAATGCATGTCAAGCCTCTTATTTTCAGATTTATGTCTATTACCCTTTTCTTTATACAAAGGGGCAACTATAACAACTCTCCATTCATTTGGTACAGCTCCTTCATGCAAACAATAATCAAATAAGTACTTCAGCTATGTTACTATATCCAAACCCATTGTCTTTAGTATATCCCCATAAATCTTATCAATTTCAGCTGCTTTTCTAGTTTTTAACTTTTGTATCTAATTGTAAATGTCATTGTTATCATAGGTAAATTTCAATACTTCGTTAGTGTACCAGAGGTACACCCACCCTGTACATTTAAATTAAGCGCCTTGGAGAATGCCATCTGATATATGAAGTTTGCAACAACTAATACAAGAAGTCTGAACATTTCTCAACAGATGTCACTACCATAAACTTATGTTGTGACCTTTGGTGTGAAGATGAACTATTAAAATTCTAGAGTAATTTTATATGTAATGGTTTCCTAAACTGGAATGTTTGGAGTTTGTTTTTTGATTTTCAAAAGTTTACAACACTTCTATCATTTCCCGCCAACTTATGATGTTGGCCAATGAAAAATTACGTACATTTATTTTTCTACCAATCAAAATTTTCTGGTATTTATTTGATTATCCAATAAGAATTGGGGGTGTGCCAGGCCTTAGCCCAGAGTTTTCTGGAATTTTCCCCTTGGGTATAAATGCTGGCACATTTTCGGATCAGGTTGTCTTAGTGATCGTTCCAGTCTAGAGTGTGTTTATAAAGGAGGCAGAGGCGCCTCGTCCATCTTCGAGAGGTCCACCAGCTCAAGATAATGGCAGATCCTGATTAAAATCTGATAGTCTTTCTCAGCTAGCTCGAGAGGAAGGTTTTGAATCTTTAGTAATGTAACTTCAATTTCTTAAAATGTAAGTTTCAAACAAGTCTAAAGAACTTAACCGAAAACAGGGAATAGAGTGTGAGATACCCTCTCGTATTCCCTCTCAACTTGATTTTGAGGTGACTATGATTTTGTAACTTGTAATTTCTTAACTTAAATATTTTTCTCCATCTAGTCACCTCAGCAGTATATGCTTAGCCTGTGTAACGTCAGGCCATAAGCCCAAAAAGGGTTTTATGCATTTAATGTAAATTTCTAGGAATGTCTCCTTACCCTTTTGGTTTTTAGGCCAGTAATTGAACCTTTTGTTTTCACCAAAGACCACGTAGAATGGGTACTTATTACCCCTCGTTTAACTTCATTTATGTCAATGTTAAAGATACTAGACTGTTGAGCAGTTTGATTTTGCTAAATGTAGCTTGTGCCTTTGATAGGCTTAGGAAGTGTGAATTTTCTGGAAATAGATTCCTAATGTAAGAGTTTCAAACAAATTTATTAAAAAACCACCATTCCAATACTTTACAATCTTTAAGTTTAAAATACAAATATTACATATATCTTAAAAGAGGACATGTTTCACTTAGGCTTTGTAAACATCTTCAGCCATACTTAATCTAAAGCTAAATCAGGGCCCTGAACTTGGTTCCTCATTAAAGTATAATACATGCTTTCATACAAGATAAAATAGTCATAAAACTCTGGTCTATGGAGAAAGCGATGCTTAACTGCAACTAAAATTCAATAATGAACTTGTCATCGTATTATATGTACATTGAATGAATACTAGAGTTTGTCTAAAAAAGTACAAGTTGGTTATTTGTAGAATGAGAATTCGCAATGTAGCGCGTGATGAAAACCCTCCCACATCTAAGGCTTTATTGAGCACCCTATTTGTTGAATCTACGCTAGACAGCTCACAACTACAATCGATTACAAAGATTATTCTAGAAGGAGATACAACACTTCTATACTGATGCTTCAAGCGCCTTTTGACCTTATCACGCAACCACTTGGGAGTTAACATCTCTACTGTAATTCTACGTACCTGATTCTCAATCAACAACGTTTGAAGATTTATTTTTCAATATTTTAATTAATCCATGCTTCATTAATATCAAATAATTTGTACAATCCAAATGTATGTCACATCATTATGACTATGTCTCGTTCTACAAATAACCAACTTGTACTTTTTAAGACAAACACTAGTATTCATTCAATGTACATATAATACTATGACAAGTTCATTATTGAATTTTAGTTGCATTCAAGCATCGCTTTCTCCACAGACTAGAGTTTTATAACTGTTTTATCTTGTATTAAAGCATGTATTACTGTATACTTTAATGAGGAACCCACTTCAGGCCCTGACTTAGCTTTAGATTAAGTATGGGTGAAGATGCTTACAAAGCTTAAGCAAAACATGTCCCATTTTAACATATATGTAATATTTGTATCTTAAACTTAAAGATTGTAAAGTATTGGAATGGTGGTTTTTTAATAAATTTGTTTGAGACTTTTACATTCTGTACTCCAATACGGCTATCATAATGAGACACATAACATGTAATAGATTCATCTGTAAATTTTTAGAGCAAAGATGCTTTTCCTATTAATGTAAAGGTTGAATGGTGCACTTGGAAGGCTGGAATAGTATAATGTTTGGAGATTAGTCTCCTAGATAATTTTGTGGAGCAAAGGTGCTCTTGTAAGAGATATTATTGAAGGGAGCAGTGGTTGCTCTTGTCACATTGGCAAGGTAGGAGCTTCAAGCTCGTATTGTTAATTAATGTTATTTAATTGTTCTATGAATTCGTTATATTCCTTCTCGAGCTCATTGTGGTACCTGAGATTTTGTTATTCGCTTAGCGAATTGCTTATGTTCAAAGTTATCATCTCAAAAGAAAAGAAAGAAAAAAGGGAAAGAAATAAAACTGCCAATTTTAAAGTTTTAAATCAATCTTTCGATTTTCGTATATCCACCCATTCATGCCCGCACCTTCTTTTACCTTGTAAACCACAGTATCCCTGTAACAGTACCTATTAGTCACCTCCTCTATCTGGACATTATCTTTGTAACCAACAATCTTTACATACTGGTACTGCTGACTGAATACTTCTGCCATCTTAAGTTCCTCGCATACACAATCCCCTTGTTCATTAATGATTCCTGGAATGTACTTCTTGGAACCTGTTTCTACCTTAAAGTATCTTAAAGTACCTATACATACCCTTCCATTTTTCAATAAAATTTGTACAACTGGCAAGTATGCTTGCTATCATGTTATCCTTAGCTGACTTCTTTGCTAGATTCAATTTATCCTTACTTCCACAGACATTTCTAACTCTTTTTTTTTTTTTTTTTGCTAGTCATTTTACGTCGGACCGACACAGATAGGTCTTACGGCGACGATGGGACAGGAAAGGGCTAGGAGTGGGAAGGAAGCGGCTGTGGCCTTAATTAAGGTACAGCCCCAGCATTTGCCTGGTGTGGAAATGGGAAACCACGGAAAACCATTTTCAGGGCTGCCGACAGTGGGGTTCGAATCTACTATCTCCCGAATACTGGATACTGGCCGCACTTAAGCGACTGCAGCTATCGAGCTCGGTTTTCTAACTCTTTAATTCTTTAAATATCTTTTTTTTGCTAGGGGCTTTACGTCGCACCGACACAGATAGGTCTTATGGCGACGATGGGAAAGGAAAGGCCTAGGAGTTGGAAGGAAGCAGCCGTGGCCTTAATTAAGGTACAGCCCCAGCATTTGCCTGGTGTGAAAATGGGAAACCACGGAAAACCATTTTCAGGGCTGCGGATAGTGGGATTCGAACCTACTATCTCCCGGATGCAAGCTCAGAGCCGCGCGCCTCTACGCGCACGGCCAACTCGCCCGGTCTTTAAATATCTGGTAAGTATATTATCTATTAAATGACTTAATTCTATTCCTTTCTTTACATTACTTCTACAGTTCAACACTAACATTTTTATGTCATCCCTACTTCCAGATCCCTGTACCCTTATCACCTCTTGCTAGACCACCCAATTTCCCTAAACGTACCTCCCTATAACCCTTCCCTACAAATTCCCTAACTTACATGTACCACTGCTGTTTAAGTAACGGCCATATGAGCGCAGATCCCTATCTCGAAATCGGTGATAGGCCTGTACATCTGTCTCACAAGAACACCTGGTATTTGTACTGTCTGGCTGATCATCAATTCTCCTTCTCACTGTACCATTAGACCATATTACAGAAAGACAATCTGGGATAGATCCCTGACATGATGCTGTCTAACTGCATATATATGACAAATCAAACTTCATGCCTATATAGTTTCTTCAGTTTTGTCCAATGTTCACATACTGATAAAACAAACATCATAGTGTAATTCCTGTTTGATGTTCTAGGTTTCGTGAACAATAGTGAAGTAAATATTTAAAAAATTAGTCTCACAGAACTTTGAGATGAAGGAGGAAAAAAATTCTAGATAAATAAATACAACATATGAAGTCTTTGCAAGCTTAGTTCAGATGGTAGAGGCATTCAACAAGAAACCTGCAGCAATTAGCAATACTATACAGTATATAGTACAGTTTCATCTTCAGTTTGAACTGACAGGCCAAACTGAGACAGTCCTATCTGTTCCAGTTCCTAGTCACACACATGCAGATCACACTGTCATGTCATGTCATGTCACGTCGTCTTCAGTCCACCCTGTAATCTGGTTGAGTGTAGATGTGCACACGTTTTTCATCGGGAAAATATCAGCTGATGAACTGCTTGTACATGCAGCAACTGCATGTCTTAAGACGAGAGAATGGAAACAATGCAGAGTATGGAGGAAAGAGTGGTTGAATCAGAACAATTATACCCATATAAATTTGTTGCAAGGCCACACAAGTGTACTAAAAAATTGGCACAATTACTTACGTATGGATGGACCTACACTTTAATTTTTGCTTTTCACAGTGGAGGGAGATCTCTGAACCTCTCCATAAATTCAGATAAAAAGCTTTTTGACCACATTGGCCAAGAATGCAATGCAGGAGAAAGACAACATTTCACAATCCAGGTAGAGACTAGATTGACTGAGCATTTGGACTGCTGGTCGGCCATGATTCCCTCATAATCATCCATTCCATCTGCCAGGCGCCATGTCCTGCAGTTAGAATTCTCATAGTCCAACAGTCCAAACAGTTGGCTGGCCGGCCACGTTATACACGTCAGTTTTGCATTTCAATTTGCAACTGATCAGGTCGATCAGAAGGCGAAACTGTACATGTATGGGGCCTCTAAATCTCATCATAACCTGTAGCCATCCTCAGAGAGGTTTTCCCGAACTTTTCCATTTAAGAAATCCTGAGATAGTATCAGATTTAAAATTCTACGCCTCCTCTCCCAATCTTTGTCAAAAGGATGTCCAAACACATATGGACAGTAAAATTGCAAATCCAACAACACTCAGAAAAAACATTTCATAAAGACAATGTGGATACAAAATTAAATATGCTGAACACTGCCACAGGCAACATTTCAGGATGGATTAAAACATTACGCCTGTCTGTGATAACAGAGTAGCAATCATAATGTCTCAACTGAGTCTGGATTTCCTTTTGTTTACAAGCGTCAGACTTTGTCTTTCTTATTTTTTGTTTGACCTCTCTAGGTCAACTCATTGTTATCTTCTCATCCTAATGGAATAATGTTTATGATGCCTACGCCACCTTCCATTTACTCCCTTCTCCTTACCTTATTTTAAATCAATACCCTCATTCCTGAATGGGACAAATATCTTCCTTTCATTAATGTTGTGAGCAGCTGACAATCCCCTTGTTTCTCACCAAAATATTATCTACTACCAATCAACATAAAATGAATAGTCGCAAAACGTATATTTTGACGGATTAAAATCCAGGCTATAAAATTAAAGAAAAAGAAAAAAACAACTCAAGCAACCGTGCGCTGCAAGTGATTAGTAACTTGACGCACCTCGATACCAAATGACAATAACTGCTACATGTCCTACTATCCTCATGGTCATGGAAAAAAAAGGGGACTAAAAAAGGTAACTATTTATGTATCATCAATCAACAATGATCTTCATTTAGGGCTACTGCCCACACAGCAGATTCCCTAACATCTCCTTTGGTAAATTATTCCAATCCCTGAGTTAATTTCTTCCTACAATTTGTTCTCTTGAATTCCAATTCAAATTTAATATTAAGAGCTTTCCTACCTTTAAAAGCTCCACTCAAGCTTATACATCTACCAATGTCATTCCACACCCTATCTCCATTGACAGCTCAGAACATACTGCTTAGACAGGCAGCTCGTCTCCTTACTCCCAAGACTTTCCAACCCAAATTTGGCAACATTTTCTAAACATACCTCTACTGTCAGAAATCAGCCAGTGCTGATACTGAGCCATAGGCTAGTCTTATTGGGGTCTTAAAAAGTGACTTTAGTTATACGCCATCTGCTCTTACATCCTTGCTACATCACATAAATACTTTCAGAACTAGCCTATATGAAGAAATCTGAAACTTTGATTTACAACCTCATTAAATATGAGTACCCCAATGATAATCTTCAGACATAACAACACCTTGACCGAGCTCGATAGCTGCAGTCGCTTAATTGCGGCCAGTGTCCAGTATTCGGGAGATAGTAGGTTCGAACCCCACTATCGGCAGCCCTGAAAATGGTTTTCCGTGGTTTCCCATTTTCACACCAGGCAAATGCTGGGGCTGTACCTTAATTAAGGCCACGGCCGATTCCTTCCCACTCCTAGCCATTCCTGTCCCATCGTCGCCATAAGACCTATCTGAGTCGGTGCGACGTAAAGCAACTAGCAAAAAAAAAAAAAAAAAACAAAAAAAACAACACCTTGGTAAATACAGTGGTCTCCATGAGGTACTTTCACTCAGTTAATACAGTCATTAACCCTGAGTAAATGAGCTACACAATTTTATGAACCTTGGCTAGGTCAGTAACTCTCACTGTACTGATTCTCATAACAGCTCCTCGTAGATTGTTTCCAACAGCTCTATCTCAGTCCAAAACTTTCAAACAAAATGCAGAAACTAGAGTACTGGGTTATTGGCTACACAGGGCACGAAGATAGGAGCGTCTGAAGAAGTACTGGGAGGACCGCAAAGCCCGAACAATCCCTTCAAAGAGACCTGAACGACGGACTGACTAAAGTGATCCTATGCGGTCATAAAAGAATAATAATAACAACAATAATAATAATAATAATAATAATAATAATAATAATAATAATAATAATAATAATAATAATAATAATAATATTCAGTTCCATTATATTGATATTTCATACCTTTGCTGCCTGGATGAGAGGTGGAGGTCCACCTTTAGAGGTTCCCGAGAAAACTGGACAGATAAAAACTGATATCTGCGAAGTATTCCCTGTGCTTACACTGGCAGAATGATGAACCCAATTCTCAGTCACTTCTATAGACTCGTCATCTATTTCCAACCCCACCAGTTGACTTCCTTCATTGCCCATCCTCTTGATAACCTAAATGTTATGCCTTATGGAGTGCATGTAGTTGACAGGGTCGAAACTTGCCAAGTTGCTTTCCCTTACATGAAAATATTCCACGTTTCACGTAAGGGCAGTGTTTCCTTTTTTTGGATGTACACGTAAAACGATGACATATTACACGTACACTGATGATTTTTCCTGGTTGTCGTCCTACACTATTTGTAACTGATCGCATTAAATACGATATGTATTGCAAAGTGATCAGCAAGGCATATCAAGTTATTAGGGCTTGTACATACTCATTCTCTGAAATCAATCATATCTGCCGCATATTCTTCCTAAAATTAATACATGGTGTTGTACGGTCAAAAAACAAATTTAATCACGATGTAATCCAAGGTTGGCAGTTGCGTTGCCGGCAGTTGGCAATATTGAATGTGGGTTCACGGCCTACTGGAGAGAACCCGCGCAGCCAACGAGCTAGAATAACATAGAGAGTTGATAGTCTCGTCCGCGACATCGTACCGTACGGTTCGTTGTGTTCGAGGTTTCGTGTTCGGTGTCTGAAGCTTCTAGAACTTACTCCTGCGTTCGAGTGCTAGCTTGCGTGTGTTTGTGCAGTGGTGGCATGAGTTCTGATAGTGGAGGTACTCGGGACTTTCATCCCGCGTCAAATAGTAATGTTGAACGGGAAGAAGAAGTGAAAATGGATACAAACGTGAATGATAGTTCTCCTCCTACCCCTTCGTTGAAAACTTCAACTCAATGCAATACTAACCCTCCCCCTCCTGTTCAACCTCCTAATACTAGTGCATGTAATTTATACCCATTAAACCACCCAGGACCGTATCTTGTTTTTGTTTCATCCAAACAAGGCAATAACATTGGCAACCTACACCCTATGGCTATAGGGCGTTTACTCCACGAAAGGAACTTTCCTGTTAAATCCATCCAGTATAAAGGCCGTAACAGGATTCAGGTAAACTTTCACTCTCCTAATCATGCTAATGACTTTCTGCAGAATAAGTTCCTTGATACACACAAGTTGCATGCCTTTATTCCTCACTCCAATATCTTCCGCGTAGGCATTATACGCGGTGTTGAGAAAGATCTAACTGAATCCGATATTCTTACTTTACTTCAGAGTGACGTCAAAGTTCATTCAGTTCATCGCCTACGCCGTAAATCCCTCCAAGATGGTCAGGCAGTATATCTACCCACCGGCTCCGTAAAGATTGTTTTTTGCTCCAAAACTTTGCCCAAATATGTTTCAATCTATCATGTAATGTTAGAAGTCAATCCCTTTATATTTTACCCCATTATTTGTTCCAAATGCCAGCGTTATGGACACACCATACGCAATTGCCAGTCCACTAACTTTCGCTGTCGCAACTGTGGTTTGAATCATCCTACCTCAGACTGCCTTGCTAATGTCAAATTATGTGTACATTGCAATCGGGAACACGAAACGGGTTCATCAGATTGTGCTGTTCATCAGAAGCAAGTGGAAATCAAAAAACTCATGTGCACTGATAACATCTCCTACTCAGAAGCTTCTGCTCGCCTATTTCCACCTACTTATTCTGAGTATAATAACATTCAACAATTTCCTCCCCTACCCTCTCAACATCCTTCTCCTATACCAGACGCCCCTCGCAAACGCAAATTCACACAAGTGATTGTTAAGGATTTGCCACCTAAACCTTCTCCCGGCTATGATAGAGCTGCGTATCTCCAGCTAGTGCAATCCACTACATCCTCTCGCCCCTCTCAATCTCTGAGTTATCAATACCCCATTCAACCCAGTCAGCCCACTCCCTCAACATCGAGCCCGTCAATGCCTCTGCAACCCGCACAGCATCCTCAAACAGGTACTACACTCCCTCAGCGAGAACATGTTCATCAGTGTGTTCTCAATCTTCTCCTGCAGCTTACTCAACTAATTGGAGATCACCCCAATATCTTACCCGTTATTAGTCAACTTCGCGAAAGTTTACACCTTATCTTTAATAATGGTAGTACGCATCCTTCAATGGAATGCTAGGAGCCTACAGAATAAACAATACGAATTCAAAATTCTCATGCACGAAACATCTCCTCATATAGTCGCTTTGCAAGAAACTTGGTTTTCTCATACAACTCACTTTTATTTTCCAGGATATTCTATCGAACGCCATGACGGACCAGGATTTGATGGTGTCGCACTTATGATACATACTTCGTTATCGTACACTCCATTACATCTCCAGTACTTAATACCAAATACCTATTCCATAGGTCTTATATATCAGAACACGTATGTTATAAACTTGTATAATCCCCCTGATAACTACATCTCTTTTGCCCAATGGTTCAAATTTTTTAATCAGTTTCCACCTGATACCCAACTGTTGTTTTTGGGAGATGTCAATATTCATCATACTCAGTGGGGAGCCCCGCTCAACACCTCTAAAGGCACACAGTTCTTACATGCTGTAACTCAACATAATCTCTTGCTTCTGAACGATGGTTCCCCTACCAGGCTCACTCCTCCTGGTTCGTTGCCTAGTGCAGTCGATCTATCACTTTGCCGCAACTCCATTGCCTCTATAACCACGTGGCGGGTACTCAGTGACACTCATACAAGTGATCACTTTCCTATCCTCATTACTTATGGCCACGGGTATATTACTAAAAACCCACTTAACGTCCACTATATCGCTCCGCTACGTTCCCTGAAACAGTTCAATGCTTCGTGCTTTAACTCCTACATGGTAACCCAATTGGAGACCTTCCCTGTAACAGAATTATCCTATCACTCACTGCTCAAAATAATAACACAGTATCTGGACCTATACCATCCTTTTACACCACCATCAAACTCCATGACAACTGGTGCCTATAAATTAAAGTGGTGGGACAGTGAATGTCACCACTTAATCCTTAAACGCAAGAGACTCTTCAAAATTTATCGTAAAACTCTAACCCCTTCACACTACTTTCACCTCAAACATCATATTGCTTATATCAAACGTGTATTCAATCAAAAACGACGACAGACCTGGAAAACTTTTATATCCTCTTTCCATAACCATATTTCTGCATCTCAATTATGGAATGCTATCCGTGCTCTCACCCGAGCTTCCACTCACGTCCCACGCCCTCAAATCCCGCCGACTATTCTGAATGACTTTCTAAGGTCCCTCACTCCAGATCATGCACTTCCACCTTATACTCCAGCTATCTCTGCTTCCACTCGTCAGTGTTCAGTCCTTTCACGTCCCATCACTCTCCCTGAGCTCACGTCCGTTCTTAATTCCTGCAAATCATCCACTCCCGGTCCTGATTATATCTCTTATGCCATGTTACAACAGTTGCCGACCAAAGCCCTACACGTGCTTGTTCAGTACTTTAATTTTGTGTTGCATACTACGACTCCACCTCCCGAGTGGAACACTTTTTTCCTCGTTCCGGTTCCAAAGCCTCGACGTCCAATGACCTCCCCTCACAATATTAGGGGAATAATTTTGCCGTCTTGTATACGCAAACTATTTCTTAAACTCCTGCTCCAAAGGTTTCTCTGGTACTTAGAATATTATTCCCTCCTTCCCAAGTATCAGTATGCTTACTGTAAGGGTCGAAATGCTCAGGATGCGATCAATATGCTTATAATAGACATCTTATTAGCTAAATCTCGAAAAGAACACACTATTGCTGTCTTCCTCGATATACGAGGTGCCTTTGATTCCGTCCCCCTGAATATGTTATGGGATGTGTTATCACAGAAAGGCATCCCAACCACTTTCATAACTCTTCTACGTCATCTGTTAACGTCTCGCACTCTAATCTTCAAACCTCCTCTCACTACGCCATCCCCTCGTCAAGCTACTGTCGGCGTCCCTCAAGGTGATATCTTCAGTGGAATACTGTTTGCTTTATATTTATCCGGCCTCGAACACCTTGCCCTCCAATCTGCCCGAATTCTTATGTATGCCGACGACATAGTTCTCTACTTTTCCCATAAAGACGTAGATGTTGCTCGCAAATGCATAACACGGCTGCTCATTCAAGTTCAGTCCTGGTTACACACTCATGGGTTCTCTTTATCACCCGATAAATGCTCTGCAGTAATCTTTACTACCAAGCGGGTTTACAACTCCGACCCTTTACTGTTCGATACTTATGAAATTCCCATACGTTCGCACCATAAATATCTTGGCATTATACTTGACCGTAAATTACAATTTTCCCAACATATACAACACCTACGCAACTGTACTACCACGTATATTAACCTCTTAAAATCCATTACACGTCGTTCGTGGGGAGCTGATCCTGCTACAGCAAAATTAGTCTACTGCTCCACCATCCGAGCTCGTTTCGATTACTGTGCACATATAATTGATCTTGCATCACCATCTGCCCTTCAATCCCTCAACACAATTCAAAACCAAGCACTACGAGTTTGTTTTGGTGCGTTGTCTACCACGCCTACTAATGCCTTATTAGTTGAAACTGGTGACCCTCCTCTTCTCCTTCGACGCAAATTTCTAGCATCTAAGTATCTCCTCAAACGACTTCTCGTGCTCTCAAATAACCTTCTCCCCAAAATACAATTACTCGCTCAATCATTCTCAACACCTATCACCCCTCCTTGCCGAGCCCCTGCCTTAATTTGGGCATTTGAGTCTGTATCCCCTTTTAAATCTACTATTATTCGTAGTCATGTGCTACCATACTATTCTGTGGCATACGACGTGATTCAATATACTCCTACTATTATTCATTCTAAAGAATCTTCTTTTGCTATGCTTCCTTACCGGCTTTCATGTTTTCCTCTACATTCTAAAAAAGTTCGCATTTCATCCACTAATGCCTGTCCCAATTTTTATACTGACGGATCAAAAAATTCTTGTGGTGTCGGCGCTGCTTTTTATTACGAACAGACTCAGTATGCTGAATTGTTTCACTTATCGTCCCACTTTTCTATTTTTTCGGCTGAACTCCTTGCCATACGACAAACATTACTGTACATCAAACATTCATCCATACAATCTGCTAATATATTCACTGACTCTCTCTCCGTGCTCCAAACACTAAAATCTACCAAGTTTACGCTGAACTGGTATGTTCATAATGTCAAACTCATCCTCTTCAATTTACACCAATCAGGTATCCAAATAACCCTCATTTGGATACCTGCACATAAGAACATACCAGGCAATGAACGAGCCGATCGCTTAGCGAAAGAGGCTTCCCTCTTATCTACAACCCCAGCTACATTTTCTGTTCCAGCCACAGATTTCATATCTCTCCTCAAATCACAACAACGACAAATATGGCAAGACACATGGACAACATCTGCACGTCAGAAGGGCAAATTCTATCATAGTCTCCAACCCATACTACCTACTACTTTCTGGTATCAACACGCCACCTACACTCGTCGTCATATCATCAATATCCTACGTCTTCGCTTTAATCATTCCCTTACACCTCTCTATAAATTTCGATTTCGCTTACAAGCGCATCGCCTATGCCATTGTGGATCTGCAGATGCTGATATCAATCATCTCTTTTTTCAATGCCCATTGTACAACTCTCCTCGCCGCTGCCTGTACTCCAACTTAATACAATACAATTATCCACTCCCCTCGTCAATTGCATGTCTCGTCTACAAGCCCTCTCCCACAATCATACGTATCTTAAATCAGTTCTTAGATCACTCTAATTTACAACTCTAACCCCACTTTCCCACAATACATTGACACTACTTACATATTTCATCATATTCTTATTTGCCTCCCGCTCTCCCTAACGCCTCCTCTTCAAACAAGACACATAGCTACCGTTTATTCTCATCTCCCCCTCCACCGATCGCGTGTACATTTTCATTGATGTTCATATCAACACACTGTCGCCCCTCTTCATCTTTTGTTTACGATTTCACTGACACTTTGCCCCCTCTACATCCCATCATATACGTTGCTCAGATATTTCTTTCCATCTGTCCAAAGTCCTACACTCTCACATATATCCACCCCTCCGTCGTTCTCCTGCCCTCTCCTGCTTGTCCCTTATATGTTGGCCCGGTGTGTATGTTTTGTAGAAGTCGCTGAGACGGCCACTCTAGCGTGAAGATTAGTATACCTTGTGTCCCTGTGCTTTTCCTATATCTCCTAGTCTTGTATACGTCTTTCCTCACTCTCAATTGTCTAGGTGATACGTCTTTTCCTGAACTACTTTAAGTGCTTTGAACCCATTTTGTGAGTCTGCTGCATGGTCTACTTCCCTCAATCTTCAAGTACTTCGTACTCAGAAAACATTGTCAACTGCATTGGTGTTCTACTTTATTGAAATTGTGTGCGTGTGTAAACCTAGTACATATATAATACAGTATTGTGTCTAGGTGAAATAACGAGCCCAAATCAACTTCACGAACAGAACAGAACAGAACAGAACATAGAGAGGCGGAAGCGCTGCCTGGGTGAACCTAATAGAACGAACGTCCGCCATGTTTCCTGTTGTCACACAAGCAAAGGGGCATGGCCTTTTAATGACGAAAAGTGTAGAAAATGCGCATTTTAGAATCGCTGGGGGAGAATTAAAGTCCATTGCCGAAAGCTTGAAGCATGAAAGCGAATACCGCCACTTCATCATATTTCGGCACGAGGCCAACATCACGATCAGTTGACTGTAGGCTAGTTCGAAATCATCGCACAGTGACATACGAATAGGCCTCGAAATCGGTACAAGAGCGTTACCCTGCTTGGCTGTTGTGGTTAAGCGTAAATTAGAATAAAAACGATGGACATAAATACTGTATTTATGACAGGAAACCTTAAAATCATAGGGACCTATAATAAGTTACAACCTCATTCTGTTAATATTTTTAAAATTATTGCATACTCATGAGTACTGTGTTCCTTTCTTAATCTGTTTACCTTCCCGGGTTGGTTTTTCCCACGGACTCGGCGACGGATCCCACCTCTACCACCTCAAGGACAGTGTTCTGGAGCGTGAGATATTGGGTCGGGGGATACAACTGTGAGGGAGGGCTGCACCTGCTATTCTGAACAGGGGCCTTGTGGGGGGGAGAAGGAAGCGGCCGTGGCCTTAAGTTAGGTACCATCCCGGCATTTGCCTGGAGGAGAAGTGGGAAACCACGGAAAATCACTTCGAGGATGGCTGAGGTGGGAGTCGAACCCACTTCTACTCAGTTGACCTCCACAGGCTGATAGAATCCCGTCACAGCCCTCGTGCCCCTTTTCAAATTTCGTGGTGGAGCTGGAAATCGAACCCGGGCTTCCAGGGGCGGCAGCTGCTCACGCTAACCAGTGTACCACAGAGGCGGCCCATGAATACTTTACCACAATAATCGTTTAGTGTAATTATTTATTATAATATAGGGGGATATCATGTTTCTCCCATTACCATATCATACTGGGATTACTAGCTTGAAAGTTGTCCATTATGAACTGTGGCATAGTTTTAAAAACCAAGGCAACAGACATCTACAATAAAGGCTGTATACATTTCAAAAATAGCAGTAAAATGCTGTATATATCATACTTGGTGTACGTTTGAACGAAATAAGTGATTTTTTGTGGTTACGTTTTCTTGGTGGTGGGCGTTCCATTTCCTTTATTTGTAAATGTGAATGAAAATTAAATAGGGCTGGAAATGTACAGAGCATAAGCAACTGAATTGAGTGATCTCTTTTCGCCCTCACAACGCATTGTTCAGTTAATTCCTTGTTCTTTAAACGAAATGTGAAACAAAATTCGACAAATAATTACCGTGGCTATCCGTACTTTCGCTAAGTAAACAATAAAATGGATTTAATTACAAACAGAAATTACAAAAAGGAATCTCGGCTATAATTCAGTAATACTTACTTAAAGTACGATATATCCTTGGTTTTATTACTCCGATTAGTACAACCATACGCTGAGCTTACGGCTGGCATTCTTGAAAGCGAGAATCTATCTTTTCACTTCTTAAAACTTAGGGAATTAAATTGGCATGCACGATCTCCCTGTAACCTCAACATATGCTCTCGCGCCAATTCGCTTTGTTTTGACAACCGTTAAGATGGCTGCCCCTTATCAACTTGCTTCAAGCAGGGAGCGCTGATGTCAGGTATACAGCCCCTCTATTCTAGCTCGTTGCTCGCAGCGCTTCTTTAAGCCAAATACAGTATTTGTATTTGTTTAAGCCTCATTCACAATGCAAACGTAACGTAAAGGCCGGTCTCCAATTAAATGTTAACTGGTGACACCATCAGCATGTTAAATGTTAAATGTCAAATACTGTTTCATTTAACATTGTGTCCACACCAAATACAGTAGAGACAATACGAGACACTGAGCGAGATATCGAGGGACAGCTATTGGAGCTCACTCTAGCGGATAGACCTGAACGGTACTGATTCTGTCATAAGAGCACGTGTATTTTTGTGTGAAGTTTTTGGTGTTATCTATGCGTTTTCAGTGAGTTGACATAATTAAATAATAGCGTGTGTCATTCTTTGATATCTCCTCTCAACATGAGGGGAAAGGTATGTGCTGTGTTTGGCTGCAGTAATTACGAAGTAGAGAAAAATGCGCGGTCGTTCTTTAGGTTCCCTCGTGACAAGAACATGTAAGTAATATTGTGTTTGCATATATATTCTTCCAGTTACAGAGATTTTTATAGTACTTCATAATCTTCTGACCTGCTCGACCCATGTTTTAACGGGCTTAAAATATAATACGCATATTTTATTGTATAGTGCAGCAGTTAACCTTCAATACCGATGTGTTGTTGTAGGTGTGATCTGTGGGTTTTGAAATGTCACAGAAGCGATTTGGATAAAGTGTACAAGAAAGAAGGGACGTTACGCTTGTATAAGAATTATAAGATCTGTTCAGATAATTTCCAGGCCAGCGACTTTAAAAATCCTCGACTATACAGCCAAGGGTATGTTACATTTTTACTCCAATTGTACATAAATATTCCTCAAAATATCACTATCGACAACATTTTAAAACTTTTCTTTCTTTTATCCCTCTTCTCAGATTAAAGCCGGGATTTTATAGATTTTCTTTCTGTTAATAGGCTTCATGTTAAGAGGAAAATTGTCCACCTATTAAATGTTAAATCGTTGCATCATGTGTGTAAGGAATGTGCCGATATTTTTATTGACAAATATCTTAATGAGATGATACAATGTTTTCAAATGAGGAAAAAAGACAAATCTAACCGTAAGATTTCAGGTAGGTATGCTAAAGCTAAAATTTAATGCATAATGAAAGATCAAGCCATTTCACAGCAGTCCATTTCACACCTTGTTTATATGTCTAATTTCAGTCTTTGAATAATAACCTTTTAAATAATTCTTCATTCATTTATCCAGAATTGCTTTAGCAACTTCGAAGTTAATATCTCAATACCACTTTCTTTCTAGACGTAATTTATTTATCAATTTCCGCATATACATTTCCATTGATATTTGAATTTAGCGCGATTTGTTCAGGTCAAGTCACTAGGAGCGCCACAGTCGAATTGTCTCTCATTTTAGCAAGGCGAAATCTGTAAGTGTCGTGTATTGTCTGTACTGTATTTGTCCACACTTAATAAACATGTTAAACTTAACATCCTTTGTTTATATACAGGTAGTTCATCATATCAATTTATGGTAATATATTCAGGTGATGTCAAATACAGTAGAAACAATACGCGACACTGAGCGAGATATCGAGGGACAGTTATTGGAACTCACTCTAGTGGATAGACCTGAACAGTACTGATTCTCTCATAAGAGCACGTGTATTTTTGTGTTAAGTTTTTGGTGTTATTTATGCGTTTTCAGTGAGCTGACATAATTAAATAGTAGCGTGTGTCATTCCTTGATATCTCCTCTCAACATGAGGGGAAAGGTATGTGCTGTGTTTGGCTGCAGTAATTACGAAGTATAGAAAAATGCGCGGTCGTTCTTCAGGTTCCCTCGTGACGAGAACATGTAAGTAATATTGTGTTTGCATATATATTCTTCCAGTTACAGAGATTTTTATAGTACTTCATAATTTTCTGACCTGCTCGACCCATATTTGAACTGGCATAAAATGTAATACGCATTTTATTGTATAGTGCAGCAGTTAGCCTTCAATACCGATGTGTTGTTGTAGGTGTGATCTGTGGGTTTTGAAATGTCACAGAAGTGATTTGGAGAAGGTGTACAAGAAAGAAGGAACGTTACGCTTATATAAGAATTGTAAGATCTGTTCAGATCATTTCCAGGCCAGCGACTTTAAAAATCCTCGACTATACAGCCAAGGGTATGTTACATTTTTACCCTAATTGTACGTAAATATTCCTCAAAGCATCACAATCGACAACATTTTCATACTTTTCTTCCTTTAATCCCTCTTCTCAGATTAAAGCAGGAATTTTATAGTTTTTCTTTCTGTTAGTAGGCTTCATGTTAAAAGGAAAATTGTCCAGCTTTTAAGTGTTAATTCATTGCATCATGTGTGTAAGGAATGTGCCGATATTTTTATTGACAAGTGTCTTAATGTGATGATACAATGTTTTTTAAATGAGAAAAAAGACAATTCTAACCGTAAAAGTTCAGGGAGGAGTGCTAAAGCAAAAAAAGGTACTACATAAATGAAAGATCAAGCCATTTCACAGCAGTATATTTCACATCTTGTTTATATGTCTAATTTCAGTCTTTAAATAATAACCTTTGAAATAATTCTTCATTCATTTATCCAGAATTGCTTTAGCAACTTCGAAGTTAATATCTCAATACCACTTTCTTTCTAGACGTAATTTATTTATCCACTTCCGTATATACATTTCCATTGATATTTGAATTTAGCGCGATTTATTCAGGTCAAGTCACAAGGAGCGCCACCGTCAAATTGTCTCCCATTTTAGCAAGGCGAAATCCGTAAGTGTCGCGTATTGTCTCTACTGTATTTGGTGATGTCTAGTATTTTTAAACAAGGACAATAGACTCATATGAAGAGGAATTGGCCTTTGTTATTGCCACTGTTGCTTCTTGTTATGATTTAGAAATGCGGTTTTATTAGGCACATTTCTTCCCCTCATTCTGCTCATTGCTTCAAAAGCAAACCACGTTGAAGTATAAACTTCGTCCGTTCCCGACTACCGAATTTTCTGAACTTTCTGCAATTCTTGACTGTACTGGAAGCGGAGGGACGCTAGTTTTTTCGATGCACCCGCGGGAACAATTATAGATATTTTCGAGTTCCTGGAAACCGTCGGCTTTCTTCGCTTTTTATCTGTATTCCTCTGATGAGACATCCCACAAATAAGGCCTTTCTATTATATCATTAATTAAGTCCAGAGTAATCTCCTTGCTCTACTCCATTTCTGACTATACATTTTAGTATAGTGCAGAGAGAACGACACACGTGCGCGTACTGTATTTGTAGCTTATAACAAAAGAGAATGAGTTGCGGAGTGTTGTAATTATAATCCTTCTTCATGAGGAGCACGTCGTTAGCGTCGTTTAGGCTATGTGTTGGCATGGAAACAGCATGGAAGTTGCCGAAGCTGTGCCAACATCGCACGAACAACGAATTGACATGTTTTCCACTTGGAGCGGAAAACACGCCAACATGTTAAAAGTGTTAACTTCAACATTCTGAGTTAACATGCAAAGTCAATTGGAAGACACAATCACAATATACATGTCAACTGTAACATGTTAAATTTAACATGTTGGTGTTAAATGTTAAACAATGGAGACCGGCCTTAACGTAAACTTAAAATTAACGTTAACTCAGAAGTTAGCGGCCATCTTATCTAATGGATCTAATGGAACCATTCACAATACGCCAACGTAGACTGCGAGTCCGTAAAATTAAGGAATTGCAAACTCCAAGCTATTGCGGTTAATTTTACGTTAACTTTAAGAACCAGCCAATCAGAGCAGAGGTAAACATTGTATTTTGTGCACGATATAATGACTTCTTTCGACGAAACACTTGTAATTCTCTTTCAAAACAATCTTTGAAGAAAGAATTACAAAGACGCTGTACCGAAAAATTATAGATGGAAATAAATATCCTGTAGCAATGAAATTTGTCGATAAATGGCGGGAGACAAGCTCGCAGCGCTGGCGAACGGACGAGAGACAATCTCTGTCATAAATAAAACAGTGTCCCTGTATATTTCTTAATATTATACGGACTACTAGTTTACGAAACAAATAGATCCAAACATCTCATCGGGGTGTGATAGATAGGGGCATAGATGTCGGTAAAGGAGACCTTACATTTCTTTTCTTATTAGAAAACAGGAAGTAAATCCTAAGAAAGGCAAACAGTTCAGGTTTCATCCACATGTCCAAAACGAGCTGATGAGGCTCATTTCTTACATTAGATTACCGAAATCGCACTGATGTACCGGTAACATTCTTTGATTCAAGAGACGAACCCATTTTATGCACCGTTGTTTAGATCGCCTTTTCCCAGGAGCAAAGCAATAGATGTTTGAAGTAATATGAATTCCGCTACCACGTTCTTTGATTCCATCGTGGTAATGAAATATAAAACTGCGAAATAGTCCAAAACCCGACTTCCGTGCTAATTAACATTGCATTGTTTTGATTGGCTGCTGTGTACTCTTTACGTTAATGTTACGTTCCTCCATTGTGAATACCACAAATTTTACGTTAATTTTACGCTTACGTTACGTCGTTAAGTTTACGGTTACGTTTGCATTGTGAATGAGGCCTTATAACTTGTACCAGCCATGAAAATCGCTTGTGAATCCGTTCATTAAAGCAGTAATTGGAAACTTTTACCATAATGCCGCTGGAGCGCTGACCCCCTAAGTCACTGGCAGGAAGCTCTATACCGCAAATTACCACATTTATATTGTTTTGCTGTCGTAAATGTTGGCAATGGGTTCGCAATGAGGTGTTTGTTGGCTTGATATTGAGAGCTGATAGTTATGCACTAATCAGTTATTTTATTGTCTGATGTGGTGATTTTATTTTTTTAATTGTATGTACAAATTTTGGAATATGTTATTTCACTGTGCGCGTTTTTGTCCTTCGAACAGAAAATTTCTGCAAACAAGAACAAAGGTAATGAGTGGTTCACAGTGATTTCTAGCCGAAATTTCGTCCTAAACAAGAATTTGAATTTATGCCCAAATTCATTTTTTAAAATTGTGTAGTGATTTGCTTTTCTTTAACGGGGTTTGGAAATATTCGAATATGTATTGTTGTGTGCCTTTTTTTGTACTTCGAACAGGAGAAAAAAAGCAAAGAGACACTATAATTTCACGAATTCTCTGCAGACAAGGACAAAACTACAGAGTGACTCAAAGCTAACACTTTCATCCTACAGTAGTTTTCCGCTTCTGTTTCGGGCATTTATCTTCTTTCTTTCTTAATGTGTTTACCCCTCCAGGGTTGGTTTTCCCTCAGACTCAGTGAGGGATCCCACCTCAACCACATCAAGGGCAGGGCCCTGGAGTCTGAGACATCGGTTCGGGGATACAAATGGGAAGTACGACCAGTACCTTGCCTAGGGGGTCGCAACTGCTAGCTGAACAGGGGTGTCGAAGATGGGACGATTGGATGGGATAGACAAGGAAGAGTGAAGGAAACGGCCGTAGCCTTAAGTTAGGTACCATGCCCGCATTTCCCTGGAGGAGAAGTGGGAAAATATAGAAAACCACTTCGAAGATGACTTAGGTGGGAATCGACCCCCCCCCCTCTACTTGCCTGACATCCCGAGGCTGAGTAGACCCTGTTCCAGCTCACGTATCACTTTTCAAATTTTGTGGCAGAGCAGGGAATCGAACCTGCGCTTTCAGGGGTGGCAGCTAACCGCGCTAATCGGGTATTTCTTACCCCTACATTTTCTTTCACTGAATAATCCTTTAGGCGGAGTAATATTTGCCACAAGACAGCAACACAACACATTTTTACCCAAGATAATCTGAAACTTAACATTTAAACACTGACAAGTACTGTTATTACGGTAAGGCCAAGGAATGAAGTGTTACCTGTGCAATGAACAATTTAAAATGTATTTACTCAAAATAATTTTCTCTCACTGAATTTTTATTTAAAAGTCTTCTTTTTTCTGCTATTTTTTATATCGCACGAAACAGATAGATCTTCTGGCGAGGTTGGGAGAGGAAAGGACTAGGTGTGGGAAGGAATCGGTCGTGGCATTAATTAAGGTACAACCTGGTGTGAAAATGGGAAAGCACAGAAAACCACCTTCAGGGGGCTGCCCACAGTGGGGTTCGAACCCCCTATCTCCCGGATCCAAACTCACAGCTGTGCGCCCCTAACCGCACGGCCAACTCGCCCGGTATTTACAATTCTACTACTTTTGTTCCATCATGATTACTTCAAGTTGAAGTTGTTTGTGGTGATCTTTAATAAAGATCACGGTAATTCCAGACTGGATTGTTGAGATCAAGCCATATTTCACTGCCGCACCAACTAGGTGAACAGACGCAGACCACTAGTTGCGGGATACCAGAACAGACACTAGTGGATTTCTTTATGTTGTTGTTGTGTGTTTGGTCCGCAGAGCTATTTTATTTCGCTCAAGTCCGCCGGCAAGCCGGTAAGGACCCCCTATCCACTACCTGGGACGCGCCACGTCGGAGTATCACCTCTCCGCCTGCTACGACACTGTAGGAGGTTTGTGTGTGTGTGTGTATACTCGCGCAACTTTTAGTGATATTTGATGGGTGTTACGGGAAAAAAGAGTAAGAAGGGAGCTCTCCCAGTTTCGGTAATACTGCTTCCTGAATGGAAATGAAATCTGAATTGAATCGATAATATGATCGATCGATATGAATTTTGTAAATCTTTATTATCTTAAGCCAACAACTGTGTCATACACACATTATACAACATTTCTCGATGCGTATCTTGTTCCTAGCATGAATTCTATGGTTTGGCTTTGCTGTGTAAACAACAGCACTAGTACGTAAAGTGTACGCCAGATGTCTCACAGCGATTTATAAGCGATCCATAGTTTGTGTTTCAAAGGCTGCCAATACAATTTTTCCATAACAACCGAGGTCACGCCGAGGTCTACCGATCAGTGATCTCAATCATTCAGTGCTACCTCCAGTATATATTACAGCTCAGTGCTACCGATTCAGTAATAGGGAGCCCATAAAAGTTGCGGGATTAATACCACGGCCGACTGGATCTCTCGCTGCGCTCCTTATACCGGCCTTGACAATCGCTAGAGAAGCCCAGCATACAGCCAGGAATTCTTCTTCTTCTTGATGTTTATGGGCTCCTATATTTGCCCAGTAAAATCTCTTGGATTCTATACAAACACACAAAATATAAACACTGGGACCTTTCCCACCGTCCCCCATGACTCATGGGACCATGTGACAACAAACCAACCCTTTCGGGTCACGAACACATGGGACCATGCTCCACGGAAGTCGATAGTCAAGGGATCTTTTTGGTCTGTGCCGATTTCTCCTCATTGGGATTGTATACTTAATCCACTCACATGAAAAGTTATCGACCATTCGACTCAGCTAGATCAAAGCTACTCTCCCGTTCCTGAGGTCTGAACACGGACTCCTCAGGGCCGAAGAACGTTCGCGGCATATAGAGGCTATCAAACATAAACTATCTTAAAGGCCTACAATGAACGGAAGAGGATTCTGGATGCATGTTTTTCGGTATAGATAGGCATGAAATCGTTTAGAACAATTTACTATTCACTCGGTGAAATATACAAAATTTACATACACTCTTGATACTTCTTACACAATTGATATAAGCAATCACTTATTTTAGCAGCGGAAAAATCCGGGCTGCCATTGACATCAGATGTTACCTCCACATTCCACAGACCAAAATCTATGTGGACGGCAACGTTAACTGGTACTTTCTCTAATCCAATTAATTTTCCTTTTTGACACAGACGTAAATATCCATATCCCTCTCTACCAAAACAGAGAATTACCAAGAGGTTATCAATATGATCTCACTTTTTCACATACTATCACTTTGAATTGCCTGTGTCCTATATTGCTTACATAACTATTACATTAGTTTGGATGTATGCTACACAAATTGTTTTGTGTATTATCGCGATTGTTTTGTGCGTTCCATCCCCCGGTTACCATAAACCATTGAGTACGACATACACAATAAAATGACCCTACCATATTCACAAAAACAAAACAAGCCATGTTCCCCCCAATGCGAGTATTCCATGGGACTGAATTCCGTATTACACATTACTCTATTTACAAAAAAGCAAACTGTCCGCTTTTTGAATGGTCGGCTAACTTAAGAAATCATTAAAGTAAATATTAAAACATAATTAATCCGAACATTCTGACCATATCAGAAATCCGTCACTAAAACACGGAGAAGGAAAATAAAAACAATGGACTCAAGTCTTCCATATAAAATTAAACAGACTTGAACAACGAATTATCATTTGCAATCACTACCAGTGGACTTTCACGAAGTCTAGATTCAAATCGACATCGATTATAAGTAAACAAAACACTTCCTGGAAAAGAAATATATCAAACACATGTATCAATAAAGACAATAGCTGTAATTAACCCGTTGTAACCCGCTGTCTTAGCGAGCTGTTGATCCCTGCTGTGCTTACACGAGGTTTGAACCTGAGACTCTGGTCGTCTCCATCCAGGGAGCTGTAATGCAAAACCCTAACTAAGCTAATCATGTCTCGTGCAGTAGTTACACTCTACATTGTTTTACGGATCAAGGCTAATGGACAGTGTGTAGTATTTACATAAATTTTGTGTCTTCTTTCACACAGTAGAACGCAACATTCTACCAGAGACGTTTTCTTAACAAGGCGAGTTCCTTTCTTCTCTGGTCATAAATCAGGACCCCAGTCCGTTCCCCCTCTCGCACCCCGGCAAGACTAATTCACCGCATTCCCAGGCGGCCTTCAAGGAGCCAATAACATCATTCAATTTTGCTAATGCAGGGTCACCTGCTCAAATTAGCTCATTACGATCCTTATGACCAATAATTATCTATTTATTTTTATTATACAACCAGATTATATCAAAAACTCCCTCATTATACTAGCCATTGGAATTTAACCCTTACATTCCAATCGTATCCTCATTCACACTTCCAACCGCCTTTCCTCGAAGAACAACGTCTCCTAATTTCACCCGTGTGGGTATAGATTGTGTACCTGGCATAACATTAACTTGCCATTTAAACGGATCGGCATGAAATCATCGATCAAAATATAAAATTAATAATAATAATAATAATAATAATAATAATAATAATAATAATAATAATAATAATAATAATAACAATCCTCTAACCTTTTGCTTGAAATGTATCGGTATCAAAACACTGATCAAGTTACATTAAGAAAATAATAATAATAATAATAATAATAATAACAATAATAATAATAAAAATCAAATTAATTAAAATTATTAAATCCTGCCAAAAACACTAACAGACCTCATTAGTGTAGTGGGGGACAGGGGTTCAAACCTCGGCACTCCAATCCTTGAACATCTTCCAGTACAGCCACAACTTATATTATCATGCAACAAACTATATCTTTACGAACATAGTGCTGATTCTAGCCCAAGCCTTTCCTTTTTATACGGACACTTTTTGATGACTCTTGTCACCTCGCTAATCCCTGTGTAACTTAGGCAATTGCTCAGATGAGATCTACATTATTAATCTACATAGCATTCTACTCCTTTTCCCCCTTCAATTCCTTCTCAGCACTAAATAAACAAAATATGATAACATGCAAATGTAGCCACTAAAAGGGGTCCCATATTCTATACACTAACACAGGATCACTCCCTTCCCATATCTAATTAATTAATTGAAACAAAAATGAATAAAAGGATTCCCGACCATTCTTGGGCGGATTAAACCTATTTATATATGTTATTTTAACCCTATACTTCATGACTATTATTTACAAAGGGAAATAATAGCATTGGAGAAGAAAACATAACTTTGTACTCAACGGTTGATGTCTTCGGCCCTGTCCGGAAGCTCCGGAGGCCTGCCCATGTTGGATTACTCCATGGTACTGGATCCTGGAGTCTTGGAGTTCAGAAGTTCCATATCTTGTCTCGCGTAATCCATTTTTGTGGCACACGGGTCACTGAAATTAGATTGTAACTTACACAATTTATCAATTTCTTGCACACGTGTTACCGTTCACTCCTATTACTTCTTTGTCTACCCACTACCAGTTACATGGAGATGAATATATCGGCTACTTTCAGCTAGTCTATTACACTGTTAAGCCGGGCGTTCCCAGCATTCGTATGATGCAGAATTTTCTATCCCTATCTTCTGTATGGTTTAATAGTTCAGGAACACCCCTCACTAGATTGTTAATCAGTTAATAATCTGACCTACGCTCTGTTCAGAAACAGCGTGATTCTATACAGTCCTTTGTTCTCCTCGAGAAATTCTACGTACTATCAAGTAGTTGTTATGCAAAATCCTACTTCATATTTCACGAAGTCTTAGTCTACTTTGCAACCGAGATCTAAAGTACATCTCATTACCGTAATCTTCTGTTGCCTATTACAAATTATAAGCGAAAAAACTGAAAAACTTTCACTCCCGCCTTGTTCACATAGTATATCAAGGAGCGGTAATTCGATAGCGAACCGACCGTCGTTTCCCGTCGAAAGCTCCTCGACGACTGCTGAAGCTCCCTGGAACTGCAAAAACTTATACTAGCCCCGATGGTAGGGGCGGTTTAGTGACTTCATCCCCACTCTTATTTCGACTGCTCCTGGATAAACCAGCCTGTCGAAATTAGCAATACGCTAGACTGTGTGACTTGGTTATGCACAAGTACTCTATGATATGCGGAACTGAATATGTTCGGCGGATCTGTAGTAATTAATTAATCAGCTTGGAGGGGAAATAGGGAGTCCCCGAAGGCCTCTGGTTTTTCACTAGGCGTCCGTACGCTACCGGGGTTATATAAGTTGTTTACCAACGCCTTTCGCTTGGAGAATATTTTCTATTAGATCTCCTGACTTTATAATTCCACCAAAATTCAGCACACTACTCTGATGGGTGCAGTTTTGTTAATCAAGCCTTATTTATGCCGAAAATGCATTAACTTTAGCCCGATCGCTTTGGCATCGCTGTACGCTGGCATTTGTTTTCCAATATGGAGTCGCTAAAGAGTGTTCTTCTCCTGCTTCTTCTATGACGTGTGCCTAGTTCGGGGATTCTTTAAGCCACCCAGTGGGCGGGTGAAGGCGCCTCTCTGGCGGGCGTCTTATTGCTCAACCTGATGATACTCCCAACATCCACACAAAAAACCACCTTCAGGGGACTGCCCACAGTGGGGTTCGAACCCCCTATCTCCCGGATCCAAACTCACAGCTGTGCGCCCCTAACCGCACGGCCAACTCGCCCGGTATTTACAATTCTACTACTTTTGTTCCATCATGATTACTTCAAGTTGAAGTTGTTTGTGGTGATCTTTAATAAAGATCACGGTAATTCCAGACTGGATTGTTGAGATCAAGCCATATTTCACTGCCGCACCAACTAGGTGAACAGACGCAGACCACTAGTTGCGGGATACCAGAACAGACACTAGTGGATTTCTTTATGTTGTTGTTGTGTGTTTGGTCCGCAGAGCTATTTTATTTCGCTCAAGTCCGCCGGCAAGCCGGTAAGGACCCCCTATCCACTACCTGGGACGCGCCACGTCGGAGTATCACCTCTCCGCCTGCTACGACACTGTAGGAGGTTTGTGTGTGTGTGTGTATACTCGCGCAACTTTTAGTGATATTTGATGGGTGTTACGGGAAAAAAGAGTAAGAAGGGAGCTCTCCCAGTTCCGGTAATACTGCTTCCTGAATGGAAATGAAATCTGAATTGAATCGATAATATGATCGATCGATATGAATTTTGTAAATCTTTATTATCTTAAGCCAACAACTGTGTCATACACACATTATACAACATTTCTCGATGCGTATCTTGTTCCTAGCATGAATTCTATGGTTTGGCTTTGCTGTGTAAACAACAGCACTAGTACGTAAAGTGTACGCCAGATGTCTCACAGCGATTTATAAGCGATCCATAGTTTGTGTTTCAAAGGCTGCCAATACAATTTTTCCATAACAACCGAGGTCACGCCGAGGCCTACCGATCAGTGATCTCAATCATTCAGTGCTACCTCCAGTATATATTACAGCTCAGTGCTACCGATTCAGTAATAGGGAGCCCATAAAAGTTGCGGGATTAATACCACGGCCGACTGGATCTCTCGCTGCGCTCCTTATACCGGCCTTGACAATCGCTAGAGAAGCCCAGCATACAGCCAGGAATTCTTCTTCTTCTTGATGTTTATGGGCTCCTATATTTGCCCAGTAAAATCTCTTGGATTCTATACAAACACACAAAATATAAACACTAAAACTTCTCCACACTCGTTGATCGTGATTGGCTCTCGAATATAGCACTACAGAATGTGTATCGCATAAAGCCTTGTTCAGAAATCACCAGTGGAAGCAGCAGTGCATTGGCTGAGCAGTGCTGGATTAAAGTGTTTGGGGGCCCTGGGCTTTTTAAAAATGTGGGGTCCCTTCTTCGTAACATCACGTAAGACTAGCATACTGAAGTCGTTATAGAACTACTTGCACTTAAATTGATGAATAGGGAAGTATTGAAATAGACTACAATTTTTCTCTATTTTTCATGTTAATATTTCAAACTGCCAAAACATATTTTACATTTGTCTCATCATCACTATCAAATCGACATACAAAACGGAACTTACGTTTTTTGGCACCACTATGATATTTCCTATCCATTTTACAAAAACATTACAGTTGTAACTTACGAATGGTTCAATAATCAGAGGTGAACTGGAAGTTCTCATCCTGATGCAAAGATGTAGTAGCCTATAGCATGCACATTCCACCGTGCTTTCCCTGTCTCCACCCGCTCACTTTCTAGACTTCATCCCCTTCCCCCTCTGCCCGTACTCGCAAGGTGCCAGATTTAAATTTTCGTCAACAATAACCTTTACAATAATTACAGTGCGTAAGTATCGAGGATTCCTGTCTCCGGACGGTAATTGATTCTAGCAGTGATGAAATACTAACGCGGACAACTGATGAGAAGGATTGAGCGTAAATATTCATATACATGCACAGAGGTGGAACAGCAGGCCTTTTTATACAATTTTAGGTTCGGCCAAGGGCCGGGGCCCCTTGGCACGCGGGGCCCGGGGCTGCAGCCCCTTTAGCCCCCCTTTTAATCCGGCCCTGCGGCTGAGGAAATGTTATTACGGTACAACTTGTTATAACACAAGGTTACAATCGTCAATAAACTCATTGATCACAGCTATCATATCTGGGGTAGGATGATATAAAAAACAAGAAACCCTTGTGGGGAAAGGTTGTTTGAGGCGTAGGAAATGTTTCAGAAAATTCTGACGAAAGGAATGAGTCGATTGGCATTGAAAAAATGAATGATCGATGTCTCCGTCATCCTCACCACAAGTGCAGTAGGCCGAGTTAGCAATGTGAAACGTATACTTATATTGGGGAGTAAAAGCATGATTCAAGCGCAAACGAATTATGTCTGTGATATGGCGACGAGAATAATATCCTTCCATAAACAATTATTTATGTGGAATACGAGGTTGTAAACTATAATGAAATATTGACCTTCGGTTTTTATTTATTTTGCCACTCTTCTTGCCAATCATGATATGCTTCGGCGTTGCATATTAGAATCTTTGAATAGACGGGGGGTTTATATGAAAACTAGAACGGTTTTCCTCCATTTTCTCTTATACTATTGATTTTCTGTAAAATCCGTGGACCGTATCTGAAACGCATCTTCATTATAAACAACTTTCGTTATGTTTATAATTTACCTTACTCTTCAATTGACGGATAAATTTACTATTTTCTGCGGGTATCATGTTCTGCATTGAGTGACCGACAGACCGACAGACCGACAACGAACCTACAGGTTACCATGGCAACGTCTCTGACTGCGTGCCAGCAGGTAAGTTGGTTGCTAAAAGGTCAGACTTTTCATTTCCGGGTATTCCCGCATGCCCAGGCACCCAATCCAAGGCGAGATAAACCCCCGATTGATCCAACCTATACATAAGTTGTTTAACATTACAGAGGTTCCAATTCGGAGAAAGGGACAGGGCGAGAGGTATTTTAAGAAACATAATGCATCTGTATAAATTGTAACCTTAAGATAAGCGTGGTCTATAGCAAATTCTAGAGCCTGCCGTGTGACAAATAATTCTGCGTTGAAAAAGGGTAACGTATTCGGTAACCTAAATTGCTCAATGACGTTGATATTAGACACAAATAATGCAGCTCCAACACCATTCTTGGATCCGTCCATATAGATACCTCGATCCAAATGCATGAACAACATTTCTGTAATCATCTCTGTATGTACCGTAAAACCTCTAGCTAGGATATAATTATTAGCGAAAGGAATAATTATGTGGGGAGTGTAGAAGAGTATGGGGAAAGAAAAGGTGTAATAAGGTAGTGTGAAACACTTCAATAATGAGTCCCGATACGAATGTAGTGAATTATACGCGAAGTATAGTTCTGGCATGCGCCTCGATCTACGTTGGTGCGCGGAGGTGTATTAATGAAGACACTGCAATTTGGGCACAAGCGTATTAGAAGTAAGGGCTAACCTTTTAAGGAGATAATTTTTGGCCAAGATTGTGCGTCGTATAGATAACGGAAGTCTGCTCGATTTCACCAAGAGGGCATTTATGGAAGTGGTTTTCAGCGCTCCCAAACATACGCGAAGGGTCTGAATTTTTTTGCTATTTGCTTTACGTCGCACCGACACAGATATGTCTTATGGCGACGATGGGATAGGAAAGGCCTAGGAAGTGGAAGGAAGCGGCCGTGGCCTTAATTAAGGTACAGCTCTGGCATTTGCCTGGTGTGAAAATGGAAAACTACGAAAAAACATCTTCAGGGCTGCCGACAGCGGGGCTCGAACCCACTATCTCCCGATTACTGGATACTGGCCGCACTTAAGCGACTGCAGCTATCGTGCTCGGTGGGGTCTGAATTGAGCCAGATTGGATACTGAAGCTGTGTCAGAAATATGCACCCCATAATCTAGTTACGTGCAAATTGATGCTTTATACAGGGACATGGAAACAACTGGATCCGCACCCCACTGACCTCGGATAACAATTTTTGAGACACTGTTATATACTGTACTACGGCTTTTTGACGAATGTTTTGGAAATTTTTTCTCCAATTCAGTTTATTGTCAAGAATTAAATCTAGATATTTATGGTGCATAGAAATCGGTACTTCGAAGCTACCAAAGTGAATAACAATGCCGGTGATGGATAAAAATAATTGACGAGTATTTATGGATCGAAGGTTGTAGACAATGTACATCTAACCACGCATGTGCTTCGCTCATTACTTTGGAAATATGTTGTCGACAGGTATCTAGGCAGGCATGAGAATAATAAATGACAAAGTCATCCGCGTAAGTAAGTAGACGAGCTGATCTGAGATTTAAATGTTTAAATGTTCGAAGTCATGCATACATAGGGCAAATAAAATTCCACTTAGAATGTCACCCTGTGGTAGACCGTGAGATGTTTGTTATTGATATATGATATTCTGTCGATATTAGTTACCGTGTTTTAGCGGTAGGTAGAGGTGAAAGAAGGTGCGGGTGTGAATGGATCTCAAGCTACGAAAATATAGTGCATGTAAACTAAATTTAAAATTTAATAAGGTTATATTTTCCTTTCAAAATAAATAAGTAACAAGCATGGCAGGTACAGAGTAGCAAGTCAAATAAGGTAGTTACAATATTTACAGGATTTGGGCTTCGCGCCCCGAATTCACAATGTTTGGGCAATCAGCTCAGTTTTACCCCAAACACAAGTTTTAACAGAGGGGCAGAAAACCCCATTCATACCTAGGAGCCCTTGCTCCAAATTACACTGAAAAGCCTCCTCGAGGCATGCAACATACAATTTTCAAAAGAGCCACTCGCTCTCAAATTTAAGCCTCTCCCAGGCCACACCAAACTCCACCTTCAAGCTGTCCTCAACGGACATAAACACAGGGGTAAAATACCCAATCTACTGAGGTCTATTAAATGAAAAGAATGTTAATTAAATGACCTCTAAAATAACAATTTGAGAGGAGGCGAACTTGCACTCCTAATACACTTAGATTAAGACCTACTTGGCGCTAGGCCGTTAATACAAGGGCTAATCCCATACTAAAGAGGTGACTTAAGAAGAGAACAATTTGTTTTACATTAACGAAGAATAGGTTGAGAAAAATAAGTTCACCTCAAAACAAAATGAGTGGGAGCTCGAGAGGGTTAGCACTCTCTATCCCAAAATGCAGCTTAAAAGAGAATAGATGAAAAGATCGTTACATTTTAGGAAAGGTTACATGGTAGAACGCTTCGCACCCGCCCCGAGAGTTAAACTGCTGAGCTAGCAAAGAAAGAATTTATTAATCGGCCATTACCTTATTGTTGACCGCTGCCGAAGAAAGAGGCGCTTCCCGCCTCCTGCTATGTACTTAATACACGGAAAGATGGAACAGAAGTGGCCCGGAGACCCAAAAATCAGCAGTTTATATCCTCTCGCGGAAGGTTCTAGGTGTTAGGGGAAAGAAAACACCCTCCCACAAACTTTTTATTGGCTAGGGTATAGAAACATATTCAAGTTGGGGGAAGATACCTATGATTGGTCAGAAATTAATACCAGAAATTCGGGATTGGTCAAATGCAAAACAAGGGGAAAGAGAGGGGTATACAGCCAACTTAAACAATAACAGAAAGAAATTTAACAAAGAACAAACTTTAGAAATAAAATTTTCTCCAAAGAACAGTTATTTTTCTTCCCACTAGGGTGCACTATTGTAGTTTTTCAGTGGTGTCCTCTAGAAGAGAAAGTTCACACTTCTTACTTTAAGCAAAACAAAAACACATCAAAAATGACACAGTTCTAAAACTCCGAAATTTACAGGCGGTGACATCTTCTGTGAAAGTAGAAAATTAATACCATCAATAAAGTTCAGACTTCCTCCAGCAGAGGAGTTTCAACTGGCGTACATTTTAAATTAGCGGAGTGGAGGTGTACCGCCCGGTACAGACCTCCCCCCCCCAAAAGTTCCTCCAGGGGTGACACATGAAGTCAGTTTGAAACAAGTTCCAAGTTATGATGTGAATATGAAGATAGATTGCAGAAGCATTTATGAGATTTTCTTAATTTGGTTTGTTTCAGTTCCAAAATTTTGTTGTTGCAGGTGAAGTAAAGTCTTTCTGTTTGTAGTAGTTGAATTCTGAGGTTAAACTTTTAATACTTAAAAGTGAAGAAAAATTTTGCAATGTCCACCAAATATTGCTGTTGAATTCCCATGAAACGGTATTAAGGTTGAACAGGAATGTCTATGTAGTTGATGTAGGCTAAGTTGGATGGCCAGACCGGCCGTTACAGCTTGCGTCCAAAGGAAGCCGCTCGGACCCCTCAAGTACCCTGAGATACCGCTCGCCCGCACTATGAGGGGAGCAGAGGTGTTGAAGCACGCCGCGCCCGCGGTGAACATATACAGGCTGCGGGCAAGTAGCAGGTCGTGCGCCGCACATCAGCCTTGGCCGGGAGGAGAGCTCCGGCTCGCCGTGCACATGTCGTCCTCGCTGGGGCCGAGGGGGCCCTTCCTCGAACCCAGTTGCGGCACGGCGCCGCGCGGCTGCGGGGGCACTGAAACATTAAAACTAGGCGGCAGAATTGTGTTGGACCATCATGTTTCTTTGAGGGCACAGGCTTGTAGAGAGATTGAGGGGCCAGCGGCGTGCAGATATCCATGGCATTTCATCTAAGCCAGCCACTGTGTATAGTGGAGCAGGAGACGGGAGCGTGGTAATGGCCGTGGCAAGGACAGGATGGCAGTTTAACAATCGGGGGAGGTTTACAAGAAATGCTTACATATAAAATAAAATAGAAGGAGCAGAATGTCTTAAGAGTGGAACTCAAAAAAAAAAATATAACCATCATATTCCTATCAAATTATATGAAGCAAGTTGACACAAAATTTACACCGGTTTCACCTGGGACAGGTGAACCCTAAATATCCTCTCGGTGGCTGGATTGCTTACTAACAATGTAACCGGCGTAAGAAAATCGAGAATGATGCATGGCCCATGAAATCTGGGGGCAAGCTTGCCCGCGGGAACAAAATTCTTGACCATAACCTGGTCACCTACCTTCAAAGAGGTGGGTCTCCGTCCACGATCATACCTTTCCCTAACCTTTTCATGAGACATTTTAAGATTGGCTTTAGCCTTCTTCCAAAGATCTTTGATATTATCCGGATCTATTGTCTCGGGTAGAATGTCACTCAGAGACCAGAGGTTAGAGAGCGGCGTGTTGGGAACAAACTTGAACATCAAGGAAGCTGGAGTAAACTTATGAGATTCATGAACCGCCGAATTCAAAGCAAAAGCTATC
Organism: Anabrus simplex; assembly: GCF_040414725.1. Taxonomy (NCBI): domain Eukaryota; kingdom Metazoa; phylum Arthropoda; class Insecta; order Orthoptera; family Tettigoniidae; genus Anabrus; species Anabrus simplex. The sequence continues at coordinate 1,108,759,775 of NC_090265.1, read as the reverse complement.
CAATGCAGGGACGTGTCCCACCTAGAATGATCTTCATGATGATAGGCAATAAGTGCGGACCTGAGATTACGATTAACCCGTTCAGCCAGAGATGGTTGAGGGTAATAAGCAGAAGTAGTTACATGAGAGATGGACAAGTCAAAACAGAATTTACGAAATAAATTAGATGTAAAAGCCTTAGCATTATCAGATACCATATATTGGCACGGACCAAAAGAAGCAAAAATAGAATTTAAGCAAGTAATGGTGGACTGAGCGGTAGCCAGCTTAGTCGGAAATAACCAAGAAAATCTGGTAAAACCATCTACACACACAAAGATGAACTTGTTGGCATTTCCCTTCGACTGGGGGAAGGGTCCTACATAATCAATATACAGGCGTTCCATGGGGCGCGACGCTTGCTGAGAAGACAAGAGGCCTACCTTGGTGGACATGGTCGGTTTACTAAGCAAACAGGATTTACAAGCCTTTACAAGTTCACGGATTTCACCGTCCATACCTTTCCAGATGAACATATCACGAATCTTTTCACGAGTTTTAAAGATACCAAGATGCCCTCCTAATGGGGTCTCATGATAATACTTGAAGATCATAGGTACAAGAACCGCTGGAACAACAACTTTCATCATCTTATCATGCCTCGAAGGGCAACATAGAACACCATTCCTCAGAACATAAGGGACAACATGTTCCCCAGAAGAAAGGGTTTCCATTATCGGAGCCAGCGTCGGATCTTCACGTTGGTATTTCTCGATATCCCTAAAAAGCATGGGAGCATCTGTTAGGATGGCATTAACCTCAAATAGTATGGACTCGGAAGGTGATGAACTGTCGACCGTTTCGTGGGTCTCGACGTCGTTAGAAAACATACGGCTGAGTCCATCAGCAACAACATTTTCGGTACCTCTGATATGTCTAACATCAAATTGGAAGGCAGAAATACGGATGGCCCAACGGGCTATACGACCAGTACGACGCGGCCTACCTAAGACCCAGCTTAAAGCTTGATTATCTGTCTCCAGGTCGAATTTGACGTGTTCCAGATAGAGACGGAACTTTTCTAAGGCGAATAAGACTGCCAAACCTTCGAGCTCATAGATGGAATACTTGGCTTCTTGAGCCGATAGAGTCCTAGATGCGTAGGCGATGGGTCGCCTCCCTAGTTCAGTCTCTTGAAGAAGGACTGCCGCTACTGCTGACGACGACGCATCGGTTTGGACGATGAATTTCTTCGAGAAATCAGGCATAGCAAGTACAGGAGCATTACAGAGAGCTAATTTAAGGTCTTCAAAAGCGGCTTGTTGAGAAGGTCCCCACTCAAATTTGATGCCTTTCCTACGAAGAAGGTTTAAGGGCGCCGCTCTATTAGCGAAGTTAGGAATAAACTTCCTGAAGAAATTCACCATACCAATGAACCTGGCGATACCTTTAATGTCCTTGGGAGGTTTAAAATCACGGATGGCCTGTGTTCTAGAATGATCGACTGCTACCCCATCGGGTGACACAATATGCCCTAGGAATGACATAGAGGGCTTAGCAAAGGCAACCTTGGACAACTTAACAGTTAACCCAGCCTTACGAAGGCGATCGAGAACTTCTCGCAGATGACCTAGATGTTCTTCAAAAGTCTCTGAAAATACGACGACATCATCTAAGTAGTGATATAAGTACTCGAATTTGATGTCGGAGAAGACCCTATCTAGTAGCCTAGTGAGCACAGCTGCCCCCGTGGGGAGCCCGAAAGGTACGCGGTTGTATTCATATAAATTCCAGTCCGTGGCAAACGCTGTAAGGTGTTTAGACTCTTCGGCAAGGGGAATTTGATTATAGGCCTGATTCAAGTCCAAGATGGTGAAGAACTTGGCATTACGAAACCATGAAAAACAAGAATGAAGGTCAGGAAGGGGCACAGATTGCAACACCACCTTCCGATTGAGAGCCCTGTAATCAATGACAGGCCTGAAGCCTCCTTGGGGTTTCGGGACTAGAAAAATAGGCGATGAATACGCCGACTTAGAGGGCCTAATAATACCATCCTTCAACATCTGATCGATAATTTCTTTCAGAGCCTTCATTTTAGGTGGAGATAACCTATAAGGTAGAAAACGGACAGGAATCGAATCCGTGACCTCAATTTTGTATTCAATAAGGTCAGTAACACCAAGAGTATCAGAGAACACCTCGGGAAACGACTGACACAGTTTGCGAATACTATCAGCCTGCTCCTCAGGTAGATGTCTAAGGTCTAACAACATCTCATCCTGGGTAGGCGAAATAGAAGAACATGACGCAGAATTACACTTTAATAGTGAGATTTTACAACTAGAAGCAAATTTGAATGTGCACGACCTAGACTGGAGATCGAGCACAAGACCAGTGTGAGAAATAAAGTCAGCTCCCAATATAATGGGGCAAGACAATTGCTTGGCCACAAACAATTTAACTTTCCATGTAAACTTAAAAATACGAATTTTGACCAGTAAGGAACCTAGAATTTCTAATGGAGATGAATTAGCCGAAACGTATTGAACAGGAGAAGAGACATAGTCAGGAAGTTTACAAACCGATTTCAATTTAGAATACCATTCAGCCGAAATAATCGAACAAACACTGCCTGAATCTAAGAGAGCTGTTATAGGCTCGTTATTTAACTCAATCTTAAGAAAAGGAACAGGTGCGGGGGTATCCGCCGCAATCCTAAGACATTCTTTAGGGCATTCAAAAGTTGAATTTGAAGGCTGATCGTTCTCTGCATTTACAACCTGTTTACTAGGGGCTGAGTCTCGGGAAGATGGATTAGTCGACTCAGCCGAAGCCACTAGTCACTTTTTATTATTGGCATAGGTGGAATTTGCACCAGAAGTTGAGCAGGAGGGGGTGCTATTTGAGTTTGGGCAATTCTTGGCGATATGTGAGAAGGCCCCACACTTAAAACAGCCTTGTGATGACCCGGCTCCATTCCTCGTCCCACTTGACTTGATCAGTGGACACTTGTTGCGCAGATGGTCAGGCGACCCGCAAGCATAACATTTACGGGGATTGACTGGTCGGCGAGGTGGAGGCCGAGTGTTTCTTTCGCGACACGCAAAGAATCGGCGTATCTAACTCCTTCCGCTGAGACGGCCAATGCTTCAAGTTCAGAGAAAGTTTGCGGGCACGCCGCGAAACACAAATATGACCTATAGGGAGGTGAAATTCCCTCTACAATAGCCTGTACAATCTGATCTTCAGGAAAATGAAGGGCAAACACCCTAGTATAAAACTTAATGTCCTGTATGAAATCAGCCAAGTTTTCATCCAAGCGCTGTACACGATAATAGTACTTCTGAATAAGGGAGGACCTGACCCTAGCCGGGATGAAGTTAGCTAGCAAATGGGCATGGAAATCCTCAATAGATGATTGCTCGGCAATGGCTCTTACGATTTTATCTGAGAGAATACCAATAGCATACGGATAGATAATTTGCAAAATTTGACATGGAGAAAGAGAAAACACAAGGGCATGATCCTGAAATTCAACTAGAAATCTTAAAAATGAAATTACATCACTGGTGGTATTAACGGAAAACTTAGATATACCTCTGAGCAACATTGCCAATGGATGAGGCAAGCTACTAAACCCGGGTGACATAGTAGGTAAAGGTTTCAATGGCAAAGAAGTTAATTCAGAACGGATGTTACTCAACGATGCACGGCGTTCAGACTCGTTGTCCAATGGGGCAGAGATAGTTTGAGCAGCGATGGTTTTCCTATTTACTTCTCCCTTAGCAAGTTCTTCCTCGCTACCTACATTCACTATGGTGGGTTGATCAGATTTGGGAGGAACTTCCCCAGTTAACAATTGAGTGACCTTACTAGATAATTCGGAAATATTTTCCAGGAGCGTACTAGCTTCCTTCCTCTGAACGTCATTCAGTTTTAGAGACAACAGATCGTTAACCCTATTCGAAAAATGATATAGCCTGCCTTGCACACGCTTAATTTGATTAGGAGACGGATCATTTTCATCAAAAAAACTAACTACAGAAGCTAGTCCAGTAATATTCTCGACGATCGTGGAAAGAGAGTCATCAATTTCTTTCTCTCCCAAATTGGGGATGGAAATGGGCAAATCAAGGGACTCTCTAAGCTTGTCAGTGTCTACTGCAACCGTGCCTCCAGATTGCACATTTCTGATATTTAATTCATAGATCAACTCCTCTTTGCGAAAATAATTAAGATGGAGAACATCGCGAGGGCCGGGCATGATGACAGAACAATTTTGAAAAACTCAAAAAATTCCAGCAACTGAGAAAATCGTTAGAATTCGGAACAAAACAATGTTTAGCCGTCAAAAGGGGCTAAATTGAGACCCATTCAACCACGCTCTGCTACCACTTGTTACCGTGTTTTAGCGGTAGGTAGAGGTGAAAGAAGGTGCGGGTGTGAATGGATCTCAAGCTACGAAAATATAGTGCATGTAAACTAAATTTAAAATTTAATAAGGTTATATTTTCCTTTCAAAATAAATAAGTAACAAGCATGGCAGCTACAGAGTAGCAAGTCAAATAAGGTAGTTACAATATTTACAGGATTTGGGCTTCGCGCCCCGAATTCACAATGTTTGGGCAATCAGCTCAGTTTTACCCCAAACACAAGTTTTAACAGAGGGGCAGAAAACCCCATTCATACCTAGGAGCCCTTGCTCCAAATTACACTGAAAAGCCTCCTCGAGGCATGCAACATACAATTTTCAAAAGAGCCACTCGCTCTCAAATTTAAGCCTCTCCCAGGCCACACCAAACTCCACCTTCAAGCTGTCCTCAACGGACATAAACACAGGGGTAAAATACCCAATCTACTGAGGTCTATTAAATGAAAAGAATGTTAATTAAATGACCTCTAAAATAACAATTTGAGAGGAGGCGAACTTGCACTCCTAATACACTTAGATTAAGACCTACTTGGCGCTAGGCCGTTAATACAAGGGCTAATCCCATACTAAAGAGGTGACTTAAGAAGAGAACAATTTGTTTTACATTAACGAAGAATAGGTTGAGAAAAATAAGTTCACCTCAAAACAAAATGAGTGGGAGCTCGAGAGGGTTAGCACTCTCTATCCCAAAATGCAGCTTAAAAGAGAACAGATGAAAAGATCGTTACATTTTAGGAAAGGTTACATGGTAGAACGCTTCGCACCCGCCCCGAGAGTTAAATTGCTGAGCTAGCAAAGAAAGAATTTATTAATCGGCCATTACCTTATTGTTGACCGCTGCCGAAAAAAGAGGCGCTTCCCGCCTCCTGCTATGTACTTAATACACGGAAAGATGGAACAGAAGTGGCCCGGAGACCCAAAAATCAGCAGTTTATATCCTCTCGCGGAAGGTTCTAGGTGTTAGGGGAAAGAAAACACCCTCCCACAAACTTTTTATTGGCTAGGGTATAGAAACATATTCAAGTTGGGGGAAGATACCTATGATTGGTCAGAAATTAATACCAGAAATTCGGGATTGGTCAAATGCAAAACAAGGGGAAAGAGAGGGGTATACAGCCAACTTAAACAATAACAGAAAGAAATTTAACAAAGAACAAACTTTAGAAATAAAATTTTCTCCAAAGAACAGTTATTTTTCTTCCCACTAGGGTGCACTATTGTAGTTTTTCAGTGGTGTCCTCTAGAAGAGAAAGTTCACACTTCTTACTTTAAGCAAAACAAAAACACATCAAAAATGACACAGTTCTAAAACTCCGAAATTTACAGGTGGTGACATCTTCTGTGAAAGTAGAAAATTAATACCATCAATAAAGTTCAGACTTCCTCCAGCAGAGGAGTTTCAACTGGCGTACATTTTAAATTAGCGGAGTGGAGGTGTACCGCCCGGTACAGACCTCCCCCCCCAAAAGTTCCTCCAGGGGTGACACATGAAGTCAGTTTGAAACAAGTTCCAAGTTATGATGTGAATATGAAGATAGATTGCAGAAGCATTTATGAGATTTTCTTAATTTGGTTTGTTTCATTTCCAAAATTTTGTTGTTGCAGGTGAAGTAAAGTCTTTCTGTTTGTAGTAGTTGAATTCTGAGGTTAAACTTTTAATACTTAAAAGTGAAGAAAAATTTTGCAATGTCCACCAAATATTGCTGTTGAATTCCCATGAAACGGTATTAAGGTTGAACAGGAATGTCTATGTAGTTGATGTAGGCTAAGTTGGATGGCCAGACCGGCCGTTACAGCTTGCGTCCAAAGGAAGCCGCTCGGACCCCTCAAGTACCCTGAGATACCGCTCGCCCGCACTATGAGGGGAGCAGAGGTGTTGAAGCACGCCGCGCCCGCGGTGAACATATACAGGCTGCGGGCAAGTAGCAGGTCGTGCGCCGCACATCAGCCTTGGCCGGGAGGAGAGCTCCGGCTCGCCGTGCACATGTCGTCCTCGCTGGGGCCGAGGGGGCCCTTCCTCGAACCCAGTTGCGGCACGGCGCCGCGCGGCTGCGGGGGCACTGAAACATTAAAACTAGGCGGCAGAATTGTGTTGGACCATCATGTTTCTTTGAGGGCACAGGCTTGTAGAGAGATTGAGGGGCCAGCGGCGTGCAGATATCCATGGCATTTCATCTAAGCCAGCCACTGTGTATAGTGGAGCAGGAGACGGGAGCGTGGTAATGGCCGTGGCAAGGACAGGATGGCAGTTTAACAATCGGGGGAGGTTTACAAGAAATGCTTACATATAAAATAAAATAGAAGGAGCAGAATGTCTTAAGAGTGGAACTCAAAAAAAAATATAACCATCATATTCCTATCAAATTATATGAAGCAAGTTGACACAAAATTTACACCGGTTTCACCTGGGACAGGTGAACCCTAAATATCCTCTCGGTGGCTGGATTGCTTACTAACAATGTAACCGGCGTAAGAAAATCGAGAATGATGCATGGCCCATGAAATCTGGGGGCAAGCTTGCCCGCGGGAACAAAATTCTTGACCATAACCTGGTCACCTACCTTCAAAGAGGTGGGTCTCCGTCCACGATCATACCTTTCCCTAACCTTTTCATGAGACATTTTAAGATTGGCTTTAGCCTTCTTCCAAAGATCTTTGATATTATCCGGATCTATTGTCTCGGGTAGAATGTCACTCAGAGACCAGAGGTTAGAGAGCGGCGTGTTGGGAACAAACTTGAACATCAAGGAAGCTGGAGTAAACTTATGAGATTCATGAACCGCCGAATTCAAAGCAAAAGCTATCCAATGCAGGGACGTGTCCCACCTAGAATGATCTTCATGATGATAGGCAATAAGTGCGGACCTGAGATTACGATTAACCCGTTCAGCCAGAGATGGTTGAGGGTAATAAGCAGAAGTAGTTACATGAGAGATGGACAAGTCAAAACAGAATTTACGAAATAAATTAGATGTAAAAGCCTTAGCATTATCAGATACCATATATTGGCACGGACCAAAAGAAGCAAAAATAGAATTTAAGCAAGTAATGGTGGACTGAGCGGTAGCCAGCTTAGTCGGAAATAACCAAGAAAATCTGGTAAAACCATCTACACACACAAAGATGAACTTGTTGGCATTTCCCTTCGACTGGGGGAAGGGTCCTACATAATCAATATACAGGCGTTCCATGGGGCGCGACGCTTGCTGAGAAGACAAGAGGCCTACCTTGGTGGACATGGTCGGTTTACTAAGCAAACAGGATTTACAAGCCTTTACAAGTTCACGGATTTCACCGTCCATACCTTTCCAGATGAACATATCACGAATCTTTTCACGAGTTTTAAAGATACCAAGATGCCCTCCTAATGGGGTCTCATGATAATACTTGAAGATCATAGGTACAAGAACCGCTGGAACAACAACTTTCATCATCTTATCATGCCTCGAAGGGCAACATAGAACACCATTCCTCAGAACATAAGGGACAACATGTTCCCCAGAAGAAAGGGTTTCCATTATCGGAGCCAGCGTCGGATCTTCACGTTGGTATTTCTCGATATCCCTAAAAAGCATGGGAGCATCTGTTAGGATGGCATTAACCTCAAATAGTATGGACTCGGAAGGTGATGAACTGTCGACCGTTTCGTGGGTCTCGACGTCGTTAGAAAACATACGGCTGAGTCCATCAGCAACAACATTTTCGGTACCTCTGATATGTCTAACATCAAATTGGAAGGCAGAAATACGGATGGCCCAACGGGCTATACGACCAGTACGACGCGGCCTACCTAAGACCCAGCTTAAAGCTTGATTATCTGTCTCCAGGTCGAATTTGACGTGTTCCAGATAGAGACGGAACTTTTCTAAGGCGAATAAGACTGCCAAACCTTCGAGCTCATAGATGGAATACTTGGCTTCTTGAGCCGATAGAGTCCTAGATGCGTAGGCGATGGGTCGCCTCCCTAGTTCAGTCTCTTGAAGAAGGACTGCCGCTACTGCTGACGACGACGCATCGGTTTGGACGATGAATTTCTTCGAGAAATCAGGCATAGCAAGTACAGGAGCATTACAGAGAGCTAATTTAAGGTCTTCAAAAGCGGCTTGTTGAGAAGGTCCCCACTCAAATTTGATGCCTTTCCTACGAAGAAGGTTTAAGGGCGCCGCTCTATTAGCGAAGTTAGGAATAAACTTCCTGAAGAAATTCACCATACCAATGAACCTGGCGATACCTTTAATGTCCTTGGGAGGTTTAAAATCACGGATGGCCTGTGTTCTAGAATGATCGACTGCTACCCCATCGGGTGACACAATATGCCCTAGGAATGACATAGAGGGCTTAGCAAAGGCAACCTTGGACAACTTAACAGTTAACCCAGCCTTACGAAGGCGATCGAGAACTTCTCGCAGATGACCTAGATGTTCTTCAAAAGTCTCTGAAAATACGACGACATCATCTAAGTAGTGATATAAGTACTCGAATTTGATGTCGGAGAAGACCCTATCTAGTAGCCTAGTGAGCACAGCTGCCCCCGTGGGGAGCCCGAAAGGTACGCGGTTGTATTCATATAAATTCCAGTCCGTGGCAAACGCTGTAAGGTGTTTAGACTCTTCGGCAAGGGGAATTTGATTATAGGCCTGATTCAAGTCCAAGATGGTGAAGAACTTGGCCTTACGAAACCATGAAAAACAAGAATGAAGGTCAGGAAGGGGCACAGATTGCAACACCACCTTCCGATTGAGAGCCCTGTAATCAATGACAGGCCTGAAGCCTCCTTGGGGTTTCGGGACTAGAAAAATAGGCGATGAATACGCCGACTTAGAGGGCCTAATAATACCATCCTTCAACATCTGATCGATAATTTCTTTCAGAGCCTTCATTTTAGGTGGAGATAACCTATAAGGTGGAAAACGGACAGGAATCGAATCCGTGACCTCAATTTTGTATTCAATAAGGTCAGTAACACCAAGAGTATCAGAGAACACCTCGGGAAACGACTGACACAGTTTGCGAATACTATCAGCCTGCTCCTCAGGTAGATGTCTAAGGTCTAACAACATCTCATCCTGGGTAGGCGAAATAGAAGAACATGACGCAGAATTACACTTTAACCTTTACCACTCGTCTGTCGGGTGAGGCCCGACATTACGATATTCCCGTTCCGGTCGCATGTCGGGGGAGACCCGACATGGCATTATATCGCCCACCGCTCGTCTGCCGTCTCTTAGCTGACAAAATACGCGATGATATACTGTACTGCCATCTTTTGGTTCCGCGTGGAACTTTGTAGAATCCAAATACTATTCAACAGTCAGTCAAAAATCCATTATTTAGGTGGCAGTGTAGCCGTCAGCTGTCAAATCACGCACATGAAAGCTCGAGCGATAGTAAACAAACATGGCCGCCATGTGCTCTTCTAGTCATATATATGTTGTCAACACACAAAACCTCAGTATTTTTGCACCTCTGCTCCTAATGAATATATCTAATAGCATTTCACGATGCCTAAAAGTCAACTGACGATGGTCGGTTTGTGTACCGTAACCCAACATGTACCTGATGCTGACGGCTGGCACAATTATAAATCAACGGATTCAGATTTCAAAAAATTGCCGTTTACAGTGGTTTCAGCCTACAAACTACCGCGAGGTATGAAAACAGAGACTGAATAGAGTTTTTCAATTGCTTTTTAGCGATGATTTGTACACTAAATTATTAACGAAACCAATCGGTATGCGATAACGGTAATAATAATAATAATAATAATAATAATGCAAAATAATTCGTCTTAAATTCCACATATTGCTTTTATTTGCTCCAGTATAGCTTGCTGTAAACGTGTATAGCCTAACTACATCATTTAAAAGCAAGTGCTATCTCCAAAATCGTGAAAGATTAATACAGGTCATATAAGATAAAAATGTACATTTAAAATACAAGTAGTAGAGGCAACACAGAGAACTTTAATTCTAGGGGTAAGGGTTAATAGTGAGATTTTACAACTAGAAGCAAATTTGAATGTGCACGACCTAGACTGGAGATCGAGCACAAGACCAGTGTGAGAAATAAAGTCAGCTCCCAATATAATGGGGCAAGACAATTGCTTGGCCACAAACAATTTAACTTTCCATGTAAACTTAAAAATACGAATTTTGACCAGTAAGGAACCTAGAATTTCTAATGGAGATGAATTAGCCGAAACGTATTGAACAGGAGAAGAGACATAGTCAGGAAGTTTACAAACCGATTTCAATTTAGAATACCATTCAGCCGAAATAATCGAACAAACACTGCCTGAATCTAAGAGAGCTGTTATAGGCTCGTTATTTAACTCAATCTTAAGAAAAGGAACAGGTGCGGGGGTATCCGCCGCAATCCTAAGACATTCTTTAGGGCATTCAAAAGTTGAATTTGAAGGCTGATCGTTCTCTGCATTTACAACCTGTTTACTAGGGGCTGAGTCTCGGGAAGATGGATTAGTCGACTCAGCCGAAGCCACTAGTCACTTTTTATTATTGGCATAGGTGGAATTTGCACCAGAAGTTGAGCAGGAGGGGGTGCTATTTGAGTTTGGGCAATTCTTGGCGATATGTGAGAAGGCCCCACACTTAAAACAGCCTTGTGATGACCCGGCTCCATTCCTCGTCCCACTTGACTTGATCAGTGGACACTTGTTGCGCAGATGGTCAGGCGACCCGCAAGCATAACATTTACGGGGATTGACTGGTCGGCGAGGTGGAGGCCGAGTGTTTCTTTCGCGACACGCAAAGAATCGGCGTATCTAACTCCTTCCGCTGAGACGGCCAATGCTTCAAGTTCAGAGAAAGTTTGCGGGCACGCCGCGAAACACAAATATGACCTATAGGGAGGTGAAATTCCCTCTACAATAGCCTGTACAATCTGATCTTCAGGAAAATGAAGGGCAAACACCCTAGTATAAAACTTAATGTCCTGTATGAAATCAGCCAAGTTTTCATCCAAGCGCTGTACACGATAATAGTACTTCTGAATAAGGGAGGACCTGACCCTAGCCGGGATGAAGTTAGCTAGCAAATGGGCATGGAAATCCTCAATAGATGATTGCTCGGCAATGGCTCTTACGATTTTATCTGAGAGAATACCAATAGCATACGGATAGATAATTTGCAAAATTTGACATGGAGAAAGAGAAAACACAAGGGCATGATCCTGAAATTCAACTAGAAATCTTAAAAATGAAATTACATCACTGGTGGTATTAACGGAAAACTTAGATATACCTCTGAGCAACATTGCCAATGGATGAGGCAAGCTACTAAACCCGGGTGACATAGTAGGTAAAGGTTTCAATGGCAAAGAAGTTAATTCAGAACGGATGTTACTCAACGATGCACGGCGTTCAGACTCGTTGTCCAATGGGGCAGAGATAGTTTGAGCAGCGATGGTTTTCCTATTTACTTCTCCCTTAGCAAGTTCTTCCTCGCTACCTACATTCACTATGGTGGGTTGATCAGATTTGGGAGGAACTTCCCCAGTTAACAATTGAGTGACCTTACTAGATAATTCGGAAATATTTTCCAGGAGCGTACTAGCTTCCTTCCTCTGAACGTCATTCAGTTTTAGAGACAACAGATCGTTAACCCTATTCGAAAAATGATATAGCCTGCCTTGCACACGCTTAATTTGATTAGGAGACGGATCATTTTCATCAAAAAAACTAACTACAGAAGCTAGTCCAGTAATATTCTCGACGATCGTGGAAAGAGAGTCATCAATTTCTTTCTCTCCCAAATTGGGGATGGAAATGGGCAAATCAAGGGACTCTCTAAGCTTGTTAGTGTCTACTGCAACCGTGCCTCCAGATTGCACATTTCTGATATTTAATTCATAGATCAACTCCTCTTTGCGCAAATAATTAAGATGGAGAACATCGCGAGGGCCGGGCATGATGACAGAACAATTTTGAAAAACTCAAAAAATTCCAGCAACTGAGAAAATCGTTAGAATGCGGAACAAAACAATGTTTAGCCGTCAAAAGGGGCTAAATTGAGACCCATTCAACCACGCTCTGCTACCACTTGTTACCGTGTTTTAGCGGTAGGTAGAGGTGAAAGAAGGTGCGGGTGTGAATGGATCTCAAGCTACGAAAATATAGTGCATGTAAACTAAATTTAAAATTTAATAAGGTTATATTTTCCTTTCAAAATAAATAAGTAACAAGCATGGCAGGTACAGAGTAGCAAGTCAAATAAGGTAGTTACAATATTTACAGGATTTGGGCTTCGCGCCCCGAATTCACAATGTTTGGGCAATCAGCTCAGTTTTACCCCAAACACAAGTTTTAACAGAGGGGCAGAAAACCCCATTCATACCTAGGAGCCCTTGCTCCAAATTACACTGAAAAGCCTCCTCGAGGCATGCAACATACAATTTTCAAAAGAGCCACTCGCTCTCAAATTTAAGCCTCTCCCAGGCCACACCAAACTCCACCTTCAAGCTGTCCTCAACGGACATAAACACAGGGGTAAAATACCCAATCTACTGAGGTCTATTAAATGAAAAGAATGTTAATTAAATGACCTCTAAAATAACAATTTGAGAGGAGGCGAACTTGCACTCCTAATACACTTAGATTAAGACCTACTTGGCGCTAGGCCGTTAATACAAGGGCTAATCCCATACTAAAGAGGTGACTTAAGAAGAGAACAATTTGTTTTACATTAACGAAGAATAGGTTGAGAAAAATAAGTTCACCTCAAAACAAAATGAGTGGGAGCTCGAGAGGGTTAGCACTCTCTATCCCAAAATGCAGCTTAAAAGAGAATAGATGAAAAGATCGTTACATTTTAGGAAAGGTTACATGGTAGAACGCTTCGCACCCGCCCCGAGAGTTAAACTGCTGAGCTAGCAAAGAAAGAATTTATTAATCGGCCATTACCTTATTGTTGACCGCTGCCGAAGAAAGAGGCGCTTCCCGCCTCCTGCTATGTACTTAATACACGGAAAGATGGAACAGAAGTGGCCCGGAGACCCAAAAATCAGCAGTTTATATCCTCTCGCGGAAGGTTCTAGGTGTTAGGGGAAAGAAAACACCCTCCCACAAACTTTTTATTGGCTAGGGTATAGAAACATATTCAAGTTGGGGGAAGATACCTATGATTGGTCAGAAATTAATACCAGAAATTCGGGATTGGTCAAATGCAAAACAAGGGGAAAGAGAGGGGTATACAGCCAACTTAAACAATAACAGAAAGAAATTTAACAAAGAACAAACTTTAGAAATAAAATTTTCTCCAAAGAACAGTTATTTTTCTTCCCACTAGGGTGCACTATTGTAGTTTTTCAGTGGTGTCCTCTAGAAGAGAAAGTTCACACTTCTTACTTTAAGCAAAACAAAAACACATCAAAAATGACACAGTTCTAAAACTCCGAAATTTACAGGTAGTGACATCTTCTGTGAAAGTAGAAAATTAATACCATCAATAAAGTTCAGACTTCCTCCAGCAGAGGAGTTTCAACTGGCGTACATTTTAAATTAGCGGAGTGGAGGTGTACCGCCCGGTACAGTTAATATTAAAGTTCGATGCGTAAGCCTTCGGGGAACCGTTTCAAAAAGAGCTTTTTCCCAAAGTAAATCTAGTGGGACTGAATCATACGCACTTTTAATATCCAGGAAAATAGCAACCGTATTTTGTTTACGATATTTCGGCAAGAGAACATAAGTAATACAAGTATTGAAGGCGTCGTGCGAGCTTCACCCCTTAATGACAGCATATTAATTTTTGGGAACCAGATTATAATACTCCAAAGCGCACATTAAACGTTGTAAAAGAAGTTAGCTGAATGTTTTCCGAAGACATGAGACTAAGACTGTTCCACGATAACTGTTCAGATCCCCAGGAAAACTTTGGACTTTAAAATGGGAATAAGAAATATTCATTCCAGTAATTTACCAAAGGATATGATTGATAAATTTCTAAGTTTTTGAAATCATAGGAGAGACTAATTAAGCAACTGTCAGGGAATCTGTAGCCGAGCGACAGCCCTAATTGTAGATCAGTGGTGACCGATTAATTTATTGATTGGTTGATTGATTGATTGATTATACCCTGGTGGTATGTCCTGGTTGAGAAGTAAACTATTGTTGTTTAGATTTTCGTGTGTTAAGTGTGTAAAATATTTTTTTTAAATTAGCCGGCCATCCAACGCATTGAAATTCCACGAGGAAGGCGGAAAGAGTAAAAAACGGCAAAGTGGCAGTTACTATAAACAATTGAAGCAAAAACGATGCGTTTGGAGAAAGATGAATTAAGTAAAGGTGTCACAAGAAAGACAGAGAAATGAGTCTAAATTCGAAGGCCTCTAATCCTAACATAAGAATATCAGGAGACGCAGAGTAAATGAGTACGGTTGAGATAATCATAAAGGACGGGGCATCTATGACCCCTCTACGCATTTTCAGCAGAAGGCCACCTACTTATAATGAACAACATATCACCTTTCGCTAGAAAAATGATCATGCTTGATGCAAGCTTCAGAGTGTGCCGGGCAGTAATACTTCACTGTTACAGAACAGGTGATAGTTTAAAATATTCTACTTAATGTCCAAAAACTAACAAATTTACCCGTGCTTCGCTACGGTATTCTACATTGTATACGGATTTCTCCGTAAATTACTGTAAATGCAATGAGTAAGACTATATTAAATTTCACCTACAAACGGACTTCACCATCAGACGACTCGTTCAGTGTTCTACATGCTTGGTCCTGTGACATTTTCCCTATCTCCTATATTTATGGGTTAGATTCAGTGATTCATTGAATGGGGTGAAATTTGGTACAGTTTTAATACCCTTTTTTATTTTTTGATATTCATGTCACCCTGGAATCATAAAATTTTGCGAACATATGGCCACTGGTCATGCCAATGGGCGTGCCCAATGTCATGAATGCATCTTTCTTATAAGTGTGCCAAACAATAACATACAAGTGTAAAATGTACAACATTAACTTGAACTCAAGAAATGCAGTACTATTTAAAGAATAAGGGATAGAGATACGACAAAATGTCATAGGCCCAAAGTTGTAGATCTCTCCATATTGAAATGCGATCTTTTGTGATACGACTTACGGTTTAGCCACCAGTTATTCCGAAAGGAAGGTTGGCACCGTCGTTAAAATTCCATCCATATTTCGATATTTTCCGGTGCCAAAAGTTATACATTTGCATGGCCTGGAAGATGTATTTCCTCCAAGAAGAGATTATCCAGGTGAGTAATTCAGGAAGAAATTAATTAAGGATTACAACTGAGGAGAGCGGGTTGAGTACAAATATATAAATAATAAGTGAATGTATTGGAAAATCAAATGCTCCTAAATAAATTATGATGGTATGAGTTATGGATATAAGAAAGCCGTAGCAGGGGAGAAATTTAGGCGCAGGGATTCTTAGGTAAACATATAAGAATATGACTAATGGTGTTATTACTTAAGCTATTCGAGGACGGTTATGAACTCCAACGATATTCCGCCAATATCCCGCAGAATGTCCGATTTACCCCTCTCTTGCATTCTACTCAAGGAACAACCACGAATTTAGAGGAATTATGACGAAAATGGCAATAAGTTATTTCCCTGGTGGCATGCAGTCAGAGACGTTGCCATGATAACCTGTAGGTTCGTTTTCGGTCTGTCGGTCACTCAATGTAGAGCACGATACCCGCTGAAAATAGTAAATTTCTCCGTCATTTGAAGAGTAAGGTAAATTTTGAACATGACAAAAGTTGTTTAAAATGAAGGGGCGTTTCACATAAAGTTCACGGAGTTTACCAAAAATCAATCGTATAAGAGAAAAATGAGGAAAACCGTTCTGGTATTCCTATAATACCCCCGTCTATTCAAATATTTTAAAACGTTTGCATTTCAAAACCGTCGCCGGGATGAGTATAATCTAAATATGACGTTTGGTCGAGATCTATGCTCCGTTTCGCTGTGATGGTGGAACAAACAGACAAACGGACAGACACGAAAAATAAAAACCACCGATTCGGCCTTGAGTTTACCTAAAACGGATAAATATCTGAAAAATTGGCAAAATAAACAAAATTATAGACAGCGAACCCCCTACAATTTCATTTATATAGATAAGCATGGACACGTCTAGCAGGGCATACCTTTATTTCGAGAGTTACTGCTTCGAAACTGTACGACATATCTACAAACGGACTTCACCATCAGACGCCTCGTTCAGTGTTTTACATGGCTGGTCCAATGACGTCTTCTCGTATCTCCTATATTCATTGTTTGATTGAGTTAGAGCCATTGAATGGGGTGAAATTTTATACAGTTTTCACATACTACTTTATATTTTTGATACTCATATGACAGATAGAATCATAAAATTTGGTTATCACATGGCCACTGGTCATGTTAATGTGCGAGCCGAATGTCATGATTCTATCTTTCCTACTAATGTGCCAAATGATAACATATACGTGTAAAAGTACAAAATTAACTTGAAATCGAGAAATACAGCTCTATTTAACGTATAAGGGATAGAAATACGAAAAAAGGCATAGGACCAACGTTTTAGATCTCTCCAAAATGAAACGCGGTTGCGCTTTCTGGTTTGTGATACGACTTAGCGATTAGCCACCAATTATCCCGAAACGATTGTCTGCACTGTCGTTAAAATTGCATCCATATTTCGATATTTTCCGGGGCCAAAAGTTATACATTTGCATAGCTTGGAATATTTCCTCAAGGAAAAGAGTATCCAGCTTTCGGGATTAGGACTCGCATACATACGGAATAATTAAGGAAGCAAAATAATAATGCACCTAAGAAAGCTGACATTAATAGAAAATGGACTATAACTGAGGATAGCTGGATGACGACAAATATGTAAATACCAAGTGAATGTATTGGAAAATCAAATGCCTCTCAATAAATTATGCTGGTGTGAGTTATGGATATAAGAAAGCTGCAACAGGGGAGAAATTTAGGCGCAGGGATTCTTAGGTAAACAGATAAGAAGATGAGTGATGGTGTTATTACTTGAGCTATTCGAGGACGGTAAAAACCTCCAAAAATATTCTGCCAATATCCCGCAGAATGGCCGATTGACGCCTCTCTTTCCTTCTACCCAAGGAACAACCACGAATTTAAAGGCATGATGAGGAAAATGGCAATGTGCATATCGAAAATTTTCACTGGATGAGTATAATCTAAATATGAAGTTTGGTTGAGATCTATCCAGCCGTTTCGCCGTGATGGTGGAACAAACAGACAGACACGTAAAATAAAAACCACCGATTCGGTCTTGAGTTGACCTAAGACGGATAAATATCTGAAAAATTGGCAAAACAAACGAAATTACAGACAGCGGACCCCCTACAACTTGATTTACATAGATTAAGAATTAACTTCACTGAATGGATTGTAAAATTCGAAAACGGAGAACTAGTTCAAATTGCACTATTTAAATTCAAGAAAATAGTATTTCAAAAATATTTTACGAGAATCGCATGGTATTTCATTCCATAAAAGTCACAGTACATTTTCAAAACTAGCATTTTTTACCTACGGAACGAACAAGTTAACATCATCAACTTTTAGGTTCTGCATAGTTTGATAGGTGGCCAAATAACGTACATTGGCAATGACTAGTGTGCAACGACGTTAAGGAAGTTAATAAAGCTGGTTTGTGCAATGGGACGAGACGGCATCTACGGAAGCAAGACACAAATATCTTTCATGCAGAAATTCGGACGGACTCAGCCTCAGGAAGAAAGAATGTTATTCGAAGAACAGCACCTGTGAATTCGGAAGACAATTTCCTCTAAATTTAACCTGTTCTGTCACAATGAATATGTCACCAGGGTAAATTTTAAAGTTGGTATAAATCTCTCCACTCCAGTGCTTCGGAGAGTTGCATGAAGGTTCCTCAACAGTACGCAGATCCACAGAAGTCAAATACAACTCAGAGCTACAACTGCATTCATTAGGTTTTGTAAGGGTATTCTACAATACCTACTTTGATTCCATTCGAATGCAGTATAAAACCTGTAATGTATAACTTTTATTCATAAGATACATTAACAGTCCATTTAGAATTTGCATTTAATTTATAGATAGTAATTTCGACTGTCGAAGGTAGGCTAGTGTAAACGCAGTCATTTCTGGACATTTTCCTTTTCATCCCTGCTCAACCCCCTTGCCGATGGTGGGTGAATTTGCAAAAAAAAATGTCATCCGGAGTGTTACTATTGTGCTATTTCATTGTTCTGAGAATAGAATTCAGTGGAGTTAAGATGGTCGCAATTGCCGATAACGAATTTAAACAGAACGCACAAACACTATAATATTTCTAGGAGATATGGTATAAGGCGAAGTCGAAATAGTCGAAATCAACATGGCAGTGGATAAGACAAAACAGGACTTAAAACTGTTAAAGACAGCACTATTGTAGAATTGATAAATGAACAAACAATCGTAGAGAGCGAACGCATTACGTCCAAGAGGCTAGCCACGCATCTTTAAATTCATAGCTTAGAAGAAATATCATCGGAAAAAGAAAAATTTACAGCGTCAAACTAACTGAATAGCATACAAATACAATATAAACAATATATTCTACGCGATAAAGAGATATATAATCGATATACAGGAGTTGATCATTGCAAAGATGAGGCCTTGATTCCATTAAAAGGAAAAGAAAGAATTCCTTGTAACGCAGCGATGACATATTGAACCTTAAAACTATAGTAGACATATTCGAGATCTGCAAGATTAAAACGATAAAATTCTAGCTAAACGAATTCTCATTGAAATTGTTATGTTAGAAGCACATCCTTCGTGATGTAAAGGCCGTACTGTAGCTCCGATGACGTCACGCAAAGAGTCGAACTGTTTCTTACGCCCTACCCGTGCAATGCAAATACACGATACGTCTGTAACTTGTAATTATGAAATATTCACAAATGTTGTATTAATATTACAGGTGAGATCATTACCACATATAATCGCATCGTAACTCGTGAGTCAGGTCTATGTAATTTTAGGAGAAATAGATTTGAAGTGCGATCTACGCGGTCAAAGCTTGAGTATGTTACACGGCAATGTACCCAACAAATAATAATTGCACATTAATACAAATATGATGACAACAAACGTCCAATACTAATAAATACTTTACCTCCAAACCTCTAGATGACCATAAATGAAGTATATATCTTGATTATATTTTTTCCTTGTCACTTCTGACACTATCCTTCGTACACTTTCTTGAGACCCTTTCTTCGACACAAACATTTGTGTAAAGTTTTATCTAGGAATAGCCCATGTTTTCCCAAATATTAACGCACTGACCAGCAAGATCTGTTAGTTACTTCCCATATTCACGTAAATTTCCGAGGAATTGTTTTTACTCGCATTAATTTTGGGGAGAAATGGCAGCGGGTATTCAACATTACTAACCCGAGAAAGAACCATGTATACGTTCAATTGGTTACTGACCACTTTTACGTTTGTTCAGTATGTTCAGTATCAACAATAAAACGCCCTGCTGTAAACATGTGTGACAAGAAAGTCAAAAGCAGAACTCGTCATCAGCTCTGGAAAATAAGTGAATAAATACCCCCTATATCCTTCGTAACAGGTAGTTTTTCGGTTGGGATTTTCGTCCTTCATAAGAGTAACCTGCACTCATACGAAGAAAATGAAACTATTAATGGATATGTACTTCTATAGTTGTATTTTCGCCGTGCTACGCACAATTCCTTAGCATTGTGACAACTGTGAACTTCCACACATTGTACTTAAATATTCAATATTTCCACAAAAACTTGGTATACGATAACAATTATATGAACAAATTCCACGAGAAGTAATGCACCATTCCATAAATCCGACTAACTCAGGAAATAGGTAGAGCGCGCGAAGGTGTTCGAAAATGGGCTAAAGAAAATCTCTAAATAACTTATACTAAATACTATATGGAGAGGATAAATGGAGGCATATCCTGAAATGTGTAATATATATATAAAAGCTAGAATGGATTTATTGGTAGAAAACATGAATATGGTCCATATTAATTTCAAAAGAAGACGAATAAAATTAAAATATCGCCCCCAAACCAGTCTTAAACTGCGACACGTGCATGAACAAAAATACATGACAATAAAAAAATCTAAACAAATAAGCGGGCAACGACCCGAGATGCAAGTACAAAGTCTATTTACATGGAAAATTTGATCCGTATTACGTAATAATTTTAGGTGCACCAGATGATTAACGAAACCCTTTTTTGCCCATGGGCTTCGATGTAAAATCGATATTTGATGTTCCGGGAATACTAATACACGTGTACATTATCTATCACTCTATGTTTACATTCCGACATATTCCGACACAAATAAATAAGCACTTTGGCCTAGGGGTGGTTCCATATCTACCATATAAATAACTCTGAATCTACTGTATGAGCCAGCACTCATATGCAAACGTATACCAGGCAGAGCCGGTTACCAACAAAATTCAGCTATCGAACTGATAAACCCATAATTAAACGACACAAGACATAAAAACAACAGAAACACACACATACATGGCACACACCTGTGGACATAATATATACACATACAAGCATATACGTCACAGAGATATCGGGGATCGAAGCCGACGTTAGCAGGCTGCGTAGGCATGTGTCTGACTAGAAACACAACTGGTCCATGTCTCTCTTGTAGGTCGATCAGCTGTTGGGAAATCAAAACACACTCTTTGACAGGCAGAGAAGAGCAGTAGTCAGGGACAGCTAACGGAATCTCATACATTTTACTTTCACTCAACACGAGGGGACATCGGCGCTAAGCTGTCAGACGGGCACATACAATACTGGGGATCTTGCACAAAGACGCAGCCCTCTCGGCCGCTATTCTCCTATATCTCGTCTATTCACACAAATTTGGCCCCTAAGTTCATCCCTCTGGCATTTCAAGCCATTCACATTACATTTATCTCATCTATCTACAATATATTTACACATCACTTGGGCTATATCATGCACTTCAGACCTGACCAAGCATTTAACGTTAAATAGACTGAAACAAAACACACGCCATCTGGCTGACAATTTAATTAAACCAAATATATTAAAAATTTCCCTATCCTAATGTATTAGTCCTTCCACAGATATGATTAAAATGGAAATCATACTCATCTTTTGAAGCTAGTGGTCCATTGCCACAGATCACATATCCGCTGCGTCACCACTGCTTAGTTCATCGTGACAGGGGTGAGCGAAGGTTAACTGGTCTTGGCGTCGACTCCACGTACAGCCATGGTGTCTTCTTCACGTTCCTGGAACTCTGCAGAAATGCTATGGATTAACACCTCCCTCTTCACCGCTTTGTATGCACGAGTGCACAATGTTGGATCTAATGCTAGGACATAATTTACGAAGCCTACGAGCAAGTATTTAGTCCCGACTCGTGCGTCACTAGATTAAGGGTCTGAGTCCAATCAACATTAGTCTTTCTTAGTGGCTCCGATTAAGCGAATCGCACACGATAGACTCATAACTCGAGATCGCGTACGGACTTGAGATATCGGATACTGTTTGACGTATACTTCCACTTCACTCGTAGGTCTCGAGTTGTTATTAATCACAGATTAATGAAACTATTAGGTCCGCACAGTACCAAACAGCAATTGTTATTCCAAAATATTTGAAACCAAACTAGGATAGAAGTAACTATCATTTAAAAGTACTGCTAGAGATAAGCAAAATGTTAAATCCGAAAGCGCACATAGCGTGTAACTCTTCTTGATCTATACAAATAAAAAGCACTTCAGTCACACAACGTTTGTTCACTGAAAATACTCCTGGTAAGTAGGGCCTCTTCCCACACCACGGGCGTTTAAACAGACACTAAGCCTCGAATGAATCCCCGAGTCACAGAAGCGATGGCTCGTAACGGCTCTCCTTCGGACCCAAACGACTTTAGGTTCATATAAGATTTTATATCAGAGCGCTCAATTATCCACCATTTTCACACAGAAGTGAATGATAAATCTACTTCCACGTTTTCATTAATTCGGACCTGTGGAATTTTAGCTAAAAAATTCAGACCCCAGTCCTGCGAAGATGAAGTTGGTCAAACTGAATTGCTTATCTCAGGGTTCCCGAAGTTCAAATATTACCTCCCCCTAGCTCGTATCGCTTGGATTTGAAAGGTTGAGTGGGGTCGGCGTGCCTAGATACCAAGCCAAGTGCTCAATTTTTAAAGTTCGCAGCTTGATATAAAAATACTGGGTGCGCCACGCTTATATTGACGTTCAACGGACTCCCTGCCTTCATACCTGCTCCATGCTTATGCCTCAAATATATGTTTCCACAATGTTATAATTTATTAATTGAGGCATCTAGGGGATGGCTCATCCTCCGTCCAATCGGGGTAAAAATTATCCAGCAAGTATATTTTTTTGACAAGAATAATATTCAACATCTCTTAACACTGGTTTGACTCTTAGGTACTCTCCTTACTCGCTTCGCAACCTTCGAGTATCCTCCCTCAGGCGTTCGTAATCCTTACTAGTATGTTAGTAAATATCTAGCAATGCCTGGAATTCTTTTTGATCACTCTCGCATTCCGTACAGGTATCTCCTGTAGTCTGTACTGGACTTTCGTTGATAACGACTTTTATATCCTCAGCAGCTTCCTCCTCTTCTTCTCCTTCCTCGGCAACCACAGGTTCTGCCTCCGGGTCTTCCTCTTTTTCGATGTCTTCATCTTATTCACCATCAAGACTTTCACCTTCCGTTTCCTCATCCTCGGGTATATCATCTATCCGTATTTGACGAGGTGGATAGTAACGTTTGCTGCATTAAAAGTTTCTCAACCATACCGTCCGTACTCCTATCTCTATACGAATTGTTGCCATACACGTGCACAATTATATATAGACCTATATACAACTCTTGCAAACTTATGGCAAAAGCATGCAGGCGCGTCAGACGCGCCGGCTCGCTTTACCATTGCTAATATTTGGCAGTTAATTGACGGTGAAAAACCTTGTGCCTACTTCAGCGTAATCGGCGGTTTGCCTAAGCTTTCAGACACTTCAGCTGTGTTGCTAATACACATATCAGGAGACGGTCTTGGATCAAGGTATTATCACGTACCATGGTCTGTTTGGATACACGTTCAAGTGAACACTGAGGGTATTTGATCACTAGACTCGTAGCGAGTTGAATTTATGCTCTCCATAATTATTGGTGTGACGTCCAACCACTTCCAATGCTCTTTCGGTATAAAGATTCTACAGTATTTAGCAATTTCGCGCATAATGCGTTCACTCGGGTTTGACTCAGGAGGCCACACAAAACTTAAAGGCATACTTGATTTCTAATATTTCAAGCTCACGTTTGAATGTAGGAGAAGTGAATTGAGGACAATGGTCGCTCAATATACTTTTTGGTTTTCCCATTGTATGTATAATTTTATTCTTAATTTGATGTAGAACAGATTTTATATTCGCCATTTGTACAGGACATTACGTGACAAATTTAGAGAAGACGTCCTTACAAACAAGTATATATCCGACTCCTCGACGTCTAACAGGCAACTGACCACAATAGTCTATTGAGAAAAGTGGCTTCGTCTTGTTTGGCAAAACTGGTTTAGGCGCTTGCTTCAATAGGAAAGTATTAGGTTTGATACGCTGCCACATGTCAGATGTTCTGAGAACTTTGTGTATCATTCGTCGCATTCGAGGTCAGACGAATGTTTCCTGTTATGCAGCGGTTACTTTGTCAATCCCCGCGTGTCCAGTGGCGTGAAGTCTAGCCAAATCAAATCTATCTGGAATACCGGTGGGACAACAATCCGAAAATTTGTATGTTCGTCGCCTATGAAGTTATATAACAGGTTATTGAAGAAGTGGTATGCCGTAGCATTCTTCTGGGCTTCAATGTATCTCGGGGTACCAGGTTCGATATCTTTCTTAAAATCAATTAATAGACGAGTATGTGGACAATTATTTTGTTCCTGGCTAATATCACGAAGTCGGTCAATAGTGCTTTGGTCTTAATCACACAGCAGTGCTATGTTGATAACAGTTTCATCCGTGTTCGGATTTCTATTAAGGGCATCAGCGAATACATTCAACATTCCAGGACAGTATTCTAAGATGAAGTTGAACTGCTGGACGAAAAGTGACCAACGGTAAGTACGGTCGCTTCCAACGTTAGATTTCATGATGGATGTGAGTGCCTTATAGTCCGTTCTAATAGTGATCGGAAAGCCATAAACGTATTTTCTCCACTGACTTAACGCAACCACTATAGATAACATCTCCAGCTCTGTAGTTATCAATTTCAATTCATTAGGTCTCAGCTTCCTACGGATAAATGCCAAATACGCGACTTTCTGCTCACACTCGGGTGTCTCTTGGTAAAGAACAGCTCCCATTCCAACCTTAGATGCGTCTGTCTGGATTATAAATCGGCGGTCGTAAGATAGGTATCCTAATTTTACAGCATTCGCCAGCATTTCCAACGTCTTCCTGAAAGCTTCTTCATGAACTTCGGTCCATTTCCAGCAGTTATTGATTTTCAATAATGTTTGAAGGGGCGCTACTGCTTCTGTATACGCAATACAGTGATCTGCGAAAAATTGGCATAATCCCGAAAATTGCCGGATATGCTTCACACGGTTCGCTTTCGGAAAATTCTGGATAGCAGAGATTTTCACCAGATTGGGCCTAATTCCCTTTCCATTAATCAGGTGTCCCAGAAATAGCGTAAATCGTTGACAGAAGTGGGACTTTTCCAAATTAATTTTGAAATTGCTTTTGTTAAGGTCTGCAAAAATAAAGTTTCTGAGGTATTCCTCTATTGTCTTCAAGCAAAAAATGATATCATCAATATATCTCAGTGTGAAGGCTCTAACTTCGGGACTAAGGTTGTTTTCGAATGCACGGATGAGAGCAGAACTGGGAGTTCATCAGTCCGGAAGGAAGTCTTTGAAAATTATATGTTTGATTGTCAAACATGAACCCTGTGAGCATATATGATCCTTCACGCAACGCTATGTGATGAAAAGACATTGTCAGGTCTACCGTCCCAAAGAATTCCTCCGAATTTCTTTAGAATTTCCTTCATCACGGGGAATTTGTCATATTGCTCTTGCATCCAAGCATACCCTAATAGAACCATTGCGTTTAGACACGGCGAGTATTGGGTTCAGGAACAGTGTGGGTGACTTAGTGATTATCTCATTTCTCTCCATATCCTCAATTTTCTTGACCTGGGGAAATAAATTTTCCGGAATCGGGTATGGTTTTCTCGTAAAATGTTCTCAGTTATTTACCCTTATATTGTATTCGTAATTAGGGATCTTTCCAGGCTTAGATCCGAAGACAGCTGATATTTTACTAAAATTTCCCGTAGCTTTCAATGCATATCTTCATTTACAGGTGTTTCGTGTAACTTCTCCGGCAATAATCTCTGAAATTTCTCCTCTTTATTTTCCTCCTCGAGGTTTTCTGTCATTGCTTCAAAATTTCCCCGATCTTCGTTACAATTACAATTTTCTAGCCAGTCGGTTGGAAAATCGGCAGACTCCAACGTCAATACTTTAATTTGAATGACATAAAAGGTATCTTAAAGGTAGCAGGTAGGGACCCTCTTCGGAGGTAGCCCTACCCAGGGATTGGCGCCTCTGTCTATGTGAGTCCCAGAGCACACTGACCCGGTCTGTAACATCTCGTATGGGTCCCAGCTCAGGGTTACGAGTGAAGATCTCAACGGCATCTACGGCGGAGAAGGTGGAGTTCTGTACGGCGGAGATGGCGGAAGGGGCATACCCGTAGCTTCTGTACTCCAGAGGAGCGGCTACGAAAGGTGTCTGTCTCCATGTTAGGGGTGGCCTAATTTTGAACCTGGCAGTAGGTATAAAATGCCTTTGGGTGTGGCGAGCCCATCGTAACAATAGCCTATATGGACAAAGCAGATATGGTGCCTCGGAAAAGTTTAGGGCGTCCACTGCTAAAAAGCGACGCGCAGCTCTTCACGTGCTGGGGGAACTGTGAAAAATGGGCAACCAGCACCAAACTACATCTAAATTGCAACAGTAAATGTACTGACACTGACGAGAAAGACAGAAGAACTGGTTGACTTCATGACAGAAAAAGATACATTTCTTTTTGAATGTGTGAGACCAAGAAGAGGGGTACAGGGGAGATCCCTGTGAGAGAAGGACACAAGCTGTATTACAGCGGACGACCTGAAGCAAAAATGGAGTGGCCATCATACTTAGAAGAGAAATCCAAGAATATGTGGAATATACAAAGTACGTCAGTGATAGGATGATGATGATGATGATGAGACTCCAGTTTGAAAATGGCGTGAAAGATCTATTTCAGTTGTATGCCCCACAAGCTGGTTGCATAGATGAACATCTAGAGGACTTCTTAGAGGAAGTGGAAAGACAGATAGAAGATAAGGAAGTACTATTGCTGGGAGATCTAAATGCACAAGTTGAAATGGAAAGACAAGGAAAGGAAGATGTTTTAGGGCCCTTTGGATATGGAAATGTAAATCCAGAAGGCGAGTTGTTGGTGGATTTTTGCATGAGGAATCAAATGATTGTTGGAAACACCTGGTTTAGGAAGAATGACAGTCAGAAGATTACAAGGTATGGTTGGGGAGACAGACGAACAAAGACCGTGGTTGATTATATAATCATAGAGAAAGAACACCGCAAGAACCTTGTAGATGTAACAGCCATACCTGAAGAAGCATTTGGTGGAGTTCATAGAGTTGTGATAGAGAAAAATGAAAGTTGGAAAGATTGAAAAACACCAATTAAAAAGAGAGCAAAGAATTAAAGTATGGAAGTTGAAGGAGAAAAGCATACAAGAAGAATTTCAAAGGGAAATAATACCCTTGCTACCCAGGACAGAGGTGGAGAATGTTGAAGAGGAATGGAAAAGATTTAAGGAAGCACTGGTTGGATGCGCAGAAAAGGTGTGTGGTAGAACATCAGGAAATGTGAAAGACAAAGAAACACACTGGTGGAATGATAGGGTAAAGATTAAAGTGAAGGTAAAGTAAATGGCATGGAAAGCATGGAAAACATCTAAGACTGAAGAAAGTAGAAGAAAATATCTGGAGGCAAAGAATTTGGCCAAGAAAGTAGTGGAGTAAGAAAAGAGGAAAGGCTGGGCCTTATTCACACAGAAATTGAGAGATGATACGCAGGGCAGCAAGAAATTACTGTATGGTATCTTAAGAAACAAAAAGAGAGATCAAGTAAACAACAGATTTGTGAAGGATGAAGGTGGCATAATTTTTATCAAAGCCAGAAGAAATAAGAAATAGATGGAGAGAGTATTTTCAGAAGCTGCTGAACATAAGAACGGATGACAGTCATTCAATGGACGACCAGGAAAAGCAATTAGTTGATGAAGAAATGGATAAAGAAATTACAATGAATGAAATTGAAATGGCAGTAAGAAAGATGAAGAATGGAATAATAATAATAATAATAATAATAATAATAATAATAATAATAATAATAATAATAATAATAATAATAATAATCGTTACGGGGTTACCCGCGGACCAGCAGAGGTGAAAGAAGGTGCCGGGGTGAATGTGTCTAACTACAAATTCATGAATCGATTAAAACTTTAACAAAGGTTATATTTATTTAGGATTTCAGAAATCAACAACAGAACTTTTAACAACTTTTCACTTAGTGAGATAACAATGACATATCAGGTACCATTACAACGTTTAGACAAAGCAAGAAAATCCAAAATTTAGTGACTGTTTAGTAATCAGGGCTTCCAGCGCCTCGCTTCACAATTATTGAGCGCTCAGCTCAAGATTTACAAAGACACAAAATTATACAAGGGCAGAAATCCCTCAATACAATGGAGCACTGGCTCCGTAATTTACAAAATCAAGCCTCCTAGAGGCACTTTCACAACACTTGAAAAAGAGCTAACGTGCTCTCGGTTTTCCCAAGCCTCTCCAAAGCGATATCAGAAAATACAATCACTTGCCATCAAGGCACAACTTACAATTTGAAACAGGGGTGTCTAATACCCAACCTATTGGGCCGTAGCTGAAAAGAATAGGTTAAGTAAATGGCCCGAAACGCAAATGAAAGGAGGCGAATGCTTGCGCTCCTAGATATGAACACTTAAAACCTAAAGAGCACTAGGCCGATGAAACAGGGGCTATTCCCAAACTATGGAGGTGATTCGTATAAGAAGAAATTAAAGACCTTACGAAAAGGACGAAAACCAGTTACAAAACGTAGTCACCTCAAACCAATATGAAGGGGATCTCGAGAGGTTATAACACACTCTATCCCCGATTCAGAGTTAAAGATTTATGAAGTTATTAGATAAGCCGGCAGAAGTTACATTTACAGAAAAGTAGGTTACGTCGTTAAAGTTTCGGACCTATCCCTCGGGTTAAACTGCGGAGCTAGCAAGAAATAAAAATGTTAAACGGCCATTACCTTGCTGAAGAACTGCTGCCTGATGAAAAAGTTCCTTTTGGGGATCATTGTAAGTATCTAGGTGTTATTATAAGGAAAGTTCTTCATTGGGGTAATCACATATATGGGATTGTAAATAAAGGATACAGATCTCTGCACATGGTTATGAGGATGTTTAGGGGTTGTAGTAAGGATGTAAAGGAGAAGGCATATAAGTCTCTGGTAAGACCCCAACTAGAGTATGATTCCAGTGTATTGGACCCTCACCAGGATTACCTGATTCAAGAACTGAAAAAAGAAAAGCAACTCGATTTGTTCTGGGTGATTTCCGACAAAAGATGAGGGTTACAAAAATGTTGCATAGTTTGGGCTGGGTAGAATTGAGAGATAGAAGGAGAGCTGCTCGACTAAAGGGGGCTGTCACACAGGCTCGATCGAACGACTGCGATCGACCGACTAAGAAAACAAACCTACAGAGGGCAGTGGCACCAGTCACACAGCATCGATCGTCAGCGATTAACTACGAGCGATGAAGATCGACTGGTTTGTAAAAACAAACGTGTCCGTTTTTCAGTCGCAGTCGTTCGATAATGGCGGACGCAACATAGTCATCTGTTGATGAAATCGAAACATTAATTTGCTTAGTGTATGAAAACAAAGTGGTGTATAATCCTAGACTCCCTGGATATAGTAATAGGGAGACCGTGAATTTTGTATGGCATTCTATAGTGTGGAGAATTGGGACAAAAACTGGTAAGTAATTATTAGATTTATTACGATTATCTTATGAATAGTGCTATCTTAGATTATTTATTGATAAAGTATATTATACGGAACAGAGTGGTAAAATGAGTTACACTAGGAGAAGTAGTAATTATCATTCTTGTAACTTAATTGAAGAAATGTTTGGAAAACATAAGCAGTGCTTTCCTAACCTCCATCTCGTACCTAATGAAATGAATACCATTGTTTGCTTTAATGACAAATAAGTGTAGGCCTATGCCATAAGTAGGCCTACTACATGTATATTTTCTTTGTCACCATATTCTGATTCATTGTTTCAGGAAAAAGTTGTACCAGAACATGGCAAATTCTGAGGGCTGGATATCGAACTTGGAGAGATAACATCCTCCCTCTCCTCCCAGGTTCTGCTGTACAGAAAACATAAAATGGGTCTACTTCAATGCCCTCAACTTTCTGGAACTCTTCATTGCTGGAAGAAGGTACAATTCTGTAATATTTATTGTTAAAAGTAGGCCTACATTACAGACCAGTGTTCTAGTTGTGAAAGAGTGAGGGGAAGATTCAGTCTGTAGGCCTTAAGTTCCACCCATCTGTTCATTAATTTATCAGATATAACTGAAAGTAATATAATATAATCTAACCTAGCAATCATCTTACTAAAATAATTATTGAAAGTAACAATTTCTTAAACAGAAGGTTTGTGTCCAGACTAAAATGTAGGCCTAGCTCCAATTTAGAAGAATTGCATTAATATGTTGTTCATTTTTTTCAGTTCTATAACAAACACATCTATGGAAGTGGCACCTGGTGTATGAGAGCCTTTTCACCAAGCTGAAATATAGGAGGAGGAACCAGAAATAATTTGTGTTGGAGGGGTTTAACTCCTACAGTTCAGAAATTACTGAAGGGACTTCAACTTCCAGTCCAGTGGCTTCTGCTTCTACAAACAGCTTTGCCAGCAGTTAAAAATAAAAGAAACAGAAATGTGACAGTGATGTGTTAAGTGAATATTTAGAAAAGATACTGAAAACTGAAAAGAAAATATAATCAATGTTATTTTTAGTGTCTTCATGATGACATGGAAAGAATGAGTGAACTAGGTCGAAGGGTTTTCAAAGTTAAAATTCAGAAACTGTTGTATACAGTGTTAGACCAAGAAAGAATCTAATAAAATTTATGTTCTTGAGAAATGTTCTACTTTTTAAATTAAATCATTTTTTGTTATACTTATCTATCAATATTTATTGGAATACTCAGTGAGTTATGTGTATTAGGACCTGATGGGAAAGAACCTTAACTCCAATTTTTATTAATTATTAGCATTATTACAACATCTTAATTTGTATATTTTATGTGGTAGAACAGGTATGGTTTACAAGGAAAGGAGTTTTTGAAATACATGTAGTAGGTCCTTTCTGTGTGTATGTAGTAAGCAGTTGTAAAGCACAGGTGGTCTGAAACCAGACCAGCGTATTGATAGTTCTGTCCAAGAGCTGACTTCCTTCTTACGGTATACTGTTGATCACAACTGCAAACTCATTGCACTAGGTTTGTACAGCACAGGTGGTCTGAAACCAGACCAGCGTATTGAGACTTCCTTCTTACGGTATACTGTTGATCGCAACTGCAAACTCATTGCACTAGGTTTGTACAGCACAGGTGGTCTGAAACCAGACCAGTGTAAAGACATTAGTAGTTTTGTCCAGGAGCTGACTGCCTTCTTACAGAATACTGTTGATCACAACTGCAAGCTCATTGCATTGGGTTTACTGCATCTGTGTTCAATGTTGCTTGCTATACTGCCATCCTGCGAGAATACACATCCTAAATACCTATTTGAAATTATCTACCTGTTCCAGTTTTGTATTCTCAACCTGACATTCAGTTCTATTTTATCTTCTCATTCCAAGTACTCTCCTGCCATTGTACCTGTCTGCACCAGCAATCACTACTTTCATGTCTGTTACCGTACTTATAATTTATTAATAACATATAGGCCTACAGAGGGCATCAAGGTAGACTGCTTATTTTATTTCTTGTGCTGTTGATCCATTAATATTAGATTGCACAGTTTCAATAGACCAAGTTGTTTGCATAGGACAAAATTCTTACTACAGTTATACCTGACAGAATCCCCCCCTGCCACCTTATAACTTTGTAACTTAGGTAGCCTTTATCTCCTCATTCCAAGTACTCTCCTGCCATTGTACCTGTCTGCACCAGCGATCACTACTTTCATGTCTGTTACCGTACTTATAATTTATTAATAACATATAGGCCTACAGAGGGCATCAAGGTAGACTGATTATTTTATTTCTTGTGCTGTAGATCCATATAAACAATGAAAAACAAAGATGAAAAATTCATTTGTAACTATTTTGACAGATGTTTCCACCAAAGTTTTGTAGATTTTAATCTACAACATAAAAAACTGTATTTTGTGTGATGTGATATTAAGGGGATATGATGGCAGAATATGTACATTATTTATAAAAATATATTCATATGACAGTTACATGCTTGTAATAAAAGGTTGAGTAGATTAATTACCCTGTAAGTCAATCCAAGATCTTACAAGGCCCATACACCCTACTCTGTCAAACATTCATTTATATAATTGGTATTTACAAACAGTTTTGACAGGCAATGTAAGATATAGCAAAATTAAATCATTTACCACCTGAGGCCTAAATAACATTTTACTGTAGACGGCAATAGTAGTCTATTTAGTTGTTAGAAAGGCATACTCTTCACTTCTAAAAATAGAAGGCAAGATGCTTGTTATTAGCACCTATTATTTTTTGCAGTGGTTGGTTCTCACTTTTGGTGAAATTGAAGGCAAAGTTTTCATTTTCCTTGAACTGATTCATAAGGAAAGTATTTCAGGATGGATAGATAGGCTTGGTCATGTTCATATCAGTAAAGAAGTTACATATGAACAATACACAGAAAGGCAAAATCAACATTGAAGTAAGAAAGAGAGTCCTACCAGACCTTTGTGGAAAAAGTTGTTACTCTGTACCAAGGAGTTTACCAGTAACTTGGATGGAAGTGCAGGATTTATATTAATTGGCTTATTATTGCCAAGTGAGCAATTAGATCAGCTTGCCAGTGCAAAGTTCGGGGAGACAGTACTTTATACTTAGTGATGAGGGTAATAAACAAGACCTTGTGTGTAATTTACATGTAGTTTTGACAAGTATCAGTCTATTACACTGCCAACGTACTTATTAGAACAATATTCCAGAAGCTTTTCCTATAGTTATTAAGCTAGTGTACAGAGCACTAGCCTCACCTGAACTCCTCAAGAAATGTACACATATGTGAATACACAGAATCCTAAAGAGAATTTACTTTGGAAGAGATGTCCATAGACAACCTTTCTTCACAGCCACTTGGTAAAATTAGCTGCTTTCGAAGCTGCTGTAGTCTTCAATGATATAAATTAAGACAGGATTGTCATTCTTGCAAAGTTTGGATATGGACCTGGATTCTTTGCACAAAACACAGTAGACCTACAGAAATTCAGCAACATGCTTGTCATGAAAGCAATATGATACTATTCTGAACATGGCACAATAACAAAGAAGAGGAGAGGCGACAAGAGATTTGCAGAGGATCATGAGGGAGAGAAACAGTGTAAGGAACTCCATTGCTTTTATCATTTTCACAATATTCAGAGCATATGTGCATTTTTCTTTCTTTCAAAATTATTTACAGGATTGTAATGAAACTTGACACACTATTTCTACATTAGGTAATGTAAATTTTGACTGGGAGCATTTCTTGATATGTCTATTATTTTGGTAGGTGGGATCTCACCAAGTGGTATGAAAAAAAAAAAAAGCTGTTAACCTCCATCTAATAAACACCTCAAAATATCATTTGAAAAGACAGTAATTATGCCCCAGGATCCAGCATCATTAAAACAAATAAGCATAAATGGTATTAGTCTTAATATTTGAAATACAATGAGCCACTTTTGTGAGGCTTTTGTTGGAATTTTCACCCTGTCAAGAATTCTGGCTGTAGTGCTCTATGAATGGCATCATATATAATAGGAACAAATCCACTGATGTATTGTGAGCAATCCTAAATCTGTATGAGTCACCGATGTCCAGAAACCTGTAGGCCTAAATAAATATATTTCCACTGTTGATGGTAGCACCTTCAAATTATGAATTCAAATTGATGTACATAACAGTTTTCAGTCCTTTTTATCAATACTTTATTAGAATCCTCCAGAATGCCACTAATCTTTTATTTGATATATTTTGCCACGGACATACAGTAGTTGTTTCGAAGGTAAACATCACTTTTGACTTTAAACCTAAAAAAATCGTTGTGAATATTGAATTTAACGATAGTGTCAGCCTTTCCTCAGAACTTATACTTTTCCTGTAATTCATTCATTCATTCATTTATTTCAATTAATTCCAACGAGCCTGCAGGCTCATACATAGGAATTGTACAGGACATTACATACTGGCGGGCACTTACACATCAAAATATAGTTTGTGTATATAAGATAATTAGTAAATGGTTGAACATATAAACACATACAATATATAAAATATGTGCATCATCAATATGAGGATTACAGAGAATTATTTCTGACTGTATTTACATTTACGTAACATGAAAGTTGCAAGGCACAAGAATGGATTATGGAGTATTTTCATTTACATAAGAGTTGCTGAAGTACAAGAATAGATTTCAGATTATTTACAATTACATAACACAAAAGTTGCAGACGTACAGGAATTGATTACAGAGTATTGTTTGCCTGATGTTTATTATTGACTTCATTTTTTCCTCTAATTCCTTATACCGTAATTATTGATGGGCATTCGGCTTACTAGTTCCTGAATTTTTCTTCGTCATTCCGCAACGAAGGCACACTTTGGTGGAATTCTCCATGGCTCTTTACCTTGTCCACTGTGATCGTCTGGTTCTTTCCTTTCTCCTAATATATTCATAGGTTAGAATCATATTTCCACCCGAATTATCGCTTTCACAACACATTCTTTTTCTCTCGTGAATATGAATACATCTGTAGCCTGTACGGTACTGGGCGGGAGTATCAGCTGTTTCCGTGCAGTCGATCCCTCTCGATCGATGAGCAGTGTGACAAGGTAAATGAATTTAGTCGTTAGTATTCGATGCCAGTTGGTCGCTCTTGATCGTTCGATGCCCTGTGTGACAGCGGGCTAAGTCGTATGTTCCGACCTGTCAGCGGAGAGATGGCGTAGAATGACATTAGTAGACGGATAAATTTGAGTGGCGTTTATAAAAGTAGGAAAGATCACAATGTGAATATAAAGTTGGAATTCAAGAGGACAAACTGGGGCAAATATTCATTTATAGGACGGGGAGTTATGGATTGGAATAATTACCAAGGGAGATGTTCAATAAAATTCCAGTTACATTGAAATCATTTAGGAAAAGACTAGGAAAACAACACATAGGAAATCTGCCACCTGGGCGACTGCCCTAAATGCAGATCAGTATTGATTGATTGATTGATTGAAAAATGAATGAAAATAATTGAGTTAGAAAAACTTAAGAATACAAAACTTCTTTAAATCAAAGTTCATCCACTTCGCACCATGGTGCATGATCATAGTTTTTGTAGTGATATCTGTTGCAGAAGGTGCAAACTTCTTGATAAATGGTAAACAAAACACGTAGAATTTCATACAGTACATGAGACTTCAAAATAACAAAATTTCATTAGATTTTTGTAGTGACATCTTCTGAGTAACGGTTTAAGTGGATGTAGTTTCAAGTTCACTTGTTCCTCCAGAAGAGGAGTTCTTTTGGGCGCAAGATTTAAATGTGCGGCTTAGAGGTGTACCTCCCGGTACAATAATAATGGTTCTTACGTTCCACTAACTACTTCTTACGGTTTATGGACACGCCGAGGTTTCGGAGTTTAGTCCCACTAGAGTTCTTTTACGTGCCACTAAACATACCGGCACGAGGCTGACGTACTTGAGCACTTTCAAATTCCACCGGATGGAGCCAAGACCAAACCTCCCAAGTTGGATTCAGAAGGCCTGCACTTTACGCAGCGTGGCACCAATCATCTTGCCGGGCCGAGTGGCTCAGACGGTTGATTCACTGGCGTTCTGACCCATCTTGGCAGGTTCGATCCTGGCTCAGTCTGGTAGAATTTGAAGGTGCTCAAATACGTCAGCCTTGTGTCAGTAGATTTACTGGCACGTGGAGAACTCCTGCGGTACTAAATTCCGACAACTCGGCGTCTCCGAAAAGCGTGAGGAGTAGTTATTAGGACGTAAAGCCAATAACATTATTATTATAATCTTACTTGCACGGTTCATAGGGGTATCTTACCTGGAGTTTCTCCTAGGTACGTTACTAGAGCTTTCAGAGGACACGCCGTTTCGACTATGCAGAAACATGTGGATTTTACACGATGGGGCACCACCTAATATAAGCCGCTTACTGCGTGATCATTTGGATCAGAAGTTTGGTCAATGGTGGATAGGACGACGCGGACCCATCAATTGGCCCACCAGATCTCCAAACCTGAATCCAGTGGGTAAGTATGTCTGGGGAAGGAAAAACAAAAGGTATATCGAACTAAAGTACCGACTTCAGATGACCTCCGGGAACGTATGTTTTAAGCAGCCGAAGATATTCGGAACAATCCTGGTATCTTGGCTCTAATGCGTCGCAACTTGATTCGGAGAAGTGATTTTTTGTTAGTTGCTTTACGTCACACCGACACAGACAGGTCTTATGGCGACAATGGGACAGGAAAGGCCTAGGAATGGGAAGGAAGTGGCCGTGGCCTTAATTAACGTACAGCCACAGCAATGCCTGGTGTGACATTGCGAAAACATGGAAAACCATCTTCAGGGATGCAGACATTGGGGTTCGATCCCCCTATCTGCCGGATGCGAGCTCAGAGCTTTGCGCTCCTAACCGCACGGCCAACTCGCCCGGTACGGAGAAGTAAAGCATTCATAGAAGCCCCGGTTGGTCACTTGAACAATTGCTACGAATTTCACCTTGGTATGTCAGATGTTACACCATTTCTGCAGCGTATTGAGTTGGGAGTTCAGTTCTCAATCGATGTAGTATTTGGAGTCTCGACAGTTCGATATTCTCATAAATCCGAGCAGAAAAATTGAAGTTCCGGTAACAAAACTTATTAATCGAGAGTTTCAGTGCGCGATTGCCTTGTGCGTAGCGAAAGCTGAAAACAACACACGCAAGACTTGTTTGTTAATACGCTAGATATCGGCCGTGAACGCAGTTCGGCAGTTCCTCATTCCTACACTGCAAGTGGTTCGGGTTCATTGCGTTTCTGTGGAAGTGCATGTTTGATATTTATACACAAAAACTGTTAGTCACACTTCGTCCTCTGGCGCTAACCACAATACGAAGGTACAGCTGACTCAACGCCAAGAGACCTGGTTCTGGACTTACGCATAGTATTCTGTAGTTAACTACTGCGAGCGATATTGGCACGTGTGAAGTACAGTACATTTCATCTTGTTTCTTCCTAAACCACGCTTATTTTACTATTTTTTTCCCTGCCTTTCAGCTCTTAATGACCTGATGGTAATAATAACTTAATAATAATATCGGTAATGTTATTTGCTTTACATCCCACTAACTATTCTTGCTGTTTCTGGAGGCCCTGAGGTGCTGTAATTTAGTCCCGCAGGAGTTCTCTTTACGTGCCAGTAAATGTACCGACACGAGGCTGACGTATTTGAGCACCTTCAAATACCACCGGCCTGAGGCAAAATCCATCCTGCAAGTTGGAACCAAGAAACCAGTGCTTTAACCGTCTGAGCAACTCAGAATGTTAACTTTTATTTTGATACATTTAATAAGTACTGCAAAGGCAGCAGTAAGTTATAATGCTTAATTATAGCATTAGACATATGCTTTTCATTTGCAAGCACGAAATCATAATGTAATTTTTTAACATCCCAATAATTGCTTTGACGGTTTTTGTAGATGCTGATGTGCCGAAATGTTGTAGCGCAGGACTTTTTTTAATGCAAGCAAATCTACAGACACGAAACTGGCGTATTTCAGCACCATCAAATACCACCGAACTGAGCCTCCATCGAACCTGCCAAGTTGGGATCAGAAGACCAGCACTCTATCGTCCGAGCTACTCAGTCCGGCAATAGAGCTTGGAGTAAGATGGTCGTGCGGTTAGGGATGCGCAATTGTGAGCTTGCATACGAGAGATAGTGGGTTCGAACTCCACTGTCGGCAACCCTGAAGATAGTTTTCAGTTGTTTCCCATTTTCACACCAGGAAATGATGGAGCTGAACTTTTATTAAGACCACGAACGCTTCCTTCTCACTTCTACCCCTTTTCTGTCCCATTGTCGCCATAAGACCTATCTGTGTCAGTGCGACGTAGAGCCAATTTTATAATGTCATCATACGTAGGACATTATACAACTGTCGAGATCGATAGTTATAAACGATGATAAGTATTTCCTGGGCAGACATTATTGGCGAGTAGTCAATAATAATAATAATAATAATAATAATAATAATAATAATAATAATAATAATAATGTTATTTGCGTTACGTCCCACTAACTACTTTTACGGTTTTCGGAGACGATGAGGTGCCGGAATTTAGTCCCGGAGGAGTTCTTTTTACGTGTCAGTAAATCTACCGCCACGAGAGTGGCGTGTTTGAGCACCTTCAAATACCACCGGACTTTGCCAGGTTCGAACCTGTGAGGTTGGAGTCAAAACGCCAGTATCTCAACCGTCTGAGCCATGCAGCGCGGCAGGAAGCAGAAAATGTAGGTACGTTTAATTTATTTATTGGTATAACATGTCCATTATTCGTTTGAAGCCTAACGTTCGCTGTGCTTCGAGAATTCAATTCCGATGCTACTCATTTGGACGTCCTATCCCATGCTTGCTTTCGTTGGCGTAAGGAATTGCCTTCTTTCTTCTACCTTTACGCAACGCACAACGGGGTTCGTACCGTATTTTACGTCCCGGCGCGCCTATCCAATCCAATAATTATATCACACGCTCCTACAAGTCCGCACCGACACGGGTTTTCAGGTCATTTCCATACTCACTAGACCACGGGGCTGACGACCACAGATATCCCAATCCCCTAAAAGACGTAACAGTAAATTAACTAGTATTAACGCTGACAATTCGGTACATCTCCAAGGTCCGAAACCGATGACTGGGGTTGCCTGAAGCCCCTAAGACGGAAACTAAATACTGACAATAACAAAACCAGTCTGGCGAGAATGCAACGTAATATGGTATATACTGGTAGTAGCCTTCAGCCGTTATCGTAGTTCAGCTGCTCGTAAACATAAAACCAGTTTGGCAAGTGAATTACGTAACATCTGATGGCATTGCGTAGGTAGCATTCAGCTGTTACGGTCGTACATTAGCTGTTAAAAATAAACAGAAACGAGTTTGGCATGGATGGCACGTGACTTGCCTGTTATCAACGGAAAGCTATTCATTCACAAGAACAAGGCATACTGCATAATCTAAAAACATCGCATCCCTTTGCTCTCGAAAATAACTTCCGCGGATTTCTAAGAGTGGTTCGTCACATCGTTCTCTATTGCTACAAGAAATATCTGCACGTATACCCGTAACATCCTGTTTATAAGCATGTTTTAAGTGATTTGACAGAATCTGAGGATGTCCTTGTAGAACGAAATATGTCATTCTTTGTATAATAGTGTGTATTTTTTCCGGGTATATTTATAGTGTTATTACTTACTTCGTAATTGCAGTGTGGT
Organism: Anabrus simplex; assembly: GCF_040414725.1. Lineage (NCBI taxonomy): Eukaryota > Metazoa > Arthropoda > Insecta > Orthoptera > Tettigoniidae > Anabrus > Anabrus simplex. The sequence continues at coordinate 1,108,720,332 of NC_090265.1, read as the reverse complement.
TGACCGACGAAAAATCTCGAGAAGAACTAAACAATGCTAGAAGACAAGTGGCCAAAGAAACTAGAAGAATCAAAAGAGACCATCAAAGAGAATACCTGAATATCACAGATGAGTCATTCAAACGACATAAGACAAGGGACTGTTACAGGACATTCAGACAATATCAATCAAAGTATCCACCACCCACACCTGAGATGAAAAATTAACAAGGAAAACTAGCGCACAATAATGATAATGCCAAAATTCTAGCCGATCACTTCAAATAATTACTAAATGCTGAGGAATCAAAGGAATACTTACAATTTGATCCTTATCCAAAAAATAATTCATATCTAGAAAAGATTATACCATCAGATTTCAGTGAAGTAATCAAAGCGATTGGTTGGCCCAAGAATTACAAGGCATCACGAGAGACCCTAGTGGTTGCAGAGCTGTGGGAGAATGCAAACAAACAAACACTTCAAAACCTCCATAAACACTTCATATACATCTGTACTTCATAAAAACTGCCTGCATAATGAAATACAGCGATAATTCATCCAATACACAAAAAGGGTGATAGATTGGATAAAAATAATTACCGGGGATTTCTTAACTTGATGTTACATATAAGATCCGGTCTACACTTATCCTAACTAGAATTCAAGAACAAGTCGACCATGAACTTGGAGAATATCAGGGAGGATTTCGACCTGGAAGAAGTTGTCCAGATCAAATCATCAGTCTTAAGTGGATTATGAAACATCAAAGGGTGAGAAACAAAATATCAGTCATCACTTTTTTTATTTCAAGAAAGCGTATGACAGTATCCATCGTGAGTCATTACTTAAAATCCTCAATGAATTTGGACTACACCAGAAACTTATCAACCTTATTGAAATTGCCATTAAGAACACCAAATCGAAAGTTAAGGTCAGTGGGGAGTTTTCTGAATCATGTGAAATCCGGACTAGACTTCGGCAGGGTGACGGTGTCTCACCATTACTATTTAACTGCACACTGGAGAAAATCATGCGAGATTGGACGAAGAAATGCCAATCAAACATCAAGATTGGCAAAAATATCAAACTCAATTGCCTGGCATTTTCAGATGGCCTTGCGCTGCTCGCAAATAGTGTGGAAGGGGCTAAACACCAACTTGAAGAACTCAAGAAATAGCAGAAACTGTCGGACTACAAATCTCATTTGAAAAGACGAAAATGATGCCATCCTTCAATGTTGAAACACAAACTATCACACTGAACAATAACAAACAAATTAAGATTGTAAATAAATTCAAGTATCTTGGGGAGACTATTACTTTGAACTTAAACGAGAAAGTATCAGAAAAAAATAGAACAACTAACTGAATCAAGCAAAACGCAATACTTGGTCAACCTACAAGAAGAAATCTCTCTCGATAAATGCAAAATTCAAACACTACAACTCCGTTACTAATCCTGAAGCAACCCATGCTGGTTATTTATGTATTTATTTATTTATTTATTTATTTATTTAATCGTGTCAGAAACGTACATTACATCTTACAATAATATCACGACAATAACAAATCTGGTACCGTACTATAACCATTACTTATTTCTGATGATACCTATGCTAGTGAAACACTATTCAATTTCAACACCAAATCAACAACAGATAAATTAAAGAAGACAGAAGTAAGAATCCTTAGAATAATCATGAACAGAAAACACAAAGTAAATGGACAATGATGATTATTATCTAATTAAGTTTTATACCAGGTAACTGAGTCAATAATAGACACAATCAGCAAAAGAAAGGTTGCATTTCTCTGTCACATATCAAGACTACCAGAAACCAGTGTACTGAAACAGCTTTTTAGCTACTTTTGGAAAAGTAAAACCAAGAAAAATTGATTCAAAGAAGTCCAAGATGATTTAGATGAGTTAGATATGACAATGTGCAAATTGAAGATCGAGAAGAGAAGAGGATCCTAAGATACAGAGACTTGAGACTAAAACTAAAAACTTTTACACGCAAACAGTACACCATAAATGACGAAGACAGGTTAGCCAGGTGGGAAAGAATGAAGAAGTACTGGGAGCAGAAGAAGAAACATCAGAAAAATTTCTAGCTAATATTCTTAAGACTTAAATGTGTATGGATTGATTAAAGTGCTCCAATGTGGACGTAAAATAATTTAAACAATGGTATGGGTAAAGACCTGGAATCACAGATAAGGATATTTGCGGATGATGTTATACTGTGTAGAATAGTAAGTGAGCTGCAGGATTGTGAGCGACTACAAGGTGAGTTAAACAATGTAGTGAGGTGGTCAGCAGACAATGGGATGAATGTAAAATGGGTGAAAAGTAAAGTTGTAAGTTTCACCAAGAGGAAAAATCCTCTCAATTTTAATTATTGTTTGATGGGTTGATAGTACCTGATAGGGAACAATGTAAGTACCTAGGTGTTAATATAAGGAATGACCTTTATTGGGGTAAACATACCAGCGAGGTACTTAACAAAGGTTTCCAACTCCTGACAATCTTCTATTGAATCTCTGAATTCCCTACTAAATAGATTTGCTTTCTCAGTATCTGTTAAATAGTGTTCAAGTGCTTTCCCTCCTTCGAAAATATTCAGTCCTAATAATGAACAAGATTCAAATTTAATCAGAGTACATTGTTATTCCACTTCTACTCCCACCAGCAACATTAGTTCTACATCCAAACACAAAGTGTAAATATCAAGATGACTAACGTTAGGCTTTACCAGCATTCTTTTGAATAATCAGGATCAACCTCAAAACCTTCCTTATTTGGAGATTTTAGATAACGACAGTTTGAAGCCTGTGAAACTTAAGAGATTCTTGCAGGAAAAATATCCGTGCTGTGAAAGTAAACCTACAGAAATGTTTAAGCATCATGAGCAACAACTAAAAGGTAATGTCCGATTTCCTTGAGAAGCGCGCAACAGTTCCTAAAATAAAGTGCTAAGAGCATCCTATTTAATTGCAAAATCCAAATCGCCATGGATCATTGGTGAGAAATTACTTCTTAACTGTGAAAATGTACGCGATCATATATGGAGAAAAGTCCGGCGAGTGTCTGAAGTCAATACTGCTCTCAGATACAGTGGCTCGCCATACTGATACAATAGCCTCTGACGTAAAACATCAATATTGCTACCACGTCACAGTACCCAGCTCCTTGTTTTTGTACGCTACTGTCATGAACATAAAATGCACGACGATTTTCTATTTTGTAGAGCTCAGGAAGGGAGGACTACAGGGGAAGATATTTTTTCTTGTGAATTCCTTTTTCACTGACAACAATCTGTCATAAACAAATTGTGTTGGAATATGTACCGATGGGGTGGCTGCATATACTGGAACTTCAAAGGAGTTCAGAGCAAGAGTGAGTGCCGTTACTAATTGTGTAAAATTTACACACTGCATGATAGACAGGAAGGCGTTGACTTCAACAGTATTACAACCAGAAGTCAATAAATTGATGAACGATGCAGTCAGTGTTGTAAATCTTGTGAAAGCAAGAGCTTTAAACAGTAGGCCATTTTCCATTTTTGTGAGATGGGATCTACACGATTCGTTTCTATTGCACAGGGAGGTACGTTGCTTGTCCCGTGGTAGAGTCCTTCGTCACATTGATGTTACTGCGTGCTTCAGCAATGAAGAATGGCGGATGAGAAATTATATTTATTAGGTTATAAAAGTAAACGTTCTTCTGTAGCCTAGCGGGTGGGTCCTGGCTGTTGCAGTGAACGTATCTCCTCTCTACAAGGTATTCCACATAAGATTTGTGGCATTTCAAATCCATTATAATGTTATAAAACTTACATAGCACATACTGAATTTTTCAATTGCTTGGTCAAACAGACCACGTTCTAATTCGCTATCAAGACTTTTGAAGACCTCTCAAGATTTGTCAAGTACTGAAAGCGATGTGACAAGTAAACTTTTGTCTTGTGAAGTCTTAAATTTGACAAAACATTGTCCGTGTACAACAGGCTTTAGTTTTGCGTTACACTGTTTCCTTGTCACACTCAATATTGTGTAGGAAGTAGTTGATCCTTCCCAAACATACAGTATAATAAATGTAAGTTGAACACTTAAACTTACTTTTATTGTTTGAAAAGATCAACTACTACCATATATAGAAAATGCACTAAAGTAAATCAAAGAGGAATTTGGAAATGGAATCACAATCCAAGGACAGGAAATAAAAACTCTGAGAGTTGTTATTTTGTCTGAGTCTGTAAAAGATCTGCAGAAATTGCTGAATGGTATGGACATAGTATTGGAGAGGGAGTCCAAAACAAACGTAATGGAGTGCAGTCGAATAAAGTCTGGCAATGCAGAAAAATTAGATTAGGAAATGAAGTCTTAAAGTAGGTGAATACTGTTACTTGGGTAGTAGAATTACTAATGATGGCAGAAGTAAGGACATACACTGACTGACAGAGCAAATGCAACACCAAGAAGGAGTAGTCAGAACTTTATGCCAATTGCAGGGTAGACTGACGTCACTGACGTATGCTCATGATGTGAAATGCGCCGCTGTGCTGCGCACGTAGCGAACGATAAATGGGACACGGCGTTGGCGAATGGCCCACTTCGTACCGTGATTTCTCAGCCGACAGTCATTGTAGAACGTGTTGTCGTGTGCCACAGGACACGTGTATAGCTAAGAACGCCAGGACGCCGTCAACGGAGGCATTTCCAGCAGACAGACGACTTTACGGGCTGAGAAGGGCAGGTTGGTCGCTTCAAGCTTTTAAATGTAGTGTTACTGAAGAATGCGGAAGGTGAGATGGACAGATATAATTATGAAACTTATTTTTTACAAATTACTTTACGTCGCACCGACACAGATAGGTCTTATGGAGACGATGGCAGAGGAAGGGGACAGGAGTGAGAAGGAAGTGGTCGTGGCCTTAATTAAGGTACAGTCCCAGCATTTGCCTCGTGTGAAAATGGGAAACCACGGAAAACCATCTTCAGGGCTGACGACAGTGGGATTCGATCCCACTATCTCCCGGATGCAAGCTCACAGCTGCGCGCTCCTAACTACATGGCCAAATGGCTGATATACATATCATGAGATTATTTATGCAGACAATATAATTCTCACCTCAATATCCAGCGCGGAACTACAACAGACATTTAACGTGCTGGTGAAGTGGACAAAAGAAAACTTCACTTAAATGAGGATAAGAAAAGACGTTTTCAAAGACCTTTAGAATGGGTGTAAAACTTCAGAGTTTTACATTCACGGAAGACCTCTGAAAAATGTATCGAGTTTCAAATATTTGGGCATCATGCTAAAATCTATGGGTAATGTATTCTCTGCCCACATCAATGACAGGACAAATGTAGCAATTAAGGCCACAAATGACAAAAGAATCTGAATAAACTTTCTATCAAAACAGCAGTAAAATGATTATAGATTGGAAAGTCTCATCCGTTGTCACATATCGTCTGGAAAATGTCTGGCCTTATTGAAAATGAAACAACTAATGCAACTGGAAAAAGTGAAGACAATGTTTCTGAAAAAAAAATCACTATGTGTCTCAAAACACACACCTTCAAAGCTTGTATATGAGTTAACATGTGAACCATTCTACGTAGCAGATCTTCGTTATCACTTGATGCTACCATCTACATCGAGTTATGTACAGTTTATAGAGAAATTAAGGACAAAGGAGAGCCATATGGAGTGAATTTTACTGAACGGATGCAATGATCTACAGAGACTGGCAAGGAGCAGGTTACCAGTTGAGACGCTTTATTACACGCTTTGACATACATTGTTTTTTCTTGCCGTGTGGACGCGCCATTGGTCTGCACCAGTTATATGGGGACAAGCAAAGGAGGTCTGGGGTGTAACCACACAGTTAAGAGCCCCAAAGCGGCCGTAGGCCTCTACTTTCTTCCACAAACACCACTGGTCCGGATTGGTTACGGTTAAGCCTGGACAAGACCATTGGTCAGGTCTGCTTTAATTGTGCCGGAGTTGGTAAAGGAATCTAATTATCATGATAGACGGGAATGAAGTCACGTACCACTTTCAGCCGGCCAATAGGAATGCAAGTAGCTACTGCAGCAATGGAAAATCGCATGTAATGCTCTTCATTAGGTTATAAAAGTAAATCTAGTTCTGGTGGTGGGATGGTGGGTTCCTGGTCATTGCAATGAACACATCTCTCATCTGACACTCTTTCCAAGTATGATTTCATTAATTTATACCTCCTTATAACGTTAGAAATATGTTGTGACTAGGTGTCAATTTTTACCCAGGTTAGAAAAAGAGATGCACCCGGGGCCACTATAAGTCCTTATAGTTTCATCTTTATATTGTCTTTAGTATGCTTGTTAAGCAAGACAGAAGTGTGGTATCAGGTTCCTGATATTCTGTGTGAACCATACACAATTCGCGCAGCCCCAGAAACAATAGGCCTACTTATTAAGTGCGCCACGTGTGTTGTATGCAGTTCACGTCATCAGTGTCTAAAGGCAATGGCTTGTCTATTTCTATTTTTGCTAGTTGCTTTACGTCGCACCGACATAGATACGTCTTATGGCGACGATGGGACAGGAAAGGCCTAGGAGTTGGAAGGAAGCGGCCGTGGCCTTAATTAAGGTACAGCCCCAGCATTTTCCTGGTGTGAAATTGGGAAACCACGGAAAACCATCTTCAGGGCTGCCGACCGTGGGGCTCGAACCCACGATCTCCCGGATGCAAGCTCACAGCCGCGCGCCTCTTGTCTATGAACCCATTCTTCTCTGTCCTCAGTTCCTCGTCTCTTTACATAACAAGAAACATAATGAAGAGTCTGTGCCAAGTCTTGAAGGAATTCTTTCCTTGGTCGTCCTATGCCCTTCTTCCTCGTGATTTTCCCTTCCAGTAGATTGGTAAGAATTATTCAATTCGGAGGAACAAAATTATAGGTCGTCCCCTGCCTTTCTTCCCCGTGATTTTTCCCTTCCAGAAGACTGGTAAGAAAGATTCATGTCAGAGGAACAAAATTATATAACAAATTATATAAAAAAGATCTGCAATAAATTTATTGATATGAGTGATATAAGGATGTGTCATTATTTAGTGATGTTTCAGTTGAGTATTTACCTCGTTAATCTACAAGTGAAAATAAATGAGAAGTAGGAAGTAACACCAGTAGTTACAAACCCGACAGTATAAACAGGATGTACTGATGCTAAGGACTGTTCAAGGTGATAAAGAAAAAGAAGTTCAATCTAGAGCAGGACGAAGAAGCCGGTAATAGTAATCGACTATGACCATTTAAAATCATTCATAGAAGTCTCTGATAAGATGAAATCATATTCCCACTCCCTACGACGTGGCATGAAATATACTAATGCCCACGACAGCTGGAGTCCAACACTTAGGCCTAGCGCCACCGGCACGAAACTGTCGACTAAAGCTGCTCCTCGAAAAGAGTCTATTGCTATGGCAACGATAACACCGATGTCACATTTAACGAAGAAGAGTGGAGAAGACGAATTGCTGCCAACCAATCTTAGGATTAATTAAGAAGAAGATCGCCCCGTGGGTTGGCTTGCTCTCAGTCTCTTTTGTAACATTATTCGGAGTGGTACTATATAAGCTGTTGCTGCTTTATGTATTTACATGTTTGTTTTATGAATATTATTTTAGTTTTTAGTTCATTTTTTGTTTTAGTTGTTAGTTTTATTGTAAGTTAATCAGTGACCAGTTGTACAGTTTAGTTCTCTATTTATCATGTGCACTTGTTAAGGTTATTGTCAGAAACTTACAATTCTCTTAGTGATCACAAACTCTATTTTTCGGCACTGAGTTATTATTGCACAAGACCAATTTCATGTTTTTGCCCGTATTGAACTTACTGCTAGTATTTACAAATCATGTTTTTATTATCCACTCAATTCAATACATCAAATGTTCTCAAATAACGAAAACACAACGAAAAATACTGCAAGTTTAACCCTTTAACTTTCACTAATTTCATTTTCCGATAAATACACGAACTGTGTGTGAAAAATAAGAAACAAACGAGAATTAGCGAAATATTTCAATTTAATTGTCATATTTAATATGACTTGGACATCAATATTATGTCATTAACGTCTAGGCCATTGATGATACATTTAAATTTTCAAAAAAAATTATTACTTTTTAAGTAGTGACAACGTTTTATCAATATTATATTATTAACGTCTAGTCCATTAATGATACAATTTAAGTGATAATTTTACTTGGTTACTTTTTAAGTAATGACTAAATTTTATTGTGTAAAACATTTTTAATGAACAATATTATTATAAATAAGGTTTAATGTATGACTCAACCTTGAGAAAATCGTATAAAAGATGGCTGAAGATGCTCGATATAGCGAGCGAAACATGTCCCAATTAACAGTTGTATTGTAATGTCCCTTTAGAAACAGTAAACATTTTATGTATTGAATTGAGTGGATAATAAAAACAAGAATTGTAAATACTGAGCTATTAGTCAGAAAAACTGTAAACTCTGAGAAGAGTAACTGGCGACAGTACTACGCTCGACTTAAGCGCACCTTCTTGTGATTAACTATATGTAAAAATAACGATAAATATAAAAATTATCAACATGAACTCAAAATTAGCTGTTCTCAACTTAAAAAAATATAAATATTATGCACTACTTAAAAGTTCATAGTCAACTTTGCAAGCTAACTGCTTCTACATCGACCTCTACAAAAACTTACCCAACATTTCCATTAACAAAAAACTGTTTTAATTCAAAACACCACCATTTAAAAGCAAGCATTAAAAGTAGAACACTATACTATACACACATAACCGTCCACAGCCTGCAGACTCAAAAGTAGACTGATTACAAATGAGACCCAAACACAGCGCTAGATTACTAGTTCAGGTTTCCTATGGGAATCAACATCTATATCAGACTACTAGTTGTTAAACCACAAAAAATTCCTTTGGCACACTAGCCTATAATACGAAGAAAATAATACTGAGAAGCAAAAATTAAACTGAAACACTGAAAATATTTTAATGATGTGCTCTACAATAATATAATAATGACATAATGAAGTACGGTAGGATAACTTACATTTGTACCCACTGCGTATCAGGAACGTTGCAACTTACATTACATGTCTCCACTTTAGGAAATATTTTATAACATTTTATAATCTGATTAGATGATATAATTTTTAAGAACTCATGAAAAATTAATATTGGTAATGGACCCAAATATCTTTACCATGGGAATTAAATATTTGGAGACAATTTTGGTTACTGGCATTATATCATATTGTGATTTTTCAATGTTGAATACATTATATAGTGGCAATTATAACAAATCATACTGCTCTAACAGGTGTCTTAAAGAGTAAACGAATTACCTCAGTGGTCTAATTTTGTGGTTCCCAAACTTTTGCAGTTGTTGGCCCCTCCATGAATAACCTTCAAGTGGCGATCAAGAGATTATTTAACAGAGCTGTTTACCACAAACTTACAACAAATACAACGTTGGGGTATTTTCTCCACTCGAAGGCTCAATACCATGAATATTTCGGACATGTGTCACGAGATTTATCTTTGCCGAAAATGTTTTACCACAATACTCACAGATTGTACTTCCACATTCATAATCAACGTTTTCAGCAGCCATTATTCATTCCATACAAAATTCCTCTCAATTAATATTCCGCTCTAACTTCGAACATGCAACACAGAGAAATGATTATGAATCAGCTACACCAAGCGACGCTAAACTAACAACACAGCACGCGGTAAGGAAAAGCGTAAAATAATAATATAACTTAAGCGTAAAGTGAGTCCACTCAAGACAGCCTTGATCCCTCCCGCCTTCAACAACAACTCCCCTTCCTCCCCACCACCAATAACAGAACTTTGCCGAACAGTACCCCCTCCCCTCAAGAACATGAAGCCGACCAAGTGCTGGTCTGCATTGATTCAAACGTGTTTGAGAGAAACGAGCATTAATCAACCGCCTTATGCAGTTAAAGTTAAGCTAGTAGTTACCTTCCTTTTTGTACCATAAATCATATATATATATATATATATATATATGAATGAGGGATATATATATATATATGGACTATTCATTTAAAACATAACTTTATGATATAGTATACATTTTCCGTGTCCATCGCCGTTGTAAATTATATTTTCATCAATTAATGCTAGTCTTGTTTTAATATTTAATAGATTGATTGCAACAGGAATGTTCAGTCAGCCGAGTGTGATTGCTGTGCTTTGCATTTATGTTAATACAGAAAGAGATTCTTCGAAGATTTCCTTTCTGCAACAATGGGAAAACCTAAGAATGTTGGCGCGGAATAATCTAAAGGTGAACATTTAGTTTGTAGCGTATTGCAAAGTGAGGGATTTGAAACATTAAGCAAAACTGAACTATATGAGAAAACTAAAATTATAGACAGTGCGTTTACAAGAATTTTGAAGGCCGAGTGTGAACGTGAATCCTTCATTATCTCCAATTCCATTGTTGAAGCTATCGTGGATGATGCTGTAGAACAAAGCGAAACAAGACTTTCAATTCAGTGTCTTCAGCAATTAGACCTTCAAAACGTTAATAAACTGTTTAGATGCTATGGAATAAATTACTTGCCAAGTGGCAAGATATTAATAGTGCCAAACAATTATTATGAGTGCACATTGCCAAGTGACCTCCTTAATTTTTATTATGACACCGTAAAAGTTACAAGATCGTAGACGTATGATATTGCGATTGAGACTAGGGCTCAGCCTAAAAATCCTGCGTGGCACTATCAAAGAAAATTACACATATCTGCCAGCCAAAGTGTACACGAGATTATGACACTGCAAGGTGGAGCTTTTAGTAAACTGGCAACCCAGCTCCTTATTTCTAAGGATATAAACACTCCTGCAGTGAGATACGGCAGAGATAATGAGCAGAGGGCACTTCAGGAGTTCTGTTTATCGTCCCAATGTTGCGTGTCACAGCTGGGTTTGTTAATAAAAGAAGAGAAACCCTAGTATCCTGGATGGGATAGTGCGAGGTCAGGACTGCCTCCCTCTTTTGGAGATTAAGTGCCCTTACTCGTATTGGGAAAAGCCCATGATTGATGAGAACATGTGTATTGTTCCATATTTATATATTGACATCGATGGTGATATCATGTTCAAGGAAAATCACATATATTACACCCAGGTACAGGCATCATTGTATATTTTGTACCTCAATACCTGTGACTTTTTTGTATATTCTGCAAAGAAAAGTGTGAAACTGGGTGTCTCCAGAAATGAAGAATTCCTTTCAAATAATATTCTCGCGGTAGGGAGGTTTTATTTCGAACATTATCTTCCACAGATTTTCAAGCGTTATGCATAGTGTTACATTGTTACTATACTCATGCATAGATTTTTACCGATATTCAGACATTTCAAACATGATATAATTTCTACTCGAGTTAGAAGAATTAAAAAAACAGTGAACTAAACTGACGTAATCATGTACACTTCAATAATTATATAATCATGTTCAAGTTTAGGCCTTACCTAAAAGATACTAGTCGTCTGCATTAATAATAGGAGGACTGAAGTTCACTAAGACACCTATGAGATGAACAATTTTGACTAAATGAGTTACCAAATGTGTTTCTTATTGTTTGGGAAAACGATGAACTTCGTTCCAGACGGACAATTTCTATAGGAATAGTTACATCCAACCACAGAACAATTCTTTCTACTCTTTGTAGAACTTTCTTCTATCTCGAACTTGATTTCGTATCTCAACAAACGCAGCCTGATAATAGCGTTGCTTCACTTCACTGACAAGAGAAAGTCACATGAACTATTCGAGGAACTTGCCGCCAGAGCGCAGCAATATCCATGCGCACGAGATCTATTGGCCAACTTCGTCATCCCATCCATAATTCGGGTTCATCTGTCTCGGAAAATTTCGGGCATCCCATAATTTTATTTCACCTCTAACAGGTCTTAAATGCCGAAGTGTGGGTTGAAAAACATTCTCATGGCGTCTCCTGCTTGGAATTATCCCACGGTTCAACAAAGTTTTTCCAACTTTTGTTTGAAGACAGATGTTAGTTTTATAATTACCAGGGAACGGATTTATATGTACTAATAATTATTGAAATATGTACATATATATTTAGTTACTTTTATTGAAATATGGAATTATATATGGACTTAAAATTACACATACAACATTCATTTCGATTTAATATCAAAGTTCAAAGAAGCTAAACAAAGTTTTAATATATTTTAATATATTTGAAGAACACACAATATTTTACTCCCTGATACCAAAACAATGGATTAAAAATGCTCTTTTAAGTGCTGTAAAGTGAATCCTTTCCTATTATCTCTAAGGACAGATTTATATTGACTGAAACTGCGTTCAACATCGGTAAAGGTAATGGGGGCATAATTCAACTTCACAATATCTGCTGGGGTTAAATCCAATGTTAATTTTACACTTAAATCTCCACACAGCATCGCAGCAACCTATGTAATTTCTTCATATCCAGGGTTGTTTAAAGGTACAGTGGCCATCTTCATGTTTGCTACATCTGCAACTTTACCTGTACCACGATTTAGTTGTTCCACAGTTTTATTCACAAATTCACAACTTTCAGAAAGTGTGAGATGCGAGTTTCGGAGCCTTTTCAGTGCATTTGTGATGCATGAAAAATTATGCTGAATGTAACATGTCATTTCTCACATTTGTATCGCAGACAACTGTTTTCGCGGCTTCGATTGAGGCTGCATCTTCGAAGTCCATAGCGTGCAGACCGTCCTTAATACAGTCTATATATTCAACACAATATTCAACCGCTTGCAGCCACGTGCCCCACCTAGTTAGAATCGGCTTAGGCGGCAGTGGACTCACTTGGGTACATTTCTTTCAAAAGATGAACTCTTCTGTGGGATTTGAGAAAAACTTTTCACTGAGGAAATCAATAAATTTACTATAGGGTAACTGTCTCTTATCACTTCTGCCACATGATGAATGGCATGTGCTACACATGTTAAATGAGTCATCTTAGGATATACAACACACAATGCTTCTCCGGCTTTTATCATATAAGGTGCGGCATCACTAATAAAAAGTAACACATTATTATACTTAGGCCTAATGCCCTGTGGCCAGAGGATACCCATCGACTCATTGATAAGTTTTGCTATAGTTTTGTTATCGCACTTTTGTAGAACATCAGAGTGTAAGAGAATCCATTTACAATAATCTTCGCTTAACAAACCAATGATTACGTTGCCAATTAGCCTGCCTTCTATGTCTGTTGTCTCGTCAATGGAAACCGAAATTGGACCGTCTTTAATCTCTTACCTTATCTTCCAAACAGTTTCATCGTATATGGCTGAACAGTACGTTTTTCTGAACGTTGACTCATACGGGATGCATCGTTTAGTATATTTCTCGAGGAATTCTCCTGGAGCACTGATTATTCAGTTTGAAGAGAGGTATGTCAGCAGAGATGAGAGCACGGCAGAGATCGGTGGTGAGCTCGGACGTTACACTGGAAGTTGCTGATTGTGTCAGAAACAACTGTCTCTGCTTGGAATCTCGTTGTTTGTTAGCCTGGTGTTTACTGGTTGAAACGTGCTGTTGCACAAGAAACCTTTGAGTAGATGTCACTGTACAATACACAAATTACAAAATAATATCTTACTGTCAGTTGATAAAGCATCTTCTTTAAATTCTGATACGTAACTTTTCAGTCTTAAACTGGTTGACTGAGCTACTTAAGGCATATCGTGACAACGTTAATGTCTGCAATGAATATCGATATACAATTGCACACACTGAACGTAGAAGAACACTATGATCCATCTTATTAATTCAAACTGTGAATGACTGGTAGTGAATTAGATCGCCTTCTAAAGCAATCAGAGGGAATGCCAGAATTACGAACTAATCCGGAAACCACTAGCACATCGTCGATGAATGAGATTTCCTTAGTTACGAAATTATGGCACAGACGCAGTCGATGTTATATAATGCAGCTGATCAGTGGTGTAAATGTGATTCAGATAGTCACGGTACTGACCGGCTGATCTCCACCACTTCTGCGCTCAATCTGTCTCTTTCTTCGCACCGCTTATCAGCTTATTTTATCAGCCCAGACGTGGACAGCCGTCCACTGAATATATATTTTTAATTTATTTCTCCGTTATTGAAAGGACTGCTAATTTAATACAATTTAACACTTTTTAGCCGAAATATGGACTATATTGATTTTAATGACGAAGAATATGTAACATATGTGCTAAACTCCAAAATATGGAAAAATCTGGAAAATGAATACTCCATTTTTCAACTCCACACGTCATGATTCGTAAAGATAATGCAAAATATAATTAATTTTAGTTTCCTAAAGGGATATGTATTTACATATAAATCCGTTCCCTGATAATTACTTTTTATTTGGAGTTTCACTTTGCCAATTTAGATAATAACTAACGTGTAATTCCTCTTTGTAATGATGGATTTTTTGTGTGTGTGCCCTCTTTCAAGTGGCGAGTTAGGGCGCATGCCCATCTCTTATATTTAACCACATTTACATTACTTTCTTCAGATACATTACCTTAGAATTTAGTAGAATTACGTTACGGTAACACGCATGCTATCGCCCTCACTCACATGCATAAAGCAGGGGCGGGTTTTCAGGTGAAGTGCCACTTCACCACTTATTTTTACCATAATGAATTACTTAAATTTATTTTTCTTATGACATTTGTTGGTTTTACGGAAAAAATGTTTTATTATACGGCGTTTGGAGCATCTCATCACCTGATGAGAACCAGGGGAACTCACGAAAGCGCCGGCTGTCGGCCACAGTACGGCGCGTGAGACTGAGTGAATACGAGAGTTTTTTTACGGGGTCCCCCGTAGCCCGCTCCCCCGGCGTGGCAATCGACATAATCTACATTGCCTCCGACATGCTATTAGTTCTAAGTAGAAAGAGATAGCAGGGAGAGAGGTAAGTGATACAAGGAGTATCTGTCTGTTTACATGTTGAACACGTTACCAGGCGATTTTGTATTGGTAGGTTGGTGTTAAGGTATGGTGTTGAGGGGTCAGGGAAAAACCACATAGGCAGAAAATAGAAAGAGCCTGCATGTAAAACCTGACATCTTTTGATAGCACATGCAAGGATGTGGGCTGGAAAAGTCCAGAGGTTGTGTTAGTTAGGAGTATGTGTCATGCAATCATAACCATTTACCTAGCTTTTGTTAATTATTATGGTGAATCAGTCCTTCTTGTCACTGCCTGGTGCGGCTCGGGTCCGCTGGCGTCTGGACTTTGGGCCGTCAGTGGAATAGGACGCTATGACGGGGGGTGGGGTTGGCTTGGATCGTCTCTTATTATGGCTGTGTTGCCTTCGTCATGTTGTATTTCTTCTCTCAATCCTCCCTCGCCTGACTTCCCTGTGGTGGCTAAATCTGCAACATAGTATAACATAATCTAGGACAAGGATATAGGTAGCAAACAGGCATGTACATATATACAGGAGTTGTGGTGTGTGTGCGTAATGTTAAGAGGTGCGGTGTAGTGAGTTGGTGTCAGCTTAAGAGTCGGGCGGTTTTGGGCCCCCGGCCTCCTAACCCTGTGGCTGAACAGAATGTGTTTCGGTTTGGGGTATTTGGTGTATAGGTCGACGTCATAGCGTCCTATTCAACTGACTAGTGGGTTGACCTTACTACCTCATGACTTCGTGTACATTCGGAGTGTTTCTTTTCGTATATGTTGCCTTATCGTGCTGACTTTCGCAATTGCATTAATCAACCGCCTTATGCAGTTAAAGTTAAGCTAGTAGTTACCTTCCTTTTTGTACCATAAATCATATATATATATATATGAATGAGGGATATATATATATATGGACTATTCATTTAAAACATAACTTTATGATATAGTATACATTTTCCGTGTCCATCGCCGTTGTAAATTATATTTTCATCAATTAATGCTAGTCTTGTTTAATATTTAATAGATTGATTGCAACAGGAATGTTCAGTCAGCTGAGTGTGATTGCTGTGCTTTGCATTTATGTTAATACAGAAAGAGATTCTTCGAAGATTTCCTTTCTGCAACAATGGGAAAACCTAAGAATGTTGGCGCGGAATAATCTAAAGGTGAACATTTAGTTTGTAGCGTATTGCAAAGTGAGGGATTTGAAACATTAAGCAAAACTGAACTATATGAGAAAACTAAAATTATAGACAGTGCGTTTACAAGAATTTTGAAGGCCGAGTGTGAACGTGAATCCTTCATTATCTCCAATTCCATTGTTGAAGCTATCGTGGATGATGCTGTAGAACAAAGCGAAACAAGACTTTCAATTCAGTGTCTTCAGCAATTAGACCTTCAAAACGTTAATAAACTGTTTAGATGCTATGGAATAAATTACTTGCCAAGTGGCAAGATATTAATAGTGCCAAACAATTATTATGAGTGCACATTGCCAAGTGACCTCCTTAATTTTTATTATGACACCGTAAAAGTTACAAGATCGTAGACGTATGATATTGCGATTGAGACTAGGGCTCAGCCTAAAAATCCTGCGTGGCACTATCAAAGAAAATTACACATATCTGCCAGCCAAAGTGTACACGAGATTATGACACTGCAAGGTGGAGCTTTTAGTAAACTGGCAACCCAGCTCCTTATTTCTAAGGATATAAACACTCCTGCAGTGAGATACGGCAGAGATAATGAGCAGAGGGCACTTCAGGAGTTCTGTTTATCGTCCCAATGTTGCGTGTCACAGCTGGGTTTGTTAATAAAAGAAGAGAAACCCTAGTATCCTGGATGGGATAGTGCGAGGTCAGGACTGCCTCCCTCTTTTGGAGATTAAGTGCCCTTACTCGTATTGGGAAAAGCCCATGATTGATGAGAACATGTGTATTGTTCCATATTTATATATTGACATCGATGGTGATATCATGTTCAAGGAAAATCACATATATTACACCCAGGTACAGGCATCATTGTATATTTTGTACCTCAATACCTGTGACTTTTTTGTATATTCTGCAAAGAAAAGTGTGAAACTGGGTGTCTCCAGAAATGAAGAATTCCTTTCAAATAATATTCTCGCGGTAGGGAGGTTTTATTTCGAACATTATCTTCCACAGATTTTCAAGCGTTATGCATAGTGTTACATTGTTACTATACTCATGCATAGATTTTTACCGATATTCAGACATTTCAAACATGATATAATTTCTACTCGAGTTAGAAGAATTAAAAAAACAGTGAACTAAACTGACGTAATCATGTACACTTCTATAATTATATAATCATGTTTAAGTTTAGGCCTTACCTAAAAGATACTAGTCGTCTGCATTAATAATAGGAGGACTGAAGTTCACTAAGACACCTATGAGATGAACAGTTTTGACTAAATGAGTTACCAAATGTGTTTCTTATTGTTTGGGAAAACGATGAACTTCGTTCCAGACGGACAATTTCTATAGGAATAGTTACATCCAACCACAGAACAATTCTTTCTACTCTTTGTAGAACTTTCTTCTATCTCGAACTTGATTTCGTATCTCAACAAACGCAGCCTGATAATAGCGTTGCTTCACTTCACTGACAAGAGAAAGTCACATGAACTATTCGAGGAACTTGCCGCCAGAGCGCAGCAATATCCATGCGCACGAGATCTATTGGCCAACTTCGTCATCCCATCCATAATTCGGGTTCATCTGTCTCGGAAAATTTCGGGCATCCCATAATTTTATTTCACCTCTAACAGGTCTTAAATGCCGAAGTGTGGGTTGAAAAACATTCTCATAGCGTCTCCTGCTTGGAATTATCCCACGGTTCAACAAAGTTTTTCCAACTTTTGTTTGAAGACAGATGTTAGTTTTATAATTACCAGGGAACGGATTTATATGTACTAATAATTATTGAAATATGTACATATATATTTAGTTACTTTTATTGAAATATGGAATTATATATGGACTTAAAATTACACATACAACATTCATTTCGATTTAATATCAAAGTTCAAAGAAGCTAAACAAAGTTTTAATATATTTTAATATATTTGAAGAACACACAATATTTTACTCCCTGATACCAAAACAATGGATTAAAAATGCTCTTTTAAGTGCTGTAAAGTGAATCCTTTCCTATTATCTCTAAGGACAGATTTATATTGACTGAAACTGCGTTCAACATCGGTAAAGGTAATGGGGGCATAATTCAACTTCACAATATCTGCTGGGGTTAAATCCAATGTTAATTTTACACTTAAATCTCCACACAGCATCGCAGCAACCTATGTAATTTCTTCATATCCAGGGTTGTTTAAAGGTACAGTGGCCATCTTCATGTTTGCTACATCTGCAACTTTACCTGTACCACGATTTAGTTGTTCCACAGTTTTATTCACAAATTCACAACTTTCAGAAAGTGTGAGATGCGAGTTTCGGAGCCTTTTCAGTGCATTTGTGATGCATGAAAAATTATGCTGAATGTAACATGTCATTTCTCACATTTGTATCGCAGACAACTGTTTTCGCGGCTTCGATTGAGGCTGCATCTTCGAAGTCCATAGCGTGCAGACCGTCCTTAATGCAGTCTATATATTCAACACAATATTCAACCGCTTGCAGCCACGTGCCCCACCTAGTTAGAATCGGCTTAGGCGGCAGTGGACTCACTTGGGTACATTTCTTTCAAAAGATGAACTCTTCTGTGGGATTTGAGAAAAACTTTTCACTGAGGAAATCAATAAATTTACTATAGGGTAACTGTCTCTTATCACTTCTGCCACACGATGAATGGCATGTGCTACACATGTTAAATGAGTCATCTTAGGATATACAACACACAATGCTTCTCCGGCTTTTATCATATAAGGTGCGGCATCACTAATAAAAAGTAACACATTATTATACTTAGGCCTAATGCCCTGTGGCCAGAGGATACCCATAGACTCATTGATAAGTTTTGCTATAGTTTTGTTATCGCACTTTATGTAGAACATCAGAGTGTAAGAGAATCCATTTACAATAATCTTCGCTTAACAAACCAATGATTACGTTGCCAATTAGCCTGCCTTCTATGTCTGTTGTCTCGTCAATGGAAACCGAAATTGGACCGTCTTTAATCTCTTACCTTATCTTCCAAACAGTTTCATCGTATATGGCTGAACAGTACGTTTTTCTGAACGTTGACTCATACGGGATGCATCGTTTAGTATATTTCTCGAGGAATTCTCCTGGAGCACTGATTATTCAGTTTGAAGAGAGGTATGTCAGCAGAGATGAGAGCACGGCAGAGATCGGTGGTGAGCTCGGACGTTACACTGGAAGTTGCTGATTGTGTCAGAAACAACTGTCTCTGCTTGGAATCTCGTTGTTTGTTAGCCTGGTGTTTACTGGTTGAAACGTGCTGTTGCACAAGAAACCTTTGAGTAGATGTCACTGTACAATACACAAATTACAAAATAATATCTTACTGTCAGTTGATAAAGCATCTTCTTTAAATTCTGATACGTAACTTTTCAGTCTTAAACTGGTTGACTGAGCTACTTAAGGCATATCGTGACAACGTTAATGTCTGCAATGAATATCGATATACAATTGCACACACTGAACGTAGAAGAACACTATGATCCATCTTATTAATTCAAACTGTGAATGACTGGTAGTGAATTAGATCGCCTTCTAAAGCAATCAGAGGGAATGCCCGAATTACGAACTAATCCGGAAACCACTAGCACATCGTCGATGAATGAGATTTCCTTAGTTACGAAATTATGGCACAGACGCAGTCGATGTTATATAATGCAGCTGATCAGTGGTGTAAATGTGATTCAGATAGTCACGGTACTGACCGGCTGATCTCCACCACTTCTGCGCTCAATCTGTCTCTTTCTTCGCACCGCTTATCAGCTTATTTTATCAGCCCAGACGTGGACAGCCGTCCACTGAATATATATTTTTAATTTATTTCTCCGTTATTGAAAGGACTGCTAATTTAATACAATTTAACACTTTTTAGCCGAAATATGGACTATATTGATTTTAATGACGAAGAATATGTAACATATGTGCTAAACTCCAAAATATGGAAAAATCTGGAAAATGAATACTCCATTTTTCAACTCCACACGTCATGATTCGTAAAGATAATGCAAAATATAATTAATTTTAGTTTCCTAAAGGGATATGTATTTACATATAAATCCGTTCCCTGATAATTACTTTTTATTTGGAGTTTCACTTTGCCAATTTAGATAATAACTAACGTGTAATTCCTCTTTGTAATGATGGATTTTTTGTGTGTGTGCCCTCTTTCAAGTGGCGAGTTAGGGCGCATGCCCATCTCTTATATTTAACCACATTTACATTACTTTCTTCAGATACATTACCTTAGAATTTAGTAGAATTACGTTACGGTAACACGCATGCTATCGCCCTCACTCACATGCATAAAGCAGGGGCGGGTTTTCAGGTGAAGTGCCACTTCACCACTTATTTTTACCATAATGAATTACTTAAATTTATTTTTCTTATGACATTTGTTGGTTTTACGGAAAAAATGTTTTATTATACGGCGTTTGGAGCATCTCATCACCTGATGAGAACCAGGGGAACTCACGAAAGCGCCGGCTGTCGGCCACAGTACGGCGCGTGAGACTGAGTGAATACGAGAGTTTTTTTACGGGGTCCCCCGTAGCCCGCTCCCCCGGCGTGGCAATCGACATAATCTACATTGCCTCCGACATGCTATTAGTTCTAAGTAGAAAGAGATAGCAGGGAGAGAGGTAAGTGATACAAGGAGTATCTGTCTGTTTACATGTTGAACACGTTACCAGGCGATTTTGTATTGGTAGGTTGGTGTTAAGGTATGGTGTTGAGGGGTCAGGGAAAAACCACATAGGCAGAAAATAGAAAGAGCCTGCATGTAAAACCTGACATCTTTTGATAGCACATGCAAGGATGTGGGCTGGAAAAGTCCAGAGGTTGTGTTAGTTAGGAGTATGTGTCATGCAATCATAACCATTTACCTAGCTTTTGTTAATTATTATGGTGAATCAGTCCTTCTTGTCACTGCCTGGTGCGGCTCGGGTCCGCTGGCGTCTGGACTTTGGGCCGTCAGTGGAATAGGACGCTATGACGGGGGGTGGGGTTGGCTTGGATCGTCTCTTATTATGGCTGTGTTGCCTTCGTCATGTTGTATTTCTTCTCTCAATCCTCCCTCGCCTGACTTCCCTGTGGTGGCTAAATCTGCAACATAGTATAACATAATCTAGGACAAGGATATAGGTAGCAAACAGGCATGTACATATATACAGGAGTTGTGGTGTGTGTGCGTAATGTTAAGAGGTGCGGTGTAGTGAGTTGGTGTCAGCTTAAGAGTCGGGCGGTTTTGGGCCCCCGGCCTCCTAACCCTGTGGCTGAACAGAATGTGTTTCGGTTTGGGGTATTTGGTGTATAGGTCGACGTCATAGCGTCCTATTCAACTGACTAGTGGGTTGACCTTACTACCTCATGACTTCGTGTACATTCGGAGTGTTTCTTTTCGTATATGTTGCCTTATCGTGCTGACTTTCGCAATTGCATTAATCAACCGCCTTATGCAGTTAAAGTTAAGCTAGTAGTTACCTTCCTTTTTGTACCATAAATCATATATATATATATATGAATGAGGGATATATATATATATGGACTATTCATTTAAAACATAACTTTATGATATAGTATACATTTTCCGTGTCCATCGCCGTTGTAAATTATATTTTCATCAATTAATGCTAGTCTTGTTTAATATTTAATAGATTGATTGCAACAGGAATGTTCAGTCAGCTGAGTGTGATTGCTGTGCTTTGCATTTATGTTAATACAGAAAGAGATTCTTCGAAGATTTCCTTTCTGCAACAATGGGAAAACCTAAGAATGTTGGCGCGGAATAATCTAAAGGTGAACATTTAGTTTGTAGCGTATTGCAAAGTGAGGGATTTGAAACATTAAGCAAAACTGAACTATATGAGAAAACTAAAATTATAGACAGTGCGTTTACAAGAATTTTGAAGGCCGAGTGTGAACGTGAATCCTTCATTATCTCCAATTCCATTGTTGAAGCTATCGTGGATGATGCTGTAGAACAAAGCGAAACAAGACTTTCAATTCAGTGTCTTCAGCAATTAGACCTTCAAAACGTTAATAAACTGTTTAGATGCTATGGAATAAATTACTTGCCAAGTGGCAAGATATTAATAGTGCCAAACAATTATTATGAGTGCACATTGCCAAGTGACCTCCTTAATTTTTATTATGACACCGTAAAAGTTACAAGATCGTAGACGTATGATATTGCGATTGAGACTAGGGCTCAGCCTAAAAATCCTGCGTGGCACTATCAAAGAAAATTACACATATCTGCCAGCCAAAGTGTACACGAGATTATGACACTGCAAGGTGGAGCTTTTAGTAAACTGGCAACCCAGCTCCTTATTTCTAAGGATATAAACACTCCTGCAGTGAGATACGGCAGAGATAATGAGCAGAGGGCACTTCAGGAGTTCTGTTTATCGTCCCAATGTTGCGTGTCACAGCTGGGTTTGTTAATAAAAGAAGAGAAACCCTAGTATCCTGGATGGGATAGTGCGAGGTCAGGACTGCCTCCCTCTTTTGGAGATTAAGTGCCCTTACTCGTATTGGGAAAAGCCCATGATTGATGAGAACATGTGTATTGTTCCATATTTATATATTGACATCGATGGTGATATCATGTTCAAGGAAAATCACATATATTACACCCAGGTACAGGCATCATTGTATATTTTGTACCTCAATACCTGTGACTTTTTTGTATATTCTGCAAAGAAAAGTGTGAAACTGGGTGTCTCCAGAAATGAAGAATTCCTTTCAAATAATATTCTCGCGGTAGGGAGGTTTTATTTCGAACATTATCTTCCACAGATTTTCAAGCGTTATGCATAGTGTTACATTGTTACTATACTCATGCATAGATTTTTACCGATATTCAGACATTTCAAACATGATATAATTTCTACTCGAGTTAGAAGAATTAAAAAAACAGTGAACTAAACTGACGTAATCATGTACACTTCTATAATTATATAATCATGTTTAAGTTTAGGCCTTACCTAAAAGATACTAGTCGTCTGCATTAATAATAGGAGGACTGAAGTTCACTAAGACACCTATGAGATGAACAGTTTTGACTAAATGAGTTACCAAATGTGTTTCTTATTGTTTGGGAAAACGATGAACTTCGTTCCAGACGGACAATTTCTATAGGAATAGTTACATCCAACCACAGAACAATTCTTTCTACTCTTTGTAGAACTTTCTTCTATCTCGAACTTGATTTCGTATCTCAACAAACGCAGCCTGATAATAGCGTTGCTTCACTTCACTGACAAGAGAAAGTCACATGAACTATTCGAGGAACTTGCCGCCAGAGCGCAGCAATATCCATGCGCACGAGATCTATTGGCCAACTTCGTCATCCCATCCATAATTCGGGTTCATCTGTCTCGGAAAATTTCGGGCATCCCATAATTTTATTTCACCTCTAACAGGTCTTAAATGCCGAAGTGTGGGTTGAAAAACATTCTCATAGCGTCTCCTGCTTGGAATTATCCCACGGTTCAACAAAGTTTTTCCAACTTTTGTTTGAAGACAGATGTTAGTTTTATAATTACCAGGGAACGGATTTATATGTACTAATAATTATTGAAATATGTACATATATATTTAGTTACTTTTATTGAAATATGGAATTATATATGGACTTAAAATTACACATACAACATTCATTTCGATTTAATATCAAAGTTCAAAGAAGCTAAACAAAGTTTTAATATATTTTAATATATTTGAAGAACACACAATATTTTACTCCCTGATACCAAAACAATGGATTAAAAATGCTCTTTTAAGTGCTGTAAAGTGAATCCTTTCCTATTATCTCTAAGGACAGATTTATATTGACTGAAACTGCGTTCAACATCGGTAAAGGTAATGGGGGCATAATTCAACTTCACAATATCTGCTGGGGTTAAATCCAATGTTAATTTTACACTTAAATCTCCACACAGCATCGCAGCAACCTATGTAATTTCTTCATATCCAGGGTTGTTTAAAGGTACAGTGGCCATCTTCATGTTTGCTACATCTGCAACTTTACCTGTACCACGATTTAGTTGTTCCACAGTTTTATTCACAAATTCACAACTTTCAGAAAGTGTGAGATGCGAGTTTCGGAGCCTTTTCAGTGCATTTGTGATGCATGAAAAATTATGCTGAATGTAACATGTCATTTCTCACATTTGTATCGCAGACAACTGTTTTCGCGGCTTCGATTGAGGCTGCATCTTCGAAGTCCATAGCGTGCAGACCGTCCTTAATGCAGTCTATATATTCAACACAATATTCAACCGCTTGCAGCCACGTGCCCCACCTAGTTAGAATCGGCTTAGGCGGCAGTGGACTCACTTGGGTACATTTCTTTCAAAAGATGAACTCTTCTGTGGGATTTGAGAAAAACTTTTCACTGAGGAAATCAATAAATTTACTATAGGGTAACTGTCTCTTATCACTTCTGCCACACGATGAATGGCATGTGCTACACATGTTAAATGAGTCATCTTAGGATATACAACACACAATGCTTCTCCGGCTTTTATCATATAAGGTGCGGCATCACTAATAAAAAGTAACACATTATTATACTTAGGCCTAATGCCCTGTGGCCAGAGGATACCCATAGACTCATTGATAAGTTTTGCTATAGTTTTGTTATCGCACTTTATGTAGAACATCAGAGTGTAAGAGAATCCATTTACAATAATCTTCGCTTAACAAACCAATGATTACGTTGCCAATTAGCCTGCCTTCTATGTCTGTTGTCTCGTCAATGGAAACCGAAATTGGACCGTCTTTAATCTCTTACCTTATCTTCCAAACAGTTTCATCGTATATGGCTGAACAGTACGTTTTTCTGAACGTTGACTCATACGGGATGCATCGTTTAGTATATTTCTCGAGGAATTCTCCTGGAGCACTGATTATTCAGTTTGAAGAGAGGTATGTCAGCAGAGATGAGAGCACGGCAGAGATCGGTGGTGAGCTCGGACGTTACACTGGAAGTTGCTGATTGTGTCAGAAACAACTGTCTCTGCTTGGAATCTCGTTGTTTGTTAGCCTGGTGTTTACTGGTTGAAACGTGCTGTTGCACAAGAAACCTTTGAGTAGATGTCACTGTACAATACACAAATTACAAAATAATATCTTACTGTCAGTTGATAAAGCATCTTCTTTAAATTCTGATACGTAACTTTTCAGTCTTAAACTGGTTGACTGAGCTACTTAAGGCATATCGTGACAACGTTAATGTCTGCAATGAATATCGATATACAATTGCACACACTGAACGTAGAAGAACACTATGATCCATCTTATTAATTCAAACTGTGAATGACTGGTAGTGAATTAGATCGCCTTCTAAAGCAATCAGAGGGAATGCCCGAATTACGAACTAATCCGGAAACCACTAGCACATCGTCGATGAATGAGATTTCCTTAGTTACGAAATTATGGCACAGACGCAGTCGATGTTATATAATGCAGCTGATCAGTGGTGTAAATGTGATTCAGATAGTCACGGTACTGACCGGCTGATCTCCACCACTTCTGCGCTCAATCTGTCTCTTTCTTCGCACCGCTTATCAGCTTATTTTATCAGCCCAGACGTGGACAGCCGTCCACTGAATATATATTTTTAATTTATTTCTCCGTTATTGAAAGGACTGCTAATTTAATACAATTTAACACTTTTTAGCCGAAATATGGACTATATTGATTTTAATGACGAAGAATATGTAACATATGTGCTAAACTCCAAAATATGGAAAAATCTGGAAAATGAATACTCCATTTTTCAACTCCACACGTCATGATTCGTAAAGATAATGCAAAATATAATTAATTTTAGTTTCCTAAAGGGATATGTATTTACATATAAATCCGTTCCCTGATAATTACTTTTTATTTGGAGTTTCACTTTGCCAATTTAGATAATAACTAACGTGTAATTCCTCTTTGTAATGATGGATTTTTTGTGTGTGTGCCCTCTTTCAAGTGGCGAGTTAGGGCGCATGCCCATCTCTTATATTTAACCACATTTACATTACTTTCTTCAGATACATTACCTTAGAATTTAGTAGAATTACGTTACGGTAACACGCATGCTATCGCCCTCACTCACATGCATAAAGCAGGGGCGGGTTTTCAGGTGAAGTGCCACTTCACCACTTATTTTTACCATAATGAATTACTTAAATTTATTTTTCTTATGACATTTGTTGGTTTTACGGAAAAAATGTTTTATTATACGGCGTTTGGAGCATCTCATCACCTGATGAGAACCAGGGGAACTCACGAAAGCGCCGGCTGTCGGCCACAGTACGGCGCGTGAGACTGAGTGAATACGAGAGTTTTTTTACGGGGTCCCCCGTAGCCCGCTCCCCCGGCGTGGCAATCGACATAATCTACATTGCCTCCGACATGCTATTAGTTCTAAGTAGAAAGAGATAGCAGGGAGAGAGGTAAGTGATACAAGGAGTATCTGTCTGTTTACATGTTGAACACGTTACCAGGCGATTTTGTATTGGTAGGTTGGTGTTAAGGTATGGTGTTGAGGGGTCAGGGAAAAACCACATAGGCAGAAAATAGAAAGAGCCTGCATGTAAAACCTGACATCTTTTGATAGCACATGCAAGGATGTGGGCTGGAAAAGTCCAGAGGTTGTGTTAGTTAGGAGTATGTGTCATGCAATCATAACCATTTACCTAGCTTTTGTTAATTATTATGGTGAATCAGTCCTTCTTGTCACTGCCTGGTGCGGCTCGGGTCCGCTGGCGTCTGGACTTTGGGCCGTCAGTGGAATAGGACGCTATGACGGGGGGTGGGGTTGGCTTGGATCGTCTCTTATTATGGCTGTGTTGCCTTCGTCATGTTGTATTTCTTCTCTCAATCCTCCCTCGCCTGACTTCCCTGTGGTGGCTAAATCTGCAACATAGTATAACATAATCTAGGACAAGGATATAGGTAGCAAACAGGCATGTACATATATACAGGAGTTGTGGTGTGTGTGCGTAATGTTAAGAGGTGCGGTGTAATGAGTTGGTGTCAGCTTAAGAGTCGGGCGGTTTTGGGCCCCCGGCCTCCTAACCCTGTGGCTGAACAGAATGTGTTTCGGTTTGGGGTATTTGGTGTATAGGTCGACGTCATAGCGTCCTATTCCACTGACTAGTGGGTTGACCTTACTACCTCATGACTTCGTGTACATTCGGAGTGTTTCTTTTCGTATATGTTGCCTTATCGTGCTGACTTTCGCAATTGCGCGTAGGTGGCGTATTGGTGTGTCATACGGGAGGCTGGCCGCTGCTCGAATGCGTTTGTTTTGTATTAGTTCCAGCTTATCCAGGTTCGTCATAGCAGTGTAGCCCCAGGGGGGTGCTGCGTACGTTATTATTGGCCTGATTAGGGCCTTGTACATGTTGATTGCTACTCTCTTGTTAATACTGGATGTTTTATTCAGTATAGGATAGAGCTGTGACAGTTGTGCGTGTGAGATTCCGCAGCTGCCTCTACCTCCCAAGTGCTCCCTCCTAGCGCTTGGCCTTGGCGGTTGCCATGACAAACGGGACGTCACCCGCGTACTTTCCACATAGCGGAATGTGCTAGTGAAGTTGTCGGAAGAGCGGAATGTTTCGTCTTCCCTGCGTCATCCTGTGTGAACTACGAGTACTTACGCATCGTGGTTCATTCGTAGTGTTGTTCTGTTATTCCAAATATGTATCCTATTTATGGCATAGTGTGCATTTTATTATAAACATCATTTTCACGTTGAAGAAACGAATATCCGTATGAAGTTCTACGTTTTGATCGCCCTATTGAATCACTGCAAATTTGTGCTACAAAAGAAGTGAAACATTCCGGTAAATCTTACAATCTTAGTTTCAAACGATCGTGGTTTAAGGAATTTCCATGGTTGTGCTCCTCTCCAGCTCTAAAGAAGTTGTTTTGTTGGGCCTGTTTGCCTTTTATCAATAAAAACAACGTTTGGAATAAAGAAGGATTTTCAGCCCTTTTGAACATAACACGTTCTTTACATAAGCAGTCAGACTCTGCAGAACATAAAATACGGCAGCTAGATTTCAAGGCATTGGAAACAAACCAAAATACGATCTTTGATGTCCTGAGGGAAAATGCCAGACTGTATATTGTAATTGTACAGTTCAGTGAAAATGTACATTTAAATAGGCTTTTCCTTTAGTTGGTAATTGATGCAGTGCTCTATTTAAGTAAGCAAGAACTAGCTTTTCGTGGTCATGACGAAACATTAAATTCAATAAATCGTGGTCACGTGCTGGACCCTCCGCCAGTCACAGGTACGAGGTACGAGTACAAAACAACCCGGCTCTGCCACGAAATTTGAAAAGTGGTACGAGAGCTGGAACGGGGTCCACTCAGCCTCGGGAGATCATCTGAATAGAGGTGGGCTCGATTCCCACCTCAGCCATCCTGGAAGTGGTTTTCCGTGGTTTCCCACTTCTCCTCCAGGCAAATACCGGGATGGTACCTAACTTAAGGCCACGGCCGCTTCCTTCCCTCTTCCTTGTCTATCCCTTCCAATCTTCCCATCCTACACCAAGGCCCCTGTTCGGCATAGCAGGTGAGGCCGCCTGGGCGAGGTACTGGTCATCCTCCCCAGTTGTATCCCCCGAACCAGAGTCTGAAGCTCCAGGACACTGTCCTTGAGGCGGTAGAGTATCAGTAGAAAATAGAACAGCTAAATTGAAACAAGCACAATGTACCACTTGGCCAACCTACAAGAAGAATTCTATCTCGATAAATGCAAAATTCAAACACTACAACTCCGTTATTAAATCTGAAGCAACCTATGCTAGTGAAACACCAAATTTGAACACCAAATCAACAACAGATAAATTATAGCAAACAGAAAGAAGAATCCTCAGAACAATCATAAGCAAAGCCACTAAGTAGATGGACAATTGCGATTACATAATGAAGATGTATACCACGAAACCGAGTCAATAGTAAACACAATGCGGAAAAGGAGGGTTGCATTTTTCTGACACATATCAAGACCACCATAAACCAGGGTACTGAAACATCTTGTCAACTACTTTTGGAAAAGTAAAACCAAGAATAATTGGTTCAAAAGAGTCCAAAATGATTTAGATGAGTTAGGCTTGTCAATGCAGCAAATTGAAGATCGAGAAGATTGAAGATCCTAAGAAACAGAGACTAGAGAGTTAAACTAAAATATTTTACAGGGAAACAGTACACCATACCTGACGAAGAAAGGTAAGCCAGGTGGGAAAGAATGAAGAGTTCTGGGAGCAGGAAAAACATAAGCCAAATTAGTAACTAAAACTGTTAGGACTTAAATGTGTATAGATTGATTAAAGTTATCCAATGTGGTCGTTAATTAATTATTTTAAATTGTGTTTTTTGTTTTTAACCTGGTTCTTTGGATTGTTTCTTTATGTACTGAAGTTGTCAACAATTCTTCAATTGTAATCAACCTATCATAAACTTGTACATATTTTCTCTAGCGAATTAAAATTAGGGGTGTGTACAGGAATCCAGCCCATCAGTAAAGAGTTCTGGAAGCTTCCCCTCAAAAATACTATAAAAGCTGTGCGCCTCAGGGCCGTATAGTATGAATTGCTCTAGTGTGAGGAGGATGTATTGACGTGTGCTAGGAGGCAGGGGCCGCGGGAGGCGTTCGGAAGGCCCAATAACTCAAGGCAATGAGTGAATTTTGATAAACATGTGATAGCTCCTGCGGATAGCTTGAGCGAAAAGTTTCAACCTCTTTTATTTATGTAACGTTTTAAATTTGATGTTTTAAATGTAGAATTTTCGGCAAGTCTGAGGACTCTGTTGTACCGGACAATAGCGATAAGGGACACCTAGGACGACTGCTCCATTTCCTGTCTTAAACTTCCAACTAAGCTCAAGTGGGTAGACAAGAGGGTTAGGCTGCCAAGGGTAAAATATAAGTCGAAATACGAACACTACTAAGTATAATGACAGGAATAATGAAGGTTTGTTGAATGAGAAATACAGTTAAGGGGTAAGGTGGATTACCGACAAATAACCGATTCATCCTAAACAAGTATAACCAAAATTAAATCAACCTCAAAAATATGATCCGCACATCACAAATAAAATGAAATAAAATTGCAAGAAAGTTGAACACAAACAAATACAAACTTGGGTATCGACCCAAAACACATTACACACGTCATAATTTAAATACATGGAGACAGGAATCTTAAGTTTGCGAATTAGTTAATTAATTGAGTTGCCTCTGTTAAGTACGATGTCGAGTGGGATAACGACCGCGTTTATGAACGTCCAGTGCATGAAATCATGATATACGAAAATACTAGTGAATCACTAATTACCCTATATTTACATCCGTTAATAGGTCAAAAAATCACATAATACACATTGGTACATTATTGGCAATAATCCCTTCCAAAAGGCACAGATTCTACATGTGAGTCCCGACTCACGGCAAGGATCCATGCAGAAATGGAAAACCACAATGATCAAACAGCATACGGGCTGTATCCCCAATTTAAACAAGACAAGGTTTTATTTATATAGAGGTGTGAGGGAATTATTAAAGCGAAGACGTATGATATTGATGATATGACGACGAGTGTAGGTGGCGTGTTGATACCAGAAAGTAGTAGGTAAGATGGGTTGGAGACGATGATAGAATTTGCCCTTCTGACATGCAGATGTTGTCCATGTGTTTTGCCATAATTGTCGTTGTTGTGATTTGAGGAGAGATATGAAATCTGTGGCTGGAACTGAAAATGTAGCTGGGGTTGTAGATAATAGGGAAGCCTCTTTCGCTAATCGATCGGCTCGTTCATTGCCTGGTATGTTCTTATGTGTAGGTATCCAAATGAGGGTTACTTGGACACCTAATTGGTGTAAATTGAAGAGGATATGTTTGACATTATACACATACCAGTTCAGCGTAAACTTGGTAGATTTTAGTGTTTGGAGTACGGAGAGAGAGTCAGTGAATATATTAGCAGATTGTATGGATGAATTTTTTATGTATACTGTAGTAATGTTTGTCGTATGGCAAGGAGTTCAGCAGAAAAAATAGAAAAGTGGGACGATAAGTGAAACAATTCAGCATACTGAGTCTGTTCGTAATAAAAAGCAGCGCCGACACCACAAGAATTTTTGGATCCATCAGTATAAAAATTGGGACAGGCATTAGTGGATGAAGTGCGAACTTTTTTAGAATGGAGAGGAAAAAATGAAAGCCGGTAAGGGAGCATAGCAAAGGAAGATTCTTTAGAATGAATAATAGTAGGAGTATATTGAATCACGTCGTATGCCACAGAATAGTATGGTAGCACATGACTACGAATAATAGTATGTTTAAATGGGGAGACAGACTCGAATGCCCAAATTAAGGCAGGGGCTCGGCAAGGATGTGTGATAGGTGATGAGAATGACTGAGCGAGTAATTGTAGTTTGGGTATAAGGTTATTGGAGAGCACTAGAAGTCGTTTGAGGAGATACTTAGATGCTAGAAATCGGCGCCGAAGGAGAAGAGGAGGGTGACCAGTTTCAACTAATAAGGCATTAGTAGGAGTGATAGACAACGCACCAAAACAAACTCGTAGTGCTTGATTTTGAGTTGTATTGAGGGATTGAAGGGCGGAGGGTGATGCAAGATCAATTATATGTGCACAGTAGTCGAAACGAGCACGGATGGTGGAGCAGAAGACTAATTTTGCTGTAGCAGGATCAGCTCCCCAGGAACGACGTGTAAGGGCTTTTAGGAGGTTAATATACGTGGCAGTACAGTGGCGTAGGTGTTATATATGTTGGGAAAATTGTAATTTACGGTCAGGGATAATGTCAAGATATTTATGGTGCCAACGTATGGGAATTTCATAAGTATCGAACAGTAATGGCTCGGAGTTGTAAACCCGCTTGGTAGTAAAGATTACGGCAGAGCATTTATCGGGTGATAAAGAGAACCCATGAGTGTGTAACCAGGACTGAACGTGAATTAGCAGCCGTGTTATGCATTCGCGAGCAACATCGACCTCTTTATGGGAAAAGTAGAGAACTATGTCGTCGGCATACATAAGAATTCTAGCAGATTGGAGGGCAAGTTGCTCGAGGCCGGATAAATATAAAGCAAACAGTATTCCACTGAACATGTCACATTGAGTGACGCCGACAGTAGCTTGACGAGGGGATGGTGTAGTGAGAGGAGGTTTGAAGATTAGAGTGCGAGACGTTAACAGATGACGTAAAAGAGTTATGAAAGTGGTTGGGATGCCTTTCTGTGCTAATACATCCCATAACATATTCAGGGGGACGGAATCAAAGGCACCTCGTATATCGAGGAAGACAGCAATAGTGTGTTATTTTCTAGATTTAGCTAATAATATGTCTATTATTAGCATATTGATCGCATCCTGAGCATTTCGACCTTTTCAGTAAGCATACTGATACTTGGGAAGAAGGGAATAATATTCTAAGTACCAGAGAAACCTTTGAAGCATGAGTTTAAGAAATAGTTTGCGTATACAAGATGGCAAAATTATTCCCCTAATATTGTGAGGGGAGTTCATTGGACGACGAGGCTTTGGAACCGAGACTAGGAAAAAAAGTGTTCCATTCGGGAGGAGGAGTCGTAGTATGTAACACAAAATTAAAGTACTGAACAAGCACTTGTAGGGATTTGGTCGGCAACTGTTGTAACATAGCATATGAGATATAATCAGGACCTGGAGTGGATGATTTGCAGGAGTTAAGAACGGACGTGAGCTCAGGGAGAGTGATGGGACGAGAAAGGACTGAGCACTGACTAGTGGAAGCAGAGATAGCTAGGGTATTAGGTGGAAGTGCATGATCTGGAGTGAGGGACCTTAGAAAGTCATTTATAATATTCGGCGGGATTTGAGGGGGTGGGACGTGAGTGGAAGCCCGGGTGAGAGCACGGATAGCATTCCATAATTGAGATGCAGAAATATGGTTATGGAAAGAGGATATAAAAGTTTTCCAGGCCTGTCGTCGTTTTTGATTGAATACACGTCTGATATGAGCAGTATGATGTTTGAGGTGAAAGTAGTGTGAAGGGGTTAGAGTTTTACGATAAATTTTGAGGAGTCTCTTGCGTTTAAGGATTAATTGGTGACATTCGCTGTCCCACCACTTTAATTTAGAGGGACCAGTGGTCACGGAGTTTGATGGTGTTGTAAAAGGATGGTATAGGTCCAGATACTGTGTTATTATTTGGAGAAGTGAGTGATAGGATAATTCTGTTACAGGGAAGGTCTCCAATTGGGTGACCATGTAGGAGTTAAAGCACGAAGCATTGAACTGTTTCATGGAACGTAGCGGAGCGATATAATGGTCGTTAAGTGGGTTTTTAGTAATATACCCATGGCCATAAGTAATGAGGATAGGAAAGTGATCACTTGTATGAATGTCACTGAATACCCGCCACGTGGTGATAGAGGCAATAGAGTTGCGGCAAAGTGATAGATCGACTGCACTAGGCAACGAACCAGGAGGAGTGAGCCTGGTAGGGGAACCATCGTTCAGAAGCAAGAGATTATGTTGAGTTACAGCATGTAAGAACTGTGTGCCTTTGGAGGTGTCGAGCGGGGCTTCCCACTGAGTATGATGAATATTGACATCTCCCAAAAAAACAGTGGGGTATCAGGTGGAAACTGATTAAAAAATTTGAACCATGGGGCGAAAGAAATATAGTTATCGGGGGGATTATACAAGTTTATAACATATGTGTTCTGATATATAAGGCCTAGGGAATAGGTATTTGGTATTATGTATTGTAGACGTAATGGAGTGTGCGATAACGAATTATGTATCATAAGTGCGACACCATCAAATCCTGGTCCGTCATGGCGTTCGATAGAATATCCTGGAAAATAAAAGTTAGATGTATGAGAAAACCAAGTTTCTTGCAAAGCGACTATATGAGGAGATGTTTCGTGCATGAGAATTTTGAATTCGTATTGTTTATTTTGTAGGCTCCTAGCATTCCATTAGAGTATGCGTACTACCATTATTAAAGATAAGGTGTAAACTTTCTCGAAGTTGACTAATAACTGGTAAAATATTGGGGTGATCTCCAATTAGTTGATTAAGCTGCATGAGAAGATTGAGAACACACTGTTGAACATGTTTTCGCTGTAGGAGTGCAATAGCTGTTTGGTGATGCTGTGCGGGTTGCAGAGGCATTGACGGGCTCGATGTTGAGGGAGTTGTCTGACTGGGTTGAATGGGGTATTGATAACTCAGAGATTCAGAGGGGCGAGGGGATGTAGTGGATTGCACTAGCTGGAGATAGCCAGCTCTGTCATATCCGGGAGAAGGCTTAGGTGGCAAATCCTTAACAATCACTTGTGTGAATTTGCGGTTGCAAGGGATGTCTGGTATTGGAGAAGGATGTTGAGAGGGCAGGGGAGGAAATTGTTGAATGTTGTTATACTCAGAATAAGTAGGTGGAAATAGTCGAGCAGAAGTTTCTGAGAAGGAGATGTTATCAGTGCACATGAGTTTTTTGATTTCCACTTGCTTCTGATGAACAGCACAATCTGATGAACCCGTTTCGTGTTCCCGATTGCAATGTACACATAATTTGACATTAGCAAGGCAGTCTGAGGTAGCATGATTCAAACCACAGTTGCGACAGCGAAAGTTAGTGGCCTGGCAATTGCGTATGGTGTGACCATAACGCTGGCACTTGGAACAAATAATGGGGTAGAATATAAAGGAATTGACTTCTAACATTACGTGATAGATTGAAACATATTTGGGCAAAGTTTTGGAGCAAAAAAATCTTTACAGAGCCGGTAGGTAGATAGACTACCTGACCATCTTGGAGGGTTTTACGGCGTAGGCGATGAACAGAATGAACCTTGACGTCACTCTGAAGTAAAGTAAGAATATCGGATTCAGTTAGATCTTTCTCAACACCGCGTATAATGCCTACTCGGAAGATATTGGAGTGAGGAATAAAGGCATCCAACTTGTGTGTATCAAGGAACTTATTCTGCAAAAAGTCATTAGCATGATTGGGAGAGTGAAAGTTTACCTGAATCCTGTTACGGCCTTTATACTGGATGGATTTAACAGGAAAGTTTCTTTCATGAAGTGAACGCCCAATAGCCATAGGGTGCAGGTTGCCAATGTTAGTACCTTTTTTGGATGAAACAAAAACAAGATATGGTCCCGGGTGGTTTAATGGGTATAAATTACATGCAATAGTATTAGGAGGTTGGACAGGAAGGCGAGGGTTATTATTGCATTGGGTCGAAGGTTGCAACGAAGGGGTAGTAGTAGAACTATCATTCACGTTTGTATCCATTTTCACTTCTTCTTCCCGTTCAACATTACTATTTGACGCGGGATGAAAGTGCCGAGTTCCTCCACTATCAGAACTCATGCCACCACTTCACAATCACACGCAAGCTAGCACTCGAATGCAGGAGTAAGTTCGAGAAACTTCAGACACCGAACACGAAACCTCGAACACTACCAACCGTACAGTACGAGGACAAGACTCATAGATCAGCAACTGAAGTAAGTCACTCGATTGTCTGCCGCGCACCTCAGGTCCGGCCAAACCAGTTTGATGCGCACACACACACACACACACACACACACACACACACACACACACACACACACACACACACACACACACAGTCCGACTTGGCGCGTGTTTACGGCCGGGGTGGAAAACCTGAGGTCCGTCCAACCCGGTGCGGTGCGGTTCGCTCGCCACCACACACTACCTAACCGTTATCCAACCCGGTCTGCCATCCGACCAAGTTGGTACCGGGTTGGATAGTGTATGGGGGGCTTAAACACAGTTAAACGGAGTTGACCGCTGCAACACATCGCACGGAGCCACTGTGAGTACACGTGTCATTGCAAAATGGGGTGCAAAACGGAGCAATCCGTTAACATGAAGTTTTGCTTCCACCTAGGCAAAACGGCAACGGAAACACACGCAATGTTAGTGCAAGTTTACTACGCTCAAGCTGTGAGTAATAAGTGCGTTTTTGACTGGTTTAAACGCTTTCGGGATGGAAAGGAAGGTGTTGAGAACGAGGCGCGTTCGGGTCGACCACCCATATGCACATCTCCAGACAACATCGAACGAGTGCGACAGATGTTTGCGAATGATCGGCGACTGTCCTTACGAATGGTAGCAGATGAAGTGGATGTAGGCAAGGACAGTGTAAGGACCATTGTTCCAACAACGCATGGCAAGGGTTCTCCGGGAGATTCGAAAAGAAGCGTTTGCTGCCGGCTTCCAGCAGCTTTACAGTCGATGTCAAAAATGTGTTGTAGCTAACGGAGATTACTTTGAAGGCCAGTAAAGGAGTTCTGTGTGTAACTTGCGTTGTCTTTATTTCATGAGACCATTCACCGAACTTTTCAGACACAGGTTGTATTTAAAAGCGTATGGTAATATAAAGGTCATTCAAATAACAGTATTTCTAAAAACAATCATTGAATTATAGGAAGAATTACGGTCTGGAATAATTTAATAATGGTGCCCCCTACTATATCTAGATCAATTCGAAAAATTTCCAACTTCTTTGAAATCATTTAAGAAAAACACTAGGTGAACAATTGATAAGTAGTTTGCCACTTGAACAACCCTAAATTCAAGTCATTAGTGATTGATTGAATTGAGACTGTCATACTTTGAAACCCATCAGATATTCCCCCAGGACTGATATTTTAGAATACAAGCCTATATTACCTATTTCCTGGACCATACTAGTTCACATGAAAGACTTATATTTTGAACTAGCTGTTACCCACGGCTTCGCTCGCGATGATTTCGTAAGTCGATAAAAATTAATTGTTCCTCGGTACTGCACTAAGACATTATCTAAAATTCCGTAAAGTATAAAAAGTCGCAAAAAATTGCATTTATTTTACCCCAGAACCTCTTTGTAAACGACATTTGTGGCATAGCCTTTTGGGGATAAAATGACCAAGCTACTGGCAGAGCTAAATCTGGAACATGCGACATGGAACTCTACATGTGAGAAACAGACCTCTTTTAAGTCGAAAAGAAGAAAGGGTTTCTTTATTTCTAAAGATTCCAAATGCAAATTATCAGGTCTGTAACGTTTTAATTTTTGAGATATAAGTATCCTCAAAAAGCAAATTCAACCCCTTCTTCACTTATTTTCGAATTCCAGCTTAGTTGTATTTCCGAAAACAAAAAGTACGTGTTTCTTTATTTTTAAAGGAGATTACAAATACCGGTTTTCACGTCTGTAACATGTTAAGTTTATGACGTGTATTGTAGATATACTCATTTTAAAAACTGCTCCACTTCTTGGATGAGTGGTCAGCGTTGAGGTCTTCGGTTCACAGGGTTCCGGGTTCGATTTCGGGCTGAGTCGCGAAATTAAATCGCGTGTGATTAATTCTTCTCGCTCGGGGACAGGTTGTTTGAGTTTGTCCCAACACTCTCCTCTCCATATTCACTCAACACACCACTTTACCAACCACAACATGAACATGCAATAGTAATTACATCCCCAGACAGAGGGTTGGCGCCAGGAAGGGCATCCAGCCGTAAAACAGGGTAAAATCCACATTTGCGACACAGTTCGCAATGGGAAAAGCGGTCGAAGAAGAAGAAGATGCTCATTTTAAATCTTCTCCCACTTTTTTATTATTTCACCCCACTAAGTGGATTTTCCAAGAAAGTGTGTTCACTTATTTTTAAAGGAGATTCCATGTAACATCTTTGTTTTTCTCATATAAATAATTCAAATCTTTCCTCACTTCTTTTCACATCACCGACCCCTCCTCGCAAATCAACCCTTAAGTGGATTTTCTGAAAACAAACATTTGTGTTCTTTTATTTTTAAAGGAGAAACTAAATACCAGTTTTCATGTCTGTAACATGTGAAGTTTTTGTGATATATTGTAGATAATCTCGCTGCTGTACAATCTTGGAGCTGACGTTGCCATGGTTACGGCAGTTCATTTCTTTACCCAATTCCTTGAGCAAGGGTAGTATGGTGCCAATATCTCCATAACAGTTGGTTTGAGGGCCTTAAAACACGGTTTTCGGGCCCGTAGGGCTTACCGAGTTTCGTTCTTTGCGTCAAGGGGCTTAAATTGAGCTTTGTCTCGTTCTTGTACGACAAATTCGATTTCGCCTATATTAGCCTATTATTTTTAAATGTTTAAATCTCTCTCCGCCCCCCCCCCCAGAATTATTTTGAAAATAAAATACAGCCCATATTACTCACTGGCAATGTAGCTTTCTATAGGTGAAGTAATTTTTAAAAACGGTTCAGTAGTTTTTGAGTCTATCCGTTACAAACAAATATACAAATTTTTCCTCTTTGTAATATTAGTATAGACTAGCTGATGTACCCGTGCTTCGCTACTGAATTCTATACTGTATACAGAATTCTAGGTTAGGTAGTGTACACGTTGTGAGCAAGATTGTGTTAAATTGCATAGCTCTTAACGTTACCATAGGAACGCGACGGAGAAGTCACCAAACGTCTTTTCTCATATGAAGACTGGGTTACGGAAATTTTTAATGGTAGGCCCGCTTGCCTACCAACAGTCACAATCAGGTCGGGCAGTTTTCATTATAATAGCAGACACTAACTCTCCACGCCTTTTCTACATCCTCAGAAAGACTGTCTTAGTGGTTTTTCCAACTGAATTGAACATAGGTCATTACAATGACGTCAGTAGGAATGGCGCGATTAAAAGCAATGCTTTCATATGTACTGGATGAAATGAAAAACCACACATTAGTAGCATAATAGGGGGATTCGGCGGCCTCCTCCTCCTCCCGCGGGAAATTTGAATTCTGGCGGAAAATTTGAATTTTTGGCGGGAAATTTGAATTTTGGCGGGAGATTTGAATTTGTAAACAAAGCCACGTGCTTTTTGACAGACAACAACGCATCGCTAACCTCACTGCTGCCATCTTGACGGGCCTGAACCTCAGTAGTGCCAACTTAACCTAACTAGTGCGAGGTAAACAAAGCCACGTGTTTTTTGACAGCCACGTGCTTTTTGACAAACAACAACGCATCGCTAACCTCAGTACTGCCATCTTGACAGGCCTAAACCTCGGTAGTGCCAACTTAACCTAACTAGCGCGAGGTAAACAAAGCCACGTGCTTTTTGTCAGCCACGTGCTTTTTTGACAGCTGTCATCCGCCATCTTTAAACTACAGAGCACAGTGCTGCCCTCTTTATCGCAGTAGCTGCAAATTCGTCACCTGTCATCCGCAGTGCTGCCATCTTGACGGGTCTAAACTTTAGTGCTACCAACTTAACCTAACTAGCTCGAGGTAAACAAAGCCACGTGCAGCTGTCATCCGCCATCTTTAATCTATAGAGCACAGTGCTGCTCTCTTTAGCTACTTACCTTTGAAATGTGGTGGCGGATAATTTGAAAAATGCTTTTTGACAGCAGCCATCTTTGAGCACCGTGCTGCCCTCATTAGCTACTTACCTTTGAAATGTGGTGGCGGTAAATTCCACGTGCTTTACAAACCTATATGCTTTTCTGACAGCTGTCATCCGCCATCTTTAATCCAGAGAGAACAGTGCTGCCCTCTATGTGGT
Source organism: Anabrus simplex (assembly GCF_040414725.1). NCBI lineage: Eukaryota > Metazoa > Arthropoda > Insecta > Orthoptera > Tettigoniidae > Anabrus > Anabrus simplex. The sequence continues at coordinate 1,108,680,551 of NC_090265.1, read as the reverse complement.
GGCGGCAAATTCCACGTGCTCTTGTTTGGAAACAAAGACATGTGCAGCTGTCATCCGCCATCTTTAATCAACAGAGCACCGTGCTGCGGGCAATTTCGTCAGCTGTCATCCGCCATCTTTAATCCACAGAACACCGTGCTGCCCTCTTTATGGCTACTACCTTAAGCACGTAGTAGCGGGCAATTTGAAAAGTTCTGTTAGCTATCATCCGCCATCTTTAATCAAGAGAGCACCGTGCTGCCATCTTTAGCTAGATACCTTTGAAATGTGGCGGCGGATAATTTGAAAAATGCTTTTTGACAGCAGCTATCTTTGAGCACCGTGCTACCCTCTATGTGGTGACGGCAAATTCTACATGGTCTTGTTTGGAAACAAACCCACGCGCTTTTTTTGACAGCCATCATCCGCCATCTTTAAGCAACAGAGTACAGTGCTGCCTTCTTTGTTGTGGCGGCAAATTCCACGTGCTCTTGTTTGGAAACAAAGCCACATGCTATTTTGACAGCTGTCACCCGCCATCTTTAACCAACAGAGCACTATGCTGCTATCATGCGGGCAATTTCGTTAGCTGTCATCCGACATCTTTAATGAACAGAGCACCGCGCTGCCCTCATGCGGGGCAATTTCGTTAGCTGTCATCCGCCATCTTTTAATGAACAGAGCACCGTGCTGCTTTCTGTAGTAGCGGGTAATTTGAAAAGTTCTGTTAGCTGTCATCCGCCATCTTTAATCAAGAGAGCACCGTGCTGCCATCTATGCGGTGGCGGCAAATTCCACGTGCTTAACAAACTCACGCGCTTTTTGTCAGCTGTCATCCGCCATCTTACATCGCAAACCTCAGTGCTACACTCTTTAGTTGAAAAATGGTGGTGGATAATTTAAAAAGAAAAATTCTACAGCAGCCATCTCTCGACGCTAATTGCACAAGATGGTGGCTATACATGACTCCTTAAAGGTGCTTATGCAAGATGATCGCTATACATAGACTCCCTTGGGATGCTTGCGCAAGATGGCGGTTATACAAGGCTCCTTATGAGACACCCTAGAAATGCTTGCGCGAGATGGTGGTTGCTCTTATGAGGCGGCTTAAGGATCATTGCACAAGATGGCTAGAGACGCCCTAAGGATGCTTGCGCAAGATGGCGGATGCAAGATTGCGGCTATACATAGCTCCTTATGAGACAGCCAGTACTCGATAAAACATGTAATTAGAACATTGATTGATGTGTTCAGAACACAAAATAAGTAGAATCGAAAACTGTACTCGATGTCGTTAACTTCAACATGTGATTAAAACATTGTCTGGTGTGTTCAGAACACTACATAAGTAGAATCGAACGCTGTACAACATTTTAGGGGATACCTTTGTTCTAAGAAGATCAGATTGAAACATAACAAGACTAGAATTGAACACTGCACTCGATGTCGTTACATATGATCAGAACAATGATTGATGTGTTCAGATCACTAAACAAGTAGAACCGAACACTGTACAACATGTTAGGGGATACCTTTGTTCTAAGAAGATCAGATTGAAACATAACAAGACTAGAATTGAACACTGCACTCGATACAACATGTAATCAGAACATTGATTGATGTGTTCAGATCACTAAACAAGTAGAACCGAACACTGTACAACATGTTAGGGGATACCTTTGTTCTAAGAAAATTAGATTGAAACTAACAAGACTAGAATCGAACACTGCACTCGATGTCGTTAACCTTAACATGTGATCCGATACAACATGTTAGGGGATACCTTTGTCCTAAGAACCGAACACTGTACAACATGTTAGGGGATACCTTTGTTCTAAGAAGATCAGATTGAAACTAACAAGACTAGAATCGAACACTGCACTCGATGTCGTTAACCTTAACATGTGATCCGATACAACATGTTAGGGGATACCTTTGTTCTAAGAAAATTAGATTGAAACATAGCAAGCCTAGAATCGAACACTGTAAGAACATTGTTTGATGTTTTCAGTACAACTTCAATGATTTACCTAGTGTAAAACACACACTGTGCACATATCGCATAGCTATCTCGCCTATCACGAAAATAAAAAAACACACTGTGCACATATCGCATAGCTAACACTTCAAATGATTTGCTTAGTACGAAAATAAAAAAAATCTATACCGCGTAGCTAACTCGTTCATCACACTGCTAAGACGCTTAGTAATTGTGAATACACTCATACGAAAATCAAGAAAGCACACTGCGTAGCCAACTCGCTCGGGTCACTCGCTTAGTAATTGCAACACTGATACACACACGGATAAGAATGTTGCGAGATACTACATACTTACATGTTTTTTAAGGGGGGTGAAAGATCATAAATTATATGTACACATGTTGTCTCCTCCAAGTTGTAAGATGAAATAGACGCAGTACTGCGAGTTTCCGCTCTAGCTAGCGAACGGAAGTAGCATGATATCTCAGCAAAAAAATAAAAAAATAAAAAAAATACGCGTGAGCTTGCAAGTCAGACACAATGATGGATACCGCGATTCAAATCCTGGCAACTTATGCCGTCGGGAAGGGCATCTAGCTAGATCATGTTATGACGATCGCGCAGGTCCCTCGCCTAGCATTTGCTATTTTTTACAGTTTCCAGTTCGAACCCGCTATCATCCGAAGTAGTGAGAATGATTGAAGAGTGTTTGAGGGTGATTCATTTGTTGGATGGAGGCGTTAAGCTGTGTGCAGGCTTCTTCGGTAGGAGTAGGCTATGTGCCGGTACCGGGACATCTAGTTATAAAACCCGCTATAACAAATTTATCGCGTATACTGCGATTTAAAATCCTAGTCAGGAAGGGTAACCGGTCGTATAAAACTATGGTGTATTATCTAAGAGGCGGGGTGTGCAAAAAAGCCAGCATTAAGTAACGGTTGTTGATGGGGGCGTTAAACCTTGTGCAGGCTCCTTCGAAAATGATTGTGAGTACAAGAGTGTTGAGGGTGATTCATCTGTCGGATGGAGACAATAAGCCTTGTGCAGGCTTCTTCGGTAGGAGTAGGCTATGTGCCGGTACCGGGATATCTAGTTATAAAACCCGCTATAACAAATTTATCGCGTATACTGCGATTTAAAATCCTAGTCAGGAAGGGCAACCGGTCGTAAAACTATGGTGTATGATCTAAGAGGTGGGGTGTGCAAAAAAAAGCCAGCATTAAGTAAGGGCTGTTGATAGGGGGCGTTAAACCTTGTGCAGACTCCTTCGAAAATGATTTTGAGTACAAGACGTTGAGGGTGATTCATCTGTCGGATGGAGACAATAAGCCTTGTGCAGGCTTCTTCGGTAGGAGTAGGCTATGTGCCGGTACCGGGATATCTAGTTATAAAACCCGCTACAACAAATTTATCGTGTATACTGCGATTTAAAATCCTAGTCAGGAAGGGCAACCGGTCGTAAAACTATGGTGTATGATCTAAGAGGCTCGGTGTGCTAGCACTGTGTGTTTTAACCTCTCCGTACTATCATGATAATTTATGTTAGGAGCTTACACGGTGAGTTACAAGTAGCTTATCACCACGCAGTGTCTTCGTTCAAGGTTACTACTACAGCCGGAAGATACGTGTACAATTTCAGCTAACACATGCATTCCGCGCCTCGCTCTGAATGACTGCGCTGATACAACTTCAAAGACCGTGGAACAAAAAAAATGTAACCTATAGCCTACAGTTCGGTTTAGTGTGCATGCCTCTCACCCGGTAGTCTCGGGTTCGATACTCTTGGGATTAAAAATATGTTTTACAGATTTTAAATCGCAAGAATTTGTTGAGTTGTCCTTCCTGACGCAAAACTAGCAGTATCTAACCTCTTACATCATACACTATTGTTTTCGACCGGTTGCCCTTCCTGACGACAAAGAACTCGGATTAAGAATGTGTTTTACAACTTCTAACACGAGAATCGGGGATTTACAGCTAGATGCTCTTCTTAGATTCTAAATCACTGTATCACGAACTATTGTTTTACAGCCGGATGCCCTTCCTGACGCAAATCTAAGATTTTAAATCGCAAGAATTTGTTTTAAGACTAGTTGCCCTTCCTGGCGCAAAACTGGCAGTATCTAGCCTCTTACATCATACACTATTGTTTACGACCGGTTGCCCTTCCTGACGTCAAAGAACTCGGAATAAGAAACTGTTTTACAACTTCTAACACGAGAATCGGGGATTTACAGCTAGATGCTCTTCTTAGATTTTAAATCGCTGTATCACGAACTATTGTTTTATAGCCGGATGCCCTTCCTGACGCAAAACTAAGATTTTAAATCGCAAGAATTTGTTTTAAGACTAGTTGCCCTTCCTGACGCAAAACTAGCAGTATCTAGCCTCTTACATCATACACAATTGTTTTCGACCAGTTGCCCTTCTTGACGTCAAAGAACTCGGATTAAGAATCTGTTTGACAAGTTCTAACACGAGAATCGGGGATTTACAGCTAGATGCTCTTCTTGGATTTTAAATCGCTGTATCGTGAACTATTGTTTTACAGCCGGATGCCCTTCCTGACGCAAAACTAAGATTTTAAATCGCAAGAATTTGTTGAGTTGCCCTTCCTGACGCAAAACTAGCAGTATCTAGCCTCTTACATCATACACTATTGTTTTCGACCGGTTGCCCTTCCTGACGTCAAAGAACTCGGATTAAGAATCTCTTTTACAACTTCTAACACGAGAATCGGGGATTTACAGCTAGATGCTCTTCTTAGATTTTAAATCACTGTATCACGAACTATTGCTTTACAGCCGGATGCCCTTCCTGACGCAAAACTAAGATTTTAAATCGCAAGAATTTGTTTTAAGACTAGTTGCCCTTCCTGACGCAAAACTGGCAGTATCTAGCCTCTTACATCATACACTATTGTTTTCGACCGGTTGCCCTTCCTGACGTCAAAGAACTCGGATTAAGAAACTGTTTTACAACTTCTAACACGAGAATCGGGGATTTACAGCTAGATGCTCTTCTTAGATTTTAAATCGCTGTATCACGAACTATTGTTTTACAGCCGGATGCCCTTCCTGACGCAAAACTAAGATTTTAAATCGCAAGAATTTGTTTTAAGACTAGTTTACCTTCCTGACGCAAAACTAGCAGTATCTAGCCTCTTACATCATACACTATTGTTTTCGACCGGTTGCCCTTCCTGACGTCAAAGAACTCGGATTAAGAATCTGTTTGACAACTTCTAACACGAGAATCGGGGATTTACAGCTAGATGCTCTTCTTAGATTTTAAATCGCTGTATCGTGAACTATTGTTTTACAGCCGGATGCCCTTCCTGACGCAAAACTAAGATTTTAAATCGCAAGAATTTGTTTTAAGACTAGTTGCCCTTCCTGACGCAAAACTAGCAGTATCTAGCCTCTTACATCATACACTATTGTTTTCGACCGGTTGCCCTTCCTGACGTCAAAGAACTCGGATTAAGAATCTGTTTTACAACTTCTAACACGAGAATCGGGGATTTACAGCTAGATGCTCTTCTTAGATTGTAAATCGCTGTATCACGAACTATTGTTTTACAGCCGGATGCCCTTCCTGACGCAGAACTAAGATTGTAAATCGCAAGAATTTGTTTTAAGACTAGTTGCCCTTCCTGACGCAAAACTAGCAGTATCTAGCCTCTTACATCATACACTATTGTTTTCGACCGGTTGCCCTTCCTGACGTCAAAGAACTCGGATTAAGAATCTGTTTTACAACTTCCAACACGAGAATCGGGGATTTACAGCTAGATGCTCTTCTTAGATTGTAAATCGCTGTATCACGAACTATTGTTTTACAGCCGGATGCCCTTCCTGACGCAGAACTAAGATTGTAAATCGCAAGAAATTGTTTTAAGACTAGTTGCCTTTCCTGACGCAAAGCTAGCAGTATCTAGCCTCTTACATCATACACTATTGTTTTCGACCGGTTGCCCTTCCTGACGACAAAGAACTCGGATTAAGAATCTGTTTTACAACTTCTAACACGAGAATCGGGGATTTACAGCTAGATGCTCTTCTTAGATTTTAAATCGCTGTATCGTGAACTGTTCTTTAACAGCCGGATGCCCTTCCTGACGCAAAACTAAGATTTTAAATCGCAAGAATTTGTTTTAAGACTAGTTGCCCTTCCTGACGCAAAACTAGCAGTATCTAGCCTCTTACATCATACACTATTGTTTTCGACCGGTTGCCCTTCCTGACGTCAAAGAACTCGGATTAAGAATCTGTTTTACAACTTCTAACACGAGAATCGGGGATTTACAGCTAGATGCTCTTCTTAGATTTTAAATCGCTGTATCACGAACTATTGTTTTACAGCCGGATGCCCTTCCTGACGCAGAACTAAGATTGTAAATCGCAAGAATTTGTTTTAAGACTAGTTGCCCTTCCTGACGCAAAACTAGCAGTATCTAGCCTCTTACATCATACACTATTGTTTTCAACCGGTTGCCCTTCCTGACGTCAAAGAACTCGGATTAAGAATCTGTTTTACAACTTCTACCGGTTGCCCTTCCTGACGTCAAAGAACTAGGATTAAGAATCTCTTTTACAACTTCTAACACGAGAATCGGGGATTTACAGCTAGATGCTCTTCTTAGATTTTAAATCGCTGTATCACGAACTATTGTTTTACAGCCGGATGCCCTTCCTGACGCAGAACTAAGATTTTAAATCGCAAGAATTTGTTTTAAGACTAGTTGCCTTTCCTGACGCAAAACTAGCAGTAGCTAGCCTCTTACATCATACGCTATTGTTTTCGACCGGTTGCCCTTCTTGACGTCAAAGAACTCGGATTAAGAATCTGTTTTACAACTTCTAACACGAGAATCGGGGATTTACAGCTAGATGCTCTTCTTAGATTTTAAATCGCTGTATCACGAACTATTGTTTTACAGCCGGATGCCCTTCCTGACGCAAAACTAAGATTTTAAATCGCAAGAATTTGTTTTAAGACTAGTTGCCCTTCCTGACGCAAAACTAGCAGTATCTAGCCTCTTACATCATACACAATTGTTTTCGACCAGTTGCCCTTCTTGACGTCAAAGAACTCGGATTAAGAATCTGTTTGACAAGTTCTAACACGAGAATCGGGGATTTACAGCTAGATGCTCTTCTTGGATTTTAAATCGCTGTATCGTGAACTATTGTTTTACAGCCGGATGCCCTTCCTGACGCAAAACTAAGATTTTAAATCGCAAGAATTTGTTGAGTTGCCCTTCCTGACGCAAAACTAGCAGTATCTAGCCTCTTACATCATACACTATTGTTTTCGACCGGTTGCCCTTCCTGACGTCAAAGAACTCGGATTAAGAATCTCTTTTACAACTTCTAACACGAGAATCGGGGATTTACAGCTAGATGCTCTTCTTAGATTTTAAATCACTGTATCACGAACTATTGCTTTACAGCCGGATGCCCTTCCTGACGCAAAACTAAGATTTTAAATCGCAAGAATTTGTTTTAAGACTAGTTGCCCTTCCTGACGCAAAACTGGCAGTATCTAGCCTCTTACATCATACACTATTGTTTTCGACCGGTTGCCCTTCCTGACGTCAAAGAACTCGGATTAAGAAACTGTTTTACAACTTCTAACACGAGAATCGGGGATTTACAGCTAGATGCTCTTCTTAGATTTTAAATCGCTGTATCACGAACTATTGTTTTACAGCCGGATGCCCTTCCTGACGCAAAACTAAGATTTTAAATCGCAAGAATTTGTTTTAAGACTAGTTTACCTTCCTGACGCAAAACTAGCAGTATCTAGCCTCTTACATCATACACTATTGTTTTCGACCGGTTGCCCTTCCTGACGTCAAAGAACTCGGATTAAGAATCTGTTTGACAACTTCTAACACGAGAATCGGGGATTTACAGCTAGATGCTCTTCTTAGATTTTAAATCGCTGTATCGTGAACTATTGTTTTACAGCCGGATGCCCTTCCTGACGCAAAACTAAGATTTTAAATCGCAAGAATTTGTTTTAAGACTAGTTGCCCTTCCTGACGCAAAACTAGCAGTATCTAGCCTCTTACATCATACACTATTGTTTTCGACCGGTTGCCCTTCCTGACGTCAAAGAACTCGGATTAAGAATCTGTTTTACAACTTCTAACACGAGAATCGGGGATTTACAGCTAGATGCTCTTCTTAGATTGTAAATCGCTGTATCACGAACTATTGTTTTACAGCCGGATGCCCTTCCTGACGCAGAACTAAGATTGTAAATCGCAAGAATTTGTTTTAAGACTAGTTGCCCTTCCTGACGCAAAACTAGCAGTATCTAGCCTCTTACATCATACACTATTGTTTTCGACCGGTTGCCCTTCCTGACGTCAAAGAACTCGGATTAAGAATCTGTTTTACAACTTCCAACACGAGAATCGGGGATTTACAGCTAGATGCTCTTCTTAGATTGTAAATCGCTGTATCACGAACTATTGTTTTACAGCCGGATGCCCTTCCTGACGCAGAACTAAGATTGTAAATCGCAAGAAATTGTTTTAAGACTAGTTGCCTTTCCTGACGCAAAGCTAGCAGTATCTAGCCTCTTACATCATACACTATTGTTTTCGACCGGTTGCCCTTCCTGACGACAAAGAACTCGGATTAAGAATCTGTTTTACAACTTCTAACACGAGAATCGGGGATTTACAGCTAGATGCTCTTCTTAGATTTTAAATCGCTGTATCGTGAACTGTTCTTTAACAGCCGGATGCCCTTCCTGACGCAAAACTAAGATTTTAAATCGCAAGAATTTGTTTTAAGACTAGTTGCCCTTCCTGACGCAAAACTAGCAGTATCTAGCCTCTTACATCATACACTATTGTTTTCGACCGGTTGCCCTTCCTGACGTCAAAGAACTCGGATTAAGAATCTGTTTTACAACTTCTAACACGAGAATCGGGGATTTACAGCTAGATGCTCTTCTTAGATTTTAAATCGCTGTATCACGAACTATTGTTTTACAGCCGGATGCCCTTCCTGACGCAGAACTAAGATTGTAAATCGCAAGAATTTGTTTTAAGACTAGTTGCCCTTCCTGACGCAAAACTAGCAGTATCTAGCCTCTTACATCATACACTATTGTTTTCAACCGGTTGCCCTTCCTGACGTCAAAGAACTCGGATTAAGAATCTGTTTTACAACTTCTACCGGTTGCCCTTCCTGACGTCAAAGAACTAGGATTAAGAATCTCTTTTACAACTTCTAACACGAGAATCGGGGATTTACAGCTAGATGCTCTTCTTAGATTTTAAATCGCTGTATCACGAACTATTGTTTTACAGCCGGATGCCCTTCCTGACGCAGAACTAAGATTTTAAATCGCAAGAATTTGTTTTAAGACTAGTTGCCTTTCCTGACGCAAAACTAGCAGTAGCTAGCCTCTTACATCATGCACTATTGTTTTCGACCGGTTGCCCTTCTTGACGTCAAAGAACTCGGATTAAGAATCTGTTTTACAACTTCTAACACGAGAATCGGGGATTTACAGCTAGATGCTCTTCTTAGATTTTAAATCGCTGTATCACGAACTATTGTTTTACAGCCGGATGCCCTTCCTGACGCAAAACTAAGATTTTAAATCGCAAGAATTTGTTGAGTTGCCCTTCCTGACGCAAAACTAGCAGTATCTAGCCTCTTACATCATGCACTATTGTTTTCGACCGGTTGCCCTTCCTGAAGTCAAAGAACTCGGATTAAGAATCTGTTTTACAACTTCCAACACGAGAATCGGGGATTTACAGCTAGATGTACTTCTTAGATTTTAAATCGCTGTATCACGAACTATTGTTCTACTGCCGGATGCCCTTCCTGACGAGAAAACTACGATTTTAAATCGCAAGAATTTGTTTTAAGACTAGTTGCCCTTCCTGATGCAAAACTGGCAGTATCTAGCCTCTTACATCATACACTATTGTTTTCGACCGGTTGCCATTCCTGACGTCAAAGAACTCTGATTAAGAATCTGTTTTACAACTTCTAACACGAGAATCGGGGTTTTACAGCTAGATGCTCTTCTTAGATTTTAAATCACTGTATCACGAACTATTGTTTTACTGCCGGATGCCCTTCCTGACGCAAAACTAAGATTTTAAATCGCAAGAATTTGTTTTAAGACTAGTTGCCCTTCCTGATGCAAGACTGGCAGTATCTAGCCTCTTACATCATACACTATTGTTTTCGACCGGTTGCCCTTCCTGACGTCAAAGAACTCGGATAAGGAATCTGTTTTTCAACTTCTAACACGAGAATCGGGGATTTATAGCTAGATGCTCTTCTTAGATTGTAAATCGCTGTATCACGAACTATTGTTTTACAGCCGGATGCCCTTCCTGACGCAAAACTAAGATTTTAAATCGCAAGATTTTGTTTTAAGACTAGTTGCCCTTCCTGACGCAAAACTGGCAGTATCTAGCCTCTTACATCATACACTATTGTTTTCGACCGGTTGCCCTTCCTGACGTCAAAGTACTGGGATTAAGAATGTTTTACAACTTCTAACATGAGAATCGGGGATTTACAGCTAGATGCTCGCCGGATGCCCTTCCCGACGGCATAAGTTGCCAGGATTTGAATCGCGGTATCCATCATTGTGTCTGACTTGCAAGCTCACGCGTATTTTCTTTTTAATTTTTTTTTTTTTTTTTGCTGAGATATCATGCTACTTCCGTTCGCTAGCTAGAGCGGAAACTCGCAGTACTGCGTCTATTTCATCTTACAACTTGGAGGAGACAACATGTGTACATATGATTTACGATCTTTCACCCCCCTTAAAAAAACATGTAAGTATGTAGTATCTCGCAACATTCTTATCCGTGTGTGTATCAGTGTTGCAATTACTAAGCGAGTGACCCGAGCGAGTTGGCTACGCAGTGTGCTTTCTTGATTTTCGTATGAGTGTATTCACAATTACTAAGCGTCTTAGCAGTGTGATGAACGAGTTAGCTACGCGGTATAGATTTTTTATTTTCGTACTAAGCAAATCATTTGAAGTGTTAGCTATGCGATATGTGCACAGTGTGTTTTTTTTATTTTCGTGATAGGCGAGATAGCTATGCGATATGTGCACAGTGTGTGCTTTACACTAGGTAAATCATTGAAGTTGTACTGAACACATCAAACAATGTTCTTACAGTGTTCGATTCTAGGCTTGCTATGTTTCAATCTAATTTTCTTAGAACAAAGGTATCCCCTAACATGTTGTACAGTGTTCGGTTCTATTTGTTTAGTGATCTGAACACATCAATCAATGTTCTGATTACATGTTATATCGAGTGCTGTTTTCAATTCTAGTCTTGTTATGTTTCAATCTGATCTTCTTAGAACAAAGGTATCCCCTAACATGTTGTACAGTGTTCGGTTCTACTTGTTTAGTGATCTGAACACATCAATCATTGTTCTGATCATATGTAACGACATCGAGTGCAGTGTTCAATTCTAGTCTTGTTATGTTTCAATCTGATCTTCTTAGAACAAAGGTATCCCCTAAAATGTTGTACAGCGTTCGATTCTACTTATGTAGTGTTCTGAACACACCAGACAATGTTTTAATCACATGTTGAAGTTAACGACATCGAGTACAGTTTTCGATTCTACTTATTTTGTGTTCTGAACACATCAATCAATGTTCTAATTACATGTTTTATCGAGTACTGGCTGTCTCATAAGGAGCTATGTATAGCCGCCATCTTGCGCAAGCATCCTTAGGGAGTCTCTAGCCATCTTGTGCAAGGATCCTTAAGCCGCCTCATAAGAGCAACCACCATCTCGCGCAAGCATTTCTAGGGTGTCTCATAAGGAGCCTTGTATAACCGCCATCTTGCGCAAGCATCCCAAGGGAGTCTATGTATAGCGATCATCTTGCATAAGCACCTTTAAGGAGTCATGTATAGCCACCATCTTGTGCAATTAGCGTCGAGAGATGGCTGCTGTAGAATTTTTCTTTTTAAATTATCCACCACCATTTTTCAACTAAAGAGTGTAGCACTGAGGTTTGCGATGTAAGATGGCGGATGACAGCTGACAAAAAGCGCGTGAGTTTGTTAAGCACGTGGAATTTGCCGCCACCACATAGATGGCAGCACGGTGCTCTCTTGATTAAAGATGGCGGATGACAGCTAACAGAACTTTTCAAATTACCCGCTACTACAGAGAGCAGCACGGTGCTCTGTTCATTAAAAGATGGCGGATGACAGCTAACGAAATTGCCCCGCATGAGGGCAGCACGGTGCTCTGTTCATTAAAGATGTCGGATGACAGCTAACGAAATTGCCCGCATGATAGCAGCATAGTGCTCTGTTGGTTAAAGATGGCGGGTGACAGCTGTCAAAAGAGCATGTGGCTTTGTTTCCAAACAAGAGCACGTGGAATTTGCCGCCACAACAAAGAGGGCAGCACTGTACTCTGTTGCTTAAAGATGGCGGATGATGGCTGTCAAAAAAAGCGCGTGGGTTTGTTTCCAAACAAGAGCATGTAGAATTTGCCGCCACAACATAGAGGGTAGCACGGTGCTCAAAGATAGCTGCTGTCAAAAAGCATTTTTCAAATTATCCGCCGCCACATTTCAAAGGTATCTAGCTAAAGATGGCAGCACGGTGCTCTCTTGATTAAAGATGGCGGATGATAGCTAACAGAACTTTTCAAATTGCCCGCTACTAAGTGCTTAAGGTAGTAGCCATAAAGAGGGCAGCACGGTGTTCTGTGGATTAAAGATGGCGGATGACAACTGACGAAATTGCCCGCAGCACGGTGCTCTGTTGATTAAAGATGGCGGATGACAGCTGCACATGTCTTTGTTTCCAAACAAGAGCACGTGGAATTTTCCGCCACCACATAGAGGGCAGCACTGTTCTCTCTGGATTAAAGATGGCGGATGACAGCTGTCAGAAAAGCATATAGGTTTGTAAAGCACGTGGAATTTACCCCCACCACATTTCAAAGGTAAGTAGCTAAAGAGGGCAGCACGGTGATTAAAGATGGCGGTTGACAGCTGTCAAAAATGCATGTTGATTTGTTTCCAAACAAGAGCACGTGGAATTTGCCGCCACCACAAAGATTGCAGCACTGTTCTCTCTGGATTAAAGATGGCGGATGACAGCTGTCAGAAAAGCATATAGGTTTGTAAAGCACGTGGAATTTACCGCCACCACATTTCAAAGTAGCTAAAGAGGGTAGCACGGTGCTCAAAGATGGCTGCTGTCAAAAAGCATTTTTCAAATTATCCGCCACCACATTTCAAAGGTAAGTAGCTAAAGAGAGCAGCACTGTGCTCTATAGATTAAAGATGGCGGATGACAGCTGCACGTGGCTTTGTTTACCTCGAGCTAGTTATGTTAAGTTGGTAGCACTAAGGTTTATACCCGTCAAGATGGCAGCACTGCGGATGACAGGTGACGAATTTACAGCTACTGCGAAAAAGAGGGAAGCACAGTGCTCTGTAGTTTAAAGATGGCGGATAACAGCTGTCAAAAAAGCACGTGACTGTCAAAAAACACGTGGATTTGTTTATCTCGCGCTAGTTAGGTTAAGTTGGCACTACTGAGGTTTAGGCCCGTCAAGATGTCAGTACTGAGGTTAGCGATGCGTTGTTGTCTGTCAAAAAGCACGTGGCTGTCAAAAAACACGTGGCTTTGTTTACCTCGCGCTAGTTAGGTTAAGTGACAGCTGTCAAAAAAGTACGTGGCTGTCAAAAAGCACGTGGCTTTGTTTACCTCGCGCTAGTTAGGTTAAGTTGGCACTACTGAGGTTTAGGCCCGTCAAGATGGCAGTACTGAGGTTAGCGATGCGTTTTTGTCTGTCAAAAAGCACGTGGCTGTCAAAAAACACGTGGCTTTGTTTACCTCGCACTAGTTAGGTTAAGTTGGCACTACTGAGGTTTAGGCCCGTCAAGATGGCAGCAGTGAGGTTAGCGATGCGTTGTTGTCTGTCAAAAAGCACGTGGCTTTGTTTACAAATCCAAATCTCCCGCGAAAATTCAAATTTCCCGCCAAAATTCAAATTTCCCGCCAGAATTCAAATTTCCCGCGGGAGGAGGAGGAGGCCGCCGAATCCCCCTATTATACTACTCACATTTTCTCACTTTTTACGAACAGTACTACGCTGCCGATCTAACAGTCTAAAGAGCTGGAATGACCAAGCCGCAGACAGCCGTGATCCGTGAACACTCTTCGTCTTTTTCCTGCGGGGATTGGGGGTCGAATAGTGGAGAGTTCCAAGGCAAAATCTATGCCCTTTTACTAGAGAGTGTTGAGAGCACCAAAGAAGGTCCAGTATTTCCTAGTAAAGTTAAGAGAAGGTGTTTCCTAGGAATACCCGGTAAGTCGGAAAATCTCAGTTCTCTACATTGGCGGCGGAAAAAATGTATCTGACTTGGAGGCAAATTTTTCCTCTAGCCCAGAGGAACAACCCCTCTTCATTGCTAATTTGGAATAAAATGAATGTAGAATTTAATAAATGTGAAGAGAAAGAAGCTTTTCTTTAGAAACAGCTCTTTTCAGCGTTGAATTTTGAGTTATTTAGTGAAATGTGGTGCTATAATTCGGAATAGTCATGAATTGTAATTCTAAACCAGGTCATACTACTACTATTACTACTACTACTACTACTACTACTACCACTAAGTCCCCTGGTATCTATATGTTCCACCTGTCTCCGACAAGATAGGTGATTGGTGACGTGCCGATACCGGTGCGCTGTTCCGCGCTCCTCTGTCGGCCTGTAGTGGGTGTGTAAGTCGGTTGTGTGTGATTATGTGTGTTTGAACTAGTTTGGTAATTTTGAAAACATGTGTGTGTGTGTGGGGGGGGGGGTCACCCAACCAGTGAGTGACCACGCCAGATATTGCTTAACTAACAGGTTTTTTTTGCTATTTCAATTTTTCTGTATATGTGTGTATTAGGTGTTACGTGTGTTTGTTTGCATATGTGTGTGAGTGACCAGAGGGTCGATTTACATTCAGTGTTGACTGACACAGCTGTCAAGTGTGTCAGCTGTGGTAGCCCTGGTGGTCACCCATCCAGGAGCTGACCACGCCCGGTTGCGTTAGGAAGTTTGCATGGGTTTTAGCCGATGTCGTGATGCAGTGACTAACACTTAGTTGAAGTGGTGTCGGCTTTAGTGTAAGTGTGCGGTGTTAAATTTTGAAAAACAGCATTGTAATAGGCAGTTTAAGTATGCGGTGCTCCCGCCTCGGTTTCCGCGTTCCACTGCTTTTATTTGAGGAAGTGAGAACTTTACATGATGTCTGACTTGACGGGAGTGCGGGTGTTGGTGATTGGGGGGGGGGGGGCTCGGGTAGTGTTTATTTTGTTATGTGGTGATATTTGGGACTGGGTTTAATCTGTTCTGGTTCATGAGTAGGTTTAGGAGTAAAAGTTGGAGGAGATTGTAGGTATCTCGACTTGGCTGGCGTGGAGGGACAGGGTTCGATGGAGGCGAGACATTGAGGTTTAGGAGGGACGGAGGATGAGTGTGTGTGTTTGTGAGGAGTCGTTGAAGTCTGTAGTGCTTCTGTATTGCCTGTTTAAAATAAGGGCAGCCAGGATATGAAGCTGCGTGACTACCTTCGCAGTTCGCGCACTTCGCCTGGTCCCTAGGTACCGTACAGACAGTGTGGTGGTGTGAGCCACCGCATCTGTTGCAGCGGATAGCTTCTGAGCAATTTGCTGCAGAATGATAAAGCTTCAGGCAATTGAAGAATTGTTACTAGGGTGGGATGGGAGAGTGTGTGGGTTCGTTTTTTGTGTTGTCTGTGGTCGTGACTTAGGAGGAGGGTTGGCACGGCTTCTGTGTGAGCCTCTGCCTTAACCCTCTGAGCGCCAACGTCATTTTGAAAGCCCGTTTGGTTTCCATCTGAAAACTGTCATCGTCCTTTCAAAAGGCCGTTCAGTATTTACTTTTTGTTATTAAAAGTAACAGTAATTTCCTTTCAGAATTTCCCAATATAGTTAGTTACAGACTTACTATTTTTGCAATAAACAGCCTCTTTTATTTTCAAGGCCATTATTTCAGTTATCAGTCCAATCAGCAAGCACATTATTGGCGCGCTTTACTTGGCGCGGCAACAACACTAGCAGTCTCGCTTTCGATCTTTTACTTGTTCATTTATTGCTGTGAAAATGATTATATATCCACTCTCCTTGACAAAACATAAGCGTGTTTGAGAGGTCTTGGAAAATGTACTGTACTGAATTTGATTATTATTTGTAGTATGTTATGTAAGTGTTATGTAAAAGAAGTTTGTACCGTGTTTCATTAGTAATGACAAACTAAACGAGTGTTATTAGACTTGTATTTTTGGCTCATATGGATATGTAAACTAATTATTTTTACTACAGATTTATTTTAGGTACAAAATTAATGAAATTTTCAATATAGCTTCATAACAGGTTGTACTATTCCATAAATATGTTCGCGATGTATAAAATATATTTTATTCTACCTACATTTTATTGCTAAACTTTTTTGTTTTATTTTTAATTATTTTGGGTTTTGGGTTCCAAATATTTACTAATGGTCATAAATGAACTGAGTAAGGCTTTATTTGTATAGGCACATATTAGTAAAATAATAGCGAAAATTTCAAGTTTCTACCTACAATAACAGCTGAACTGTGAGTGATCAAACAAAAGGTTGCAAAAAACGGAAACTAGCCTTGACGCTCAGCGGTAGGAAAACCGGAATAGCACGCGGCGCTCATAGGGGTAAGTTAATGTGCACACTGCTCATTGAAAACAGCGCGTCAGAGTAGGGATCGAATAGCTGGAATACTATGATGAACCAGTATGTTACGCACCAGCAGTATCAGACAATGTATGAACCAGAGGAATGGCATGCTAAAGAAGAAATGTTTCTAACTCTCCAGTTATTTCCAGCCAATGTTCAGTCAGGCTGTTATACTCGGTACGCAGCAGTAATTCCACCTATCCGGAGTTGAGTGGCAGAATAAGAGGCAAAGAACTTCACAACAAACAATTTTCGATGTAACGATATTGTTAATCAATGTTGTGGGCTTTCGTATTGTAGACCTTCGCATTTAGTTTTCTTCTGACTCTGAAATACCACTCTTATCATAGTCGGTACGGTAAAACTGAATGAAACATAATTGATCGGAAATTGTATTCCCTATAACTTTTGTTATGTGGCACTTTTCGATAGGACCAATGACATAGGTATTTAAAAATTAAATTTTAGGTGCCTTCCCCTAAACTACAATTTTATCCAGGGTGAATAAAATTGGTTATAGCTTAGACTGTAGTTTCTTATGCCGCGACTCTATACACCGATTTTCATTAAATTCTGTTTACCAGTTTCTCGTGGCTCAGCGTTCACATGGATTTAGCAACAAAAATACAAATTCATGAATATCTGCGTTAACATAGACGGTACGGTAAAAATGTATAAGACATAAATGGTCGGAAATGTAATTCTATATAACTTTAGTTATGTAGTATTTATCGATAGGACCGCTAATAATATGAATATTTGAAAATTACATTTTAAGCCTTCTCCTAAACTACCATTTCACTCAGCGTTAATAAAATGATTTATAGCCTAAATTGTAGTGGCTCATCTCCCGACTTTACATACCGATTTTCATTAAATTCTCTTCAGCCGTTTTCTCGTGATGCGAGTACATACATACATAGACAGAAATTACGGAAAAGTAAAAAATGCATTTCCTTGTTACTGTAGACGTGACCGATACAGAAATACCATTCTTTTCAAATTCTGAGCAATGTACGGACAAAACTCTTATTTTATATATATATGCTTATCCAAATATAGGCTATTTGTAGATGATATTGGTCTATTGCCCAAAGTATTCTCTTAGTTATTATTGACAACTTAGCAATTCAATACGATAATCAGAAGGTTGTGTTTATGTATCACAGGTTTGTTTACATTCAACCGATGCGTCGGCCATGTTGATTTTGTATTAAGGTATTACATTGTAGATGGTCTTGATTCAATCGTTCAATGCAATGATTCGTTCATTATGAATCACTCGTTCAGTCTCCCCACGTCTGTATTGGTACAGTGTATGAATATTGATAACGGATAAAAATTAACACGCCCGAATTTGGCCGTAATAACGAACGAATCAATAAAAGGGTTCTCATTGTAACCGAAGGATATTGCGCACATTAATATAGGAATTTTCGAAGGTTATAATAACATTGTCATTAAAACGGGGGTTCTCTTCTGCTACAGCGGCCGCAGTCGGATTTGCATCTGAGTCCAACATCTCACTTTAGCGCTAAGTGCCTGCGCTCTAAACTCCTCTTCTACCTTGAATCGTCCTTAGCAAGCTTATAGCGTCTTTTTCATAGGTTCTTACTGTCCAATAATCAAAACGAATAGAAATAAATATTTGAAAATTTTAACATTTTCTTAACGCTAAATGTGGGTTTTGCCCTAATGTGAATTTCGTTAAATCGAATATAAAATTGCATTTCCCTTACTGAATAATTTTCAGGACTGGAAATTTCTTCCGTCAAATGCGGGTTTACGTTAAATCGAGGTCACGCAAAATCGGGGTTATACTGTAAGTTGAATTACAATCATAAAATAGCAGTAGCAAAACGGAAAGTAAGATGAAAACATAGAGAAAGATGGGAAAATTTTGTATTAACATTGGAAATCGATTTAAGACCACAACCACATAAAATTCTGAATAAATTAAATAGGGAAACAAAGGAAGATGTAAAACTCGATGCAATACCATAAAATGGATGGCTTAAATATTTTCAGACACTTTGGACATGTTCAAAAGAACTAGAATCTACCTTGAAGAAACTCAGGAATGGTAAAACACCTGGAGAAGATTAAAAAATTATGAACTGTTCAAAAACTCAGGAGAATCTTTCAAATGATTCCTCAGTTTATAAATCTAATTTGGAATGACAACCTACCAGAAACCTGGCAGAAAGAATTTGTTATCTCTATTCATAAAGAAGGTGGTGTAAAATGTGAAAATTACAGAGGAATTATCATTGTTAACTCAGGTTATAAAATGTATGCAAATATAATTAAAGGAAAGTTGCAGAGACATCATGAATATACTGTAAAATGGGGAAAGAACAGGGTTTTCCAAAAAGGTTGCTCCTGCAATGATGCATATTTCACTATGAAGATATTAATAGAAACCATAAAGAATTAAATTTGGAAACACACATTGCATTTGTACACTTTTAAGAAATAAATTGCTCGAAATTTTAAATCAGGGTAATATTCCTCAATAGATCATAAATATTTCTGTAATCTAATCTCCTATAAAGATAAGAACGTCATCATTCAATACACATCAATAGACACCTCAAACATTTAGATGCCATTCTCTTTGTTGATGATGTTGCATTGCAGGTTTTAACAGATGACCTACAAAGATCAGTATTTAATTCTCGTAGATATACAAGCAAAAAATAATTTCATAAAAACATTAGGAATAATCAATCACATCATGAAGCCATCACTTGTAGAGAAACATACTTGTTTGCTAGGCCAACTCTTTGCTATGGATGTGGAGCGTGGACATTAAGAACTGGAGAATTTCAAGAATCATAGCATGAGGAATTATGTTCATGCACCATACTGCAGGACACACCAAGATGCATCAAAAGAGGGATGAAAAGGTGCTCAAAGAACTGAAAATACAACCAATAACTAAGTCTACCATTATCAGAATAACTGGAAACGTCATGGAACCTGGAAGATTGCCAAAAGACATTCTCTGATATCACCCCAGAGGAAAAATATCTGTAGGATATTCGATGAAGAGGTAAGGCAAATTTGTAACGGGACACATGGCCCAGTTACATGAAAGGAAGAAGAAGAAGATTATGATAATGATGATTCATAACATTTTATTCAGACATTTCTTTCAAAATTTTAATTTCCAACCAGAATATGATTGCTTTTCATCTTAGAATAAAATTGCCATGCAACATATTAACTGTGTAATTGTTTTAATGACATACAGCCTAATTCAATAATTGAGTACTGGTAAGCCCGATTATATCATTGCTCTATAGATACCTCTTAGTGAGTTTGGCTCCATGGCTAAATGGTTAGTGTGCTGGCCTTTGGTCACAGGGATTCCGGGTTCCATTCCCGGTAGGGTAGGGAATTTTAAATATAATAGGTTAATTTCGCTAGCTCGAGGGCTGGGTGTGTGTTGTCTTCGTCATAGTTTCATCCTCATCACGACTCGCAGGTCGCCTACGGGAGTAAAATAAAAAAGACCTGCATCTGGAGAGCCGAACTTGTCCTCGAACACTCCCGGCGCTAAAAGCCATATGCCATTTCTTACCTTTTAGTGACAATTTCTAAAAGAAAGCATTATAATTTGTAGTAGTATTTTAATAACTTTCTGATGTATTTATTTCTTCTGTATTATCTAACTTACTTCTCTTTGAATGTGTAGGCCTAAACTTCAATGCAATTCCGATTATCATAATGTTTGGTGTTTAAAGCTAGGTCATCGGCCCCTAATGGTATGATGTGCAACAAAATGAAAATTAAAACTTCAAAATGTATCCACTGACTAGAATATAAAACGAATGGTGATGAAAAAAAGATTGTCAAACAAAAACGATCAGTGGGTACAATTCACAATGTCTTGGAATTACTGGGACGATACGTATTATCTAAAGGGGTCCAAAATCCTGGTCACCGGTCCCTCATAATGGTACTAATCACTGGTAAAGCAGAACAATGGTGTGCCTCCTACAGCGGTACTAATCACAGGAAATGTAGACCCCCATGGTATGTCACACAATGGCACCACTCACAGGAAACACAAACCTATGGTGTTTCACAAGTAAGGATAATACTCACAGGAAATTCAGACCCATGGTGTTCATTACATAGTGGAGCAATCACGGGCACCGCATTTCCCGTTGTGTTCCTCACTTAGTGGAAATAATAATAATAATATTGAATTTACGTCCCACTAACTACTGTTACGGTTTTCGGAGATGCCGAGGTGCCGGAATTTAGTCCCATAGGAGTTCTTTTACGTTCCAGTAAATTTACCGACACGAGGCTGACGTATTTGAGCACCTTCAAATACCACCGGACTGAGCCAGGATCAAACCTGCGAAGTTGGAGTCAGAAAGCCAGCGCCTCAACCATCCAAACCACTCAACCCAGCAGTTTTTTATGGGGGGCCCCCATAGCCCGCTCCCCCCGCATGACCATCGACTCAATCTACATGGCCTCCGACATGCTATTAGTTCTAAGAAGAGAAAGATAGCAGGGAGGAGTGGGATTGTGATACTACAGGAGTATCTGCCTG
The DNA here is from genome assembly GCF_040414725.1 of Anabrus simplex. NCBI lineage: Eukaryota > Metazoa > Arthropoda > Insecta > Orthoptera > Tettigoniidae > Anabrus > Anabrus simplex. The sequence continues at coordinate 1,108,659,246 of NC_090265.1, read as the reverse complement.
TCCCCATGCTGGGCATGTTACCAGGCCAGATGTGCTGGTGGGTATTTAATAGCGGTGTAATCGGGTAATACGGGTCAGGACAAAACCACAGCGGAAATATAAAGATGCCTACATGTAAAACCTGACATTTTGTAGATAGCACATGCAAGGATTTGGGCTGGACTTTTCCAGGTTGTGTTACTGAGGAGTATGTATCATGCACAAGTCATGTCCATTTTCCTGCCATATTGTTTGTTATAGGGGATCAGCCTTCTTGGCACTGCGGGATTCCATGCGCGGGTTCAATGGCATCTGGGCTTTGGGACACAGGGTAAGTCCCATTGTCCAGCCGCCAATGTTCCCTGGTGCCATGCCTCCGTTTGCGGAGAAGGGATAAGCCAAGCCAGCTGTGTAGCTGGGGCTAACGTCTTCTTCAACAACGTCTGCTTCTTCTCTCATCCCTTGGGTGTGTCCCGGTATTGCGGTGGTATTCACTCATGTCACTTCTAATCTAAAAATAAACATACATACATGCTTGATATTATTATGATTACTGTACACGCCCCTGTCGCTGCAGCCAATCTTGTGCGATTGTTGTCCATGTACGCTTCTTGAGGGGCCGGTCTCCTGTTTACTCCTCGCGTTACTGAAACATAGGAATATAGAAATACAAGGATATGGGAAAACATATTATGTACATTTTATATACATTTAAAAAATATATTATAGTGATGTTTGAGGGGTGTTCGTATGTACATTTTTAGTGAAGTGGATGCCGTAGAAGGATTTGGAGCAGTCTCTTTATCTTGTATTCCTGTGGCTGAATAGTATTTGTTTTGGCGTGGGGTACTTTTTGTATTGGTCTGGGTCGTACCTTCCAATACTCCTGATTAAGGGATTGATCCTGTTGCCCCACGCCTTGGTGTACATTCGAAGTGCTTGCTTTCTGACGTGGTGTCTTATAGAGCGAGTGTTTGTTATGGTGCGTAGGTTCCTTGTTGCCGTTCCATAAGGGAGTTTCGCCGCTGCTCGCAGGCATTTGTTTTGTATGCACTCGAGGCTGTTTATGTTGGTTTTGGCCGTGTATCCCCATGCTGGGGCAGCATACATGATGATTGGCCTGATCAATGCTTTATACATGTTGACTGCTACCTTTGTGTTTATGCTGGATTTGCTGTTTAGTATGGGGTACAGTTTGACAAGCCGTATGTGGACTTTTCGCCTTAAGTCTCTTACGTGATGTAGCATCGTTAGCTTTTTGTCCCTAGATATTTAACTCTTTCGTGCCAGTTTATTTGTTTGTTGAATAGTGTCAGTGGTTTGATGCTGGCGGGTTGGTGTGTGCGTCTGTTTTTGCGTGTGAACATCACTGCTTGGCACTTCTCTACGTTGACTTTTATGCGCCATTTAGTGAGCAACGGTTCCAGTGTGCGCAGCGCTACCCGGAGCCTCTTTCTTGTGCTCAGGCGCTGGGGGTGCTGGACGGTTATTGCTGTGTCGTCCGCACAGAGGTACGTGGTGGTGAGCTCTGCTGTCGGCATATCATTGGCATACAGGACAAATAGGATCGGTCCTATTAGTGATCCTTGCGCTACGCCCGCTCTAATGTTTCGCGTACTTGATAGAGTGTTGTGTACGTCTACTTGAAATTTTCTATCTGTTAGGTAGGACTTAATTAGCCTTACGTATCCAGGATGGAACTCGTAGTCTATCAGCTTAGCCAGCAGGCCTTCATGCCATACTTTATCGAACGCTTTTTGTATGTCTAAGAATACCGTGCCGGTATCCCTTCGCTTGTTAAGCCCTATTGTGGCATGTTCTAGGAACCGCGTGAGGAGCTGAGTGGAGGAATGTCCGTTAAGGAACCCGAATTGTTCGTTCCTTAGTATTCCTTTCTCCTTGGTGTGGTTTACGAGCCTTTTTAGCAGTATTTTCTCGAATACTTTGCTTATGCCTGTTAGTAGGCTTATGGGCCGATAGTTGTTGGGATCCGATTTATCTTTCCCTGGCTTCCCGAATACAAGATTTTTGCTAGTTTCCATTGTTCTGAGAAGTATTGCAACTTAAGCATGGCGTTGAGTATGTTGGTAATTATTGTGAGAGCTTTCCTGCTTAGCTTTTTGAGAACTAGATTCATGATATCATCTGGCCCGGCGGCTTTTTTAGGGTTGAGGTGATCAATGATCCATTTTATTTCGTGGATATTCGTCTTTTTAATTTCTGGCCTAGGTGCATTGTTCAGAAATTCATTTACGTTTGCTTCGGTTTGCCGCGTGAATTCGGGGTCTGAAGGGTCACCATTCGGTGTGAATGCTGCCTCTAGTGTATCAGCTATGATTTCGGCTTTCTCCCTCGTGTCAAATACTGGTCCATTTGGTCCCTTTATGGTCGGAATAACGTGTGGCTCGCGTGTGAAGTGTCTTGCGAGTTGCCAGACGGGTCTGGTATTCGTGTCGAATTTTCGCAGCTTGTTGTTCCATTCGTTGGACCGGCGTTCTTTTAGGGCATTTTGAATTTCAGTGTTCAACTGATTTTTCATTTCCCTGTCTATGTCGTAGTGGTATCGGGCCCAGCTACGCCTATGACGGTTCCGTCTTCGTATGAGATCTTTAACGTTACTAGGAATTTCGAAAGTGTGCTCCTTATATGTGTGGGTGGGTACGCTCACTTCTGTCGCTGTTTGTATCGCCTTGATGAGGGTTGATATTGTCTCCTCAATCTCGGCGGGGCTTTCGGGGGTATTGTTTTCTATTCCTTGTAACTGCGAATCAAGTTTCCTTACGAACTTGTCCCATTTGGCTGCTTTATAGATTGCCTTCGCTTGGGATTTAGTTCGTATCCCTCAGGATCAGCATCTAGTGTTAGAAGTACTGGTTGGTGTCTTGATCCTAGGTCATTGATCACCTTCATACTGTATTCCAGAGGGATGTGATTGAGTAGAACAATGTCTAGTATATCAGAAGTGTGTCCTCTCGGAGCTAGGAAGGTGGGTTCCTTGGGTGCGGCTATTACGTATTCGCGGGCGAGCATGTGTTCGTATAGCGTGGTGCCTTGTTTGTTAGGCTTAAGACAGCCCCAGATTTCGTGTTTCGAGTTGATGTCTCCGCCGATTATCGTGTTTCTGGCTAATCCAAGGAGTACATCAATGTCGCCTGTGTTGACTGTCCTTTGGGGGGGGGGAGTATGTTGCAATGACATTAATTAACGTCCCACGTACTAGTAGGCGTATTTCGCATGCTTCCATTGCTACTAGCTCTGGAATTTCAAGCTCCATGTGTTTTAGGTCCCTTCTTACCAGGACTGCCACGCCGCCTCTGGGTGAGGGTCTGTCGTACTTGTGTTCTTTGTAGCCTTTGACTGTTAGTTTCGAACCTGGGGCGAGAAATGTCTCCGCGATTAGTGCTACGTGTATTTCGTGCTTTACTAGGAAGGCTTCGGGTTTTATTTTCATGTTGCGTATTCTGTCGCAATTCCAAATTAGAACTCGCAGCCCCTGTGTGTTGTGTGTGTTTATGTGATGTGCATTTTGTGTAGCCATTTCAGGGAATAGAAATAAATGACTCGATGAGGTTTACTATTATCCGCAGCCACTTGAGATTCTCCTCCTCTGCCACACTTTTTAAGAAGTTTAGAACGGTGGGTATCAGGGTGGTCAGCGGTATATTTATGCCTAATGACTTCAGTATGTCTTCGGCCGCATTGGTCTTCTGACCTGGAGGTTCTCGTGGGAGTTGTGGCTGGGGTGATATAGTGTTGTGTTAGTGGTGGTGGGCGTGGTCTGTGTTGCAGATGCTTTGTGTGTGATCCTAGTTACCGTGCGCTGACTGCGAGGGGTGAAGCAGGCGACGGGTTCTCCCTTTGGTTCCTGCTCGGGTTCCCTGGGCGTGGTCTTTGCGTCCCTTTTGTCGCATTTGGTTCGGAGGTTGGTCCTGCTTTGGTTGTTTGAGGCTGGATTTAGTAGGGCCTCGATTTCCTGGTTGGCCAGGTTTACCTGAAGGACCTGGTTGGCTACGGGGCCTTTGTTGCCTGATCGGCGTTTTTGAGCCTCATGGCGGCCACGCTGTTGTTCTCTTGCGCCCTTCGGTCTCTTAGCTCTGAAGGAGCTTTCGTATTCCCTGCGGCTCGGGCATTCACTGTAGTTGGCCGCGTGTTTCCCCTCGCAGTTACAACATTTAACATACTCCCTGTCTCCGCCATTCGGACAGTCACGTGAAGAGTGGGGCCCAGCACACCACCTGCATCTGTGGCTAAGCTTACACCCCACTTGGGAGTGACCGAACCGTTGGCACACTCTGCACTGGGTGCATGTGGCTTTAGGCCGGTATGGCTGAACCTTCACCAGCCATGCTTAGGAGGGTGCGCAGACTCTCCATCTTTTCCACTCCCGACTGGTCCGATAACGTGACAAGGTAGAGTGAGGCTACACATATTCATGGTGTTGCTCACATAGTAGTACTAATCATAGGCAATGTAGACTCACAGTGTATCACACATTATGGCAATGCTCACAGGTAACACAAACCCTGGGTGTTCGTCATATAATGGTATAACTACTCTCAGGCAACGCAGACCCATGGTTTTTCTCACATAGTGGTACTAGTCACGGGCACCAGCCAAACCCGTGGTGGTTCTCACTTAGTGGCACTAATCACAGGCAACACAGATGGTGTTTCTCATAAAGTTACTCATAGGTAACACAGATCCATTCTGAACACAGTGGAACCAACAGGTGGAATACACACGATGACCATTATCACAAACAATTATCATTATCACAGACCCGTTGTGTTTTGCACATAATCGTACTGCTCCTATGTAACGTAGACCCATGTTTTTTTCTCGCCTGGTGGTACTAGTCGCAAGTAACGTCGACCCATGTTGTCCCGTACGTAATGGTACTAATCACAAGTATTCTCATGGTTCTAATGTCATCATCCATTAGTCGCCTCTTAAGACAGGCAGGGGATACCGTGGGCGTATTCTTCTGCGTCTCCTACCCACAGAGGGTACCATGCACTTCTGTTATAACTATATACATTCCAATAATGTCCAATTTGCTTGGTTCATGGTGTGGGTTACTGTAGTCATGTCCTAGTTCAAGAACGGCTAGAGCTATACAATCCACCGGTGGTCCCTAACCCGTTAGGGGAGAGATCCTCACCTGGACTATATGTAAATAGGGTGGCATCCTACTTCATGAATTTACCGAGCTCAGGACATTTTAAGCAAGCTTTGGAACGATGGGAGTAACAGAGTCCCACTCCCATTTGACAAGCGAGGGATTCCTTGGAAAGAACTTGGCGAACGAAATGGAATTCGATGGCAGCTATCAATATTAATGGGGCTTATGGAAGAAAGAAAGCAGAACTGGCTGAGTCAGCAAAGAGGATGCATCTGGATGTGCTAGGAGTAAGTGATATTTGGGTAAGGGGAGATAACAAGAAAGAAATTATAACGTGTTCTTGACGGGTGTTAAAAAGGGAAGGGCAGAGTCTGGCGTAGGGCTGTTCATCAAGAATACTATTACATGCAACATTATTTCTGTTAGGCACGTAAACGAGCGGATGATGTGGGTAGATTTCAGCTGGAGGAATTAGGACGATAATTGTCTCAGTGTATTCAACATGCAAGGGTGTAGATGAGGATGATACTGACAAGTTTTATGAAGCATTGAGTGACATCATAGTCAGGGTCAACAGCAAGGATAGAATAGTGCTAATGGGCGATTTCAATGCGAGAGTTGAAAATAAAATTGAAGGATACATAGGGTGATTGGTAAATGTGGGGAAGATATGGAAGCTAATAGGAATGGGAAGCGTTTGCTGGACTTCTGTGCTAGTATGGGTTTAGCAGTTACGAATCTTCAAGCATGAGGCTATTCACCGCTACACATGGGAGGCTAGGGGTATAAGATCCGTAACAGACTATATCTTAACAGACTTCGAACTCAGGAAATCTGTTACGAATGTAGGTTTTTTCCTCGATGAAACAGACCACTATCTGATATGTAGTGAACTAAGTATCTCTATGCCTAGGATAGAGAAAGTGAAAACTGTCTGCAAAAGAACAAGGGTAGAAAATATCCAAGACGAGGAAATTAGAAGTACATGGATATAATTAGTGAGAAGTTCTGAACAGTGGACAGTGAGCAGGCCTAGGATATAGAAAGAGAATGGGTGGCATACAGGGATGCCACAGGAAGGGAATGCCTAGGAACAACTGTGTGTAAGGATGGGAAAAGTGAACATCTTGGTGGAATGAGGAAGTGAGAGCAGCTTGTAAACATAAAGAGGCGGCTTATCAGAAATGGCTTCAAACAAGGGCCGATGCAGACAGGGAAATGTACGTAGATGAAAGAAACAGAGTGAAATAAATAGTTGTTGAATCCAAAAAGAAATCTTGGGAAGAGTATGGTACTAACCTCGAAAGGCTAGGTCAAGCAGTAGGGAAACCTTTTTGGACAGTAATAAAGCATCTTAGGAAGGGAAGCAAAAAAGAAATGAACGGTGTTTTGGGTAATTCAGGTGAACTCATACTAGATTCCAGGCAGGGCCGTCGCGTGGTATGTAGGCGCCCAAGGCAAGGCTTAAATCACACGCCCCCCCCCCCCCCGGTAAAACTCGTAATTTTGTTCGTTCCAGTTTTGGTTCAGGGATGATACCCTACCTCTTTATAGCCACTCCATTATCTACCACATATCGACCCGCCGTGCTCCGGACTGGGAAAACCGGCAGCTATTATAAATAACAGCATCACGGACCACCCACCGTCCACTACATATTTGATATACATATACTAAGATTATATTTATTAGATTATATTTATTTATATACAAAATACAGTCTTTGATTTTTCTATATTTGTTCTTGTCTTTGGTGTTCTTTTTTGTCGTCTATATACAAACTTCAATCAATGAAAGGCATTCACCTGGCTTCTGCATGAGCAAACGTTATCAGAATTTCTCTAAAGCTTACTAAAGCTTCGTTCGGCACTAGCAACTGTCACGGGTATTGTTAGTAACACCGTTAATGCGACCCACAAGTGTGTAAACAAATCTTTACTGTTTGTGTTTTTGATCATCCACAAGACTTCTTTTGGTGTAACTTTGTTCTTTCCATGATCGAAAAACGAACTTACATGTAAAAGTTTAAGACACAGTTCAATGCCGTAGATATCAGACACTTTGGCTGTTTTGTCAGTTAAACGTCTTTCAAGGTCCGAACAACTTTATTTTAGATCAAGCGATTCCAACTGAGGTGCTCCCACGGCCCCGGCTGGCCTCGGCAGCAGCCCCGGCGCTGTGCTATAGCACCGTTGAGTTGGTGGGGGAAGGAGGGGAAGTGGCAGAGGCAAAACCACAGATCGTCAAGTCAGTGCGCAGCTTATGAAAACAATATTATTTATGACAGTTCCGTGAACACATAAACACACAATTTATTATGTACATACATTGCGTTGGCCTTAATGCACATTTAGCGTTTAAGTCGATTGTTGACATCGTTTTGCGGCAACTAATTTACCAATATTAGGTACAATCGATTTGGCAATAGAAATTCTAAGTACAGCCTCTAAGTCAGCATTAAACAGAGAAGTCCTAGTTTTCCATTTATTTAAATTCAGAATTGAAAAATTATGTTCGCATGCATACGTTGTACCGAGCATTGACGTAAATTTTAAAGCAAGTGCTTGAAGTCTAGGAAATTGGAAATGGCGGTATTTCAAACGCGAATTCTTGAGAAAACTCAACCGTGCGACGAGGCAACGGGAGAATCCCCCGAATACATTCACTGACAACACGTACTGATCAGATCAGCTAATATTACACGATGTGGATGAACCCCTTTGTAAAATTAAATCACCGCTGTAGTGGTAGTACCTGTCCTTTAGGATTGCGTCACACTGTAGTTTTATCAGCTCTATTTGGAAATATGATGGTGATTTTTCAAGACGCGCTGAAAATGGGGTCATGAATATTTCAAGTTGAGATGCCATATCATTAATTTCTTTGAATCGGGCACTGAATGCAGAGTGCAAAGTCTGTAACAACGTCTGATAGTCTCCAAGATTTTCATAAGTAGACAAATGTAATGATTTTAATGAAGGAAAATTGTCAAAATGTCCGGCTTCAAGCTGACTTTTCAATAACAAACTCTGCAGTTTGAAAGCCTTAATTCTATCACACATGATGCTAATCAATTTGTTTCTCCCTTGCAATGAAATATTTAAATCATTCAAATAAGACGTTATGTCTGCCAAGAACGCGAGGTTAGTTACCCATTGTTTATTCCGCAAAGTTGGTAGTGAGAATCTTTCATCTCCATTAACAGAGCAATTTGTGAACATGTAATGGGGCGGAAAGCCTCTTTGTTCATAAATAAATACTATACTATACTATACTGTACTATACTATACATTAACAGAGCAATTTCTTAAATTATTGTAAAGAAGCTTGTTAGCACTTTCGCGCAACTATACAATAAAAGTGAATGTCGCTACATTCTGCTTCGAGATCTTTTAAAAATTCTTTGAACTGCTGTTAGTTCAAACATTGCTTTCTGCAGAAATTTACACATTTTGACACAGTATGCATAACGGATTTAAAGTTGCGAAAGTTATTTGCGCGTAATTTTTTTAAAAAATCTAAAACACAATGTACCGATAATATTGGAGGTAACCCGGTATCGCGCACCTTCGTTTTTGATGCGGCCTGTAAAACCTTGCCCATCCGACGACTTCGCTGGTGCTCCGTCAGACAGATTTCCGAGTGATAAGCCCACATCATTCACTGCGTCTTCAAAAGCTGCAAATATAACTGCGCCGGTGGTAGTATCTTTGAGGGGAATGATGTCCAGTAGTTCCTCAGCTAGAGCGAAATTTTTTTCGACGAAAATAGCTAGCTAGCTGTAGATAGCTGTGCCGTATCACTTTTGTCAGTTGTCTTATCGAGAGCAATCTAGTACTTCTGGAAAGTGCCGCATTTGTTCCGAAATTGCTCTTTCTAGTCGGCACCAAGTTCCTGTACACGGTGAGAGATCGTTTTTTTTTTTTTTTAACAAGCTTATCGCCTCAAAGTGGGCCACAGCACGTGGACACAATACTTCCGAGCACTCTATTAAACATTCTTCTACAAATTCACCATCAGTAAATGGTCGCTCACTTTTGCAATTTTCAGAGCAACAATAGCCCATAATTTGCTCGAACTACGCCTCCTAAAGTGTTGAGTTCAAGTATCTGTGGGACAGGGAGATAAAATAACTATCTTTGTGTTTTCTTAGCAGCACATCTAGGTCTAATTCTAAACAGTTCTTAATAATACAAACCCCAAAACGAAAACAAATTCCCTAAATCGCATGTAAAACAAATCCTAATGAGTAAGTTAGTATTTATCTCTGAAGAACTTGGCAATTCCGATTTTAACTTAGCATTTCGTTCGGTTCTTGCTGCGCCAACATCATCATAGACTGAAATATGTTTATTGTGGTAGAGCAGCAATGGCGAAGCTAGGGGGAAATCTAAGAATATCAGATTCCCCAGACGAAATACGAATAATAAATTGATATAAGGCATAAAAATGATGTCTAATCACTGCCTGCTCGATCAGCATCCGATGGCTGCTTATACTGCCTGCTCATTCCATATTCAAACGTGTAACACGACTTACAAACGATCAAGGATCATATCAAATGATCTGCCGCTAGATGGCAGCACCAACCGTACCCAGTTATCGCGTGAATAAAACTAGATAAGCATACAAGCGAAATTTAAAATCTGAAAGTAACAGAAAAATTAAAGAATTTTACGCATAAAGTGGTGCTCTAGAGAGTTACAGCTTCAAGACTTTTCGAGAAAGAGGTTTCGACGAACAAGAAAACCTGGAAACTTTGTTTGTATGGTACTTCCCTATATTACTAAGTAGAGGTTTCACGAATTTGGCAACCACAGCTTCCGACACAAGTTCCTGGTGCTTACTTTTACTAAAACACGTTAAAATGTTACACTGGCACAAAGAAGGTAGAACATAGATTTTTATAGTCTGGAGCAGACTTGCATATTTCTTGCAGTACGGCAGAGTCGCCTCAACAAATTTCTGTAGCTCTATAATTAGGCCATTAAATCGTTGCTGGGGTTAGCGCAGACCTCCTCTATCCGACTGTCTGATTAAGTTCATCAATGGTGAAGCGTTAACTGAGGTAGAAACGTTATTCAAGCACGTGCTGCATTTTGTTTTTTCTTCGATTACACGCACTAAATAACCACAAACTAATGCCTGGGAAGCAGTTTCTAAAGTGACACACACTGACTCAGGGGGTTCACGAATATCTTCCAGTAAATCAAGTACATACTCAGGGAGCAACACTGGTTCTGTTTGGTCAAGTCCGGGAGAGGATACTGAGGCAGAAAATTTTTATTTTCCTCGTGGATAATGTTAGCACCATCGGTGGACATTAAAATTCCGGATTTCAGAATTCTCTTTATGGAATTCTGAGCAGCCCGGGAGTCAGTCATGTCATTGCACCCTCCTCCCATTCTTATAGAACTAAACATGGCTTCAACTGGGTCTCCTGAAAAGGCCCGTGTCAGCACATAAAACAATCCATTCTGTAGATGAACAATGCACGAAGAATTAGATAAAGCAGTAAAAAGAATAGCTTGATGTGTTTCTTTGGTAAGTCCCTTTAGATTGAGAGCTTTGGGCGCTTCTTGTATCTCTTCAAGATATTGACAGAAATCGTCTTTCTCGTCGCCATAAGACCTATCTGTGTCGGTGCGACGTAAAGCCCCTAGAAAAAAAGAAAAAATCGTCTTTCAGCCACTGGAGACGCTCGTCTGCTGGAGAAAAGAACATCATTTTGTCCGGATTATTTTGCCTCAAGTGCTGTGTTTTATCGCTGGTGTCATGGACACTGAAGAATTTATACACGGATTTCATAAAACGTATGGTAGGTCCAGCCTCCGAAAAATCGACTCTTGCCGTCAGGCGCGATGAGTTTTCCATTAGGAACTGCAAAGCTGCTGTGACTGGCGGTGAGAACACTTGCACAGCATAGAGTACATTCATCTTTTCAAAAGAACTTGGTTCGACGTGCATCCTCGTTAAATTCTGGACCGGTTTCACTACGAGATTCTTCTGAAGACGATACAGCTCCTTTAAGAAAGATGAAGTGATAATGCCGTCTTTATCTGCCATATCATGTTCAAGATACTGAGATCTGATGTTTATAATAACTTAATATGACAATAATCGAAAGACAAAAATATAGTTGTCGCATGGATGAACTACACACGACTTTAATTCTCCGTCACCAAATTTCTTAAACATTGAAGTATTTGTTCTATGATTGTCCGTCACCAGACGAATAACATAGAAACCACATTCTTCGACAGTTTTCAAAACCTGCTGAACCAGGAGGAAAAGCTCATGTTCTTCGTCAACCCATGAATCACAAAGCACAACAATTTGTTGGCGAGTTGAGGGTTTGTTCCAACTTCTTCGTTATAGATTCCCTCTGCTTCGACCAGTCCATAGAATCTGCCCTCTTCTTTATTATATAGCAGCCGCTCTTTAATTGCCATTTCGTCGCAAATAAGTGAGCAAACTTTCTCCAGATCATTCAAAGTTGCTTCTGCTTCCAGTCTTTCCTTTATTAGTGGCGAAATACCAGATCCACACTTCACCGTCCCTAGATACCTGTCTAATGTACTACGTGAAGGTGATAGCACCGTATTAATTTTGATCTCCACCCATACTCGTAATCTTTCGGAGAAGCAATCCGCCAACAAATGCAATGCCGCATAGTTTCTTCAGACCATACTGGGCGCAGTTTCTGAAAGTTATTCACTTGATCTTGAAGATAAATGGCCTTTACAACACCCCCACCTGCAGCTTTCTTTATAATGTTCAGTGGTTTGAGTTGCGTATAACAATCTTCAAGATGTTTACTTGATCGGTGTAATTTTTCTTCCAGATCGACTATTTTTTTTCTTCATTCTGAATAGCGCAACACGAAGCCTTTTATTTGTTCTCTTTAGACTTTCCATGCTGCTGTCATCCAATGTATTAACTTGACAACCAACGTCACACGGTTCGTTATTACTAGTATTTAAGCCTACCTCTCTATTCGTAAACGAAGAGTCGACTGGAAAGAGAAAGAACCTGACATTAGTTTAGCTATAACTGTAAAACCGAAACAACTAAATAGGGCCTATCTGCGTAATGAATAATAATAATAATAATAATAATAATAATAATAAAAATAAAAGAAGAACAGTATATTGACACGATTTTATACTACTAACAAACGACTCGTAATGGAATATATGGCAGCATATTATTCTGTTTTGTACCTTGATATTAACAGTACAATTGTCCCCAGAAATTATATTACTTAGTATGTAATACTTCAAACCTTATATAACGCTTACCATTTTCTGCAATGATGTTTGAAGAGCTCTTGTTAGACGTCTCTGTGCTTGAATCCCTTCTCTTCCTCTTCGCTGAAATTAGCGGTTGTTTATAAGCTGGATAATCAGGGAAAAGACTGGGTACAGATCCTGTTTTTAATTTTCGCGTTTTGCTGGTCACTTTGAAATCATCATTTACGAAATGTAGACTGCAAACCACGGAATAGTCAGAAGGAATCCATTTACTTCCCTTGCTGTTTCCTTCCCTGGATATAATACTTAACCACTTTCGACGCAATTCTGTACTTGTAGGTATGTCATGGAATGAAATACCACGGCATTCTGGTTTACCTTTCTTTGATATGCAGAAAGGCACGCAGCAGTACACCATTTTCACTGAAAACAAGTACAGTACTACCCTATTTCTCGCTATTTCATTCCGACAGGTCTGGAGCCAGTTGGTGCTGTCACCTGCTGTGGGTATTTGTAAACGGAGTGTTTCATTTAGTGCCATGTTAAAATGTTGTAATGAGCAGGCAGTATAAGCAGCCATCAGATGCAGATCAAGCAGGCAGTGGTCTACTAAACTTAATAGACTTCACGGCTCTCCGCTCTGCCGCGCTACTCACAGAGCCCTGAGCCGCCAGACTCTTACTTTCCTGCTAGCGGGCGGGGCTTGTGCTGGTTGCTATGACAATGTATAACATCATGAAGCGGTAAGTGCTCGCTTTGAAACCTAGTTGGGAGTCTAGTCTCCAAGTCTCGAGTTACGAGTGAATTTTTACATTGTGATCTTTTAAATCCGTGTGTAATGAATGAAAGTAATGATTTTTTTTTTTTGCTAGGGGGCTTTATGTCGCACCGACACAGATAGGTCTTATGGCGACGATGGGATAGGAAAGGCCTAGGAGTTGGAAGGAAGCGGCCATGGCCTTAATTAAGGTACAGCCCCAGCATTTGCCTGGTGTGAAAATGGGAAACCACGGAAAACCATCTTCAGGGCTGCCGATAGTGGGATTTGAACCTACTACTGTATCTCCCGGATGCAAGCTCACAGCCACGCGCCTCTACACACACGGCCAACTTGCCCGGTAAAGTAATGATATTACATACTTGCTTCGAACTCCATTTTCTTCTTTGTCTTCCGAAGAAAAATGGGCCCTGGAAGAAAAGCAGCCACAGTCATTATTGAAAATTGTGCAAAAGGATGGAAACCAAATAAGAACTTTCCAGTCCCAATGGTATAAGGATTATACATGGCTTACAGCAAGTGTGACAGATTGTAAGCTTTATTGTTATATTTGCACATTATTTGGAGGTGATAGTGAATGGAATGAGGGTGGCATCAGTACCCTAAAAAAATTTCATAGAAGAGCACTAAACACCAGATTTCAAAGAGACATTCAGAACAGTGAGCGTTTTCTTCTTCTTGGCAGAATTAGAATAGTGCATGCCTTATGAGAAGCGGCTCACCTTGCAGCTCTAAAGCATAATGAGTTAGTAAATCATAATAGACGGGTTCTTGACAGGTTAGTTCAAGTGGTGTGTTTTCTTGGAAAACAAGAACTTCCATTCCATGGGCATGACGAGAGTAGCGACTCCGTAAATAAAGGTAACTACCTCGAGACCCTGGAATTGCTAGCACAAGAAGAACAATTCATGAGAGAGCATCTGGGAGCAACTTCAGGATTTAAAGGAACTTCGAGTGACATTCAGAATGAACTTATTGACTGTGTAACTCAAGTGATGAATGAAGAGATTCAGAAAGAACTTTCTCTTTGTGAATTTGTATCAGTTCAGGCAGATGAAACATTAGATATATCTTGTCAGAATCAGATGAACATTACATTTCGGTATTGTGTTGGCTATAACGTTCACGAGAGGTTTGTGGGGTTCTACGATGTCTCAAAAGATAAAAGTGCCACTGGAGTGTCAGCCGTAATATTGGATGTCTTAAGAAAATGGGACGTAGAAAATATGTCAGACTTATGACGGGGCTTCCGTAATGGCGGGTTCTACAAGGGGTGTTCAAACTATCGTAAAGCAAGTTTGCCCACATGCAATGTTTATCCATTGCTATGCACATAAGCTTAATTTGGTACTCTTGTATGGAGCAAAAGCTATAAAGAAAGTGCGTCTCTTTACTTATGATTTGACTGCCTTCCATACATATTTCAGCAAGTCATCAAAGAGAACTCAAGTCCTAAGAGATAAAGGCTTTAAACTTCCCCGGCATGTACTACACGTTGAAACTTCCACTCCAGAGCAACACTAACAATAGCATCCCATTTCAAGGACTTGAAAGAAGCTCTTACACACATAAAGATGAAGAATGAGATGGCGAATCTGTTAATGGTGCTATGGGACTGGTTAAGAGATTAGATGACTCTAATTTCCTTTTCCTGTTGTGTATCTTCAACAAGATATTTTGCTACACGGATCAATTATTGAAGGTGCTGCAAGCAAAATGCACATCTAATGTAAATATCTGCAACCATGAGATAAAGCAAACCATAAATAACTTAAAAATCTGAGAAATGAAGAAACAGTGAATGAATGCATAGACACCAGCAAAGCTCGCAATTCTGCAATGACAGCAGAATCATTTGTAGTGCCAACCTTCACAGCATTAGCACATGAAATAATTGATACCACTGTGGTACAGATGGAAATTCGGTTCTGTGACTTTGAAAACTTCAATTTTGCTGAATTATTAGATGAGAATGAATTTAAGGCTTACAACACAAGTTTTCCCTCAATGAAAATGAAACAACTCCTGAAGACGTACCCTTTTTTTTAAAAAGTAAACAACTTACAAATTAACTTGTGAATGTGTGCTCTGATGAAGCTAAACATCTACCTCCACAAATACTGCTGAAATATATATTGGATAATGGTCTTGACAAGGTTTACGAAACAATACGTTTGGTTTGTTTAGTTCTCACATTTCCAGTGACAACATGTTTGAGTGAAGGAAGTATGAGTGCGCTAAAATGCTTAAAAACCTTCCTGAGGAATTCAATGACAAACAGTAGACTATGTAATTTAAGTACACTTGCGATAGAGAAATCTCTATTGCACAAACTGTCAAATAACCAAAGCTTCAGGGACCGCTTCATTGATACATTTGCAGAGAGAAAGGAGCACCGCATACACTTGCTTTATAAAAGAATTTAAGGTAAGCTTGAACAATATTATTAGACACCCCAAGTAATATAACTAGCTTCGCCACTGTAGAGCAGTCGAACGGTTGAAGACTTTACGCTTAAAATGACATGACAAATTAAACATTGAGCTTTCTCTTCGTTATTGTGAACAAAATATGAATCCACCCATGAAGGATTAAACAACATTTTTAACGAAGGAGAAACCAAGTGCTCCACTATCTGTTCTATCGAATAGATTCTACTGAGAGAGAGAGAGAGAGAGAGAATAAATGTACTGTCTCTTACGCACACATGCATCAACACTGCATGGGGTAGCGGGGAAGGAGGGGAACGGTGCTGCTGAGAGCAGCGCTGGTCTGCCCCAGCACTAAGTGCTCGAGTTGGACAGGCCTGTTTTAGATCATCTTTTTCCTGGAAGTTAAGCAACATTACCCACAAATCTTCAAAACTTTATCCACTAATGGATAAAAAACTTTTCTCATAAAGGTTCCTTTAAGTGACGATTGCACTTCCTCAGAAGACTCATAAAAAACGTGTTTTCATTTACGAATCCTTTTCTTGGGAAAAACAGGTTCGATACCAAGTTCAGCATCTATTTCTTTAGCGGAGATTACTGTGTTCACATATCCATTCTCTCTAAATCTATTTACAACTCCAAACATTTATTGAATTTTCAGAACAGTTACTGATGTCTACTTCTTTTCCTTGAATGCTTTTACTGACCAAATTAACTTCATAAAGAATGTCATTCCACAAGATCAAAGTTACAATGAAGGAAAAGTCTTCCATCTGATTAGTCAAAGATTGATCTTCACAGGCTTTTTGGGGGACATCAATTTTGTCACCTAACTCAACCAATGCATCTCTAACTTCGGTGTATTGGTATCTAACAGCCTGAACAGCACTTATGTGAGATTCCCAACGTGTTTCACACACTCGCTTTAAAGTAAGTGCTTTAGTATGGTTGCTTATTACACACCAGCGCTTTGTTGAACTAGAGAAAATGGTAAAGAGGCGTTGTAAAATACCAATTAAAGTTGTAGACTTAATTGATGCTCTTGCTCCATCAGCAATTACTAGGTTTAAGCTATGGCACCCACAAGGAATGAACACAGCCACAGGGAAGTTGGCCGGTATACTGGCTTGAACTCCTTTGCATACACCTGCCATGTTGGCGCTGCTATTGTATCCTTGACCACGAAAGTTTGTCAGGCTCAAACCACACTCTTCAATTTCCTTCTCCAGTGGTTTCTTTGGCAACTCAATATGCTATAAAGCTTTCTTCTACTTTGATCTTCCGATCATCATCTTCAGTGACGTAGCGAATCGTTAATGAAACTTGCTCCTTGTGACTTATGTCTGGAGTACAATCAAGGATAACGGAAAAATATCTGGCTTCCTTTATTTTTGCCAAGATACTTTGCTTTACTGAGTCACCTGGTATAACTTATTAGCTCATTTTGTATTGACACACTTAATAAATGAAATTGTGTTTCTATGCTAGTTATACGTCTTAAGTGTTCCATTACTACACTATCAAATTTTCCTAAAAGTTGCACAAGTTCAAGAAAGTTTCCATTATTTTTTGTGAAAACTTTGGAAGTTGACCCATGGAAAGCCATATTGTGCTCTGCTAGATATAAAGTAATTTCCACTAACCGACGCAATACTTCTTCTGAACGTTGACCCTCGGTTTAAATTTGCTTCATGATGTACTGGTTGATTGATGTGTCTCCTTTAATTCTTTTTTCTGCTTTAAACCATGTAGCCATATTTTTGAAATGGTCTGGTGACAACTCATGGGATTTTAAACGATCTGCCAAATTGTTCCAGTTGTTAAAATCCATTGCTTGACCAAAATGTGACTTCGATGAGGGATTAAACAATCTACAACAGAAACAATAGAAAGAATCTGATTTTTCTGAATCAATCAACCATCGCCTTGATATTTTTTCTCCATTTTCCAAAACCCAATACCGAAATTGGTTTGAAAAGTGCCTATTTTCGTAATTTGTTTTGGGCAATCATGGTCTTCTTTAGAATATTTAGTCGGCCCTGTCGAAACAAACTCATCACGCTGAATGTGCATAATATGCGCTGCCCACGTTGCAGGATCTCAAGTAATCACCGGCACCTGCTCCGATTTGGAAATAAATTCAGTTTCAGTGTCTGTTGAGACTCTTTTATTGCCATTATCACTAACACGATGGTCACGATCACTTGTAACTGTATCATTAGTAGGGGAAGGTACAGGTACAAATACAGTGTCATTGGCCTCTTGAGGAAGAACTACAGCTAGGTGCAGACGTACTGGTCTCAGCCGCAGCAACATTTCGTGTTGTATTAGTTTTAAAATAATAGTTTTGGCACTTTACTTAATAAAGCCTCATTAGCTAACTCACTTTCCTTGTACAACTTTCTCCTGTGCGCCCCTGACAATTTTTTCTTCAGAACGCGTTTTCATTTACAAATCCTTTTCTCAGGAAAAACAGGTTCGATTGAAAGATACGAAGTTTTCCACTAATCACTATGCACTTCACAACAACATTGTTCAGTATTCATAAAGCTCGTAACTCACGGAAGAATAAACTATTAACAATTGGCGTAAATAGCGACGGCGTGTCTACGCCAATGTCACTATAAAACCAAGTAACCAAGACAAGTGTAAACTGTGTCCCATGCACACTGTGGGTGGGGAGGGGTGTTGATGTCGACTCGCCGGCGCCGATGAGTCACGATCCTATTTCTACCCTCACTACATGCTACCACAGCGGACAGCGCTGCTCAGTACACACAGTTACTACAGTACATTATGCATAGAGAGAATTTGTGTGCACTCAGCCATGCATCCATTGTGTTATTGTATAACACAGAGACCAATACAGTCATCTATAGAATTAGACTACCAACGCATAAAATATACTTTTTTACCCACAGCGGCGCCCCCCCGATTGCGGCGCCCAAGGCGACCGCCTCGGTCGCACTATCCACGCGACGGCCCTGATCCCAGGGAATCACTGGACAGGTGGAGGGAATACTTTGAAAATCTTCTCAACATAAAAGGAAATCTTCATGGTTGTGTCGTGAACAATATAGCTCATGGGGAGGAGTAAAATTATGGTGAAATTACGCTTCAGGAATAGGTGAAATTAGACCTAAAATGGTGAAGTATAGTGAGAAGGCAGGGATAAATAATGACTTCATAGGCACCTTGAGATTGGACAAAAGCAGTAATTGCACCTATCTATAAACAAGGGAATAGGAATGATTGCAACAACTATCGAGCTATCACATTGATTAGTATACCAGGCAAAGTATTCACTGGTATCTTTGAAGGGAGGGTGCGATCAGTGGTTGAGAGGAAGTTGGATGAAAGCCAGTGTGGTTTCAGACCACAGAGGGGCTGTCAGGATCAGATTTTCAGTATATGCCAGGTAATTGAAAAATACTACATGCCCGAGAGAAGATCTAGAGAAAGCATATGAAAGGGTACTGAGGGAAAGATGTTCACCATACTGGGGGACTATGGGATCAAGGGTAGATTCTTAAAATCAATCAAAGGCATTTATGTTGACAATTGGGCTGCAGTGAGAATTGATGGTAGAATGAGTTCTTGGTTCAGGGTACTTACAGGGGTTAGACAAGGCTGTAATCTTTCACCTTTGTTGTTCATAGTTTACATGGCCATCTGCTGAAAGGTATAAAGAGGCAGGGAGGGATTCGGTTAGGTGGAAATGTAGTTAGCAGTCTGGCCTATATGGACGACTTAAGTCTTAATGGCAGATTGTGCCGAAAGCCTGCAGCCTATCTTGAAACTTGAAAATAGGTGCGATGAGTATGGTATCAAATTTAGCCTTTTGAAGACTAAATTGATGTCAGTACATAAGAAATTCAACAGAATTGAATGTCAGATTGGTGATACAAAGCTGGAACAGGTAGATAATTTCAAGTATTTAGGATGTGTGTTCTCCCAGGATCGTAATACAGTAAGTGAGATTGAATCAAGGTGCAGTAAAGCTAATGCAGTGAGCTCGCAGTTGTGTTCAACAGTATTCTGTAAGAAGGAAGTCAGCTTCCAGACCAAGTTATCTTTACATCGGTCTGTTTTCAGACCAACTTTGCTTTACAGGAGCGAAAGTTGGGTGGACTCAGGATATCTTATTCATAAGTTAGAAGTAGCAGACGTGAAAGTAGCGAGAATGAATGCTGGTACAAACAGGTGGGAACAATGACAGGAGAGTACTCGGAACGAGGAGATAAAGGCTACGTTAGGAATGAACTCAATGGATGAAGGTGCATGCATAAACCGGCTTCGGTGGTGGGGTCATGTGAGGCATATGGAGGAGGATAGGTTACCTATGAGAATAATGGACTCTGTTATGGAGGGTAAGAGAAGTAGAGGGAGACCAAGACGACGATGGTTAGACTTAGTTTCTAACAGTTTAACGATAAGAGGTATAGAACTAAATGGGACCAAAGCACCAGTTGCAAATAGATGATTGTGGTGACATTTAGTAAATTCACAGAAACTTGCTGACTGAACGTCGAAAGGCATAACGGTCTATAATGATGATATACTATGTATGGATGTGTGCTTGGTGGAAAACCCTGCAAACAGGTGATTTATAACATTAATATCAGGTTAGCTTATGCTACGAGGTGTATTGGTGCCCTCATAGACATGTCGTCACCAGCTAGGTTTGATATGTATAACGTTTTATTACAGAATTTGATGAAGTGACTATAAAAATGCTGTTCAGGAAATAGTCTAGTTAAATTAAGGAAACACCTGTGCTTCAGTGAAGTATCAGATGCATATTTCATTAAATAGTGTATTGACTGCCGCATCATCAGAAAGTGGGAAGTTATAGAAATTGAGTGAATGCTTTACAGTACAATCTTTTCTTACTTTCTTCTATTTCAGTCAATTTCTTTAAAGGATGGCACTTCTAGAAAGCAACACGCAATAACGTAAACAACATTTATCTTACCGGTATAAGCGAAGAATGTCATCTCTTTATGCATGGAGCAGCTTTGCGCGCAAAGTATTACTAATGACGTCGGACACCAAGGCCACTAGCTTTTAATTTGAATCTAACTTAGTCGAGCTGAGGTTAAGTTTTGTCTCGGAATACAAATGCAGAACTTTACTTCACGTGGCCTAGCTTTTTACTTCACTATGTTACAATGAAGTCAAGTTGGAGAAATGATGATCGCAGTTGTCACTAAAAGTTTCAATGGACAGGTTGGATCTGAGTGGGTGGTGAGAATATTTCACACTGAGTAGTTAGGTGGTGGGGACTCCAAAGGTTTTCAGAAAGTTTGTGATTTTAAATTTTATAGTGATATCAAGATTGAAAAGGTGTGCGTGTTGGACACATGCAAATATAATTGGCACAAGCTTGAGAAAACTAAAAGGAGACCTGAAGGGACAGAAATTTTCAGACGGGAAGGCAATTGGGAGGTTGTGGGTGACTAACCGATGATGAGAGGGGTAGTAGTAGTAGTAGTAGTAGTAGTAGTAGTAGTAGTTTGGCTATGAGAAGAAACAGACAATCTTGAAGGTATGGAAAAAGCAGTTTCTTTAATAAAAGATCCACTGATGACCATCCAGTTCACCAGCTTTGTCTGCCTGGCATTGATTCATGGTGTTGGAATCCAAAGGCAATGGCAGAAGGGAAGAAATACTATACTAACATAAACACTCCCTTTCACATCATGAAGTAGAAGCTATGAATTCAATATACAAAGATTTCAGTGATAATAATTTGTTAGAGGTTTGATGGAAGAACAGAGAACCTGAACAAGAATTTCAATAGTTGCATGTGGCAATGGGTACCCTAAGCTGTCATGAGTTTAGATACATTGAAAATAGGTGTAGTTGATGCTGTTATCTGTTTCAATGGAGGAACTGCTTCAGGATGCAAAGTGCTACAATCACTAAGAGTAATTTGTGGGGAAAATTACAAAAAATGCTTTGGTTGGAGTTGACTGAAGAAGGGTTTTCAAATTAGAAAAGGCAATCCAGAAAGCAGCAAAGGAAGCTAGAACTAAGAGAAGAGAGCCCAGAAGAGAAGGAAGATCAGGAGCTCAAAAACCAGGATGAATATAAATATTAGAGGAATGCTTTAATTTCATCTCAGATGAGACTGAAGTGTAGGATGTCAATATTTACAATGGTTCACAAGTTATTTGAGATGGACCTCTTAGCTGTAGATACCAAAGTAATTTTGGGGAAGCACAACTTTTGAGAATTTAAAATGGTGCTAAGTGGGCTTATAGTACATGAGGTGTTGGGTGAGGAGAGGACAATCAGCAGAGGCAGTGCAATCAACTGGCCACCTTGACTGCCTGATCTCTCTCCCTGCGATTTTTACCTGAGGGGCAAATTGAAGGGTCAGATGTACTCCAATAATCCTCACACACTGGAAGAGCTAGAGCAGAACACTGAAAACACTATTGCTGCTATCACTCAGGCAGAGCTGCTACGTGTGTCTCACAGTTTGATAAATCGAGCACAGCACTGCTGTGACGACAATGGTGGCTATTTCCAGCATCTTCTGTGATGTTCGTGAAAAAGGGTCAATCCCACATTAGTCCTATTGTAAATATTTTCTGGGCCAGTTATATTTTGCACACATATCCATACAATTGTTCATCTAACTGGAACAAAAAGAAATTAGTACTGTACATCCATCACAAAATACAAAAATGATTAATACAACATGTACAAGTACATGACTAAATTTGGTTTACAGAACTTGAGACCAAACCAACATCACACGGTTCGCTGTTACTAGTATTTAGGCCTACCTCTCTATCCGTAAACGAAGAGTCGACTGGAAAGAGAAAGAGAGAGAACCTGACATTAGTTTAGCTATAACTGTAAAACCGAAACAACTAAGGCCCGATGTGTTATTTATTTCTGTCGTGTGTTTTATTTTAGGATGTCCATTTAAAATACGCACTGAGTTGTTTCATAGGTCTGATGGTTCTTAAGTAACATGTGCTCATTTCAGGGGGTGTTACTTGATTTTATTGATGCATGCCTATTTTTGAGTAGAAAATATGACAACATGTGAATGTTCTTTGATTTGTTTGTACATTTTATTTGATGTGGGATGTAGTGTGTGGTTTCAATCCACGTTTTCATTCATTCTTGCTTGTTATTCTGGCGAGAGTTGTATATAGAAGAATACGCCTCCACACTCAGGCACTTGCGTAGTTAGAGCAGGAATTTTCCCGAAGAAATTAGATAACTTGTTAGGCTTGAATCTCCACTATGATATAAAAGTGCGCAGGAACGAGATATGTACTCAATCTTAAGGTTGAATAAATAAACAAAGTGAGCCAAGAGTGTAGTGTAATCACGCAAGCCCAGTTAAAAAGGTGATTAATTTTAAATGTGTGTGTCGGCTCATAATTGCTATTCTTTTATTTAACCACAAGATGAACTCTATTTTGAAACTTGGGAAAATACATTTTTTGTTCATGTCATTTGCTTAAGTGTTTAATATTTTTGACATCTTGTTTATTTCTGTGTAATAAATATTTCCTCAATATTATGTTGTGGTCTGCCTCATTTATACCTTTAGTTTTCCTTGACTTGTCCAGTGTAATAAATATGTTCTCCTTCACAAATCCAGGGTGTAATTTAAGTTAGATATTATTTTTATTGGAGTACAGACTTAGCACATCAGGGATCCACTGACTAGTTTGGGGCAATTACCGATGTGGTATAATAAGGGGACATTATGGAGTAAAGTGTCTTGGATCACACTTTCCAGGTGTACTAGATGATCGCAAACCACACTGGTATTCAAAGAAAAGATCTCTCTTCTCCAGACACTGTACCAGTAGCAGATTTATCATCCTCTCAAAAATTTTACACAGGTAATTTGTAAGGCAAATTGGTCAGTAACTCCCTGTATGCTTACCACATTTAAGATTCAGGACTATTATTCCCTCTTGTTACTGTGCTGAAACTCATCCTTCAACCAGACCTCGATGATCACCTTAGGAGGATAGCATAAGCAATTATGGATATTATACTGTCCGGGGTCACTGTCCTTGAAAAGCTCCAAGGTACTATGGAGTTACCACTCGATAATGGACACGTAATCATCTGAAGCATGAGTGGCAAAACATAGATTACTGTATTTACGCAAATAATTCCCGTACCCTAATTTTAGGAACGTTCATTTTGAAGAAAATGAAATTAACTAAAATTCCTTCCATCAAAAGAGTAACATAAGCATAAACAAACATTTCATATCACTCCGCAGGGTCCACATGGTCTTTACGCAAATAGGAACGTGTAAATTTACGGATGCAACTGCTTTGCTTAAACATATCTGAGGTGATAGAAATACATTTTCACTGTTATAAAAAATATGCCATGAAAAGTAGTAAGCCTAAGTATTTCATTAATCTGAACTTGCAATAAGCTCGATTCCCTGTAGATCGGAAGATTCGTTGTCTCTTGCATCACAAGGATCCCCTCTTGAATTATTTACAAATTCGTCACACTCAACGTCTAAAACACTTTTCAAACGTGGTCTCTTTTTACTCCGATATTAACACGACTGATGGTGGATAATACTTTTCGTGCAATGTAAACACTTGAAAGAGACAAAATGGCAAACTCCCATGTTAGTTTTGCGATACAGTAAAACTCTATCAATTCGAAGTTGTTGGGACGCAAAAATCGGACTTTGTATCACATGATTTCTAATTAACCGCCAACTCGTACTTCAGAAATGCCCAAACCTTGCTGCATCATTAACTATTCTAAGACCCGTTACTGCAGGGAATTAACATTGTTTCACAGTTTAAACCTTTCAAATATCATGGAAAGAACTATTTCCGAAATGTATCTAACAAGGTGCATTTACATTATTCAAATAATGCACTTGGATAAATCACTGACAAACATAACCTCATGCAATGAAAGAAAAATAACACGATTCAAAGATGAAGACAAATTATGCTGGCTCCTCTGTGCAAAGTGCTTTATTTTTTGGATTACTGTACTGTTTGCATTTTTAGATGCCTTGTACTTGCACGGAACCAGATTCCCTTAAAACTTCACGGTTCATCGAACTTTCCTGTGACGAGTGGAGGAATTCTTTCGCTTCCGTCTGCATTGCAACATAGTACAGTGACCCCATCTCCTTTAAAAATTTCTGTTAGGGCTAGGCATAAAAAACAATGCAGTTTCATTGGCGTAGAGAATACTGTTGGGTGCGTACGAATTGATTATAATTAATAATAATAAATAATGTTATTTGTTTTACGTCCCACTAACTACTTTTTAAGGTCTTCGGAGACGCCGAGGTGCCAGAATTTAGTACCGCAGGAGTTCTTTTACGTGCCAATAAATCTACCAACACGGGGCTGTCGTATTTGAGCACCTTCAAATACCACCGGACTGAGCCAGGATCGAACCTGCCAAGTTGGGGTTGGAAGGCCAGCGCCTTAACCGTCTGAGCCACTCAGCCCGGCTTGATTATAATTAAGAGCCACGCTTTTTCGCCAACTGTCGGCATCGCCAGTGTTTGCGAATTCTGCTTCTCCACACACTGCCTGTTACGTGATATTGCGGCATTCCTTAAAATGCTGAATACAAAAGAATTACAATTTCATTTGAACTTAGCAACTATGAAACACACTGTAGACTCACCGAAGTGAAAGCAGTGGCGGTGGGCTCTTAGGAGCACATGAATATCCAATTTTAATGCATATTCACGCATTCATGGATAATTCAAAATGGTTTCCTTTGTTTTGACCTGATTTCATCAATCGATTACAAGCATTTGACTTATATCGATGCCGTTACACTGACAGTTGTTCGTTTTGACTGACAATGCAGGAAGCACACTGGCGGTTGTGCTATGAGCCTCAAGACTATACACATGCGCATGCCGATGATGTCATGCTTTATACACGGTAAGGTACGTGTCTTTTCATCTAAACCACACTCAAACCAGAGATAGTATTACAGTTAACCACAAGGGTCCGCCATCTCCCCTGTTACTGCTGGCCACAGCTCCCAGAAGTTACTATTGCATTACATCGCCAAAGAAGTTTGTTTTACATTATGGGTGGAGAATAGTTTCCAGTAAAATTAATTTGAATACTGATAAATATGGTACCAATACGCATTATTTATATGCTTGTTGTCATACCTAAGTGAACTTCGTGCTATGTAAAACCAAGAATAGTGTTTGCATCGTTTAATATTTGCTACAGTAGCCTACAGCATTGTAGCAAAGCTGCTGTGAGTTTTACTTTCACCGAGATGAGTAGCTTTGGC
This sequence comes from Anabrus simplex, assembly GCF_040414725.1. Classification (NCBI taxonomy): domain Eukaryota; kingdom Metazoa; phylum Arthropoda; class Insecta; order Orthoptera; family Tettigoniidae; genus Anabrus; species Anabrus simplex. The sequence goes on along the minus strand of NC_090265.1, from coordinate 1,108,633,383 downwards.
TAACAGTGGTCACAACTATAATGCGACTTTTCAGATCTACATTCGGGAGGCGGTGGGGTTGGTCTCCTCCTGTCCGCTGACCTGAGAAAGGTTTTCCGTGGTTTTCAATTCTCCTCTCTTAAGAGAATGATGAAATACATCAACAGTTCCTTTTCTAGGCCACAGTTGCTCCTCTCGCCTCAAATCACCGTAGAACATCTCCTAGAGGATGTCACTCTCCAGGAGGCCCACCATCAAGGTACGGAATGAAAACATTTTAGCAGTACAAATAATAATAATAATAATAATAATAATAATAATAATAATAATAATAATAATAATAATAACAATAACAACAACGATGATGTTATTGTTTTTACGTCCCACTAACCACTTTTACAATTTTCGGAGAAGCAGAACTGTCAGAATATAGTCCCGCAGGAGTTCTTTTATGTGCCAGCCAATCTACCAAACAAGGCTGACATATTTGAGCATCTTCAAATACTACCAGACTGAGCCAGCATTGAACCTGCCAAGTCAGAAGGCCAGTGCTTCAACCGTCTGAGCTACTCAGCCAGGCAGTCGTAATTTTAGTTTTGTTGTACACTGGCAGATTAATCTTGGAAAAATGCATACTTGGTTGTAGGGGTTGTACCATATTATGAGAGAACAAGGAACCGTACAAGGAACTTTAAGTAAAATGAAGTTGTTTTGTACTGATTAGCATTCTACTTTGGTACATTTGAGGCGTGAACAAAAAAGTTGCTGTGAACCCCCTGAAAATGTTGTCGCGAGCCGCCACTGAGTGAAAGTGCAGAGAGCTACCCCCTGCACGTTCCGGAAGATGCATTCTAATGTGACACAGAGAAATTTTGAATATAAAATACCCTGTAAAATACTATTTTTTAAAATGTAAAGGTAGTTTTAAATTAAAAGTCTGAATTGTTTTCCATTTAAATATGACAAATGGAGGCAGTTTTCTTCCATCTGCAGTTACACAAAGCATAACTGTACACCCAACATCGAAAACTGGGTGAGCAGAAGCGTGTTGCCAACCTTGACACAATTAAAACCCGCACCCCAATTTCATGCCTGAATTTTTTAAAAAAAATATGCGGGGAATATTCACGTAAATACAGTATTTTGTTATGCCTCGCCCCTCAGGATAATAAATACCACAGCATAGTTCCTGGAACCAGAAATAACTACTAAATGTGAAGATAGACTGTTAGCAATTGAGGGAGGATGTGTGACGATATCGCCTGCAATGGAAATTCCTGGTATCAAGATGGATAAATACATACCAGAAATACATTGCAATTTTGTCCACACTTCAGATGGAGTACCAACAACTGAATGTTCCCATGAAGCTTTTCTACTCTGTCAAATATGTACCAGTTACTGATTTATCAGCGTTTCAAAAACTTTAGCACAGAGTTTAAATGAATAAATTGACCATAGTACGCTACCTACAGGAGAGCTTATGAGTGTGACAAGTCTCTTATAGCTGCTGCCATATCTTCCTTCTACCATACATTGAATTTATGACTAGCAGTCCCAGATAAAGATGGAAAGGACTCCTTGGCAGCAGCGAGAATGATGCTGGTGACATATTTCATTTCGGCATCTACACTTTGGCTACTGGAACTGTTAAAGACAATAAATAATGTGAACTTTGGTCTTTTCGCATTCTTCAGAACCCATTGTGGAGGAGCTTCAATAGATGTCTGTTTCAACAAAGTAATAATACTAAAATGGTCAATGTCACAGAGGCTGTCATGTCCATCCCACTGAAATAGTGGAAAAAACATACAGCTGCACAGAATCAAGTCTATGCTAAAGAAGGTTCCACGCACTATACTAAAGTGAGTTGGTTCCCCTGTATTCAGTGGACGCAAGTCCAGCACTCAAATCAATTTCTCCAATCTGGCAAATATTGAGAGAGGCCAGTAAGGGTTGCAGGACACCAGCTCCCTGAAGACATCCAGAGGTTGCTCCTGGTTGTCCTTTTGACTTCCAGAGATACCACTTTACAGAGGATACTGATGGTCTGGTAAAATGTGAAATAATATAATACCGATTAACTGCCTTATTACTGTACTCTTTCTAAAGTGATGAAAAAAGAAGAAATGAGGTGCTGGTGCGTGAGTGATGACATTAAGCAGGATGGAACTAGTCATCTGCTGCAGCCTTGCAGTAGAAACCTGTATGAGTGTATGAAGTGCAATACTCAACTATGGATCCCATGTTTTGTATCTTTCTATACAACCTGAGCAATGTCTCAGGAATTGTCTTTGGCTTCTTATAACTAACTGCTAGAATTTTCTGTTCAAAAATGCTTGCTTTTTTAAATGAGAGGAAAAGTACATATTCTTAGCCACAGTGGTATGTATTCTGCATTTTGAATGCTTGTGCTCCTTGGCATGTATACTGGCCTCAGCCATAACCTCCACTCGCCAAGCGTTGTAGTCACAGAGATATGCATTCCATATTTAGAATGCTTTTACCCCACGGCATGTATACTGGCCTCAATCATATCATTTCCACTCGCTGATCTTTGGTGTTAAGAGTAAACAGAGGGGCTGAGTAAGCTATTGTAATAGTAGGAAAGTCGCTAATCTCCAAGATATTTCCAGAGAGGATAGGAAAATGTCATGTTTAAAATTTTCTTTCATGGTACAAAAAGCAAACAAGCAAGTTTGTAGTTCTAAGTAACGATTGTATCGTGATCATAGCCACGGGACCTCCAGTTTTAAGAGGAATTTGACTCTTCATTTCAAAAACTGCGCAGGCATTGTCCAGAATTTGAAACACAGCCACCTTGGTGAGAAGCCATTGATGATGTCACTGTTGCTTCATGATGGGCTTGGTGCATTACGGAAAATAGCTCCGTGCACTTGTGTCTGACGATTTTCTAGTAAATTGTAGTGATATTGGCAGTGATAAAAAATAAACAAACAGATTGCACATGTAACTATTAGTAAGATGAGTTCATCCATGAAAATACTAAAGGAGTCTAAATTATCACTTAAAAAAGGAGGGACAGAAAGGAAAATACTGCTCATATTCTCTGAAAACCGTAAAAGTAGTTAGTGGGGCATAAAGCAAATAACATTATTACTGTTCATGCTCTCTTTAATAATAATACATTTTAAAAATAACAAACATAAATCTGTGCAAACCAAAGTAGGTCCAAGTTCTAAGAAAGAAGAAAATGTACATAAGAATGAACTCGTCAATTAAAATGTAAATATGTTGTCTTTCTAGCAGATGTCATGTCTAAGATCTTACTTCAAAGCAACTATAGTTTTATTTGTTGGACAACTTTTATGATTGCACTTTAATCTTGTGATTCCAATTTAACAGCAAGCAAAGAAAATTTTGTTACAAGAAAAATTCACCTAGTCCTCTAGGCGGCTTCTGCTTCACTAATCAAGTGAAACTACGGACATATACTGGAGGCCTTCTCCTATAAAAATGGAATACAATTTTGATTTTATAATTTTTATCTACCTATGAAAGATCCATTCATAAATAAAACAGCCAATTTTGGAGTTTGTGACTTCTGCCAGAACAACGAATATATCAAACTGATTTTAACAGTGGAGATTGCACTATAATAGAAAAAACACAGCGAGGTAAAATGAAATAATCATGACTACTAATAAGATCAACCAATCTCTTTCATTTTAAGACTTCAGTGTTACAAAAGATATAATAAAATCAATAAAGAGAAAAAGGTCTTTTACTAAAAACTAATCAATTTTATGAAGAGCACTGTTGGTATTTTAAACACGAGGAACTGACAGTAACCTGAGAAGAGTGTGTGTGTGTGTGTCTAGTTATAACTTAAATCTTCTAAGCATTAGGAAATAATATTGGTAATGATATGGGAGGATTAACAGTTGGACTGAATTAATAAACAAAATCTTTGGTGTAAATTTAGACAGTATACTTCCCTTATAACAAAAAATTATTGGTATATAATTGCATGTGAACTACTGTACTAGAAAGCCATCACACTCAAGTATACGAGAAATATTCATGTCAAAATGTGCCCCACACACACTTCTCATATGGCTATGAATACAAAGTTTTGTTTTGACAAAAAATAAATACAGTTAAGCAAGCCACACAGCTACAATTACTGAAATAAACACAACACATTTTTTATTAAATCTGAGGAACTAAGTAATTTCTGATCCATGACCAAGGGACAGCCAAAATGAAACTTGTTTAACAAACTGAGATTACTTAAAAAATAAGCATTATTATTTGAAAATGATAGCTTAAATAGTTGCGTCGTCATTCTGAAGACCAGAAAGAAAGTTGCTGCCAATATGCTGCATCTTCTCAAGTCTCCAGAACATTCTGAATGGCACAATCCAGTCATCTCGAGGGCAACATCACTGGACTAAGTGTAAGTCATTTTCATCCAGAATATACAGTTATATTTACGAGAAGTAATGCCTATTATTATATTTAACTATGTACATATATATCACTTTGATGAACAAATCTTTACTGATGTACACTATTTCCTGAGAAAGAATATATATACATAATATCTTACATAAATTCTTTTTCTATAGAATTGTTCACGTAAAAAAATATATAAAACAACAATATCACAGATCTCGTGGTTCAGTCCATTTATTGTTGAAGAAACTGATCTGTAACAAAAATAAAAATAAAAAAATGAATATTTATAACATATAATATTATAGAGGGCTATAGTAAGATTGGGGGGAAAGGAAATAACACACTCCCCAATGTCTTCTATACTTGAATTTTACAGGAAAACTCATTGAACTGTCAACTTCTAAATCCAACAAAATAAAACAATTAGCAAGCAAAATTAAAAAAGGAATCATCCATGACAAACAAATTAACATTTATTGTTTATACTTTTCTTATACTATTACATTCCTGAATAAAATAACACCATATTCTCTACAAGTTTTATGGTAAACTAGTTATTTTGCTGTATTCAGTAACTAATTTTTGGAACTGGAACACAAGATGATGTGGGTCTGTTACAAACATTACTGTCAGAAGATAGTTTTGTATGATGTTTTAGTATAAAGCGTGTGATTTTAACCGTGTCTGTTCTCCGAGACTGAGCAACTAGCTACACAGTTTGTGTCATGTATCTATCAGCTTGCATTGAAGAGATAGTGGGTTCAAACCTCACTGTCGGTAGCCGCGATGATGATTTTCTGCGGTTTCCTATTTTATTGCAACCAATGGCCATACAGATGTAAGATCATGTTACAATAGGTAATATAGAGTAAACTGCATTTTTTAATATTTAGTCTGTTTTATGCCTTACAGAAATCTGTTGGTGAGGTTCCTCTGTTTTTGCACCACATTACATGGTATTGGTCGCAATTTGACCCATATAGCTTGCCCTTGCACTTGTTTTCTGGGTTATGGTATTTCTTTGTTGTGCATATTCGGTGGTGAAACCCATCAACCGTTACTCTCGTCATGATGTGTAGTAGGTCGTATCTGGCTTCAGTCCAGTCTCTGTAGATCATTGCATCCATGGTGAAGAACTCCAGCCATACCTCGTTTCTTCTTGGCGAGTTCTCTTAGTAGATCTTTGTAGGCTTCGGTGGCTGGGAGGAGCAAGTCTAGGTGAAGTTCTTCTATGAAGAACTGTTCCTTTGTTAGCATGTAGGTGAGGTGTGAGGATGTGTACTTTGATAGAGAACTCTTTTCAGGAAGTGAGCTTTGACATTTTCTATGTCTTCCAGATTTTTCTTGTTTAGGTTCTTCCATATTACCTCTAATCTTTAGTTCATAGGTGGAATATGGTCATCGCCATCTCCAAAGATAATTTTTCAAATTCTTTATCCTATTTGCTGCCATTCTGGCTGTTAAGGCACGTTCTCTGATGTGTAGGTCGTATGTGTCCCCTCAGCTTTGCAGCGCGATTCCTAGGTATTTGAAGTTTGATACGTTTTGCAGTGAATTTCCTTTATACAGTAAGTAGTCTTTTGCTGCCAGTTTTCCACCCCTTCTAAATGTCATTTTCACTGTCTTCAGCTCACTTAGATTCAAGTTGTTTTCTCGGCCCATCCTATGAGTTTGTTGATGGCTTCTTGGGCATTTTAAAGTTCTTGAGATATGATTACCATGTCGTCTGCGTAGGTGCATATTTTGACATTTTCTGTTGCTATTTCTTCTGGTACTGCTGCAGTGGCTATTATGAAAAGCAGGGGCTTAAAGGGTCACCTTGAAGGACACTGTTCGTCTGCAGCTCTTGAGACTCTGTCGTCTATTTCTACTTGGTTTCTGGATAAGATGCTTTGTACGAGTCTGGTTTCTCGATTTCCTGCTGTGATTTCAATTCTTCTTCTTATCAATTGCCTATTTGCCTTGGTGTAATGTATGAAGATGGCATGCAGTTTTCCTCTTGGGTGTTCTAAAGCTGTTTCGATGTCATCTTGTATGCATTTCACTGCCTGAATTGTCAATTTCCCTTTTATGAAGCCAAATCTCTCTGTAAGTAGGCTTGTTAGTATTTTAAGGGCTGTGCAGTCCAGGGCAATCGCCCTGTAGGAGTTCGGGTCCCTTGTGTCTCCTTTGCCCTTATAGAGCACTTTAAGTATTGCTACTCTCCATTTGTTTGGAATGTTGCCTTGCTTCAGGCATTTATTGAAGAGCTCCATCCAGGTGTCTGCGAGAGCATGCACTGTTTCCTTTATATGCTCGAAAACAATACTGTCTGGGCTGCATGCTTTGTTGTTCTTTCAGTTTGCGATTTGCCTCCGTACTTCTCCGCAGAAAGGATGGGATTCCTCTACTTCTCCCTCCCCACTTGGGATTTCTGGGTGTGTTTCTTTGGCCTGGAGTACTTCTTTAAAATGTTCTTCCCATGTGTTAATTGGGAGGTCTCTTGGAAAATAGGGTTGCATTGGTGAGGCCACTTGCACCATTTCTCCTCTGCTTGTTCAATAAGTATTTTCTCCTCTTTTGCCGTGTATAACTTTTTGTATTTTTCCAGTGTTTGTTTGTAGGCTCTCCTGGTGTTGTTGTACTCCATTAGGTCTTCATGCGTTTTTGTTTGTCTAAACTTGTGAAGGGTAGTGATCGCGATTCTCCTTTCTGCGTAGCACTCCTGTTTGAACCATGGCTTGGCTTTTTTCTGTTTCCATTCTTTCTTGACCATTGCCTGTTTTATATGTCCTTCGATTGTGTCAAGTGCTTCATTTATTTTCCCTTCTGGTATTCAATGCTTTTCTTGCTGCTTCTGTGTTTAGTTTGTCCTTGTTGATTTCCCTTGACGGTTTGTTTGTTTGTTTGTTTTCTAGAGGTGTTTCTTTGTTGCGGGTCTTTTACATATATGACGGTGCACATCAGTATATGTTTCCTCACTGGGATGTGTGTTCTTATCTCCTAGTGGGTCTTGTCACTGTTTGTGAACACGAGGTCAATTATACTAACCCCATTTGGTCCGAGATGTGTGTATTCTTCCCATTTGTTTACCAGAGTTGGTCTTCCTTTTTCGATGTAGCTGATTACAGTTTTTGTTTTCCGTGTGAGAAAACACGTTGTCCATCTTGCTTAAGGCCTGGTTGATCTCCTCTTGGATTTCTTCTGCCTTGTATTCTGGCTGGAAGTAGGCATTTAGTACTGTGGAGGTGTTGGTCTTTACTAATAGTATGCTTTTTGTGTTTTGCAAAATCTCGAACGGTGCTAACCTTGGTTTTATTAACACTGTTATTCCTCCTTTTGGCCTGCCTCTTTACTCCTGGCTTGCATACAAGTGTGCTGCGTAGAAGTTATCTGTGCTCCATTAGGTTGTTGGGAATGTTTCTGCGAGTGTTACTATGTTGTATTCTTCAACGATATCTTCCGGTATCATGCTGATTGCATTTCTTAGGCCTTCTATATTCCATACTAGTGTATTTGGTTCCAATTTCCTTTTCCTGGTTCTTACAGTGCAGCATTTGTGCTTTGCCTTGAGAAATGAACTGGTCGTACAATCGCTCCTTTGGGCCAGAAACTTGGGTCTTCAGCGATCTTGTAGTGTTTAAACACTATTCCAATTCTGTATGCCTTGTTTCTTCCCATGACTGTTAACTCTTCCACTTCTATATCACCGTCAAGAACGTTTTTCAGTAGGTGTTCTTCTACCATCTCTGGTGTGGTCAATTTGTGTAGCTTTCCTATATAGAGCCACCTCTTTTCTCGGCCGCCTGTAGATTTTTCCTCTAGTCGTTTGTTTTGTCCCGACTGTTGTGTTTCTTGGGTGTCCTCTTCTTACCACTTGTGTGAATGTTTCCTTTCTCTCCTCTTCTTCATGTGTCTGGTCTGGTGTATAGTTTGTTTCACCTGTTGTGTGTTCCGGTCGCTCTAGTGAGGTTTGCTCCTTTATTTTTAACTCATCTTTTATCATCCGTTTTACATCTTTAAGTAAATGTAGCATATTTTCTTGTTTTTCTAGTTGCTTTACGTCGCACCGACACAGACAGGTCTTATTGCAACGACGGAATAGGAAAAGCCTAGGAGTTGGAAGGAAGCGGCCATGGCCTTAATTAAAGTACAGCCCCGGCATTTGCCTGGTGTGAAAATGGGAAACCACGGAAAACCATCTTCAGGGCTGCCGACAGTGGGATTCGAACCCACTATCTCCCGGATGCAAGCTCACAGCCGCGTGCTACTGACCGCACGGCCAACTTGCCCGGTAAATGTAGTATCTGTTCACTTACCATTCCTATAATGCTCTCTTCTATGACGTAATTTGTGTGTAATGGTTTTGCCATTGTCACACCATGCAAATGCTGGGGATGTACCTTGATTAAGGCCACGGCTGCTTTCTTCCCACTCCTAAGCCTTTCCTATCCCATCGTCGCCACAAGACCTATCTGTGTCGGTGCGACGTAAAGCAAGTTAAGGAGAAAACATGCTGACACTGTACAACACGGAGTGTTGAATGGAATGGACTTTTTCTGTTCTTTAAAACTCATATATAATCTTGGGATCTGGAGGCTGACACACTACCACTATGATGCAGAAACAATCTAAATTGTATGCAGTTACATGATAAAAATTATATCTTTTAACTTTCTAACAATAAGTACCAAATATGAAAGATGCAAACATTTGCTACAATTTTTACAGTAAACATGCTATTTCACAAGAGCACTTTTAACTGATTATATCTGGCTGTCTTCAGCAACTGAACACTGGATATGATGGATCTATTACCAAGATTACTGTTAGGATAGTTTTTAATGATGTGTTAGTATAAAGTGTGTGATTTTAATTGTCTGTTCTCTGAGAATATTATGGATATAGGCTATACTTATATTTACTCACATACAAGACCTTACCCCTAATTTTTTGAAGAGTAAAAAGGAAAGAAAAAGGAAGAGGTGAAAAGAAAAGGGCTTACATACTGGACCCTATTAAAAGAAAAACAGCTAACCAGTGAAGAAGAATCACAAGCCTTATGAACCATGTTCTCAAAATCTTCGTAAAACGAATAAATGAAAGAATATACAGCAAATGTGAATCATAACCCAGTTTGGATTCCATAATGGGTTTGGCACCAGAGAGGCACTTCTGGGGATGCAGGTTTTGGTGCAAAGATGTGTAGATCTGTCTATGGATGAACATGCTTGTTTTATCATTACGAAAAAGGTTTCGACCATGGGAAACATGAAATATTGCTGTATATCCGACATGATACTGGCCTGGATAGTAGAGATATCTGAATTATTGCAAACCGGTATTGGAATCAAACTGCACAAACACCTGTGCTATTTACATAAACCAAGGAGCGAGACAAGGCTGTGTTCTATCTCTACTTCTCTTCAATGTCTATTACGAAAGGATATTTTCTGAAGCACTGGAAGGAAAACAGGACAGCATCATTGTTCAAGGGATCACAATAAATAATCTGCGATATGGAAATTATACTGTTCTGCTTCCAACAAATGCTGAAGATCTACAAACATTACTGAACCATGTGGTCGAACACAGTGCTGCAGCAGGTCTGCATTTAAACATGAAAAAAGACCAAAGTAATGTTCATAAGCAAACATGTATTCAATGTGTTAACTTGACAGTAGCTGGCACATCACTGAAGCAAGTCCAATCCTTTAAGTATCTTGACTGTGTACTTGATCACAGCTGGAATAATGCTGTTGAAATTAGGTCCCGGATTGAATAAGCTAACTCCTCCATAACAGGAACTTTAAGTATACATTTTAAAGTTTACAAATTTTTGGTTTGTTTAATGAAATTGTACCTAACAGTTTTATTTCTGCCTAAAATATGTATGTCACCAGAGTTTGCTAGGGATGAATAGTAGTACAGTGACTTAGGATAGTAATTATAATAAGTATTGGAGTCGTCCTAGCAGTGGCTGGAGGACTGGCAACAATAGGCTGAATGTTGGCGTATGTCATTTAACTCGGTGACCGCCGAGTCCAGGGCTTCACAAGAAGTTACAATGAGCTTGTGGATTACGGTGCATTAACATTCACAGCAAAATATTTCAAAAGTAGTTTTATTTCACAAGTGATACGGGAATTTTCTATTTTTTCAATTTTATCACTGTTTAAAAAAGCCAAAAATTAAAGCAGGAGATAAAATATATCAAAATTCTGCATATAAAGGCTTCTTCTAGTGGCACTGACATGATTACTACTGGAAATGAAAAAAAATACCTGCAGATGATGAAATAAGGATGAGTGCTCACAGTACTTTAGTTGAAACGGCTGACATTTCCACTATCCCAAATGATGATGAGATTGTCACAGGAAAACAGGTAGGCCGAATCAAACAGGTGCTATGTTTTCTAGCGAATAACATTTCAATTAGGGCTAAGCGGCTAGTCAATAATGAGCATAAAACTGAGTAATAAAGTTACTTAAATGTAGTTTTTGAAAGATCCATGTTCTAAATGACACATGACAAAAACAGGGGAATATACAGTTGGTAGCGGAGGCTTGCATGACTTTTAATGCTTAATACATCTTCCATATTTACAATAATCTAATATAATAGGAACTCCTTAAATTCTTTGAAGAATTGCCCTTCATATTTTTTAATTATGAAAATGTTCAATGTTGAATGCTTAATGCAATTGTGGGGAACACGGAAGGAGCCACCCCGAAGAGGCATTCGGGCGTTCTCTGGGCAAAGGTGGTATTCCACCTGATTCTTTCATGAAGGCGCTGCTACACAGCAACAAGCAGATGATAGCAAGTACTATGTGCGCTAATAGTCCCTTTCAGGACCAACCAGAACACTTGTCGATCAGACTTGGTAACAATCTCTGCATTTGTCACTTAAATATCGAATCAATATCACCACCAAAGAGACAGTATCTGTCTTGTCTTATGCTGGAGAACAACATGGATTTGATTGCACTACAGGGAACACACACTAGTGACAGTGAAGATCTCTTCAGAAGAGGAAAATAGATGGTTACAAATTGCTGGGGCAATCAATGATGAATGTTGTGGGGTTGCAACTTACATCAGATCCCAGTTAACTGATTTTTAAGTTTTTTGAAGACATCTCAACAGATATCTTTGTCCTGGCAGTGGAAATTTCAGGCATTACTGTTGTGAATGTCTATAAACCATCAGGAGTCAGTTGGTCCAGCCCTTCATTAAAAGTTTTTGATCACCCTGTTTTGTACCTCGGAGATTCCAATAGTCACAGCCCAGCTTGGGATACGAAGTCGAAGATGACAATGGGTCCAACCTTATTAGCTGGATTGAAGTAAACTTCCTACAACTCGTTCACAATGCTAAACATCCTGGCACATTCTGTTCTGGCAGATGGCAAAAGGATTATTCTCCTGACCTGTGCAGACGTGCCAAGTCTACCGATTTGAGCGAGACAATCCCGATTTTTCATCATTCCTCCCGTCCGACTCGTTGGCTGAATGGTCAGCGTACTGGCCTTCAGTTCAGAGGGTCCCGGGTTTGATTCCCGGCTGGGTTAGGGATTTTAACCTTCATTGTTTAATTCCAGTGGCCGGGAGGCTGGGTGTTTGTGCTGTTCTCAACATCCCTGCAACTCACACACCCCACATAACACTATCCTCCACCACAATAACACGCAGTTACCTACACATGGCAGATGCCGCCCACTCTCATCGGAGGGTCTGCCTTACAAGGGCTGCACTCGGCTAGAAATAGCCACACAAAATTATCATTATCGTTCCTCCCGATCGCCGCGACCGATCTCCCGATTTTCAGAGCAATATCCGTAATTTACGTATTATTCTAAAATATTATGTTATCTATAGCTGATGATGCTCACTAAGATCGAGCGAAACATGTCCTACTTGTAATTAAATGGTTTTATCCTAAATATAAAGGACTATTGTGTATTGGAAAGGTGGTTGTATTAATATAATAACTTCTTATTCTAAACTCCCAATATATCGATCGATATAACTATCGATATATGGCTGAGTATGGCTGGTCAATAGTAGTTCTAATAATGATACCAGATGGCAGTCTGGGGCAAGAATGGCCAGTCATGTGCTCCTCTTTGGTCTATAATACAGTCATTCTCTTTGCAAGCGAGTAACATTCTCTTTGGAGTAACCTAACCTCAGAAGTGCTCGTGTTGTGTCTTAATATTTGTTTTGGCCAAAATGTCAAAAAAGAAATAAGATGCAATGTTTAAAAGTGCTTATAGGGAAGAGTCTCCGTGTTTGAGTGAATCCAGAAAGGGACCAATGTTCACATTCTGTACTACGTGTAGGTGTGATTTTTCATTGCACATGGCAGAAAATGCGATATACTCGAGCATGTGCAAACGAAAAAAACATAAGGAGAATGTCCAGCGTGTAGAAAGAAACCAGAAACTGAACTTTTCATGTAAAAACCACGATGTAAATCCTGTAACGAATGCCGAGGCGTTATTTACATCATTTATAGTAGAACATAACCTGTCTGTAAATTGTGCCGATCACGCGGGACCTTTGTTTCGCAAAATGTTTCCTGATTCGGAAATTGCTAAACGATATGGGTGTGCTAGAACGAAAACAGCGGCTATCACTACAGAAATGTGTATGGAAGAAAGGGCGTAAATTGTATCACATTTGTAGACGAATGCATTTTCTGTTGCTATTGATGGTAGCAATAAAAGCGACTTGAAAATATATCCCATTGTTGTAACATTTTTTAGGCCCGAACTCAATGAAATTCAGAGTTGTCTACTCTCTGTGCCTAATTTAGAAGGGGATGCTACCGTAGCTAACATTGCCAGTCTTTTGCTCTCAACTTTTCGGGAAGTCTGCATTCCATTAAAACACTGCCTAGCTCTTGGTGCTGATAATGCTCCAGTAATGGGAGGATAAGAGAATGGTGTGGCAGGATGTTTGAAACAGGAAAATAGTAACGTAATCATCGTAGGCTGCTCTTGTCACCTAATTCATCTTGCTGGTGAGATGGGTGTGGCGTGCTTGCCCGTAAATGTAGATGAAAGTATAATTGATATATTTTATTATCTGGAAAGCAGTGCAAAGAGGAAAGAGAAGTTCAGAGAATTTCAGACTTTACACAACACAGAGATCAGGAAAGTTCTGAAGCATGTGCCTACTCGATGGTTATCACCAAGAAGGTGTTTAGACAGGATATTGCTGCAGTGGTACCCTCTAGTTATTTTATTCAGGGGCAAAATTGTGAGTAAGGATTCTCAGATCAGAACTTTGAAGACTTACAAAATTCCTAAACACAGTTTAAGTGCAGATGCGTCTTGTTTGTCTGGAAAGGTGAAGGAATACCATTACGTTTCACCTCACTCCTCTGTTAAAAGGAAAACCCAGTGATCAGTTTCACTAAAAAAAGAAATGAAACTACTGATGACACTAAGAGCCATGCATTGTCATGTGAAGAACGACTGTTCATGTTCCTTTAATCAAATTTACATAAATCTTCTTGCCTTTTTCTCTCAAGTTTTATGGATATTTTTGAGAATACAAACGTAGCTCTTCAGTCAAGTATACCGCACATCCACTTTTTGAGGTCAGTTTTGGAGAAACTACTGAAGAATGTGATGGCAAGGTTTGTGAAACCACACATTATTAAAAGCTCCTTCTCTCCCCTTGATGTAGATTATCATACTCCAGCAAATCAAAAGGATGATTGTGATCTGATGATAGGGAACTCTGCGTTAGTTTCAGTGAACAGACTTCAAGTCTGAGGAAAAGTGCATATTCTTTAAGTCTGTTAGAAAGCGTTTCTCTTCATCGTGTGACTACATGGTACACAAATTTCCATTGAAAGATGAAGTTTTAATTAATGCAGAAGTTGCAAATATTTCTGCTGTAAGTAAGGCATCATTTTCTAGCCTTAGATTTTTCATTAACAAGTGTCCGAACACTTTGACTAGTGAAACGGAACATTTTGATAAAGAACTGATATTCTGCACTCCCAATTCTGTAACTTTCAGCTCGAAGGAACAGATCTGGCAAAAGGAAGAATTTATGTTCAATGCGCATTGGTAGGCCAAATGAAATCACCTGATGGTGTACTTAAATATGACAGACTCTCTAAGGTGATGGTTGCTATTTTGTCAATTCCATAAAGCAATGCATAATGTGAAAGGATTTTTAGCAGAGTCACAAAGACAAAAACACAGTTCAGATCCTCGCTGTCTGAACAAACTTTGAAGAAACTTTTAACCTGGAAATCAGTTCAGCAAGGCAAGTGCTTTGAGCAAAAATTTAGTTCCGAGTTTCTAAAGAAGTCGCAAGTTCCTACAGTTCAGATATGTCTGATCTTTAGTATTCACATATAAATGATGAAAAATATATCATCCCTGTTCTGCCAAAACGGCGAATGTGACAATGCTCTTCCTATCCATTATTTCCCCTAAGACTGGTCACACTGCCCAGCCACATATTGATATGCATTCTATCAGAACAATTTTCGTTGAGTTCATTTTCCTATGTACAGGTGTAGAGGAAAATGAACCTTAAATACATCACACTCTAGGAGTGGGTAAATGTCATGCAAACATACATTCCTTCAGTATGGCACATTAAAGTTAATTTTCCTTTACACACGCGCATAGGAAAATGAACTCAACGAAAACTGTTCTGATGGACCGCATAACAATATATGGCTGGAAGGCATGACCAGTCTTAAGGGAAATAATAGATAGGAAGAGCATTGCCACATTCGCCGTTTTGGCAAAACAGGGACTATATATATGTAGGCCAAATAGAATTGTTAATGTACTGAATTATAATAATTTGTAAATGTTCTGCCATCAGTGAAGTGTCGTAATACATCGCGATTCACTGCCAAATTTCTCCTGATTTCTCCTGATATGCCTGTGCATAGTGTCACAGTCAACTCCTGAGAATCAACACATGGTACAACAAAAGATCATCAGTTCCTTTCCTCACAGTCAACACAGACCAGTTATTATTCACTATGGCACTGAGATCCCTCTTGTGTCTTCAGTACCACAACCTTGTTAGAATTTTCAACTAGCAAAGTGGGATAAATTTGCAAAAGGGCTTGATAACACTGTACAGTGGATACCACCAGTTCCTGAAAGTTACAGTAGATTTGTCAACGACATAAAGGCTAATGCTAGGAAGTTCATTCCCCGGGGATATCGTAACACGTATATACCAGGATGGTCAGAAGAATGTAACCAGCACTACACCGAATATCAGAACTCTCCCAATAAAACGACAGCTGATGAGTTGCTAAGTGCTCTAAATAAATCTGGGAGAGAGAACTGGCACAGAACTACAGCAGAGAGGGACTTCACACACTCTAGTTGTAAAGCCTGGAACCTCATAAGAAAACTTGCTAGTGTCCCTCCCATGAAACACAAAGTTTGCCAACCCAAACACCATTGCCTCCAGACTGACACAAATCTCTAGAGCGAAGATAGATAAGGTACACGCAATGAGTGTTAAGAAGCAGCTAAGAATGAGAAGATCACAGTTGACATTTCATCCTGAGTATTCTTGTGACTTCAGTACTGAAGAACTGGACAAGGCTCTATCCAAGATAAAGATAAATAAAGCTGGTGGCCTGGATGAAATCTACCCTGAGTTTCTGAAGGCCATAGGCCCTGGAACCAAATATTGGCTTGTCAACTTCTTCAATGAAACTCTACGAACTGGTAAATTACCTAAGTTGTTGTTTTCTTCTTCTTTTCTTCATGGGGCCTCTAAATATTAGTTTCTAATTAGCATCAACCTCTAAGATCTTTTGCTACCATGTTTAGATGATGGTGATGCTTGTTTAAAGGGGCCTAACATCTAAGGTCATCGGCCTCTAATGGTACGAGATGGACAACATGAGATGATAAGTAAAATATTAAAATGTATCCACTGACTAGAATTTAAAATAAATGGTGATGAAAAATGATTATGAGATTAACACAATCCGTGGATCTAATTCGCAATGCCTTATTTACTAATAGAAGAATAGAAAATAGAGGTGATAATAGAATAAAGCATTGCCTGGACACTCAGATACATATACACTTAGAATTCAAGTTATGAGTTAAAATAACACATTAAAATATGCAACAGAACTAAAATACAGTCAATGGGATAAAAGTGCAGTCGACAGAAATATACTAAGCCAAGAACAATATTACACACGAGAAAACAGAACACTATCCCTCATAAAACGGATAACGAGGTCTGCAGACTGCTTGTCATCACTACCATGTTTTTCCATCATTCCCACCTAGATATACCTGCTCCCTTCACAAAGCTGCAGGTTCGGCCTTCTTGGATTTTCTCTCTCTCTTCACCTGGTAGTCCCTAGACTGGAGAGTCTGATTCTACCCAGCGCCTCACATTCGAAAAGTATGTGTTCAGCTGGTTCCTCGGCTTCATTGCGTTTTCTACATATTGTACCCGTCTAAATGGTGCCTAATTGAATTTGGGGAAGCTGGAGTAATTTTTGTTACAGAACACTGGGTTACAAGCAAGCATACATCAGCTGTTACCGTGCCGTGCCGCTGCAGGTGGACGTGTTATGTCACCAGGCTGGTGAAGGTCGCCACGTCACGCATTACGTCACTTAGCGAGCCGACCGCCGAGAGGGGAAGGATACTCTGGATAAATCTGCTTGCCGGTGTGAAGGACGAATTACGTCACAAGGAGGTCAACAGCCAATGAACATCGAGGAAGGTGCTAGTAGGTCTTGACATTATTCTAGAAAGAATTCGAGGAGAAGTCTCTAAGGAAAATCTGAAGAGAACAGTATAGTTTCTACGAGAGAATCGAATGGAACAGTCTCTGAGGAGAAGTTAAGTAAGACAGTCTTCAGGAAGAACATCGTATACTTTCAACCATCTAGCAAGAAGATAAACGTTCGCAGATATGGTTACTTTCTGCCCATTTCTTGTATGGCACAGCCACTATGTAATATGAGTGCTAATTCAACTTTTCATTAGCCTACTTCGGTATAGAGCGAACTGTTATAGCCGCATGATTCACTGGGTGGAACTTGAGAAATCACGGACAGTTCGTGCGCTCACTTAAGCCGAGTGTTGCAGTAGAAATTCATGGAGTGTCTCTTTGGATATTGTAAGGGAATTGAGCTATATAAAGCGAATATTCGAAAGGAAACCTGGCTTATAGAACGTCGAAATACTAGTAATAATGTTCCGTCAGCTTCAAGACTCACTGTAATCTTGTGAATGTGCTCGGAATTTGAAGCTTGGGGTACAACTGAAATTGATCGTACATCATTGTGCCAGTTAAGTGTCGTAAATAATTTAATAGAATACAACTTGTGTGGAACCACTTTTCTTATACAAAATTTTAGTTTCAGCTACCATTGTGAAGAGGAACCGAGAGCATGCAACGAACGAGAGGAAAATCCTGGAATTTTCTGGAACGTTGTGGGAGTGATACAACGCTGCTGTTCATAGCCGTAGTCATCATGGGTTAAGCCAAAGTGTGCACGCCAGCGCGATGACCTTGTACATCTATGAGCCTCCGTAGAGGAAGAAGAGGACGCCGACGCCCATAGTTGCATCCCGACGCCAAGGATTTCCATCGGAACCTTAAGTACCATTGTAAAATTTCTTCTCTTTCGGTAGATGAATATTAGATTGTATTCTTGCTTAGAGCAGTGTAGTTTCTTTTGGAAATGTTGTATTTAAATGGTGATGGTGGAGTATTCATGTATTCTTTAACTTATGGTTTCTACATTTTCAATCTTTGCATTTCCTTAGAACAATGTTTGTGTTTTTGATTCGAAGATAAGTAACCCCAGTTGTCAATGAGTTACATGAGGTCATGTACAGTTAAGATCCTCAAAAGGAATTATGGGGGATTAAGACCTAAAAATAATAATAATAATAATAATAATATTAAAATATGATTATAATAATCACAACGAGGAGGATAAAATTAAATATAAGAGTAAATACCAGTAAATCGAAGTCTTAATGAACTATTAGTTTATGTGATATAATTGATATCAGAAGGGATGGTCATTGACGTGTACTAGGAGCAGCTAATCGAGAAGACGTTTCTAGGAGCCATAATAGGAGGAACAAAAATAATTCATTATAATAATAATGAAAGTCGGGTACTTGACTGGTTGTTGAGAATAAAAATGTACGGCGTTATGATGGTAGATTTTACGATGAAATTGACTATATGGGACCACTAGGGTGCATGTCAGTCATAATGGTTATGGTGAATTATATTGATGATAGTGATTTATAGTGATTTGATAATATTTAGGGACTAATAGTAGTTCATTCCTTCGCTCAACAACCGATATTGTATAACATACGACTTGTTTATTATTAGCCTTTCCTGGGGCTCACAGACGCATCCTTCTGATGATGGTGGTGATAATTATCTCTTCGAGATTAACTTCGTCATCCTATGTCGTCTTGTAACAACAATCTTAGTGAATTCTTATTATGATCGATTCATGCTATAAGGGTCTTCAATAAAATTTAAGAGGAGAATATAATAATGATGATAATAATAAAATATGACAAGTTCAGCTGTATGATAAATTTGCCTATAAACAGCTGGTGTGATTGAGTTATTCGTGAATATTATTCATGTCTTTCCAGGAATGCTTATTCTTTTTTATATTTTATGTGATTTATTGGTCAACAATGTTGTTGTTGTTGATGATTACGCGTGGTGTTACGTGATGCTCTATCCATCCATAGAATACTAGTCAGATAGAAATTGTTGATATAATTTATAAAGGAATGCAATCGAGCGAGGTCTGCGAGAGGGGAGAAATGCGCCAAAGAATTTTTCAAAGAATTTCTCAAAGGAATTTGTCAAAATTGTATAAAATCTCTCAAATTATAAAACATTTCACAAAAATAATTTGAATAGAATTCCTCGAGAATAAGTTATAAAGAATTTCTCAGTGGCATGGAAAAAAAAAAATGAGTTAGGAAGGATTTTTCCAGAAATGTCAAAGTAATTTCTCAAGAGAATTTTCTCCAAGTATGCCAATACAATTTAAATAGAAAATTTGTCGCAGATGTGTTAAAGTAAAAATTATTAATGAGAATTTGTGAAGATTAAAACAGTAATAAGAAATAGTTATTTTCATGTTCAATGTGGCATTGTTTCGTTGATGTTAGTATGATGGTATCACTAATTGCACGATCAATCAATGTTACAGAGAACTGCTTCGGTTGGAGTTCATTGGAGATATTACTGAATCCCATGAAGCGACAAAGCATGTCAAGGACTTATAGTTAGTTGTAAATGAGAAGATCAAGCAATGGAATTATGTTGAAGAGATGTTAAAACATTTTTTTTTCTTTTCCTTTTGGTGCTTTGTCCAGACTGAGTTTTGTTTTTATATTTTAATAAATGATGTTATTTTGTTCTGATTTTTATTTCACATTATGTCTCCTATCCAGTCACCAACGGCCCTGTAAATAGAAATTTTCTGAAGGTCGGTCCCATAATAGCAAATCGGCCCTGCGAACAGTCCACCCTTTTGGGACTCTCGCTCCGCCGACTGAGCGACCCCGGAGAAGGGGACAATATATTGTCTCTTATTACTCCAATTCTATGTAGATGTGTTTTCAGATGGCAGTGTCCTGTCAAGAGTCCTACTACCCATCTAATTTTCTCTGCTGAGTTTCAACAGTTCTTTAGTATGCTTCTTGTTTGGTCCTTTTATCAGTTCCTTTGCAAGCCTGTATCCTGGAGTATTTTTCCAGTTCTCCATTTGTTTCTTTTATACCCATTTTCCTATGTAGCGTCGGGCTTGTCCATAGGAAATCCTGCAAACAGGTTCTGGGCCTACAAAATATGTTTCTGCCCCTTTCCTGGCCAGTTTATCTGCCTTTTAATTTCCTTCTATACCTGCATGCCCTGGTACCCATATTATTTTGACAATGTTGTACTTTGAGAGCTTCAGGAGAAGTGAATGGCAATACCAGACAATTCTGGATATTTTCCAGACTGCTTCTAGTGCCTTAATGGGCCGCTTGGCTGTCCGTAAAACTGAAAATGTTCTTATTCCTATAGTTCATTTTCAGATTTTCTTCAAGACATGTTGTGATAGCTACCCCTTCAGCTTGAAAGACTGTAGTTTTTTGCTCAGGCTCATCTGGATTGATCTCTCAGGTCTTTCCCCCGTTGATCCCTCCTCCTGTGCCATCCACAGTCTTTGAGCCATCAGTCCACCACACTATATCTTCTTTTTCAGTATTCCATTTGTTGATATCCCAGTGTTCTTTTTTTATTATCTGGGTCTGAAACGGTTTTTCAAAGTTGTACTTTGACATCATATGATCAGAAGGCAAGTGTAGAACTTCCTTTGTTATTACTCTGTTAATTTTATAGTGTCCTAGATTGGGTCTTTGTGCATTCCAGCACTCTGTGCTTATCTATATGAACTCATTCTAGCCTGTCTTTTTATGAAACTGCATAGCGATGGGATGTCTAGTAAAGTATTCACGGCTTCTGTCGGCGTAGTTCTCATAGCTCCAGTTATGGCTATGCATGCCATTCTCTGTAGGCTATCCAATCTTCTGCTGACTTTTCCTTGATTTACTTTCTGCCACCAGATGATTGCAGCATAGGCCATCAACGGTCTAATGATCACTGTGTATATCCACATTACCATTGATGGTCTTAGGCCCCATGTCTTTCCGACGGTTCTTTTACATGCATACAGCAATTTCTTGGCCCAAGTCACATTTTTATCTAACACTACACCTAGGTGCAATGCCTGTTCTTCCACACACACACACACACACACACACACACACACACACACACACACACACACACACACACACACACACACACACACACACACACACACACACACACACACACACACACACACACTCTCTCTCTCTCTCTCTCTCTCTCTCTCTCTCTCTCTCTCTCTCTCTCTTTGTCCAAATAGCTTCAGTGATCTCTTTCCCTCTAATTTTCTCCTTCTTGTAACAGGGCCAGAATTATCTTGTTTGGGTTGACTGATAGTTGTTCTTTCCGACACCAGTTCTCCACAAGGTTGAATGATCTTTGCATGAGGTCCTGGATAACGCTCATCACCTTACCTCGTACCTCAATCACTAGGTCATCTGCGTATCCTTGTGTATAGAAACCCTGTTCGTTGAGCATAGCTATGATTTTGTTCACCACAAGGTTCCACAGCAGAGCAGAAATCACTCCTCCCTGAACACAGCCTTGGGTGCCCCTAACCATCAGTGTTTCTTCAAACAGGGTTACTTTTATCTTCCTTGCGTCTAACATGGATTTAATCCATTTGACGACGGTTTTACTCACCTTGCTCTTTTCCAATGCTTTGATCATAGAGTCATATTGCTGACGGCTCCCTCTATATATCTAGAAATGCTGCATTCTAGGCTTTCCTCTGGTTTACAAACCTTACAAACCAACTGGTGGAGAGCTACTTCAGTGGATCTGCCAGGTCTATGTGCAAATTGATTTTCATGCAACTTTGAGTTCAGTTGCACTGTTCTTTTGATATATTTATCCAGAATTTTCTCCATTGCTTCAGCATGAAGGAGGTTAAACATAATGGTCTGTATGCTTTGGGTTGGGCACAATTTGCCCTTCCAGGCTTAGGTATGAATACTGCTTTAGCTTCAGACCATGATTTTGGCACGTACCCTAAAGCTAGACTAGCTCTGAAAAGGTCCGTCAGGGCACTGACGAGTATCTCCCATCCTTCTTGTAGGAGTATCAAAAATTTATTTAGATAATTTAGAATACACAAAAATCTTAAACAAACCCATATTCAATAATATCTGCTACTGGACTTGCTATGTGGATGATGTTCTGGCTATATTAAATCAAGACCTTGGAAATGTGGCCTATACCCTATCCAGTTTAAATGCCCTAGATCCACATATCAATTTTACACTAGAATCTGAATCCCAAGAGAATCTAAATTATTTAGGTTTAAGTATTACTAGACACCCCAACCAGCTATCTTATCTTTAGAAAACCAACTCGAACGGTTAGTACAACCCAAAATGATTCTCTCCATCCCCAATGCCATAAAAAAGGGGCATACTATTATGGTAAATAGAGCATTCACCATCCCCTTATTCAAAAGAGACCTTCAAAATGAACTAAATGTTATATGATCAATATCTAAATCAAACAGGTATAACGCACAATTTATCAATAAAATCATGAACACAACTAAAAGACACCAAATTTCCACTTTAACCAGACAATCACTAGACAAAAAAACTTCTGCCTTCACATTCAATAGAGTAAATATATACCAAATTACTAATATTTTCAAGAAAAAAAAAATCCAACAAATAGCTTTTAAAACAATAATAACAATTTTTCCAATTTCTATAATACACATACTATCAATCAAACTAATACATTTTCTCAATCAGGTGTCTACAAACAATAATGCAACAGCTGTAAAATTACATATGTAGGACAAACAGGACGTGGTTTTTCAGTAAGATACATGGAACATGCCAATGCTTCAAGATACAATTGTTTCTCTGCCATGGCGCACAACACATGACAGACTTGAAACATAATTTTACATCAACTGTCCAAGATTTAAGCATATTGAAAGTTGATAAGAAGGGTACCATGCTCAACATATTGGAGAACTGTTACATTTATTTAGAACAGTATTTTAACCCTAACTATAATATTAATGAAATCAAAGAAAAACCTAATATTCTGTTTGATATAAGCATTCCTATATATGCAAAGTATAAACATAAAAAGACACAAAGTCCACCAATCAGTTCATCCCCATCTACCTGCCCTCCTCACACATCTCTCCTCCAACCTCTGCCATCATAGCTATACTCCTGCTCCCTCTTAACAGTCAGTCTGGTGTTGGTGTCCATGCCAAGTGCACACAATTTGTGAGGAACATAGAGGTGAGTTTCACATAGCTGTATGTTAGTCTTAATCTTCTAGCTTTCCTTCTTATAAATCAAATGGTTCAACTATACAGATAAGGAATACCAACTCCAAGATCGACTCAAGAACACTTGGTTATTATAAGGATATTGGCATAATTCAACACCAACCACAACAGTTTTAATGTGTCATTTTAGTCTCAATTTTAAATGTGTAGTCTGACTTCATCTATGTTTTAGACTTATATTTTAAATTAAGACATACCAAATTGTATTCTTTATTGTTGGTTGTATGTAAACATGTTACCAATTAGATCATGGCTGAAGATGACCCAATGTATGTAGGTCAAAACTAGTACCAATTATATAGGACACTACATTAAGCTAATGGTACTGAACAGGTGGACCTTTCTCTACCCTTTGATAGTGATCAATTGTCAATACGGACCATAATGAATTTTAACCCTCTACTGCATACTGTTGCTACTTGGACTCTTTCCAAGTTTTGTATTAAATACTGTTGAGAAGGTAGCTACACCTCACCAACAGTATTCAAACGATGGCCTGATTAGAGTGCAAAACAAAGTTACTATATCAGAGTTCTAGGAAAAACAAATCTGGCAAAGTTTTTTTTTCTTCAGAAAACCAAGTAATCTTGTCTAAATGTTTCTCAAAGGAAAGACCATAACAGTTTGAACGTGTCACACCAAGATAATTTATTTCATTCACACAAGCTATTTGAAAATTACATAAATAGCAAGGGTAATTTACTGGTTCCAATTTTGTGAAAATGTAATTGCATTGCATTTTGAAGTATTCAAACCAAGTAGCCACTATATATATATATTTCGTATGGCATGAGGATACATTGTTACAATTTAGTTATTTACAAATATGTACAATTACACGAAAAACAGTTTCATCTATACACAAACAATATTTATACATTTATACATTTGAGCTCATCAATATCTGCATTGCTGCTAAAGCCACTTTTGACACCAGTTACTTAGAAGGTTCAAGTCAGACTGTAGCAACTCACTACTTATCACCTTCAGATTGTCAGCATAGAGAAGGCAATTACTGTGTTGTATAAATATAGTTATATCGTTTATGAACACATACATTCATTATTATTATAGACTGTTATGCCTTTCAGCGTTCAGTCTGCAAGCCTCTCTGAATTTACTAAACATCGCCACAATCCTCTATTTGCAACTAGTGCTGTGCCCTCATTTAGTTCTATACCTCTTATCTTTAAATCGTTAGAAACTGAGACTAACCATCATCGTCTTGGTCTCCCTCTACTTCTCTTACTCTCCATAACTGAGTCCATTATTCTCCTAGGTAACCTAGCCTCCTCCATTCACCTCAAATGACCCCACCACCAAAGCTGGTTTATGCATACAGCTTCATCCATCGAGTTCATTCCTAAATTAGCCTTTATCTCTGCATTCTGAGTACCCTCCTGCCATTGTTCCCACCTGTTTGTACCAGCAATCATTCTCGTTACTTTCATGTCTATTACTTTTAACTTATGAATAAGATATCCTGAGCCCACCCAGCTTTCGCTCCCGTAAAGCAAAGATCGATGTAAAGATAGTTTCGCCTGGGAGCTGACTTCCTCCTTACAGAATACTGTTGATCTCAACTGTGAGCTCACTGCATTAGCTTTACTGCACCTTGATTCCATCTCACTATATTACCTCGATAATTGTTGCAATCCTTCCTGTTCCCTTGCTTATAGATAGGTGGAATTACTGCTTTTGTCCAATCCGAAGGTACCTTACCAATACTACATGCTAATCTTACTACTCTAAGAAGCAATTTCATCCCTGCCTTCCCACTGTACTTCACCATTTCAGGTCTAATTTAATCTATTCCTGCTGTTTCATGACAATGGAATTTATTTACCATCCTTTCTACTTTCTCAAGCGTAATTTCACCAACATCATTTTCCTCCTCCCCATGAGCTTGGCTGTTTGCAACATGACCAGGAAATTTCCTTTTACGTTGAGAAGATGTTCAAAATATTCCCTCCACCTCTCCAGTGATTCCCTGGGATCTATTAGGAGTTCACCTGAATTACTCATAACAGTGTTCATTTCCTTTTTTCCCTCCCTTCCTAAGATTCTTTATTACTGTCCAGAAAGGTTTCCCTGCTGCTTGACCTAGCCTTTCCATGTTTATGGACATGAAAAAGAAAAGAGGAACCAGCAAAAAGAGCCTTTGGTGATATCGGAAGTAGGGTGGTACAGCTTTGACATCATTCATATTTTACTATGCAAACCCTGTCAGTGAGACAGCTTCTATTTCACTCCAAAGCACTTCCTCCTATTCTGTATGCTGACAGTTTGATGAGTAGAGAATCATGTTGAACGGAATCAAAGGCTTTGGAGAAGTCCGTGTAAACAACATCCACCTGTTGCCTCCTGTCCAGAGATTCTGAAATGAAGCTGAAATAATCCACCATATTGCACACGGTAGAGCGTTTCTGTACAAAACTGTGCTGAGCTACTGTATATTAATATACTGTGAAACTTGAACTGTAAATCTCCTATACATGATCTTCTTTGCCACCTTTGAAATCAGGGACAATAACATAACAGGGCTATAGTCATCAAGCACCATTTTCTCTCCTTTCTTGAACACTGGTACGATGTAACCTTTGTTTCTCTCACATGGAGAATACCCTCGAATACAGCATATTCATTATGATGCTAAGTGACCTGCACATTCGCTCAAAACTATTGTGGGTACGTCATCCGGACCAAATGATTGGAGGTATCCAAAGATGCAAGAATTTAAGATACCTCTGCTGGAGAGATCACTATCGAGGTTAGAGCCATATCACACATGGATGAAGTGGACAGATTACACTTTGTGGCAGGTGAGAGATACTTTTCAAACATATAAGCAAAACTGCCCAAGATGCTCCTTTTTTCTCCAATTCTTTACTGTCCTGAAGCATAGTAAATGGAAGGCAGAATGACCTCCGTTCGTTGCCCAAAAAATTCCAAAAGTGCTTTGGGTTGGCAGCTAATTTCGATTCCATTTAAGTCATACAGTTCCTGTACTTTTTGAGCTGAAGGCACTTAAATTCACTGTGTATGGTCGAAAATTGCACATAATCACTACCATATCGCCTGTTTTTTGAAGCTTTCTTGGCTTCTCCTTTTAATTCATCTATTACCTCTGTGTCATACCAGTATAGGTACTTCTGTGTGCTATCTGGGACGGTACAGTGTCTTTTTATTTCAGTGTGAAGGACGTCGTAAAAAAAGGGTTGAGGTCTCATTGACAGAGGGGGGATCTTCGATTAAATTCCAAGGACACAATGAAAGGAGATCTCCAATTTGAGGAAAACTGGCCTTAGTAACTTCCTCTGCAGTACGGGCCACATAACTTGTGGTAAAGATAAAGTGAATCTACAGCTGAATGGTCAGATGTAATTATCTTTTCTGTCCAAGTTTGCATAGTATTGTTCTGAGATTAGAACAAGGTCCAGGAAGTTCTTGTTAGGAAGTGACACATTCGGTTGAGTCTGAATTCACTGACAATTTCCGTAAGTCTTTGTTTTATAACAGGACAGGGATTCCAAGTCAAATGTCTGATGTTAAAGTTTCCACAAACTACAAGAATATCCTGTGGGTTTAAAAAAGCTGTGACGTTGGTCAGTGTTGTTCGTAGATGACTCATCCTAGCAGTCAATTCGTCTGTTGACAGGTAGCAGCACACTACAAACACAGCCCTTCCTGGTCTAGGGGTCGCCTTGACCACGAAACACTCCCAGTCTCCCGCTAGCTCTGGGCCGAAAACGGCCCCAGAGCAGATTTCACAGCAACCATAATCCCTCCCCCGTTTCACTTTGCTACTATGGACCTGATGTCTGTCTAGATGAAACATGTAGTAATCATTAGACAACAGTTCATTACCAACAGAATCATTCAACAAACTTTCAACTATACAAATACAATCTGTTCTGGTGTCACTGAAAGCAAGGTTAAAGTCCGTCAAAGAATTACACATTCCCTACATTTTGGTAGAAAAATTCATACCGCTGTCATGCTGGGGACCTGGGTTCAGTTGTATATCACCGGACAAAGCCAACAGAAGCAAACAAATCGTTGAACCAGATATCCAGATATCTTCAGGCTAGAGTTTGTCTCTCGCGGACTGGTTGCCTGGTTGTGAAATCACCAGATACATAGTTCCATTTAAAGCCAGCACATGGGACGAAATACAAAGCTCCAAGTCATTCACTAGAGTGGTTTTCATATTTCATGTCAAAGTCTAGCACACTGCCATCCCGGAGGCAAACTCAAACGAACATGATACTACATTTGAACACTACTAACTGACAAGAGATATGGAGTGACACCGACACACGACTACTCTCGGTTGCCATCTTGGACAACAAAGATGCAGAAAATACAATTGGTTCTTCCATAATCATCACAGGAATTCAGGCTTCCAGGAAGTCAGCAAGAGAGAATGTAAATGAAGTTAAATCTGAAGTAAGGAATGTAGCATATGTAGTTGGCCTATAACCAAGTAAAAGAAAATTCAAGTAAGAGTGGTGTGAAGAATGGTCTTGGCTGGTGTTCGATAAAACTACAGGCAGGGTTTAATGTACATCTTGTGTTTAGTTTCCAAATTCTCCAGATCAATCTTCTAAAGTAGTAAAGTTTAACAAGGCCATTTAAATGAGGAACATTTTAGAAACCCGAAAAATCTTGACAACACAGAAACTATGTGGCAGCTAGAAATACAGCTTTGTTTCCAGAAAAACACCCCTAGTTACGTATGTAAAGAAAATGGATTCTAATTATGTTTGACAATTTAAAAATCTGTTTCAATAATAATAAAAATAATAAGCCATTCATATATTTCCCTGGACATAGAAATGGGGAGAAGAACTGAGAAAGGAGTATGGCAATAGAACTATTTACAAGGAATTTATCTGTCAAATAGCTGAGGTGCTAAGAAGTGACTTAATTTATGAACTGAAAGATGAAAGTTGTGTTGCGGTACATTTATACTGCAGCTTTGCTGCTTGCACATGGATGCTCGCCCTAGTACCTTGCTGCTGGCAACAGCCAGACTACTCGCTATGGAGCTTATACCCTGCAACAGCCCCGGGCGCACGCTGCTGGCAGCTCACAGGTATAATCGAAAATTCAAGACAGCGGAACTGATAGTTAAGGCTGTTTGTATTTTGCATAATTTGATTATAGATATAGAGAGGCTGAACACTTAGACTACGAAGATGTACTTCCAAGAGCTACCCCATCGAGGAGGAACAACGCAGCTCCAGGTGAAGCTTTTGGAGTGCGGAATAAATTCAGAGATTTTTTTTAACGAGTGAGTCGCGGTTCTGTTGACGAGTGTATCTTACAATAATTTGGTAATTTGAATGTGTAATAAAATGTGTAAAATACCTCGCCTGGATTTTTCAGGGCATTTCTACTGCGGGAGCTGATTGAAGAATGAAGTTACAAATGCTTCATTTCCTACTTTAATAGTGTACTTTTGAATAATGTAAAGTAAGGGGTTATAGAGTATTTCACTTTGACTTTAGTTAGGTCTCCTAAACAAAATGTATTTACAGTTTGAAAAAATAACTGTCGAACTTTCCATGAAAAACAAAGTACTTCATATAAATCACCTGCTTGTAATGATAGAGGTCCCCTAAATAGCAAGAATAAAAGAACAAAGTTGACATAATCATTCCGCATTCTTTTGCCACTTCACTACATAGTTTGATGATGATGATGCTTGTTGTTTAAAGCGGGCTAACATCTAGGTCATCGGACCCTGATGGTACAAGATGAGACAAAATGGATTGAATGAATGAAAAACTACAACCTGTTTTCCAGTTATTGAGTGGGTCGGGGATCCAACATCTTGCGGCAAGGATAGGAATTGTGCTGGCTGCCGAGGGTTGTCGCACTCCTGTGGGGCAATGATTAATAGCTGACAGATGAAATGTACTTATATTGGAGGGTGCTGCTGGAATGAAAGATGACAGGGAAAACCGGAGTACCCAGAGAAAAAACTGTCCCGCCTCCGCTTTGTCCAGCAGAAATCTCACATGGAGTGACCGGGATTTGAACCACGCCTGCATAAAACGGAGAACGAGGTCTACTGGTCTCTCGTCACTCCTTTTATCCCACACAGACCTCTTATGATGATCCGCATGCCGCTGATTTCAAATTGCATTGCGTTCTAAGACAGGTTCAAATAGCAAGTGAGCAAGTGATCACTGAACATGTGTATAGATTGCGAAGAGAGGAAGAGTGGGAGAGTGGGTGACCTTGAAAGAATCAATCACAGTCCAAGTTACAGGATAGCCAGCGATGTGCCAGGCTCGAAATCAAACGTGTTTGAGACCACGGATGTGGTGAGGATAGCAGCCAGCAGCGCAGCTATGAGCCGAGCTCCTGGGTAAAAGAACTGATTGAGATCCATTGGTTTGTTTCATCATTGCCTAACATAGAGCAACAAGGGTTGGCAATGTGCTAGCAGCAAAGCTGCAGCATAAACGTACCCTTAGTTTAATGCTGGATGGATCAGTGGACAGTGGATCTATGGAAGAACTAGTCCTCTATGCAAGATACATAAGGAACTTCAAAATCAAAGAAATTTTCCTATCACTTACAGCTTTACAAAGTAGAAGAGGAGCTGTGTACATGAAAGTACTCGAAGAGGATCTTAAACTTGGCATTTCAGAATGTCTATATGGATAAGAGGTAGTTGGTATTGGAACAAATGGTGCTACTTCTTTACTTGGTGCACAAAATGGTAGACAAAAGGTCAAACATATTGCTTCTCTGCACTGCATAGCACATAGGCTTCAATTAAGTGTATTAAGTTGTGTAAAACAATTTGGACTATGTTGATGAACCTGATTTATTACTGTAGTCGCTATACAAATTCTGCCAGCAGTCTGTCAAGAGGCTACGGGAACTGAAAATGGTTGCTGAAAGCCTTGAGGCGAGAGTTTGGAACTTTCAGTATTTGCACAGTGCAAGATGGGTTGCCAGCAAGGCTGGTTGTGTATCAGCTCTAGTGACTGAATGGAAATGTGTCATTGTGCACTTGGAAAATGTAATTGCAAGTAAGGATAAATCAGTTGCAGTAAAGTTCTACTGACAAGGGAGTCAGCACAACTTGTACATTACAAATATGCGCAAATATATCCCATTGACAATTACACTGCACTTTACAATCATGCGCATGTTCAGGCACCGAGTTCAAAATATGGGTTGTTGGTAGCTCTTGGCAAAATATTACGAGGATGAGCATGTCCACAGAGTATAAAGTGCCGAAAACAGAGTTGCTTATCACAGTAGGAACACTTCATGAATGGTTTGCAATAAGCAGTCTTCCGAGTCACATGGCTTTTGAACATAAAAAATACGTTCGGGTGATGACTGAAACCTCTCTGGTCTGAAGTCATATCCAGTTACAGTCCAGGAGTATCGAACGAAGTCAGCGAAGACTGGAGAACAGAACTGATTGTGTAGAATACACATCAGCAACGAAATGGAATCCCTCGACGATGGTGTGAACTGATAGTCGGTAAGGATAATGTGATCTTCAATCTGCTTCAGCACCGCTTTGAACTGTCGGAAGAAAAGCACATCAAGCGGCTGAATGAAAGGTGTGCACTGTTACGTGCTCCCTAAATCACTGCTACTATGTTCATCTTACCTTCTGCCTACTTCGCCGCCGCGCTGCCGTGAATATTCCAACTTGACTCACTGTGCTCTGTCTGCTCACTCGCCTCATCAGCGACTGATTGCTGTTCCGCCTTCCTGGCGTGCACTGTACTACGTCACCAGCTTCGCATATGTTCTCGGCTACGCTTCGCTCCGGTATAAAAGTCGCCGCTGCCTTGCAATCACGGTCAGGCATTCTCTGTGTATGTGAGCGATGGGAGCACAAACTCTTTCGCACGGCTGGCCCGTAGCGATTTTAAATAAATTTTGTTCTACGTGGCATTTCATCACTGTGCAGGGTGAGCAGACTTGTATTATGTTATTCTGAAGCTTCGGACCTTCTTCACTGCGTAGCCCCTCAGGCCTTAACATACGTATTTTTCGAACTCTGGCCCATTCTGGGCATTTCATACTGTTTGGTTTAAACAACTTCAAATCCTTCAGACTTGGTCATAATTCTTGTTCAAAGGACTTGTGCTTGGGCAAACTTTTCTCACTGATACGGAACTTTGTATACGTCCTGTGTGCGTGTGATTTAAAATCATTGAAATAGATATAGCAACCTGATTTTTACCCTCTCTCACCCTCGCCATTTCTGTCCTCCTTGTCACTGTCAACACTGCTTCCCATTCCCTGTCTTTTCGTTTTTTCTGCCCCTCTAACCTCCTTCCTATTTCATAAATGTTAGTGGTGAAATTCTAGTAGTGGCCTTTACGCATTGTTAACTATTTTGTACATGGTGTATAATTATGGTGCGTTTATTCTTTTAACGTGTAAAGATTACTGTTAGATCCCTTCTGAATTGTTGATAAGGTATTTATCTCCAATCGAATCTAATTATTCCATAAAGCGTTTCCTCAGGTGTGTATGTTATTTCCAGTTACAGGGTTATACCTAGGTCTAGTCACAGTCTAATGATCGTTTAAATTCTTCCTTGTATTGCCATAGCAATTTTGAAAATTCTAGTCACGATCTCAAATCAACTTTTTCCTTGATGAGTCCCATGTAACTTTTTGAATTTTAGCTTATGCTTGAAAATGGAGCAATTACTGTAATTTGATTTTGATACTGTAATTATCAGAATTTTTTGATTGTAAAAATGTTTCCTTTTGGTGGTTTTGTTAATACATATTGTGACTTGAACCTTGTTGTCTGAGCTGTTTTCCTATCCCTACTTCCCCTCTTTCTTTCTTCTTATGTACTTACCACGATATACCTCCTGGGCAAAGGTCCAGAAATCCCTGTGCTAATTCTGCTGATGTCTTGGAGTTTATTCTGATTATACGCTTCGCTTTATTTCCCTATGTCGTCTGGTACTCGAGCTTGCAAATACTACATGTGCGCCACGAACAACTAGGCTGGTGTTTTCTATTGCACGTGACCTTGGGCTCAGTGCTTTTGTTTCTAGGCGCATACTGATTTATAACTTGGCTTTGCATTTGAATTTTCGCATCTTTAACCTTTGACTATGTAACTTTGATGCACTCAATGTATCCCCCCATTATCAACAGATATTATCAATTGTATGTAACATAATGCAAATCTTACCTAACAGCACCCAGGAGGGATGGTCTTGACTGTATACACCATATTTTGAGGTCGGATAGCATCGATATGCCTTCTGTCACGATATGTCCCGAGGGAATCAACCAGAAAAAGAGACTCCTGTGCTGCATATGGGAAGTAGACATCTTGAATGAATTGCGTCATGATTTGTTTTGTGATTAGGCCGGACTTTGAAGCAACTTGAACCATGTTTTGTGGTTTCAGCATGTGTTGCGCTACTCGCACTCCAAACTTACCATTAGGTTCCTGGTAAATAACCAGCAACGTGGGAAACACGCATCCACTTGCCGAAGTAACAGGTTGGATGGTGTAAGAATGAGGTGTTGCGTGATCACTCCGCACCAAACTTCTTACTGACTTCTCTCCCTTGTAATGCAGTAATCCTCACAGTCAGGTTCTGAATCATCCATAATGTTTTCACAATCAGATACGTCTTCCTCTGCGTATTCATGTTCTTCAATATAGTCTATTATATGTTCTTGATGTATTTATTACCACTGGTTGCGAGGGGTTCGTCTATCACATTGATTATGAATGCAGCTGCATTTCTCTCATTTACCGTAATTTTTCTGGATCTTCGTTTGTTTTTGTAATGGCTAACAATTATACTCACTATATTGGCAGGATTAATTATCACACGATTACGGTGACAGTGACTCGCTACGAAAATGGAAACACCACAAACAGAAGGAACTTTATGAACGGTCGAAGCAGATACAACACAGACGGAGTTCCCTATTATACTAGCTAGAGCTGGGAACGGAGTGAATAATACTGATGAGTAATCCGGTTGTAGCGGTATAGCACACCACCGATCCCGTCCGCTTACAACTGCAAGTACTCGCGGAGGACCAGACCACAGTGTAGTGCACAACACATGTTTAACAAGGGGAGACCACGACGTTCGGATCACGGATTATCTTCAAAGTCTGTTCACTTTTAGTAGTCCATTAGGACAAGATAATGATAAAATAGTAAGGCATACTACTTAGGCGTTACCGAGAAAATCAAAAGAGAATTTTCACGTCGAATATGTACCGGTGTGTTGCGGTCACAAGCACGAGATGGTGACGGTCAAGTGATTAGCGTTCAAGCTCCGTAATCACTGGATCCAGTCCCACTCATCGCTTTTTGTTATTCAACACTGGTCATATTCTTTCACATATATTGCAGGTCAGAACGTCCAGGTGCAAAGCAGTTCCGGGTACCTTGCCCGATTTCACTGTCAGGAATGAGGGATTTCGCAAATCACGACAGGCATACATTTTCAGGAAAACTTTATGCATTTGGTCGTTTACTTAGTTGATCATTATAAATATCTTTTTTTTCTACTCCGTCTCTGTGGTGGAGTGGTTAGTGTGATTAGCTGCCACCCCTGGAGGCCTGGGTTCGATTCCCAGCTCTATCACGAAATTTGAAAAGTGGTACGAGGGCTTGAACGGGGTCCACTCAGCCTCGGGAGGTCAACTGAGTAGAGGGGAGTTTGATTCCCTCGCCAGCCATCCTCAAAGTGGTTTTCCGTGATTTCCCATATCTCCTCCGGGCAAATGCCGGGATGTAGGCCCCTACCTGACGAAGGCCCAAGGCATTTCCTTCCCTCTTCCTTGCATATCCCTTCCAATCTTCCCATCCCTTCACAAGGCCCCTGTACAGCATAGCAGGTGAGGCCATCTGGGCAAGGTACTGGTCATCCTTCCCAGTTGTATCTGCAACCCAGTCTCGTACTTACTCCAGGACATTGTCCTTGAGGTGGTAGAGGTGGGATTCCTCGCTGAGTACGATGGGAAAACCAACCCTGGAGGGTAAACAGATTAAGAAAGAAAGAAAGAAAGAAAGAAAGAAAGAAAGAAAGAAAGAAATTATTTTTGTAACGATAAACATTACTAAAGAGCCAAATAACTTTGGAAATTCAATAAAAGTTCATGCAAGTACACCTTTCCTTCATTATAATACCTTTGAATTGTAATGTATACTAGCAAATGTACCCATGCTTCGCTACGGTATTCTACACTGCATACGGATTTCTCCGTACGTTACTGTAAATGCAGTGAGTAAGAATATTAAATTGCACCTACAAATGGACTTCACCATCAGACGACTTGTTCAGTGTTCTACACGGTTGGTCCCATGATGTCTTCTCGTATTTCCTATATGTATGGTTTGATAGAGTTAGAGTCATTGAATGGGCTGAAATTTTGTAGAGTTTTTACATACTACTTTATATTTTTATAACTCATGTGACAGAATCATGAAATTTGGCTATCACATGGCCACTGTGAGCTGAATTCTTTCCTATAAGTGTGCCAAATGATAACATATACGTGTAAAAGTACAAAATTAACATGAAATCGAGAAATACAGCTCTATTTAACGTATAAGGGATAGAAGTACGACAAAAAGTCATAGGACCAAAGTTGTAGATCCCTCCAAAATGAAACGCGATTGTGCTCTCTGATTTGTGATATGACTTGCCGATTAGCCATCAATTATCCCAAAACGAAGGCCTGCACCGTCGTTAAAATTGCATCCATTTTTCGATAAATTTCCCGGGCCAAAATTTGTACATCTGAATAGCTTGGAATATTTCCTCAAAGAAAAGAGTGTCCAGCTTTCGGGATTAGCACTCGCATACATACGGAATAATTAAGGAAGCAAAATAATACATCTAAGAAAGCTGACATTAATAGAAAATGGATTATAACTGAGGGTAGCCGGATGACGACAAATATGTAAAAACCAAGTGAATGTATTGGAAAATCAAATGCTCCTCAACAAATTATGCTGGTGTGAGTTATGGATATAAGAAATCGGTAACAGAGGAGAAATTTAGGCACAGGGATTCTTAGGTAAACAGATAAGAAGATGAGTAATGCTGTTATTACTTGAGCTATTGGAGGACGGTTATAACCTCGAACGATATTCTGCCAATATCCTGCAGAATGGCCGATTGACGCCTCTCTTGCCTTCTACCCAAGGAACAACCACGAATTTAAAGGCATGATGAGGAAAATGGCAATACGTTACTTCCCTGCTGGCATGCAGTCAGAGACGTTGCCATGGTAACCTGTAGGTTCGTTGTCGGTCTGTCGGTCACTCAATGCAGAGCATGATACCCGCAGAAAATAGTAAATTTCTCCGTCATTTGAAGAGTAAGGTAAATTATGAACATAACGAAAGTTGTTTATAATGAAGATGCGTTTCACATAAGGTCCATGGAGTTTACAGAAAATCAATAGTATAAGAGAAAATGGAGGAAAACCGTTCTGGTTTTCCTATAAACCTGCCGTCTATTCAAAGATTTTAATATGATATGCATATCGAAACCTTCCTTGGGATGAATATAATCTAAATATGACGTTTGGTTGAGATCCATCCAGCCATTTTGCCGCGATGGTGGAACAAACAGACAGACACGAAACATAAAAACCACCGATTCGGTCTTGAGTTGACCTAAAACGGATAAATATCTGAAAAATTGGCAAAACAAACTAAATTACAGACAGCGAACCCCCACAACTATATTTATATAGATGGAATAAAAAAACAAAAACAAAGTAACAAGCGGGACTCAATCCAGCGATTACAGAGCTTGAACGCTACCCACACGACCACCACCGCTTCGTGCTCAAGGTCGCACGACCGGTATATATTTGACGCAAAAACGTCTCAGCGATTTTCTCGAGAATGCCTTAGTAGTACAACTTACTACTTGCACATTATCTTGTCCTAAAGGACTACTACATGTGTATAATGTTATAATGTTTGAAGATGCTTCCGTGTAAGAGTACTGCACCTGTATTCAGTCTGTGCTTCTTAATTTGTCTCTATATTTCCTCTGCTTGTTGTGTTTTGTAGATAATGCAAAGTATATTAGATAATAATTGTGGTATTAGTTTGATATTTAATCCCATTTTACATGGTATTCATTTTTTAGAATATTTAAGCAACTGAATACATTTTCACATAAATTTCTACCTCAAATGCCACAAAAACCATCTGATTCACGGCAGTTCCTAAAATTATTGATGATAAATATCAACAAAATGCAAATTTTGCGGCCAGATTTATGCGACGGCCGGTGGCGTTTCAAATTTTGGGAATCATATCAAGAGGCATCAAAAGGATAAAATGGGCAGGTCGGCTTCTTTAGCAGAAAACAACATTGCTGTATTCAGCAAAACAGTTATGTTGTGAGAAAAGGGCAATTCATTTACGTTGCCATACTCATAACATATTTAAACCTGCTGCCACATTACATTCACTCGGTAGTTAATTCGGTACAACCAGGTGATGACGTCAGAACAACTGCTCCACTCTGCACTGCTCCATCCCCACCACTAATACTAGCTTCCTTGCTCTTATGCGGAATGTTTGTCTGGTTTCCCTAGATGTTGCATCAGGAACTGTGTCGGGTGACCTTGGACACGGTGCGGCATGTGTCGACCATAGCATACACGTAAAATAACTAAAGTAGCTAGAGAAAATGTTTACGGTGTCTAAAGTTACTAAAGCCACGATATCATGTTCGATATGGTCTACTTTGAGCGGAATAGCGAATCTTCGTAACTTACAGTGTAATTGGCCATGGCACCTAAGTTATACAGTGTTGTAATCAGCACCTCACACATATTCAAACAAACCATAAATCACCTGCAACTGCGATTGCAAGTTGTGCTAACTCCCTTGTGAGAAAACTAACTGATTTTAAATTTATTCACATGCTGTACTTTTTTCTGGATTTTTTAGACATTCTGAAAAAATTGTCTCTCCTATTTCAGAGGGAGCAGCTATTTCTCAGCACTACTGAACTAAATGTTAAAAGTACAATAGCATCACTTGAATTTCTCAAAACCACCCCTGGTCTAAAGGAAGATAAATTTGTAACAAACACCATCTTTAGTGACATTTTCCAATAGATACAGCTGAAGGAAGTTGAGCCAGCTGCTAGTTCTGCTGTCAAACTGCAGAAAGAAAACTGATCAGTCATAACGTCAGATAATTGAAGGAAAGATTTTTAGTTCAAGGAGCTGTAGAGAAGTGCACAACCATACCTGATACCTTCACATTGCCAACTGGAACTGATCTGGAAATTATTGTGCTGGCAGAACATTTCAGGGAATAACCTGCATAATATGAGAATGGTGGGAACTACATACAATGCAAACAAAATGAGTGATACAAGTTCCAAGTCCTTGCAAAAAAAGACAACTTTGAAATGTCCGAGTTGGTAAGCAGTGACAGATACTCTACTTTGGGACAGCTACTATCTAGTGTGTGTGTGTGTTCCTTCACTCTCTACAGCATTGTCTGAGCGAGGATTTAGTAAAATAACCTTATAAAAGACAAATTCAGATCAATATCAAATACGAACATTTTGTGTGATCTGATGATTTGTAATATGAATGGATCTGCAGTACAGGAATTTGATCCTGAAAGGGCTTTGGACTTGTGGCTTTTTAGTACCAAGACCACAAGGCACATCCATGATGACGAAAGACCATTCAAGAATTCTGTAAGATTGTAATGATGATGTTATTGATTTTACATCCCACTAACTACTTTTGCGGTTTTCGGAGAAGCCGAGGCACCATATTTTTGTCCCGCAGGAGTTCTTTCATGTGCCAGTAAACCTACTGACATGGGGCTCCAAGACTATGTTCATATGTTTTGGATTTTGTAAAATAAAGCCAACACTAGACTTTACAGCTAATAGCCCTACTGTAATTCTATAATTTAATATTTCTGGACAGTTTAAATGCTTGGATTAAAAAAAAAGTAATATTGAGGTCAACACTAAATGGCGCAACTCGATTATTTATAAGTATCAGGTTGGTGGGATCCTTGTTGGTTCATTAACTTTTGGGCTGGCTGCTCAATTCAGAGAAAATTTCTGTACCCCTGCCAGATAGTGAGCCGTTAGGTAAAGCTGTTGCCTTACGTGTGGCTTTGAGAAGAAGTGAATTTATCACCGGTTTGGAAACAGCTGTTCTTTGTTTGGCCTACACTGTGAAACTAAGCAAGTTCTTGCAAGATCCTAAATAATATTTGTCACCTGCATTGTCTGACACTGGCACCGTAATAGAAAAGTTGAATTTTTACAATCTATTTCATGTCACACCGACACAGATAGGTCTTGTGGCGACGGTGGAATAGGAAAGGACTAGGAGTGGGAAGGAAGGAAGGAAGGAAGGAAGCAACCGGACCTTAATTAAGGTAGAACCTCAGCATTTACCTGGTGTGAAAATGGAAAACCACCGAAAAACCATCTTCAGGGTTGCCGACAGTGGGGTTCGAACCCACTATCTCCCGACTGCAAAAGTGTAAAGGCATTTTTATTGCATCAAGTAACGTGACTGCTTCAATGGGTGAAAAAAATCCGTTTCCCACGTATTTGTGGCAGGCGAACTCCAAGAATTAATATGTCAACTAAGAATCCTGAAGAATACTTCAGTAAAGTAGTATTCTTGCCTTCTGCCAACCTCTTAATAAGCCAGTTAGAATAATGCCTTTGTGATGTCAGCAAAGTGACTCGTTTTTAAGGGCCTATTCCCAGCAATTTTTCTAAGATGAAATTATTAAAGCAGCTAAGACGTATGGCGCAGATTGCACAGCAACAAGAGCTGAATTAAGAGGAAAAATATCATTATGGAGAAGTAACTGGACAACGTCACATTCAGAAGAAAATAGAAGGCCAAAAATGAGTATAAATTAGCTCTATGTAATGAAGACTTCTTTCCTAATATTAGACCACTGCTACAAATATTTGCCACTCTACCAGTCAAGACAGCCTCTAGAGAAGTTTCTTGGCACTAAGTAAGCTAAAAACCTACAAGTACAATGGCCTTGCATTAGCAAACATCCATAAGGAAAGATCTCTTAACTAAAAACCACGAAGGCTGGATATTTCTAACTGGTCAAATGTCAACTGATGTGAACTGCTAGTACATAACCATACACAGTAAATTTGATGTATAACATTAAACATTATTTAATGGAATTTTGTGGCGATATATATATATATATATATATCAATAAATTATCTTAACTAACGCTTACTACTACTTATTCTTTTATGGCCTCATTGGACCTCTTCTTCCTAATAGTATCTGTGACAGGCTCCAGTTCTCTGTACACCACTTCATTTGGCCCTATCCACCATTGTCCATCTTTTTAATACTTTTTATTTAAGCACATCCTTACTCTTCTTCTCTCTACCATTTGGATTTTGTTGATTGTGTTTCTCTGAGTGACTTATCTTGTAATATTTTAATTCTGTTTTGTTTGATAAACATTTTTTATTATATATAGAGCATGTTAATTTTTGAGCTTTTATCATTTTAGTAGTGCTTTCTTGCCATGCAAGTTTCTTGTCCAAGTTGTATGTTATACTTTCTCCTAGGTATTTAAATTGTTTCACTATTTTTTACTGTTATGTGGTTTATACTAGTGGATCTGCTACCATTATCTCAGTTTTTCAAATGTTATCTGGAGTCCTATTCTTTGCACTATATTTTGTAGACTTGTTATTTGATTTCTGGCTTCTTGAATATTGTTAGCTAGTAACATTAAATCGTCCACAAATCCCAAGCAATTTAAGTTTATTTGATCTTTCTTGGTTCCAATTTGTATGTTCTTAGGATTTTTCCTGTACCTTTCCCTTATCATGTATTCTAGAGCACAGCTGAAAAGTAAAGTAATAGCGGTAAACCATTTTCCTGTCTTAATCCTACTTTAATTGTAAACGGCTCAGGTATATCTCCTCTGAATTTTACTTTGGTTTTGGTATTTGTTAGGGATAATTTTATCATTTTAGGTCATTTGGGATGAAGTCAAAAATCTCCTAGTATCTTCATCATTGAAGATCTGTGGATACAATCATAAGCTATTCTGAAGTCTAAAAAGGTTATGACTTGTTAGTTTTGCATTACTGTAACAATTTCCTTAAAATAAACATGGGAAATTTCATCACTACAGAAGTAAAATGTTCCAATTACACACTTTTTTAAAAATAAGTTAACTCCTCCCTTTAGCGAATCCTAGATCCACCACGGGGTATACAGTCTGTAGTAAGTTTCTGGAAGTCTTTTATCACATAAATTAGGCCTATGTTGACTTTTAAAGGTTATGTTGAACTCAAGAATATAGTTTCGAAAGTAAGTATAATTCTCAAAAGTTCTTGAACGAGAATATAGTTTCGAAAGTAAGTATAATTCTCAAAAGTTCTTGAATACATTTTACTCAATATTCTGCTATTCACTTATCACAAGAAAATTAGAAAGATAAAATCACTGAAACGGGTTTATTTGTTAAGTCGAATCAGCTGGAAAGCGTGTTGAGACACTCACTGCACAAGCCAGTATGAATGGAAAATGATACAAACTCGTTAAATGTAATGCTGCGCATATAAAACAACTGCGGTTTTTATAAGGACATATTAACACAAAAGTGTAAATGTAAAAATCTCTGTCTTATATTAGGGCCAAAACAGTAATAGGCAAACCCAACACCTCGCATGGCTTTATGTAAGGTAAGGGTGTATTCTCCCCGAAGGCAGGTCCGAACCTCCTCAGGGGTGTGCCTGAGCCATAGTTTACGTACGGTAGGGCGGCCAGTTCCTTTCCGCTCCTCTATTCCCTTACCCCCACCAACAGCGTGTGCCCGAGGCGGAGTTTACGTACGGTAGGGTGGCCAGTTCCTTTCCGCTCCTCCATTCCCTTACCCCTCACCAACAGCACGTGACAATCCATCCAAATCTTGACCACATCCAATGTTGCTTATGCAACATCTATTTTGGTCTCAAGAACCTAATTGTATCCAATCATATTAAAATACTAGATTCATGTTAGGATGGAACAATTTCATTTCCTGTCTGAAAACCCAGTGACTTCTCTGAGAGAAGTGCTGCAAACCTGTTTGGTGATCATTTCGAAAAATTAAAAAAATAAACATCTTACCTTGGACATAATGTAGATGTTTTTTTACAAGTACAAACATTTAATGAAACTCATTCCGTCTTCAAGCTGTCGAAATGTACTCTGTCTCCTTCCAACTGTTGCAGCCGCTCTCAATTTTGTGATTTCTGAGGTTTTCCTACATAACACCAGCCGAATGCGATACTAAGATAGTCCCTTATGCAAGTTTACCACTGATCGTTTTCCCAGTACAGTACTTGCTCTAATTACCGCAATGACGGAACATTAACGTCAAGATCCATAGGTATGTTGCAGCTGTCCTTTCGTGAGATACTGTTTCTTGAAAAATTATTGATTGAGAATTTAGCGTTGATGGCACTGAAATTTCTGGATGATTGATGAGGGAAATTGTTTCTTTGAGAAACGGATAATGCAGGATTTTTAAAGTAATTTAATTAGGATGCTTGCGGGACTATGTAATCTGAATGAATGATCTGGGAAAACACAGAATTCATGCATTTGCACTCAACTTGATCTATCCAAGTACCACTGCCAACACTTTTTTAAAAATACCGCTTCAGATATGGTGTCCCTGAGTCAATTTGACAACAAATTCCATGTTCGAATTGTGCTAACAACAAAAGACTTATTGTAGCAGGTGAACATGTGATTTGGTATTTTGAGGATTAGGTTAACTGCAACTCTAGTTGTAATGTTATGAATGATTGAGAACAACTGGAAATAATCTGTTAAGATAACAGGGGTCTGCCTGTTTATTATTTTGTAGAGAAAAAGCAATTACAATTTGACACAAAATATTCTATCCACATTTTTACATTGGAAGAAAAGTTTGATTTTAATTTTGCCAGAAGTACTGTATGTCTTTATCTATGCAGCTGAAAGCTTTAGTCAGATCTAATAGTATCAAAATTGTCAGCTGACAGCACATTCAGAATCACTGATTACTTTCACCAGTGCAGTAATACTGTGTGTAGGATGAAATCCTGACTAACATTTATTGAGTAAACTGTTCTCATCTATGTATGATAATCTGGTTGTAACTTTTTTTTTAGAATTTTTGACAGAAAAGCTAATATAGGTCGTAAATCTTCAGGAAGAGTAGGATTACTGTTTTCTGGGACTGGTTGAATAATAGCTTGCTTCTACTATGTACCTATGATGACATATGCAGTAGAAACCTGGATAATAACTCAGAGAGATGAAAATTGAGTACAGGCAGCTGAAATGAAATTCCTGAAGACAAGAAGGGATAGAGTACGGAATGAAGACATACAAGACGAGCTAAATGTGCAAAAATTAAATGAAAAATTGGAACAGAACAGATTGAGGTGGTTTGGACATGACAAGCAGATGAAACGAGAAAGACTGCTAAGTCAAGCACTGGACAGACAGATGACAGGGAAGAGAGGACAAGGGAGACCACGATTACGATGGGTGGACTCCATGAAGAACAGAATAGGACAACAGAACCTGGACTGGAACACAGTGGTGGATGAGGAATGGTGGTGGTGGTGGTGGTGATTATTGTTTTAAGAGGAAGTACAACTAGGCAACCATCCTCTAGCCTCTATATAACACTAATCAAAGAGAAGAAATGGAAGGGGTCCGACACTGCAAAAAATGAAGATATCAGTCAAAGAAAGACAAGGGCTATGAAGAGCATGAAAATGAAAGACTCTGTAGCCCTCGGAAACCTGATAGTGCCGGGGTCGGAAAAGAACAAGAGTTGACCAAGGGAGGTCGGATAGGATAGATGAAATTGAGGAGCCTGGCACAAGTAAGTGAGGAATGGTGGGGAGAGAGGATGAAGTGGAGAGGAACCATATTTGACCCCACCTGGTGTCAGCTGAAA
Source organism: Anabrus simplex (assembly GCF_040414725.1). Classification (NCBI taxonomy): domain Eukaryota; kingdom Metazoa; phylum Arthropoda; class Insecta; order Orthoptera; family Tettigoniidae; genus Anabrus; species Anabrus simplex. The sequence continues at coordinate 1,108,589,974 of NC_090265.1, read as the reverse complement.
AGGGGGAACTATTGATGGTGATGACTCTTCCATCTATTACAGATGCTGAAACAATGTGAAATGTTCTGAAGAAAGGTGCCATGAACATCTAGGCATTACAAAGTCCGGACGTCACAAAATCGACTGTCAAACGTGGCTCTAGACAAATGAGGTCATGACAAGGAGCTGATGAAAAAAAAAAAAAAAAAAAAAAAAAAAAAAAAAAAAAAAAAAAAAAAAAAAAAAAAAAAATGCTTATCGAAATGCGAGAAGTGAAGCAAACAGAGCTGTTGCAACAGCAAAATCATATCATTTCAGTGAAGTCCACAAAAGACTTGACACATCGGATGGTGAGCGAGAAATTTACCACCTTGCTAAGCAGCACCACAGACAGACAGGTGATATTGAGAGATTTTGCTATATTAATAGCAAAGAGGGCAAACTTGTCACTGATGGAATGAAAGTAGAAGAGTGCTGGAGGCAGAAAATTGATGAAATTAGCAATGCAGAGTTTCCGCACACCCCTAAAAGTCCACAACAACACAAGGACCCGTAAGCCCGATCACCAGGACAGAATTCGTTGAAGTAACTGAAAACATGAAGTCTGGGAAGGCAACTGGACCAATGTTATTCCTGCAGAACTCTGGAAATTAAAGCTGAGGGACTCAACTCGATGGCTCAGATGTTTATTCAATAACTGAAGACAGATGGACCAAGCAGATATTTAATACAATAATATTCTAATTATTGCCCAGTACACCTCCTATTTCACACAATGAAGGTTTTCAAGCATTTTATTGATCAGAGAAGCAAACAAATTGTCCACCTCATCATTAACCAATGCGGTTTCATCAAAGAATGTGGTACAATACATGCTCATCGAGATGTATCACGAGAAATCCAGGCATCTGCATCTTGCTTTCCTCAATCTTGAAAAGGCATTTGATCATGTGTCACGACTTGATCTGGCACATCCTCCATGGTCACGGTATCCCTGAATAGCTGATAGATTGTGTTAAACTGCTCCACCACAACCCAAAGAGCCAAGTACAATCAATGGCTGGATTATCTGATGATTTTCCTATTTCTGTTAGTCTCCATCAGGGATCTGTACTCTCCCATCTCATTACAGTCATGGATACTGTTACAAGACATCTACAAAAATCTGTACCTTGGACCTTGCTCTATGCTGACGATGTACTTTTGGTCTCTGAGGAAAGGACTGACTTACAACTACAAGTCCAGGCATAGACTAATCGCCTCGCAGAATTTGGACTATGGCTTAATGTTAAGAAAACTGAATATTTGATCACAAATCTAAAGGATCTGAGTATGATTAAAATTAATGGCATTGACCTTCCGAAGACAAGGTCATTTAAATATTTTGGCTCGACAATTACTGTAGATGAAACCCTCAACCATGAAATATCAAACTGCGTGAGCAGCGCATGGCTGAAGTGGCACTCAACAGCTAGCGTCTTATGTGATAAGATTCCAGACTAGCTAAAGTCTAAAGTTTATTGACCTGTGGTGCATCCAGTTACTATGTATGGTGCAGAATGCTGGCCTCCCACTAAGAAGACGTGGCTTGGTTTGATGGAAACAAAGATGCTCTGACGGACATCTGGCTTGACACTTCATGATCATGTCAGCAACAATAAAGTTTGCAAGCGATATGGAGTGGCACCAATCACTAAAAAGATGAGGGAAAGCTGTTTCCGTTGGAGTGGACATGTGCTTCAAGCTGCTTTAATAACAGTTGCAAAAACTGGATTGATATTGCTGATTGATGGGAAAAGGCCAGTAGGACGACCGAGACAACGTTGGCTTCACACCCTACATGAAGATCTAAAAATTGAATGCCTTCATCCTGACATGGCACAGAATTGTTTAAAGTGATGACAGAGAGTCAAGAAAGCAGACTCAATAATAATAATAATAATAATAATAATAATAATAATAATAATAATAATAATAATAATAATAATAATAATAATAATAATAAGAAGAAGAAGAAGAAGAAGAGTTAACCGATAAATATCAAAAGCATGTACAGAGGTTAAGAAGAAAGCTTTTGCTCCAAAGTTCAATGTCCTTAAATTTCGTGTTTTAGCTTTGTAGACATTGTCCAGAAAACATTTTCAAAACGAGTATGATACATAGTAATAATAAACAGAGTTGATGAATACTCAGAAATAAGTGAGTACAAGCAGAAATGTGAGGATCAAAGTGAGTGTGAAAACAACATAAGAGACATGGGAGAACAGACAATGAAGAGCTAGATAATATAGGTGGGATTTACTATCAGAATTTGATAGAAAGTGAGGATGACAGTGATACTGATGAGGAATGCATGGAATGGTATGAGGTCACAAATCAGATTTCAGGACCACAAACAATATTCTAGTTTACAACATAAATAACTTTATTGATGTTATTTCTGTATTACTGTTGTCTAGAGATATCAATTTTGTATTGGAGTTACTTCCTAATAAAGCCATAGGTTACAACAACAACAACATAAATAAAAATTCCAATTTGCTTTCCCATTTTGACATATGTACTGTAGTGTGCGTATCTAATAGTGAATTTGTCATTTTCAATTATTATACCATAGCGTTAGTGATGGTGAATTATAAGGTATGCAAAAGAGAATATTATTACAGGCCTAAGTTTTGAGTATGTAAAATAAATAAATTGTTTACAATATTAGTTGAGACTACTATATGGTGCTATTTTTGCACTAAAAGGGAGTTGAGGATTTTTTTCCTTCAAGATTAAATGGATGCTTGCAATTTCTGATAAAATACGGTATGAATGACTTATTTATGCTTAACTAGGCCTACTTATATTTTTGGAATTTTTATGGGTGTTAATAATTTTTAAAACTGATACAGAGTCTTCATACCTCACCTTAAATTAAGCTGAATACTTTACTCTGCAAGTTTGACAATTCAGAATTATAAAAGGAATAAAGTATCACCTTCTGTGTAATAATAATAATAAAAAAAAAAAAAAGCTAATTTAACTACTTAAGTGGAAAAAGGTATAGACATGTGAACTTTAGTAAGATGGTGCAGATTATGCTGTTGGTGAACAACTCCAGTCAGCGGAGCACAGTAGCATTCCCTCCACAGCAAACTCTTGTAGTGTGCGCATAATTCAATACGGTAGAGGTCGAAAACCGTGTTTTCTCTACCTTTACTCATGAGGGTTTTGGACCACCAATGGCAGATTTAAAAATGGTGTGCCAGCTGAAAAGCTGTTGTCCTTGTACTATAACACAGTATTTACAAGTTTACACTGCCTATTTGCAGAGTTCAAACTTTAAAAATAAATCATGAAATCAAATATTTGCAAGATTCACAACGCTCCTTCTTCAGTCGTCAGCATAACCACTGTCTGATGAATCAGATGAATTGTTGTTTAAATTTATTACAACAGCATCAATAGTAGGCGTCTTCCATGAGTGCTTCTTTCTCTCAATAATGTTTCTCAATTTTATTGGTGTGTCCGATGCATTCTTTCCATAGCTTGGGAGTAATTAACATCAAGGCACTTGGCCCTGGAAAACCTAGCAACATTCCCAAGTTGAACACCAACTGGGCATTTGCCGCTGTAGAATAAGTGGATTTTTATTGTTTCATCAGTTGTTTAAAACCTTTATTGGACTAGCACAGATCTCGCATCACCTCCATTGACCTTTCCTCAATCTGCCTAGTTAGACAAAGAGTATTCACTTTAGCTACTTTATGTTTTACATAAGTCCATATCAACTCTATGGGGTTAAGCTCACAATGAGCGACCGGCAGCCAGATGAGATTAACATCAGGACAAACATGCTTGATGATCTGTTTAAGTTTCTTTACGGGTGTCTGGAAGTGCAGCCTGGCGTGAACAATGAGCTCCGCTTTTGAAATTTTTTCAAAATTCTGGATTCCTGGAGGAAGTTCAATAGCCCTAGCTGTGATCCACATAATAATTTGATTTTTCTTCCAAGACATCAAATTCTTTTTGGGGGGGTGGTTAGGATCAACTATTGTAGAATACGGCACCTCATCGATCACAATAGCAGACTTTGCACGTAAAAGAGTCAACACTTTTTCAAACCATTCTTGATAATGTAAAGCGTTCATTTTGTTGTGGTAATCGCCGTCGTTTTTCTTCCTGATAAAGTTCTGCTTCAGATCAAAACCCATCTTCACTTCCGATATGGAGAATTATTAATTTTTTCTGCTCCTGATGATGTCTTGAAACCCCTTTGCCATCTGTAAATTTCCTACATGTGACCTCTGTATTGGTCATAGTTCTAAAAACTGCTGTTCAGAGCATCTGTAACATTTTCTTGCCACCCATACTTCATTCTATGATTCTGGGCACACCATGTTTTATCGGCACAAAAATTCTTGTATCCTACTGAGTGTAGAGTGCTCAGTTTCCTTAAATATGCATGCCGTGATGTAGCAACTGTCACCGACTCCATCAAAACAGGCTATTTGTTAAGTTTCTTGTAGAAAAATCCTAAGTTATTCACGATCTTTGAAAGAGTTTTTCTTGCTATTTCTCGAAAATCAGTCATGGTCTCTATGAGTTTCTGATGGAGATTTTGAATTGTTGGGAACATCTTATTGAGATAAAAGTCGTGTATTCTCCTCCTAATAACTCCAGAGTAAAACCGTCCAGCTTTATTTTTGGCCGTCCCGTCCTTACACACATCATCATCTTACTCGGTCCACATCCCGCATTCTCCGCATTCTTTTCATTGAAGTGGCACATCTCTTCACCATTGCTAATGACCTTCCAACACACACTAACACTTTGTGGTAAACTGGATACCTCTTATTATTGCTCTTTCCACTCTCACTTTGAAAAAACATATCACACTAATGATCATGGCAATTCTCCCAATAACTGTGGTTTGGCCGGCATCCTAATCGATGTGCGAACAATGAGAATTGCAGGCAAAATGAAAGATACTGTGAGAATCTTCACTGCTCAGTTCTGAAAGGAATGTGAAGGTTGCGTATTTAAGCTTCATCATTGGCAAAAAAATTTAAGCCCCAACAGTGTGTGCCAAAAAATTATTTACTCTTTGTCAGACTCCGTAGCTGAATAGTGAGTGTCTTGGTTTTTGGATACAAGTTTTTGGGTTTGATTCCTGGTCAGGTCATTGAAATTTATCTTCACTTCGGACTAGGTGATAGGGCTTATTCATAGTGTATCCTCTCTTCGAGATATCGATAGCAAGGGTGGGATGCGTTCAACTTTTGAAACGTCTTGTATTTAAAGTTTCAAGTGATGTGGGGGTGAATACCACTCTTCGTCATCTAGCATGTTATTCCCTTATTCCACTTTCTCAACCCACCCCACCCCACCCCACAACACAAGACAACAACACATTTATTGCAAAGTAGCTCTACATGACTCAAAGCTGATACAGAGCAGTGACAGAGTTCAGTTGGCACGGCAAATAAGCCAACTGGGCAACACCGCTCGGCCGATACGTTGCTTTCTTCTCTCAAAACCACTTAATTAAACATAAATAAACTAGCTGTTGCCTGCGGCTTCACTGTGTGGGTTTCGTAATTTGATAAAAGGAATCGTTCCTCGGTACTACACTAAGATATTAACTTATCAGAAAATCCCCATAGTATAAAAACTCACTGAAAAATTGAGTTTCATTCAACCCAGAGCCTCTTTGTAAACCATGTTTGCGGTATTGCCTTTAGGGGCTAAGATGACCAGGCTACTAGCAGAGCTAACTCTGGAACATTTGACAAAGAACTATACAGGCAAGAAACAGCCCTCTCTCAAGTCGAAAACAAATAATACGTGTTTCTTTATTTTTAAAGCAGATTCCAATTACATATTTCCACGTCTGTAACACGTTCAGTTTTTGAGATATACGTATCTCCATAAAGAGAATTCAACCCCTTTATCAGTCCTTCCCCTAGCACTCCACCCCCTAAATGGATTTTCTGAAAACAAATTAATATGTGATCTTTTATTTTTAAAGGAGATTCCAAATACCAATTTTCGCGTCTGTAACATCTTCAGTTTTTGAGAGATAAGTATCCTCATAAAAAGAACTAAACCCCTTTTTCAGTCCATGGATTTTCCAAAAACAAAAAATATGGGTATCTTTAATTTTAACCCATTTGCATACCATTTAACTGAACTTATTTATGCCTTGGTGTTCCATTTATTTTCGTTACTTTACATGATATTATCACCGACACTGAAAAAGCATGCTTTACAGCAACGTAATGAGAGGAAATATCCAAACTACTGTCAGATGTCCTTTGTGAAGTCTTTACGAAAATGGTAGGTCATAAAACAGTCATATTCGTGCATCGCCACCTTGCACCGGTGGCATTCAAATGTAGATTCCTTCCTCAGACACCGTGACACACAGACTTGGCCAACAGCTGTTCAGCCAAATAGATCCAGAAGGTGGTAAAGCCTACTCGCTTCTTTTCAGGGTTGAGGAGGGGATGAATGATGTTGGAATTCAGGAGTGTCATGTCTAGCATGTAGAAGTATATTTTTTGTATCCTTTTACATACTTCCTCATCAAAGGGAATGATGTGAGTCTCTGGACATGGGAATCAACACCACCCTTTCCACAATTGTAATGAACAACAAGATTGGGTCTGAACATCTTTTTTCCATCATACATTACCACTTCAAGGTAATCTGGCCTTCATTTCATCCACAGATACAGGAATCCAGTGTTCCTTTCCAAATGACATTATCCTATTTATATCCTTGGCAGCCGATACAAGACATTTACTTGCATAAGCATTTACCTCATTGGTTAGACGTTCCCGAAAAGTCTGCTGTTAGAAATTTGTTCACAACTTGTAGTTTGTTCGGGCATTGTCCTAGGTGCCTTTGGAAAACACTATTTCACCACTTGCGATGCATGAATGATACTCTGGAGTATTACTTACTTGCTCCCAGTTCCATTCCCTATCGTGTAAAACATGATTAGAAGCTGCTGGTGCAGCATCAGTTGTAGGCCTAAAATTCAGTGACATATTTGACGGCAAAACAGCACTTTGTTCACCCCTACCAGCGCTAAAGTTTCTATCACACGAACTACTTTCACTACTTTCCATATCCACTAAATTCTTCGTCGCTTATTTCTATATCAATGCCATTCTCTTCCAAAAAATTTCCATATAATCGCTTCGTCACTCAACACGGAGGCAGCCAGGATTTTGCTTACGATGAGGTTGCTAAGATACTGGCTATTCTTTCCGCGAAATAACTACACAGACATGTTTATCGAATACATCAATGGAATAAAACAGTGATTCCATCTGTCAAGAGGTTACTTACTAATATCAAATCCTTTCACAAAGGAAGCTGGCTTGGAGCGGGTCCGGAAATAAACACTACGCGCGGACGGAGAGATCCGTCTTTGTACCGGAGTGCAGTCTAGAGCCAGGACGGAGAGATCCGTCAAAGTACGTCAAGTGGTTAAAGGAGATTCCAAATCCCAATTTTCATGCACATAACATATTCAGTTTTTGAGATAAGTATCCCAATTGAGGGATTCAACCCCTTTTTCAGTCCATATCTCCCTCCCCGCCCACCTAAGCGGATTATAAAAAAAAGAAATCTTTACCTTTAAAGGAGATTTCAAATACCAATTTTTACGCCTGTATCATGATAAGTTTGAGATATACTCAATTTAAAAATCCACCCATTTATCACTTCTTCCCCTCACCCCCCAGCTTAAATGTCTTTTTTTTTCTTTTCTGAAAACAAAAGAAATTTGGGTTTCTTTATTTTTACATGAGATTCCAAATACCAATTTTCACGTCTGTAACATCTTCAGTTTTTGAGATACAAGTATGCTCATAAAAAGGATACAAACCCCTTTTCACTTATTTTTACCCCCTTTAAGCGGATTTTCTGAAAAAAAAAAAAACATGTTTTTTTTATTTTTGAGATATAGATATACTCATTTTGAAATTTCACTCCCTTAATGACGAAATATCCAAAAAATCCTTCCTTATTGAGCAGCTACACTGTAATATAAATGGATCTCCAAAATGTAATTTCTTTATGACCAGTTGTTTTGGCTCGGTGATGATAGTCGGTCGGTCGGTCGGTCAGTCGGTCAACGATATCTATTTAATATATTACAAAGCTGGACGAAAAAACAGTAATGTGTAGTGTGATATTCTATAAACAGATATACTGTATTTTTAGGTAAGGTATATGTATAAAATTAGGCATTTTCTTCATGTCAAGTAAATTCATGTGAAATTCAACTCACACACGGGTATTTCCTCTGCTGCGTGCTGTGCACCGCGCCAGCTCACACTGCTGTATTGCACTGCAATTGCATTCAGACAGAAGATTTTGTTGTAGTGTAGTTAATCTACAGTAGTAGCCGCGAGGCGCGTCAGTGGTAGAAGATCGAGAATAAAGAGTGAGTACGTTATGATAGTGTTGCTACTTGATAGGCAACAATGAACAAATGAAACCACGATTATCGTATGATGTTCTGTAAACAGATGTGACTCGGATGACATTATGCTAGCATTGCTACAAGGAAATGGAGCCAAGATTATTGTTTGAACAGTGGAAAGTAAATTTGAACTGGTATTGGAAAACTGAGAATGTTGTTGAAGTTCAGCGGCAATGGAGATGTGTGAACAAAACAAAACAATCAATTTGAGTGACAACTGCACGCATTCAAGACAAATTTGATACTCGTAGTATCATATGCGATGTTCACAAGGGCAGATCTGGAAGACCTCGCACAGCAACAAGCCCCGCGTCCTCGGCTATGGATTTGGAATGCTGTGAGTACTCACCGCAGAAATCTACAAAGCAATGTATGTGTGCGACTGGTATTAGTAGAACCAGCATATGCTGTATTATTAAAACAACAAAGTTGAAAGTTTTCATCCCAAGACTTTTGCATGCATTACATGAAGATGACCCTGATCGGAGACTGCAGTACTGCTTTGGAACAAGGTGCGAGAGGAGGGACCTTCATAGGGAAAGTTGTTTGGTCCGATGAGGCACAATTTAAGTTAACTGAAACTGTTGACCGGCATCACTGCGTCTACTAGTGTGCAAACAATCCATGTTTTTATGGAAAAGGCTGCTAATTTACCTGGAATGTTTGGCGTGGGTTGTCATCTAGGGGTAAAATTGGAACAGTAAACGGCCAGGTGTACCTGAACATGATAAGTACATCCGTCTTACCTGCCATTCACAGACTCTATGGGAATGAAGAATTTTACTTCCAACAGGATGGTGCACCACCACATTACTACTGAGATGTCCGTACATACCTTAATAACAATCTTCTTGGGCACTGGATAGGACGTAGAGGTCCGATTGAGTTTCCATTGTGTTCTCCGGATCTAACTCCATTGGACTTCTATCTATGGGGAACTCTTAAGGATGTTGTATACCGAAGAAAACCAGTTACACTGGCAGCACTTCTATATATATAAAATATGAGTTTTGTCTGTACATTGCTCAGAATTTAAAAAGGATGGTATTTCTGTATCAGTCGTGTCCACAGTAAGAAGGAAATGCACTTTTTACTTTTCCGTAATTTCTGTCTGTCTGTATGTATGTACACGCATCACGAGAAAACGGCTAAAGAGAATTTAATGAAAATCGGTATGCAAAATCGGGGAATAAGTTGCTACAATCTACGCCATAAATAATTTTATTCACGCTGAATGAAATGGTAGTTTAGGGAAAGGCCTAAAATGGAATTATCTAATATTTATGTTATTAGTGGTCCTATCTTAATAAAAATCGGTATTCAAAGTCGGGGAATAAGTCGCTGTAATCTAGGCCATAAATAATTTTATTCACAATGAGTGAAATTGTAGTTGAAGGGAAGGCCTATAATTTAATTCTTAAATATTTATGTATCGTATCGATAAAAACTACATAACTAAAGTTATATAGTATTAAATTTCCCATCATTTATGTCTTATACACTGTTACCGTACCGGCTATAATCACAGAGATATTCATGAATTTGGATTTTTGTTACTAAGTCCATATCAGCGCCGAGTCACGAGAAAATGGGTAAACAGGATTTTATGAAAATCGATATGTAAATTCAGATAATAAGAAACTACAGTATATGCTATAAATAATTTTTTAAGACGCCCTAATATCACAGAGTCGAAAGAAAACTAAATGTGAAGTCCTACAATATAGAGAGCCCATCACATTTATCAACAATAACATTAAATTGACCATTGTTTGTTGTGATGTGCTTTGTGTCTTCTTCTGTTGCCAATCATCTCCGATAGATAGGATTACTGCTGCGTACCGAGTATTTTTCAAAATTTGCCTTAAGTCGCACCAACACAGATATGTCTTATGGTGACGATGGGATAAGAAGGGGCTAGGAGTGTGAAGGAAGCTGCATTGGCCTTAATTAAGGTACAGCCCCAGCATTTGTCTGGTGTGAAAATGGAAAACCATAAAATACCACCTTCAGGGCTTCCGACAGTGGGGTTCCAATCCACTACCTCCCGGACGCAAGCTCACAGATGCGCGCCCCTAACCACACAGCCAACTCACCCAGTCGTACCGAGTGTAACAGCCTGCCTGAATATTGGCGGGAAGTAGCTGGGGAGTTAGATAACGTTCTTCTTTAGCATGCCATTCCTCTGGTTCATACATTTTCTGATACTACTGGTACATAGCACACGGGTTCATCATAGCATTCGAGCTATTCAATCCCTATTCTGAGGCACTGAATGGAATGAACATTGTGCATATTTAATGGGAAAATGGCAGAGGAGTGTTCACGGCTGTCTGCGGCCTGGTCATTCCAGCTCTGGAACTTTGGACAGTTAGATCGGCACTGTAGTAGTACTGTTTGTTCAAAGTGAGAAAATGTGCGGCTTTTCATTTGATAGAGTATTTTATATGATAACATTGCTTTTAATCGCACCTTTCCTACTGACGTTTTTGTAATGACCCCTACGTTGACTTCAGTTAAGAAAGTCACAAAGTCAGTCTTTCTGAGAATCCCGCAGCGAAGCATGGGTACATCAGCTAGTTGGGAATAAATTGAAACGGCATGTGCTGCAATCGCTGAGGACACTTCAGCAAATGTTGCTCGATCAGTAGTTAAACATACTCAGAAGTAGTGTATCGACGCCAATGTTAAGCATTTTGAACAACTGGTATTACTGGAAAAGTTGAAGATGATTACTTGCTCAACATTTTCTGTTTGTGTGAATTCAGCTTTGTCACATTAACACAGTTTTTTCTTTGCTTGAAATGTGAATACATTTTATTGGCACCCTCTGTACACAGATATAAAATCAACAATTGCATGCAGGCAAAAAGCAGTTCTAATTTTAGTGTGACATTCTTATGAGCTTCATAACAAGCCGAATGTTTTATGGCTATAATCACCCAATAATGAGAAAATGTTGTTTCAGAAAATTTACTTTTCACAAATATCAGGTGAAATAAAAACTTGGTATACAGATCAACAATAAGTTACTTTAAGATGTACTAAAGTTTGGTAACGATCTGATTAATACTTTTAAAGTTATGCATTTTCAAAGCGACCGCTGCGTTGGAAATGCAAAAAATACCACCACTTTTTTGTTCAACCTGCATTAAAATTTTAACTGGGTAGGATAAAAATTTCTACCACATGGAATTAAACATAGAATAAAATAAGCTAAATTTTGGTGTAGATTGTTTCTATGTGAGGCACAGGATAAACTTTTTATTAACGTATTAACTTGGGTGTCTATACTTTTGTCCATGACGGTAAATTTCAGTGCGAGACTATCCAGTGGAGGCATTATTCATCCCAGAGCCCGGAAACACTTCAGTCACATATACTGAATTGACTGTCAAACATGCATGTTACTTCACTGGAGGATAAGTAAAAAAAAGTCAAAGGCTTCACTTGTCATAATTTATCAAATTTAAATTAGCAAGATGTACGGGCTGTACGTACATGGAATAGTTGCTGCTTGCATTGTCTCTCAGAAGAACAGGAAAGAAAAGCAAGCAAACTTGCAGTTTTAAGTACCTACCTATTCATAGAGACCTCTAGCTTTATGTGGTATCCGAACCACATGGAAGTAACTTTTCATTTCAAAATTCCCACTTGCTCAGGCCAGGCTTCAAACAACAGCCACCTTGGTGAGAAGCCAGCGATGAAGTTACTAAAATTCCACGGCCATGAAAAATGTAGTAGAACAACTACATCTGAAAGAGAGAGAGAGAGAGAGAGAGAGGAGTAATCTCTGGGATAATGGTAACATGCAGAACTAATACTCTAAGGCAACCTGATCACCTGTATTATATTAATTTTATTAAAAGTATTAAATTTATACCTTCCATTTAGGCCTATGTACCACCAGACGTGTTTCCTGTCCAGTAGATGTCTTGGGGGTTAAAATTACTAATTTCCACCTGCAGAAAGAAAGAGTAATATTAACACAGAGATTCAAAGGATCATAAAAATAATAAGGAAGTCATAATATGAAATTACAATGAATCACATAAACAAAGGCAAATAGCATTTCTTTTTATTTCTTATTTTGCCAGCAGTTTAATATTACACTAACTCACATAGATAGTTGGCAATGATGGGGTAGGAAAAGGCAAAGACTAGAGAGGAAGTGACAATAACAGCATTTGTTACAAACACAGAGGGAACATTCTGGCAGGAATTTTTGAATAAACTCACTTCCAATACAAGATCCGAAACAAGGAGTGATGTCTAAACATCCATGCACGCTCAATAAATATCCAATTAGGAATTAAATATTGGAAAGGCAACTTCTACTGTTTTACCCAAGCTACTTTAACTAAACGATTAATATAAGAACAAACAAGTAACTCACTTGAAATGCATCCTGGATGTCAGAGCTCTGATTCAAAGCCTTTAGTACATCCATGGTAGATTTCAGTGGGAGAAGATGGATCCTTCTGCAAATTCTACCATCTGTTGTCTTCTTTAAATACTCGGTTGGTATCCTGTAAGGTAAGAATGAATGAATAACATATGGTATATTACAATTTAAGGAAAAATGCAAACCTCCACAACTTATCCCACATAAAAGCCACAATGCTTCATTTATTATTTTGGCTGGGTGTTTTAAGGCTGGATGCTTTTCCTAATGTCACATTTTCAGGTGAAGATTCCAATAGACTAGAACTCGAACCTCAGCCATCAGGGTGGAACGGGAGTAGCTAAGTCAATGCTCTAAGCTGCAGATTCTAATAAACCAGAATTCAAACCCAGCCATCTCGGTAGAGAGCCAGCAGCTAAGCCACTGCGATAACCATGCCCTCCTCTCAATTTAATTGAACAAACCAAAATTACAACAAACATATAGAGAGAAGGTGTTCATACCACATTTGTATACAGGACCCCAAGCTGTAAAATTTTGAATTATGATTTAGACAAGGCTAAAACCGATGTATCAAACTCTGAAGAGATCAAAGCTTTCCTCTGGATGCAAAATATTTTGACTGCAAAACTGGAATAAAATTGAAAATATTAGAAATACAGTTACTGCATTGAAAAACATAAGAACTTGCGAGTTACTGACCGAAAATGGTTGTTGGAAAAATTGTTGAACTCTATGCAGACAACACCCTCAAATTCTGAAGGTGCTGCAGACCAGGTCAAAGAAAAGCTTTCAAAAAATTGCAAGAGAACCTTGGTCAAGGACTGAAAGGAATTGGGTGAACTGGTAATATATTCCACAAGCCTGTCAGGGTATAACTCTGAAAGGACTTCTGAAAATTTATAAAGTTCTTTGACAGAATACTTATAAAGACAGGTATTTATACAAAGTTGTACCTTCTGCAGTTTTAATATTCATAACTGCTAGATACAATATTTTGTAAAGCAATGCAAGATCCACTTCAACTATCACAAAGGAATTCTTCAACATGGTTGACAATTTTATTTTGGCACTGATTTCCCCGACTTTGCATGACTGAAAATACAAGATTTATTTCCTTGACTCTCGATTCATTAAATGACAGGAAGGATTTCAATAATTTCATTTTAAAAAAAATTAATCGGCCTTCACCATCCCCATAGCCGTCCACCACTCACCTTTTTATTCTTACAATACTCTTTGATTATTACATAATAAAATTTTTCAAATTGAATACAATGTCGTACTCAGTCTAGTGCTTTAAAGTAATCAACTAAACATATCCTACAATATTAATGATACAAACATTTTAAGGCATGCTGAAAATTAATACAGTATGTCATAACATAAATGCGTATATTTGTACCTTTACACCTCTAGTAAATTGAAATACCTTTCAGATAACATTAAAAACTGTCTTTTTTTGGAGTTGCCATCATGACCCGTACTTATAATAGGCTTTTGGGCTTATGGCGTGTCAAGAAAATAAGGTGAAATTCTTTACGTTTCACAGAGAACTTTGCTCTGCGTCATCAGAAGTAAATCTTAAGGGCTCATGAGACAGGCTTCTCAAGGAATGAGGTTTGAATTTAGATGCTATAATAGAAGTGGAAGTGGTACGTTCATTCTTCACCAGATGGCTCACCGGACGTGATACAGTGCTAACGTTCGAAGTGGAAGCTGACGGAACCATCAGAATCAGTCAGAGAGAGTCACATAACAACAGGAGTACACACATATGAAAGTATGACGTACAGTCGTGGAAATATTTATTGCATCGCCATTAATTACTTTGTCTTTTTGTCTTTTACAGCTGTTTGCTTCAGTTTATACCATTCCCATTATTGTTAAACACTGTTGACATATTCTTGCTATGATAGTTTGACATATGGTTTAACTTCTTGTCACATTTTTTTCCCACAGTTCACAACTCTTTGTTGTTGTTTGTTTCTACAATGAAGCCAGTGTTTGTACAGTCATTTTGAGTTGAGACTTTGCAGCGAGAAGATGGGTAAGTCAGTTAAATTAACGCCAGAAAAGAACACTGCTATATTTGCTTATTCATCTTATGGTCTCGGTACCAGACAGATAGGTTTTAAAACAAGTTTTAATCCGTTTACGATTTTGAGGTTACTGAAAAATACAGGGAGAAAGGAAATGTCGATCATGAGAAAGAAAGGTCTACTGCTAAACAGGACAAGGTATTCAAAAAGGAGCTTTTGCTCAAGGATCGTTGCCTGTCATCAACTGAACTAAAAGGAGACTGGGAAGAAATGTGCGACATCTCAGTAACCAGTAAAACTGTGAGAAATAGACTACTGGAAGCTGGACTCTCAGCCTGCCGTCCTTGAAAGAAGCCTTTATTGACCAAGACAATGCGACAACAGTGGCTAAAATGGGAAAAAAGCACGTGTGACATGGACACCAGAGATGTGGAACAAACTAATCTTTTCAGACGAGTCAAAATTTAATCTCCATGGCTCAGATGGAAAAGGGTTTGTGCGTCGAAGGAAAGGTGAAGAAATTTTGCCATCAAATATAACACATGCAGTCAAACACCCACAAGGACAGATGATCTGGGGGCACAATTCCAGTCACGAAGTAGGTCATCTGGACTTCATGAATGGCACTGTCAATGCGGATGCCTACATAAGCATCCTTGAAAGGAAGCGTATGCCAAAATATACGAGACGAGTTTGGAGATGTTCCCACTCAAATTTTTCAGGATGACTCCACTCCTTGCCACAGAGCTATGAAGGCGAGTCCTGTGTTTAATTTTTGTACCAAGCACTAAGCAGATGATGTTTGTGATTGATTATCACGTATTCCTACATTTCAGGTAAAATATTTCCTTTGACAAAATGGGGTTTGAGTGTTAAAATGACCTGGAAATGGCCCTGAGTTCAATCCTATTGAGAACTGTTGGAAGGTTATGGGAAGTGTTGTCACCAAAAAAAGAAGCTGCGGAATAAATAGGAACTGTTGGAGACCCTTGTGCGTGTGTTGTTTCATGCAATGAATGAGGATTACATTAAAAATTTAATTTTTTCAATGCTTTCACGATGCCAAGCAGTGATTAAGGTGCGTGGTGGAACAACAAAGTGTTTAATGGCAACAGTGCATTCATATGAGGCAACTGTGCATTTACAAACACAAAAATCGATCAGTGTTACGTTACAACATTAATATGCAACATTTCTTTCAAAATTAGTATTCATAGTTCAGAAGAGCAAACAGAATAGCTCACACATCCACTTACATCCATTTTTCAAGAAAGTGTTAAATTATTTAAAAAAACCCTTTTTATAGAAACAAAAATTAAGAGTAAAAAAAAATTAACAAAAAGCATTGCGTATATTCATTTCTGATAGAAATGGAGAAAAATCAGGCCAATTCAGTTTAATTATTTAATGATTATAACAAAAATTGTTAATTATGAAAGGTGATGCAATAAATAGTTCCACTACTGTAGATGCTAGACTGGAATGAAACATCTGGCACTGAGGAACATACAAATTTGGAAAACACCGAAACAAAATAACAATAGTGAAGGGACATTGGGGGGGGGGGGGGGGGGGAACTACCTACGTAAATCCTTAACGGCTGACAACCACGTATTACTTAATTGACAGCCAGTGTCCCTGTTGAAACTGTTACGTAGGATTTTTGTGCATTTCAAGAGCTTCCCGTATAATCCTGGACCTGTAGTGTCTAGTGTGCGTAAGAGCTTGAGCATCTAGGAACACAACATTATGACCCAACGACAGAGCGTGCTCAGCTATTGTTGTTTTGTTCAGCTGGTTGAAATGAATATTTCGTTCATGTTCCTTGATATGAGTACCAATAGAGCGGCATGTTTGGCCAATGTATACCTTGCCGCAAGTACAGGGAATTTCGTATACCTCAAGATGTAAACGTGGGGACAATTTGTCCTTGGTTTCACCCAGACTGTGAGCAATTTTAGTGACAGTGCCAAACACGGTTTTTATATTGTGTTTGCGGAGGACCTTGGCAATTCGATCTGGGGTGTTGTGAATGTAAGGCAGGTAGGCAGTTCCCTTCACTTCTTCCGTCTGTGAGCTTTGCTTGGTCGTTTCTCTGGGATGCAGGACTCTAGTGAATCTGCAAATTGCTGTAACCATTATTCTTACACGTAACTTTGAGTGTGCCCATCTCAACCTGGATATTTGATGGCTCACAAATTCATCACCTTCTTGGTGAGTGTTGTGAGAATGCCTCGTCTTTATACTGGATGGTGGTGAGAATCCATAGTGAATGTAATTGAAGGAGAAGGAGTCGGACGGATGCCTTCCTCTCTTGGATGTTCTAGTAAGAAAGAAACCGGATGGTTCCTTAGGATATACCACCATCTATCGTAAGCCTACCCACACAAATCACTACCTTCATGAAGATTCTCACCACCATCCAGCACAAAAACAAGGCATTCTCATGACACTCACCAAGAGGGCGAGACAAATTTGTGAGCCATCAAATATCCAGGTGGAGATGGACACACGCAGTCATGTTCAGGGGTAATGGTTACAGTGATTTGCAGATTCATTGAGCCCTGCATCCCAGGGAAACGACCAAGCAAAGCTCACAGAAGAAAGAAGTGTAGGGAATCTTACATTCACAACACCACAGATCAAATAGCCGAGGTTCTCTGCAAACACAATATAAACACAGTGTTTGGCACCGTCACTAAAATTGCTCACAGTCTGGGTAAAACCAGGGACAAATTGTCCCCATGTTTACATCCTGGGGTATATGAAATTCCCTGTACTTGCAGCATGATATACAATGGTCAAACATATCGGTCCATTGGTACTCGCATCAAGGAACATGAACAAAATATTCGTCTCAACCAGCTAGACAAATCAGCAATAGGTGAGCATGCTCTATCATTGGGTCATGATGTCGTGTTCCAAGATGCTCGAGCTCTTACGCGCACTAGACACTACAAGTCGAGGATTATATGAGAAGCTGTGGAAATATGTAGAAATCCTAAAAATCCTAAAAATTTCAACAGGGACTATCAATTAAGTAATACGTGGTTGCCAGCCTTTAACGTTTTACGTAGGTAGTCATAGAGGGTCATGATGTTGTGTTCCAAGATGCTCGAGCTCTTACACGCACTAGACACTACAAGACCAGGGTTATATGGGAAGCTGTGGAAATAGGTAGAAATCCTAACAATTTCAACAGGGACACTGGCTATCAATTAAATAATACGTGATTGCTAGCCATGAAGGATTTACGTAGGTAGTTCCCCCCCCCCGCGACCCTTCACCATTGTTATTTTGTTTCGGTGTTTTCCAAATTCATACATTCCTCATCGCCAGATGTTTCATTCCTGTCTTGTTTCTGTCATACGTTCATATATGTATACTCCTGTTGTTATGCGATTCCCCTCAGACTGATTCTGATGGTTCCGCCAGCTTCTGCTTCGAACGCTAGCACTGTATCGCATCTGGTGATCCATCTGGTGACGAATGAACGTACCACTTCCACTTCTATTATAACGTCTAAATTCAAACCTCATTCCTCGAGAAGCCTTTCTCGTGAACAGTCAAGATTTTCTTCTGTTGACGCAGAGCTAAGTTCTCTGTGAAACGTAAAGAATTTCACCTTATTTTCTTGACACGGCATAAGCCCAAAAGCCTATATCATGTCTATAAGGCTATGCTTGTTTTGCCTTCTCCAACAATAGTATATTTGATGTGATGTTTTCTTATTTTTGAGCTATTTTTTGACTGTTGGAGGCTTTCCTCATATCTTCTGAGGGCAGTTCTGACATTGTTCAAGAGTGCTTGGGTTATTGGTACTGTATTTTCTGGATGCTTTCATAGAATCTTATTGCATTTTGAACTGTACGTTGCGCAACTAAGCTGTGTCCATGTAGATTTCCAACAAGTAAATTTTATATTTACTGAAATACTTCTCAACAGTAGCATTTCCATGAGAAAAGATTAGACCAAGTTTAATAACTTGCCACAGTTCCTGATATTTTATGTTCCCCATCAATAAGTCTGAATAAAAGTCATCAAGTCTTGCAGACGAACTTGTATTTTCTAAATAAGTTTTGAAATGCTGTTCAAATGTAATGCATGCTTCACAACAAAGACTACTGTACTGTGTTTTTGCTTCTTCAGCAAAAACATCAGAAATTCTGTTAGCGGTGTACAATGATTCCAATAACATGCTGACACTCTTGTTTTCCTTATTCTGATTGACTGAATATTATGTTGGGCTCTAAAAGATGACAAACCTTGAACAGTTCTGTACTAAATAGGACATTATCCTAGTAATTTTTCAGTCAGTTTGATCAGTATAGTCTGACACTCTAATGTGAACTTTTGAATATCAGTTTCCTTTGCTTTGGTTTCTTTAAGAAGCTTTTTGGTTTGGAAACCGATATCAATATTTTTCAAGTCATGGTAGTTGAGCTTATCTTTTAAGTCCAAGGAGAAGAGAGCAGATATACTAGAGGGTAGTTTCTCACTTCTTATGAACCTCTCCAACAAACTACGTAAAATGACTTGCAAATCTGTAAACAAAAACGGAGCTAGTGGATCCAAAGTTTGAAATTTTCTTAGAAATCATTCACATTCTAGGGAGATGTTTTGAAAAATGCCACGTTGCACTTGATGAAAGAGTCTTTTGTTTGTTCTGAAATATTTCTTAATGGTTCTGTATTCAAAACTTTTCTTGAAACAATGAATTCTTTAACACTATAAAAAATGTTTAAAAGTCAGTTACTATACATGCCACATTATCTAACCATCTAGTGATACAGTATTTTAAAGGAAATACTGTATTATATAATAAAAATCTTCCGGGCTATTATGCCGTGGTCCACTCCTCTCGCTTCTCCCAGACGCTTCGACTACTGCTGCGGTAGTCATCTTCTGTGGCATCGTATAGATACGCTATCCTGTATCCCGCTGGCGCTACCGCAGCAGTAGTCGAAACGTCTGGGAGAAACGAGAGGAGTGGACCACGGCATAATAGCCCGGAAGATTTTTATTATATTGACACCGGCCGTGAAAGCCTTCATACTTTAATACTGTATTGCCAGTAAGAGTGGTATATTCTAAGCAGCGGGCAGGAGAATAATTGAAAATGTAATGTACACCTCGCAAAAAGTCATGCCAGTTCCACTTTGCAGCTAGCAGACCAGACCGAATCACTCCATTTATTACATGTAGCCTACAAACTCCAATGTTAATGAGTTTTTCCCCATCAGAATTCTCTCCCTTTATGCTATCTTCTAACTGTTTCATAAAACTCAAATTAACATCTGGGCCATCCATTGAAACTTGAAGAATATATTTTTGCTTCAATGGATGGATACCTGCACTAAAACTTTCACGTAAATCTTGCGCAGTAGCCCTGCCTAAAAACAACTGTTAAAATACTCCATATGTACACTACTCTTATCGATGTCAAAAAACCTAACAAATATATCCATCTGTCCCTTTGTACTATCTTATTTAATGACTCATTAAAACAGATGATGTAATCATCACTCTGTTGCAACGTATCTTTGAGTTCACTGGCAAAATGAGGAGCTAGACCATAGTTTGTAATGTATTTGCACTTTGTGGCACCCATTTTAAATTTTGAAGCAACTGAACTGTCTGGGAACATTAGTTTGAATGTTTCTCCTACATCTGAACATGAATTTAATGAATACTTGCTATTAACAACTTTAAAAGCCCATACTGCTTCTGCTTTCGTAACATTGTCCATTGTGCAAAATGATTCAACTGAGTGTTGAGCGGATTTCAAAATCTCAGGTTACTTGACTCGTACTAGCAACATATTTTCTCTTCATGTACTTGTAGAAGCACAAAAAACGTTTTTATGGAAGATTGGTCTTCTTTCGTTTTAGCTAAACTCATATGAATTTATCCTTTACTATGGGATATAACATCCTTACGATCCATGTTTGATAAATCAATTGATTTTATGCAAATGTTGCAATGAGCTTGTGAAATGGTAGATCCTTTGCTTCACCAGCCTGCAAATTGGGAGTTGATTTTACAGTCCAACCATTGGTCATTAAAAAAGGTGTTCTTTGATCATGTCATATTCAAAATGTTAGTTGAAAAGCAGTTTCCATCTTCTGAATTCTTGAAGTCATGGATTTCCTTTCATTACAATTTTGTGTAATCTATTCACTTAGGTATTTGAATTCATTCACCCTTGAGATTTTGTTAGTGCCAATGATAAGTTCTTGTGGTGCATTTTTGATGTCAGTCATATATTTAGTTTTCTTCGTATGATATTTTTGCTGCTTGTTCTTGTAGAATATCAAGTTGCTTTTGTGCATCGGGTATGCTTTGGCTATAAGTGCCATATCATCAGCAAAGGCTAGACAGTCAATTTTTATACCTTTATTCTTAAGCCCTAAATGGTGACATGGTGCACCTGCTTTCCTGCATTCTCTGACAACCTTTCCAAGAGCACAATTGAAAAGTAATGGAGATACCTTGTCGTAATCCTGTGTTTATTTGAAATTCCTAACTATATTCACCCATACACTTTACTTCAGCCATAGTTTCGGTAGGCATTTCCTTGATAATATTTCTAGTTATTTGATCTAGTCTAAATTCTGATAAAACATTAAGAAGTGATTTTCGATCTATACTGTCATATGCTTTTTTGAAATCAATGAATGGATGTGATCACATAGTTTTTGTTAGCTGTGGTACGGAAGTGTGTTACTGTATTCTTTAAATTTAGAATTTGCTCAGCGCACAACCTTCCTTTTCTAAATCCAGCTTGGTATTCACCTAATTATTGGTCCAGTTGATGCTCTGCATGGTTCAGGATGACGATTGAAAGGATTTTATAGGTAACCTGAAGGAGAGAGAGTCCCTGATAATTATTTGGATCAGTCTTACTTCCTTCTTTATGTACTGGGTGTATGACCGTTGTTTTCCAATCTATAGGGATTTTTTGGGTTAGCCATATTGTCAGCATAATTTCATGAAGTTTCATGATAAAATTTTCTCCTGCATTTTTCTAAAGTTCAGCCATTATTTGGTCTTGCCCTGAAGCCTTGTTGTTTTTCAGTGATTTAATTACTTCCTTAATTTCCTGGACACTCAGTAGGGTTGAATCTGGGTTACTTCTGGGAAAATTGAATATAAACTTCTCTTGCGGTGTTTCAGAATTAAGTTATTTAGAAATGTATGCTGCCAGGATTTCACAACTAGCACTGTTAGTGTAGGTGATTTCTCCACGTTCATGGGCAAGATGGAGTGATGGTGGCGAATATTTGATTAACTTCTGTTTAAAAGTTCTGTAATAATTTTGTGAATTGTGTTTCTTAAAGTCTTCTCCTATACTTTGCAGTTTGTATATTCACTTTGTTTTCCAATTTTTCTTATAGTAGATTTTGTTACTGTCTTTCTAACATTTTTAAGATTTTGAAATGTGGTTGGATTTTTGTTGCATGACCAATTATTCCAAGCTTGTTGTCTAAGTTGTATGAGCTTGTGACATTAGTCTGTCTACCAAGCATGTTTTCTAGTCCTCATTAGTGGTGCTATGTTTCCTGCTCTTTGAAGAAGTCCTGCTTGGAGTTGTGACCAATTTTGTGGATTCAATTTTTCTGTTGCTTTCTTAAAGTTCTCATTATCTTTAATGTCATATTTTCGTTGAGGAGTTCGGTTTATAAACTTTCTTTTTTCTGGAATCATGGTAATTGAGAATTTATTAGGATAATGATGAGAGTCCAAGTCTAGTCCTTTGAGGACTTTGAGTTTCATGATTTCTGTTGTATTCATGCGGCAGATTAGGATGGGGTCCAGTTGATATTCATCTATAATATCTATCTATAATATCTATAATAAAAATCATCAAAATAAAATGTAGCCTTTGATGGCAAATTTCTGTAGCCTTTAAGATAGTGGTAGACTTATCTCCTGTCAACCTTTATACATTAAAGGCATAAGGTGAATTGTTTTATATTAACAACATGGTAAATATTATGTATATGAAGTATACTTCATATTGTTTTGTACTTTTGCAGTACTTATTGAATAAGAGTTGAAGTATAGTAAATGTACACTTATAGTGTAATTTTGTTATATAGTGTAAATTAATGTAGTTCTTGATTAATTCTATTTTAAAAGTAATAGCAGATATATAATATACTGTATAAATATTTCTTACCTGAACTTGGTTACAATTTGTTTCACCAGCAATTATCAAGAAGAAATCACACATTTGTTGTTGATTTATCACAACAACAAGCGCGAGCGAATGATGTAATTTAAAAATCCCCGACTTCTATTTTCTTTGATTTTCAGCATTTTATCAGTGTTTCCCTGAACTTTCCCAAATTCCCAGACTTTCCAGAAAGTGTGAACAATGTTAAAATAAATAAAATGATAGTCTTGTTTGTTTTGAAAAATAAAATAAAAGAGGAGTTTAAACCTTCATCCGCTCACACAGGTGGCAAATCGCTGCCCTTTCTGAAAAAAACGCTCACATCTTCACTGAGGGAGCATCAGGAAGTGATAGTACTCTCTAGTTACTCCTAGTTCCAATATACAGCAGACTATGCTAACATCTGTCCAATGTTTGATTCAGTTTGAGTGACAAAAGTGAATGGCTAACTGCCGCCTTGCGAGCAGAAGTAAGAATTGTTTTCGATCTTCCAAGGAAAATGGAGGGAAGGAACGAAGGTAGGTCTCCCTCAAACAATGTACAGGGTATAGTAGGTAAACAAGAGGGAGGGAATGGGAGGAAGTTGTACCTTTTGCAGTTTATAACAGTACTAGATATAATATTTCGTACAGCAATGTAAGATCCACTGCATCTATCACAAAGGTAATAATTTCTTCAAATAAATAACATGATAGCCTTGTTTATTTAAAAAAAAAATAGAAAAAAAAGAGAGAGAGGAGTTTAACCTTTATCCACTTGTCTGGGCAGCAAATGGCTGCCCTTTCTCAAAAGACGGTGCTCACATCTTTACTGAGGGAGGCTAGAGCATCGGGAAGGGATACTATTCTCCAATTATTCCTAGTTCCGATATATAGCAGACTATGCCAACATCTGTCCAACATTCAGTTCAGTTTTGAATTTCAAATGACAACAGTGAATGGCTAACTGCCGCCTCGAGAGCAGAAAAGAGAATTGTTTTTGATCTTCCAAGGGAAATGGAGGACAGGATTGAAACAATGTTTTAAGGTTGCAGTCTCCATGTGGTGTGTGCTTAGTGGTAGGCATTTGTTAAAGATGGCAGTTTGCTGATGTGTGTATTTTGCTGGTGACAGCAATTGATTAGGTTATGTGTATGTTTATGTGAAGTTAACGTGAAATAAATAGGTGTATAGAGTATGGTAGGTAGACAAGAGTGAAGGGAAGGGAGAGGATAAGTTGTCAAAGAAGACAGGTAGGCTTAAGTTTGAAGAGTGATGTATCCACAAAGACACACACAAAATGCTGTCAGTTGGTACACCTATTTATTTCACGTTAACTTCACATAAACATACACATAACCTAATCAACTGCTGTCACCAACAAAATACACACATCAGGAAACTGCCATCTTTAACAAATGCCTACCACTAACCACACACCACATGGAGACTGCAACCTTAAAACACAGTTGAAACAGTTAACTGCTTACAAGCATTAAAAGTTAGAAACTTCATTATGTTCCGTATTGAACTGGGATTACAATAAATTGAAAATGTTAAGGATCCACCTTTTCAATACAATGACAATTTATTGATGTGAGTTAGATCACATGTCGTTTATACAAGATTGCTACTAGTTTTGACACTCACTGTGGGTCATCATCAGCCAATGAATCAGTTGAGCAAAACACAACTAATAAACAATATAAAACACATGACAAGCACCTACAATGACAAATGTTAAATTATAACAAGTTAAAATTGTGGTACAAGATGATGAGAGTATGGTGTGTCTGACCATAAAGTAAAATTCTATAAAATCTGAGAAGGTAACTCAGTTAACATTGGTTCAAATTAAGATCTTCACATGACTACATTGTTTGTTTCGGAACCACGTGAGTTAAGCCTGTTGAATAACACAGATTTAGAGAACAAGATTTATTCTTCCCACGGATAACACGTTTTGCAATTTCTTCTTAATGAGACTAAAGATACACTTTATGAACTATACGCCTCAAGCTGGACTATTTTCTTGTGTATCAAGACTTAACAACTGAACAACGGATCAAATAGCTTACAAGAGGTCTGGATAATTGGTTTTGTTTTTCTTACTGTAACCAACAACGTTGGTCATACAAAAACAATGGCTGTCATAACGCTTGTTCTGTTCTCGCCATTGCATGGGCATGGCAAACAGCATTGTGTTTAGTTTGCTCTCAAACCAGTAACAAAGTCCCTTGACAGAGGTATTGCATGCAATATGAGGTGTGAAAGATTTGTTTTGATCTGCATTTTTCAATTGGAAGTAAGAAAAATGTTTCTTCACAAATGAGTCTACTTGATGCACCTAGGAATCAAACACAAGTTCCACAAATGTAGCAAAACCCTTCTGTGCACCCCTTACTACATTAGCCATGATGGTCTTAAAATACTAATATACAAAAGTTTCATGAATAACGATCAATTGAAACATAGCTTTTATATTCACATTAATGCACACATGCACGGATACAAATGAATGTAAAGACGCACTAAACAGATACTTTTTGGAGTACATCTCAAGTACAACTGACTATATCAACCTAGTTTTATCTTGAAAAGGAATGACAGCTCAACATCAACATTGAATATGGGCTGAGTTTTAAAACACTTCAGTTTATACAAGTGGTCTGAGATTGCAACTCTAGTCTTATTTTTAGCTGCAATCCAACTTCTCTTGAACTCCTAATATTACACATGGTTTAGCTATGGGCTCACCAACCTCAGGCATCCTAGCCGAAATATATCTTGATTTCTTGGAAAACACAAAAATTAATAATAATAATTTCTCTAACACCCTCTTTTGGTCCAGATATGTTGATGACACTTGCGTAATTTTAAATGAAGAATCGACCAACGCAGCCTCCACATTTCTCCTTCTTAACATCGCTGACTCTAATATTAAAAAGACCCTTGAATCTGAACATAACAAAACTCTCAATTTTCTAGACTTAACTGTTACCAGACATCCTTGTTCTTTAACCTACAAAATTTTCAGAAAACCAACCCAAACAGCAACCACAATTCGGCAAGATTTTGCACACCCACAAGCACATAAATATGCTACTTATAACAGCCTAGTTTTTCGGGCCTTCAACACTCCTATGTCTAAAAGAGATTTAAGTAATGAATTGAACACTGTCTGTTGTACTATCGCTAAATATAATGGCTTTAACAACTCTTTCATAAATCGTATTATTAACAAATTCAAACACCGTCCCAAAACCACGTTAACAAAAGATAAAACCGAAGCCACTGCATATTCCACTTTTACTTTCACTCAAGATGCTTATGAAGTCACCAACATTCTTAAAAAATACAACATGAAAATATCTTTTAGAACCAATAACAAAAATCCTGATATATTACACAACTCTCATTAAATAAATCTAATGCTTTTTCTAAATCTGGAAAATACAGATTCGAATACAACTGTAGCTCTTCGTACATTGGGCAGACTGGACGTAACTTTACTATCAGATACTCCAAACATATCAACGCCATAAAAGACAACAGATTCTCTGCAACAGGACAACACATACAAGACTCTAAACATAATTTTGCCAAAATTGAACAGGTCTTGGAAATACTTAAAATTATTAACAAAGGCCCCCTTCTAAACACAAATGAAAATTGTTTTATTCACCTTGACCAATACTTCAACCCTAATTTCAATTTTGACAATATTTCTAAAAAGAAAATTATTCTATTCGACTTCTTCATTCTCATCTTCAAAAATGCTAAATTTGTAAACCCGAATTTGATTTTCCATGCCTTACACAGTTCCTACCCACGTATTCTACCTCCAATAACCCATCCACCTGCCTCACCTTAAACTATTCCTCATCCTTTATTTCCCTATCCTATCACTTCCTTTCTTCTTTCCACTTCCTGGTCTATTAATCATCTCCTATCTAATTCAACCACTCTTTTTTACCTGCTTCAGTCATTATATATATTTTGATCCACACCTATTTATCTTCTATTAACATCTTTGTATTTTCTCTTTTTTTTTCTGCATCGAACTGTATATTTTAATATCACTTACGGTTCAGGTTATTATAAAATTTAAATTTAAATTTATACCTTTCACCTCCTCAAGAACTGTCTGAGTTCTTGTCTTCAAGAAATCACATACTGTGTAAATGTGCTTCTCAATTGTTCTAATATTGCGCTTTTTAACTTTTTTTTTTTCACAATTGTTTTTATGTCAACTATTCTGCATCTCCAAACTTCAAGAATCTGACATATGACATTCTATAAACACTAATATATATTTATATCATCAAGTATATTAATACATTAGTGCTCCTAATTACGATAAATATTTTTAAAAATATTTTTCATCGTTTCTGGTTTATAATGAACCTAGTAAGAAGTAAGAACTGAAATTTCAAAAATATATATTCATCGAGTAGTCATTTTTGACTGGCAACTTAAGCTGCTGGGGAGCACATACATAGTCAAAATCAGAAGGAAACTATAACTTATTACACTCATATTTACAATTCACATGTTATTCCAAATTTGTGCCGAAGAGCACATACATAGTCAAAAGGCACAAGGAAACAATAACATTTTACAATCATAATCCACATCTTACACTGACTGACAGACAGAGCAAATGCAACACCAAGAAGGAGTGGTCAGAACTTTATGCCAATTGCAGGGTAGACTTACGTCACTGAGGTATGTTCATGATGTGAAATGCGCCGCTGTGCTGCGCACGTAATGAACGATAAATGGGACACGGCGTTGGCGAATGGCCCACTTCGTACCGTGATTTCTCAGCCGACAGTCATTGTAGAACGTGTTGTCGTGTGCCACAGGACACGTGTATAGCTAAGAATGCCAGGCCGCCGTCAACGGAGGCATTTCCAGCGGACAGACGACTTTACGAGGGGTATGGTGATCGGGCTGAGAAGGGCAGGTTGGTCGCTTCTTCAAATCGCAGCCGATACCCATAGGGATGTGTCCACGGTGCAGCGCCTGTGGCGAAGATGGTTGGCGCAGGGACATGTGGCACGTGCGAGGGGTCCAGGCGCAGCCCGAGTGACGTCAGCACGCGAGGATTGGCGCATCCGCCGCCAAGCGGTGGCAGCCCCGCACGCCACGTCAACCGCCATTCTTCAGCATGTGCAAGACACCCTGGCTGTTCCAATATCGACCAGAACAATTTCCCGTCGATTGGTTGAAGGAGGCCTGCACTCCCGGCGTCCGCTCAGAAGACTACCATTGACTCCACAGCATAGACGTGCACGCCTGGCATGGTGCCGGGCTAGAGCGACTTGGATGAGGGAATGGAGGAACGTCGTGTTCTCCGATGAGTCACGCTTCTGTTCTGTCAGTGATAGTCACCGCAGACGAGTGTGGCGTCGGCGTGGAGAAAGGTCAAATCCGGCAGTAACTGTGGAGCGCCCTACCGCTAGACAACGCGGCATCATGGTTTGGGGCGCTATTGCGTATGATTCCACGTCACCTCTAGTGCGTATTCAAGGCACGTTAGATGCCCACCGCTACGTGCAGCATGTGCTGCGGCCGGTGGCACTCCCGTACCTTCAGGGGCTGCCCAATGCTCTGTTTCAGCAGGATAATGCCCGCCCACACACTGCTCGCATCTCCCAACAGGCTCTACGAGGTGTACAGATGCTTCCGTGGCCAGCGTACTCTCCGGATCTCTCACCAATCGAACACGTGTGGGATCTCATTGGATGCCGTTTGCAAACTCTGCCCCAGCCTCGTACGGACGACCAACTGTGGCAAATGGTTGACAGAGAATGGAGAACCATCCCTCAGGACAACATCCGCACTCTTATTGACTCTGTACCTCGACGTGTTTCTGCGTGCATCGCCGCTCGCGGTGGTCCTACATCCTACTGAGTCGATGCCGTGCGCATTGTGTAACCTGCATATCGGTTTGAAATAAACATCAATTATTCGTCCGTGCCGTCTCTGTTTTTTCCCCAACTTTCATCCCTTTCGAACCACTCCTTCTTGGTGTTGCATTTGCTCTGTCAGTCAGTGTATTTCAACATAGTCAAAGCCAGAAGGAAACAATAACTTTTTACAATCATAATCCACGTCTTATTTCCAATTTGTGGAAATGTCATTGTCAGTTCACTGCTTGTGGAATACCTTGAAGCATTCGTTTGGATGCAGAGGTGCATCACACTTTCTACACAAATATGTCGTGCTATTTCCGCATACTCTACAACGCCTGTACTTGGATGTTCCCTTCTCAATGATGTGATCCATTCGGTCTCGCCTCACATCATCTAACTCTGGTGAGAACTCCTAATGTTGGTCGGATGCCTGGAGATTGCTGTGGCGTCCCAAAAGACTTCAGAAGACATATAGCACATTGACGACGAATTTCCAACAATGCCATATCGTGCCCAAATCTGTGGAACAGAAGCCATGCTTGCACACAGGAAACGTCAACGGCCCAAGCAAAGAATGGCCACCACCATTTCTTTGTCCTAATATTGCAGCGGTATGTAGCTACGAACTGATCATTGATATCTACACCACCCATATCTCCACCTGGGCGATGAGACGTGGAATATCCACCAATATGCTTTTCTTCTCTGTACGTGAATATCTGTAGCACTTTTTCTTTAGTTCAGTGCTGTCACAGTTGGTTAGTACTGCTACAACATTGTTGTCATTCCACCTTACCACCAAAAGGTCCTTAGTAGACGATACTGCCGTTGCAAATCTGGGCTCTTTTTTCCACGTTTTCTTGTCTGGCAAGTGCATGCTTGGAAGGCATCTGTTTTCTCGGAGAGTCCCAGTGCCTCCTAATCTCCTCCTTGTTAGCTCCTGCAGGAGAGGTACGGAGGTGAACAAGTTATCAAAGTACACCTTAGTACCAGGCACAGGATCTACTTAGTCCAACAAACCTAGAACCACATCACCACCGTGGCCTAAGATTGTTGTTGGAAGCTGCGAAGACGCACCAGAGTAAGGTTCCACGTGAAATATAAAACCAGAAGGATCGGCAGCCACTCACAGTTTGTACCCGAATCTTATCGGCTTGCCGCGAATAAATTGCTTGCACCCATGCTTTCCATAGTATGGTATAATACTTTCATCAATACTGATAGTACTGCCGGGGCATAAAATCTTGAATGAATTATTCAAGAAACTGAAAATCGGACGAACCTTGAACATGCGATGTTCTCCTGTATTTTTGTCATTGTTGGCCAGATGGAGGTGTCGTAAAATTTCCTCAAAGCGCTTACGCCGTATAGCTTTGGTAACTAGAGGTATGTGCACGTCTGGTTCATTTCTCCAGTAAAGTTTTTTTGATGGAAGTGTGTGATAACCTGTGAATAGCATTACACCAATAAGGGTGAGTATTTCATTTGTTGTACATCCTAAATCATGCACTAAATGCTGAGCAGCATACCTGTTAGTCTCTTTTACTATATGATCGATAAGGTCACTAGTGAGGTATAGCTGAAGTGCATCTAGAGGATGTGTAACTGTCTCTTGTAACATGTCTTCAGAGGTAGGTTTATAGACCAGAGTTAGTTCAGGAATACTCAAAGAAGTAGACGTTCGGTGCAATTTCCATGACAAAGATTGGAACTGTTGCCTGACTTGTTTATGAGGAACGCTGGCACGAGCTGATGATGTGCTTGGTTGTTGCTCTTCCTCCTCTTCTAAATAAGATCTGCCATTGTCATTGTTGTAAGTTAGCAACACTTCAGACTGTAGAACACGAGATGGAAGATGATCAAAGTCTCCAGTCACCTCTGCATCTGACTTATCGGAGTCCTCGTCGCTGTCAGCTGGTGGATTTTCCATGGGCGGGCAAACCGCAATTGTATTGGGCAGTTCCCCATCTTCCTCATTTCCTTTAGCAAGTTCCTCGAGAATTTGATCTAAATTTAGGCCTAGCCCCCTTTTATAAGAGCCTCTTGATGACCTGTAAAATGCACAGTTGATTGAAGGATTGTGTTTTCTAAACTTCTAAACACTGTTAGCATATCAAATAACACATTTAGTGTTCTAAAAGTTTGTAATATTTTATGTCATTATTCCCTAACTGTCCTGAGTACGTCTTGTCATGTTCTTCAAATCTACCCATCTTTAGAATTTTGTCTGTTCGATCGCCGCGTGCGCACGCACGCACGCACACTCTCTCTCTCTATCTCTCTCTCTCTCTCTCTCTCTCTCTCTCATATGAACGCATAGAAAAGGATTGTACTGAAATACTATTCCTTTGTGATAGGCTTGCTTGTATATTACTAACTGTGGCACACTGGTATTCCAAGTGTTCCTCGGCAACTTTAGTTGCCACTATTATTATTATTATTATTATTATTTATTTTCCACTAATTGTAGTTACAATTTAGGGATGGTGAATGGAGAAAGGGCATAGCCCCATATACACAAAAGTGCCTCCATCACCACTTAAAATTATAATATACAAATATACAATTACATTCTACATGATGTTCTTATATACAGTTAAAATATTTACATAGGCATATTTACATACAGTAATACTCACAAGACCTGTTCAACATTCA
The DNA here is from genome assembly GCF_040414725.1 of Anabrus simplex. Lineage (NCBI taxonomy): Eukaryota > Metazoa > Arthropoda > Insecta > Orthoptera > Tettigoniidae > Anabrus > Anabrus simplex. The sequence continues at coordinate 1,108,558,327 of NC_090265.1, read as the reverse complement.
AGTCATGACGACACACACACACACACACACACACACACACACACACACACACACACACACACACACACACACACACACACACACACACACACACACACACAGAGTCTCTCTCTCTCCCTCTCTCTAGAAACCCCACATATATTTTAGCTAGACCGGCTCACTCATACACATTTACCATCTCAATCACTCGGGACCCCATAACTTTCATCCAACCTCCCACTCATACTGAACATTCTCACAGTAGGTAAATTATGTTTTGTACAGAGGGTTTCGTTATATATACATCCGTTTTACGTCTTTACAGAAATTTTCTGCAGGTAGTTCTTTTATCTGCGGTGGGAGTTCATTCCACAACCGAGCAGAACGACTAAAGAAGCCACTTTGATATGATGCTGTTCTTGCAAATGGAGGGAAAAGGGACACACCTCGACCTCTTTGAGCGGAACGATAGTTCAGCTGTAAGCGGTTGAAAGGGTTTATATGAATGTTACCTGCGAGGGATTTTCTCAGGAAAGTAATATCTATTTGTTTACAGAGGGATGTTATGGAGGGCAGTGACCTGGCTGTATTTAAATGACCGTGTTGAGTAATTAGTCGTTCTGCTCGGCGTTGAACTCTCTCTAGTTTCGTCATGTTCTCCACTGTAGTAGGGTGCCAGGAAGGAAGCCCGTACAACAGTATTGGCCGTACTAATGACAGATAGGCTGTCTGAACGGCTTTCTTCCTGGCCACTAATATGAAACTGTATCTGTACATCAAGATATTCCTCATAAGTGCTTGATTATCAATCATTTCACTTGTACATACTTTCATCTAAGCTAGTAATAATGTTGAACTTAGTAAAATTATTGAGTATGAGAAAATTACTTACACTTTTGAAGTTCTGTAACAACAAGCAAATGGCAGCTGTGTAGTGTAGTTGAATAACTGTTCATTTAGGAAACAATCTGGTCTAGAATAACAATGAAGCTCTCTGTTGAGGTTGTAGGAGTCTCCATTGTTACTGTTAAGATCAACTCCAGGGATGTCAATTGTTTTCATATATCACCAGAGCATGAAATATGGCATGGCAAATTAAGTTGCTGGGGAGCACTAATGGGTTAAACTGTACTGTACTGTACGATTTTGTGCCTAGCAGCGTTTGCAGGCTTGATCTTTGAACTATTTAATTTTTCGTCCAGTTTTCATAAACACTTGGAAGCACAGTGCCAGTCAGCATGTATGTTTTGCTGCTCTCCAAGAACTTGCATCTTGCTTCATTTATGTGATTGATCCTCGACTTCTTCAGGATTTTGGGAACTTTCAACACACAGTGCTAATCCCTAAAGTGTTATAGTGCTCCATGGACTGCAACTGGTGAAAGATTTGTGCACTGTTCTTTATATTTTTTAAGTGACTGGCTGATGATGACCTGGACCAGTGGTCAAAACCGGTACCGCATTTAATCAACTAGGAATGTAGCATTACATTTCTAATTCTACTTGTATTGAAAAGGTTGAACCATTATATATCTTAATTCAATTTAATTATGCCTTCTTCACACTCAGGAATAATTATGCGTTTCCCTACCCTGTTTGACGGTTAGGGCCACCCGAGGCTGTGCTCAGGGAGAAGTTCTTTCGCCTCTGCTGTGGAACCTCGTGGTGAACAAAATCATAGCTATGCTCAACGAACAGGGTTTCTATACACAAGGATACACAGATGACCTAGTGATTGAGGTACGAGGTCAGGTGATGTGTGCTATCTAGGACCTCATGCAAAGATCACTCAACCTTGTGGAGAACTGGTGTTGGGAAGAACAACTATCAGTCAACCTGAACAAGATACCTCTGGCCCCTTTTACAAGAAGGAGAAAATTAGAGGGAAAGAGATCACTGAAGCTCTTTGGGCAAGAACAGGCGCTGCACCTAGGTATAGTGTTAGATAAAAATCTAACCTGGAATCCACATACAGAAAGGATCATAATCAGGCCAAGAACTTGCTGTATGCATGTAAAAGAGTTGTTGGGAAGACATGGGGCTTAAGACCATCAACGATAATGTGGATATACACAATGATCATGAGACTGTGACGTTCCAATGTTGATGGTGTGTATAGCCGTGACCTGACTATATACGAAAATCCATATATGTGAATTACATTACTGTATTGCATGGCTAAGCTTATATAATAAAATGTATGGTGCGCTTAGTATTTCGGTATTGGCTATGTGTGTATACATCGGGCTGGGAAGTGTACCCCAATGCCCTCTACCCGCGGACAGTGAAACTTTTATTGTGTTCGAACTCTTATATCCAGGGCGCGCAAGTATCTCTAGACTTTACCGCTGTGAGCGAGCTACTACGGAAAGTGTCTGTCATTAGAACTGAAGGTGAAGGAACACTTGGAGTCATGTACTCCATTTCATCTTGCAAGATGAATGTTGACTTAACTGGAATTGGGTGAAACGATGTTGTGTATCCCATTTAGGGATTAATGCTTGTACATGAGTTTTTGTTTTTAAAGAAAATATTGTAGTTTCTTAGATTATGTAGTATTAATTGTGTTTGATGACAGTGATTGCGGGCGCATGGGCCTGCATTGGTAAGATGCTAGTGTATCTCTCTTCACTTCTGTAAGCACCTTACTTTACTTTTTGTTGTGGGCTCATATCTTTTATTTGTGTATTGCATTTTTTTGCTGTGCATATTATTGAGAGATTTGATTTACATGCTATGCATATTCGTCATGGGGACTTCACGTTGGAGTCGTTTAGATAATGTGTTATTGTTCGTCTGGTGATCTTAAGTTTACTTTGTCCTCTCTCATTTTTTTTTTTCATCTGATGCATATTTTTTTTCTGCCCGTTTGACGTGTGTTTCATGGTACGTTGTCCTTCATGGTGGTGTTGTTGCCACTATATGTCTTTGCTGGTCATTACTCTTAATTCTTACCTGTGTTGGTGTTAAATTTTTATTTTGTCCTTCTGTTCTGGTTTAATTATTTTCTTTCCGTTTGTTTTGCATCCATTATTTCCGTGTAGTGAACTATGCACCCCGTAATCACTAGTTGCTACAGTTTTTTAAAAACTCAATATTAGGCCTATTATTATGATTAAATTTAGTAAGATTTAGTAAGATTATTTTTAAGGTATGCAGTTAATTAGAACTTCATGTTGAGTGCCAGAGAAGAAAATCACAAGTTTATTTTACTACTGCTTCCTGTCTCTTAGCTTCCAGCAAGATACAGCAGATATTTTGGCTTCAGGTCAGATGGACTTGTTACCTGCGTAACAATTTTTCCCTCTCGGTAAATATTTTTGAACTAGCCACATGGCTGTAGAAAAACTGTGTTCTTAAAAGTGGTTCGCCGCTTCGTTATTTCTTCTTTTCAAAACTTATAGCTGGAAACTTCGCCGCTGAAAAGGTTATTTGTTGTCCAGCCGACCGTATGCACGTCCTGTCTGTGCCTTACTGTATTCTCCTGCACTCTAGTGGCGTAGGTATGTACTACCTCGCGAACTACGTTACCACTCAGGCGCTTACCCTCTGTGTACATGTGATCGTTGTGGCCGTGCACTGTGGAATCTCGGGAAGACGCCATTGCTGTTTTGTGAGAAGAAGGAGATGGACGTGTGTGGCTTCTCTCCCCCTAGCGAGATGATTTCTCCAAAAATGTTCGAGCCTGGTTAAGGTTACATACGTAGGGCTTTGCCCTGGTGAAAACTGCAAGTTGTTTTGGTTTAATATTCCTCGCCTGGAATTTGTATGTTATGCATTTCTTCAAAATACGTAAGTAGAATATACTACCGAAGCCGCCCTCACAACTTCATCTGGATGAAACTGTAAGTGTTGTTCCAACTAAACTTTTACTGATTTATTGTGAAAGACCTGAAAATTTCCCTATGTGAAGAAAGTGTGTGCGACACGATGTTACTTGCGTCATCTAAAAACTAAGTCTTGCCTTGTGGAATTTCAAATTTTTGGCTTGTTAATTGGAACTTATAGCATGTGTAATTACGTCTGTTAACTTGGGACTTGCGTGCTATGTGAAAGAACGTTTTGGATTCTTCAAAATCGTAATTTGGAAACTTGATGTTTATTAATGGCTTTTCTAGGCCTAAAAGTTTTGTGGTAAAAGGCTATTATTTAACTGGAATAATTTAACAAGCGAGTCGCTTCAGGGATGTGGGTGTTACGTGTACATTCTGTCCTGGTTCCTTTTCTTTTCTTGCTTCTCTGTGTAATTCTAATTTAAATTCTTCTTTTATTGGTATTTGGGTAATTTTCTGCGTTGGGTTTTCTTTTGTCCTTTGTAAGTATTCGCCTATTGTTGTTTTGTGGCCTGTGATTGGCCCTTTCCTTCCCTTGAGCCATTGTTGGTCGTTGCCATGGGAATGCTAATGTTGTTGATGTTGTTGTGATGTGATTGATGACTTGTATTTGATGTGCCTGTGATGAATTCTGCCTTGTGCGCGGATTACCTCGGTCCCTTTTATTTTTCTTTGGGATTTTAATTTTTCCTTCTGCTCATTTTTCCTCCCAGTGTCGCGGAGCTTATTATTATTAATATTATTATTATTATTACTTTTATTTCGAGAAAAGTGTACTTAATACCTACCCATCCTTGTAGGGGCTCGTTTGGACACATCCTAAAGAAAAAGGGTTTTCAGTATCAATATTAAAAAAAATTGTTTCTGTCAAGGTTGTTTTTCATGGTTGAAAAGATGTTTGAAAAACTTTGGTACTGGACAAAGAAACCTTTTGGTTGTAAGAAACCTTATGAGTTGATGAGGTGTTTCATTAATCTACGTAGTCTTACTAAGTCCTTTAAAAACTAAATAATTATTTTCTTTATTAACGGTCGACCGTAGGGTTTTGGTTTGAGTTTAAAATTTTTAATTCTTAATTTTATTTTTCCAGCGAGGATATTCGTTTCCTTTTGTGAATTACTTAATTTTGCTGATTAAATATCTTTTGTTCCCCAAGGTGTTGGTGTTTTCCTTTAAAAGGGGTGATAATTTGATATGACCAGGTGTACTTTATCCGCTCCTTTGGGGGCTCTGTTTTTTTTCTTATGGTAAGTGCCTTTTTTTCCTTTTATTTGTCTTGGTCTAGCACGTTTCCATGTATCTGAACCGTGCCTTTGGTGCATGGTCAGACCTTTGGTGCTGTCACTTGGGGTAATTGAGCCTTTAATTGCTCTAAGTGCTACAGACTGTATAACTATTGACCTATCCAAGGCTTTTAATAGGGCAGATCCTGGAAGACGAATTCTTTTTAAGATCTGTTTTCAAGAAATTTAGAATACATGAAGTAACACATTAATTCACCTTCTTTCCATTACAGATCACATCTGGACTTAATAAGATCAACATATTGACAGTTTCCACTAATTGAGTTACAACAACATTGTACCAGGCCTTTTTTTCACATACTCTATGTTCACTTAAAAAAAGATTGAAGGTGGCAGCACCAGTAAAACAGGCAGCAGTACGAATGAACCGCTTTAACTCCGGGAAATTTGGGAAACTTGAAGTGCAAAATTAATTTAAGATACATTTGAAGAACAGGTTTGAAGCCCTCGCCAAACAACCAGATGAAGATGTAAATACCAAATGGAACACAGTCAAGAAACTCTTTCATGACACATGTGAAGAGAGCTAGGGAGGAAAGAATGGATATAGGATAACACTTGGGAATCAATACAAAAGCAAAGAGAATGTAAGGCACTTGTCAACTCCAGTAGAACAAGAAACCAGAAAGCAGTAGCAATGGAAAAATACAGGGAGGCCAACAAGGAGGTTAAGAAGAAAGTGAGGAGAGATAAACAAGTGTTTACAGACCAACAGGCAACACAAGCAGAAGAAGCAGCAAGAGTCGGCAACAGCAAAGAAGTATATGCCATTACGAGAAAGCTTTCTAGGAGGAACATTTCAGGGCAGAAACCAGTTAGAGATGCAAATGGATGCCTTGACATCTGAGACACAACAATTGGAAAGATGGAGACATCACTTCATGGAAGTACTCAATAATCTTGGTGAGGAATCGAGAACTGAAGAAGTTGAAACCATTTTGGAGGATCCAGACATCTCGGTAGAACCACCAACACGACAGGAGATTGCTCAAGCAGTTGAACAAATGAAGAGTGGCAAAGCACCAGGTTTAGATAACATTATCCCAGAAGCCCTAAAGGTAGATTCAGATTTAACAGCGGAAATCATGGAGCCACTTCTAACACTAATATGGAATGAAGAATGCCTTCCTGAGGAGTGGAAGAAGGGTGTCCTCATCAAGATACCGAAAAAAGGTGACCTCTCAGATTGCAATAACTGGAGGGGAATAACATTGCTCTCATATGGGGGAAAATTGATGTCAAGAACAGGCAGGTTTCACAGAAAGTCGGTCTACTGTGGATCAGATTAACACACTAAGGCTAATCATTGAACAATTTGCCGAGTATCAGACATCTCTGTATATACTTTTCATTGATTTTGGAAAGGCCTTTGACTCTATCAACCGGAGGAAAATGTGGAAGGCTATGGAAAAGTTCGGAATTCCACAAAAGATAGTCCGTCTTATACAGGCATTGTATGATGGATATACTTGTCAAGTAGAACCTTTTGCTGTAAAATCTGGAGTAAGACAAGGATGTCTACTGTCGCCAATCTTGTTTTCATGACACTGGACTGTATGCTGAGAGAAAAAACTAATAGAAAGCGTGGCATTCAGTGGGGATTAAGTCATCGGGCCCGAGCCATGGAACCGTTCCGTGCTTCGTCTCGGTGGACCAAACGCCGGACCACGGAACTGTTCCGTTGTCTCATTTTACTACGTAATTCAACTTTTCCTCAAGAGATGGCAGAGTGAGTTGCATATGTGATTTGTGTAGGGACACTTTCTTTGCAATGTTATATGCTCTTTGCTAATATATATCGATAGTGTGCTTGGTAATGTTAGTTTGAAGTGGGCTATCTCTAGCTTTGAGATTCGCTTGTAAACAAGATGGCTGCCATTATGGAACTGATATTTAACGATATATAACCGCTTTTAGGAAGTAATGATGATTAGGAATATAATTTTTTCAGTGAAATTAGTAGTAATATTAGTACTAGTGTGAGCAACGCTCCTGAAGAACAAATAGATGGGGAAATTGAAGAGGAAGTGCAAAGATAAGACTGTGTTACAGCTCAGCAGGCGGACCGAGCATGGTCCCGTCATGCTAATAAAATAAAATGTTTTACTGTATTCCTTGTTCCGCAGTTTGTGGTATGAAAGCCTTTTGTTTTCATGTACATTTAAATCTTTAATGGTCTTGTAAGTAATAAATTTCTCATGATATGAAGCGACACTATATTTCCGCCAAAATAATCCCAGCGCCAACGCAGTTTCAATCCAACAAATATGCAGGGCTCAATGGGTTAAATAACCGATTGGAAGAACTGGATTATGCGGATGACCTCAACATTCTTGCAGAATGTTTTCGGGACATGGAAATCAAACTGAATGACTTAAAAATAGAAGCTAAAGAAGTAGGCTTAAAAATTAATAACAAAAAGACTAAAGAAATGTGCATAAACCATCGTAACAATTGTAGCTTGACTCTAGATGGAATGGATATAGAAAAGGTAGAGGAATTTTGCTACTTAGGAAGCATGGTAAGCCAGGATGGAGGTGCTTTTAGAGATGTGGTGAGTCGTATAAATAAAGCAAAAGGAGCTTTTGCACAGTTACGACCAATATGGAGATCCCCTCACATTCGTATAAAAACGAAGTTAAAGATATTTAACTCAAATGTTAAATCTGTGTTACTGTATGGAAGTGAGACCTGGAAAGTGACCAAAGACATTACCACAAGGTTACAGACTTTTATAAATTGGTGTTTGAGGTACATTATGAGAATATGGTGGCCAAAAACCATCTCAAACAAAGACATTTGGGGAGGCCACAAGTCAAAGTCCCATACAGGAACAGATAATGAGAAGAAAATGGAGATGGATTGGGCACGCCCTGAGAAGACCACAACAAAGTATCACAAGGCAGGCATTGAGTTGGAATCCACAAGGCAGACCGAGGATTACCTGGAAGAGAACCATAGACAAGGAGATTGTTGGAGTTAACAAAACATGGAGGGAGGTGAAAGCATTGGCAGCAGATAGAACAAGCTGGAGAAATTTCGTCGAGGCCCTATGTTCCACCTGGAATTAAAGGAAATAAGTCTAGTCTACGTTCACTGGCTTCTGTTGCCATCCAGATCATAGGCTATGTGACTTACTGAAGATGGACAGTTCCAACTTTATAATTAAGATTTTACCCTCGTTTTAGAGTGATACAGTTTTTAGATAGAGGTTTCCAACCTCAGTATAACCCTGCTTGTTCTAGATATATTAATCATGTTCTACTCGGATTTTACATGCTCCTTTGCATTTTGCCCATTCCTCCCCCCAGACAGCCGGCGCCAGTGGTTTCCTGTCAACTTGCCACATGTCACAGAATGAAATATAAAATTCTGAAGGCTATTATTTCAATGTCTTATTACATCATTTTGTTGTATTAATTGGCCTAAGCACTGAATAAGGGTTCAATAGTACCATATCTGAAGTATTCCTTTGTTTACTCTTTGCATGAAGGAGCTATACCAAATGAATGGTGAGTTGCTATAATAACCCTAGTGTACAGAGGAAAAGGTGATAAATATAAAGCCGCTAAGTATAGGCCAGTCAGCTTGACGTGCTGCATGTAAGCTGTGGGAAAGCATTCTTTCTGATTATATTAGAAATGTTTGCAAAATGACTAACTGGTTTGATAGAAGGCAGTTTGGGTTTAGGAAAAGTTATTCCACTGAAGCTCAACTTGTAGGATTCCAGCAAGATACAGCAGATATTTTGGCTTCAGGTCAGATGGACTGTATAACTACTGACCTATCCAAGGCTTTTAATAGGGCAGATCCTGGAAGAAAAATTCTTTAAGATCTGTTTTCAAGAAATTTAGAATACATTAAGTATTCTCTGATCCTGTAGTGATTAAGAGGGGGCTTCCTTAAGACAGTATTACTGGACCTTTATGTTTTCTTATATACATAAATGATACAGGTAAAGTAGTGGAATCAACATAAGGCCTTTTTTTAATGATGATAATACACTGAATCGTGTAATAAATATTACAGGATTGTGAGCAACTACAAAAAAGACCTCAACAATGTATTAAGATGGACAGTTGATGATGGTAAATGGGGTGAAAAGTCAGGTTGCAGGTTTCACCAAGAGGAAAAGTCCCCTCAGTTTTAATTACTGAGTTGATGAGGTTAATAATCTCATGGGAATAATTGTAAGTACCTAGGCGTTAACATAAGGATAGGTCTTCATGGGGGTAATCACATTAACAAGTTTGTAAATAAAGGTTACAGATCTCTTCCTATGAATATGAGGGTAGTTAGGGGTTGTATAAAAGATGTAAAGAGAGGGCATGTAAATCACTGGTAAAACCTCAATTAGAGTATGGCTCCAGAGGATTTCTCTCTCATTTTTTCTTTTTTTTTTTTTTGCTAGTGGTTTAACTAACACATTGAAGGTGTTTGGCAACATAAGGATGGGAAAGGGTTAGGACTGGAAAGGAAGCGGCTGTGGCCTTAAATCTCCCGAATGCAAGCTCACAGCATCACGACCATAAGCGCACTGCCAACTCTAGTGTATAGAACCCTTACAAGGATTACTTTATTTGCGAATTAGAAAAAATCCAATGGAAAGCAACATTTGTTCTGGGTGATTTTCTACAAAAGAGTAGTGTTACAAAAATGTTGCAGACTTTGGACTGGAAAGACTTAGGAGGAAGGAGACATGCTGCTTGACTAAGTTGTGTATTCAAAGCAGTCAGTGGAGGGATGGTATGGCATGGAATGACATTAGTAGACAACTAAGCTTGAGTGAAGTTTTTAAAGGTTAGAAAATTCATAATATATATGTAAAAAAAATAAGAGTTTTGACTGTACATTACTCAGAATTAAAAAGAGATTGGTATTTCTGCATCAGACGTGTCAACAGTAAGAAGGAAATGACATTTTTTTAAAAATTTTCTGTCATCTCTGCTGTATCATGAGAAAATGGCTGAACAGAATTTATACAAAATTGGTATGCTCAATTGGGGAATAAGGCACTATACTTAAGGCCATAAATAATTTTAATCACGCCAAGTACAACGGTAGCTTAGGGAAGGCCTAAAATGTAATTCTCAAATATCTATATCCTATTGATAAATCTGTGTGTCGGAGGTATAGGACACTATGTCACATTTATTAAATTTTATATGAGAGCAGTTGGAAGATGCTTTACTGTGTTCTCCCTGAACAATCATGCCTGTTAATAGCATCATTGTAACAAAATTTTGTCAATTTACACTTTCAACATTATGTATCATGTTGCTTCACACGTAATGTACTTTTCTTTATTTTGTACTGATTTTACGGATATATAATGGGCTTGGTGTTGTATACCTCTCATAAACATGGTGAATTATGTGACATAGTGTTCTTGGTATTTAAGAAATAATATTACTTAACCACATTAATTTCATTGTAAAAATATATTACATGAACAGAACATTACTCACATTGTGGTATTACTTGCTGGAAGAAAGTAAATGTTACATTTGGTGTTAAATCTCATCTATGTCTTCTTCTGGATAGTCTGTTTTATTTGTATTACTTTTATGTTCTTAGTTTTTATAAAATGCATGGCAAGGGAGATATGGCAATAGCACCATTAAATCATTATATTTCTGCTGAGAAATAGGTTTTGGGACATCTGAGATTTGATTCAAATCTGCTGGAAATTTAAGTCCATGTCTGCGGAACCTAACAAAGTCAGCCTGTTTGTTGTCTCCATCAAAAGATGTTTTGAAATACAAAATTCCCATGTTTTGCTGTTCCCCTTGTAATTGCAAACACTTTGATAGAAAAAATGGCCATTTCTCAATATCCATTTTCCTATGAACAAGGGAAGTGCTTGCAGAGTCTTATGTGGCACACAGTGAATTGAAACTTTTAAAATCCATATTATAAACAATGTACTTGTTGGAAGTTTGTCTTACCAGTTGTTGCCAGTCTCAGGGTGTTAAAATGCTCTCTATCAACGCATGAACACTGTCAGCCTCCATATGGGTATGACCTTTTAGTAGAAACTTCCGAGTTATGGTTATAATTTGTGGATACTTATGCAGTACCCAGAAAAAACACACTATAATATTCACATTCTTATTTTGCCCATAGCAGTTGTCTGTCCAAAGTGTGATTTCTTCCATGTCACTGTCAGGTATGACACTATCTACCCATTTCGAAATTGCTAAAGCAATTTCACTTCTGCCTCATCCTCCTTTTGACTCATCCCACATCACACAGCGAACTGAGGAATCAGATGCATCTGAAAGGTAAAATTGAAGGCCCAAAGCTTCCTTTCATAGAAACTAATACTACTTGATATGAGTGGGGATGGCAAACATTTCTGAAGGTCTCTGGTTAACACTTTGTGCGTTGGCGTTCCTCTTGTCATCTTAGTGTCATTACCTTTTAGATTATATCTGTTTTTTGATTCATTAAGATGAGCAGTATGCTCAGCTTAAATACATTCTTTTTCTTCTGCAGTCAGATTACCTTTCAGCTTTGCTTGAAACATATCACATGTATCTCACAGGTGTCTACTTCAGGTGGTTTGCACGACAAATTGAACTGTTTATTAAAGATTTCTGAGTAAAGCAATTTTTTACCTCTTATCTCTGGATCAATATTGTTTTAAATGCAGCCATCTATGTATAGTTCATACATTCTTTGTATGTTTAGTTCTGGTCCTAAATATTCCCTGACACCCTGTTCTCTACTTAGTGACTTTCATATTTTGGGAAAGAAGAAATATGTTTTTTGATAAGTTCAACGGTTTCATCAGGTGTTTTTAGGCCTGAAGTTTGCCTACCCCTTTGATCATTTTTTTGCTACTCTACCTGCCTCAATGTTTAAAACAAAATTTTACTACAACTGCATTTGAGATAGAAAGTGTGTTCAAAAACATAACCTTGCACACCTTAACTCGTACACCATTTACAATAAAATAGTAACTCAGAGTATTATCTTTGCACTTATTCAAGGTTGACGCAAGTGTAATAGACCAATATAACTTGAAAACAATGTTCTTTAACCCAAGGGAAAATAATGCAAGTATTGAGCTCAAATCATTTTATTTTTATGATTATTATGATTATTGTGACTTGTGAGGTATGGCTATGAAGTGTTTACATCCATTTGGTATCAGTATTATTATTATTTCCGGACGATAGTGTTATTTGTGAGGTTATGTCATGAAACATTTGCTGTATATATATATATAAGAATCCATAATTAATAGTATATAATTTATTATTACCTGTATATATGATGTATAAAACACTACAATGTTGTGCAACACACCATAATATCCAGAATGTTACATGTTATAAACTTCATAATTATTCCGTATTGAAAGTTGTTATAACTTAAAATCCAATAAAGGTATCTTATTAGTGCAGCAATTCAATACTGTCCTCTTGTAAGTAGTTACAAATACATATGATTACAGACACCTTCGGGACATGTTTCGCCCTTTCTTACGTCTTACGCAAAACATAGTTCCTGTGCTTATGATATAACTTTTCCTTTGTTAGAACACATGTTTTTTACCATTGCATTCAGAGAAATAGGAGACAATTCAAAGAGACATTTTATAAGGACTTCGCAAGTTCATATAAGATGAAGATCTAGTTTTAGTCTCGGAACACATGGTTTTAGTGACTAAGTGATAGTTTTTCAACGACATTTTATCACAGTTTTTATTTAGTGTAGTCCATATATCACACTTAATGTACCATAATTTTAAGCATATTAATTCACAAGGCTAATTATCTAGCTTCTTGTTTTAATATTTAAGGTTAATATTTTAAGATTGATTTAAGGCTGAAGATGCCCTATAGAAAGGGTGAAATATGTCCTGAAGGTGTCTGTAATCGTATGTATTTGAAACCACTTACAAGTGGACAGTATTGAATAGGTGGACTAATAAGATACCTTTATAGGATTTTAAGTTATATCCAGAATGTATGACGAGAACTATGTAGAACTTTCCTTACAATGTAACTATGCTATTGGACACACTAGAATTTACGACATGATAGGTTGCGACATATCCTTCTAGAAGCCTGGCCAGGCAACATATATAAGGAGGCAGTCTTGATGGTGGAATTGAGTTACTGTTTAACAGGAGTTGTTTTTGTGAACTCGTGTTGTGCTTGTGCCAACATGCTACAGTAGCAGTCAGCTGTTTCAAGACGGCAGTCTTAGCCTTCTGCTTCTTCGTGAGAGGCAGTTGTTAAAAATGGTTGTTAATTGATGTGTGACAAATGTATGACAGTTTGTAAATAAATTAGTGTACGCAAGTGACAGCATTTTGTGTGTGTCCTCATGAATACATCAAGGTTAGGTCTGTTTTTCTTGAAAAAGTTGTACTACGTCGCTCAACACATGCACAAATAAATTGCCTTTTCATATCTAAAGGCATTTCCTCATACCAGCATGAATCAAAAATCTTCTTTCATTTTCTGGCAATTTTTCTGAACATTTCATCCTACACATGCATGGAGGCCGCAGTATTTTAGCAGGAACAGCCCTACCTTTCTTATTTACATACTCCTTCCCATCAGCTACTTTGCATTTAAGGACGTTACATTTCCATTCGTCAGCATGCACTACAGGCTTTCTACCATGCTGTATAATATTAGTTTTTTGGTTTACTTTCCTTCGAGTACATTCATTCTTTTCCAAAACTGCAAGACTTCTCACAGCACTTTCGCTATCACTGCTTAAGTATAAATCTGCCTCACGTAAATTTGGTATTTGTTGTTAATTTGCGGCAGTTTGAACATCACTTTTGTTTTTCAACCCACTGTTTGATTGATTACCTATTGACGCAGTACTATTACTGCCTTTAAGTAACTTTATAATTTTGTAACCATGAGTGTTTGGATTCATAATTCTTAACTCTTACCAAACACACACTGGAGACAACGCTGTCAAATCACACGTAAAACCGACTGGACTGAACTTAGCTCATGCTAACTCCTCCAGACTGTATGTCTCAAATATTATTACAATATTATAAGTCCACCTGTTCAATACAATGCAATATGATCCACTATTTCATATGGTCAAAATTTTTTTTATACATAATACATAAAAGTCAATGGTACATGTTTCACCCTCCTTACGGGCATCATCAGCCTATATCAATCTTAAAAATAATACATATAGAGTCATTCTAATCTTATAAATTATAGGTTAAAATGGTGAAAATGATTTCGTAAAACATTATACAATAACATCTAAAACAACGATAATGCACCAAAGTATGTTAAAAGAGAGTAAATTAACAGTTTTGAAGATTAAAACGTGATTAAACATGAAAGTCAAGCTAGCGTTGCTGAAACAACCTGACGTACTTAATACGCACCGTACGAAAAATCCTGATCATTTCTTCCAACAAATGTTTCAACGGAATTATAACATCAACTTGACTATCTTTTAGATCCAATCGACTACCACATAATTTCTGAACTCCGCTAGCTTTGACATACGTTTTATCATTAGTAACGCCTCTACAAGAAGTTCCATTTTCTTTTCGACTTTCAGATATCCCAACCATATACATTTTAACATGTTTATTACGTTCACACTTCCGTTTTAAATAACTGACAGTGATTTTACCATCTTGGATTCAAACTTGGGAATTGAAGAAACATCCCCCTTTGATGATTGTGTTTACACTCAAGGCCACCACAGTCTTAATGATATTATAAAAAAAGGATCCATTTTAGTTTTAAACTCTCAAAATTTCATGTTTAATCACGTTTTAATCTTCAAAACTGTTAATTTACTCTCTTTTAACATACTTTGGTGCATTATCGTTGTTTTAGATGTTATTGTATAATGTTTTACAAAATCATTTTCACCATTTTAACCTATAATTTATAAGATTAGAATGACTCTATATGTATTATTTTTAAGATTGATATAGGCTGATGATGCCCGTAAGGAGGGTGAAACATGTACCATTGACTTTTATGTATTATGTATAAAATTTTTTTTGACCATATGAAATAGTGGATCATATTGCATTGTATTGAACAGGTGGACTTATAATATTGTAATAATATTTGAGACATACGTCAACTTCAATACGGAACCAAAATGAGAATAGTTACTTGTAACTATCCTCCAGACTGTGCAGAAGTATATAACACTACGTTCATATGGTGTTGTATACCTCTAAGTGAAAGCAGACTTGGTGTTATTTAACAGCACCGCAACTCCACCAATATCTGACTTAGAACATAGTGTTGTATACCTCTGGGTAGAGGACAAGAAACCTATATGATTGTGCCAATAATCTCATTTTGGCTAAAAGTGGAAAGTGTCCTACACCTCCGACATACACAGAAATACTTATATAATAGGAATCAATCAAGGGATGTTCCACCATTCAAAACTTTCCTCAGACATCGACCTTTTGCAGGTATTGTGTCATACAACCTGCAACCTTCAACAACAACATCAACAGTACATTTTCAACATACAGCAGCTGTTACAAAACAACGAAGGATGTTTCCCCAACTCCTCGGCAAACTGCCTTAAATTTCATAAGAACTTTCATAAGAACGTCAAATTCGATACAAGTTTTTCATTATTTTTCATCGATGATCCGAATTCGAATATATGAACATTTTTTAACATATGTTTTTATATCCACAGCAACAACATAAGAATTTCATTGCATACCTCAACTTCAAGTTTTTATACATTATCTTAAAACTCTGCTCAACACTGTACAGACGCACTCCAATTATCTGTGACCTGGATCCTAGGACGTTCTTTAAATTTTAACATGTTTTTATGACATATAACTCATGTCAACTATTTTAAGTGTGTTTAAAGGCAGATTTCATGTTGAGTGTGTGTTAATGCCCCTTTTGATTCATTTATTTGCCATGAACTGATAATGATCCCCAAGGAATTGAAACCAGTATTCATTTAATAAATGTTATATTGTTAGGAAATTACACAGAAGTACATGGATATGATTAGTGAGAAGTTTCAAACAGTGGACAGTGAGAAGTTTCAGGATATAGAAAGAGAATGGGTGGCATACAGGGATGCTGTAGTACAAACAGCAAGGGAATGCCTAGGAACGACGGTGTGTAAAGACAGGAAAAAGAGAACATCTTGGTGGAATGATGAAGTGAGAGCAGCTTGTAAACGTAAAAAGAAGGCTTATCAGAAATGGCTCCAAACAAGGGCTGACGCAGACAGGGAATTGTACATAGATGAAAGAAATAGAGTGAAACAAATAGTTATTGAATCCAAAAAGAAGTCGTGGGAACTGTTTAGTAATAACCTGGAAAGGCTTGGTCAAGCAGCAGGTAAACCTTTCTGGACAGTAATAAAGAAAGGAAGGGAGGGAAAAAAGAATTTGAACAGTGTTTTGAGTAATTCAGGTGAACTCATAACAGATCCCAGGGAATCACTGGACAGGTGGAAGGAATACTTTAAAAATCTTCTCAACGCAAAAGGAAATCTTCATGGTGGTGTCGCGAACAACCAAGCTCATGGGGAGGAAGAAAATTATGTTGGTGAAATTATGCTTGAGGAAGTGGAAAGGATGATAACTATACTCCATTGTCATAAAGCAGCAGGAATAGATGAAATTAGACCTGAAATGGTGAAGTATAGTGGGAAGGCAGGGATGAAATGGCTTCGTAGAGTAGTAAGATTAGCATGGAGTGTTGGTAGGGTACCTTCAGATTTGACAAAAGCAGTAATTGCACCTATCTATAATCAAGGGAACAGGAAGGATTGCAACAATTATCGAGGTATCTCACTGATTAGTATACCAGGCAAAGTATTCACTGGCATCTTGGAAGGGAGGGTGCGATCAGTCGTTGAGAGGAAGCTGGATGAAAACCAGTGTGGTTTCAGACTGTAGAGGGGCTGTCCGGATCAGATTTTCAGTATGTGCCAGGTAATTGAAAAATGTTACGGGAGGAATAGACAGTTGTGTTTATGTTTCGCAGATCTAGAGAAAGCATGCAACAGAGTACCGAGGAAAAAGATGTTCGCCATACTGGGGGAATATGGAATTAAGGGTAGAATATTGAAATCAATCAAAGGCATTTATGTTGACAATTGGGCTGCAATGAGAATTGATGGTAGAATGAGTTCTTGGTTCAGGGCTTAGACAAGGCTGTAATCTCTGTAATCTGTTCGTAGTTTACATGGATCATCTGCTGAAAGGTGTAAAGTGGCAGGGACAGGGCCGGATTAAGGGGGGGGGAGGGCTAAAGGGGCTGCAGCCCCGGACCCCGCGTGCCAAGGGGTCCCGGCTCTTGGCCGAACTTAAAATTGTATAAAAAGGCCTGGTGCTCTACGCCCGTGCATTTATCACTCTTCCTTCCTTCGTATCAGCTGTCCATGTTAGTATTTCATCACTGCTAGAATCAATTACTGTCCGGAGACATGAATCCTCGCTACTTACGCACTGTAATTATTATTATTTTTTTGCTATTTTGCTTTACGTCGCACCGACACAGATAGGTCTTATGGCGACGATGGGACGGGAAAAGCCTAGGAATGGGAAGGAAGCGGCCGTGGCCTTAATTAAGGTACAGCCCCAGCATTTGCCTGGTGTGAAAATGGGGAAACAACGGAAAACCATCTTCAGGGCTGCCGAAAGTGGGGTTTGAACCCACTATCTCCCTGATGCGACCTCACAGCTGCGTGCTCCTAACCGCACGGCCAACTCGCCCGGTTGTAATTATTCTAAAGGTTATTGTTGACGAAAATTTAAATCTGGCAGCTTGCGAGTATGGGCAAAGGGGGAAGGGGGAAGAGGTTTAGGAAGTGAGCGGGAGGGGACAGGGGAAGCACAGTGGAATGCGCATGCTATACTATATCTTTGCATCAGGAAGAGAACTTCCAGTTCACCTCTGATTATTGAACCATTCATAAGTTACAACTGTAACGTTCTTGTAAAATGGATAGAAAATATCCTAGTGGTGCCAAAAACGTAAGTTCTCTTTTGTATGTCACTTTGAAAGTGATGATGAGACAAATGTAAAATGTGTTTTGGCATTATGAAATATTAACATGAAAAATAGAGAAAAAGTGTAGTCTATTTCAACACTTCCCTATTCATCAATTTAAGTGGAAGTAGTTCTCTAACGACTTCAGTATGCTAGTCATACATGATGTTACGAAGAAGGGGCTCCGCATTCTTAAATAGCCCAGGGCCCTCAAACACCTTAATCCGGCACTGGGCAGGGAGGGATTCAGTTAGGTGGAAATTTAGTAAGCAGTCTGGCCTATGCTTATGACTTGGTCTTAAAGGCAGATTGTGCCGAAAGCCTGCAGTGTAATATCTTGGGACTTGAAAATAGGTGCAATGAGTATGGTATGAAAATTAGCCTCTCGAAGACTAAATTGATGTCGGTAGGTAAGAAATTCAACAGAACTGAATGTCAGATTGATGATACAAAGCTGGAACAGGTAGAAAATTTGAAGTATTTAGGTTGTGTGTTCTCTCAGGATGATAATATAGTAAGTGAGATTGAATCACAGTGTAGTAAAGCTAATGCAGTGAGATCGCAGTTGCGATCAACTATATTCTGTAAGAAGGAAGTCAGCTCCCGGACGAAAATATCTTTACATAAGTGTGTTTTCAGACCAACTTTGCTTTATGGGAGCGAAAGCTGGGTTGATTCAGGATATCTTATTCATAAGTTAGAAGTAACAGACATGAAAGTAGCGAGAATGATTGCTGGTACAAACAGGTGGAACAATGGCAGGAGGGTACTTGGAATGATAAAGGCTAAGTTAGAAATGAACTCGATGGATGAAGCTGTACGCATAAACCGGCTTTGGTGTGGCGTCAAGTGAGACGAATAGAGGAGAATAGGTTACCTAGGAGAATAATGAACTCTTTTATGGAGGGAAAGAGGAGTAGAGGGAGACCAAGACGACGATGGTTAGACTCAGTTTCTAACGATTTAAAGATAAGAGGTATAGAATTAAATGAGGCCACAGCACTAGTTGCAAATAGAGGATTGTGGTGATGTTTAGTAAATTCACAGAGGCTTGCAGACTGAACGCTGAAAGCCATAACGGTCTATAATGATAATTATAATGATTATGTATGTATGTATGTATGTATGTATGTATATAAAGTGCTGAATGGTGGAACAATCCTCGATTGATTCCTATTATATAAGTCAAACGTCAACACGGAAATGAAAGTTATAAATTACCACAGAAATACTACATAACAAAAGTTGTAGATAATAGAATTTCCGATCATTTATGTCTTATACAGTTTTACTGTACCAGCTATGATAACAGATATCCTACAGCATTTGGGAAAAACCGGGTAAGTTCACTTTTGGTCGGAAATGAGTTGTGCACCAAGCGATCACTGATGATGATACCCGCATTGTGTAAAAACGGGTAAGTGATCTTGTAAAAAATGGAGTCATTATTCCGCATTTAATTTTTGAAGTAATTCAGTAGTATGCATTTGTATGGGTAAATCGACTTACTTGATTTTGATCAGCGGAAGCTGCGAAGAAGGATCAAACGGTAAGTCTAGTTACATTATTTTTACCCTTGCGAATCATTATTGTAGTGGCTGTTAAAACTGGGTAAGTCTACTTGTATGGTTTAATAAGCTACAAAGCATTATGTAATGAATACAACCCGGATTTCCATGCACTATCAAATCTCAAAATATGCATGCATTCATGCACTATCAAATGACGGAACGTATACAATAAACTGGAAAATATGCACTATCAAAATTCACTTCAACATGGTTATATTTTCACTTATCTTTGAAACATTGTAAAACAATTAATTTCTCCACATTTTCTTCATTTAGTTCATTCGTTTATCTGATAGAACATTCCTGAACACGGAAAATATTCTTTCTACGTCACAAGAAGTGATAGGTTCATACCTAAATGAAGACATTTAGGACGAAGTACATCTGAAGTTATCTCTTTTCAAAAGTTAACTTAGAAATTACTTTCCTCGATCTATTTAGACATGAGGTGTCTTCGTAGACTTTTAACAAATGGCATGATATCAACACTTCTCAGGACAATTCAACACTGAATTACAATTTGAAGTGTGTAAGTGTGCTGCTTTCGAACTCCCTTCTTTTCCTAATTATTTTGGCCTCAGACGTGTAAACAGTGAGATTTCGGTTTTCGGGGTAGGAAATTCCAGGAAAATAAAACAGGATTCAGTGCAAAACCAAGGTTTGTAAGCTGCTATCTCATTGTCAGTAACAAGGTGTCGCAGTAATGTGATTCAAGTTTTGCTTTCTTCGTCTAACATGTTCCTAAAAAAAATAGCATTTAGTATTGAAAAATGTAGGGTTCAGTTTTTACTGGGACACCATATTTCTAAGGATTAGAGTGGCCGACGCGAGGTCTTCCCACTTATCTCAATGTTTACTCAAGCAAAAGATAAGAACGTGCTTGGCTAACTGGATTATAGGACCTCTATGCATCTAACTTTGGTTGTCAAGGAATACTTTTTATTTCTCTCTCAATAATAGACAAATAACGTGGACGTAAGGTCCCAATTTCTGCAAATCCATGTTCAAAAAAGGCACTATCATGCATGTAAACATAATATGTGCATCAAAATTAGAAGAAAAGTAATATAATCCAATAAAAATGTCCAATTATTTGCTATTAAATACACAATTTTTCAAAATATGCACAATGCATGAATTTTTCCTAAAAAGGCCAAAACATGCAAACATACACGGAAAAAATAAGGTTGTTTGGAATTGATTAGTTATAAAATGAATATTTGTAAAGTTTCCGAAGTGTTACCAGCTTATTTAGGAACATGCATTTGCATGGAAATCCAGGCTCTAGTAATGACTAATAACAAAACAAAAATCAAAATATATTAATATTAATCCAAGAAAATGGTTTGATAAAATCTGCTATAGAAATAAAATAGAAAGAGCATATGGTATAACAAAAAATACATACAACAAACAATGTTTATCTAAAAATCTTAAATAAAGCACTACAACATGGTTGTGAAACTAGAATGCTTATATGCCAGTGAATGCTCAGTACTCAATTATAAACTTCAAAGATGGGAAGTATTAGAAAGAAAAATTATAAGAAAATTATTAGGCCCTCTAAAAACTACAGAATTCTGGAAATTAATAACAAAATTTATCAGAACATAGAAAACATATTGCGCCGTTCCCGCGTCCAGGCATGGACACAAGAGATCCTGACTAGCTCTAACTTCAATAAATCTGGTAATTAAGTTCTACGGGTGTGAGTTCCGTAACAGAAAAACGTCCAGGTCGATCAACGGTAGTCTCTAACTAACGCAGAAAGACGTCTCTTGCTCGTATTTAGTTAGGCACCATTCTCATTAACTCTTATGGAAATTGTCGTCGCTTGTTACTACTACAGTCTTACAACTAATTCTTATTCTAAGAACACAGAGAAAGAGTGTTTAGGTTTCACTATTCCATATTTATTTAAAAATTAAACCAAATATTCAAGGAATTATCTCAAATTTTTACTAATGAAGTAGCTCTTGTAATGAGTGACTCATTGTCAACCTAATAATTCATGTCCGTCAACAACTTTAGAGAAATCACATCTTCCGACTTCAACCTAAATGAATGCCTTCTCGGCTTAAATTGCTTCCTTTCATAAACTCATTAATCTCCTAAATCATCCATTACTAGTATAAATTACATGTAACATCTAGGAAATTCTTGAAAAAGCTATGTTTTCCTTTGTATATAATTCACCTACAGAGCTGGGTGATGACCAAATAAATTAAATTGAACGCAGATAATGGTATTTACAAGTGCCTTCTTGGCAAGAAAATAAACATTAAAATTAAGTACATTAAGAATATAGGATGCATCCACCAAGAATAAAATAAAAATCCTATTAACTATTATTTACAGTCTTTCTAGTGGTACACTCATGAGAAAATAAAGGAATGCTAGTGGAATTTCTGAGTTAATGCTCGGTCAAGAAATGGAGTTCGAGTTATTTGAATCAATTATTCGTGGGATCCACATTAGATCCTGTTAATTAACACCTAATACCTACTCTAAAAACTGTCACATTACTTAAATTTTCACTGAATGATTGTCTGGCTGCAGTTTTAAGACTATCAATAAGGCTATTATAAAGCTCTTCTTGCATTGTTTTGACAAGTACACTCTTATATGTTTTACATTTAAAACATTCGTTTATGCCTACTTAGTTGTTTCTTAGACGCTCATATTTCCTTGTGTTACACATCATGAGCTAAGCTACGTCCATTGTAAGCCGTAATCACCCTACAAGTAACATTCTCGCAAGATTTAATTTATGAACTTAAGGTAATATGACCTTAGCTTATTGACATAGACTACGTGCGTACGAAGTAGCAAGAAACGTCACCACGCTTGTCATACAGAGTTATTATAACACACACTACCAATGGAAAATCTACTTAATCGTACGACACTATCTCCGACAAAAGAAAAATGATTCTCCTTTGAAAATCTAGGTCACCAGTGATCGGCCTATAGGTTGAAATTATCCAGAAATGGAGTTATATACAGTGAGAGTTTTCAAGATCATCCTAAGTAAATCAGTGTAAGCTCAAATCTTATCTAGAATACATATATGCTTCTCTAGGTAGGCTAATACGGATAAAACATTGCACTGCACGTCTCGAGATCATATCCTGAGCTAGGTAAAATGCGTAGGATCCAGAATTATTGCATGGAATTGGCGAGAATTCAATGACACTCTCAGAAACATCATTTGAAATCACGAGGTCTTACTTCGTACAACTATGACTATCTCTCTCGAAGAAAACAATAAATACAACCATCATACATCATTAACCACTCAATATCATATCCATGACGCGTCAATTACTACTCATATTTCATATATAGCCACTCTATCACTTCATCATACGTAGATCAATACCTTGACTTGCACATCAACGTGCCGTGACATTCCTAAAATGCCTACTTTATTTACTACAGACATAGTGCCAAATTTAACATGGAGTAGTCTACTGCCATATTCCTTCATAAAACACATCCTATGTACGATCTCGAACTGCTTGACATTACTTAAATTTAGGACACGCAGGTATTAAAGCCAACTTCACTCTTTACACTTCACTGATAATAATAATAATAATAACTCAAGCTATCTCTCCTCACATATCACTGGAAAACATTGCGATCGGAAAATCACTTGGTGACCACGCCTACAAATGGAATTGACGTTTCATACGGATGAGTACCTACTTCCAATCATCTCAGCTAGACGTTTATCTACGCACTGTCTTCACACAAAGCAAACATTAACATGCAATAAAAGAAATAATATACTCTTACTTACGAAAACGACTTGGATAATGGACTTAGCTTTGCTCAAGATGGTCTCGGTGTTTCCTCATCTCTGGTCATCTGAGACTAGGATCTCGTCATCTGGTTCCTCCACAAGTGGTCGGGTACATCGTAGCTTCTCAACATTGATCACTGGTCATCCGGGACAGCCAACATCGTCTCGCCTCATCAGGATCCAAGCAGCATCGCCTTGCTTCCTTACAGACCCATGGTGAAGACTCGTGCGTATGGAACAGAACAATGATAGAATATTTGACTCATTGCTGACATCTTCCAATTAATATAGCTCTTGCGTTGCTCAGATTGCATAGGTCTTACTGGGGTGCAATTGATCCAATAAATAGTTCAAAACCGTCTAAGACAGATGTTATGTATATTCTGATTTGAAAATAAATTTCTTTCCGCTATCCTTTTATTAGTCTAAATGCATTCAACCACTGGTCCGTAGGTGTCTTTCAATGTTAAACGGTATCGGGAAAATTTCACCGAGGGCTTGCGTCACTGCGTGACGTAGTTCTACTGTGATATACTTTATCTCTTCCTTTTACGTATTTAATCTCCCGCGCGGCATTTAAATCTTGATCTCCGCAGATTAGCGTGTAGTCGCGATTTAATTTTCGTCTTCCAGTTCCTAGTAATTAGCTCCGCTGGATAATCCTTTTTAAATCGAGTCTTGCGTCTTCTTAACACATCGAAGTCAGATTATATAATAAATGATGAGCATTTTTTTTCTTGAATAATGGTTTCAAATAATGTCCATCTGTCATTTTTTTCTGCGCCTTCTATACGTGGCCATTACTGTAATCGACCGACGAAAAGACTTACAATTCGGCCCGTACTGATGTTAAATGCATTTTATTTGACATTTGACCGCAGAGACTCCATCTTTGTTACTGCAGCTCTTATAAAGAAATGTGAAACGGCACAATATCTATAACAGTACGGAAGAGGAGACTGCTATTTTTTGGACATATTTACAGAATGGATGACAGTAGACTAACCAAAAAGATCTTCACATATTTTTGGAAGAAAAAGTCAACTACCACCTGGATTCAAGAGATCAAAAAAGACTTGGCAACATCAGAGAAGAAGAAGTAATGGAAAGAGAAATTTTCAGGAAGAAAGTTTTAAAGATGAAAGGATTCCAAGGGAGGGAGGCAAAAAACAAAACAAAAAAAAACTTGGCACTAAGTGGTCTGAAGAAAGAAAAAAAGAAACATAGCAAAACAATGAAGGAATACTGGAAGAAAGGGAAGGAACAATAACAAAGGATGAAAAACTATAATTGGAACGTGGTCCCTAGTAGGCCCTAATGCAAGAAGAAGAAGAATATTATAACTGAACAGTAGAGGGAATAGGCAGTTTAATATTCATGTTAAGTCCATTGATGGACTTTATAGAACTAAGTACGGTAGTTCTTAAAAGAATTCCATTATAGTACTTGCTTTAATAACGTGCATTGTCGATTTCTCTCACATTTTAATACTGACACTGGCTTATGTGTAGGTATTTGTAGTTTCTTTGTTAATATGGAAGGGTGTGGAAATATGCTTAGTCGTAGACAACGGTTAGTTTATTTGATGGAATGAATATGGAAGTACGGATTACCCAGAAGAAAATAGTGGTGGAAACCAGAACGGTGAGTTTTAAATTTTTATTATTATTATTATTATTATTATACTATGACTATTGTTAATGTAATAATCATATTTCAAATCGCATTATTAACATTTATTTTACATTTTATTTTAGATTGTTCTACACTAGCCTCAGTACCACAGGCTGAACCCAATAATACCAATGCGAGAATGAGTGAAGAGCATGAAAAATATGACGTGCTAATTGACCAAGGTAAGATTATTGTTATTAGTAATGCAATATTCTAGAAATTGCTTACATGTATTACTTCATATTAACCAAATCAACCTAGCATTAAATTATTAATAAAATGGAGAAATATCATGGAGAGCCAAGTTAAGGTATTGAAATAGCGAATTCCTTGCTCTACTGACCTTTCATAATTCCTCACAAGTTTCTTGCTAGGATTTTATAAATATAAATTTATTCTTAGAAAAGAAACAAAATGCCAAATGTCTTCGTGACTGTTATGTTATTATTTTACAGATTTGCCAGTTTTGAAGTCAATGGTGCTATTAGAACTTGAAAGTTTGGAAACTGATGATGGAGATACTGCCTTTAATTTGGATAAGAGTGCGAAGGATCCAGATTTTGTCCATGAGAGTACCACTGAAGAACATGTTTCCAGTAACCCTGATGACAATTCAGCCGTAAGTAACAGCATTTAAGCCTACAGAAATCAGAAAATCATATGGTTAAACATGTTCTATGAAAGACTAATACATCAAGATAGCAAAGGAGACTCAACAAAGACTTTAGAAATAAGGGATTAGCTTACAAAACAAGTAAAGGGAAGAGAGTTGAAGAAAGACAGATGTTGCCTTTGAAACCATTTCGTATGAAATGCAGTGAACGAATCTCGGAGTTAGACCGGAAAGAAGACTTCAGCAGAATGGTGGAAATGACATAGATGATGAATTTCTTCATAAATTACATGAAGCCAGATGAAAAATATGGACAGAAGCGGTAGAGACTCGTTGCCAGTTGCATTGTCAACATGTCAAAAGTGATACCTGATAAATATCACACAACATCAATAAGAAAAAGGAATTATCCACATGGACAGACACAGCAGTGCTGCACCTGATCATTCTATGCTGTTTACTGATAGATAAGTTCTTGAAAGCTTTGAAAGGAGTGAAGAATGGGAAAGCACCAAGTTTTGATAATGTACGGTACACCCAGAGTTCCCGACACATTGTGGGAAGAACGTACAGTTTAGCCTGCTCATATGCTTGTCAAAACGATGAATTTTTCTCTAAGTCTTTAGACTTATGCTTGAATGGAAATAAATTATATCTTAAAGTATCAAACTCATCTGATATTGTCTCTTTTGAGAATAATTTCATTTTAATGAATGGAAACAAAATATTTCATCACAAATTCTGCTTTTAAGTTTATAGCAATCGAGATGCAAATTTATGCTATATTTTACCTAAATTTAACACTGAGATTAGCAAAATTATGAAAGTGAAAATTAAACTGTCTTGTAAAGTTCAATCTTGATCTTTAAATAATTGTGATAGACCCAAATGATTCTAGTACAAGTTCATAATGTTCATTGAGCTACCCACTCCAGAACTTACAAATTTTGCTTCCACTCATGAAAAGTTAGTGTGGTGGAACTACAAAGTTTTTAAAGCACTTATATGACCTGTATTACTGGAACTCTGGACTGGATTGAAGAACATGTAATTCAGTGAACCAAAAGTTGAGCTCCCTGCAGTCGGATGTCGTCATGTCCACCATGCTACCACGTTCAAATCCCTTGTCGAACCGCGATATGATGTCCTTCTTGTAGTACAAAAATATTAAAATAGTTATATTTGAATCAGCCTTATCAATACACTTATTAATGAAAGAAAATTATTTATTCAACCAAACATGTTTCAGGAATTCAACCATTTCCTTCATCAGTGGTCAGATCGATCGATTTACGATCAGATTTTCTTTCATTAATAAGTGTATTGACAAGGCTGATTCAAATATAACTATTTTAAATATTTCTGTACTACATTCAAACTAGTCAATATGGATCAAACAGTTATTTTTACCTATCATGGTTAAGTTTATCAACACATAATGTCCCTCGTCGAACCACAATCTTCTTTTCCCTTGTCGACAGGTGTAGATAAGCGTAATAGGCACTCGTCAGGATTTATCGTATTCAAAATATACTGATAGAACACAAAAAAGTCCAGCTGACTATCTTTAACTTTGGGAGTGTCCTATTTTAATATAGCACAGTTCTAATACAGTGCACACGGATGGAGTATCTTATCACTGGTAGCATATTTCGAGATTCTTGCACTAGAAATCGTAGTCTAGGTCTATCATTTGTAACTGTCACAGGTGAAAAATGTAGTGGAAGTGGAAAATGTTTATTGAAGACTTTATGTGTAAAGTGTGGTAGTATGTTTTATTTGTAATGACCTAACCTGTACTGTGTAATATTTGTAACATATGGTATTTGTAAACAGTAGATTTCAGTTCCGTACTTACTGGAAGTATTCAGAAATGTTACATGAATTTTTGAGCAGGGTGTGTTGTATTTTGTTGGTTATGTCTTCCAGAATATATATTCTGACTGTTCTGGAAATGGAAGGTTCGCGAGCGTGTGTATTCGAGAATGTTATTTAAAATTCGCGACAGGAGTAGGAATTGT
Source organism: Anabrus simplex (assembly GCF_040414725.1). Lineage (NCBI taxonomy): Eukaryota > Metazoa > Arthropoda > Insecta > Orthoptera > Tettigoniidae > Anabrus > Anabrus simplex. The sequence continues at coordinate 1,108,530,515 of NC_090265.1, read as the reverse complement.
GATTGGTGAACCTAGGAGAGGATAGGCGGACTCATGCATTCTGATTGGCTACTCCAAGGCCAGGGTTTACCTATATATAGCCCACCCTCACCGGAGGGTCTGCCTTACAAGGGCTGCACTTGGCTAGAAATAGCCACACGAAATTATACCTATATATAGAGAGGGAGGCAGCGTTCGTGATAATTCGGTCTGTGTTGTCTTGTCTTGGCCTGGTCTGGTCTGCCCTAGTCTGTCTTGGTCTGTCTGAAGTTTTACGTCGTGTACGACGCCTCCGTTCCGGCTAAAATGTCCGTAATGTTCGGTTGCTATTTCGTATAGGAGTCTGCCCTAGCCTAACCTAGATTCGCCAAATTAATTATTTATGAGGCCTTAGCTTTTCAGCTGGGCTTGCCTGTTTGTTTTCAAGGCATTCCCATTTCTTGTTTCACTAAATATGTAGATTGTAGTTTAATATATTTACCTTGGGGTTTGCCTCTGGTAGTTCAGTGTCACTTGATGTACGCTAGAGTTTTGGAGAGTACGTTTACTTGACTGTAAATTGCATTGTACAACTGGATTTGTAACTAGATGTATAGTTGGTTTGAAATATTGAACTTGTACCAAGGTATTATCAAAGATCCTCTAGGTTATGGTATCACAGAGAATATAGTTCGTAAGTTGCAAGTTGGTGGATCTTGTCCGGAATGTGTTTGTAAAATTTCACTTGTAAATAATATTTTTCAAATTTAAGGATCACGGCGAATTATTTCGGAAACCGCAACCTAAGCCATGTCCATGTCTTCGGTAGGTCGTAGTTCCTTCCACCTTCCTGGCTTATTGTCCACTAGTTGGCCCTACTGATATTTACGTATTATGTTGTTGTTGTTGGCTGATGTTTCTCTGAGTGTGTAGTGGTTGCTGATATTGTGTAGTTGCTCTTACCTTCCCCCCCCTTACTGTGTTTAGTGCTTTGTTTTGTGTAACCACTGTAGTAGTGGTTACATTTGGTAGCAGAACAGTAATCAGTATCAATCAGATCTCACAGTCTATTTCTAGCACAGTTCAATTGTACCTAAATTGTGGCACTCAAAAATTGTAGTCAATTGAAAGCATAATTCACTAGGGATAATTAATAATGTCCTTACTTCAAATCAAATTTAAGAGTAGTGTCACTTGGAATAAAGTTTGTTACCGAAAATATATTCCACTAAAATCAAATTTCACTTCACACAATTTTGTGTGTCTATACGCAATGATACGAGTCTATTCATGAAGAATGTTTGTAAGTTTTGGAAATTTAACTTGAAAATAACACCCTTTCTCGACTACAATGGTCTCTAAAATTCAGAGTTGGAATGTGGAAGCAAGAGAGAATTTAATTCAGTATCTCACACTCGCCATGAATGTGTTAGCATTCCACAGTCTTTAAATGTACACGTCAGAGTACAACTGTTAACAGTTGACTTTTGAGAGCTAAGCAGTCTATAATATCCTAAAATGTGTTCTCAATTCACACATAATAATCAGTATTGGAGAAAACTTCAAGTAATTTCTTGCCACTTACGTTTTAAACTGTAGTTAGAAACACAAAATTGGTAACTATCACCATCATACACTGTGTCATCAAGAAATGTCTAAGTGTTGTAGCACTCGCCAAATTTACAAGTCCGTATGCAATCGAACATTTTCTAAGTGTCACATCGTTCACTGAATTCACAAGTTTATTTTGATGAATCTTCGCGTACCATACTAAGTTCGAATACCAAGTATAGATTCATTCTCATGCCTGCACACTCGACAGCTGTGAGCACTGAACTGGAACTACAGTGACCTTGTAAGCGTGGCTCTCCCTTTTATATCCATGAGCCAGGTGATTACCTGAGCCTCGTGGAAAACTGTATTTCCTTCTTCTCGAATATCTCCCAATTCCATGGATTGATTTTTGCCAAATTTGCAGATGTTTACGTTTAAACCAAGGGCTACAAGATGGTGTAGTTTTTAAATCAAAATTACAATGGGTTTGGAGTTTAGAAAATGATTTGGAAACTTCCAGATTGTCACGCCTTGTTCATGCGCTGTTGCATCATCGGTGACGTGGAACAGGTAATGTGGACTGCAAGCTGACTGCCAGGACATGTCGTGCCGTTGAGAACCTAAATTCTGGCCGTCCCGTTACAAATCTCGGACTTTAAAATTTCATGTTCCAGGTGACCAACGGTTCCTGGTACAGTATGTTGGTCAAACAGGAGGGTAATTTCATGCTAGATATCAAGAGCATGTTAATGCAAATAGACATAGACAATATTCTGCTATGAGTGTACATATAGGGGATACTGGCCATAATTACACTAATATAAACCAAGACTTAACCATACTAAAAGTAGTGAGTTAAGGGAGTCTAATGAGTATATACGAAAATGTCTATATTAGTCTGGACCACGTTTACAACAACAACAACAACAACAACAATAATAATAATAATGATATACAACAGAATAATAATTCATTATAGGAACGAATACCATCGATTTTAACACCACGGAAAATCAACAGTTACATCCACAGAAGCAAACACCCCTCCCTTCCAATCTGCACATAGGTGGAACAGTTTCCTCTTCCCCTACCAACTATGCTTCTCCAACTTCCCCCAGCCTGGTCCCGCCAGGCGAGGGGAAACACAAGTACAATACACGTAATAGTATGGTGAAGAAAAGACCAGAGCTAGGCTCGGAAGGTAACCAGCCATATGGAGGAACATAATAAAGGGTGAGTTTCCACATCTTTTAGCAAAAACATATTCCTTTTAATTTGAAAGTTCAAACCCACTAAGATATTTTCTTTCTTTCCAGACCTTGTCATTAAAAAAAAATTCAACGTGGAAGCCTCGGTGCTCTCCTGTTGATCAAACAAGAGCCGGCAAGGTTCGATTTTTCTACCACCTCTGAAACTACAGCTCAACTTTCAACTTTTAGTCAGCATTTCTATAAGGAGGTTTATATTATAATGTTCTTTTTAACATGTAATTTTAAAATTATTCCAAGAAAGGGGTAGAACAGAACTACAGCAAAGCTGCTTGTATAGACAAAAATGTTTTTAAATATCCTTGAAAGGATGTGTACTGATTAGTATTAAGTCATTAGACAGCAACATTTCAGTGTTTTAATTTGATATTTTACTGAGACGCTACAACTTAAGAAGAAAAACACATACCAAATTATGCACAAATTCAAGAATAAATGTATTTTCACTTGTAAAGTGAGGTGTATTGATTAGGTGGACTAGTAAACTAAATTAATATTCTTAATTACCCTATATGTTGACAAACATCACTTCGGGTAGTAATGCATAATAAGCACAGAGAAGTTAAAATTCTAAACAGGGGTCTTCCTCAAGGATCAGTGCTATCTCTGCTGTTGCTTAACCTCTACATTTCAGTTCATGATGTTGAACCATATGCCACAATGCCATAGCTGTTATAGGATAGCAACATAGTCATGTAAAAGTGTAGCAGCACTGCATGGTCAGCTGCCTCTACAATGAGCCGCTGTGAAACTTAAGCATGTTAAGGCTCTTCATTCAGGCAACCTTCAACTGACAGATGTGGGTCCGCCACTTGTTTTCTTATCAGAATAGAGATCCAGAAACCTGCAGGTGACTACCATTGCTGGGTTACTATTTTACAAGAGGAGGTTCCTACACTTATTTTTGTTTCATAAACAAAATTTCCGCAAATGTAAGGTTGGTACATTTCACTACAAGTCTTACGAGTTAGCTGATTTCTGTGAAATAGCCAAGTGGAGTCAAACATGAGTAATCATAAACAACAACAACAAGTTGCTGCATTCATAATATTGCCTTAACTCTGGAAGAGAATTTCCTCTGAGACTTCACCTCACCATACAGATTATCTGTAAATTGAGAGGAGAAAGAAGATAGCCCTTCAGAATGAACTGTTAGAAATAAAAATCTATAATTCAAAACTGGAAGCTTTGAAACTTGAGAAAGACTTGGGCCTACCCAAGTCTCAATACACTAAGGACCTTACAAAGTATGATGAGAATGTAAAAAAGAGGGGTATATTATATTTTAACAAATTAAGTTGCTGAAGAAGCTAGTGTATGATTTTAAATTTATATTTCATTATTTTCTCCTGTATATTAAACTTTTAAATTATATTGTTTCACTTAATATTTTAGGAAAGTCTTAATCTCAAGCAAAATGATTAATGAGTTGCTGTAGGTGCCTACATGCTGCTGGAAGAGGTACATAGTCAAAATCTAGTTCGTTTCCATTTTGAACAGATTCTGTGTTCATCACATTCTGATCTTGATGTTCTCTTGAAATATTATTAAGTGTAATACAACAAATAAAGATATTAGCTACAAAAGTAGGATTAACTCTAAGGTGATTGAGACATGGAAATTTCCCTTTTAAGATCCCAATAGCATTTTCAATTATGTGTGTTGTTTCCTTATGAGGTTTATTAAAACGCATAACAGCAGGGTCATTTATATTATGCAAGACAGGTATAACAAGCCATTCTTTCAATGGGTACCCTGAATCGCCATGAAGAATAGCACTTGGAAATGGATGCCAACTGGCATCAAAGTACAGTAGAAGTCCACTACAGAGAGTACGGCATATAACGAGAACTCCGTTATAGCGACGATTGTTTTCGGTCCCTTCAAAATTCCTATATTAAACTGTGTACCGTCCTTTGGTTACAGCGAGAGCCCTATCACTGACGCATCCGTTCTTACGAGCGATTAAGCACGCACGATTTTTTCCGTTACCGATATTTATGCACCCCAGCAATGATATTGCATGCGATCGATTACCTTCGGCACCGTTTCCTCGTTATGTGCACTGGCAAGTTCTCTTGTCAACATTCGAAGGTGACGTCTGAGTCGATTAGTAATACCCGTCGACTGCTGTTCCGTAAAGAAAATTCAAAATGAAAGAGAAAATATTTTCGTAATAAATGCGTAAATAACGTGTCCATTAATGGTTGTTAACTCCTTAAAAATTAAGGCTGACTCAACGACCGCTTAATTTTGAGGCTAAATACTGCAATTAAGTAAGAATGGGATACACCTCGAGATATGGCAGAGTGCTTAATTGATTTCAGATGTTAGTTTATATTTTCTCGCGTCTGGTTGAATTACGGAAATGCTATTATGAAAATTTATAGCGAGAAGGTTATCATTTCTCTACTGGCGCTTGAAGTGTGTTTTCATCATAAGTATAGTACGGTTAAGTTTGGATAGGTGACGCCGTTTGAATAAGAAAAATGAAACGTTTGCAACAAAATGCGATCGATCATCTTCGGTACGGTATAGTTTTCTCACTTTGTGCATTTGCGAGCTCTCTTGTCGACATTCAAGGGGGTTTTTGGAATTGATTACTAATACCCATCGACTGCTGTTCTCTAAAGAAAATTCGAAATGAAAGAAGATAACACGTTTTTGTAATAAATGCGTAAATAACGTGGCCGATAGCAGTTGTTAATTCGTTAAAAATAATGACTGAAGTAAACGATATCTTGATTTGATTATTATATATGGAAATTAAGTAAGAATGTGATACACCTCAACATATGGCAGAGTACATCACTGATTTCAGAGGATATTTCATATCTTCTCGCGTCTAGTTAAATTTCGGAAAGGCTATTTACATGTAAATTTTTCGCTAGTAGGTTATCATTTCTCTACATGCGTTTCAAATATGTTTTCATGATATATAAATGGTTACGTTAGGTGACACCATTTGAGGAAGAAAACTGAAGTGTTTGCCACAGAAACCTCTGGAGTGATATTGTATTTCTCCGAATCCAAGACTTTTTCCCCCTCAGAATCTCATGCGAAAACTCAAGGGTTGTCTTGCAGTAAGTTAAAGGATACCATTGGCAACTACCGCGGTAACCACGCTGGTTCTTTTCACACGCGCACAAAACTCGTTGACAATAAACGACCGGCTCTTTACTATAGCCTACATCGCTATCCGCGACAACCGGTTGTACAGTGCTTGTGTGTAACATCACTGGATCTCAGGAAATAGTGAAGAGAGTATGGCGTTCTATTAGCTTCTACAAAAACATTTCTCAAATCTGCAGAATGGCATCAAAACATGCGAACCTTTGAATTCTTAGAAAGGTCATGGCTACTCAGTAGCAGAGTTATAACACGTCTATTGTACTTGACGCTTAGTAAAATTAAGTTTTATAGACAGCAGGAATATTTTCGTGATGGATAGCGTATTGTAAAGATACGCGGAAAAGGTATTGCCGGCAAATTTTCGATATTATGATGCCAATTTTACTGTAAGTTAATGGTTATTAAACACTCATAAATGTAGAAAAATTGTGCAGCCGCAAGAAAATACGGCATAGGGCTAACTAAAGCCAATATTTGGCGTCAGCGTGAAGACAAAGAGCTAAAAAAAAATGCGTACTGTACAAAAAATGCATTCAGTGGTCTGCAACAAGGACGCTTTAAAGAAGTCGAAGATGAAATTGTGAGGTATGTGCACGAAAAACACAAGGGCGGAATGGCCATACCATGGCACAATAAACTCGTTTGTTGACTTTCAACGTCCGCGATTAGGCCTATACATCGCTAGCCGCTGAATTTGGCTGAACCCGGCAAGCGAGACATGCGTGTAGCGGTAGCCGGTTATATCTGACGATGAGTAAAAGTAACAGTTTTATAGACAGCAAGAATAATTTCCTGATGGATCGTTGTATTGCAGAGACGCATGGAATAGGTATTGCCGGCAAATTTTCAACGTGTTCTCTTCGGTCTTATGATGCCAATTTAAAGTTAATGGTCCTTAAACCGGTGGAAATAAAGAATAATTGTGCAGCCGCCCAAAAAAATAGGCATGACGACATTTAATGTTCCGCATCTAAAAATAGTCTAAAATGCGTAGGCCTACTGTACAACAAAGGCATTCATATGATTTTACAAAGTACTTTTTGAGCCTGATTAAAATTTTTTGAAGGAAAAAGTGGGGTTCATCTTGGATTCGGAGAAATACAGTACTATATTTTTACAGAATGTAATTAAACATACAGTTTCCTGTAGTATCGATTTCGAAAAATAACAAACAAGTATGCCGGCGTGGAATCATCTGCGGAAACACAAGTTTTGAACAAACTTATCGCTGTTTCATATCGATTTTAATGTATATGGGGGGGTTTCCCGACTTTTATAAAAAAAATCGGATATAACGACAATCTGTTATAGCGAGAAAATTTTTCGCTGTTATGAATTCTCACTATAACGGACTTCTACTGTATTGAGAAAGAGTGCTGTTCCTTAGTATGCGTGCATCATGCACACTTCCAGGCCAGTTAGCACCTGCATAGTAAAATTTAAGATTTGGTCCACACACTACCATGCAATTTATGGAATGGTTCCCATACCTATCAGTGAAGTCGCTCTCATGTACTACAACAGGAGCACCAATGTTTATTAGTGTTCCATCAATACATCCACATACTTCAGGCATACAAGCAATAGCACGGAACTCTCGAACTATGTGGCCAGTTTCCTCTAGCCAGTCAACAACTGTGGGAAACTTGACAATATTCATTGCATTCACAACTGAATGAACTGCTCTGCACACATTAGATTTTGATACACCATGCATACACCTACTGCATGACACTGACCTTCATTTCTTCACCAGTGTAATGCTGTAAGTAACTGTTATTTTGGGGATAGAGCACAGTTCCTGTTAGCTGCATGTTGAAGTTGATTACCTAGATCTTGTAGGAGTGACTCTTAGTTTTACTGAACTCATTCTAAATCTTTCATTGTATTCATAAAAGCTTGTGAAAGCTATGTTAACCCTACTTCTGAAAGTTCTTTCCATCTTTTCCATCCCCTATTATATCTTCATCACTATCGTATAACAAATCCAGTTCCGTACAAAAATGAACACAAAGCTTGAAAACTAATTGATTATTGAGTATTTAACAGCAAATTACACAGACTTGTATTCAACCTTACATGTCTAAAACAACTTGTAAGAAAAATGGTATTTTCTACAAGTTCTCGTACTCTACAAAGGGCACTAGGAAAGTTTTGCATGTGAGTGAACACTTTAGATTTTTTCAAACTAATTTCCACCACACTCAAAACACTTTTCCATATGTCGAAAGCAGTCACCGAACCAACTCTGCCACTTTTCTTCGGTTACATTTTCACACTCTTGATCCCATGCTGCCAGAAGCTCCTCGTCGGATGCAAAATGCCGCCCTTTCAGCTTCATCTTCACTTCTGGGAAGAGTGTGAAGTCACATAGGGCAAGATAAGGACTGTATGGAGGGTGATCAAGCACAGTCAACCCTGATCTGGCAAGAAAATCCATTCTTACATTAGCCAAGTGTTGAGTTGTGACCTTGGGCGGAGCTGCTTTAGAGTCTGGATGACCTGAGGCAGACAAGTCTCACTGTATTACTTCGCAGTCACTGTCCTTCGTGTTTCTAGCACAATCCGAGTCAGGATGCCCCGATTAGTGAAGAATACTGCAATCATCCTTTTCTTCACTGACCTTGACTCTCGCACAGTCAAAGGTGTACCCTCATCTTTAAACAGCCACACCTTGTTCTGGGATTTTGTTGGGACATCGTAATAATAAAGCCAAGTTTTGTCACCTGTAACGATGCTATTGACGTTACACAAAGTCCCATTTTCAAACTGTTTTAGCATTTCTCGGCACCATTTCACTTGTGCCCTTTGTTCCTCTGAAAGTTAATGGGGCACCCAAAGGGAACGAACCTTTCTAACAGGGAGATGGTGGTGTAGAATTGAATGAATAGCTGGTGAAGGGATGTGGAGGGTCTCTTCTACCTGCCGATATGTCAACCGCCTCTCTTGCTGCATCATTTTTCTCACAGTTTCAATATTTTCCTCAGTCACCGATTCAGACGGTCGCCCAGAACGAGGATCGTCTTCAACCCCCAAATTTCCCCTCTGGAACTCTTTGTACCAGCGGAAAATTGTTGTCCGATGTGGACGGTGTTTCCCCAGCACAGGAGTCATTTCCTCCAGGCACTGGTCAACAGTTAATCCACGAGCAAAATTGTAACGGATAATTGCGTGATATTCACCTTTAGACCACAACGACATCTTAACTTGCTTTCAATCCCACTGCTTGGTAACAACTAGTGTGAAGGTCGCGCCTTGCTGTCTTCTAGACCGGTTTTCACCCCCTTTTTTTATCCCTCACCATAACAGGGGTGTCCAGCCAACCATTTTTGCATATTGCAAAACTTTCCTAGTGCCCTTTGTACAAGTATCTTTATGAAACACAACATGAATTTTGACTTGTTGACAAGTCTTGTAGCTTGTATAAATACACTTGTACCTACAAGTGCTTTTAAGAAACAGGAATTAATTTTTTCCAACAACTTGTATGAAAAATTACTTGTAACTTGTGAACTTGTGGCTTTATGAAACAGGCCCCGGGTCAGAACATACACGCTGATGTTGACGTGCAACTGAATTTTCTGCTGCTGGAAATAAAAAAACCGTGCTGCAGGACCAATCTGTTGTCTCAGTTAATGGCTGATATATATTTTTATTCCCATAGAGAACTTGAAATATTTGTCCTGAATGAGTAAAATCATAATTCCAATATAGGTCATCCGAAACTCCCACTCTGTGAAAAGCATGTTAAAGGAATACGGAGGATTAGAGGCCCTGTGTTTAATAGAGAGATGCAGGGTCATATATCCTAAAGTTGGATGTATCTGCAAAATGTGATGTGGTCTTGCAATGACTGAAGGAATTGTAGCTATCTCTCCGACCCGTCATCCGGAGATACTCGGGTTCTTGAAATAAAGTTTGTAGTATCCTCTCGTAATTGTGCTGTGTCCAGGTCTTAAGACTATGGTGAACACATGAGACGGATATTAGTTGATGCAATTCAGTTAGGTCACACTGATGACATCTAGTACGGGCATTGTGTGGATCATGCACAGTGAGCCTTCTTCCTGGGAGAATTAAGTTCCACAGAAAGGGATCGAGCAAGAAGGCGCTGGGGGCTCCCATTCTTGCCCACCATTTGAGTGCACTTTGGAAGAGACCCAGCAGATGGTTTGTCAGTCTTCTTCGGGGATGTGGTGACCCCCGATTTCTTTTCCAATCGTGTAAGGAAGTGTTGAAGCTACCCCTTCTGGACATTGGAAGGAGGGCTAAAAAGTTCCACCCATAGTTGGGGAAGTCTTCCCCCACTCTCGGATGACTTATTCCACATAAAACCTGTTAATAACAAAAGTTATATGAATTAAAATTTCTGATCATCTATGCTTTATACATTTCTGCCACACAGGCTATGATAATTGAGATATTCACACAAATTTAGATTTTTATGATGATGATGATGATGCTTGTTGTTTTAAGGGGCCTAACATCGAAGGTCATCGGCCCCTAATGGTACGAAATGAAAGCTGATGATGATGATGCTTGTTGTTTTAAGGGGCCTAACATCAAAGGTCATCGGCCCCTAAGGGTACGAAATGAAAGAACAAAAATTGTAAAGGCATCCACTGACCAAAATAAAAATAAAATATGGCATGAAGAATGAATGGATGGACAGGAACTTAACAAAACACAAAACAAACAAACTTAAACCAGTGGATCGGACGCAATATAGATCGAAAATAACATTATTAACGACCAAGGGACCACTTATAAAGCACAATGATGCTTGGTGTCTAAAGGGGGTGCAAAATCCACGTCTAAGACCCCACAGAATGGTACATGTCGCGAGTAAAATAGAACCATGGTATGTGTCATGTTGGGGTATTAATCAGAAGTAGCGAAGATTCACGGTGTTCCACAAAATATGGTACTACTCATAAGTATTGCAATACGTACAAGTAACGCAGACCTATGGTGTGTCTCACACAATGGCCCAACTCAGAGTCAACGCAAACCGAGAAGGTTCCCCACCTAGGTGTACTAAACACGGGCGCCGGTATTCCCGTGGTGTTCCTCACATAGTGGGTACTAATCACAGGCAACGCAGACCCACGGTGCTGCTCATATAGTGGTACAACTCACAGGCTACGCCCAGACCCGCGGTGTTGCACACATGGGTACGACGCACGGGTACTGGAATCCACCAGGCCAGGCTTTAACTGCTACTAATCACAAACCTATTTCGTACCGAATTTAGTGGTACTACTCGCAAGTACAGGCAACCTATGGTGTTCCCCGCGTGATGGTACGATTCAAAATTAGTTTCATGGTTCTAATTCAGTCAGCCCTTGGTCGCCCCTTTTAGTCGCCTCTTACGACAGGCAGGGGATACCGCGGGTGTATTCTACATGTGCGTCCCCCACCCGCAGGGGGTTTAGATTTTTAGAGCCGAGTTCCCAAACGCAGAACATTGCTGACATGGAAATATTGTATGTAAAAGTAACTAGTCAAAAAGTGATGTTGGTCGCTGTTGTCATAAACTCATATTGATTGGGATAAATATTAACATTGAAAGAAGGAGGGAAAAAAAGAGGTGTGTGGGAATCCACAAAGGGATGTAGAAATGAAAAGACTCCCTTGCACTCGGATGTCTTCATATCGCCTTCCAAAAGGGAACTAAACGCGGTGGCCTACAATGTCATAAGCCCATTAAACTAATCAACAATAACAGTACACTAGCTGTAGTTAAGAGAGAGGTGCTCTCTCTCATTCCTGCAAGATGCATTTCTGCTGCAATTGTATAAAAACTAACCTATCAATGACAGGTTCAACAGTCAGTAATATAACAAAATCACAAGCATTTATATATTGTTATATAAGGTACCTGAAATTCAACTTTGGATGTTGGCTATCTCTTCCTTATACATTATCAGAACTGTGAGAAAGATTGCTAAACAAAGTTGAAAATAGCAAAAGGTATGCTTTTAAAGATGAAAATAACAGAAGAAGGCAAACTTACGCTTCAAGAGTATCGAATAATTCTGGATGATCTTTCCGATCTGCTTCATAGAATGGAATTTTGATACTGTAGGACTCCAAAATTTTTGTGACCGCAAAGCGAGTAGTAAATGGAGTGAAGAGAGGAACAAATTGGTCAGTGCAGAGGAAGGGTTCATCTCTTACATTCAGAAGCAGCACCTTCTTGCCAGCAATGACTGAAAAACAGAAAACACAGATTAAGTAAAATCCTTTTTTTATTCAGATCCAGAGACACAGATTAAATTATATCTGCTGTAAGGTTTATGTACAGATATTCCTTACATGAATGTAATATTTTAATATACACAAAAATTTTGTCCAAAAGTTCAGAAAATAATTGTTCAAGACAGCATTTAAAACATTAAACAAACAAACAAACAAACAAACCTATGGCACAACAGACCATAAACCCTAGAGCAGGTGCGTGCTTTTAGGTAAAAGGAACATTTATAGTGATTCCGGGAGAGATGGCGCACCGGGTGAGATGGCGCAGGGTAGCCCAGTGCGGCAATTGCCCGTTAGATCGCTCGACCACTACATCTCGTGTGTACAGTGTGTACGTGAGAACAAAAGCTATCTGTTGGATGTCACATGGTGCGAGTGATTTCGCCTGAAATCCTGGATATTTCTGGCAAGTACGTCTACTCTGCCTTCAAAGTTTTGCTCCGTCATGATATAAAAGCCCACTGACTGGGTTGTTCAAGCTAAATTAACTTTGCATTTGCATAGGCGGGTGACTAAGTTAGTCAACGACTATGCTGGTGTGATATACACCATGTTGGGTCAACACAGTTCCTGGGGCAGGGGTATGCCATCTCTCCCCAAATGTCGGGTGAGATGGCGCGCTACATTTCCGGGAGAGATGGCGCGACATTCTTTGAATTTCCATTTAGGTGTAAAATGTGTTTCCATTCTCTGATCAACTCCTATATGTATTTTGTTTAATTCTGTGTCAAATTATACTAATTATGGAGAAGAGGAAGCAGCCACAGCCTAATCGTAGTTTGTGGTACATGCCTTTAATGCAACTTTAAAGCGTAATATCTCTAACAAAAGAGAAATCTCAGCGAACGAAAAGAACAAAGTGCAAAGAAAAATTACAACCACTGCCACAACGGGAAAGAGTAGGAAAGGAGAAAAACCTTATTCCAATGAAGCAGCCAAAATGATTCCAGATGGGCAAAATAATGCAATATCTGATGATTGCAACTAGTGTGTGGAATGCTGGGAGAAGTATCATTTTCAAAAAAGAAGGATGATTGGATTAAGTGCACCGTCTGCAACAAGTGGCTGCATGAATTGTGTTATGTAATGATTGTGGAGGAGAGAGAGTAAGCAAAAACATATCCTAAAAGGACTGAGGGATAAATCTTGAAGTTTAAATAATTAATTGATTTATTAATGGCCAAGGAATAATAGACAAGTTAATGTAAATAAGGTAAATAAATGTATTAAACCTGTAATCATAGTTTACTTCTTAATTTCTTCCCTCCTTAGCATATCAAGTATGTAACGCCATCTCACCCGGACACTACGGGAGAGATGGCGCAGGTGACACACTTTCAAATAAACGATCTCTTTCTGCTATCTACTTACATTAAGACCATGTCCTTCAAAAGGCAGTGAAGAGAGACATAAGGAATGATGTCTAGCATAAAAATAAGCTAATCGAAATGTTGGCGAAGACTTGCTGCACAATCATTACAAAATGTGCGCCATCTCTCCCCGACTTACTCTATATGTATGGAGTTTTCTCAAGGATTAACTGATTTATTGGATATTTATGAAGACTTTAGGATAAAAAGGGTCATATTATCTAGCATGCTTGGGCAAAAGAGTAAGTCAAAAAATTGTCAAAATGAGATAAGTCCAGATTCTGTGAGGTAGAGTCATCACATAGCTATGGTAAAAATGATATAAGTCTGAAGAGAAACAATGAGCTGTAAGAGCACATGGTAGAAATAGTATAACTGAGAAAAGAATTTATTTGCTTGGTCAGAACAGTATATGTCAACATGTACTGTTTATACCACTGCACCTTCCCACAAGACATACTGAGTAAAAGAGTACAAGTCATTTCCCTCCTTGATTACGATTGTTGGATACAATTCTGTGCAGAGATTGATGCATTAACAATACCAAATAACAATTCCGGTTATTGTTGTTCATTACAGTGTATAATAATATCAGAAGGATTAGTTCAACTGCGACTTGCTGCTGCTAATAAAGTAGTTTTTCCTGCTGTGTGAGTGAATGTTTTGTGATGCAACATGTTATCAAGGGGTAAGAAGATATTGGAGTTAGTTCTGGCTCAGGAAAAGGACATCTCTGATACAGAAGGTATAATGATCTGTTTCTTTCTTTTTAATTTTACAAATTCTTCCCCTTACATTATAATATTTTTTAGTGACAGGATGGTGGTTGTTCATGTCATTTCAGATCAGCATGAATCCAGTGGAGTTTTCACACCTGAACACAAAGAAGACATACCGAGTATGGTCTTCCTCGGAACTTAACGATGAACAGATGGAAATAGCAGACATTTTGTGACACTTTTTATATCTCTTGCTTGAAATTAGTGCAATTTTATTATGTTTACATAAAAAATTTGATGTACTTTTAGCTATTCTGAACCTGAAAACATGAATGGTCCAAATAGTATAAGTGCAAAATTGTAGGTAGTAAAACCAGTATAAGTCAACAGTTTTCTAAAATATTTAATTGAAATCAATTTACATTTATTTTACAGCATTTAAACTAAGAACCTAACATTTTTAAACATTTACATGATTTGTAGTAGGTATAGTACTTGAATAAAGAAAAGAATGCTTCTACTGAAAAGTTACATTTTTTGACTTACACTCTTTTGCCCGAGCATGCTAGATATATTTATGCCCTGAATTTTTTTTACAAAAGTCACATAATTTGAACTTAAGTGCTACCATTTAAGCCTGGTAAACGTTTTAATATATCATATCCACTGGTTTGGGTACTGAAATTAGGTGTTTACTTTCTACATTAACCCCCATTATTTCCTGTACAAAAACATGGAGATCCATTCTACCGCCTTTCCTCTAGCGTGTCTACTTCATTCTCTTCCTCCTCTCCTGCTCAGATTCAGTTTCAAGATCATAAGTAATAATTACATCATCTATTTTATTGCTGCTTTCTTCATCTTAGGGGGAATTTCATTCTCGCCATTAATTATTTGTTTACAATTTGCTTCACGTCACACCAACACAGATAGGTCTTATGTCGACAATGGGATAGGAAAGGGCTAGGAGTGGGAAGGAAGTGATCATGGGTTTAATTAAGGTACAGCCCCAGCATGCCTGATGTGAAAATGAAAAACCATGGAAAACAATCTTCAGGGCCGCCGACAGTGAAACCACTATCTCCCAAATGCAAGATGAATTTGCCGATACTGTTGCAACAATATTCAAGCCTATAATTACAAACAAAAAAAATTATGGAATATGTATATTGATGAGAGTCTGGTGAATGATATCGTAATACAAAGGAAACAGAAATCACAAACAAAATACTTTCAGTCACCTTCAAAGTATTTACATTGGCCACAATACACTTTTAAGACTTCAGGCACCAGATCCAGGCAGTATGGCCGATGTTCGAGAAGAGTTACGCAACACTTAGCGAAGAAGCTGTGCGCACAGATCGCATTGTCATGGAGGACATTCCACTTTCCAGTCCTGTACAATTCTGACTGAACACACTAGATGCAGAGCAGCAACCATTTCGAAATGTTCTCAGAGAATATGGCGTTGACAGTTTCACCCTCTGGTATGAATTCCTCGTCGTTCATGCCATTGCTGTCGGAAAAGGCAAAAACTGGATCTTGGCATACTTGTCAATGAAAAATCCAGCAATTTCCATCCATGTTGCTGTTTGCTTATCAGTCTGTGCACAGCACAAATGCAGAAAAGATCTTCTGCTCACCCAAATTGTTGTGAATGATGATGATCACACTGTCCTTTCTAATCCCTAATTCCTCTGATGTTCACTCAGATAGAGTCACCAATTATGTGGCATCATCTGTTGCACTTCCTGCATGTTTTCAGCACTTCTGCTTGTCGACAGCCCACCCAGATGTGGCACAAAATTAAGAGTTTCGTATCCATCCTGAAAGCATCTGAACCAGTCGTAAACACATTATCTGCTTACGGCTTCTTTTTTGTAGATTTGCACGAATATTGTATGCATCTCTCTTCCCGTTTTTCCAAATTTGTATAAAAACTTGATGTTTATGCATTGAGCCATTGCACTATGACACGAGTCTTCACAAGTTCTATGTTCAAATGGCTGCAACAGACTAACCTGCTTTAGCTATATGTGTTACAATGCTACATGGTGGATTCTCGAGATGTCTCTCCATTCACATGCACATACATGCATTGTTACCACTCGTTGCCATTGCAATATTGGTCCATTCACTGTACTTCTTAGACACACCTAGTATTAGCCTCTGTTTTTCAGTATAACAGCATTAACAAAATGATGAAAACTACTTAGAAGGTAACTAACAATCATCCTGTTTTCAAAATGAAAAATCTTAAATTATATCTTATAAAAGGAAATGAAATTAACGGCACAGAAAAACCATACAAAACAACTGGATTTGATTGAAGTGATTTTCATCATGAACTGTATTTGTATTATTTACTGATAATAATTCTTCTTCTTCAGCGTTTATCCCCCTCTTAGGCGAGGTTTGCTACTTTGACTCTACGTCACCATTTTGGCATGATCATGGGCCTGGTCAGGGTGTAGGTTTGCAATTCCGAGGTCGTTGTACAGAGCATGAAGTCCAACCCCATGGTGTAGGGGGCAACGTGTCCGCCTGTCATCCAGTGGCCCCGGATTCGATTTCCGGCTGGGTCAGGGGGCCTTTAGTTGTAAATGATTAATATCCCTGCCCTGGGGACTGGGTATTTGTGCCGTCCTTAATGCTCCTTTCCTCACATTCAACTCTCTACACTTCCGCAATTCCAACTTCACGCAGGTTCATACATGGTGCAAGTAGGGGCAAAAGATCTCTATAGGTCGATGCCCTGAACAAACGGCATTTAAAAAAAAAAATAAAAAAAAAAAACCAGGGCATGAAGCGAGTGCTCTCTCTGTTTTCTCACCGGTTCTTTTACCATTAACTTGCAGTGCAAAAGCCCTTTTTGCCACGGTTGATTTCTCTGCTCGAAGTATATGACTGAACCAGTGCAGACGGCTTTCTGTCATCATCTATATGGATGGAGCAATTCCATATTGCCTGCGTATATACTATGTCACCTCATCAAGATAAATCAGACCAGATGTCCACCGTAGCATCCTTGTTTCCATAACAGCAAATCATTTCTCCAGTTTCTTGGAAACCAGCCATCATTTGGCATTATAGAGAGCAATTGGCCAGATGACAGAGTGGTATATTTTTGATTTATGCTGCTCTGGAAATTTCCTACCACAGAATACAGCAGTCATAGTCTGCCATTTAAGCCAAGCATTGCCTATGTGGTTGGTTATTTCGGGCTGAAGGGTTCCATCCTCGGCAACTGTCAAACCAAGGTATTTTAAAGTCTTGGATTTTGGCAAGTCGATACTGTTGATGTTACTGGAATCTCTTTTATTCAAGACTGTGGTGGGATATTCAGTAAAAAAAAAAAAAAAAAAAACCTAAACTGCAGGCCAAATTAATTGAGGTGGTTTTTCCAAGTTTGTACTTGTAATTGAAGCTCCTCCTTGCAATTAGTACTGGTTTCTGGTGATATTAAAGAACAGTGTTCATAATTATGATGAAAAGTACAAGTGAGAGAGCCGGATCCCTGATGGACTCTTATCTGCAATTGGGAACTCACTTGATAAGCTAGCAGCTGATTACACACAGCTTTTAAGAGCTTGATAAAAGAGCTTAACCCATCCCATTATTTCTATGGGATGCTGTGCTTTTGTAGGGCACACCACATCAGCTCATGAGGCACATGATAATAAGCTTTTTCCATATGCAGAAAGGCAAGGTGTAAATTTTTTGATTTTTGTAGTGTTTTTCTATCAGCAAACAAGCAGCATGAACAATATCTGTAGTACTGCAACCTTTCACAACTTCATATCGTTGTTTTTAATGAAGACAGTTTTACTTAACCTGCTTTCGATGAAATGTTCGAGTGACTTCACGGTATGTGAGAGGAGGTGCATCAGGAGACAGGTAGAGCATTCACTAGACTGCCTTTCTGTTTCCAAATTGGAGCCGTTTTGCTATACAGTACATTAATTTGGCTGGCACATTTCCATCTTCAATGATTTTGTTGAATAAACCCTACAACCATTCTGTGCGATCTCAATGTTCAGATTTTCACAATTCCAATTGCAGGTCATCTGGTCTGGTTGCCTTCCCCTGTTTCATTTTGCCCAAAGCCGTCATCACTTCTAGCTTTATTACTTGCATAATATGTCCATGAACTGGTGCTGGCTGCAGAACTGGGGCATTTGGAAGTTCTCTGTTGCCATACTTATTTCCTCAAAGTAATGTCTCCAGCATTCCGATGCTCTCTTTCGGTCTACAATAGAAGGGCTCGCGCTGAGCATTCCATCCCGCGGGCTAGCAGACGATGAGCGCAGCATATGCTATTTAACCACAGTGTGGCTTTGTCACAGGCCATAAAGGTTGGACGAAGTTCGCCCAGTCACTCTCGATCACTGCTGCGATGCCCGTGTTTGAAATGGAGGCAGAAAATAATGAAAGAAAGAGGGCAGAAGTCCATGTCATTTTCAATTTACGTTGTAAGAAATAAGTCATTAATATTCATTTCAGTTTATGTATTTTGACTGGATACGATAAATTGTTAGGCCTACATCCTTAAATATTTTTATAATGTACGTAATGAATTACAATTTTCACTATTACATTTTAAGAGGTGCTTTAGAAGCAGTCCTAATATAATAAGGAGTTAAGGTGGATAAGCTGTGGCTTGTGGTTGTTTGGGTTTAAATTATCTGATCAACTCACCAACAATCTAATCATACTTACCGGGAATAAAATCAATGAGATTATTTATCTGAAGGCATACTGTACATCAATTTGATAGATACATTTACGTTGTTGTCTATAAATATAAAATAAGATTTTTGTCTGTACATTGCTCAGAATTGAAAAAGGATGGTACTTCTGTGTCAGTCGTGTCCACAGTAACAAGGAAATGCACTTTTTAATTTTCCGTAATTTCTGTCTGTCTGTATGTACGTACACGCATCATGAGAAAATGGCTGAAGAGAATTTAATGAAAATCAGTATGCAAAGTCGGGGAATAAGTCGCTACAATTTACGACATAAATAATTCTATTCACGATGAGTGAAATGGTAGTTTAGGGGAAGGCCTAAAATTTAATTCTCAAATATATATGTTAATAGAGGTTGTATCTTAATGAAAATCGGTAGGCAAAGTCGGGGAATAAGTCGCTGCAATCTAGGCTATAAACAATTGTATTCACGCTGAAAAAAATTGTAGTTTAAGGGAAGGCCCAAAATTTAATTCTTAAATATTTATGTTATTAGTGGTCGTATCGATAAATACTACATAACTTAAGTTATATAGCATTAAATTTTCGATCATTTACGTCTTATACATTGTTACCATACTGGCTATGATCACAGAGATATTCATGAATTTGGATTTTTGTTCCTAAGGCCATATCAGCGCTAAATCACAAGAAAATGGGTAAACAGAATTTAACGAAAATAGGTATATAAAGTCGGAGAATAAGGAACTACAGTATACGCTATAAATAAATAGATCTCAGAGAATTAGAGTAGGTCAAGCTTTATCTGACCCTGTAATAATTAAGAGGGGAATCCCTCAAGGCAGTATTATCGGACCTTAGTGTTTTCTTATATATATAAATGATATGAGTAAAGGAGTGGAATCGGAGGCAAGGCTTTTTGCGGATGATGTTATTCTGTATAGAGTGATAAATAAGTTACAAGATTGTGAGCAACTGCAACGTGACCTCGAAAATGTTGTGAGATGGACAGCAGGCAATGAATGGTATGTTGATAAACGGGGTTAAAAGTCAGGTTGTGAGATTCACAAATAGGAAAAGTCCTCTCAGTTTTAATTACTGCGTTGATGGGGTGAAAGTTCCTTTTGGGGATCATTGTAAGTATCTAGGTGTTAATATAAGGAAAGATCTTCATTGGGGTAATCACATAAATGGGATTGTAAATAAAGGGTACAGATCTCTGCACATGGTTATGAGGGTGTTTAGGGGTTGTAGTAAGGATGTAAAGGAGAGGGCATATAGGTCTCTGGTAAGGCCTCAACTAGAGTATGGTTCCAGTGTATGGGACCCTCACCAGGATTACCTGATTCAAGAACTGGAAAAAATCCAAAGAAAAGCAGCTCAATTTGTTCTGGGTGATTTCCGACAAAAGAGTAGCGTTACAAAAATGTTGCAAAGTTTTGGTTGGGAAGAATTGAGAGAAAGAAGAAGAGCTGCTCGACTAAGTGGTATGTTACATGTGATAAATCTCATAATTAGATCGTATTGAAGATAATGTATTAAAGTTAAAAACTTTTATTTTATAACCACCTATTAAATACAAAGATAATGCACTCAATTATTTATAAAATATTCATGAAGTACATTGGTTAATAGAACATGTTTCGTTCGTCTTTGCGAACATCATCAGCTATAAATAACAAAGCCTAAGGTCAGGGCCCTGAGTTTATTTAAATGGTTAAAAATGTCGTTATATTAAAAGAATGGTAAAATTGTGATAAAAGTAGTTGTATAGTATTAAAATTAGACTGTAACACAGTATAACGATTAGCATCAAGAATTTTTCATAAAGTACAAGAATATTGATAATCTGAAAAGTAAAAACAATCATAAGGGTTATCAAATTAGAAAAGATGTAATAGTAGACATTAAAAAGACTTCGATGTTTGAAGCGTGGATTAATTGTAGAGTTGTTGGGTATAAACTTGAAGTTTGAAATCCATTAGACCGGTGAAGATATTTGCTAGCGGTAACAGCGTGAATAGGACAAGGCAGGCCACTTGTTATTGCCTCTAGTGAATTGTGTTGGGTTGAGACTGATGATATTGTAGGCACTAAGTGGTATGTTCCGAGCTGTCAGCGGAGAGATGGCGTGGAATGATATTAGTAGACGAATAAGTTTGAGTGGCGTTTATAAAAGTAGGAAAGATCACAATATGAAGATAAAGTTGGAATTCAAGAGGACAAACTGGGGCAAATATTCATTTATAGGAAGGGGAGTTAGGGATTGGAATAACTTACCAAAGGAGACGTTCAATAAATTTCCAATATCTTTGAAATCATTTAGGAAAAGGCTAAGAAAGCAACAGATAGGGACTGCCACCTGGGCGACTGCCCTAAATGCAGATCAGTATTGATTGATTGATACGTACATACCTTGTCTATAGTATTGAAAGCTCATAAAATTGATCAACAATAACATTACATTGACCACTATTCGTTGTGATGTGCTTTTGTCTTCTGTTGCCACTCACCTCCGATAGATAGGATTACTGCTGCATATCGAGTATTTTAAAAAATTAGCTTTCAATCTCACTGATGCAGATAGGTCTTACGGCGACAATGGGATAGGAAAGAGCTAGGAGGGTGAAGCAAGTGGCCTTGCCCTTAATTAAGGCACAGACCCAGCATTTGCCTGGTGTGAAAATGGGAAACCACGGAATACCATCTTCAGGGGTGCCGACAGTGGATTTCGAATCCACTATCTCCCGGATGCAAGCTCACAGCTGCGCGCCCCTAACCACACGGCCAACTAGCCCGGTCGTACCAAGTGTAACAGCCTGCCTGAATATTGGCATGCCATTGTTCTGGTTCACAAATTTTCTGTCCGGCTCCATGGCTAAATGATTAGCGTGCTGGCCTTTGGTCACAGGGATCCCGAGTTCGATTCCCGGCAGGGTCGGGAATTTTAACCATCATTGGTTAATTTCTCTGGCACGGGGGCTGGGTGTATGTGTCATCTTCATCATCATTTCATCCTCATCACGATGCGCAGGTCACCTACGGGGGTCAAATCAAAAGACCTGTACCTGGCGAGCCGAACATGTCCTCGGACACTCCCGGCACTAAAAGCCATACGCCATTTAATTTCATACATTTTCTGATACCACTGGTACGTAACACATTGGTTCATCATAGCATTCGAGCTATTCAATCCCTACCCTGAGGCACTGGTTGGAATGAGCAGTGTGCATATTTAACAGAATATATATATATATATATATATCGTATGGTTTTACAAGTACACAAAAAAAAAATCTAGTATCAAATGGAAATGTCCAAATTTGACAACCAGTCCAGAGCATTCGGAGTCACTTGGTGTAGAAGCCTCAGATCACCATTAAATGCTCGAAGTGGGCACTTCTTAACAATGTGGCAGAGGAGTGTTCACGGCTGTCTGCGGCCTGGTCATTCCAGCTCTGCAACTCTGGACTGTTAGATCGGCACCGCAGTACTGTTTGTTAAAAGTGAGAAAATGTACATTGATCAAGTATTTTATATGATAACATTGCTTTTAATCATTACCCATACATTCCTCCTGGCATTTTTGTTGACTTCACTTAGGAAAACCAAAAAGTTAGTTTTTCTGAGAATCCCGTGGCAAAACACAGGTACGTCAGCTAGTTGTACTATAATCTTGGATAGTAAATATCTATGTCCTCACTCCTGATGAAACTCACTCTCGTCATTTAGAGGCCAGCTATTATCACTGGACGCCTGTTAAATTTTATATACTCTTTTTAGAAATTCAGTGAAGAGGGAGTCACTCAACACTACTACACTGTGCAAAATCATTGTTGCATTATGTAATTATATTACTTTTTGCGGAATGAATAACAGGAATTTTATTTTTTAAATGAAAATACTGTCATTCCCATGCAAGGAATTGCAAATTGTAGCTTGTACGCTTAACCCCTGTATTTTTGTAGATTGTAACACAAAAATTATAATGTGTGCATTTTCTTGGAATGAATAACCATAAGAAAATAAAACTAACTGTCAGTATAAAGTGCAGTAGAAATCAAACCAGAATATCTTGAAAAGGTTAGTAATTTTTGTTGTGATTATAGAGTTTTATTTTAAATAATGTATCCCAATCAGCACTTCGCTGAGAAGTGGAGGAGAACTTCATAATCACGACTGGAGGTCGCTTTCCTGCAAAACGTGTTCGCTCTCTCGCTTCACTGCAACGCATGCTTGTTACGTACGCTGCCCGCCTTTACGTCACATCAGTCTGGCTGCACTGGGCTAGCCTCAACGGGCACCCAGCTGAACACCTCTGGGCTACAAGGAGGCTAAAATTCTCACCTTTGATGCCATAGAACGTATTGATGTCGGCTGCACTTCTGTGCCGCTATTTGGCTAATAATCAGTAGATGCCTTGCTCAACCAGCTGATGTATGAAATTTCTCATACATTACATTGAGCTGAGCTGCTCTGGCTGTTGTGACTGCCTTCTTTGCTGATTGCTAGCTTCACAGTACGCCTTTAGATTTTCTTATGTTTCTGATTTGAGGAACACCTAATAGAGTTTCTTCTTTGCACAGACCTTGTTTTTGACCACCTCAGTTCACAACCATGGTAAATAGTCTATCCTACGATGCCCAAGCTTTGTCATACCACGTTCTTGAAAACTGTATGGACATTTTTCTTTAGAGAGATTCATATAGTTCCAACATCCCTAATGAGTGGTAGTGTGATGCAAGAAATGATAGCAGTTTCCTCTACTCTCAGTCACTACCATTCTATTGTCTTTGGACCATTTTGCTCTTCTTTCTTTTGTGATGGAGGTTCGATGTGCAGTTGAACAACCAGTGGACGACATCGTGCTGCCACTGTTTATTAAGGAATGACTTTAGTATCACCAATGAAAATTATGTCATGTCAGAGAAGAATGATATCTATCTGGCTTGTTCGAACCACTATAGTCAGTCCACAGATGGAAAGGTTACATCTTAAAAAATGTACTGGTAATAACCAATCATTGTTCGCCTTTTGCAAAATTTAAGATTCTCTTCCCATCCTGATTTGTGCTGACAATTCCATGGTAACGATAGCCTTCTGCTGCTGAATCAGTGAGTCCATTCAAATCATTGCAGATGATAAGCATGCCTCCCTGTGGCACGTCTATGACTTTATTGTCAAACATGTTCCAAAAGTCTTCTTTCACAGTCTGAGAACAGCCAGTTTGTGAAGTGTGGCAGCAGGAGACGTGAATCTTTCCTGCATCAGTAATCACAATTATCTTCATTAGGAAGTCTCTACATCCCTCTACCTTAGCAAGGGAGTCTCAAAATCTCTCACTAACAATCAGCTCAATGCCATTAGTAGTTCTGGTGCTGCCAATATATACGATCTTAAAGCCCATATATGATCTTAAAACCCTCCTCTGTTGTATGTGCTTTTGCAGTACTCCACTTGGTCTCTTATAATGTGCAGAAGTTGATCCTTTGACTCCTAAATGCCTCAACCAGTTCATGTGTCTTTCCTGTCATGGTGCTTACATTGAGGGAAGCAAAACGTGTGTCCTGAACTCTTCTGTTTAACTGGCACTACACAGGTAATGCCATTAACCCTTGCTCACTTTTAGAGTCAAATGGGTGCTGATACACGCCACCTGTTGGGGATGCCCTAGCCTTCATCCCACTAATTTTATCTTTTGACGCTGAACCATACTGACACGGCAGTAATTGTAAATGACTGGCCCGTAACACAGGTCTGTCGCTGATCCACAGTTTTAAGTGGTGGGCCTAGTCCTTGTTCATACAACATCACAGGATGGCCACAGGATGGGAGTATTCTCAATAAAATACAGGAGTGATTTACCATTGCCTTCTCCCATACAGTGTTCCATGCTGTTGTTACCCATTTGATAATGAGCCTCAGAAAATCTCCTATATTGCTGTTGCCCAGAATACGAGCTGCAGTCACCCCTACCATAGAGAACAGATGATGTTTTAGGCGTTCAGGTAGAGATGAGCAATAAGCGGTTTCAGGCTTGGCTGGGCTTGTCTGAAAGCTAAGCTAGGCTTGCATTGTGCGACAGCACTGAAGAGCTACACTAGGCTTGCGTACCGGCCAAGCTGGCTGAGCAGCAATTACTAGCGTGCTGCGTTCACTAACAGTTTGCACCTTTCCCTTCCGAGTTAAATGAAATAAATATTTGGTATTGTTGTGTAAGTAATGTAGTTGTAATAATCAAGACTGACTACCGGGAATGCCACCAGGATAGCGCCCTAGCTACTCATCCGCTTCCAGGTGTGATTCTCGGTACTAGATGATCGACCCAAAGGAGCATGTTTAGTATCGTTGGACTGCTATCTCCTCCTAAATCATTCATGACTTCTTTGAAAGGTTCTAGGAAGTAAATCAAGTCACTCATGAGTTCTTTATTGATTGCTTCCAGTTTTTACTTTACACAGGAAATTTAATTTGTTCTCCAATTCCATACATACATATCTCCATTTTTAGATGGAGTAATATTAATCATACATGTTTCAACTTGTTTGAGCCATATTCAGTGAAGAAAGTTAATTTTTCTTACATTATTAATATTAAAAGGATATGTTAAAACACAATGAAGAAGACAGTGGAAACAAATGAGACATGATAGAATTAAAACAATAAGTAATTATGGCGAGGTTGTAGACCTCTTAGTCTAGATGTGCAGTGTGTCGCAATTAAAAAACGAGGACGAATTCACTGTGCTAAAATTTAAAATGACAGTCTGTCTTTATTGAGTCACAATCTCAAATAGTCAAGAGGGCAGCGTGAATTGAAAAACTATATTTGAGAATAAAACAAATGCCAGGTAAAATGTACGTGACTCATAGTGCAAATCGTCAATAAAGTTCAAATCTGTAATAGAAAAAGTGTGTATGAGAAACTTGGGCTAATAAGTAAAAAATCATATCTGAAAATCTATTTTATTTGAGAGCGTTGCGATGTTCAGCAGATCTTATAACAAAATTGTGGCCTGTTTGACCAACATAGCTGGAATTACAGGTTTGGCATTCTAATCTCCAGAGTTCAAGTATTTATCATTATTGTTATTGTTGATGGTGTGCAGATTGAAAATAAGTCTGGAGTCGGTGTGGGAGATTCTAAATGCTTTTTTTTTACATGAACAAAGCACAAACTTTTTTTTTTACAGAAAAGAACTTCGTAACACCTAAAAAAGATACAACAAATAAAATACAAAGAGACCTGAAAACCATTATTAAGAATGTTTTGTTTTTGTTTAATGACCTTGAAAAATCCAAAATGATTATCATGAATCCGAAGCTTCCCACAGCGAAAGCGCTACCCAAGATCCATAAAGCCGACGTCCCCATAAAGCCCATTATCAATTTCGGAAATAGTCCAACCTACAAAGTATCTCAGTTCATTCACGAATTCCTTAAATCACACTATCATTTTCAAGCCAATACGTCAGTGAAAAATTCCATGGAATTTTGCAATAAAATGAAGTATTTTAATTTATTCAAATATCATGCACTTCATTCATTTGATATTATTAACATGTTTGCTAATATGCCCATTAACAACACCGTACAATTAATTAAGAACAATCTTACCTAATTCAGTTAATTAAGTAGAGGTGAAATTGAACAATTTATTTCGATTCCAAAATTCACACTGAATAACAATTTCTTCACTTTCAGTAATGTCATTTACCAAGAGATGGGTCTTCCCATGGGGTCACAGGCCTCAGGGATCCTTGCGGATATTTACATCGATCATTTAGAACATTCTCACACCATTGGTAAGATTAGCAGAATTCAACAATGAGCACGCCATGTGGATGACACAACTGCCATTTTAAGACTCTCGTATTAATAACAGCAACACAGTACTTCAACTTCTCAACTCCACTGATCCACATATAAAATTCACCAGAGAGTCAGAAAACAATAATGCTCTTAATTACCTGGATTTAACCATTATGCACAACTACAAGACTTTATCCTTTAATATATACAGAAAACCCACCCATACCATCAATACCATCCAACAAACTTCTCTGCACCCAGGCATACATAAGAAAGCAGCTTACAACAGTATGGTACTCAAAGCATTAATCGTCTCTTATTTTCGCAAAAAATTACAAAAAGAAATAAAACACTATTTACAATATTGCAGAATACGACGACTTCAGCAAAACATTCGTCAACAGAATCATCAATAGATATAAGAGCAGACCTAAGACTACCCTAGAAAAAGATTCCGCTCGTAAAGAGAAGTTTTTTCTACTTTCACATTCAATAGTAGTATCATTTACCAAATTTCTAATGCCTTTAAAACAACACAACATTAAAATAGCACTTAGAACCTTCCACACCAACTCCAGATTTATTTTCAATCTGCACTATCAACAACAACAACAACAACAACAACAACAATAATAATAATAATAATAATAATAATAATAGATACTTGAACTTTGGAGTTTACAAATTAGAATGCCAATCCTGTAATTCCAGCTATGTTGGTCAAACAGTCCGAAATTTTGTTATAAAATATGCTGAACATCACAGCACTCTCAAATAAAATAGTTTTTCAGATATGAGTGAGCATCATAAAGAATCCGGTCATGAATATACAATAGATAAAGATCTTAAGATCTTGCATTATGAGCAAAGAGGCACCTTGCTCAACATTCTCGAGAGCATCTACATCGATATAGATCTGTTTAGGAACCCCTCTTATAATTTAAATGAAATCAACGAGAGAAAAAAAAACCACATTCTACTTGAAACGTCCATTCCATACATTAATTTTGTAAGCAATTCTATAATAAAAACAAACCCCGCCTCCATCTCTCCAACTAAACACCACTCCTCGCCCTCCCTCTCCCCACCAGCTCAGCACCTCCCTACCCTTCTCCCTTCACTCCTCCCATCCTAGCAAACACAGCTGAGCCAGCAACAGACACGATCAGTGAAAGCGGGACCACTACATTGAGAAGGTCAGGCCATTTGAGAGGGCAACTCTTTAATCAGTAAGTTTAAAGCTTTCTTCACGCTTATTTTTTACTTATTAGCCCAGGTTTCTCATACACACATTTTCCATTACAGATTTCAACTTCATTGATGGTTTCCACTATGAGTCACATACATTTTACCTGGCATTTGTTTTATTCTCAAATATAGTTTCTCAATTCATGCCCCCCTCTTGACTATTTGAGATTGTGACTCAATGAAGACAGACTGTCATTTTAAATTTTAGCACAGTGAATTCATTCTCATTTAAAAAAAAAAATTGCAACACACTGCACGTCTAGACTAAGAGGTCCAAAACCTTGCCATAATTACTTACTGTTCTAATTCCATCATGTCTCATTTGTTTCCACTGTCTTCTTCATTGTGTTTTAACATATTCTTTTAACATCAATTATGTAAAAATTGTAACTTTTTTTACTGCAGATGGCTCAAACGAGTTGAAACATGCAAGCTTAATATTAATCCATATAAAGATGAAGATATGTATGTATTGAATAGGAGGACAAATTAAATTTCCTTTGTAAAGTGAAAACCGTCAATATGGAACGATTTTAATATCTTGTAATGCTTCCAGTTTATTTCTCACTTTTTCTACTTTCTCTGTTTTGCCTGCAGTTGAAGCCGATAGGAACTCAATTTTACCATACTGATTACGTAAAGATTTTGGCATGATTAAGTTTATTATTCCATCTTGTTTCTACACTCTGATACAGAGTATGCTCGACACAACTAAATCTGTACGTTTGAAAAAGGCCACAGATTTCTGTGTTTCTTTAATTATGTATTCTACGTCCTGCATGTGAGAATTAAGAAAAACATCTTGGAATGTGTGCTGCAAAACTATATTTTAAAAATACCTCCACAAGGTATTCAGATAAAGCCTTTGTGAACCTTTAAGGCATATTAACTGTATTTAATTTTGGTCCATATTGATGATTTATCACTATTAACAAGGATGAGAAGGTCTACCTATTCAATAGTGTATATAATAAGTTAATATTTTTTATTACATAGGGACTAGTTTTGACCCTTTGTATTGGGTCATCTTAAATGGAAAAGAACATTAAATGTAACTTGAAAGCACCAACACCTAATATAACACTACTGGCATGTCTTGAAGCACTGATGAAATATGTTGTGGTCATACAAGACTCCATTAAAATTGATATCTCTTGCACGTATGTCCAACATTTTTTTGGTCACTTTTTCTGTTAAGATAATTATTAAGGGGCAGATTTTAAAATGACATGTCATATTTTTGCTTGAAAAGTCATATTTTGGATAAATTTAAGATATTGATCATATTTCTTCTTGATGCACATATTTCCTGTCCTATTTTAAGGAATTTCATAATGAGTGAATTTTTGTGGCAAGCTATTCAGTGAAGGAATCTTGTTGCAATAGTTCGGGAGTCTATTTGTGGACTGAATATTATTCTGTATGCGGGAATGGGCAGGTAGCAGGTAACTGGAATTATGAACAAGGGATCTTCTTGGAATTTCCTAATGAGGAGCACAAAGTGATTGACAATACTCAGGAGAAAGGTATCCTGGGGTGCATACGTAGGTAATGAACTGGTGTTTCTGTTTCGTAGACAACAGAAGACTGTCTGGGTTGTTTTGAGACCATTTCTTGAGTGTAGTTTCAACATGCCTAAACCAAAGTGTTCAGAGAGTGTGAAATTAAGGCAGTTTGTTAAGTAATTCGGGCAGCAGAAGTTTAGTAGTGATGGTGTTACTTTATATTGTGGGGCCGATGACCTAGATGTTAGGCCCCTTTAAACAACAAGCACCATTATCATCATTTTATATTGTAAACTGTGTGAAGTGATGGTATGTGCTCAGAAACGTTTTAATGTTCAACAATACTGCGCTACAACTAAACATCAGAAGTGCTTAATAAAATCTTCTGTGGCAGAGAATACGCAGCGTTAGCTTTTTTGAAAGGGCCTCATGTGCAGCTACTGCTCCGTCAGGCAACAGATCGGAATTCTGTAAGGATCTCTGCAGTATGATGGTTACTTCATATATTTCCTTGAAAAAACTGAACAGTACCAGCTTCAAGTCCTTCTTAGAGAAGTATATTAGTCAACCTATTCCCAATGAATCAACTTTGAGAAAATGTTATATTTCGAATCTCTATGAAGATGTTTTAAAGAAGATAAGATCTGAAGTTCTCAACCACAAGATATGGGTTTCATTAGATGAAACAACCTGACGTAAATCGGAGGTACATAGCTGAAATAATTATTGGTATTCAGAAAAATGAAAAGCCCGGTAATGTATTTCTCCTGATTTGTGCGGTTTTAGAGAAAGTAAATCATTCCTCCATTGCAGTGCTGTTTGATGATGCTATGAAGTTAATGTGGCCAGATGGGGTAAAAAGAAATAACATACTATTTCTTGTAACTGATGCCGCCCCGTACATGAAGAAGGCAGCCAAAGGACTAAATTTACTTTATCTGAAAATGGTCCATGCTTGCCCATGCTTTCCATAGAGTGGCCGAAGAGGTTCGGATCAACTATCCTGAAGTAGATAAGTTAATTAAAAATGGCAAGAAAGTATTCCTGAAGGCTCCACTTCAAGTTCAAAAGTTGAAAGAAACTGCACCTACTCTGCCTCTTCCACCTCAGCCTGTCCTTACTTGTTGGGGAACTTGGCTTGATGTTGTTCAATATTCCTGCAGCAATTAGGATTCCTTCAAGATGGTTGTTTAAAGAATTTGATCCTTGCGATTCCGTGGCAGAGAATAGGCAGCGTTTGCTTTTCTGAAAGGGCCTCATGTGCAGCTACTGCTCCGTCAGGCAACAGATCAGAATTCTGTAAGGATCTCTGCAGGATTGTGCAAAATTTGTTTACTTCTGCCAGCTTGGTCAGAAATTTGGCATTCATATCGTCAAATTTTGGTGTGATACCAAATCAATCACTCGGCTTTAAACTGTGGGGCTTCCACTAAGTAACATGTTGGATATTGTGAATAACATTGAGTGTGATTTAAAGACAGGGAAGGGTAAAGTGGCTGAAAAAATTTCTGAAAAACTGCAAAGAGTGTTGTTCTCAAATGAAGGTTATTCTATGCTTTGTAAGATAACTGATATTCTTTGTGGACACTGTACAACATTTGGGGAATTTCAGCCGCAGTTTTCTCCGAAGGACATAACCTTGTTCAAATTTGCCCCCTTAACATCGTGTGACGTTGAGCGGAGTCTCTCCAGGTACAGAAACATTCTGTCTGACTAGCGAAGAGGGTTCGAGTTTGACATTGAAAATACACATGATCATCCAGTGCTATTTCACTGCCAGAAAGGAATACTAAGACCAGGTATGGATATTTTCATAGTCATTTTTATAGAAATTTGCTGATTCAGAACTAGTCAAATACGTAGGTGGTTTGAAAAGTTCTCAGAATGTACTAGAATGAAGTAACTTACCTCGGTGGAACTGATTTTATTTTTCAACATAGTCTCCCTGTAGACTAATGCACTTGGTCCAGCAATGTTCCAATGCCTTGATAGCATGTTAAAAATGAGATTCCTCCAGGCCTGCAAATACCTCTCCAATTCGGCTGTCAGTTCTTCCCTTGTAGAAAATCTCCGTCCACCGAGGAAAATTTTCAGCTTGGGGAATAGATGAAAGTCTGATGGTGCCAAATCAGGTGAATAAGGTGGATGTGGCAACAATTCGTACCTCAGTTCATGAAGTTTTGCCATGGCAATAACACTTGTGTGTGGCGGAGCGTTGACCTGATGAAAGATGACTTTTTTCCTAGCCAAACCAGGCCTTGTTTCGCGTATCTTTTCCTGTAGTTGGTCTAGGAGGTTTGCATAGTATTTTCCCGTAATTGTTTGGCCAGTAGAAAGATAATCTATCAGCAGAATGCCTTTTGCATCCCAGAAAACTGAGGCCATGACCTTTCCGGCCGAACGCACTGCCTTTGCTTTCTTTGGTGGTAGTGAATCAGCATGTTTCCACTGCTTTGACTGCTGTTTTGTCTCAGGGGTATAGTAGTGGACCCAAGTTTCATCTGTAGTCACAAACCGGTGCAAAAAATCTTGTTGGTTGCACTGAAAACGGGCCAGACTTTGTTCGGACATTTCCAATCTGGTGCATTTATTGTCCAATGTAAAGAGCCGCGGCACCCATCTTGCGGATAATTTTTTCATACCCAATTCTTCGGTTAAAATATAATATACCCGTTCAGAAGACATCCCTACAGCTTCAGCAATCTCCCACACTTTCAGT
The DNA here is from genome assembly GCF_040414725.1 of Anabrus simplex. Taxonomy (NCBI): domain Eukaryota; kingdom Metazoa; phylum Arthropoda; class Insecta; order Orthoptera; family Tettigoniidae; genus Anabrus; species Anabrus simplex. Next base: position 1,108,498,261 of record NC_090265.1, on the reverse strand, counting down.
CGACGATCCTCCATGACCATTTTATGCACTTTTGCGATAAATTCTGGGGTCGTAACACTTTTTGGCCGTCCACTACGCGGATCATCATCCAAGCTCTCCCGACCAAATTTAAACTCGCTGGTCCACTTGGCAACAGTTGAAAATGAAGGAGCAGAGTCCCCCAGTGTGTTCTGAAAGTCGGCATGAATTTCCTTTGCTTTCATACCTTTCTTTACGAAGTATTTAATCACTGCTCGAATCTCAGTTTTTTCCATTGTCACAAATCACTACGTGGGAACAACAACAAAGAGTTGTCACTACCACACTCCTGCAGCTAGAGCACTGACGTGCCACGTGTTCACTCACAAAGGATGTGTGATTATTGCGCGGGAACCTCTTTGCTCTAGCACTGACATCTAGCGGTGATTCCGAGAACTTTTCAAACCGTCCTCGTACTTTATCAGATCATCATCCGTTGCTAATTATTTTTTGATTTTTCAGGATAAGTGTGCTGCCATTTCTGAAGATAAAAAAAGAACTTTGTGATTAAATGAAATTGAATGTAACAAACAAAACTGACAAATGTTCATTTATAGGCCTAAATTAAACAATTATAATGCAGGATCATATTTTCTCCTTTTTTGGTCATATATTAAAGATTTTTGGATCATATTTGCTTGCAAATTCTGAAGAATTTTAGGTCATTAAAATCTGCCTCTTAATAATCGTAGTCTTAATATAAAATAGCACATTGCACAGTACATGCTGTATGTCCAACACTTCTGTATCACTTTTTCTTGAAATTGTAGTTTTAATATAAAACAGTAAAATCTTGCACATATTCCTTAAAAGAAAAGGTGATGCAAAAGTGCTGGACATAGGCTATGTGCAAGATTTTACTGTTTTATATTAGAACTAAGAATTCCTTAAAAAATAAAGTGATACAAAAGTGCTGGACATATGCACAATGTACTGTTTTATATTAAGACTACAATTATCTTAGAAGAAAAAGTGACACGAAAGTATTGGACATATGTGCAAAAGACATTGATTTTAACAGACTCATGTGCAACCACAACATATTCCATCAAGGCTTCACGACATGCCAATAGTGTCACATTAGGTGTTGGTGTTTTCAAGTTACATTTAATGTTGTTTTTCATTTATAATTTAAGGCTGAAGATGACCCGATACAAGGGTCAAAACTAGTCCCTATGTTATTTTATTTTTTATTTTACATTTCATGACCTACAATGGACCACTCTAGTCAATTGTACAAAGGATTTCTTGATTTCCTTTGAGCCCAATATTTTTTTCATTCTGAGAGATGCTTTCTTTGTTCTGTTGAAAATACCCTCCTATTGGACCTTTTATTGGTCCTTGTCTGTAGCCTGGTGTGTATGTCTTGAAGTATCTTAATTTTTTCTGTTTTCTTTTTGAGATCATCTATTGTTATTTGTAGTTCTTTAATCTCCTCCCTATGTAATAAATAATATTAACATTTTATATACAGTAATGAATAGGTGGACCTTTTCGTCCTTGTTAATAGTAACCGTTAAGGCCTACCAATATTCGCACCTTGATCTGTTACAAACGTAACCCTCTGTAAATCTGGCAGCTGAATTCCTAACGCAGCATAATGAATAGTAAATTTTTCACAATATTTTCACCAGACTTGCGAGTATTGGGGAAGAGGCAGGTTAAAAGAACTCAGATTTTTATTGCCCACTCATTAATGTAGTGAACCTTAAGGGAAATAAAATGACTTTTTTTTGTTGTTATCATCCGTCCACATGTTTGTAGTTGCAGTACAAGAATAACACTGTATTACGCCACGAAGTCCAATATTGTAGTGTTTATATATCATTGGTCATTTCATGACTTCACCAGGATACAGTCGTCCGGTGTGGTAGCACCTCAGATCCATTTTTGTTTCACCATTTGAAACCCTGCACCTGACTTAACATTGAAAGGGTGTAGGTTTACGGGACATATTTTAACACAGGACTCGGTTATTTTATGCTCTATAGAGATAGGAATAACTCGACTTCACGATACACTCAACTAACTCGAAGGAGAACGAGTGCAATACGTCTAGCTAATGTACTGGTACTTGAGCTTCGTAAGACAATTTTTAACAATTTTATTTATGTCGCACCGACACAGATAGGTCTTATGGCGACGATGAAATAGGAGTGGGAAGAAAGCGACCGTGGCCTTAATTAAGGTACAGTCCCAACATTTGCCTGGTGTGAAAATGGGATACCAAAGAAATCCATCTTCAGGGCTGCTGACAGTAGGGTTCGAGACCACTATCTCCCAAATGCAAACTGATAGCTACATAACCCAAACCACGCGCCTACTTGATCGGTCAGCTTCATATGAGGCACTGTCCTATTTTGCATTGCACAAATTCTGTTTTCTGTCTCTTGTCATTAACAACAACATTGAAAGGGACACATTTTAATGCACGCCTCTGTTATTTTATGTTCAATAGAGATAGGAATAACTCGACTTCACAATATACTCAACTGACTTGGAGGAGAACGAGTCAGCACTATTTTCTTTTAATGCATTCGATTCATTTTTGACTTTCATCTCGACTTCACTTAGAATTTCTATGTTCAACAATCATCTAACTGCACTGAATTGAAGACAGGTGTTCTGGATTTGTCACTAATGAGGCCTACGATCTTTGAGCTCGTCCTGACTTGACCTTGTGAATCACTGGGCTTGCTCACTTCCCAGCGTGAACACTAGGAAGCTTGTGCACACCAGCTGGCAATACCAATACACCATGTTTAGGCTGGCACCTGGAGAGGCAGGCAATTTCTTTTGCTTGAGTTCTCCTCTTTAGGTTCAGGTGGCACTTCCTTCACCCATGGGACCATCACACCACCTAAAGGGACCCACTGACCTGAAGCCTTGGTCCCTTTAGGGAGTTATTAACAGCCGGTCAACCCTCAGCATCAAGTCGCTGGAAGTACGCTCTACTCCATTACCATAGAAGTATAACACGTATCATACATCTTCATTATAGACTGTCATGCCTTTCAGCGTTCAGTCTGCAAGCCTCTGTGAATTTACTAAACGCTCCCATAACCCTCTATTTGTAACTAGTTCCGTAGCCACATTTCATTCAATAGCTCTTATCTTTACATCGTTAGAAACTGAATTGAATTATTGTCATCTTGATCTCCTTCTACTTATCTTACCCTCCATAACAGAGTCCATTGTTCTTCTCCATTCACCTCACAAGACCCCACCTCCAAAGCCGGTTTATGCGTACAGCTTCATCCATCCAGTTCATTCCTAACTTAGCTGATATATCCTCATTCTGAGTACCCTCCTGCCATTGTTTCCACCTACTTGTACCAGCAATCATTCTTGCTACTCTCATTTCTCTTATTTCTAACTTACGAATAACATCGAAGAAGCCATCACAGTCATGAAGGAGAAAACAATGGGGATCAAAATTAATGGCAAACAAGTACACTCTATAAGATTTGCCATACTAGCAGAAACAGGTAAAAGTATGCAGAGAATGATCAACATATTAGCAGAAACTTTAGGCAAATGGAACCTCAAAATTAATACAAGGAAAACAAAAACCATGACAATATGTAAAGACAAGAAAACACCTGTACACACTTAAAAATTGGCCCTGATAAAATAGAACAAGTGAAACAGTTTTGCTACCTAGGAACCCTGGTCACGAGTGATAATCGGAGCATATCAGAAGTCACAAAGAGGATAGCCATTGCAAAGAGAGCATTCCAAGATAAAAGGCATCTGCTGGCCAACAAACATATAGATATTCAAACTCGGAAGGCCTTTGCAAAAACTTTTGTATGGAGCGTGCTTCTGTGCAAAAAAAGAAAAAACTAGAGGCAGTTGAAATGTGGATCTGGAGAAGAATGCAGAGGATAAGTTGGACGGAAATGAAGAGCAATACCGAAGTCCTCAGAGAGGTAAGAGAAGAACAGAGTCTGATAACCGAAATTGAAAAACGGAAAATGAAATTTATTGGTCACATTCTGCAGCACGAGGAGTTCCTTTGTAATATCATTGACGGAAAAATTGCTGGAAAAAGAGGAAGAGGACGACCCAGAGTGTCTTACTTCAAGAACCTGCTTCTGAAGATGAAGTGCAAGACCTACGCTGAGTTGAAAAGACTGGCTCAAGATAGACAACTGTGGCTGCAGCGACAAGGCTTAGCCTTTAGAATATGATGATGATGATGATGATGATGATGATGATGATGAATAACATAACCTGAGTCCAGTCAGCTTTCACTCCCATAAAGCATAGCTGGTCTGAAAACAGACCAATGTAAAGACAGTTTCGTCCAGGAGTTGACTTCCTTCATACAAAATACTGTTGATCACAACTGTGAGCTCAATGCGTTTGCTTTGCTGCACCTTGATTCAATCTCATTTACTAAATTTCTATCCTGGGAGAAAACACATCCTAAATACTTGAAATTATCTACCTGTTCCACCTTTTTATCATTCAATTCTGTTGGATTTCTTACCTACTAACATCAATTTGGTCTTTGAAAGGCAAATTTTCATACCAGACACATTGCACCTATGTTATTTTCAAGTTCCAAGATAATAGACTGCAGGCTTTCGGCACAATCTGCCACTAAGACCAAGTCGTCAGCATTGGCCAAACTGCTCACTGCCTTTTCACCAAACTGAATCCCTCCCAGTCACTTAATATCCTTCAACAGAGGATACATGTGAACTATGAACAACAAAGGTGAAAGGGTGCAGCCTTGTCTGACCCCTGTAAGTATCTGGAACCAAGAACTCATTTTATCAATTCTCACTGCAGTCCATGAGATACCTCGATACATGTTGCAATCCTTCCTGTTCCCTTGCTCATTGATACGCACAATTACTGTACTGCTTTTGTCCCATTTCTACCAGGACTTTAAGGAGGCAATTGCACAGCATAGGCTTCACCAGCCGACCAACTCGTGTCTCTTTGCTGATACCTCGACACAGAGCCCAACGACGTGCATGGGCCTGCAAACATGCATTTTTAATTTCACTGTGCTTTCCCTCTTTTTCCAGTAAATGGGTGCTCTGTAGAGGCATTCTAGCTGTGGTGTTGGAGACTAATGGAAAGAATACCCTAGATGGCAAAAAAGATCAACCAGAATTGGAGAAAAGAGAAATCCTTGGAAAGAGCTATTAAAAGGAAGAGATTGGTTTATTGGAAACTGAAGGCAGGTTAATAATCAGGAGGCAAAGCAGAGGGGAAAAAAAGGAAGAAGCAGGCTGATTGCAGTTCAATGACCACATCATTGATGACGTGAATGCAAAATCCTATGTTGGAAGAAAAGGAGGAGTGGAGTAGAAGAATCGCTGCTAAGCAAGTTTCAGAATGAGGAACTAAAAAAAACAATACTCTACTACAGTACGCGAACCTTTTCTTCAGCCCTGAACTCCACAGTGCTGAATGGGAATTAGGGCTCAAGAAAAGGTTCGCGTACTATACAATTCAATGTATGACTAGTTTTGGTGGGAAAGAGTGACCACGAGTGATTACATGTTCAGATGCTTATCGAAATAGAAATATCAATGAGTTAAAGTGGTTTAACCATTACTACTAAAATTTATACCCAATTATTAACTTACTAGTCTCCTTAATGTGATGTGGTTCGATGGGACTGAGTTCTTCTCTTACTTCCTCCACCACTACATCAGCATCCACATCATCCTCTTCTTGCTCAGAATCATTCCTAGAATCCTCATCTTTTTCTGAATCGCTTCTACAACAAAATATAACATAATTTTCTAATTACACGTTGTACCACACTTGTCACTACATACACACAAGGAGTTCTCAAGATATTTGGAAAGAAACATAAAACTGGTAGCACATCAACAGGTTGGATCAGACAGACTGGGCTATAAATCTTACCTGGGTCCTCATGGAATGGGGAATAGGACGACAGAGGGCGAACATATTCTAGATCTTTGTATCAGGAACAATATGGTTGTAAGTAACACTTGGTTCAAGAAAAGGGACACGCATAAGATCACAAGATTAGTTGGGACGATCAATATGGAACTGTGATTGATTATATACTCGCCGACCAAGAAGTTTGGACAACTGTAAATGATGTCAAAGTAATTCCTAGAGAAAATTTGGATGGAGACCACAGGCTGTTGGTTGCAGATATCACAAAGAGAAGATCCCCTAAAGTCTACAACAAAAGAACACCAAAAGTAAAATCTTGGAGACTTTCTGAACCAAGGGTGAAGGAAATGTTTCGAGAAAATGTACGGAAGATGTTACCAAAAGAAGATCTGAGATCTGCAAATGAGGAATGGGATAACTTGAGGAGAGTATTGGTGAAGACAGCCGAGAGAGTACGTGGAAGGCAGAGCCAAATAAGAAAATCCAAAGAAACAGCATGGTGGAATGAAGATGTGAAAGCTGCTGTCTAAGCTAGAAATGGTGCCAGAAGAGCTTTGTACCGTGCCAGAGTGCGAGGAAATCAAAGTGAAATTGAGGATAAACTATCATTTTACAGAGAAAAAATATTACAGGTCAAAAGAAGTTGACATTCAGAAACGGAAATGCAAAGAAGATCTTGCCAATAGAATAGGGCAAAACAAACACAAGAAGCTCCTGCATAGCACTGTTAAAACAAAAGAAATGATAACAGTACTACCAACACAGTAGAGCTTCCAAATGGAGAGGTAACTAGTTTTTTTTTTTTTTTTTTGCTAGGGGCTTTACGTCGCACCGACACAGATAGGTCTTATGGCGACGATGGGATAGGAAAGGCCTAGCAGTTGGAAGGAAGCGGCCGTGGCCTTAATTAAGGTACAGCCCCAGCATTTGCCTGGTGTGAAAATGGGAAACCACGGAAAACCATCTTCAGGGCTGCCGATAGTGGGATTCGAACCTACTATCTCCCGGATGCAAGCTCACAGCCGCGCGCCTCTACACGCACGGCCAACTCGCCCGGTGAGAGGTAACTAGAAATGAAAATGAAATATTACAGGAGTTCAGCAGATATTTCAATCTTACTGAACTGTAATACAACTGACAGCACACAAGATGATCCTCTAAACCCTATAAATTATAATGTAGAAAGTTTGACCTGGCTGGAAGTGGAGACAGCAATATGTAAAATGAAAAACAAGTCTGCAGGATTGGATGAATTCAGTGCGGTCATGATCAAAGCACTTGGAGAAACTAGAATACAATGGTTGTACAGAGTACTAAATAAAATTTGGGAAGAAAATGAAAGCTCGAGTGACTTGAGGGAAGGAGTGATTATTCCACTATTTAAGAAAGCTGACCCAAAGAAGTGTAACAACTAGAGAGGTGTAACCGTTCTATCTCATGGTTTAAAAATATATGAGACCATCCTGGAGAGAAAAATCAGAAAATTTGTTGAACCTAAACTTGAGGAAGAACAACGTGGATTTAGAGCGAACAGATCAACACTAGACCTAATTTTTTTTGACAAGAATGCTCTTTGAAAAATACTGGGATAAGGATAGAATGGTTATAGTGGTATTCTTGGATATTGAGATGGCATATTATCATGTACCACATAAGCACACATGGGAATGTCTGAGACGTAAAGAAGTGCCAGATGAGATTACAGCTTGAGTAAAACAACTATATCGAGAGACAAAGAGCTGTATGCAAATTCAAGGAGGCAGATCAAACTGTTTTGAAACCAAGAGCGGAGTCCAACAAGGAAGTTGTCTATTACCACTTCTCTTCATTACTATTAATGGTTGAGGTTATAAAAGCAGTGAAAATGAAGGATCAGATAACAAATGCACTTGCATTTGCTGATGTTATGCTATGAAGTGAGACAGAAGCAGAACTTCATGCTAAACTAAATCTTTGGGAAGAAGAATTTGAAAGAATGTGAATGATCATCAGCTTAACTAAAACCGTAGCTTTAGTGATGAGTCGAAATCCTCAAGCAGTCCACCTATGAGTGCAAAATGAAGTCGACATTATCAATAACTTCAAATACTTAGGGAGCTTCGTTTCTTCTGACAATACCATACACCAAGAAATAGGCAAAAGAATACAAGCTGCATCAAAATTCTACTACTCCGTTTGTCAATTACTTTGGGACAACTCATTTCCCCAAGCTTGTAAGCTCACGCTGTACTAAACATATCCTGTACCAATTCTAACATACAGACTGGAAGCAGCAACATTGACTAGATCTGCACAAAGTCGCCGACAGGCCACTGAAACGAAGTTCCTTCGGTCATGTCTCCAAAAGACAAGGAGGGACAAAATAAGGAATGAAAGTATTTGGCAGCAACTTGGATTGGACAGGAGCCTGTTGGAAACCTTAGAATTAAGCAGATTACGATGGTATGGACATATGAGAAGGATGGCTCTAATTAGGACCCCAAGAGCATACTATGAAAGGAATGTTGTTGGTAAGAGGCCCAGAGGGAGGCCTCGTGATAGTTGGGAAAAGCAAATTTACAAAGACCTTGCCAAATGTGATGTAAATTGGCAGCAAAAGGTAGCACATGAGCTGTGGATGGACAGGACGAACTGGAAGAGGCTCGTAAACACCGGCACCCGGCTTGCTAGAGCAGAAAAATCGATTAATGATGTGGAGCACATCAACAAAAACATGTGTGATGAAAGATGAGAGTGAATCATTCAAACATAATGAATATCAAATAATGATACAGTTAATGATAAAGTTTATGAAACAAGACCTGTAAATACTCATTACATAGTTGCAAAGGTATTAAAATCCTATTCAATTTTACATCCCAACAAAAATCTGTTTAAATACCCAAAATATAATCTGGATAATAATAATACAACTAATTCTAAATCACACTTTACCAGGTCAAAAGGAAAATGCTTTGTTATTATTAATATTTCAACTCAGCAATAAGGGAATGCAAACTGGTTGAAGAAAGCTATCTGATTTTTATTCTGGCTTTCCAAACCTTTGTTGAGGTTATGTATACAAGTAGAGATGATTCAAATCCTTCTGCCAATTGAGAAGTTAGGTAATCCTATCCTCCAACCAGTGAACTAGGCCTAATGGAACAACTGTGTAAAAAAAGCAAGTGTGATCAGACAACCTTTCAAAGACTAAAATGATGCTGGTTACACAGAAACTAGAGCAGACTCAATGCTAGGCAGTAAACTCAATATTAGAGTATGTGGACTATTTCAAGTACAGTCAAATCTCCTCTAACAGGAATCTTTATTCAGTGGACACATCCCTATTTTCTTCAAAGTACCATATCAGGGTTCCCCTGACATTGGCGATCACAGTGGTGAATGTTATGCGATCTCTTGCTAGATGGAAAAGTTTTTCAACATTGTGAATTTCAGTCCATTCTTTGCTGTTTCCAAGCCATGATGTTTGCCTCCTCCCGACACCTCTTAAGACACTGTATTTTGCCTAGTACAATTCGTTGTAAGATCATGTAATGGTCATTTTGAGGATGTGGTCTGGTACTTCTTGGTTTGCTAGTCGAGCAATCCATTAAAAATCCTGAATATCCTCCAATGGCACATTTAAAAGGCTTCCTAGTGTTTCACCTCCCTACACAGACATTTTACCATAGAACCAATTTTATTTTACACAAGACACATGTTAAATAAGCCTCATGTAACTCTTTCAATGCTATGTTTTATATGCGTATGTAAACACTCTGTGCTCAGTTTTTGGATAAGCTGCAGTTTACTTTTGAAGTATTTCTGATGGCGATCAATTAAAGGCTTCAGCTTGTACAGTTCGCGTTTATTGTCGGTAGGTGTAAGGTTGTAAAAATGAAGCATGTTGAAAAGGGCATTTGTGGACCAATATTAAGAAAATTCCATTTTTAAAGTCTTATCATAAGCACTACAAGAGCAAAAACCACACACACATTGTCCACATTAGTGTCACTCCATTTCTGAAGTGTGTGGCACAATAATGTGAACCAATGCAGGGGTGAATAGACATAGAAATAAATCTATTTCTTGGGAACCATCACCTAATGTACTGTCTACTGAAAGTACAGAAAGTGTAAATGAGAGGAAATAAACTGGCCAGCACTCCAAGAAAATAATATCTTTTGTTTGCTGTTATAGAGATTGAGATTGCCTCACTTTGTCATCTTGGCATTCTTCGCTGATGTCCCTGTCAGCATCTTCACCATCGCTTTGTATCGTAAAATCACCAGCATCCCAAATTTCATTATCCGAGGCACTATCAACTAAACATTACTGAATTTCCTCATCACAGAGATGACTAGGATTATGCAGGACAGCCAGTTTTGCTGTAGTGTTTGGCTCTACAGTGACAGATATTTTACCGCTCCTAGAGAACCTAAGCTTATTGATATTACATGGAAGTAGTGGGAGGATCTCATCTTTTGATCTTCCTTGTATTTGAGTCACTCAACTTCAATTGTTCTAACGTTCCACACACTTTTATGGGCTTAGCAAGGTGAGCACTGAACAGAAACAAATATACACTGAGTGGCCAAAAGTCATGGAAAGGGGAATTCCATTAGAAAATGTGCCGTGTATGATTCCTGAGCATTGTGGCCAGCTGTGGCATAGCTGAGCAGTCTGCCACAGACACCAGTGTCGTGAAGATGGCAACTTGTTGCAAGTTAACAGATTTGAACGTGGGATGATCATCGGTGCACTGCGCATGAGCATAGCATTGCAGAGATTACATCAGAATTCGGGTATCTGAAGTCAACAGTGTCGAGGGTGGATCCTCAACATCACAGAGAGAATGTTACCACTAGCGTAAAGCGCAGCATGGGAAGACCACAGGTGTTTAACGAATGGACATCACGTTGCTGAATGGAAAAATCTTATTTCCCATAGAGGGAACTGGATATTTTTCACCAATACAGCTTGTCAAAAACAAATCAGATGTAAGGCTTTTCAGGCATTTGCTCTTACATCTGATCTGTTTTTCACAAGCTCTACTGGTGAAAAATATCCAGTTCTCTCTATGGGAACTAAGATATTTCCATTCGGAATTGCTAGGCGGGCAATAATTCCATTGTGGAGATTTATCTCCCGTATGCAGTTATCAGACTGTGCTTCTTATAATGGGCTTCTGATAAGTTCACCTGCATACACCCCAGCATCAGTGGGTAGGGTCTGACACATCCCACTCTGATGAGTCTAGTGTCACTTGTCAGACCTAAGACGAAACGCTGGTTAAAGAGCAAATGCCTGAAAAGCCTTACATCTGATCTGTTTCATCACGTTGCCTCCGTAGAACCATACTGGGAGCTCGAAAGGCTACTGTGAGTCAGATCACCACCCAGTTGAATGTTGGGAGTCAGAAACCCATTTCCACCAGGTCTGTAAGGAGGCAACTGCACCACATAGGCTTCACCAGCCGACGATCAACTCTTGTTCCTTTGCCAACACTTCGACACAAAGCCCAACAACGTGCATGGGCCTGCGAACATTGGCAGTGGACCATTGAACAGTGACGGTGTGTCGTATGGTCCAATGAATTCCGGTTTCATTTTTATCAAGCCAATGGGTACGTGAGTGTGGCGTATGCCCCATGAAGCTATGGATCCTGTGTGTCAACAAAGTTGTGTCCAGGTGGAAGGTGGCTCAGTTCTGGTCTGGGCGGCGTTCTCATGGTCGCAATTACGCCACATTGTCTGGCCGCAGGGAGCGCTGACAGGTGCGCGTCATGTAGACATCCTTTCAGACCAACCGCATCCCTTTCTGATCCTAGAGTACCCTAATGGAGATGCCATGTTTCAACAGGACAATGCGCCATGTCACCGATCTGTGGTGGCACACGGGTGGTTGGAGAAGCACTCCAGTGAAGTTATGACCATGGATTGACCCTCCAGATCCCCCAATCTTAATCCAATTGAGCATTCATGGGATGCTGCTGATGCTGGTATACGCTCCATGAACCATGCACCAACTACACAAGACTAATTGTGGATAGCAGTACAACATGCGTGGGACCCGAACCCTCCAGAACGATTTCAACACCTTGTAGAGGCGATGCCTCGCCGTATTGCTGCTGTTTTGAGGGCTTGCAAAGGAGCAATTCGTTATTAACATCATTCAGTGACTTCCCGTGACTTTTGGCCACTCAGTGTACAAGGATTTAGCACTGATATACATTATCATACAACGTATATATACAGGTTCAACAATGAAAGGGTTAAGTGGACATCTCCAAACTCTAACAGTGTAAATCACCATTAGTCACGTCCACTGTCGTAAGTGGACACATTCCAGGACACTTTATTTTACACTGCACCATGTCATCCTTTTTATCTAAAAATATTCTGCAGACATATGACAATTCCTTTTGAATGTTTATACCATTTTGAGCCCTAGGAAATCATCATCAGTGTTCTGCCATATGGTAAGTCTTCACATGGCAGCTCTCCAAGCAATCCTGTCTCTTGCCACCCTCTTTGTTTCCTCATACTTGTATTCTACCCTGATACTGTCCAGCATCTGATATCTTCTCTGTTCTCTTTGTCTTTTTCCATTTACCATTCCTTCCATAGAGTCTACAAGCAAGCAATTTCTCCTCATCCAATGACCAATCCAACTGTGTTTTCTTGATTACTTTTAATATATATTTCTCTCTTCCCCAACTCTTCTAAAGACTTCTTCATTCTTTACTTTTTCTATCCATTGTATACTTTCCATTTTCCTCCGAATCCACATCTCAAATGCTTCTAGTCTTCCTTTGTCCTCTTTTCCCAAAGCCCATGTCTCAGCTCTATACAGTGCCATGCTCCATACAGAGCCTTCACGAATCACTTCCTCAAGTCTCTATTTATCCCCCACAAAAGAGTCTACTCTTTTTATTAAATGCTTCCTTTGCAATCACAATATGAGTTTCACCTCTCGACTGCACCTCATGTCCTCTGTTATTACACTTCCCAAGTATTTGAAAGCATCCACCTGTTCTATTATTTCCTGCCCTAACTTTATGGTTGTCTTCACTTTTTTTGTGCTTATCACCATACATTTAGTCTTTTTCTTATTAATTCTCATTCCAAATTCTTCACAGACAGCATTTAGATCTGTTAGCATCGCCATCATAGCTCGTTCACTCTCTGCCAGTAGGACCACGTCATCAGCAAATCAAATACATTCTATACTCCTACCACCAACTTTCACTCCTCTTTTTCCATTCATGCATTTCTGGATAATCTCTTCCAAATACACGTTAAAAAGTAAGGGGGAGAGACAGCAGCCTTGTCTTACTCCCCTTCCAATTGTGATTTTCTCTGTCATCTCATTCCCTATCTGCACTCTTCTTCTGCTGTAGATACAGCTTCTTAATCAGCCTTTTCTCCTTCCAGTCGACTCCGTTCCTGCTTAGAATGTCCATTAACTTTTTCTATTATACTCTGTCAAAAGCTTTTTCCAGGTCAGTGAACACAGCATATATTTCTCTTCCTCTTTCAATGTATCTCTCACCTGATGTTCTTAATAGTCCAATTGCATTGCTTGTTCCTTTACCTCTCATGAAGCCATACTGTTCCTTAGAGATACAGTTGTCTAGCCTTCCATGAAGTCTTCTGTTCAGTACTCTCAGTAATACTTTGGCTGCATGTGTGATCAGAGTGATGGATCTAAAATCTTCACATTTCTTTGAATTCTTTTTCTTTTCAATCGGTACCATTACTGCTGAAAGAAAATCATCTGGCCATTCGCCGCTTTCATATATCTTATTACAGAGATGTTAGCTCTTTCACTCCTTTATTTCCAACTCTTAAAAAGCTCTACCGATAATCCATCAATCCCACTTGCTTTGTGATTCTTCATTTCTTTCAGAGCTTTTTCTACCTCCCCTTCCAAAATGCTGTATCCTTTTTCATCTTCTATTACTCTTGTCTCATCTTCTATTTCTATGTCATTTGTTCTTTGATCATACTCATATAGGCACTCTACATACTCTTTCCACCTTTCCCTTACTTCATCAGGTTTATACACTAATGTACCATCATTTCTTTCTATTTCTGGTCCTACTTTTCCTCCCTTCAAATACCACTTCTGAAGCTAATTTATAAATCATTTCAAATTCCCTTCCTTTTCTAGTTTTTCTATTTCCTTACCTCTCCCTTTCATTCATGTCTTCCTTGCTTGATCTGTTTCTCTTAATTTGTTCAGTTTTCTGTACATTCGTTTCCCTTCCTCTGATCCTACATTCTTCCATTTCGTTCTTTCCTTCATCTCGCTCAGCATTGCATTTGTGACCCATTCTTTCCTTATTCTTGCAGATGTCCTTTCCCCAACTACTACTTCTGCAGAATCTGTTAAGTTTTCTCTCATCCTCTTCCATGTCTCATTTGCACTTTCTTCATTAGAACCCCTACTCCATTTTGACATAAATATGTCTTCCAGCTCCTTATCTTTACCCTTTCCCATTAGAATTTTTAGGTCAAAATTTTCTCTTGGTTTACCCTTTCTCACTTTTTTCAAATGCAAATCTCCTACCACCAAGTTGTGGTCTGAATCTATAACTGCTCCGGGGTATGCTTTTGCATTCTTTAGACAGTTTTTGTACCTGTTCTGTATCATAATATAATCAATTTGATACCTCTCACCATTCAATCTGGATGTCCATGTGTAACGCTGTCGCTTGTGATGTTCCCGAAACAAAGTGTTCCCAATCACAAGTGAGTTTTCTTAGCAGAAATTAACCAACATTTCACCCCTGTTGTTCCTTGTACCCAGTCCGAATTTTCCAACTACTACTTCTTTTCTTCCTTCACAGACCACTGCATTACAATCCCCCATTACAATAATGCAGGCACTTCTCTTCTCCTTTACCATAAGTTCTTCAATGTTTTCATAGTACTCTTCTACTTCTTCATCCTTGTGTTGGCTTGTTGGCATGTAAACTTGAATTAGAACAACATTCTTCTTGTCACCCTTTAATCTAATCATCATCAATCTATAAATGCCACCTTCAATGCTTTGTTCTTCAGCCATTTTCCTACCATAATTGCCACACCATAACTACTGCCAGTTTCATTTCCTGAATAAAACAACCTGTAGTCTCTACTTTCTACCTCACCACAGCTTCTCCAACTTATTTCACACATTCCTAAGGCGTTCAGTCGATTTTTCTCCATCTCCTGTTTCACATTTTCCAGCTTGCCACCTTGCAGCAGTGTTAGAACATTCCATGTTCCAATCCTTATCTTCTCTTCTTTCTTCCTTAACCTGCTTTGAGCTTCCTTTCTCATCTTCCTTCAACTTATCTTTGGTTTGTCTCACTGTTATCCCCTCCCGGAGATCCGATTGAGGGAAGTTTTACTTACGGAATCATTTACAGAAAGAGCCATACCATGTGTTTCCTTGGAAATAAAATGTGGTAGTATCCCGTTACTTTCCACACAGACAAGAAGCTGCCCAACCTAATGGGTGATTATCTCATTGTGACCGAAGATGTTCACAGTTTTAGGTTGTCATTTCCTCCAAACCCAACTAGCTATGGTTTACCCGCCAATACTCGGGAGGCTGACTGCAGTGGTTTCCTACTGGGCGATGGGGTCGCCACATCCCTATGCTTGACCCTAGGAAAAGAGAGAAAGAAATGTACATAGGAATGCTGTAGTTACCATGAAGTTAATTCTTCTGTACAGGTCTCTTTCCAAACCTTTTGTTATGGTTGTCTTGCATTCTAATTAGTGTACATACTATTTTGAGCCCTACGAAAAGAGAGAAAGAAATGTACATACGAATGCTGTAGTAGCCATAAAGTTAATATTTCTGTACAGGTCTCTTTCGAAAATGTTTTGTTATGGTTGTCTTGCATTCTAATTAGTATACATTCTGAGAATACTAGTTGCTCAGGAATGCTGTCAGTGACTGTTAACTCACAAGTTACCAAGTGATTTTCCAACCCAATTTGAATTATTCTATTCATAACTTCGATTGTCGCTGACGAGGTCAAGGTCAGGTAGTTCAGTTAAACCTGACAAAGAAAAGAATTACATGCACTAACTGCTGACCGTAGCATTTCAATTCACTAGTCAACACGAGCAACAAGGGAAGAGCGTGTTTAGATCTCAAGACAAGAAGAAATGTAACTACAGAAAGTGCTAATGGACTTTCAGTAAAAAAGCTCACTGAAAAATTCAAATATGGGAAAACTGTAATAAAAACAATTCTGAAGAATAAAAATGAAATTTTAAGGGAGGGAGAATGAAATAAGAATCGAGGAGTGAAAAGAAAGTGAGAGTCAATTTTTGCAGAAGTGAATGTTGCAGTACGAGTGGTTCAAGTATTTAAAGTTAAAAATTTCATTGTTCCGTATTGAAGAATATTACAGTTAAAATTGAAATAATTGATAAAGAGATTCAACCTATTCAATACAAAAGAATAAGAAATGTAGTGAATTACATTCCCATTTAATAATAAGTAGAAATGGTACCGTTTTCGACCCTAGTCCAGGTCATCATCAGCCGATTAAGACATGAAAAACAATGCATAGGATCAGTAGAAGAGGCGATATAAAAATGAACAGGGGTAGACACTGTAAAACTTAGAAGAAGTAAAATGCAAGTAACTCAAAATAAAACAGTGCGCAATTCTCTGAGCGGCAGCATGGCACACGCAGCACTAGGCAAAGTCCCACAATGATTACAAATAGTGGAGAATGGTTAAATGAGCCAGTTTTTAAACACTGTCAGGCATAAAGTCACATCACAATCGAACACATACGAAGATCCATAATCGTGCAGGAGTTGAAGACAATTAATTTTTTACAACCTTGTTTCAGTGAACATCTCTCGTATTGGACATTTTCCCACAGAACCAATGATGTCTGCGAGTATTCTACCAGGATGTATATAACAAGAGGCAAATCAAGGTATTGGAAAGCTAAGGTAGTAAGTTCACAATTGCTATCAACAGTAGTTTGTATATTGTTAGGAGTTCATAGATGAAATTCCTTTCATTGCTTTGTCTTCAGGCTGACTTTGCTGTGACTCAGGATATGTTATATATAAGCTGGAGCTAATAGATATGAAAGTAGCAAGAATGATTGTTGGGAAAGAAAACAGAGGGTACTTTAGTGCTTAAGACATGTTGCAATAATGGTGGAGGGCAGGTTACCTAGTAGAAACTTGGACATGTAGGATAAAAGATGCAGAGGGAGACCTAGGAGATAACAGACTCTAGTTTTAATGATTTAAGTAAGAAGCATAGAACCAGATTAGTCCCTCACTTATGAGAATATGGAAACTGTTTATTCATAGAGGCTTGCAGACTAAATGCTGAAAGGTTAGTCAATGCATATGAAAAGGAATAAATGTATGTACTGTATGTATTCATGTATTATATCAGCAACATTTAGAACATTTTTCAATGTAAGATCTACACCATGATAAAAGATACAAACATCACAATGACTCTGAGAGTTGAACTTTGACGGAAAAAAAAAAAAAGCTTTACATCCCACTAACTACTTTCACGGTTTTCGGAGAGCTGCGGCGCCGGAATTTAGTGCTGCCTGCTGACACAGCAAGCTTCTGGTCTACTTCTTAAAAAAAAATTATTTTTTACAAGTTGCTTTACGTCACACCAACACAGCCAACAAGCCTTACCTTTCAGGATATTTAGGAAACCTAAAGAATGATAGTTCTGGTGTCTTCTTCTTGTTGTTGGAACGATTTATTGTGCTACACACATCTTTCATAAATACCATGTTTATTTACTAGAAAACTAATCACTTGTAATGGAATTGCCTCACGCTAATGTTGCAAAATATATACCAACTTACACATTCCAGTAGACCAGACCGGTATCCAATATTCAGGAGATAGTGGATTCGAACTGCACTGTCAGCAGCCCTGAAGATGGTTTTCTGTGGTTTCACATTTTCACACCAGGCAGATCCTGGGGCTGTACCTTAATTAAGGCCACAGATAGTAAAGAACCAGTTTCTCTCAATTTGTTCACGAGTTTCTACAGGGTCTCTGTATGGAGAGGGTGTACACCTGGAAACTGTGTTACAAATAGCCTGATGACTTTCCTGCAAGACTGTTTTCACATAATTATTGTACATAAAATACCCTTTCCTCTACCGATTACAATGTGGAGACATTATGAGAATTATACCCCTAAGTAACACTTCACAACTCGAGAATAGTTGGAGTGATAGATCAACACTTAATACACGTCCTAAGCACGGACCTGAACTGCAAAGTGTGGGTATTCCCATGCTGTTGCTGCACTGTGTAACTGGAAGTGATGAGTCAACAGGAGGCAGATAAGCTGGGTGCGCCTGCCGGCCAACCAAAGAGAGAAACTCACGGTACTTTGTATGCCTCTGTAAGCATTTATCACAACCTGGCACCTACGTGACATACTGTGTACAAGTCTACGGAGGTCATTCTGCAGTATCCCTCTATTCTTTAATGACAGCCTGTCAGAGCTCCTGGAAAGTCTGAGGAGCAACAGGATATCCCACATGTGCTTAATGGGATTCAGGCCAGGACTCATCAATGGCCATTCCATCACTTGAATACGAAGCCTTCTGAAGACAACCCTGGCATGACCCACTACATGCAGCCTGGCAATGTTGTGCACGAGAGGGAATTCAGGATCAACAATGTATGCAGAACAACCACAGGGTCAAACAAGATCTGATTTACTCCCTGGCAGTAAGATGGCCACGGACAATGACAAGATTTGTATGGCTGTTGACATTAATGCCACCCCACACCATCAAGGAACCTTGACCGGTTTTGCCCACTTGCTGTACATTTGGCAAGTACCGTAATGCTCACCAGGACCTCTCCAAACACGTACCACTTTGCGTTACGGGAAGTCATGACTCATCTGTTAATAACACAGCCCTTCAATGGCAAAGTTCTTAATTAACTTGGTTGTGGGCAAATAGAAGGTGAGCTGCTTGATATTGCTGCATTAAGCGAAGCACTTGAACAGGTTGTCTGAGTTGTTTCCTTTCAGTCTGTTTGGATACTGTGACTCCTGTTGTCCTTCTCAGGTCGTGCTGCAGTTCCCTGGCTCTGGCAGTATGGCAACACAACACAGAACTGAAGAGATGCCAGTTGTCAGTTTGGGGCGTGGCATCAAAGACCTTGTCCAATCTGCCTGTTGAACTGACCTGTCTTGCTGTATAAAATCTATAACTGGTAAATGACTGATGGGGAGAAACTGAAGTCCTAAGGAACACAATGAAAAGTCCATCTTTCCCGGATTTAAGTGACTGCTAGTGCAACTTGTACACTGTTAAGATGAATTATAATCATTATAAAATATCAAAGCCATTTTGACAGTGCTGATGTAATTATTTTATTATTATTATTGATATATACAGTCGTATCAGCACACACGTTTTTAAAACATAACCGGTTTTCGGACACTAAGGTCCATCATCAGTGTTAATATTTAAATTTAATTTCACATAAGTGTGTCGTCAAAATGAGTTAAAAATGAGTTTAAATTTGTAGCCCTGTTGACATCAACTGTAAAATGAGAAAAAAAGGAACCAAGTGTTAAAATTATGAAATCAATACATGTAAACTTACAATGTTGTTGTAAAAATTATGGACATACCATGTTAAGGCTGGCTTTCCTTCGTGCTCAGGCTGTTGGTCGAGTACTAACGAGCGTTCAACTTCAACTTATGAACACATTCAATAAACTGGAATGGACATGTCTCGCAACACACATTCACGAATACATAAGAATTAGACTTGAGAAAAAACGGAAAACAATTCAGAATAAATTAAATAAACTTAAGAACAAATATACACGTGATGATTCCAATAATTTAACTGAACACGAATTTTGTGAACCTGTTGTCAACATTTCGGACACACCTTTAACCCAAAATGAAACCAACCTATTAAAACTAGGTTACAAACACAGTTTTAAACAAAACATTAACAATGCCGCATTAAAACAACTAATAACAGAAACTGAATCAGCTATCCAAAAAGTCCCCGACAATAAAAAAGAAACTGTAAGACACTTAGTAGCAAATCAAATTGAAAACATCAAAAACAAACCTATTACAGAAAATAAAGAAAGTAGTACACAACAAAAAGTAATAACTAATCTAAAAACTAAAATCAAAAATAATAATTTGATTGTAACTAAAGCAGATAAGGGTAACGTCACAGTTATCATAAATAAAGACGACTACATCCAAAAAACAATTGATTTCATAGAAACAAATGGCATAAAGGAAATAAAGAAGGACCCCACCAAGAACTTAAACACAAAAATAAAAGAAACTCTAAAGGACACACAGTTCATAATAAATGAAAAAGAGAAACAAAAATTAGTCCTGATGAACCCAAGATGCCCAACTTTAAAGTCTCTCCCAAAAATTCACAAAGAGAATTACCCTGTTAGACCTATAATTAATTGTCGTAACAGCCCCACATTTCAATTATCAAAATATTTACTTAAACACTTACAAAACCACATTACACTAGAAAATAGTAATTCAATATCGAATTCTTTGGAAGCTATTTCCAAAATACAATCAACAGAAATAAACGAAGAAACTGTAATGGTATCATATGACGTGACCAACATGTATTCCAATATTCCTATTAAAGAGACCATAGACTTAATAGAAGAAAACTTAAAGAATCAAGATAGACTAAGTCACATAGAAATTAATGAAACGATAAACTTATTAACTCTAATATTAGAAAATAATTACTTTACATTCAACGGGAAGTACTACCAGCAAAACACAGGTTTACCAATGGGGAGCCCACTATCAGGTTTCTTAGCCAATATTTATTTAAATAATCTTGAGAAAACCATTTTGAACACATATCAGAAAGAAATAAAATTATGGGTCCGTTTTGTTGACGACACGGTAGTATTTTTAAATGGAGACCTCATTACTCCCGAAACATTTCTGGGTTGTTTGAATTTGCTTGACAGTAACATTAAATTCACTATGGAGAAAGAAATCGATAAAAAGTTAAATTTCTTGGACCTCACATTAACAAAAACCAACAATAGGATAGATTTCGATATTTTTAGGAAACCCACACAGGCCATCACTACCATCAATAAAGATTCCAACCACCCAGGAACCCACAAACAATCAGCTTACAACAGCTACATTAGTAGATTACTAAAACTTCCCTTGAGTAATGAAAACAAACTGAAAGAAATTAGAATAATAAAACAAATTGCTAAAGCAAATGGCTACAACCCAGAAATGATAGACAATATTATACGAAAGAAAGAAAATGGAGAAAAAAAGAAAAACCATGAGAAAAGAAAGAAAATCCATGAACATAATAAATTTGTGACATTTACATATTTTGGAAGTCAAGTTTTTAAAATCGCGAATATATTTAAGAAATTTCAACTAAAAACAGCTTTCCGAACCAGAAATAAAATATCAGAACATATATATAATGCACACAGTGTCAATAAAAAAGATATATATACTAATTCGGGAGTATACAGGCTCACTTGTAACGACTGTAAAAAGTTTTATATAGGTAGAACCGGGCGAACCTTAAATCAAAGATATCAAGAACATTTTAAGGCAATAAAGTACAACAAGTATTCAGCTTTTGCGGAACACATTTATAACAATAACCATAGCTTTTTAGGGATCGAAAAGGACATGAAGTTAATTTTTAAAGGTAATTATGGATTTGAATTAAATACACGTGAAAACATTGAGATATTTTTAGCGCAGACTAGGGAACCAGATAAAATTTTAAATGAAACAGCCGCAAGCAACATCTTGTTTACAATCTTGAGTTGACGTAAACATCAGGTGCTCACTACGTAACCTTGAGGTGACGTAACATCATGTGCTTGCAGTGCGGTTCCGTAGTTAAAGCTGAACGCTCGTTAGTACTCGACCAACAGCCTGAGCACGAAGGAAAGCCAGCCTTAACATGGTATGTCCATAATTTTTACAACAACATTGTAAGTTTACATGTATTGATTTCATAATTTTAACACTTGGTTCCTTTTTTTCTCATTTTACAGTTGATGTCAACAGGGCTACAAATTTAAACTCATTTTTAACTCATTTTGACGACACACTTATGTGAAATTAAATTTAAATATTAACACTGATGATGGACCTTAGTGTCCGAAAACCGGTTATGTTTTAAAAACGTGTGTGCTGATACGACTGTATATATCAATAATAATAATAAAACACTGTTAAGATGTCGCATAGCACGTGCTTGAAGGTATACGAACTATGAACTCTGCAAATGGCAACTTCAGTCCGTTGAACTCGCTATGACACACTATTATACAGGTATTCACTTTGTTTTCAGGGGTCTCCTGGTACTGCACAGCAGGGCTAAGACTATAAAGGCAGTATGGCTCAGATGTTCCCTGTTTTGAATACAAAAGGTCTCCAGCTATGCATTAAGGCCGTTGGCACTAACTGTGTAAAATGTACTGTAACATACCAGATGTTCAAAAACATGTTCTGCTAATTCTTTTGAACAGTGTACGTAATATCATACTACATTTTACTATGAAGGCTGTGACCACCGATTTTACTTCATCAGTTTGATTTCTCCACAATCACATCTTCTGCTTACCACAACCAGCTGCACACAACCGTCTCTCTCTCACACATACTTTCAATGAATATCTGAATATAACAGAGGTGGGGGACAGCCAGATATGGCCCTGCTTCTGGGGTGTGCTAGCACGTGAGGAACAGAAGACTTGGCCATCACTGTTTTAGCATACTGAGTTGGTCCACTATGCCGAAGGAGGCAACCTTGATTTCCTATCGGACTTTTGGAATGGCCTTGCCCAATAACTTTCTAAACGGAGTCATCAAAACCATATTCTGTATGGTCCATGTGTAAGAAAATCAATGATGTTGGTTTATCCCAAAAGCATGTTTCAAAGATTGACTTGTTAATTGCCTGTGCCTTTGAACAGATGCTGCAACAACAGGAGTCTCATCAGCCATTTCAGCACCGATTTCATTCTTGCTACCCATCTCTACAACACTTTCAGAAAATGCTTTAATGGCTGGAAGTGTCGGTTTTCTATCAACAATTGGACAGTTAATACTTGAAGCAGTATGATTTCCTTTACTTCTTTTATAGTGCCATATGGAGTTCTCATCTTTATACGAATCCAATTATTACCACTTCCCACTTATCAATACCCCTGCAGCACAGCCAACTTCTCGATGATTTTTCTTTTTTCTTTTTGCTAGGGGCTTTACGTCGCACCGACACAGATTGGTCTTATGACGACGATGGGATAGGAAAGGCCTAGGAGTTGGAAGGAAGCGGCCGTGGCCTTAATTAAGGTACAGCCCCAGCATTTGCCTGGTGTGAAAATGGGAAACCACGGAAAACCATCTTCAGGGCTGCCGATAGTGGGATTCGAACCTACTATCTCCCGGATGCAAGCTCACAGCCGTGCGCGTCTCGATGAAAAACAACAAGACAGTCTCAATACTCACGATCAGCCTTTGAATAATTATGCACTTAAAATATTGCATTGAAAACAAACATAAATCTGATATCTTCTTCTTCTACTACCGCTTTTCCCACACCTGTGGGGTTGCGAGTGCCTGTTTTATGGCCGGATGGCCTTCCTGACGTCAACCTTATACGAAAGGATGTAATCACTATTGCGTGTTTCTGTGGTGGTTGGTAGTGTAGTGTGTTGTCTGAATATGAAGCTGAAAGTGTTGGAACAAACACAGACACCCAGTTCCCGAGCCAGAAGAATGAATCAAACATGATTAAAATCCCTGACTCTGCCGGAAATCGAACCCGGGACCCTCTGAACCGAAGGCCTCAACGCTGACCATTCAGCCAATGAGTGAGACATAAATCTGATATAATTTAGCAATTTATATTATATATAAATGTTACACTTTAAAAACATTGCAAAAATTACAATGGTTTACATAACGTACCACACTGCTCCAGTTTCTCAATGAAATTTACAAGTCTTGACTACACTTAATCACAGCATGGTGCAACAGATGCTCAAACAAAAAACTTACACCTATTTTTTACCTAAAGTGTTTTTTTACATCACATGTCGCAATTGGAGCATTCTCCAACTTAATGAAATCAGGGATTTCTTGTATCCATGCACTGTAAATTTTTTCTTCATCTTGCAGAACACCAGAAATATTTTTAAGATTGCAGAGACCAGAGTTTTTTAACACTACACACTGAATTTTTTCTGAGAAAACTTGATTTGTTAGGTTCATTAGGGATTGTTCAACTTTAAAAAAAATACCAGTAATGATGTGAAGTAAAGTGCTTTTCTTTGCAATTTCTTGATGGCTAAAGGTATGCACATCAAATTGGAACAAATGAACAATTATAAGTTGCTCACAAACACCATCTTTGCTCAAGACTTCTTGTGTCCTTTAATAGAAACAGCTTCTTCATATCAAGGTATTCAACTTCCTTTTTTACTGCTTGAAAATATTGTAACTGGCATAATAAACAGCAGCTTCAACCCACATTCTCCCTCCTGTATGAACTAGTGAAGGCAGGAGAGGCACATTACTATCTGTATCAAACAAAAAAATTATCTTGCAAGGTTAAGCCTTCAGGAATACTATTTTCACTGTAGAGATCAAAACATTTACCACAGGAAAGGAAGCCCGCACTGCTTCTGCTACCCTATGAAGTCCATGTGCTGCACATGTGAGGTGCATAAGGCCACGAGAACATTGTAAAGAGTGCATGATGGTCACCAGAAAGTCGGTGCATCATCGATAAATGCAGCAAAACTGTTGGGTAATTCACTTTATTGTTAGCTAACACATCCATCAATACAGTAATAGATATGTCTCTCTCTTCTTCCTCTCCTAAAAAGTTAACTACCGATCTTTGATCCATGTCCATCGTTTCATCATGGAGAACCATATATATCCTTAAAATCCAGACCAAATGAAACACGTCACAGTAAAGGGTGTCCAAACAGCGAACAGTCACATCAATACATGGTATACACCCCTCTGGTAGCAATGCAGGTGTGTATTTGTGTATGCAAATGATCATAAAGGTGCCAAAAGGCATCCTGCAATAGATTGTCCCAAGCATCTTCCACCTTTTGATGCAATTTGGCAATGGTTCTTGCAGACTCTGGGGACCACTTCGTCATGTCCCATACGTATTCAATTGGCGAGAAATCCGGTGATCTTGCTGGCCTGGACAGTTGTTGTACACCACGTGGAGCACGTTGTGTCGCAGCTTCTGTATGTGGACGTGCACTGTCCTGCTGAAAAAGCACATCACCTTCCTGTCGAAGAAATGGCAGTAGCACGGGCACAACAACCTGCGCAATGTAGCGAGCACTGGTTATGTTACCCTGAAGAAACACCAGCTGTGACTGCAAGTTGGCCCCCCCACACCATGAAGTCTGGGGTAGGACCTAGGTCTCATGGGTGAAAGTATTCTGGAATAGGCTGCTCACCAGGTCTATGCCATACACATATACATCTACCACTCGCGTACAGATAGAACCTACTCTCGGCACTGAAGACAACAGAGTGCCATTCCCCTCTCCAGTCGATTCTTTCACAAAACCAGAGTAACTGTGCTTTGCGGTGTCGTGGTGTCAGTGGCAACCTGGCCAGAGGCACATGATATCTGAATCACACTTACAGCACTGATAAGCTGCATTACGTAACATCGACTGTGTCTGTGCCATAATTTCGTAACTAGGAAAATCTCATTCATCGACGATGTGGTAGTGGTTTCCGGATTAGTTCGTAATTCGTACATTTCCTTTGATTGCTTCATGACTCCATCTAGTTCACTACCAGTTATTCCCAGTTTGAATTAGCAGTGAGACGGATCATAATCTTCTTGTACATTCAGTGTGTGCAGTTGTATACTGCCATAGTGTTCTTGTACGTTCAGTGTGTGCAGTTGTATACTGATATTCATTGAAAACATTAACGTTGTTACAATATGCCTAAAGTAGCTCAGTCAACCAGTTTAAAATTGAAAAATTAAGTATCAGAATTTAAAGAATATGGTTCATGAACTGACAGTAAGATATTATTTTGTAATTTGTGTCATTGTCCAGTGACATCTACTCAAAGGTTCCTAGTGCAACAGCACGTTTCAACCAGTAAACACCAGGCTAACAAACAACGAGATTCCAAGCAGAGACAGTTGTTTCTGACACAATCAGCAACTTCCAGTGTAACGTCCGAGTTCAACACCAATCTCTGCCGTGCTCTCATCTCTACTGACATACCTCTCTTCAAACTGAATAATCAGTGCTTCAGGGAATTCCTCGAGAAATACACTAAACGATCTATCCCGGATGAGTCAACGTTCAGGAAAAAGTACAGTTCAGCCATATACGATGAAACTGTTCGGAAGATAAGGCAAGAGATTAAAGACTGTCCAAATTGGGTTTCCATTGATGAGACAACAGACAAAGAAGGCGGGCTAATTGGCAACGTAATCATTGGTTTGTTACGTGAAGATTATTGCAAACGGATTCTCTTACACTGTGATGTTCTAGAAGAGTGCGATAACAAAACAATAGCAAAACTGTTCAATGAGGCTATGGGTATCCTCTGGCCACAGGGCGCTAAGTATAATAAAGTACTACTTTTTATTAGCACCTTATATGATAAAAGCCGAGAAGCATTATGTGTTATATATACTAAGATGACTCATTTAACATGTGTAGCACATGCCTTTCATCGTGTGGCAGAAGTGGTAAGAAGCAGTTAACCCAAAGTAGATTTATTGATTTCCTCAATGAAAAAAAGTTTTTCTCAAAGCCCACAGAAGAGTTCATCTTTTGAAAGAAATGTGCCCAGAGATTCCATTGCCGCCTAACTAGGTGGGGTACATGGCTGCAAGCGGTTGAATATTGTGTTGAATATATATAGACTGTATTAACAACGTTCTGCATGCCATGGACTCTGAAGATGCAGCCTCAATTGAAGCCGCAAAAACAGTTGCCTGCGATACACGTTTGAGAAATGACTTATATTACATTCAGCATAGTTTTTCATGAATCACAAAAACACTGAAAAGGCTCCAAAACTCGCATCTCTCACTTTCTGAAAGTTGTGAAATTGTGAATAAAACTGTGGAACAACTAAATCGTGGTACAGGTAAAGTTGCAGATGTAGCAAATATGAAGATGGCCATTATACTTTCAAAGAACCCTGGAAATGAAGAAATGACAAAGGTTGCTGCAATGCTGCGTGGAGATTTAAGTGTAAAATTAACACTGGACTTAACCCCAGCAGATACTGTGAAGTTGAATTATGCCCCCATTACTCCTTCGGATGTTGAACGCAGTTTCAGTCAATATAAATCTGTCCTTAGAGATAATAGGAGAAGATTCACTTTCCAGCACTTAAAAGAACATTTTGTAATCCATTGTTTTGGTAACAGAGAATGAAATATTGTGTGTTCTTCAAATATATTAAAATGAGAAGTGCAACATTATGTTGCATGTAGATCTACTTTGTTTAGCTTCTTTGAACTTTGATATTAAATAGAAATTAATGTTAAAATTATATATATAAGTCCATATATAACTCCATATTTCAATAAAAATAACTAAATATATATGTACGTATTTTAATAATTATTAGTACATATAAATCCGTTCCCTGATAATGTGTTTTGTTTACAGGTATGTTGTAGTATAATATTTATACCATATTTACTTGCATATTAGACCCCTTCCCCCACACATTTACAGCCAAGAAAAGGAAGGGGGGTTCCAATATGCAATAACCTCAAATTTTGTGCAGTGAACACATGACTTCTAGGCTATAAATTGTACACGTTAACATTCAATACTAGTCTTTAAAAAAAACTTACGAATGTATTCTGAATTTTACTGGCTATTTCCTAAATTTAAAAAGGATAAATGGTGAACATATGACATTTAGGCCTACATATAAAGTAAATATAGTCAGTTTTAGTTACTCTTATATCACGTCATTCGTTTCAACTCATTAACTTCCTCTCTCTGATGAGGTTGACGTCAGGAAGGGCATGCGGTCGTAAAAACTCGCTACGAAGATTCGTCACACTTCATACTCGACCCCGTAGATAAAAGGGATATGGGTATTGTATTATGCAATATTAATTCAAAAGAAGGCAGTCATTTTGTGTCTGTCAGTTAAGGAGTAGGCCTACCACACAATAAACCTGCTCATTGCTTTCATCTGAATTACGTCGTCTTGCGCCGCCAACCTCCCTGCTACCGGCATGTTGTCATTCCAAATTATGCCATCTTCACAGCAACCGCAAGTATTCAAGATACTGTCATTTTGCAAGTTAAAAAATAATCTTGTTCCCGACTATAGAGTCCAAACAGTGAGAATCTATTCCCAAATGGTTTCTGGAGATGGTCTCTGTTATTCCCAGTTGGTATGTGTGTAGCAGAAGCCACCCCATCTGAATAAAGCCGTGCTGTAAAAAGCGTGCCAACCCATCAGCTGATAACCAGCGTATGTTACGAGTTGTACTTCTGAATGTAATATATACTGAATGGAAGTATTCTTTGGATAACTGCAGCTACGGAAAGCCAGAACTTTATTTCTAAGTATATTTCATGCTTGTTCTCTACATTTATCACACCAGGATTTACCTAAACAACTGTAATTGAGATAAGAGAGACTGCATTGATTAGGTTAGGTATGCTACTAAGTGCCAGCTAGTGTCTAAGTTCCACAATGGAAAGAATAAAAATAACAGGAAAACCCGTTGCATATATGGATATCTACAGGTGTGATGGTAATGCGTTTTATTTATTTTTTTCATTTTCTCTGTCCCAAAAAGCCAGGGGGGGGGGGTTCTAAAACGCGAGGGGGTCTAATACACGAGTAAATATGGTACTTTACTTGTGTGTTTGAAAGACTGAAGAGCTTTTAAGTTACATTTAAATAAGTCGACACTGAAAAATATGGCTTTCTTCTTAAAGCACTACAAGAGGAATGACCATCTATTAACCTGCCCATAACAATCCATCCCAAACAGAATTTCTACATATAGCAGTTGAGGCTTTTCTGGTGGGCATTATGAAGAATGTCTGTATTTTCCAGCCTTGTAGGCTGTGGTCTAGCAGCATATAATGGTCCCGACATTTCACCAAAGACTGTGTTCGGCATCTTCAAGGGTTCCGAATGACTTCGAAGGCTACGAAGCTCTCAGTGGAATGGAGTGGTGTCAGAATTCCACCTCAATATATAGTGTAGACTGTGGTCTGCCATAGTAGAGGGGTGGTCTTTGATAGGCTGTTCTTTGGCCAATGATAGTGCAGGCTATGGTGCGCTGTTCGCCTACTGGTGTGTCATGGTGGTGATACGGTCGCTAATTGACTGTTCTTTGTCCAATGATTGAAGCAGTGTGGAACTCGGTATTGGTCGAACCAAAAAACTGGTCAACCGCTGCTTTTTCTGGCCTGCTGCAGCCACTGCGTCCAAGTTTTTCAAGGACTGGAAACTAGGCTTTGACACGACTTGGTCAGATTCCTCCTTACAGTGTGTTTCAGAATTTCAGAGGATTTCCTTCGCAGCCGGGTGTAGTAAGACAGGGTAGTTAACGGTACTTCAGTTGCTGTACTGTATGTCGTGGCCTGCTAGCAGAGTGTGTGCAGCAACTGATGCTAGTCCAAGTCAGCTCTGCTGGTTGTGCCCCTTCAGTCGGGTGGCAATGCTGCGTTTGTAGTTCCTGTGTACACCTGGCTGCTGCTGCACAGGATCTTATAGACACCTGCTGTGGAGAAAGGAGGACGCATGTCTTCAGTAGACCTTAGCAATTTCTGGATTTTCTTCATTGGCTATATATGGTTTTTACTCCACGAGACTCCAGTAGTCTTCCTATTCTATCGGTTATTTTCCTAATGTACGTCAGAAAGGCTTTAGCTGCCAGCCGCTCACCTTTTTCCTCCCTGGTTGTAGAAAAACTGGGATGGAGAGCTTGCTGTATATCTTTATGGCTGCACCCGTCAGCACGTAGGGCCATATCGAGGTGGTTGAGCTCCTTGTTTAAGTGTTGAGATTAATGTATTCTTCTTGTTGCATAAAATAAATTTCATTGCAAAGCCTATATTGTCGTTTGTATACTTTTTCAAAAGGTACAGTCGAAAGTTCCAACTTTACAATACTAAAAGATTTATTATTTAATTATCAACTAACAAATACATGTTTCGTCCATCTTTGTGGACATCATCAGCCAAATAATTGTAAGAATAAGTACAAAAGACAAGGACAAAAACACATTAATCCGAATCATGTCTCTGTTGAGACACACCTAGCCAATATTGGACACAATCATCGAGAATGCGAATGGGACCACTAAAATTGAGAAAGTCAAGCCTTCCATGAGTGCAACTATTAAAAAAAAAAAAAAAAAGGCATTTTTCCACAATGTGTCACACACTTTTTACCTGGCACATGTTTCCTCTCAAACTTAGTTTCTCAAGTTTTTTGCTCCCCTCCTAACTATTTGTGACGGTGACTCAATGGAGACAGAATGTCATTTTGAATTTTTAGCATAGTGGTTCCATCCTGTTTCTTAATTATAACACACTGCAGTTTTAGACTAAGAGGTCCTCAACCTCGCCATAATCACTTATTGTTTGTTTCCGTCATGTCTCATTTGTTTTCATTCTTTTCTTCATTAGGTTTTAGCACTTTTTTTTAGCATCAATTATGTAAATAACTTTAAGCTCTTTTCAAAATGGCAGTCGAGTAAGATAAGGGTCACGGAGCGCTCCCGTATATACGTTGTTTGTGGCCAAAATACCGTGAAATCGCACAATGTTTTTTTGATAGTTGCGTGAAGTGAGTGCCAACTTTCCATAGGATGATGCGTAACCTACCGATTACGACTGGTGAAATGTGGTAGTGTCTGACATTTGAGCCAGCGTCGGAGTGGTGGCACCAAGAATGATAAAGCAATTATTTTGCGTAGTAGAACAAGAGTTGATGTGTCGACAAATATATTTAGTTAATTATTCTGTAATATATCCGTGTGGCAGCATTATTATTATTTCTTTTTAGTGGATATTCTTGTATTATGGAACGGACAGGACATTATTCAGGGCCGCAAGCACCGTGGAGTCTCTCATCTTGTATGAAGAACGGACTGGAAATCAACCACCTGAACAACGAAACCCATGTGGTCCAGAGGTCTGATACATCAATGCGACGGTTGTTGCAAGTCATTCAAACTTTCTGTTAGACGATATGTAACTTACTGATTACGACCGGTGTAACGTGGCAGTATTTGACATCCAAGCCAGTGTTGGAGTAGTGGCACCTTGAATAATAAGAGAACTATTTCGTGTGGTGGAACAAGAGTATATTTACTTAATTATTCTATGATAAATTCGTGTGCCAGCATTTTATTTAGTGGACATTCTTGTAGTATGGAATGGATAGGACATTATTCAGAGTCCCAAGCACCGCCGAATCTCTAACTTACTTGAAGAATGAGTTGCAAATCAACCACCTGAACAATGAAACCCATGTTGACAAGAGGTCTGGTACATCAATGCGATGTCGTTACAAGTCATTCAAACTGGAAGTACGCCATAATGACATTTTTCTAGCCATAATTGAAAACGGCAGTACCGGTATACAGACAGTGTGGGGAAACGTGCAGGTTATGATGTAGACAGGTGTTATGCACACAGGGTCAAGAAATAAAAGAACGTGATACTAACGCAGTCTAAGGGGAAAATAGCCATAATGGACATGGGACCTTTGATGAAGTGGCTACCAAGTTTATCGTTGCTATCGTTCGCCAAATCAAGCCGCAGCTTGCTATTGAGGAGAAAATTATTAGAATATTAAGAAGAGAGAAAAATGCACAGGAAGAAATCCACTGTCTTCTAGATCGAGAAAACATCGTAGAAGTGAATAATACGAGACAGTACAAACATTGAAAGTACCCCCAACGACAACACGCGACATAAACTACACATCGCCCTCAACAACAGCAAATCGTTTTGAAGTCCTTGGGAATCCAGAAGAAGGTATTACAGCCGTTTACGCGGGAGCGAGTCCTAAATAACAGAGTAATCAAAAGAGGTTAAGTTTAAATTTCGTCTTTTACTGGGAGATTCTTTAGTCAAGAATATGTACTGTTGTCTAAGGGTCTAGGTTAGTCAACGAACACGGATAGTGTACACATACCGGAGAGAAACCGTTACGCTGCGTCGAACGCAATAAAGCTTGTACAACCGGGGGCAATCTCCTGCAACGTGCATACTGGACAGAGGCCGTTCCACCGTAAAAAATAAAAATCACAATATGGTGGTTTACAACAAGGAGCATTGTACAAAGACACGCAACTCCTCATACGGGAATTAAAGATATTCCAGTGCAGGCAATGCAATAAAACGATTTCCGTAGACTTTCAGCTCCAAACCCTGCTGCCTGTTCATAATGGCGAAAGGCCCTCCCAATGCCAGGATTGTAACAATGCATTTGAAAAATGGATCTAGCTTCCGAAAACACATGACGCCGCATACTAGACAGTCCAATCTGCTGTTAAGAATGCAACAAGCCGTCTACAACTAACAGCAAACTCCGAACACACACTGTTACACATACTGGATCGAGGCCATTCCAGTGCCGGTAATGCAATAAAATGCCTACCCAGCGAGGTAATCTACAATGGCACACCCCCCACCTCTTCATAATGGAGAAACACCATCTCAGTGTCAGGAATACAATTAAACGTTTAGTCAAGCCCGTCTCTCAAGCAACATATCATCACGCATACCGGAGAAAGACCATTCTATTGTAAATAATGCAATAAAGCGTTTGAAGTTAAAGGGTAGCCTCCGACAACACCAAGTCGTACATACTGGAGAAAAGCCATACCCCTGTATGAAATGCAATAAGACGTTTTGTCTACTTAGTAATCTTCGCACCCACTTGCTTCTTCATAAAGGGGAAAGGCTCTCTCAGTGTTAGTATTGCAACAAACTATTCGCTAGGCGAAGTGACCTCCGGCTACACATAACGATACATACTGGAGAGAAGTCCTTCTACTGGAAAAAGGACAACCTGCACTCTTCGTTTGGTTTTGCATAGGATATGATCTATACTTCACTCAAACCTGGCGGAAGGTATACGTAAAACGTGACCCAGTTTTGTGGAGACAATCATAAAGGAAGACATTTATTACTTTAAACTTACATCTTTTCACGGTTTCTTGCTTGTGGAGTACTGTACATCCCTTATCCGAGAGGACTTGAAGTGTATATAGTCTTTATTTTTTTCGTGTGGTGTAGCTTATTGATAGTTGAAAAGTTTAGTATGGTTAACTTTTATACATGTCGCCTGTTATGTGATTGTCATATATCCTAGTATTCCGCCGCCTCATTCAGTAAATCAAGTCGACAAGGCAGTGATGTTAGAAGATCACGTGGCTCGTTTTATATTCTTTTCTGGATAACAGCGCATAGATAAGAATATTTTAATCGTAGTCATACGGTCACATATACATGTTCGCAATATGGCTAACAATCTTTCCGACGAACAACAATCACATGGTGTACAATGCACGCACTGTGGAAAATATTATCGATCCGATAGGGGCGTAAGCATACACGTTAGCAGAGCTCACCCTGCAGTGCACAGAGATACCCTGGTCAAGAAGCAGAGTAAAATCAGCATTATACGAAATTCTCCAGAGAATCGTCAGTCCAATGAAACCACAACCAATACCGCTACTACTCAAGCTCCGAATATGGACGAGTACAACCGCGATCTGATTGAATGGAAATCAAAGTTTTCTGAAAACCTAACAGACGACCACTTCGACGAGGCCGTTAATAACTTTGTCCAATTCTTAGCTTCAGTACCACATATTCTTTCCGGGCCGAAACACCCCGCCCAGAAATATTACGAACTGAGAAAGAATGGCCAACTAAATTCTGCCCAACGTTCATATAGGACCTCTTCAAAGCCTGAAAGATCAACGAAAAGGGGAAGAGAGAAGAGAAGAAGGAAGTACATGTATGAATCCACTCAGTTCTACTATTACAATCAGCGGCGAAAAGCCATACGCAATGTGTTTACAAACGAACAACCAATTTGCAGCCTGAAAGAAGATGTATTGCACACATTCTTTTCGGACATATTTTCTAGGCCTAACGACCACAAAAGACCAGAATACCCTCAAAAATTCACTGAGAGTGAAATCATGGAGACTAACGACCTATACAATCCGGTCATATCTAAAGAAGACATTATTCAGGCAACACAGAAAATCAAGATAGACACCGCAAGCGGTCCTGACCACGTAATCGTCCGAGCTATTAAAAACAGCACGATTTCAGAGATAATCGCAATCATCGCCACTAGAATGCTAACAACAGGGTTAGTACCATCGACTTTCAAGAAAGCCTGTACAATTCTGGTTCACAAAGGAGGTGACGTAAACGATCCCAGTAACTGGCGTCCAATTACTATATGCTCAGTTATTAGACGAGTCATCGAGAGAGTTCTTGACAAACAGCTTCGGAACTACATTGGGTTTCATGACAACCAAAGAGGTTTCACCAATACACCCGGTACTTACATAAATACCTCAATTTTGGAAGCCGCTTTACAGCACACTAGGCAAGAAAAGAACGATGCATGCATTATATTTCTCGACGTTCGCAAAGCTTTTGATAACGTCGGACATGCGCACCTCCAGAGCACACTGGAGTCGGTCGGAGTTCCCGAAAAACTGACGAGACTGATAATTGCTCTACAAGAGGGAAACGTAACACAGATAGAGACACGAAAACAGGGAACAAAACCCATCAAAATTAATCGCGGTGTGCTTCAAGGCTCCCCTTTGTCACCGGCATTATTTAACATCGCTACCAATCATATTGTGGAAGAACTTTCTGAAGATTCTTTAGCAAGGAATTACGGTTACTCGATTGCAAACGAGGAGCCTAACCTCACTATAATGTGTTTCGCCGACGATATGGTAATATTTGGGAAAAACACTGAATCTGCTGCCGAACTAGCCAGGATCGCCATAGAAAGATTTAAGGAACTCGGCCTGCACATCAGCGCTTCAAAATCAGCTTGTCTTTCTATCAAGAAAGGTCGGCTAACGGAGGAGAACATCATCATTAATGACGACTGTGAAATTAAATCACAGTGCAACGGAAGTGCAATTCGTTACTTAGGTGTGAATTTCATCAATGAAATTAAACTGGATCCACAAGCCGTACTTGAAAAGACGCGAAACAAGATTGACACCCTTGTTAGCTCACCATTGCTGCAATCTGACCAGAAATTTTCAATTTTAAACAGTTCAATATCACCTACTCTTATTTATCCACTCCAAGTTACTCCCCTAAACAAGATACCTCAGTCTTTTCTATCAGATGCGGATAAAATATTAAAGAGTGGAACTAAAGAATTATTACAACTACCAGCAGACGTTCCGGATCACATGGTATACTCCGAAAGGAAGTATAAAGGCCTCGGTTTGTTCGCGCAACTTGGGAAGCCAAACTACAGCATATTAACATCTGTAATAAATTATCGCTTGCAAATAACGGCTACATTAATGCAACTAGAAACTTGGAACAAGAGCGTACAATTTGTTTGCAAGATCTAGGCATAGAAATGAATGATCGAGTTATGTCCAAAAATAGCCATCTTCCCAACGTAAGGAAGGTCCGACAGATACAAGACAGAGAAGTTCAGTCATGGACGAAGTTGCCGCACAAAGGAAAGGGCGTCTGACTCTTCCAGGAATACACGCCAGCGAACAAATGGATAAGAGATCACCGAGGCTTATCCTGTGCGGAATGGAGAGAGGCCATCAAGATGACAGCGAACGTGTGCGCCGTTCGCTCTGTGCCAGGAAGGTCCCAGGACAACACCCTCTGTCGGCGTTGCCACAGAGAGCACGAAACCCTTGCCCACGTCCTGGGAGCCTGCCCTCACGGGGAGGTATTGAGAAATTCCCACCATCATACAATACGACACATGATTGCGACCTCGCTGAGGGATCACGGTTTCACGGTGCACGAAGAGGTCTCTGGCCTAGCTACCGACGGGAGTAAGAGACGTATTGACATGATAGCCTTTCAACCAGCTAGCAAGCAAGGACTAATCTTAGATCCCACAATACGCTTCGAGTCGCACGTTGGCCAGGCCGAAGAGGTGGACGCCGAAAAGAAGTCAATTTACCAGCCAACTGTAAACTACTATAAAGATAAATATCACCTAGACAATATTTCCGTCCATGGACTCATGATCGGAGCTCGAGGCACAATCCCTAAATTTCTTGTACAGCTATGGGATTCTCTCGGTCTCAGCCGGACACGACTCCACGACATCGCTATCGCCGCAATACGAGGTTCAGTGACCATACTCCGCAATCATCTATATAACATCTGACGAACCATATTGCAAATCTATTCCTGAGCCTTTTGGGGAATCTTCTACCTGGCACACTAGCAAAGTCAACAGTAACTTAGAAGACAAAATACTGTGTAGTCGACATACTTTGTCCTTGTGGCAGCCTCCGCATGGGGGAAGTTGTAATAATAATAAATACTCCATCTAATAACGGAAGTGTATATATATATATATATATATATATTGAATTAATTCTTCCATGTCTCATTTGTTTTCATTCTTTTCTTCATTAGGTTTTAGCACCTTTTTTTTTTTTTTTTAGCTTCTATTATGTAAATAACTTTAACCCTTTTTTCACTGAAGATGGCTCAAACGAGTTGAAACATGTTTGACTATTATTACTCCATCTAATGATGGAGATGTGTATGCACTGAATAGGAAGACATATTAAATTTCCTTTGTAAAGTGAAAACCATCAATACGGGATGATTCTAATATCTTGTAATTAGTATGAACCCTGGTTCACCCACAGCCAAAGCCCTCCCAAGATACATAAAACCGGCATCATTCGCCTGATCACTAACTATAGACCGAGTCCGTTATATAAAGCGTCACAATTCAAAGGTTTTTAAGAAGGAAATATTGATTTTTGTCTAAAAAATCCATTAAAAACACTAAAGAATCGATCGAAAAATTACAAAGTTTAATATTTAA
Source organism: Anabrus simplex (assembly GCF_040414725.1). Lineage (NCBI taxonomy): Eukaryota > Metazoa > Arthropoda > Insecta > Orthoptera > Tettigoniidae > Anabrus > Anabrus simplex. Next base: position 1,108,461,210 of record NC_090265.1, on the reverse strand, counting down.
CCCAATCATTCTCTTCATTCATTCGATATTGTAAACATGTATCCTACCATACAAATTTCCAAGGTACATCCCATAATTCAAAACAATTTAAGCAAATACAGCGGCCTAAGTATATTAGAAATACAAGATTTCATGTCTATGCTTAAATTAGTTATAAACAACAATTATTTCACTTTTGATAACATTATTTATCAACAACAAGGATTGGCTATGGGATCGCCGGCCTTGGGTATCTTAGCTGAGATTAACTTGGATTTTTTGGAACACACCAAAATTGATAATAATAATTTTGACAACATCCTTTTCTGGGCAAGATATGTAGATGACACCATAGTAATTATGAATGAGAGCATTACAGACGCTGCTACCACTCTCATTAATCTAAATAACACTGATTCGCATATAAAATTCACACCTGAATCCGAAACTGGACGGAAAATTAATTTTTTAGACTTAACTATTATCGGGCACCCAGGCTCATTAAGACACAAGATTTTCAGAAAACCTACCCAAACAGTCACTACAATCCATGAAGATTCTTCACATCCTCAAATTCACAAACGTGCAGCGTACAACAGCATGGTGTACCGAGCCTTCAATGTTCCAATGTCAAAAGGAGACCTCAAAAATGAGGTGAACACTATTCGTAATATAGCCAAATCTAATGGATACAACAGTTTCTTTATTGAAAGAATAATCAATAAATATAAATATTGCCCCTCAACCACTTTGAAAAAAGATGAACAAAACAACTCTTTTTTTCTACCTTTACGTTCAACAAATAAATTTACAAAGTCACCAACATCTTTAAAAAGCACGATGTAAAAGAAGGTTTCAAAAACAATAGGAATGCAGAAGTCTTAATCCATGTCCGACTCGTTGGCTGAATGGTCAGCGTACTGACCTTCGGTTCAGAGGGTCCCGGGTTCGATTCCCGGCCGGGTCGGGGATTTTAATCGCTTCTGATTAATTCTTCTGGCTCGGGGAATGGGTGTATGTTTCCGTCCCAACACTCTCCTCTTCATATTCACACAACACACTACACTACCAACCACCACAGAAACACGCAATAGTGATTACATCCCTCCATATAGGGTTGGCGTCAGGAAGGGCATCCGGCCGTAAAACAGGGCCAAATCCACATGTGCGACACAGATCGCACCCGCGACCCCACAGGTGTGGGAAAAGCGGTAGGAAAAGAAGAATAAGAAGTCTTAATCCATACATAATCCATAAACAAGTTCAATAGTTTTTTCAAAATCAGGAGTGTACAGGATTATTTGCAACAGTTGTAATTCTTCTTACATCAGAAAGACTGGAAGGAGTGTAATTCTTCTTACATCAGAAAGACTGGAAGGAGCTTTAAAATAAGGTACTTAGTACACGTTAATGCCCAGAAGTAAGATATATTTTCAGCTGTAGGACAGCATATGCATGACCATAATCACAAATTCACAGACATGAAACAAGATATGGAAATTCGCAAAATCATCAAATAAGGACCCCTCCTTAACATTATAGAAAGCTACTTCACACAAACAGATCAATATTTTAACCCGAATTATATAATCTTTCATTTCAGAAAAAAAAAAAAAAAACAAATATCCGGTTTGACCTTCTAATTACCATTTTTAGAAACGTCAAACCATGAAGTCGTAATTCAGTTTTTCATACTATTCACAGCACCTTTCCTCAGTAGAAATCTGTTTTCCCACATCCTTCAGCCCTGCCTTAATCCCCCCTTCCTCTCTCCCCTTTCCCATCCCCGCCCTCACTCTTTGAATCTCACAACCGTTAAGTACGAGGCACATAACAGTAGGTCATGCACCACAAGCCACAACGAAAGGTAAGTCTCATATAACCTGTGCCATTTGATTAGCACTCCCTCTCCTTCTGTTCATTAATTTTGTCTACCATTTATTCAGGTTAACTTCATGGGTACCTCATTGAATTGCGAGAATTGCGAATGTCTACCACCTGCAAATTAAGAATGTGCCAGTTATTTAACCATATCTTTGTGTGCCGTCCTTGATTCAACCATTGACAATGTCCAACAGAGGAACTTTTCAGCATTTTCATGATATTTTAACAAGCACGAATAGAACATTTTAACATGATGCAACGCATTTTAGAGCCTGATTTAAATTTTGTCATATTTTACATGTTGTGCACATAGTGTCTTTTTCACTTTTTAATATCATTTGTGTGTTTGTACATTTGTTTTAGTTATTGGATGTGTTTGTTAACTTGCATTTGGGAGACAGTAGGTTCGAAGCCCACTATCGGCAGCCCTGCTTTAAAGGCTGGATTAGGTAGCTGAGTGGGAAGTGGTTGTTTTACATTTGCAAAATGTATTTTCACACCAGGCAAATGGTGAGGCTGTACCTTAATAAAGACAATGGTCGTTTCCTTCCCAGTTCTATCTCATCAGCGTAATGTCAACCACAGGAAAAAAATAAAAGGTCAAAAACTTTCTGGCTACAAATACCTGTGACAAAATTATATAATATATATAAAAACCTAGCATTTAAGCAAGTGAAAGTATATATCTTCTCTAGTGCACTGCAACTGTATTGTCCTACAAAGGAAACGTGCAGTGAAGTCTCAGTGGCATATTAGCTGCCAGCATCTTAAAAAGGTGTGGCAATCCAACTGACGATCCCACTGCCACAGTAAGGTGAAACACTGGTAATTTTACAACTGAAAAGGCCTAAGGAGCTTGAATATACTATAACACAACTGGTGAAATCCAATTACGGTTCCCTTCTGGGAAATTAATTTTTGAAATACTAATAATATTATTTGTTTTACATCTCACTAACTAATTTTTCTGTTTCTGAAAGTGCTAAGGTGCCTAAAAATTTTGTCCTGCAGTAGTTTTTACATTTAAGTAAATGTAGTAATACAAGGCTGGCATAATTTAAAACTTTTAATACCATTAGATCGAGCTGAGATCAAACCTGCAAACTTAGGGCCAGGAGTAAAGCCCTCTTTCATCTGGGCCATTCAGCCTGGCTGGCTTGAATAATTATGGTTAGAGGTGGTGAGCTCCATTATAAATCATGTAATTTTTTCAATAATGATACACAGTGACAATATAAACAATCTTTTACAAAATTAATAGTTACTGAAAGTTAACATGAAATGCCAATAAAGTACATATCAATAATACTACTAAAAATAGTAATGATAATAATACTAGTAAAAATAATACTAATTACCTGTATACAACGTCTTCATAATCTTCAATGGGATTCACTAAGGAAGACACTGAGCCAGGTGGTTCAGAAGTTGCGCTAACAAAATCCTCCTCTCGCGACTGCTCTGAACCACAGGCTATGTTAGTGATAGATTCCTCCTGCACTTCAGGTTCACAAGTTGTTTTTGTCGTGTTTTGTTCTGTTGAGTCAGGATCAGTACAAGATTTCTCAAGTTCAGTGACAATCTCATCTTCCTCTACAGAATGACAATCAGGTGATTTCTTATCAATCGTGACCTGTTGTGATTCACTCGTTTTATCCAAATGTAATTGTTCCACAGTTTTTGAAGTGAAGTCCTCTGATCTTTCAAGGTTATTTACTTCACTACTATTTGTACTAGCACTAGAACTAACATTTCCACACAATATTACACTTGGGTCTATAGACAGAGGTGATGGAACACTTTGTTTCAAATTTCGATCAAATGAACAAGAAAAGTCTTTTTGTCGAGTATTTTGAGCAGGTTTGGGTGGCACAAAACCAACACCTGCTTTAAAGGTTGGGTTAGGTAGATGAGCGGGCGGAGGTCCATTTACATGTGATGAATGCACCAGAGAAGAATTGAGCATACTGTTCACCAAGGCTGACTGATTGCACAAATTTGCCATCCCTGGTTGGTTATACGCAAAAAATTGTGGAGCTTGCAATGGCTGAAAGTACTGCTGTTGATGCATTTGATTTGGAAAGTAGAATGGTGACTGAAATGCTATAAAATCCCCTGATGCGAAGGAAGCATGGGGCAAAGGTACTCCATAGGAGTTCAGAGGAGAAGCAAAGGAAGTATTTGGAGTATTGAATATTTGGTTTTGAGGGAAAGGGTTTGGGTTCATGAAAGTATTTGGTTTAGACACATCACTACCATATGCAAGAGGAGTAGACTGTTGAGATGTGATGTTGCTGTTCAGTCCCCAGGGCAAGTTCTTGGCAGGGAACCCAGGAGGTGGTCGTCTTATAGTTGGCTGGTAGTTCACCACTTCCGGCTGCACTTCTGGATTTGTCTCCTGAGTTAATAACCCAGGTGGCAACTTCTGTCCTGCTGGATTTTCAGCTACTTCTGTATTACTCAAGGAACTCAGACTACTATGGGAGGAAGACAAGTTTCTTTTACATTCAAGCAATTCTGAATCTGGATCATTGTTAGTTTTAATGTTAGTATGCTCTTTGGATGAATGCCCTTTGTCTGCAGGCAATTCTAAACTTAGACCTGTGCGTAGCCGGAGATTTGCCGGAGAGATCTTTTGTGCTGGCAGTTCCAAGTTAGGGCCATTACGAGAACCCAGCATGGCAAATGTACTTGACTGTTGCTGGGTGCTAGGAACAAACACTTGAGCTGAAGATCTCAGTGAAGAGGAGACGGATGCTGATGGTAATACACATGCAGGTTCATCAGTATGTGGCTTACTATGAATATCTTCTGGTTCTTCATCCACCTAAGAGAGAGAAAAATAAGTATAAATCAAACTGTTAATTTTGTACAAGATGCAAGTTTGATTAGGTTTGAATCATATAAAAGAATCTTAAGATAGGCAAGATTAGTCTTGACAGCTTTCTTATCAATCCAGAATCTTTTTAGGTAAACACTAAATCTCTTATTTGTAAATTTATACAGCTATAGGTCTGTACAGGTGCCAGTGAGTAGGCATCCAACCTAAAGGAGTGTAAATTGACAAACAAAGTTTACCCATTAAAAACATCACACTGAATTAATTATCAGACAGAAATTAAAAGACAGTTAATGAACACTGATGAGTGAGTAAAGTGATAAAAAGTTTCCTTTTACATATCATATATAATGAGTCAATATTATTATTTGGAATATATAACCACTGTGCTTTAAAAAGGTGTCGTCTTCAAGATAGCTGTATGAATATTTGAAATCAGTGCAGAAATTGGGTGGTTAGCCTGTTCATTTCTTGCATGCAAGATGTAGTTGTTCACACTGGCATGTGAAAGAACCCTGGTGCTCACTATTCTACAATTCACTCAACATTCTAATCTGTCTACAGCAGGTGTGTCCAACATGTGGCCTGTACAGAAATGTATAAATTAACACCAGAACAGCGGAAGGGGTCAAAATGACATCCACCTTCAATCTTTCATTAATAATGTGCATACTTCCACTTTCTCTTCAAATATCTTGACTTTTCACAATTTTTTGTTCTGTTTATGGGAATGTATCACACCCAGCAAAATATTTACATTTTCATAGATTTTTGATATGGCATAACCTGGGAAAAATGGAAAGGGTCATTTTGACACCTGTACTATTCCTTATTACAACGCAGGATTTTGCATTGCCAGACAACAGTGTGTACCTGGCCTGGAATATTAGTATTGTTTTCCTAATAGTCAGATTAGTGTTTCAGTTAACGGGATTACTGTATTCATCTCATTTAGAAAGTGTTCTTACAAACATTCGTTATGATTCTCTTTTTACTGAAGAGTGGCTAGTGACAAGCGAAACTAGTGAGGACGAAGATTATAATGAGATAGAGGATGAGTTATCAGCAGAAGTTGAAAGTGCTAATCTGCATCTAATTTGCCTCAAATGTCTCAATCTCAGTTTGGTGTTTCACGAGTGAAAATGGTCGCTCGAGACAAAACCGAGTGGGAGGTCTTAGATTCTAACTCTTCATTTGGAAGGCTGGCCTGCAGTGAACGTCCTGAAAGAGCGGGGAGGTCCTACAATATATGCTTATCACCGAGTTAACGACTCTGTCATTAGTGCCTTTCATCTTCTTCTCTTTGATGAACTGATGTTTCGTCTAATAATAAAACGACACACAGAATCAATCACTCAGAAAGAACTCAAGAAAACGGACTGGATGTGTCACACGAGGAGTTGGGAGGCTATGATTGCCATCATGTATACCTGGAGTATTCTATGTTCGAAAGGTGCGTCTGGGGATGATCTTTATGGTTGTCTTTTTTGTGGATAGCAATCCATGAAGGACACATTGTCAAGAGATAGATTTCAATAGCTTCTCAGATTCATCCATTTTAATGAGAAATTAACCCCAGTTGAGTGCCTGCCAGTTAACAAGTTTGCTCTTGTCTCTGAAATCCGAGACAAATTTGTGCAAAATTGTCTTCACTATTAATGCCTAACCATCTTGCAACAGACTGGGAACATACAGTGCACTTTGACAGCATACCAAGGGAAGAAGAACAAGAACATCCTTCTTACCACAGAACACGCTTAAGTAACACAGAACGAAGAAGAAGCCATAAACTGTAACTTTATACAATGGCACGAATTACACGGTAGATGTGGTCGACCAAAGGTTTTGTAAATATGCCACCAAGGATGCATACAGAAGGTGGCCAAGGCATGTCTTTTACAACATCCTAAACCTAACAGCTATGAATACTTGGGTCATTTAGAAGGAAGAAACAGGTAGGAAGATAAAGCGGAAGTTTATCCTCCATCTGGCAAGTGACCTAACAAGATGGAACGAGCAAGGGTAGGTTGTAGGACCATGCCCATCTATAACGCGGAAAAAGTGCCAAGTTGGTCTGTGTAAAGGTAACAAGCCTAGCGATGCCTGCAGCAAGTGCCTCAAAGAAGTGTGCAGAAAATGTGCACGAAAAGTAAGAAGTTGTGTATGCAAAATATGTTTAGGTTGTTTTTAATTTCCTTTAAGTATTTCTGATAATGTATAATTATTGCAATATGGACATATGACTAACAAAAGGTGTTGAATTGGTTAATTTTGTGAAAACTCCTTAGAGAAACAGAAACACAATGCAGTTGTTTGTGATTAATCATATGCCCATTTATAATATAAAAGGTCCATACAATAACGTCAGGTCTTTGTGTGTAAAATAAATTTGTGGAAACACAATAGAAGAAAATACATCTCTTATTGAGTTCTAATTTGAACATTTTCAAGCATTTCTTACAATGGGTCAAAATTACCTTTTACCGCTGTTCTAGGAAAGTAAGATTCTCAGCTGTTCTAGTGTTAAGCAAGCTGTAATACCCGTCGTTGATGGGACAATCACTTAGCATAAGCATGATTACATTTTTTTGTCTACCCCCTCATATTGTTCTCCAGATTCTGAGGCATATAAGTGGGCATGCCTCTCCCTGTCAGCAGCTTGTCATGATGTATACTGACTTAGCAAATGTCATGGGATAGTCACCTAATAGCGTGTGGGACCTCCTCTGGCCCAGCAAACTGCAATGAGACACCGTGGAAGTGAGTTGACAAGTCCCTAGTAGTCCTCTGGACGCAGCTGACACCAAATCGTTTGCAGAGCGGCCGCCAATGCTGGTCTGTTCGTGGGTGCAGGATCCACTGCACGGAGCCTGCTTTCCAGGACATCCCAGATATGCTCGATAGGGTTCATATTGGGGCTCCTGGGTGGCCATGGCAGTTGTTGGACCTCTGCTGCATGTTAATGGAACCATTCCCGGGCGACATTTTTTTCTTCTCTCTACAATTGTTTTTTCAAGTCAACTGTTTACCAAGAACTTAGCTGGAGTACGGGTGCTCATTCGGTTGTACTAATTGGCGTCGTATATTTTTATATACGTACTTGGCTTCCCGCAGCCGTGACAGGTTCTGGACCTTCGAAACGTTCTCCACTCTACTTTGGTGTTTGGCCGCAGCGCGTGACCTTGTGTGTGCTGCGCTGGTCACCGGGAGCTGGCGGCTTTCTACTACAGATCTGTTCGTCTGCGAATTCAAGCCTTTTTGATCTTCGCATGTTGATTGTTAGTGTTGTGACTTTGTGCAGGACAGAATGTGGTGTCGTGTCTTTGTGCCTAACAGAGTGTAAATGACCTCCAACATTCATAAACATTTTACATGTTTTTTATGGCTGATGATGACCTAGACTAAGGTCGAAACTGGTCCCATTTAAATAGAAATGTGATTGCTACGTTTCTTTCTTTTGAGTATTGAATAGGTTGAACCTCCTTTCCAGTTATTTAATTTTTAACAGTGGAAGCGATGTGGCGGCGCGTTATCATCTTGAAACACCACAGAACCGTCTGGGCGCTGGAAGGCCAAAAATGGGTGGAGATGGTCTCCGAGCAGCTCAACATACCGCGTACCATTCAAAGTCTCTTTCAGAATAACTAGGGGGCCCATTCCATACCAGGAAAATGCACCCCAGACCATAACAGAGACACCAGTGCCCAGGACCAATCCTTCGAGGCAGGCGGGATCCATCGCTTCATGTGGTCTGCGCCATACACGGTGCCTCCCATCGGCATGGTGCAGTTGAAATCGTGATTCGTCCGACCATATCATGTTACGCCATTGTTCTAGTGTCCATCCCTGGTGACTGGCAACAAATGCGCGTTGTTGTGCCTGAAGACGTTGGGTTAACAGTGGCACCCGTGTGCGGCGCTGGCTCCCATACCCCATACAACCCATGTTCCTACGGATTGTCCACTGGGAGACGTGTCTAGCACGGCCTGTGTTGAATTGAGCCGTGATTTGTTGCACGGTTGCCCGTCTGTCACTACTGACAATCCGTCTCAGATGTCGCCGGTCACGGTCATCGAGGGTGGCTAGACGGCCGATCGTTCATCTGTTGTGGACGGTGACACCCGCATTCAACCATTCATGATACACCCTGGACACGGTTGATCGTGTGAAGCCGAATTCCCGCACCACTTCCGAAATCGTACTTTCCATCCGTCGGGCACTGACCACCATACCCCGTTCGGTGTTAGCTCACGACGACGTTCCATGTTACACCTGTAACATGCACAGCCACTGCTCACAAGATCGCTGGCACAGGGGGCGTGTGGTGCGCAGACAACACACCTGCGCATCAGTGCTCCGCTATCCCATGACATTTGCTCAGTCAGTGTACTCTCTTCCTTGATCTTTGTGGCCTTTTGCAGTTTCATATTATTTTGCTTGCTTTATTTCTGATCTTGATTTCATCTCTTCCTTTCAGTATTAGGGGAAAAAAAAAAAAAAAAGCAAAACAAAATTGGGGTAATATTTTACAAATTCTGACAGATGTACAAAGCCTTTAAAATATTGCTGGAACAATCTCCATAGCAACTCTCTTTACAGTCTATAGAGTTAGTAACTGATTCTTGGACTGCTAGAGGATGGTTGCCCAGTTGTACTTCCTCTTAAAACAATAGTCACTGCCACCATAATCATCTTGGACAACTTTCACACAACTGCCAATAATACTTCCCTTGTTTTTCACTGCAGCAGAAAAAGGTACAGAACTAAAATTTGCCAAAGCCATTTTCGTGTAAAACCAACCATAAGAGAGATAAACCGATTTTTATGCTTTAGGCCCATTTTGATGCACTCCTTCCTGCTGAATTTTTTTTAACTACTTACGGTATAGTTAAGATCCTACTCCACCTTAAACTGAAACACTAAGTTTCATTAAAATCCACCCATCCATTTCCCTGTGATGCTGTAACAGACACGGACAAAAATTACACTGAACTCAACATGGGTCATTGCAATGATGTTGGTATTCTTGTCAGAATACAATACTAACAGACTGAAATGTCCTAGTTAAAAGGAACGCTATCATATGAAATACTCGATCAAATGAAAAACAGCACTGTTTCTCACTTTTCATGAACAGTAGTACGCCGACGTTCTAACAATGCCAAGTTCCAGAGTTGGAATATCCTGGCCTAAAAAAACAGCGGTGAACACTGCTCTGCCGTTTCCATTAAGTGTGCCAACTTCCCATTCCTATGAGCGTCTCAGAGCAGGGATCTAATAACTGGAATACTATGATGACACAGAGTGCAAGTACCAGTATTTATCAAAATATATGTGAACCAGAGGAATGGAATGCTACCACATACCTGCCAACTTTACGAAACAAAAAATCAGGAGATTTTGATATGAAAATCAGGAAAAATCAGGAGATACAATTGGTCAAAACTGCTTATTCTACATGTCTTGCGCAATACCTGAGTACTATGGCATATATTATAACACTTATTGTCTCAAAACTCAACTGTTGCTGTTGCTATATGAGGCTACAAGCCTAAACTTTTCACATCTCTATTTCCCTCACAGGAAGTATGTGAGTGAAATGATTGGTCTCTGATAAGCCTTCCGAAAATGGTATGAACACATGATCTACACATGTGAGTCAGTCATGTACTTAGATGCCATTACTTAGTAAATGCATAGATTAATATATTGCATCACACATCCGCGCGATTATGCAAAACGCAATGTCACCATAATCAAGTAATAAATTAAAATTTGCGAGAATAATCTCCAAATGGCTCCTAAAATTTTTGAAATGCTCACTAAATAACTAAAAACTTAGCAGGTTCGATCCTGGCTCAGTCCGGTGGTATTTGAAGGTGCTGAAATGTCAGCCTCGTGTCGGTATGTAAAAGAACTCCTGCGGGACTAAATTCTGGCATCTCAGCGTCTTCGAAAACCATAAAAGTAGTTAGTGGGATGTAAAGCCAGTAATATTAATATTATTTACTTTACTAAAATAGACACCAAATCTAGCGACTAGTCTCTAGAATTGACTAGACTGATGTGAACACGAACATAGCACGCGAGAATGAGACATTTACAATTGATATACGCGTTGCGATATACAGGTTTCACTAAACATCGCACATTTGCGTGAATTTCTCGTATTAATAAACATCGATATTTCATTTGAAAGCGGCCAATAAGCGAAGGACTGGGATACAATGCTGAAAAAAAATGTTTGACGTTCGTCAAAAAATAAGCCAAAATCAGGAGAAATAATAGAATAATTTTTTCATAAGAACATCAGCACATGTACTATGTGTGACCACAAGGGTACTGAATTTTACAAAAACTTTAGTAGACGTAATGTTACAATTTGGGAAAAATAAATAAATAATTGATATGCACAAATAAATAATTTTGACTCATACTTTACGGAAGGAAAATGCAACAGATTCATAGGGGATTATCACACAAAGAGGGCTAGATTGGCAATTATGAAATATAAAGTTGGTGTGTTCCATTTACTGCTATTTATATATTGGTGTTTAGTGCTTGTTGGTAGAAATTGGAAGTAGTGATATTTATTTGAATTTTATAACAAGTAATTCATTTGGTGTTCAGTAGATTACGTTTTCTAGGTTAAGTAGGCTAGCTAGGTGTACCTTGTTCGAATTTAGGTTTAGTAAATACTTTTAGGTAGCCTCCGTGGCTCAGACGGCAGCGCGTCGGCCTCTCACTGCTGGATACCGTGGTTCAAATCCCGGTCACTCCATGTGAGATTTGTGCTGGACAAAGCAGAGGCGGGACAGGTTTTTCTCCGGGTACTCCGGTTTTCCCTGTCATCTTTCATTCCAGCAACACTCTTCATTCCCATTTCATAGCATGTATCACTCATTAATAAATCACTTTGGGAGTGGCGACCCCATCGTACTAATAGCCTATATCTGCATCATTCATTACATCCCTGACCCGGTCATTGACTGGAAAACAGGTGGTAGGTTTTCATTTTCATTTTTTTCAAATACTTTTAGGTAATAATATTAACTTTAAAAAAATATTTTAAAATATCTGTAGGTTCGTTGGTATAATACTTACACAGGCAGATTATCATGACAGAGTTGTAACTCATTGTAATTTTCGCCGCAACTTTTCCGATATTTCGTATAGATATCCGTTCAAACTATTACGCAAGTAATATTATTTATTATATTAAGTAACAAGATTCGCCTGTAAACTTCGATTTAAAAGAAGTTAAAGAGAATACACGGTAATTTCACTGGATAATTATGGTACTTAACATTTTTTGGAATGTTGATGATTCTATTAGAATTGTTGTCGATTGTTGCTACATGCACATGGTAGTTGTGTAAATAAATACAAAAGCAGCTGATTACTTATTTTTATTTTTTTCCCTGCAAAGAATGGCTAAGGAGTGCAAGTGTAGAGACTGTGGGTTTGGCGAGGCATTGAGGGGTATGAGGGAGGAGTTGGAGAGTTTGAGGGAGATAATTAGGATTCTCATAGAAGACAGGAAGGAAGATAGGCCTCCCTCAAACAATGTACAGGTTACAGTAGGTGTACAAGAGGGAGAGGAAGGAAAGCGGGGAGTTGTAGAAGGCAGGTGGTCTAATGTTCTAAGGGAAAGGAGATTGCAGGCTAAGAATTCAGTACAGGTGTCTGTGCGAAATCGGTACGAGCCACTCCAGGTAGAGCAACAGAGGGAAGATGAGGAACAGGGAACTGTTGCTGAGATGTGTGGAAGTAGGAGGAAGGGAAAATGTAGGAAAGAGAAATGTAGAGTAGAGGATAGGAAAAGACAGGTGGAACAGGGTCATGGGAAGGACAAAAGGGAAGAGGAAGTAGTTTCTGTAGCTATCAGGAAAGATAGGGCTGACCAGGAGGGGAAGGGATCAAATGAGGTGGGTAGGACTGAGGCTCTGGTCATGGGGGATTCCATCGTTAGACATGTGGGGAAAGTGTGTGGAGGAAAGGGAACCAGGGTAGAGTGTTATCCAGGAATTAGGTTGAGGCAAATGTTGAGGAAAGTATAAGAGAGGGAGGAGGGGTACCAACATACTTGGAGATGTGTGGGATTTGATAAATGCAGCACGGGTGAAGTTAAGGAAGCGGAGATTGTTATCAGTGGAATTCTGTGTAGGAGGGATACTGACTGGAGGGTGATTAGGGATTTAAATGAGACTATGGAGTGGGTAAGTGTGAGACTGGGAGTGAAATTTCTAGATCCTAATGGGTGGGTAGGAGATAGGGATCTGCGCTCAGATGGCCTTCACTTAAACCGCAGTGGTACGTACAAATTAGGAAATTTGTTTGGAAGGGTAACAGGGAGGTACATTCAGGGAAACGGGGTTGTCTAGGGAGCGGTGATCAGGGTATACAGAGATCTGGAAGTCAAGTAGGGATGACATAACAATGTTAGTGTTCAACTGTAGAAGTATTGTAAAGAAAGGAATAGAATTAAGTAATTTAATAGAAGCAGTTTGGCCTATGCCGATGACTTGGACTTAATGGCAGACTGTGCCGAAAGCCTGCAGTCTAATATCTTGGAACTTGAAAATAGGTGCAATGAGTATGGTATGAAAATGAGCCTCTCGAAGACTAAATTGATGTCAGCAGGTAAGAAATTCAACGGAATTGAATGTCAGATTGGTGATACAAAGCTAGAACACGTCGATAATTTCAAGTATATAGGTTGTGTGTTCTCCCAGGATGGTAATATAGTAAGTGAGATTGAATCAAGGTGTAGTAAAGCTAATGCAGTGAGCTCGCAGTTGCGATCAGCAGTATTCTGTAAGAAGGAAGTCAGCTCCCAGACGAAACTTTCTTTACATCAGTCTGTTTTCAGACCAACTTTGCTTTACGGGAGCGAAAGTTGGGTGGACTCAGGATATCTTATTCATAAGTTAGAAGTAACAGACATGAAAGTACCAAGAATGATTGCTGGTACAAACAGGTGGGAACAATGGCAGGAGGGTACTCGGAATGAGGAGATAAAGGCTACGTTAGGAATGAACTCGATGGATGAAGCTGTACGCATAAACCGGCTTCGGTGGTGGGGTCATGCAAGGCGAATGGAGGAGGAATCGTTACCTAGGAGAATAATGGACTCTGCAATGGAGGGTAAGAGAAGTAGAGGGAAACCAAGACTACGATGGTTAGACTCGGTTTCTAACGATTTCAAGAAAAGAGGTATAGAACTAAATGAGGCCACAACACTAGTTGAAAATCGAGGATTGTGGCGACGTTTAGTACATTCCCAGAGGCTTGCAGAGTGAATGCTGAAAGGCATAACAGTCTATAATTGGATGGTGTTATGCATCAATTGACCAAGCGCCAAAATTGATTTTTTTAGATTATTGCGCCATCTGGTAGCTAAAGGTGTAAACTTTACATAGATTATTGTTTGCACTTTAATTCTCAATATGATTTCGCGGGAAATGAATTTTGACCAAACGCCAACCTCTCAATCATTAAATTGAAGTTTTGCATCAAGTGACCAACCACCATTTCCGAGTCTGAATTACGCATCAAATGACCACACGACAAGCGTGCAGTCGCTTGGTCGTGTGATGCTAAATGTCAATTCCCGCGTAGAAGATTCCCGCACAGGTTTTCTTCCCTGCGGCATACGCCCGGAATCTAAAATCCTCCGATATGAAAAAATCAAAGTTCGATGAAAAACTGGAAACGTTTTGATTTGGCCTTGAAAAAACACTGCCATTGTCCCGTATTCCCACAGATGTGGTTTTTTACAAGCCCAGTTGTGGTTAAGGATTCATAGTGGGAAAGCTAATAAAGATCACTGTTATGTCTTGTTGGAAGGAAAAGCAGGACAAGGGGCTCAGGAGGTTGGATCCTGCTTGTATAAGCATCTCATGGAAAACATGCACAACGCCACAGTTTTGGAACAACGCCCTACCATTGAAAAGATTACACGAATATTTTTATTTCCAGGCCATCTCCCTAACGACAGCGAATTTGGAGATGTAGAACGTGCTTTCAAGTTTCAGCAGTGCCTTCATAAATGTAATGAAGATGTGCCGAAAGAAGAACCTGCTTGTTGTGACCAGAATGACCGGACCGGATTTTCATAGTACGGTTCATCTGGGGAAGCACATTTTAAACAGAAAGCAGGCACACAGTGAGAAGGTAAACTGGCTGCATGTGTGAGAAATACAGTTGAAAAAAGATAAACTTTTTACCATTTTCTTCAAAATGCACTTTGATGCAGAACGTACTGTTGAAGTTGAAGAAATCTACTGTTGGTCGCGGCTTCAGAATGAAAATGCATCAGCTCTACATGGTCTACTCACTCTGTTATGGCCCAATGCAAAACCAGTTTCAGAAGCAAAACTGAACGACCTGCGCTCTCTCATGGAGCTAATATGATGCTAAGCCTTTCTATAAGGTCTTGTTTAGTGATCCTAGAATAGACGATGATATAGATGGGTTTGATTGTGGAAATATGGATTTTGAACTTGAAAATTCTTAAAATCCTTCATTATATTACACTTGGAGAAACTGTGTGTTTATGATGCCTTAATATTATGATCTAGCAGTGTATTTTTTTGGCTAGTTGCTTTACGTCACACCGACACAGATACGTCTTACGGCGACGATGGGACAGGAAACGGCTAGGAGTGGGAAGGAAGCGGCCGTGGCCTGGTGTGAAAATGGGAAACCACGGAAAACTATTTTCAGGGCTGCCGACAGTGGGGTTCGAACCTACTATCTTCCGAATACTGGATACTGGCCGCACTTAAGCGACTGCAGCTATCGAGCTCGGTAGCAGTGTAATATCTATACTACTGTATCTTCTAAAATTCATGTTTTTTCTATGTCATGTTGTATGCTGTTATGTATTATTCAATCCTGTACTTAAATAAGCAATAAAATCAGTTAATAAGTACCATATTTTACACTGCATTGAATTTTTAAAAGTCAAATCTAACACTAAATGACAATTTTATTTGTTGGTCAAGTGATGCAAAAAAAAAAAAAACTCAGGTAAGCGCAATAAAGCATCAAGTGACCAAGCGCCATTATCTCAGATTACGACGATATACTTCAAATATCCCTAAATTGAATACACTAAGAAGAAAATTTATATTCTTATCTTCATTTTGGTATATAATACCTCACATTTAAAAGGAAATATGAATTAATACAAAGGATTTTGCGTTTGTATCAATATCTCAAAATCTACTTTTGGCGCTTGGTCAAGTGATGCATAACACCATCCAATTGTAATGTATGTATATATTTACCAGATATTGTAATAGGAGTTGAATCATGGCTCAGAAATGATATAATGGATGCAGAAATTTTCTCACTGAACTGGAGTGTGTATCGTACAGATAGGATAGGAATGGTGGGAGGGGGAGTATTCATTCTGGTGAAAGAAGAAGTTGTAAGCTACGAAAAAGTTAAAGATGAGAAACATGAAATTCTAGGTGTAAGGCTCATTTCTAAAGATAATAGGCAACTTAAATGTCTTTGGAGTGTACAGACAGGGAAAGGGTAGCGCGGACACGGATTCAGAAGTATTTGATAAGATAATCAGCTATGTGCAAAACGACATGGAAAGGAATGTGATTGTAGCGGTGTAACCGTCCAGGCTTCTCCAGCCCTACTAATTTAATATAATACCATTTTACGCGATATCATTTTGATATCAAGTTTATCCGCCATCGGCAATTATTTGTAATAACATATTTATTCTACGTCAACCATTGGTAAATTAGGTTTTTGCAATCATATTGTATATATTATAACATTATTTATTATTATATTATGAAATATAGGAATTTATTATGTATTGGATTTGGTTAATATGTTGAAATATAGTTGTTGTCATTTCATCTCATATTTGTGTATACGGAAAGGTTATTCTTGAGCGTGGAAAATTACATGACTCATGGGTTTAACTCATGAAC
Source organism: Anabrus simplex (assembly GCF_040414725.1). Lineage (NCBI taxonomy): Eukaryota > Metazoa > Arthropoda > Insecta > Orthoptera > Tettigoniidae > Anabrus > Anabrus simplex. The sequence goes on along the minus strand of NC_090265.1, from coordinate 1,108,444,545 downwards.
CAAGGCTAGTAAACAGCGACCCGCGCGCAAGGCTTGCAAGCTGGTCAGCTACATCATTGCCACGCCTACTGGACTTGTCAAGAAAGAAGAGAAGGGGAGTTGATAATTTGATCTACGAATCAGATACTTCGTTGTATATGAGTTGAGATTAAACTGTTACCAAGAGTGGGGGTGAGCCCGGATATATAGAGATCCTCACCAAGAGAACGGGACCTAACAACCTAACTACAACTTCTGCTGAGAACCTAACTTCTACTGTGAACATCTACTGTGAACGACGTTATTGATTCTGAGACGGTATGTGCTCGCTTCGATACAGTACTCAGCTGCGGTAATGTTATCGGATCTGCGTGAGACGAAACAAGCTTACGGCTTGTGTTATATTCAGTAAATCTTCTGGACGAAGAACTATGTTTAGTTCAAGTCTACGGAATTTGGTACAAGTCTATACTGTATAAATAGTATTGCTCAGTTGGATTGAGATTTCTACTAATATGGAAAAATTCATGTCTCTGAATTTTCTCCTCTTACGATCAATGCTGATCAGCTTTTACAAGTATAGGGCCAATGTCTAATTTAAAGACTAGGCAATTAGGGAGTGCTAGTCCAGATAGCCCGTACCATATCAGAGAAGGAAGGAAGGATGGATGTCCATGGAGCAAATTCTACATCGAGAAGAAGAGAACGAGTAACCACAGAAACCAGATGACTTCAACGAAAGCTGCAATTGGTGAGCTTCAATTAGAGAAAGCAAGCAATTAGTAAATTCAGTAAAGTAAATTCTAAATCCCTCCATGCTTTAAGGAACTTTTCCGATTCATCTCATTTTTAAAAAAATAATAGATTCATTTGTATTTTAGATTGCGTTAATTTTTTTCTTAAGCGATACTTAATGGTTAATTATTTAAAATACTACCCCTGTGATTTAAGTATAAGTCTCTATGCTAGTAAATATAAATTTTGGTTTACAGTTTTGTTTAAAACTGTAACCCTGGCGCCCAAACATCACATAGAGAAATGGGAAACCATGGAATGTTGTTTCTATTTGCGTGGCAATTTGCGGGCAAGCCACAAATAGTTTATTTGATATTCATGTGTCCCAAGGTAATAACTTTCATCTCCCGAAGTGTCTTGATGAGGAGAGCGACAGCGGGGATCTGAATTTACCAAATGTCAATTGGGAAGGAAATGTGATCGACAGGAAGCATGACCAACAAATGACAAATAAGCTAATATGGGAAGGACAGGTGATTCAGGAAATGATGGAACCAACTAGAGGGAAAAATAACCTGGATGTGGTGCTGGTAAAACCAGATAAGCTCTACAGGGAAACCGAAGTAATAGATGGCATTAGTGATCATGAAGCTGTTTTTGTCGTAGTTAAAAAATAAATGTGTTAGAAAGGCAGGTCTTAAAAGTAGGACTATTAGGCAGATAAAGCAGGCATGAGGCAGTTTTTAAAAAGTAACTATGATCGGCAGAAAACGGTAAATAAAAATGTAATCAGACTCTGGGATGGGTTTAAAGCAATTGTTGAGGAATGTGAAAGCAGGTTTGTACCTTTTAAACAGATTTGTACCTTTTAAGGTGGTAAGAAATGTAAAGACCCCCTTATTATAATAAAGAAATAAAGAGACTAAGAAGGAGGTGCAGATTGGAAAGAAATAAAGTTAGAAATGGCTGTGGAAGTAAGGAGAAATTGAAGGAACTTAATAGGAAATTAAATCTAGCAAAGAAGGCAGCTAAGGATAACATGATGGCAAGCATAATTGGCAGTTATACAAATTTTAGTGATAAATGGAAGGGTATGAATAGGTATTTTAAGGCAGAAACATGTTCCAAGAAGGACATTCAAGGAATAATTAATGAACAAGGGGAGTGTGTATGTGAGGATCTTCAAAAGGCAGAAGTATTCAGTCAGCAGTATGTAAAGATTGTTGGTTACAAGGATAATGTCCAGATAGAGGAGGAGACTAATGCTAAAGAAGTATTAAAATTTACATATGATAACAATGACATTTACAATAAGATACAAAAGTCAAAAACTAGAAAAGCAGCTGGAATTGATAAGATTTCTTTTTTCTGCTATTTGCTTTACGTCGCACCGACACAGATACGTCTTATGGCGACAATGGGATAGGAAAGGCCTAGGAATCGGAAGGAAGCGGCCGTGGCCTTAATTAAGGTACAGCCCCGGCATTTGCCTGGTGTGAAAATGGGAAACCACGGAAAACCATCTTCAGGGCTGCCGACAGTGGGACTCGAACACACTATCTCCCGATTACTGGATACTGGCCGCACTTAAGCGACTGCATTTATCGAGCTCGGTGATAAGATTTCTGGGGATATACTAAAGACAATGGGTTGGGATATAGTACCATATCTGAAGTACTTATTTGATTATTGTTTGCTTGAAGGAGCTATACCAAATGAATGGCGAGTTGTTATAGTAGCCCCTGTGTATAAAGGAAAGGGTGATAAGACATAAAGCTGAAAATTACAGGCCAGTAAGTATGACATGCGTTGCATGTAAGCTTTGGGAAAGCATTCTTTCTGATTATATTAGACATGTTTGTGAAATTAATAACTGGTTCATAGAAGGCAGTTTGGTTTTAGGAAAGGTTATTCCACTGAAGCTCAACTTGTAGGATTCCAGCAAGATATAGCAGATATTTTGGATTCAGGAGGTCAAATGGACTGTATTACGATTGACCTGTCTAAAGCATTTGACAGGGTGGATCATGGGAGACTACTGGCAAAAATGAGGGCAATTGGACTAGACAAAAGAGTGACTGAATGGGTTGCTATATTTCTAGAAAATAGATCTCAGAGAATTAGAGTAGGCGAAGTTTTATCTGACCCTGTAATAATTAAGAGGGGAATTCCTCAGGGCAGTATTATTGGACCTTTATGTTTTCTTAATGCCTGCTGTCATTTCTTGATGGATACAGTACTTTTGCATCCATCTCTTGGCACAGGCCAGAGTAATGTGTAGCTTCCACCAAAGTCCCAGTCTCATCCATGGCTGTGACAACATGGTAGCTGCTGGGGTATGGGTGGTGCTGAGTAATGACTTTCAGAGCACAACCAGTGCGTATGAGTGTTATGAAAGGTGTTGCTCATAGGGTCAGTCGTGTTGGAATAGTACTTTCTGACCCAGTGAGGAAAGCAATGGCAAACTACCTCACTCCTCATCTTGCGTAGTACGCCTCATTTTGGTGCTGCCATTGGTTTTTGGGGTTTCCTTATAACCGCATTATCTTTGGTGGTGCTATTTGAGGATCCAACCAGCCTCTGGGCTGATGACCTGACAGACATGTTTTCTTATATATATAAATGATATGAGTAAAGAAGTGGAATCAGAGGCAAGGCTTTTTGCAGATGGTGTTATTCTGTATAGAGTAATAAATAAGTTACAAGATTGTGAGCAACTGCAACGTGATCTCGATAATGTTGTGAGATGGACAGCAGGCAATGGTATGTTAATAAACGAGGTTAAAAGTCAGGTTGTGAGTTTCACAAATAGGAGAAGTTCTCTGAGTTTTAATTACGGCGTTGATGGGGTGAAAGTTCCTTTTGGGGATCACTGTTGAGTATCTAGGTGTTAATATAAGAAAAGATCTTCATTGGGGTAATCACATAAATGGGATTGTAAATAAAGGGTACAGATCTCTGAACATGGTTATGAGGGTGTTTAGGGGTTGTAGTAAGGATATAAAGGAAAGGGCATATTAAGTCTCTGGTAAGACCCCAACTAGAGTATGGTTCCAGTGTATGGGACCCTCACCAGGATTACCTGATTCAAGAACTGGAAATAATCCAAAGAAAAGCAGCTCGATTTGTTCTGAGTGATTTCTGGCAAAAGAGTAGCGTTACAAAAATGTTGCATAGTTTGGGCTGGGAAGAATTGGGAGAAAGAAGACGAGTTGCTCAACTAAGTGGTATGTGAAGTCAAATGAATATTAATGTTTATTTATTCCACCTATTCAATACATAAAAAGAGGTTTTAATAATAAATTAAATCTGTAAATAAAATTATAGGGACATGTTTCGCCCTTTAATTAAGGGCATCTTCAGCCTTATGAGGCCTCATATCAAGAATTTTATAACTATTGTCAACCATTGTTAAATGTTAAACATTAATTTATTGTACCACCTATTCAATACTGGTTAAGTCTTTATGACTATAACAATGTCATTACATTAAATTTTGAGTACGGTACATGTTTCGCCTGGCATTGCAGGCATCATCAGCCATTAATTCTATCTCCAAGTCAGAGCTCTGAGTGGATGCTATTTTAGGAATAATCATAGTCAATTATTTTGTAACAGTGCAAAGGAGTGATCAAGCCGTCCATGTTTTAAAGTTATAATGTGACAATCTACTCTTGTTCACATTTAATGGAAATTATTGCCTGTTAACTTTTATAATGTCAGTAATAAGAACGGCTTGATGCAAGTGGGATTAAATCATCTGTACATTTTTACAACTTATTGGAGATTAACTAGTGCTAGAACTATTCTTAAAAACTATTTTTTACACAATTTACATAATATATACAAACTTATGGTACATTTTGGAACTAAACTGGTCGAACTTGTCTTGAAGTTTCATTGGGATGTTTTACTCATATCCTGTCAAATGGAGAAAATGCTGACGCTGGGATGGCATTGTAGTCTATTTTAGTTACAGCTTTGCATCAAGCCGTTCTCATTACTGACATTATAAAAGTTAACAGGCAATAATTTCCATTAAATGTGAATAAGAGTAGAATGTCACATTAGAACTTTAAAACATGGACGGCTTGATCACTCCTTTGCACTGTTACAAAATAATTGACTATGATTAATCCTAAAATAGCATCCACTCAGAGCTCTGACTTGGAGATAGAATTAATGGCTGATGAGCCTGCAATGCCAGGCGAAACATGTACCATACTCAAAATTTAATGTAATGACATTGTTATAGTCATAAAGACTTAACCAGTATTGAATAGGTGGTACAATAAATTAATGTTTAACATTTAACAATTGAATTTCAATACGGTCAAAATGAAAATAATCACTTGTAATATTGTCAACCATTTCGCTCATTTCCAACATCATCTTCACATTCATATGTAATTTAATTACAATCAGGTACCTGATTAATTATCTTCAGATTGAGATTAAGGCTGAAGATGCCCTTAATTACAGGGCAAAACATGTCCCTATAATTTTATTTACAGATTTAATTCATTATTAAAACCTCTTGTTATGTATTGAATAGGTGGAATAAATAAACTTTAATATTTATTTGACTTCATTGTACTTTTCAATACGGACCTAAACATGAGAATTATAACATGTAAGTGTTATGTTCCGAGCTGTCAGCGGAGAGATGGCGTGGAATGACATTAGTAGATGAATAAGTTTGAGTGGCGTCTTTGAAAGTAGGAAAGATCACAATATGAAGATAAAGTTGGAATTCAAGAGGATAAATTGGGGCAGATATTCATTTATAGAAAGGGGAGTTAGGGATTGGAATAACTTACCAAGAGAGATGTTCAATAAATTTCCATCATCATTTAAGAAAAGGCTAGGAAAACAACAGATAGGGAATCTGCCACCTGGGCGACTGCCCTAAATGCAGATCAGTATTGATTGATTGATTGATTTAACTTTTAATGGTTTTAAATGAATGCTCCGCTGGTAGATCTACCAATTGCACCCATTTTGTTTCTTTTGGCATTATTAATATAGAAACTGAGAAGAAAATGTGCACACTACTTTCTATTTTTGGCATTGCCTAGGTCACAGAGCCTACCCATACTGTCAGCCATCTTTATTTGCATGGTCATGAGCCTCTTAGCAAGAGATGTACTTTATAAAACATGGCGGCGTGTTCCCATCCTCCTATATACCGCATTTCTTACTGGACTATCATAATACAGAGTAGGTCGCTGTCACCCAGCGACAGTCGGTCCATCAAGTCGATCCAATCTTGGTGCGGCTTTGCAATTAATTAATTACATAAAATTCAGAAACAGAATGGAATTAATAGAGACAAATGGAAATGACTAAGCAGGGCAGCAAGGAAAATGATAGCATTGGCTAAAAAGGATGTCCTGGGAAAAATTTACAAAAGAGATGGAAGAGAATTGTAAGAATGACAAGAAAATATTTAACCGCATATTAGGTAACACAAGGAAGCAAAAAGAAAATAACATCAAAAGTCATCAACAATGACGAAAAACTGTGTGGGAAGAAAAAGAATTTTTGAAAGTATGGAAATAATACTTCCAAAATCTATACGAAGGACAAAATGAATGACGGAAGATAAAATAAATGTCACCATTACAGTAGAAGGGACGAATAAACTATCATATGAAATAGGAAGAGAAAATCTATAAATGTAGAAAAAGCTGTATTAGAAATGAAAAATGGCAAAGTTCCTGGAATAGATGACATCACAGTGGAAATGATTAAAGCTGCAGGACCTATTCGAATGCAGTGGCTGCATAGAATAATGAAGATAGTATGGACTGATGGAGAGATTCCTGATGACTGGACAAGGGCAATTATTGTACCTATTTTTAAAAGAGGTAATAAGGCACTTTGTGAGAACTAAAGAGGCATATCATTACTGTGTCATTGCATGAAGATTCATGAAAGATAATTCTACAAAAAATCAAGAACAAGATTGATTCACAATTAAGAGAAGAACAATAAGGATTTAGACCTGGAAGATCAACTGTTGATGCCATATTTACAGCTAGATATATAGTAGAAAAGAAATTGGAATTTCGGAAAGACATCACAGTTGCGTTCATAGATATACAGAAGGCTTATGACACGGTTAGAAGAGAAGAGATATGGCAAGGGCTGAATAGAATGGAATTGTCAAGAGAAATGCAATTCACAATTAGAAACACGTATAACAGATGTCTGAACTATGTTATAATAGATGGCTAAAAATCAGAATGGTTTAGAACAGACAGAGGAGTTCGACAAGGAAGTGTACATTCACCAGTGCTTTTTAATATAGTGATGGACAACATTATGAGGAAAGTTCACCAAGGGTCAACAGCAAATGATATGGGAAGAAAATATTGGAAGAACAACAAAATACCTGGGAGAGGGCAACTGAAGAAGCAGGCATGGAAATAAGTTTAACAAAAAGTGAGGTAATGAAAATCAGCAGAGAGAAAAAAAAAAAAAAAAAAGAAGGATGTTAGGTGTAATGGACGAGGGGTCAGAGAAATGTAATCAACCACATGCTAAGTGATAGTTCCAGCAATGACAGGTACAACACCTAGTATAATTACGGAAGTCACATTAAATAGATTTAGGTTCAATTTAGTTTAGGTTATGGTCATACTTGATCTTATAATTGGCATCTACCTAGCGCGAGCAGCCTGGTGAAAGTCCGAATGGAAGGGGCAGTGACCTTCAGCTAGTGAGCATGCGAGCTCCCCAGTCGTACTCCTCTTATTCTCAGTTCAGAGTATCTAGCACAATCTTCTGGACTATGTGTGCCTACTGTAATAGTGTATACTTCATTCTGAGAGTGCTGAGTTTGTACTACATTCTGTTCTAGTCCCTGCTGTCTCTCATCATGGCAAGCAAACATAAACACAACTTGTGTACGTTAAAAGAAAAAGTTGAAGTGTTAAAAAGACTGAACAATGGAGAAAGTGCCACTCAATTATCAATCAAATTTGGTGTCGGCAAAGCAACCATTAGCAATTGGGAAAAGAACCGTGTTAAGATAGAGCAGCTTTTTCTGCTACGAGTGAAAGGTCTCTTGAAAAAGGGCAAACAATGACATTGTCCTCGTATGAAAAACTAGATGAAGTACTTTATTTTGTGGTTTACTCAAGAAAGACAGAAAGGAATCACTATCACTGGCCCTCTAATACAAGAGGAAGAAAAGACATGGAATTAGACAGCTTATGATAACCGGCGAGAAACTGTCAGCAGACAACAACACAGCTACTGAATACCTTGAGGAATTTAAAGTGATTTCTTCTATGTACTCACCGCAGCAAGTGTACAATGCAGATGAGACAGGGATAATTTTAAGGCGTTGCTTACCAAAAGCCTTGCATCACAAGAAGAAATATCTGCCCTGGTTTTAAAATGGATAAACAACGCGTAACTGTGTTAGCTTGCAGCAATGCCTCTGCGACACATAAACTTCCACTAAGGGTAATTGGCAAAACCACGGTGTTTCAAAAACATGAACTACCGGGGGAGCTGAACATGCGGTTAGAGGCGCGCGACTGTGAGCTTGCATCCGGGAGATAGTGGGTTCGAATCCCACAGTCGGCAGTCCTGAAGATGGTTTTCCATGGTTTCCCATTTTCACACCAGACACACCTTAATTAAGGCCACAGCCGCTTCTTTCCATATCCTAGGCCTTTCCTATCCCATCATCGCCATAAGACCTATCTGTGTCAGTGCGACGTAAAGCCACTAGAAAAAAAAAAAACCACGAACTTGAACCCACTCCCTGTTTATTACAAAAATCAGAAAAGGCTTGGATGGATCGCACCTTATTCCAAGACTGGTTCAGAAAATAATTTGTGCCAAAAGTGAAAGCGTTTAACAAAGAAAATGAACTGCCTCCTCGTAACTGTTACCGATAGACAATGCTCTGTCGCATCCAAAAGAAATGCAACTTCTTTGTGGTGACATTACAGCCAATGGATCAAGGAGAGTTGCAAGCAATAAAACAAAATTACAGAAAAATTCTTCTTCAAAGCCTACTTGAAGAGAATGAAAAACTTACAATCCTGCAAAAACTTAATATTACCATAAGAGACGTAATTTACTGGGTGGAAGAAGGTTGGGAGAACACAAGTGAAGGGACACTGCAGAAATCGTGGGAAAATCTCTGATCTGATCTGGAGTATGTTAAAACAGTTTTTTCCCCAGCTAAAGAATGTGAACTTCTTCCACTAGTAAAGAAAATTCCGGATTGAGAAAATGCAGAGGAAAAATGCATCGGAGAGTGGACGGCTATTGTCGACAGTGGTCACGAGGAATACTATGCAGATGAAGACATTGTAGCAGTGGTGCAAGGGACGTTAGCTGAGATCAACATAGATGATAGTGAGGATGAGGGCGACGTCCAAACTGATGTTTCACACACTGCCACTGCTAGTGCCCTTGACCTCGCCCTAAGCTACATCAAGCAGCATGCCGCTGCAACTCCTAGTGATGTGATATTTATGCAACGTTGGCGAAATATTGCCTCTTCAAGTCGTTTCAGTGCATTGTGTCAAAAGAAGATCACTGACTTCACGTCTTAAGTGCTGATTTGCTTTTCCGTATGTTTTGTCGTTAATGTAAGAAACTGCATTCAAACTTTGTTATGCACATTGTTAGTAGGTCTAGGCCTTCCATTTTCGTTTTTGTGCATAAGATAGCCGACAGATTTACTGTTTACTCCTATAGCATTTATTTCATGTTTTTCTGTGCTAATAAATTTAACGTTTTACTCGAAAAAACTAGTTTAATCTTAATCTTTAGTTTTTCCTATTTCAAATTCAAAACAAATTTGGTAGATATGTTTTCCTAGCTGTTTCAATCAGGCGAATTTTCGGGGTTCAGATTGGCGGGACTCTACTGTAATATTAAATTTAAGCATGTGGCCCGTACACCAATCATCATGACAGTAGAGACCCCGTGACAAGAAAGGTTGGGCACCCCTGGTCTACAGAATTTTACCAAACTGAGTGTTGACTGTAGTCAACTACAGTGGTATAACCTACTGATGAGAATGGAACGTTGAAATTGACTCTGAAGTTCATCAACATGGTGTGAAGTTAAAAGATTTCGTTTTTTCCAGCTGAGGTCACACAATATTATAATATCTACCATTATCATAAACAATGCCACAACTTTTCACAGTGGCTATATTTCATTTCTCCACACAGAGGGCAGTGCATTCCCAAGGTGTAACGTGACACGTAAGTCACTGTTACCAGAGCTGTAAAAGCAGGAAGTTGTAGTAGCTTTCACTATGGACTGGGGTGATTACAAAAATCAAAGTCGCAGTGCTGCATACGATAAGTCAGCAGGTGAGATTTTCAAAACGTTCCACAAGCTGAAAATTTCAGCATTTCAAGGAGACTGGAATTGTGAAAGATCACCCCCTGGCAAGGAAGGCCATGCACAATACAGACTCCAGAATTGGTAAAAGCAGTGACAGCTTGTGTGCACAGAAAACCACAAAGGAGACAGTCAGTGTTGGAATGTGAACTGAAAATATCCAGAATGTCTGTCTCTCTTGTGTGTTGAGTAGCGACCCAGGAATACATGCCTAAAAACAAGGCAAAGAGCACCTCCTCACAAATGAATTGAGGCATCAGAGATTCATAAAAGCAAAGCGCTTACTTGAGCATTTCACAGTAAATGGGCACTGATGAAAGAGTTTTCGGTGTTGAGACGGCTTTCAATGCTCAAAATCACAAATTCAAGAGATGCTAGAAATAGGGCTCCAGGGGTCCACCGCCCTGCTTCAATCATTATGTGGTGGGGTGAAAGTTATGGGGATACAACTGATCTCCATTTCTGGGAGAAATAAGTACCAAGTGCACCAGGGGACGGTGCTGGAAGCAATGGACAGGAACCTCAATAGTACCCTTTTTCCACAGCTGGAACTGGAGTTATTTTAGCAGGATTCAGCCCTGAGGCTTATGACAAAAATGACACACTTTGTTACTATCTCTAATTGGCATTCTGGACCTAAAATCTCTTGGTTTGTAAGAAGTTGAACCCAAATATCATCAGTTTGAAGTGCTCACCTGTGAAGACAGCAAGGTGATGACATATATTGAACACTTAAGGTCATATGAATGAACATTTGAAGATTACCTTTAATCAGATGTGAATAAAATACCGTATAAGTAACAAATCCACAAAGGGTGCTCCTCTGGGTTCATATAACCTGTATTCACCATTAGATAAATCATTTTATAGGTAATAAACGTACTTGAGGTGCACAGGTCAATTATTCCATATATAGTATTACGAAGTTTAATGTCAAACAAGATTTGTTGTATATCAAACTGAGTTATTTATTATTAAATACAGGTTTTATGAAACACTGATACAGTTTAAGAAGGCATAAGCAGGGACCAATGCATAATGTAATTTCTTAAACAGAATCAAGCACATTTCTGGTCAACTTCAAGGAGATAAAGGCAGCTTTATTTCTTCTTGAAGTTCTTTTTCTTCAATTCTTCCTGGTACTCTCTTGAAGATACGGCACATGCCTTTCTTAATCTAAATTGGTGTGGTTTTTCTGGTGTTTTAGGAAGCTTCTGAAACTCTTTGAAGGAGTTGTCACTGCTACTAGAAGAAGGTGAACATACTACCTCAGAAGCAATTTCATCCTGGTCCAATCATTCTGGTATGTGAACTTTTGTCTTGCCCTTCAAAGTGACTGCTCCAAGATTCTTCTTAGGCGAAGGTGTGTACTCCCTCCAGTTGCTAAGTGTTCCATCTTCTATATCTATCTCGCTATTTTCTTCATCTTCTTCTGAACATTCAGCTATTGCTTCCTTTTCTGTAGAATCTGAATCTTGCATTGCACTGTAATGGATTATATAGATGTTGATTCCCATAGGAAACTTAAAATATTTGTCCTGAATGAGTAAATTTAAAATACCAATATAATGGTCCGTTATTGGACATTATAAATTTTCCAGCTAACTCATTCTTGGTTGCCTGCGTTTCGCCCTCGTGTGCTAAGTTGGGCTCATCTTGAAGTAGCCTATGCAGTGGCCTCCACGGTATGCACTAGCCTTGCGTCTTGGGAGGTGTGCTAAGTCCCAACTGACGAGCCCCACTTAGCACACGAGGGCAAAACGCAGGCAACCAAGAATGAGTTCGGTGGAAAATTTATAATGTCCAATAACGGACCATTATATTGGTATTACTGTAATGGATTCTCACACTTTTCCAATACTCATAAAAATCTGGATCCCCATCATTTCACTGAGCTTCTTCACTTCTCATTTTTCACTGAAGCTGTTAAGAATAAGAGTAGGCAGGGATTCTTAAATGTAGTTAACCACAACTTTCAGCTTCTGATCGAGAGATGGGCCAGGAGAAAAACACACGTTTTGATCATATTTTTGTGGATGGCTTTCCCATAGGGTTTTCAACATATCTGCAACACATCTGCTGTAGTCAACAGCATTAGAATCCAGGGGAAAGAAGCTACACTAGCAAAAGATGCTTTTCACAATGTCAGGTTTTACAGGCTCATCCCAACCTTTCTATAACAAGGGTGCAAAATTGACCTTTGTTACTGTTGCTCAATGCAGATTTTCTCATCTTGCGAAGTGTTCTCCCAGGCACGCTTCGAGGATGCAAACACATACTCATCTGTTGGTTGGAGAAGATGAATGGCATTAGGAAAGAGAAAATGTAACTGTATACCCTCGTTGTGACAAAATTTATTTACAGAGCGAGGTGCCTCTTGTATTCAACAAGTAAAAAGAATGATAGGAAGATGCCCTATATCTCTCTTAAGCCACAACCTAAAATGTTTAAGGTAGCTCAAAAAGGTTGTGGCCTTCATCCCTCCACTTTGTTTTCTTGATAGGTTCCTGTAGTCTAATATTGCTGTACACAATCATAGTTGAGGCACAATGCCCATCAGCACAGAAGTTGGTTGACCTGCAGAGTGATTTCTTCCTTTCCTTTAGATGTTGCTGTTATTTGAAGTTGTTCCCCTCTGGCACCAAGGTACATTATGGAAAAGGAAGTTCATGTCATCTGCATTGAAGATCCTGTTAGGGCCATCAATGATAGGCTTGATACCTTTGGCTTTAAGATTAGTTGATAAACTAGGGATGGGACAAATGGTTACTTTCCGGTCATGTTCCTATATATCCGTTACACTGTAGTATTAGGATATAAAAGTAACATACTAAAAGTTGCAGGTTGTTCCCTCTTGCAGCTGCTAGCCTCGCCTTAGTATCTACATAAATAGCAGTACAATATCTTCATCTCCCACTGTCCCTTTCATCACCTCTCCAATCACATTCTTAACTATTCTTAGACAATATTTGCAATGACCCACTTATACTTCTAGAACTAATACTTCAAAACCTTTATCTATAAAAAGCACAGTGACTGCTAGGTAGCTCTTTGTATTCCTAGATGTCCAGAGATCTGTAGTTAGACAGACACTGGGACCCAGCATTATAAAATATGTTCACGAACAAGTGTCACACCTGTGTATTGCAAAAGAAAGCTGAAGATAATAGCAAGGGCAGGGCTGCTAACTGTTTCAGCAAAACCACGGGAAAGGGTAGGGTGTTTCTGATTGTCTAATGGATATTTAGAAGCACAGCAGTTTGCTTTAAGTGCACACTCCTGCGCAGGTACTAGCAATATTTATGTAAGAGTTTAGAGGCAGCACTGACGTTCCACCTCTGTTACTTGCTGAGCAGTTACACATATTCTTTAGTTATCTGAAGTATTTTGTATTAAGCTTACTGTTAGTAATACATACAGTAGCGCAGTTCTTCCAAACAGTTCCGCAGGGTTTTCCCAATCTGCATCTCGTGTTTTACACTATGTTGTGGACAGTGAGCAAAAGACTACATTATTTATGTGGACAGAAACACAGTTACAGGGAAGTGGTTTCTAATTTTAAAAAACACACTGAAAGAAGGTACCCAATAATAATACAAGATCATTTTAAAATGTCTAAAAATTCTACTGGTTCATGTAGTTGTGACAATGTGCATGGTACTCAAATATCAGGTTCTGAAAAGATATGACAAGTGCCATCACACGTATCTTTCCCTCCTGAAACTTCGTCATCGACTGCAACTTTTGCTGATCTTCCTGCATATTTCCAGATTTCCGCAGGATGGCGACCCATAAAATGGCCAACAGAAGTTGCAATTTTCTGATGTCCAGTGTTTATCACAGGAAAATGGTACATTTTAGAAGCCTGTCACTGGGACATCTTGATGGATTTTTCTTACTGAACAGGGAAACAAACGAAATGTGCAGATTGTAATACTTCTTACATTGGGCAAACATGGAGGAATTTTTCAGTAAGATACCAGGAACATATCAATGCAAAGAAATACAATTTAAAAAAATTTTACCCTCTTAAACACTCTGAACAAAGGCAAATTAATTAACATCCTGGAAATCATTTATATTGACACTGATCAGAAGCAGAATCCTAATATGAATATAAAAGAGATTACTGAAAACATAAATGTACCATTGGAACAGGTTTACAAAGAAAAGTTTTCAAAAAGGGTCCAGATAAACATTTCGTTTGTCTCCTACTCTATAATCTATCAGCTTCAATCTGAACACTACGACAGCAACACGACGCACGCGCAACAAGGCGCAGCACACTCCGGACTACACTTGAAGACATATCCAGCCCACACGTAAGTAACAAACACTCTATAGCACACAAACCATTTAGCAGGCACTCTCTATCAGTTATTCTAATTCCACTTCCTTTTTCTTTCTCAGATTTTGAATTTACCTGAGCACAAATGCAAGTGTGAAGAGGGAAACTCTATCAACCTTTCTTTAATTTCAAAACTTCATCCATAGCATGACATGCCTCAACAAGGAACCTGGAAATTAGTATTTATCACTAAGAATGAACAAGCTACAGAACCTCAGTTGATTACGCTCCCCGCAAAATTGCGGCCCAACAAAGCACCTTGATTGTGTATTCACAACGGTTGGTCTCAGTGCCGACATGCTGCATAGACGTTTCAACTTGACACCGAAACCTCAGTGATCCTCTATTCTATAGGAACTGTATTTTCAACCTCTGTTATACTATTTTTGGAGTGTGTGGCATTCAAGGGACTCCAGCAAGCCAAAGCCCTTTATTGCACCATATGTATATATGTATATTGTTTGACATAATGTTGGCAACAGCACAGATTTTTCAATGGAACTCCAAGTCTAAGCCCCATATTGTACCATATGTATATATCTTAATAGTAATATTATATTAGAATAAGGCATTCTTGTTAAATTAGCTTTAGTAATGTTTACGTACAATCGCCATTAAGCAGGTTCACCAACAGCTGATGATGACCTTTTTACAGGTCGAAACCGGTACTGTTTCAATGTAGATAACTTTAAACATTTTGTAATAAAGTATTGATTAGGTGGAAATCTCATTCTTCATACTTGCATTGTCTCCTACCCGTCGGTTTCACTTGCTATGACATCACACTACTTTTCCCTCCGTTTCCCCTCTTCCCTCTCTTGCCCCTCTCACAGGTCAACAGCACAATACACACACTCAGTCAGCTGACGGCACAAGGAAAATAAGCACAGAGGGACCAGCGGGGAGGTAAGCGGTTTGAATGTATTTTCGATACCCACACATGCATTTACAACGTTATCTGTTCTTTTAATTTTCTTTCCATTTACAGACTCCATCATAACACCTTCCCAAAAAGTTTACACAAGACGTAACTTCAACTTTGGTTTCTCAAGGATTTTCCCCAGTACTCGTAATATTAAAAAAATATTTTAAGTCCACTAATGTCAGTTTCAAGTTATGTAAAGTTTATATAAAGTAACAACAGTAATAGTTCCAGCTTACTTTCTGAAAAAAGAAGACCACTTTGTACACACAGGTCTTACTCATGGATGTAGATTTTCTTATGAACATCAACATCAACATACTGATGCGTTTTAGCATAACAAAAACATTTCCAACCTCATTCTTACTATCAGTGTTTTAATTGTGTGTGTCAATTATTGCACTTGCGTTTTTTAGCTGAAGATGTTCCGATCTTATACTTACTTATACTAACCTTTTAACTAAGTAGCTAGACCTTATGTATGTATTTTCATGAATTAGCTATAAAAACCTTAAGTAATGGAAGGTGGTATTATTCTTTCAACCTTAACTAAGCTCCTTTAATCGAACACCAGTTCAATATTATAAAATTGGGCTCAAATATTGAACATACTGTATTTTTCTCTAGTTAAATACAATTTATGTTCTGAAACACCCATCACAAAGGATAAATATACCTTGATTTATAATACTGTTACTGGATTTTTTACACCCCACTAATTACTTTTATGGAATTTTGTTCTGCAGAAGTTCCTTTACATGCCAGTAAATCTACAGACACGAGGCCGGTATATTTGAGCACTTTCTAATACCACTAGAATAAGCCAGGGTCAAACCTGCCAAGTTGGGCTCAGAAGGCCAGCGCTCTACCGCCTAAGCTACTCAGTCCGGTGTATTTAATTGATAATAAAATGAGGTGTTAACTGGAGGATACCTCACAATCACAATATAAATCAGGAAAATAAGAATCTCACATTTGGTTTGTTCCAAATTGACTGTGTTCTTATTCTTCTTTTATGACCACATAGGATCACTTTAGTCAGTCCATCGTTCAGGTCTCTTTGAAGGGATTGTTCGGGCTTTGTGGTCCTCCCAGTACCTCTTCAGACGCTCCGATCTTCGTGCCCTTTCCTCAGTTGAAAATATGCATGTTGTTGGTTTGTTTTGTGTAAGAGTAAAGCGGAGGTTTGTATTCTTGAGTTATGTATTCAATTTTATTTTATTTGTGGTGTCTTCTGTTGCAAGGCCTATTTCCTTCAGATCCTCTCTTACTTCTCTGATCCATTTACATACTGTTGTGGTATTTTTTTGAGATGAGATTGTGTTGTACTAGTTGTTTCAGAAGTCTCGAATCCTGCATCCTCATGATATGTCCAAAGAATCCCAGTCTCCTCTTACGCATAGTATCTGTAATGGGTTATCCGCCACCGTCCATCTTTCTCGTATTTTTTGTTGATGCAGGTTCTTCCAATCCTCCTTTCAATTTTTTGAAGTCTGTCAGTCTTAGATTGTTTATTCAAGTGAAAAAGTGTTTCTGCTGTATATGTAGCTTCCGGTTTTATAACTGTGTTGTAGTGTTTTATTTTTGCATTCATTGATATACATTTCCTTTTGTAGATATCACATATTAGTTTTTGTGCTATAACTAATCTATTTGTTATCTGGATTGAGATTTTTTCATTTAGGTTATATGTTATTACTTCTTCAAGATATTTAAATTGAGTTACTATTTTGATTTTATTACCATTTATGGTAACTTCTTTTAGTTGTGATGGTTTTTGGGGCATAATTTCTGTTTTTCAAATGATATTTTGAGGCCAAATTTATTTGCAATGTTTTGAAGTTCTGATATCTGGGTTTTTGCTTCTTTTATGTCCACTGCTAGTAATGCTAAATCGTCAGCGAAACCCAGGCAATTTGTTTTGATTTTTCAGCCAATCTTTATTTTTGGGGGACATTTCCTAAACCATTCCCTCATTACCATTTCTAGAGCACAATTAAATAATAGTGGTGAGAGCCAATCTCCTTGCCATAGTCCAGTTTTAATATCAAATGTCTCTGATGTTTCACCCCTAAACTTAACTTTTGATTTGATGTTAGTGAGAGTCAATTTTATCATGTTTATTAATATGGGGTGTAGTCCAAGGTGTCAAAATTTTAAACAGAGATTCTCTATGGATGCAATCATAAGCTTTCTTGAAATCTACAAATGTTATCACCATATCTCTGTTTCTTCTCCTGTTATAGTCCATTATCAACTTAAGACTCATGATCTGATCAGGACAGCTCCTCCAGGGCCTGAAACCTCCTTGATATTCTCCTAGTTCTTTCTCAAGTTTTAAACCTATCCTATTAAGGATGATTATTGAAAATGTTTTGTATGTCTAGGAGCGAGATTCCCTGTAGCTATTAGGGTCGGTTTTGTCTCCTTTTTTGTGCAGTGGGTGAATGAGGGCTGTTGTCCAGTGTTCTGTTAGTTCTTCTTTAATCCAGATAGAGACAAGTTGTTGATGGAGGGCAACTTTTGCTGATCTTCCTGCATATTTCCAGATTTCCACAAAGGTCTGATCTTCTTCTGGCGCTATGTAGTTTTTAAATTTATTCATAGCTTGGTAGACTTCCTTTATTGTGGGGGGATTGATGTTCTCCGGTGGTGTTTTTATCGGGGTGTTAGTGTCGAAATGAAGGAGTTCTGCAGGTTCCTCACAATTTAAAAGCTTGTTGAAATATTTTGCCAGAATTTCTGCATTGTCTTTATTGTTATGAGCCAGCTTACCATTTTCATCCTTTTCATCAGTATGGTCAGGGGTTCATATTTTTGGAGCTGTTTTCTGAAGGTTTTGTAGTAGTCCCTTGATTGAGTTTTATTGAATTTTTCTTCTACTAACTGCAGTGTGTCCTTATGATGTTGTCTTTTTATTCTTCTTAAGACTTGTGTAGTTTCTTTTCTCTGTTTTACTAGATCTTGATAGGATATTTCTGTTTTTTGGGACTGATGTAATAGCCATGCCTGATGTCTTTTCTCCACTGTTTCATCACATTCACTGTTCCACCATTGGTGTTTTTTACGTGGTTTAATTGGAGCCAGGTCTTCTGCAATTTGACTGTATAGTAAAAGAAAAATTATATAATTGTATTGACTAAGGTGGACCAATTATATAATTTTTCATTTAAGTAAATAAGATTATCTCAGAAGCTCCATACCTTGCTAAAAATGCAATAATCTCTGTCTATTCCAGCTGACTGTGAAAGGAGTGTCTTTTCTAGTGTTCTCGAACTATCTGTAGAATCGATCTATTGTACATCTTGGAACAAGGTATGAAAGATACGTTCACAAACATACTGTAATATATTATGTAAGTTATCTATATCTTTACTGTAGAAAGAAATGTGTAATGTGTTTGACATTTAGAGGGCGTTCGATATATAGTGCCAACACCCTACGTATACAGTTGATGAATGGCCATAAAGACTTAACTGTGTAGGCTAAAGGGGGCCATTTTGAATAATGATAAATGTATGGCCTCAACTGTCATGTGTAGACATTTGAATTTGGCACCATCTGGCTGTCTGCTCGTCAATTTCGATATTCCGTTTTACTCTAGGCCTGCTAGATGGCAGATAGAGTAAACCAGATCTCTTTTAGGTATCTGTGGCTGAGAATTAATTAATTTTGTCGCATAAACACCAAATGTGCCACCAGAGATTTACATGCCAACATCGTACGATGTGGAGTGTCGAATGTGCTTTCATCTGCCCTTCAAAAATCCGACTACCTCTGCTGGGTTTGAACCCGCTATATTGGGATCCGGAGGCCGACACTCTACTACTGATCCACAGAGGCAGCTATTCTGAATAATAATTTGTTTTCACTATATACCTATACAACTAATATTATTAGGATATTGAAATAATTCTCAGCATCTTGAGTCAAATTTCCGAAAACTTTGTGACAGTATTATTTATTTAAACATAAGAGTTTCATTTTTGGTCCGTATTGAACTGAGAATGGAAGATAGGAAAAACTAGAAAGGGTCCACCTTTTCAATACAAAAATGTTATAGTTTATTTATAACATGTATTTGCACTTGGGACTAGTTTCGACGCTGTGTTGGCGTCATCATCAGCCAAAAAATGGGAAAATAGGCCAGTGTGTAGGCATTCATATTACACAAGGTGTTAAATTAAACAATACAAATCTTGCAAGGAGGTAAAAACATGGATGAATATAGAAACAAATGAATCGTTGAGAAAGCAAAAGTTATACATGTTAAAAATAACCTTAACCACACATCTTGCAGTGCGAAAATATTCTTCTTGAATGATTCCTGAGTATAAAACACACGCGCACACATTTCTGAAGAGCCAGCAGGCAGGACAAAGTAAAGTGAAACCTTAAGAGTTCTTCTGAGAAGAGTTCATCATTTTTCTATGTTCCGATTAAATAATGAAGTCTCCCTTGAGTTCCTGATAAACATACACAACAGGAAATTCTCCTTCACTCTCAACAATAGCTATAAAGACCAACGGTAAATTTCATTTTTCAAGGACGTGACAGCATGATCTTGAACGTGATGTAACTCCTTTCATTAAACCCATTTTTTACACAAGGTGTTACATTAAATAATATATCTCACGAGGAGATAAAAACAGGGACGAATGTAGAAACACATGCATCGTTGAGAGAGCAAAAGTTGTACATATTAAAAATAAGCTTAACCACACAACTTGCAGTGCGAAAATATTTGAATTTGAAAGATTCTTGAATAAAAGACGCACACGCACACACTTCTAAAGAGCCAGCAGGCAGGAAAAAGTAAGGTGGAACCTTAAGAGTTCTTCTGAGAAGAGTTCATCATACTTTCAATGTTCCGACTAACTAATGAAGTCTCGTTTGAGTTCCTGATAAACATACACAACAGGAAATTAAACAATACACATCTTACCAGGAGATAAAAACAGGGAAAGTTATACATATTAAAAATAGTCTTAACCACACATCCTGCAGTGTGAAAATATTCGTCTTGAATGATTCCTGAATACAAAACACACGCGCATACAATTCCGAAGAGCCAGCAGGCAGGAAAAAGTAAAGTGAAACCTGAAGAGTACTTCTGAGAAGAGTTCATCATTTTTTCTATGTTCCGACTAGCTAATGAAGTCTCCCTTGAGTTCCTGATAAACATATACAACAGGGAATTCTCCTTCACTTTCAACAATAGCTATAAAGACCAACGGTAAATTTCATTTTAAATATTGTGCAGAGACGTGAAAGCAAGATTATGAACATGATATAACTCCTTCATTTAACCCAATTTTTACACAAGGTGTTACATTAAACAATACACATCTTGCGAGGAGATGAAAACAGGGCCGAATGTAGAAACAAATGCATGTCCGGTATTCAGCTCGACAAGAATATGAAATTGGTATTCAGGAATACGTTTTTGAGAGTTTGGAGGTTGACTGTGCCAGTATTTGTGGTGTATTGTTATGCATATTAAAAATGAGCTTAACCACACAACTTGCAGTATTATTTATGTTCAAAATATGTAATTACAGCAATTGAAAAAACATGCAAACTCTCCATTTATCTGGGGCTCACAACAAATGAAAGAACTACAGGGTGCAACTTGAGTTTGGCAGTGCTTTCACTTACTTGCGTCAGCTTCTCATATTCCTCTTTTGTACTTAATCTCTATAGTTATTTTTTGTTCTCTTCTGATCCCAATATCTTTTTTCTAACAGTTTAGTGTTCCACTAAAACTTAGTTTTTTGCAATGCTGGGATTGGAGGGTTAGAACAAGGAAGGTAAACTACCATAAAGCATCTTCAAAGACAGGGTTTGATTGTGATCTCTTAAATGCTTACAGCTACACAACCTGTATCAAGTTGACAACTTGCTTGATGAAATTAAGTTGGCAGGCTCAAAGGACTCCCCCACTTTTCCTACTTATGGCAACCTTGTTTTCTTTTTTCAATATCCTCATTCTCTGAAGATTCAGAACTCTTTATCCTTCAATTGGAGATGTAATGTTATTAGTCTTACATTCCACTAACAAATTTTATAGTTAGACATCAAGGTGCTGGAATTTTGTCTCGCAGAAGGTTTTTACATGTCACTAAATCTATAGACATAAGGCGGCTGTATTTAAGCATCTTCAAATAATACTGGACTAAGCTGGGATCAAACCTGTCAATTTAGACTCAGAAGACCAGTGCTTCTACTGTCTGAACAACTCAGCCTTGCCTCATCTGAAGAGGATTGCTCAGTTTTTTTTTTTTAAACCCTTAAAATCATCACAACATCATAATATCATAACAGACAAATAAGTTTCTGAGACTTTAAATAATTAAATGGAATACATTTCTTCTACAATATATTTCTGCATGTATGTTGCGATACTATGAGTTCACATCTTTGGACTGTTACCATCAAACTATTTCATGTCATTTATGTGTAACTCTTGTATTCAACTCTGTTGAATATGCAGTACATATAAAATAATTTTAGGTTCACTGGCGCATGGTTGCCAAGTTTGAACATTTAGTACTGTTCCTGTGTGTCTAACATGGGCCATTATGACAAAGCACAATATAAATTAGTTGTCCTAGTCATATGCTGTCCCCCCTCCCAGATGTTGGATTTACCAGTTACAAAGAGGCGAGAGGTTAGCACATGACATGGTGCGACGAAAATTTAAATCAAATTACAGTAGTTTATGGACTGATGACTCAAGTTTCAAAATCAATTTAAATATTTAC
This sequence comes from Anabrus simplex, assembly GCF_040414725.1. Taxonomy (NCBI): domain Eukaryota; kingdom Metazoa; phylum Arthropoda; class Insecta; order Orthoptera; family Tettigoniidae; genus Anabrus; species Anabrus simplex. Next base: position 1,108,422,413 of record NC_090265.1, on the reverse strand, counting down.
TAGTTTTACAATTCTATAATCATTCAAAATGAATAAAAACTGTTATGGAACTATCAAAAACTGTTGTATTTAAAGTGTCTTTCTTAAGAAGTGTTAGCAGCAAGGCTGCTCTAGGTAAAATGCTTTATTTTCAAGAATGGCTTGGAAACCTTATGTTATGGTACTGCTGCAGGTAGAGAGATGGAATACAAGTAAATAAAACTAGTTCTACATGAGTGAAGTCACTGTACTCAAATTGTATAGAGCCATGTTGGCTTTTCTCTATAACTTGTGCATGGTGGTCAAAATAATTGACCAGGCGAGTTGGCCATGCGGTTAGGAGCGCGTAGCTGTGAGCTTGCATCCGGCAGATAGTGGGTTCGAACCCCTGTCGGCAGCCTTGAAGATGGTTTTCCGTGGTTTCCCACTTTCACACCAGGCAAATGACTGAGCTATACCTTAAGTAAGGCCATGGCCGCTTCCTTCCCGTTTCTAGGCCTTTTCTATCCCATCATCGCCATAAGACCTATCTGTATCAGTGCGACGTAAAACAAATAGCAAAATGATTACTTTCCATTTAGTTTCATCTACCATTCTCGTTGTGTGAGAGGGATATATACTGCACAAACCTTGCTGATTTTTACTTGTGTTAGGTGTAAATTACAGCATTTACTTTTAAATACTGATGTCGCATGTGAACTTTACGCTATATAAAGGGTATGAGGTGGTATACAATGTTTACCAGTGCAGTCATACTACAGTATCTGCTGCTAACACAGTGCAAACAAACAGGCTTATAGTTTACATGATTGTAGATATCACGATTATAACAAGGGGGTATTGAATTACATGTAGAATCTTAACCACAAGGATGCGACATCCCATAAAAAAAAAAATTCCACATGCATTGGCTGGGAACCAGACATAGAGGGAAAAAGAGGTGTGAATTTATAACATGATTACATCATAGGGCTTACTTGTAACAATGTAAGTGATATAATTTAAACTGGTTTCACATTATTCTTCTAAAATATGATATGGCAGCGACTGACAAATGTAAATTCTGCAGCCATCGTAACAGGATGACGAAACCAGAAGTGATTCAGAACTCTGGAGAACGTAGTTTGGACAGCAATTTCATTAATGGGGATAGTCTGGTGGCTATCACTAAGGCATCAAATCCATATGGTCCGACACTGTGGTTAGCTGGTTTGAGTCTCAGTGTTGGAAAAAGATGACACTATCAGAATGTTGGCTGGCAGGGTATGAGGTGGTGTATAATTTGTAATCACTAGAATGCCTGCCAAAAACCTAGATTCATCAATTCCAAACCTCCTCACAGTGTTTATACGGAATGAGGGCATATGATGCTATTGATGGTGATTCGTTCCTCGGATGGGAATGTTAAGCCTTGAGCAGAGTCCTTGGTGTTATTTGACAGGAGTAGGCTATGTGCGGACAATGGGCTTCACCTTCTTCCTACCTCATCATCATCATCATCATCATCATCATCATCATCATTCCACACCCAGATGCACAGGTCACCCATGGACGTCAAACAGAAGAAGAATAAGAAAAAACTGAGGTGAGCTGAACATGTCCTCGGACACTCCCAGTACTAAAAAGCCACGTGGTAAATAAATGTCGAAAAGTCATAAGAAGGAAGTTATGCAGCAACCTTCAACCACACAGAATGTGGGGAGAGCACACAAATAATTACATTCTCACTCCTGAGCAGCTGTATGACATAGGTTATCTTTTAGACAATAGTTATTCTGAACCATGTTTGACAAGGGAATCATGTGAAAAAATGATAAATGTTCAAAATTATCTATTATATGCGACAAATGTATAAATAACTGCACTGTTTGCTACAAATGTGATGAAAAGTTCACCATGGATAAACAGCTCTTTCTATGAAAACTCAAGGTGCATTAACTCAGTAAATGACAAGTAAGTTTGGCATAAAATTGGCAGCAGACTTGGAAGTTGTGAACAGTTTATCCTACCACGGAGAATATGAAACGTGACCTACTGATCAGACAATAAGTGAACATGTAGTATATCTTGCATAGAATATCACATGTTACAGCTTGTGCATTTAAGAAAGAAGAGAACAAATATCATAGGCGCACTGAAGAGTTGGTTCCTTCCTCTGTGAAGATCACCAATCTATTTTACAGTACTGCAGTGTACAAGCAAAGATGTATCAGTTAGCAAAAAGCCCATTTCATGAAATGTCTCCAGATAATGGCGGACAAAACCAAAAGAAAACCACCCTGTCTAAGTAATGTATTAATGTATCTATAGCAGTTGATTATATTGTCATTGTCAATGTCAATATGCTAACAAGGAAATAATAACATTATTATAATTGTAAGACATGTTAGTATATGATCCAGACTGCTGCATTCAGGATGATCTCATGCTCATCATGGACAGAGTGATAAAAGCTGCTGAGTTATGGATACGAAGAATTCAACGTGTCTCCCAGACACAGAAAATATGTAAGAGATATTGACAAGGGTTTTGAGTAAGACACCTTTCAATTAGAGGAAGGTAGTAATTTTACCAATCTACAAACAAGGAAACAGGAAGGATTGCAGTAATTATCAAGGTATTGCATTCATCAGTATACCAGGCAAGAATTTTACCAATATTTTGCAAATGACAGTACAATAACTGATGGAGAATACGATGGCTGAAAACCACTCCAGTTTCATGCCACAGAGGGGCTATCAGGATCAGATTTTTAGTATATGCCAATTCTGTCTACAAAATGAACGAACAGTTATACTGTATGTAGAGTACTAGGAACTATTATTATAGGCAATTTGACTTAAGTAAGAGTTGATAGAAAATGAGTTCTTATTTCAAAATAATTACAGAGTTCACCCTTACTGTTCAAACTGATTATTTATTCAAGTATTAAATGGGAGAATGTGAAAATATAGTAGTTAGGCTTAATGTGTACAACTTGGTCTTAATGGCACCTTGTTATTTTTTTTTTTTTTTTAATTATCGATCTACGAGTACCCTGGAACTTGAAAAGAAATTAGCACGTATGGTATCAACGTTAGCATTTCATGACAGTTTCCCTTGTGGGTGGGAGCAATAGATTAACATCTATGGTATCCTTTGCCTATGGTAAGAGGCAGCTAAAAGGGGTTCCAGTGGCTCTTTAACTTGGGAACATGATATGGCGACCATGGGACCCTTAGTCAAGTCCTGGCACTGCTATCACTTACTTGTGCCAGGCACCTGAACCCCTTCCATCCTCACACCTCTGATTAGTGTTAATAGAGGGTGGTTGCCTAGTTGTACTTCAAGAATAATCACCACCACCACCTGAATGTCAGCTAAGGAAAATACATAAGAGTTGAACAAGTGGACCGTTTCAAGTACTTACATTAAAATGCATATTCTACCAGGACGGTAGTACAGTGCGAGAAATCAAATCAAAATGTAGGAAAGCTAAAACAGTGTGTCACAGCTGTAGTCACTGGAAATGAGTTTGCAAACAACATTAATTGTACTTCACTCTGTTTTTAGGCCAACCTTGCGGTACAAGACTGAAAGCCGTGTGAACTTCAGGATCTTAGTCCTATACTAGAACCAGACATGAAAATAGTGAAACTGACTGCTAGTACACACAGGCAGGACTAGGTGGTGGTAGTTTATAGGGTAGTGAATATGTTTAATTTAATCAAAGAGACCAGCAGATAATGATTTGACTCAATCCTTAATGACTTCAAGGTAAGTAGAAAAGGCTAGTGCTAACTACAATAGAAAGCTGTGGAGGGGCTTATTTTATTTTACAGAGGCCTGCAGGCCACCCTGAAGTATGATTTGCAGCAACTGGTATTTTCCCCCATTTAATAAAAAGAGAGATACATTTTCCAATATTTCACTGTGCCCAAAGTTCATGCCTTCTATTAGTTCGTAGCAGGACCTGATTATTTGAAACCTTGTTGAAGCATTCTTCTATAAATCCCACATTTCATATGTCTGTAGCTGACTAATAGTGTCAGACCTCTCTGCTCCACTGAAAGCACTGACCACACATAGCATTTAACCATTCTACAGGCCGCTTGAAGCTGAGCTGAGAGAGAGTGACTGAAAGCTGTGTATGTCAAGCCAAGCCTTTACTTCTCTGCCAGGACTAAAGTCTTCTGCAATTGTGGTGAACAGATACTTGTTCGTTCATTATATTTATTTCCCATTAAGTTCTAGAGAGACACTCTAAAGTTTCTGATGGTGGTGGTAGTTACAAATAAATGGTAGTGAATATGTTTAATCAAAGAGACCAGCAGATAAGGGTTAGGCTCAATCCTTAATGATTTCAAGTAGAAGAGGCTACAGTGCTAATTACAATAGAAGGCTGTGGAAGGGTTTATTTTATTTCACAGAGGTTTGCAGGCCACCTTGAAGTACGATTTGCAGCAACTGATATTTTGGTTTCACTAGTGTTGATGGCGAGACCATTAGCTTCCCTAGATGCAAATACTTTGTTTAAAAGTAAATTAAGACATTCAATATTGCAGGCTAATAGAATGGTGTCATCTGCATATTATATTAGATAATATTAATGAATTAAAGCAAAACAAAACGAAAGAAGGTAGTATTTTTATCCGACTGTTGATATCATGATCACAGCAATGAGACCTCAATTTTTATACGGTATTCGAACTACAGAGTCGTGAATTTTCATTTCGAAATTCCCATATGCATTGGCTGGGAACTGAATCATGGCCACTTTGGTGAGAAGCCAGCGGCGATGTTGATTGGCTATCATGTTCCTTTACTTATGAATTATCAGCAGAAAATTTCAGCCAACACTATTTCCATCAATTTAATACAGGGTCTTCCTGCTGGCCCATAGCAGAGTGTAATAAACTAAATGATCATCATAATCATTTTACAGTTCCAGTTTTCCGGGTACTGTTGGCAAGCCTCTTCCATTCTTTTTCAGATACGTTCTGTTGTTAATGACGTCCTCCAGTGTCCTCCCCTGATCTGCAATGTCTGTCTTTATGATATCCATCCAGTGGGTTCTCTGTCTTCCCACCATCTGTTTTCTTGCTACATGTCTCTCCAAGTTAACATAAGCTGTCCTTGTTGGCTCCATCCTCATTACATGCCCAAATTACCTCGATTTGGACATGCTGACCCGATCTAACAATGATGTCTCAATCCCAGCTTCCTTTCTAACAATGTCATTCCTTAACATGTTCAGTTTTGTTTTTTGAACTGTGGGCCTCAGTAACTTCATCTCAGGTGCCTGCAACCTTGATGAGTCCTTAGTGAGCCTGCAGATTTTGATACCATAAGTTAAAATTGGTATGAAGTACTGACTGAACATCATCAGTTTTAAAAGCAAGTACACTCTACTTAAAGAGTACAGGTCGTGAGACTAATCCCATCTAGTGAAAGCAGAGTACATGAAAACAGCAAAACTTAAAAATCACTGATAGGAAATAAGCCCTGAACTTTGGTTTTGTTCTCCAGCATCTCTAATGAATATGAGAATCAGATTATGTTACTGTTCCCATGATGCATAATTTGTTTCCAGCAATTAATCACATACTTATTCCCCCATGTTCTAATAGAGCACACACGTTTTAAACACCATCATATGGTTTTATAAGCGATTAATGTATACTATGACAGGAAATGAAACCTTCTTTAAACCTATTCCAAATTCCTCAAAGTATAACCAATATCACCATGAATGTTATGATTATGTACTCTTTAATATGTTACAAGCCCAAAATCCTTTCTCCTTATAAGCCTTTGGTCATACTTGCTATCTTCCCATGCAAATATAACAATGATCACATTAACTGCATAGGCCTAAGCTAACGCTGGAATGAGTGACGAAAGTAATTTCACTAAATTTTAGTCAATTTTCATACTACAATGTCCTCACTACATTTCAGTCCAACTAATTTACTTCTTTAATTCATTAAGACATTTATAAAATGAGTTTATTCTAGAATCCTTATCGGAGAGAAATAAATGCTAAGAAGAGACAAAACCCTTCCACTAGGGGAAAAAAATGTGATTCTTGGAAGGAAAACTAATATGTTAAAAAGGAATTCCTTATTATTCCTTGGAGAAAAATATTTTATTAATTTATATCATTATGAAGTTGAAATAAAAGAGACAACAATATTTTATTTGATGTTTTTATTTAATCATATATACAGAACATTTTTACAAACAACAGAAATGAAACACATTTTTTCCCCCATACACAGGCATCTGGGAACCATACATCATTTTTTGGAGAAATAACATTTTTTTTTACTGACTCTCTCTCTTTCTCTCCAATAAGGTAGGAGAAAAATCCTTGCAAGAAAATGTTTCTTGAATTACATTAATTTCCTCATACAAACACTACACAGTAGATTGTACATAGTTTGCAAACCTACATAATTATCATTGCTGATTTTTCAGAGGTTCTGTCTTGCCAAATGACAATTAATGTAGCTGCTATTTAGTAAAATGTTGGCAGTCTTCTTGATGGTAAAAATAACAGTCTGGTAGGGACTCATCTTCATTTTTTTTTTTCTTGAGGGTAAACCACTTTCATGCTTGAGGTGGTCGCTCTCAGTTATGAAGGGAGAAGGAAAATGCTAGACTGGCTTGCTTAAGTAGCTGCAGCTTCCTTTTAGAGGCTAGTAACAACATGGTCATTAGCTCCATGATTTTGATAAAACACATTCAAGTCACACTTCTAAGTCCATCCTGGATGCAACTGTTTGATGCTCACTTCTATTTAGGCAAGCTGACTGATTTAATCAAAAGTATTTGAATACTTCCAAATATCTAGTCTCTTTCTTATACTGTAATTCAGTGCTGGGCTTTATATAAATTTTAATTGAACTACACTGAATTATTCTTAATATAGGTATGGGCTGTTCAATTGAAACATACAGCTGACAGCACTGCATGATTCGGTGTAGTAACAGTACAGAATGAAGTCAATCAGGGACACACACATCTGATGAGTAGAGGAGAAAGGTGAAGCAACAGTGGTGTGTTATGGATATATCTAAATGAATACAAGAAGGCATGATTCAATTCTTGTGCAAAGATGGTGTTTCAGCAAGTGAAATATCTGGTTGAATGCAAACTGGGTATAGTAATGCATGTATAAAGTGAAGTGTTCAAGTGGTATGTCGTATGCTCAGAATGGGTACCCCAGAACTTTACTGACGAGCGAAGTTGTTTGAATGGGGATACGCCTGGAACATCTTATTTGATACTATTTGGAAGGACATTTTTTGGAACAAATTGTGATTTGTGATGAAACCTGATACCACCATACTGAGACAGCAACAAAGACGAGTAAGGAATGGAGATACTCTTCATTATCAAGAACAAAGAAGGCATAGTTATTTGTTTTGGCTGGGAGGGCCATGTTCACACAGTTCTTTGATGTCAATGGACCCTTGATGTAGAAGTGGCTACTGGATAACTCCACAATCTTCAATGTTATTGTAACACCATACAGAAACTCCTAAGGGCCATTGAAACAGATCGTTAGGAAAATTGTCATTAGGTGTACTTATGGCTCCACAATAACACATGCCTAAGTGCTGTTAGCACAACAAAAAACACTCTGCATTGTTTTTGCTGGAGTCTCATATAACACCTATTAAGAGTCCAGATGTCTCGACTTGACACTATCTTTGGTCCGTTGAAGAAGTCCAGAAAAAGCACTTCACCAGTAATTGACCAGTTTATGATGTTGTGAAAACTGGGTTCAATCAGCAATCAGTGTCCTTAGCAGAACATATAGAGAAACTTGTTCAGCAGTGGGACAGGTGTATGGGCAGTGGAGGGGGTGACTGTCTCAAGCTGTCATCAGTACGCTGTAGTGATAGAATATGTCCAACCCTTGTCCTGTTTCTCTCAGGGGTCAGGTATGAAGCGAGATGAATCTTCGTAGTGAGTTTTTACGGCCGGATGCCATTCTTGACATCAACCTCAACCTCATCAGAAGAGTTAACGAAATGAATGGCGTGATTATGATAGCAGGAAGGGAGAAGGTGAAGCCCGGTGCACGCATATAGCCTACCTCAGTCAAATAGCACCAAGAGATCTGCTAAAGGCTTAACATCTCCATCCGATGGACAAATCACAATCAACGGTGTTATATGTCTTCACTCCATATGAAATGGTGGAGAAGTTTGGAAATGAATCCAGGCTTTTGGCATGCAATCTAGTGATTATAAACAATCATTCTACACCATCACATCTCCTACCCTGCTGGAGAACATTCTGATGTAGACATTGTTTTTTTGAACAACAGGACTCTCAACGTTTTAGACCACATAGACTTCATGGTCATGACCACCACAAGACAGGCTGTTGTGATATAAGGTATATTGTCCAATACATAGTGTAAATTTCTTGACACCAGCCTATGCCTAAACTGAACAACCCTTATAGAAAAGAGCTTAAAATGATGGTTGTCCTCAGGACGTGAACCATAATTCTCAGAGTTTCTAGAATCAGAAACTGGGAGGATTTTGGCTGGGCTGTCTAAGGTCTGTACCTTCTTAGAAATATACACTAAGCTTTTACATTTCAGAAGCTGTGAATGTTACAGATTCGTACAGTGCCCTAGCCAGGGTCAGATGTTTATAGATGGATGAACTGAAAGTTTGTATGTGGTTAGTTTTCACAATGGACTGAGGTGAAAGTGGAGAGTATGTTGCTTTTGTAGTACTCAGAGAAGTGGCCTGCAAGATTTTCAAAACCCTGCAGACGCTGAAAGTCTCTAAAACGTTAGTGCATTGCACTGCCCAAAAATTCCCTGAAACTGTAAATGACAAGTCCAAGAAAGGATGGCCATATTCTGCAAGGACAGTGAAGGCAGTGATACAGAAACAGAATTTGATTCAGAAACAATCACTAATGGCCTAGGAAGTGAAACTATACAAAATGTTCATGTCTAGCATAGTGAAACATGACCTAGGCACAAAAGTTGACAAAAGAGGTACCTACCTACCTTCTCACAGATGAGTTAATGTGCCAGAGAGGATAAAGACACTGCGACTACTGGACCGATATCCAGGAAATTTGCACATGCAAGAAGATTTTTATCGTAGAGGAGACTTCCAATTCTCAAAATGACAAGAGTGTACCCTAGATCATGAGAAGCTAGTGAGAAGGCTTCCAAGTGTCCAAAGAGGTTATCACCTACTGTAGCTTCAGTGAAGGTATGGCAGGGGTTAGCAACAATGCCACCTGTGAGCTTTACGTCAGAAGTCAGCTATATTATACCAGAAGACTTCTGGATATGGTGGTCAAGGAGTCTAACATCACCCTCTTTCATGGACATTGAACACCAGCTCATATGGTTTGAGGAGCCCAGCAGCAACTTAAAATTTTAGGAGACTGCAGAAATGCTGACCATAAAAAAACAGAAGCTGGAATACTTGGGCCATATAATAAGGAATGATAAGTACAGAATAAAATCCTCCAACTTGTCATGCAAGGAAGAATAGAAGGATGTTGGAGACCTGGCAGACGACCAACTCTGTGCCTGAAGAATTTCGTGGATTCATACAGATTGAGCATGATGTTCTTGTTTAACAATGCTGTATCCAAATTCAAGATAATCATGTTGATTGCCAACCGTCACTGGCAGATGAGACAATAATAAGACGAAGGCTTCATTTTCACTTCAGATTGACAGTTTGCTAATCATATCTATACTCTCTGGACTAAAAATTGTGGTCTCTGCTTGAAAACATGGCCTGCAAGAAAAACATTGTAATACTGAAAATCTGAAGTGCTTTCTTGTCAAGACAGAGGAGGATTTTTCCATAGATATGCTGTGTAATTAGACTGGTGATCAATTACAGAGGCTAGGGCTTGTGTGTCCCCCAAAGGAGGTTGCTTCAAAAAATTGTTAATAGTTTAATGTCACATTAACACACACAGGTTTTTGGTAACAGAGGAACGAGAAAAGGTGAGGACTCAAAAAGTAATGGCCATGGCCTTAATTGAAGTACAACCTTGGCAAATGTCTGTTGTGAAAATCAGAGACAACAGTGAACCATCTTCAGGTCAGATGGTGGTGATGTTTGAGTCCATAATTTCCCAAATATAAGCTTACAGCTACAGGACCCATACAAAGTTGCTAACTCACTTGGTCATTTCAAACAATGAGTGATTTGTGTTCATGATGTATTGTTTCGATATTATAATATCACTCCAGCACCTAACACATAAGTATGCCCAACCCTTATACCGTTCCCTAAAAACATTGTGAGAAGCACTTATTGTAATACTGTGTAATGGACAAGGAAAGAGTTATTCTAATAGATTTTTTTTTCTTTCAATAAAACTGTTGTGGTATGCCAGTCAACACTGCTCAAATATTGTCTACTTTGTACTCGCTCACAAAATTCATACAATCTTTCAATAATGAATTAATTTTCCAAGGGTCTTCCTTTCTTTATTCTACTAGTAGTTTACCAGTAACTTCCAATCAGAAAGCATTGGTAGTTCAAGCATCCAAGATGGTCAAGGAGTGCTCACAATTCTCACTGTTTGCAACAATAACTGGCTTATAAGATTTCTCACTACGGGAACATTTCCTGTTAACATTTTACAAAAATTTGTAAGAAAACAGCGGAACTTGGTGAATCTTGCCACAAAATTTGTCAGAAAAGTTATTTTAACTTGGGTTATTTACAAGGACTGGTAATTGTATAATACTTTCAGAACCATTCAATATATGGCCACATATACAGTGGGGGACATAGGTATTCATACAGCCTGATATCAACACTAAATCACTAATTGTCTTATGTACACCGTTCAGATCACAAACATAAATGAAGATGCTTCAACAGAAAACATTGTAATACCAATATAGTTGGTCTGTTATTGGACATTAGAAATTTTCCAGCTAACTCAATTCCTGGTTGCCAGCATTTCGCCCCAGTGTGCCAAGTTGGGCTAATCAGTTGGTAAATGGCACATCCACATGGCCAGTGCATACCGTGTAGGCCACTGCGTAGGCTATTTGGAGCCACCGGCAGTGCCAATGCACTATGAGAGACTTTGTCTCATTTTCAAAAATTGATGCCTGCCTGGCCATCAGATGATAATAATGTTGATTCCCATAGGGAACCTGAAATATTTGTTCCGAATGAGTAAATTTATAATACCAATATTCCTCATGAGTTAGCTGGAAAATTTATATGTCCAATAACGGACCAACTATATTAGCATTATAAATTTACTCATTTGGAACAAATATTTTAGGTTCCCTATGGGAATCAACATCTTTATCATCTGATGGCCAGGCAGGCATCAATTTTTGAAAATGAGACAAAGTATCTCATAGTGCATTGGCACTGATGGTGGCTCCAAACAGCCTACGCAGTGGCCTCCACGGTATGCACTAGCCATGTGGGTGTGCCATTTACCAACTGATGAGCCCAACTTGGCACACTGGTGTGAAACGCTGGCAACCATGAATGAGTTAGCTGAAAAATTTATAATGTTCAATAACGGACCAAATATACTGGTATAATAAATTTACTCATTCGGAACAAATATTTCAGGTTCCCTATGGGAATCAACATCTTTATCAACAAAACATTGTAACGACACAAAGTGAATAAACGGGAAAAGTTTGTAAATAATAACGAAATACGTAATTAGTCTGGATTAAGCCAGTGAAATAAGTATTCATACACCTGGTTTGTACTTCAACTGTACAGGCAGTGGATACGTCCCCCTCCCTATTCAGTGTCCAACAGTTGTTATCAAGATGTCGATGAGCAGCACCAGTACAGAGTACAAGCTGGTATTATTATCCGAATGGAGCGCAAGACTAAGAAAACTACAGCTGCTGATAGAGAGAGAATGGTTCAGCTTCATAATCAAAATAAATCATATTCTGAAATTGCAGATATAGTATACAAACCGTGTTTCAGTCCAAAGTGTCATACGGCGATTTAAAACAAACAGAAGAACCCCTGTAAGATCTGGCCGACCGTACAACCTGACGACTCGAGATAGGAGGATGTAGAGAAAACAGTCATGAAGAATCCTAAGATAAGTGTGACAGAAATAAAAGCTCATGTAGAAGAACATTATGGTAAACAAGTCATAAGTAGAACCATCAGAAGAATCCTTCATCGCACGGAGTATAAAGCTAGTGTTCCCAGGAAGAAAACCTTCATTAGCAAGAAAAATCAAGTAAACAGATTGCGGTTTACCATGAGTATGTAGGAAAAGATAATGGATTTTGGGACCAAGTTTTATTAGGATGAGGGTTGGTCTGGAGAAATCCTAATACTGAGCTGGACATCAAAAGTATCTAGGCTACTGTGAAGCATGGAGGAGGTGGAGCAATGGTATGGAGATCCATGGCAGCTTCAGGTGTAGGAGAAGTCTGTAATTATGGACAGATTAGGTTACCTGAATATACTGAAGGAAAATTTGTAGAGGAGTGCTGACAAACTGGGCATTGGGAACAATTTCTATTTCCAGCAAGATAATACGTACTGCGGAAACTGTCTCTGGCAGCTCTATCATATACCACACGCCATTAAAACCCCAGCCCAGTCCCAGACCTGAACCCATCGAGCATTTGTGGAACGAGCTGGGGACAAGAGTAAGGAAGCATGACATTACCAGCAAACGAAGGTAAGGAACTGTTGCTACATGAATGGAACACAATTATTGGTTCCAAAATAACAAGGAAATTGGTATATTCCATGCCAAAACGGCCTATGCATGTCATCCATAACAGAGGTATGCATACTAAGTATTAAGAAACGATTTGGTGGAGGTGTTACTTATAGAAACAAAATCGGTTTGTTATGTATGAACACTTTTGTCCTACGTAAAAATGATATTCCAATGAGGTGCATTTTTTTATTTAATAAGACGTCATTTGGTGTTGATTTTCTGTGTATATATTTATTTAAGTTGAGATGTTAATAAACAAGTGTTCATTACTTAATTACGTTCTCTTGTATAATTCCAATAAAATGTTTTTTTCCATACAAACTCATCTGTATGAATACTTATATCCCTCACTGTATCTCTTTAGTTTTTGTGCACAGGGTGCACCTAAAATCTCATCTATGAGTCATAAGCTAGGCTAAAGTTAATTACAGTACTAAAATTATTTTCAACAAACACAAATTTGGCCATGAACTAAGCCTATAAGAGACTGTTTAATGTAAGGCCTAACTTCAGACCTATTTTTTCCATCCTTAAGAAGACTGTCAGTCAAGAGGATTTGCCATTTGATAAAGTGGAAATCAACAACTCAAGAAAAAAAAAACTTTACACAAGAAAGAAAGAAAGAAAGAAAGAAAGAAAGAAAGAAAGAAAGAAAGAAAGAAACTCTGTACTTGAATTTTACAGCTTAATATAAATTATACATAAAACAAAATCAAAGTCCAAGTTAGTCACATTTAAAACTTACATTTTATAAAGACACCACAAAATCTCTTTCAGAAAACACTGATGAACAGAAAAATACTTAGCCATACAGGCTGTGCAACATTTATTAACATTTTAAATTTTATTTCCAACAAGCATGTGTTAGGCCTTCAAGAGTGTGTGAAAAGTTTTAAAATCAGTAAAGAACATTACTGTATATTTTATACCTCCCAATGGAACCAAATACAGACATATTCTTCCACAATTGATTGTTCAGTTTTTTTAAACATTAATCAAGCAAAAAATTTACATTTCTGTTTGGTGCCTCCATTATTCCAGCTTCTTTTGTCACACACAATATCAAGAATGTCTAAAACTAGGCATTTTATAGAATAATTAAGAAGATTGCAGAATGCCTAAAATCAAATGAGAAAGTACGTATATTAAGTGCTCAGCCCGAAGGCTGGTTTGGACCTCAACCACTCCACCATCAGCCCAGGCATCACTGAAGAGGTGAGCTAGAAAAATTAGAGAGGTAGTTTCCCGTTGCTTTCATTACTGAGCCAGAAGTTGCTATTATATAGCAGTCTGCCAAGCCCACTGAAATGCCCACACCAACTGACCCTATGAGCAACATTTTCACACCATTCATAACAGGGACTGGCTGCAGAAGGAATGGCACTACTAGCATTGCTCATACCTCGGTCACTTTCATATTGTCAAAGCGAAGGGCGAGACTAAGACAGGTCAATGAAAGTAACAAATTTGTTCTAGCCCACACCTGAAGACATAGTGCACTGTAAACACCAAATCTTGCCAGCAAAGGCAAAAATGAGAAAGTATGAAATACAAATTACTATTCACAATTCTTACCCATTTTATAAAATTACATTATTGAAGTCGGCAAAGTATTATAAAATTAAATTAATGTTGTACCATTGCTGTAAAGTATGAAGGTTTGTCAAGCTACAATTCAATCTCTACTATTGTAGCACACGGGTATTTTTCTCAGTGTTGTTCAAATGTCACAACACGTCAGAATCTCTGTGAAATAGGACTGTTTCCATGAAAGGTTGAGAATTAATGTTTTTAAGAACTGTATTTATCTCAAGGATGAAAATCACCTAAACGATGTGCTAAATTATAAGATTTTAATTTAATTTCGTGTGGCTATTTCTAGCCGACTGCAGCCCTTGTAAGGCAGACCCTCCGATGAGGGTGGGCGGCATCTGCCATGTCTAGGTAACTGCGTGTTATTGTGGTGGAGGATAGCGTTATGTGTGGTGTGTGAGTTGCAGGGATGTTGGGGACAGCACAAACACCCAGCCCTCGGGCCATTTGAATTAACCACTGAAGGTTAAAATCCCCGACCCGGCCGGGAATCGAACCCAGGACCCTCTGAACTGAAGGCCAGTACGCTGACCATTCAGCCAACGAGTTGGACAAATTATAAGATGATCATGCAGAAGAAATTTTGGGACTTGATACTGCTGAAGAGGTATGGGGTCATATTTGTTAAGAATAAGAGGAAATTATAGTAATATACCCAATTAAGACGAAGCCAGTAATTTTGTGCTTTATGACAATAATGTTATTGTTTTTTACATCCCACTAAGTACTTTGATGGTTTTTGGAGACGCCGAGGTGCCGACATTTTATCCTGCAGGAGTTCTTTTACGTGCCAGTAAATCTACCGACACGAGGCTGACATATTTGAGCACCTTCAAATACCAATGGACTGAGCCAGGATCAAACCTGCCAAGCCCGACTGTGCTTTATGTAAAAGATTCTGGGCTACTCTGCGCACTATATGAAGCTTATTTGGCAACTGGTCAAGGAGAATGAGACAAAGTTGGAGGATTTTTTTTCCAAACACGACAAAGCCTTAATGAAAAAGATGCTAGCCGTACTGAACGATTATGGTATTAGTGGAAGATTATTACAGGGAATCAAAGGCATTTATAATGTCTATTTTATGCATGGCTAAAGCATAACAATAAATAAATAAATAAATAAATAAATAAATAAATAAATAAATAAATACCAAACTGGTATAATATTATCGAACTTCAACCAACCAATACCTGTCTATCGCCACAATTGTATCCTTTTCCTGCCCTCAATTTTATTGCACCTAAGTTTACTTTTTAACTACAAATTCATCCAAACAGCGCACTGAAATATCTTCAAATTTTATGGCAAATACAACTTACCACAGACCCCACAATCAAAAGGATGTTACTGAAGCCGACATATTGGGAATTTACTAAACGCCTCCACAGTCTTCAATTTGTAACTAGCTCTGTGGCGTCATTTAGTTTATATTTAAATCATTAGAAACCGAGTCTAACCATCCATGAGCGAGTCAATTATTAGCCTAGGTAACCTATTCTCCTCCATTCACCTCATATGACCCCACCAGGGAAGCTGGTGTATGCGTACCGCTTCATCCATCAAGTTCATTCTTAACTTAGCCTTTATCGCATCATTCCAAATACTCTGCTGCAATTGTTCCCACCCGTTTGTAACAGCAATCTTTCTCTCTACTTTCATGTCTGCCACTTCTAACTTATCAGTATGACGTGCATATAACTTCTTACTCTCATGAACTTCACAGGCTAAAACCTGACAAAAGACGTATATCACATACTTGTATTAATACACAACCTCCTGAATAGCCATCTTGCCCCAGCGTATTTCCTCTAAATTTCACTTTCTCTCCTCTCCTAGCTGTAACACTTGCGCTGGCACTATCCTTGCTATTCCTTCTCACCATTCATCTGACCAGTTCCAGACTTTGGAATTCCTTACCAGTCAATTAATTAACTAAATTCAAAAGATCTTGCTGCTATCTGCTGAAAGCTATGGATTGAATTGTTCACTGTACAGCTGAGTGTGTGAATGATGTGCTATTTCACGGTTTGCAGTGAAGTTATCTGGAGCAAAAATGGTCACTACGCCATGAGAACGTCGGAAATAACACGTCAACATATCCATAAAAAAGCTTAAAATTTATTATTGAAAATAAAAATAAAATAAAAAAATAAATAAATCGATTCACAGAAGACCTACTGGCAGAACGCTCTCACATATCAATCCAAGAAGAAGGCTGAACGTGAAAAAAGTTTAAATTTAAAGATAAATAATAATAGACGTCCACAAGAACACTGTAAGACATCGGCGTTAAAGAATTCAGACAGCTTCGAAGAATAAAACTGCACAGTTGGATTGGCAGATTACGCAATTACTACGTCACGAGATACCGACAAGGCAACGTACCCAATGAAAGAGTACAATCTTAAGAAGTTAGAGAAGAGTAATAACTTGTGAAGCAAGGCATAGGAAATTATACAACGTTCCGATTGAAGCTTAAATAGCTATATCTTTTTTTTTTTTTGCTAGGGGCTTTACGTCGCACCGGCACAGATAGGTCTTATGGCGACGATGGGATAGGAAGGGCCTAGGAGTTGGAAGGAAGCGGCTGTGGCCTTAATTAAGGTACAGCCCCAGCATTTGCCTGGTGTGAAAATGGGAAACCACGGAAAACCATTTTCAGGGCTGCCGATAGTGGGATTCGAACCTACTATCTCCCGGATGCAAGCTCACAACCGCGCGCCTCTACGCGCACGGCCAACTCGCCCGGTAATAGCTATATTGACAAACTACAAAACTATCATAAGATATCATTATAAGAAGCAGTAGTTGGAGAATATTACTAGATCATAATAGGCTTTGTATCCATAAGATGATGAAAATGACCATGTTAATGTGTATTTCTGTTTCAACTGTGCAAGAAACCAACTACGTCATGTACTAGAAAGGCTGATGCGGAGGCTACCTGGATTATGGGGACACAAGCCGACAAATCAAGCCCATGATGACCGAAGAAGACCAAAGACCTTCCCAGATGTTTCCAAGAGGCTGATACGATGCCATGAATGCAAACACAGCACGTCCTAGCCAGCCGGACATGTAACAGTGACGAGGAAAGCAGGAGGAAAAGATAAGTCATTTAAGTTCATCGTACGTGAGTAATTCAAATAATATTTTGTTTGGAAAGTGTCATTTTATATTTTCCCGAAAAATACATGTGAAGTGCAATCTTAAGTTATCCAAAGAAGTGATGTTACGTGAAAAGTCAACCAAATTAACAATATTAGATGTTATTAGGTAGTCATCTGACCAGAATGACAAGTTCATTGGATTAGGAAGTGTTTAACCAGTGATAATCTAACCTTGCGTTCGTAATGTTGTCAATGTTGAATGAAAAGAGGTTAACTTAGCTTAAATGCAAATATGATACGACATTGTGGTTAATATTAGGTTTACATTAGGGCATATACTGCAAAGTTAAATTGAAATAAGATCGTATACAGGTTATAGCAACATCTTAGGAAGACATATGAAGATAATTAATGGAATTTGAAGAAAACTGAGAACAGAATGGAATAATTAGATGGATGGTTAATGATGAGGTAGTTACATGTGTCAAGTTGAGATGAATTATTATGTTTAATGTAATATAGAGTGGGACATGAGATGTGTAATATGAAATAGATGATTTATATATGAAGACTGGTAGAGTATTATGAAGAGTAATGATTGTGATGATTTTTGTTTTGTCGAGAGTGAAGAGATAGATAATTCTAGCGACGATATTAGATCAATTGTTGCAATTTTGAGATAGAGGATAGTCATATTTGGTTCTTTAATGTATGTTAATTCTTCAGCAATCCACATGAAGTACCAATACGATCTATATAACGTGCCTATGTTAATATATACCTATAGATCATCAAAAATAAATCCACATACGGAGGATAGCACAAATGTAGCCTGTACGAATTTCTACCCACAAACATTTCCATTGAAATAATAAAAGTAAGGAAACTTATTTAGTTACATTCAATTATATCACTGGTAATATTATTGGTAATTGAAAGTTGACTGTGACTGATAGTCTTCTTACAAGCTAGACTACTAAATATATAGGAGAATTTCGTTGAATAGTTGTCAGATGTGAATGATAACATGATGACAGATCACATATAATTAATGTGTTGGCACTTAAATTAATTATTGAAATTAATATTTATTTTTAATGAACAACTTTGAGTAAATAACAGTAATGGCATTTCAATTATTTTATTTCGAATGGAGTGATGACTTAATGAATTATATTTTCTTCCACATAAAGAGAATAACAACAAGAACTTTGAAATAATTGAGAAAATATTTTCTTTTAATCAACTATATTGCTGATGATGGAATATGGACAACTACTGGCAAATGAAACTAACTTACCGTAAATTAATTAGGTGATATACTGAACCATTCAGTTCATCGTCCAATAGAGATGATCTGCAGATGATAATAATAATATGCAGATGAGACCACATAAGAATGTCATCAGGTTTTATATTATGGTGCAAGAGCACGCAACATTGCGCGCTTTTTTAAGATACCAGCGTCAGTAGCAGGGTGGAGTTCCCAGCATAAACAATTAAGGACACGAAGCCACATTAACCACTTAATTTATAGCGTCTGATGCCAGCATCTTTATGAGAAATAGCGGGAGAATTCAGGATGGAGGGAAACAAACTTGACGGATATTTCTGCCAACAGGAATAATATTGAGATTTTAAAATGATAGTCTGAATGAGCATAATTTTCTGAACAATTTGATAAGCCACATGAAATTATTAATAATCCCTACGAATTAATATGCATTTGTCTCGAGCACCGTGAGAGAAATTCCCTTCCTGTGAGTGCACATCTAAGTGGACCACACAGTGAGAACCTCGCAGGCGCGGGTACGCCTCTTCAATAAATACACCACGCGTGAGACGTGAGAAGCATTCTCTGTGTGCATCGCTGACTGCAAGGTATACCTGTGTTACGGAAGCTCATCGACAAGAAGACAGCCTTTATCTCCAAGCGGTGCAGTTAGAGATACTGCACTGTCCCAGTGACAATTGTCTAGCATCAGGAGTCACCCGCCACAGCCTATTCATCACTCTGGGGGCGGTGGTACGAGCCAAGCAACGAGGACATCCATCACCGCAGAGAGGCAACGATCGAGGACCCGCTAGCAGTGTGCATCACATCCAGGCGAGGCACCACAAGCAAATAGCAGACGGCGATCAACTCATCAATACGAGTTTGCAGTTGAAGAATAAGATCCTCATGATGTCACCAATCACAAACTCCAGACTGCTGTCTTCTACCAACAGCGTGAACATGGGTCACTAAGCCTCATGTCCGTCTGGAGAATTGCTTAAGTGTCATCACAGGTGGAGGTCAGGCAAATCCTTACTTATCAGCATGGATCAGAGATAGGGTAGTTTCGATAATTTAAAGATGTAACGTAACAACTTTAATTTGTAAATAGTATGTGTGCCCTCGGGCACTTGTATATAGATTATGCGCAGGACACGCACGATTAGTGTAGTTTAATTTCTGCAAGTTATATTTCTTGATTATGTTTTCAGTGTGTCCTATTTGTTGTACATTAGGTCTTCAGTCAATGAAAAAAGGGTTGTTTTTATTTCATCAATTAAAAGACTTGCGCAGTCTAAGAATTTTATAGGCAGAGGTCTTCTTTAATGCATCTAGGGGTTTGTCCGGGAATCGAGCTTGCCATGGATTCACGCAGAAATAGATAAAAGGTGAGAGATATGTGTTTAATAAGCCCAGGATAATAAGAGATAATAGTGCCCTAAATTGCGCGATGTACGCAGGTATAAGCTGTGAAATGATATATGTGGGTGCAGACTAATGCACGTGAACATAAAAAGGGAAAATGCTCTAACGGAACTCAAGTTATAAATAAATTAAGGTACTGGGATTCGCACTGCCTGAGATAAGAATATGTGTGGGATTTACATGTTAGTTACGTTAATGAGAGGGCATGGTAATTAAATACCTTTACTAGGGCTGATATTTGTATGAATGAGAGTCTTGCCAGGTTGCTTGTTTACTAGTTGTCAGCTGCTCATAAATCACAGCTGGGATTCATGATGGCGCTTGATGCTTGAGGCAAGTTCCCTGGGTCGCATAAAGGGAAGGTTTTTTTTCCCCCTTGCTATTTGCTTTATGTCACGCCGACACAGATGTGTCTTATGGCGACGATGGGACAGGAAAGGCCTAGGAAGTGGAAGGAAGCGGCCGTGGCTGTAATTAAGGTACAGCCCCGGCATTTGCCTGGTGTGAAAATGGGAAACCACCTTCACGGCTGCCGACAGTGGGGCTCAAACCCACTATCTCCCGATTACTGGATACTGACTGCACTTAAGCGACTGCAGCTATCGAGCTCGGTAAGGGAAAGTTTCTGATGTCACTCATTGGGGGAATTCTTTCCAAGTCCGGTCTGAAAATGGAGTCACTGTCTACAGGGGAGCATTGACCTGCTTTCAACAGACGTTTAAAAATGGGAAATATACACATAGTTGGTTGTACTGTTTGTACCTGTACCTGGAGATCCCATATTATTCTGCGCAATGTCAATAAATTGTTTTTCGATTGTGATGTAATTAGAGATATTGCATGCTTTCAGTGGAGTCACGAGTTCGAATCTCCGAGGTTGAGCATTTGTGTTGCATGTTTCAGTGTTTTATTTATTTCGTATGGCATGAGGATACATTGTTACAATTTGGTTATTAACTATATTTATACATTTGAGCTCATCAATATCTGCATTGCTGCTAAAGCTGAATGTCCAGTTTTGTTAGCCAACTCACAGCTTCATCACTGGCCTCGTGGATATCCTTTATTGTCCCACTGAATCTTCGGAGTGGGCACTCTGTGACGATATGTTGAACGGTCTGAGGCACATCAGAGCAGTCGCAATAAGGATCGCTGGTAATCTTCCACTTGTGTTTCCAGAAGTTGCATCTGCCATGTTGAGTTCTGATCCGATTAAGTGATGACCAGATTTTTCTGGGTAAGTTGAAACCAGGAGGTTGCATAACTGGATCCGAAATTAGACCTAATCTGTCAGGGTTTGAAGCTGCCCACCCATAGCGCCAGGCAGTGTTAGTATGAAATTCATCTTAGACTAGCCTCTTTCCTAGTAACCAAGAAGGTTTCCTAGATTTCAGCCTGAGATCTTCACGTAGGCAGTCTTGATGTATTGGTAGAAGAGGATTGTCACAGAATTTAACCCATTCTTTCTTCAGTGCCATTTGTCTTCGGAGATGAGGAGGTGGAATATTTGAAAGAACTGGTAACCACTCCAAAGGTGTGGATTGGATGGTTCCTGATATAGCCCTCATTGTATCGTTTAACTGAGTGTCTATCTTCTTTGTATGGGCACTGTTGAGCCATACTGGGCAGCAGTATTCGGCTACTGGGTATACTAACGCAAGTGCTGTAGTTCGGAGGGTGGATGCAGATGGACCCCAGCTTGTTCCTGTGAGTTTGTGCAGGATGTTATTGCGGGTTTTGATCTTGGCAGATGTTTTGCGTACATGTTCGCTGTAAGTCAAAGATCGATCCAAGGTAACGCCTAGATATTTTGGATGAGGATTGAACTTCAGTATATGACCTCTGAATTGAACCTGAGGGGCATAATTAGCTTGTCTGTTGCTCAAATGAAAGCAGCTGACCTCTGTTTTTGTTATGTTTGGTTTCAGTCGCCAGGTTTTAAAATAATTATCAATTCTGCAGCGATCTTTAGTGAGTGTGGTTTCTGCTCCAGCAAAATCACTAGACTGGGCTGCCAAACAGATGTCGTCAGCGTATATAAACTTCCTAGCATTAGTTGAAGGTAGATCTGCTGTATATACGTTGAAGAGTAATGGGGCCAATACCGATCCCTGTGGTAATCCGTCACTCAGTTTGTAAGTTTTACTTATGTTGCCATGTAGGTGTACTTCAATCATTCTATTAGCCAACATATTATTCAGCAGGGTGGCAAGCGTCTTACAAGGGATTAACTTCAGGAATTTGAGGATCATTCCTTTTCGCCAGACTGTGTCATATGCTGATGACAGATCTACGAACACTGCTACGGTCTTCTTTCGATCTTGAAATCCCCTCTCAATATGGGTGGTTAGGGCTAACACCTGGTCGGTACAGCTGCGGCTTGGTCTGAAGCCAGCTTGTTCAAGTGGTATGTGCTCTAGGATTTTGGCTGAGATTCTATTGTATATTACTCTCTCCAGTAGTTTGTAGCAGACACTTAAAAGGGCTATGGGTCTGTAATCTTCTGCATTGTCTCCACTTTTCCCTGGTTTAAGGATTGCTACTATTTTTGTTCTTTTGAGTATTGATGGTAGTTGTCCAACATGTACGATATTGCTGTAAAATTTGGCAAGCCATTCGGTTGTTCGGGGGCCACAATGTATAAGGAATTCTGGGTATATTCAATCCAATCCGGCTGCTTTTCCTGACTTTATTTCTTTTAGCGCAGTTGAGATCTCAGCAGCTGTGAAATCAGAGGAAAACTGAGAGACTGCTTTGGCCTGGGTTATCCTCGATTTTAGCTCTTGTTGAATTCTTTTTGACTCTTTCTTATTTGTGCCGACTGGTTTTCTTGTCAGGTTAACTAATATGTTTGCCACCTCGTTTGGTTTTATCTTAGAGCTCTTGGGACCGAATTTGGGAGTGCTGTTGCCAAGTTTCCTTAGACGTGACCATGCTTTTCGACTGGAATGTTGAAAACTCATATTTTCCATGAGATTGAACCATTTTTCTTTTCTAGATGAATCTAGAGACTGGATCAGTTCATCTGCAATTTCAGGGTCACTGCTGAGCATATATTCCTCGTATAGCTCTTTGCATTTTGGGTTCCATCCAGGAATATAATCCTTCCTGTATCCTCTTGGGATATGCTTTTTCGCGATGGCGGATGTTAGTTTGACAAAGCGCTCGTAATTTCCTGTTGTAGGAGGAATCCACTGTACATTATGTTCCAGTTCGCTGGTGAATTTAGACCAGTTGGCTTTGGAAAAATTCCAGCGGGGAAGTGGGACTGATCTGATAGCAGGTATTTCCAGGCCGACTTTGACAAGCACTGGTCTGTGTTGGCTTCGGGGAAAGTTGTTCAGAATTTTCCTAGTACAGTGTAGAGGTCTTCCAAGAGAGTCTTTTGATACAAAACACAGATCAGGGTTATAGTCCTTATTCCATCTGGTAGAGTGGAAGGAGCCCTTTTCTTTGGCATCAAACAATAAAAAAAGATCTTCGGCATCAGCCCATTCAGACACATCTTGTCCCTCTTTGTTGGTATAGTTATAACCCCATTTAGTGTTCTGACTGTTAAAATCTCCAAGGATTACGGCTGGGTGCTGTATATTCAGGATGGCCTCGTTTAGGCTCCAAGGTTGACAAGGTGGTTTGTAGATGTTTACAATTTCTGTATTTGCAATCTTTGTTTTAGAGCAAAACATGTTGTTATCAGTATTTGTGCTTATTATTTCAGCTTCCTCTATATCATTTTTTACATATGTTGCTGTTCCGTACTGTTTATGAAACGTTGCATTGAGCAGATTGTATCCGGGAATCCTACATCTGGCATAAAGCTGGTCCTGGTTTTCACAATGGGTCTCCTGCAATAGAACAATATCCACCTTGTGATCAGTCAGTATTTTTGTTAGATAGTCACTTTTTGGTCGACTAGCTCCTTCGATATTGAGCTGCAGAATGTTTAAAGTAGAATCATGATTTTCAGTGGGGCTCTGAAAAGGGCCATTTACGATTTTAATCATTTTTCTCATATTGAGTTAATGAATCCTCTGAATTGCTGGGATATCCACAAAGAAGAGCTTAGGGTCCAGCAGCCAAAGTTGTTGCTCTCTTAACACCACCCAGGGGTCACGTGTAGGGTAATATGAGGTTAAACCTACGGACGTGTAGCAACGGAAACCCCGCTCTAAAGATGGCTGACTAAGTAAGGGCAGAAGATGTAAATAAACAATTTAAGCTCTGTGGCCTAGGCAACACATAAAATGTAGGGTAGAGTTCCCATCTGCATCGTGGTTTCCATGGCTGTGTAAAATGGCCGACATTTAGGGCAGTAAGAGTGATAGAAAAAAAGGAATAAGGAAAGAACAATAAATTGCCCCTCTGACTAGTGTTTACTATGGATGGATTGTAGGAAAACAAGATGTCTGACACTTAGGGCACAAAAATATAGTAAAAATATGAACTTAATATCGCTTGTAACAGAATGTATTCAGAAGATAACACCACCACATGGACATCAGATATAAACACACCACGGATAGCTCTGAAAACCACAACTGAGGCATTAGTTCTTAATAAATCCATAAACTTCTCAGCACATCTTTATCTGATCTGCGTGTGTTGTAATTTTAAGTCCTGCAGCATAATATAAGTAGGGATGAATTTAAAAAACCATTTGTATATGCGAGTTAATTTCCCCTTGATTTATTATTTTGTTTCATTTCTGTTGGAGGTTAGCATTTGTCTGTACCAAACGCACTAGCTGGTAACCCGATTGCCGATGTATGTATGGATGAAGATGCAAGGTTTTCCCAACCGTTCTGACAAGGACCAAGGATCCTATTTCTTGATGAAATTGTTAATTGGAGAAATATTACATTGTATAAAATTTTCCTTATTCACTTATATTTGAGGAAGTCAAGCTCTCATTTTGTAATAAACTTTATATTTGAATTTGAATCTGCAACTCACACAGTTTCTTTCATCTTAGCTTAAGTTAGTTTTTAAACCTGATCGTACCTTTCCTCTTCATTTTTTTTTATTGCTTCGCTGACCCATTTTACCCAAGAATCTTATTCTGGCTGAGCTATGCTGTGCTGCAGAAGAGGATTTACGAGTCAGGTAAGCTATGTGCCAAGCTTACCCACCGTTTGGTGAGTAAGTTTATCCACTATAATGCATCTGGTCGGTTCTCAGCATTTGCTTGACAGCGGCGAGAGCATTGTAGGGCACAATATATGTAAATCAAGTGAAAATTTTTAAAATCAGATTATGCAATGATTGATGAAAGAGGGAAACGTGATTTTCATTTCGTTTATAATATTGATTCCAATGTAAATAATTTGCATCAGACATTTTCTAGCTCCCAATCGAAACTTGTAAATATTGTGAACTTGTTTCTTTTTCATTTTAATTGGAGGCCTTTATTTAAAAAAACATTTTGAGAATGATTGATGAAATATGAAGTTAATTGATTATAATTATTTTTAAAATTTGATATCAGAATACCTAACTCACTTTTCAAGATTTTCTTTTATTTAATAAAATAGTATTATAAAAACTAGTACTATATGTCTTATGGCGACGATGGGATAGGAAAGGCCTAGGAAGTGGAAGGAAGTGGCCGTGGCCTTAATTAAGGTACAGCCCCGGCATTTGCCTGGTGTGAAAATGGGAAACATTTTAGGATAGGTACCTAGTCTTAAGTGAATGTTGGTTAAGAATTATATGAAGATTGCGGAAATGAACCAAATCGCGAACTGGAGACGTCCACTGTGTAGGTTGTGTTTATCCGACAGTATACCCCAAGGGTCCGCTCTTGATACTGAACTCATGACCCGAAATTTGAACCCAATTGGAAATTGATGTCATATTGAGCTAGTCTGGATCTTATGCGACTTGACCTGGACATGGGGATGTCGCAATACGTGTATTCATTGTGTGTGTGTTTGAGCACATGTGTAATACAACTCTGCCAGATTGTAAACGTGGTTAAGTATAAGACAGGGTCAGGTGCCCTAATTTTGCATTTTGAAAAAAGGCAAATAAATAAAGATATCCTGAGTCCACCCAGCTTTCACTTCTGTACAGCAAAGTTGGTCTGAAAACAGACCACTGTAACGATAGTTTCATCCGGGAGCCGACTTCTTTCTCACAGAATACTGTTGATTGCAACTGTAAGCTCACTGCATTAGCTTTGCTGCACCTTAATTTGATCTCTCTCTTCTTTCTTTAAGTCATACTGACACAGCAGGTCTTATGATGATGGGGCAGGAAAGAGCTAGGAGTGGGAAGAAATCGACCGTGGCCTTGACTAACGTAGTCTCAGCATATGCCTGGTGTAAAAATGGAAAGATTCAATCTCTCTCACTACAGTATACTACCCATCCTGGGAGAATACACATCTTAAATACTGCATTCCCAAACTGACATTCAATTCTCTTAGGTTCCTTATCTAGTGACATCACTTTAGTATTGAAATGTCAATTTTCAAATCATATTCAGTGCACCTATTTTTAAGTTCCAAGATATTAGATCGCAGGCTTTCAGCAGTTATTATTATTAAGCGTATGGAATTTACAGAATGGACAAGTATATACAATATTATACAAAAGAAAAACCTGCAAAGAATACATGGTAAGTAGGGAATGAACGTTGCTCATGTCCACAGGATTTACCTCCACATTGCCCTGCATGTGTTCCCCGGGTGGTGCTAAGCGAGCAACAACAAATCGGCAGCCAAACTATCAACAGACGTTGATCTCCTGGCCAAATGGACTCAGAGAGAACTTCTGCAAATGGTCCTTCTCAGGACCAACCTGCAAAGATACTAGGACCTTCTTTACGAATATGCCAAATAAACATCGAAGGCATATCCAGATTGAAGAGTGAACATCTTTCTAGAATCCTTCTTGAAAACAACATCGATTTAGTGACCATTTAAGAAACTTTCAGCAGTGTACCATTAAGACCAAGTCATCGGCATAGGCTGAATTGCTTATTACATTTCCACCTAACTGAATCCTTCCCAGCCACTCTATACCTTTCAGTAGATGATCTATGCAAACTGTAAACAAAGGTGAAATATTACAGCTTTGTTTAACCGCTGTAAGTACCTTGAAACAAGAATTCATTCTACCATCAATTCTCACTGTAACACATTCGTCAACACTGCTTATAGATAGTTGAAATTACTGCATTTGTCCAATCAGAAGGTACCTTACTAACATGTGAGCTCCATTTGTAAAAATAATTACTCACTTTTAGATAACTGTATAAAGGAATGTTATTATACTATAATTAACAACAATTTACTACTACCACCACCACCACATCTGCATGAATTAAAATGGAAATCATTTTCTGAAGCTGCTATGACGTTTAGGTGGGAAAACGAAAAGTTAATTTTCTGCTTTTCATTTTTCCTTTTTTAATGATGAGCAGAGCCCGGATTTTAATTTGCAATGAAGTGAATAAGTGTCATCTAATAATATTGCTCTCCATCTACACTCACAACGTGGCATAAAAGGCTGTAAATTTTTAAGACCTGCAATATTGGCAGAACATTCCTCAACACTCAATACAGATAACAGAAAAAGCTGCGACCTCAATAGTGAAGAGAACAGTGAGTGGTGATGGTGGTGATTATTGTTTTAAGAGGAAGTACAACTGGGCAACCATCCTCGATATAACACTAATCAGAGAGAAAAATGGAAGGGGTCCGACACTTCGAAAAATGAAGATATCGGCCAAAGAAGACAAGGGCCACGAAGGGCATGAAAATGAAAGACTCCCTAGCCCTTGCAAACCTAATAGCGTCGGGGTCGGAAAAGAACAAGAGTTGACCAAGAGAGGTAGGATAGGATAGATGAAAGTGAGGAGCCTGGCACAAGTAAGTGGAAGCAATGCCAGGACTCAGCTAAGGGCCCCGTGTTCGCCAACCCACACTTCAAAGATCAGAGCCCCTGGGGCCAGAGAACAATGAAGACTTATCTTGTAAATTTATGTAAATTATGGTTAAGTTCTATTTCTTACATGTAATTATTGAAATACAGCTATATTTATCAACTATAAAGCTGTAAAACAATAATAATAATAACAATAATAATAATAATAATAATAATAATAATAATAATAATAATAATAATAATAATAATAATAATAATAATAATCTGTATAGAGAAACAGAGGTCAATTCCCGGCCAGGTCACGGTTTTTCTTTCGACCTGAGGGCTGGTTCGAGGTCCACTCAGCCTACGTGATTAGAACTGAGGAGCTATCTGATGGTGAGATGGCCACCCCAGTCTCGAAAGCCCAGAATACGGCAGAGAGGATGCGTCGTGCTGAACACATGCCCCTCATAATCTGCAGGCCTTCGGGCTAAGCAGCGGTCGCTGGGCAGGCCAAGGGCCTTTCAAGGGCGTTAAGTGCTGTGGGGTTTGGGTTTTTTTTTTTAGTCTTTTGAGAAAAATGGCAAATACTCCTGGATACTAATCAGCCAGCTGAACAGGCAGGTTTTTGATCTGGATTATCTACAACTGAACATTTTCATACTGTTAATCAGGTCACTGAGAAATATAAGGAATAATATAACAAGCAACTGTATGAAGCCTTTGTTGACTTTACCAATAATAATATTGCTCTCCATCTACACTCGCAACGTGGCACAAAAGGCTGCAATCTTTTTAAGACCAACAATATCGTCAGAACCAATTGTCAATTTATTTCCTATAATTGCACTTCAATACGGAACAGAAATGAAATTTATAGCTTATAATTTACCAAAGCTAGTCAAACATTTGTATCTTTTGAGTGCTTTAATCCAAGCACAGAAGTACCAATGCCTTACATACAAATCCTTCAACATGTACTATCAAAGTAAATCAAAAGTCAAACTTGAGTCTACCAAGGAGATTCCATATCGCTGAGCTATTCAACTGTCTACTGGAGGCTGTGTTTTGAGACTTGGACTGAGATGAAAATTAGGGTATTAACATCAATGGTAGAAAACCCAAATTGAAATTTGCAGATGATGATGATGATGATGATGATGTCCTGTTTTCAGAGAAGTTAGTGCCTCACTTTATGTTGAATGACCTATGTAAGCATATTAAACAAGTGGGGTCTGATGAATGAAGCAAATATCATGTTAAGGACAAACAATCTTGAGAAGGTGATAAATGTGAACAAAGAAATGACTTTACAGTATGCTGTGTTCTTTCAGAGCAGGCAGAAAAAGAGTTCAGGAGATGATCAATGACTGCCTGGAGGAAATACTGGTCACTTAGCTTCAGTCTCAAGAATTATCATCTGCTTAACAGCAAGAAGGAAGTAATAAGCCTTGTGTTCAGCCTGTTCTCATACATGGTGCTGAGATATGGTCTGCAACTAAAAATCAGGTCAATCAATTTCAGGTCTATCAGTGAAGGATGAAAAAAAAAAAAAAAAAAAAGCTTACTGGTTGTTTCTATGAAAGATCATCTCTGTTACACAGTCATATGGCATCAATCTGGACAAAAAGAGGTACAGTACAACCTCTCATATCTGGCTTGGTTTCCAGAGATTAATTTAGAAAAACGCATATTACTAGTTAATAGTTTTGTCCTGATTTGCCTGATGTCCTCTCTGTTACTTCTCACGTACACACGGTGTGATGGAACATCTTAATTGCTTAATGTTGTTGTCAGCTCCCGCTTGGAATACTAGCACTGTGCCAGCATACAGCAAGCCACCTGGTGATGAATGAGTGTACCATTACAGCTCCAATGGTGAAGCATTCTTAAATTCAAACCCTTATTATTGTAGAAGTCTTCCTCGTGAACAGCTGAGATTTTCTTCTGAAAACGTGGAGCAAAGTTCTCTGCGAAACTTAGACACGGCATTACCCCAAAAGCCCACATCATGTCTACAATGTCTGACAAAACTCATTGTAAGACATGAACCACTTCAAAAAACCCATGCATTGTCCGTGACTGACTCTGAAATACAGAGCAGAGTAAATCATTTAATAAAACTTCTGACTGGCAACAGCTTTTATTATTTCATGTAGAAAATCTTTGCTGTTACTACTACTTGGCGAATTGTCCTAGTAGAGAAACTCTTCCATTCACACAGTGCTCCTTTTTTGATGGGATATTACAGAACACGGTCACCATAGTCTGTTCCACTAGTGCTGAATGGATGAGCTGTTTGAACATGAAGTTTAGGTACGTCAGCCACAAGCTGCTGTGCTGTTACTGCTTCCTTAATCTATGCAGTCATATGCAGTTGTGTATGTTTTGTTTTATTTTATATTCCTACCAATCAGAATATTTCACGAGGGCAGGCTAATACTAGGACCTGCATGGGTATTTTGAAGTGGTTCATGTCTTACAATGAGTTTTGTCAGACATTGTAGACATGATGTGGGCTTCTGGGCTTATGCCGTGTCTAAGTTTCGCAGAGAACTTTGCTCCACATGATGTGAGAGATGTGATAGGTCTGGATGAAATCATTCAAAAAATTAATTGTGCATGGTTTATAACACTGTATTTAGCATATTACCAAACAAAACCACATTGCACAGGACACTTAATTAAACTAACTATTAAATTCTGAATGGTTATAATTTTCATTGCTGTAGAGCCTAATTTAAATACTAAACACGGGTGCTATTCAAGCGCATTGTCTGCCCATGCAGTTCATTGTCACCACGGCCAGAAGTCTTGTTCCTTCTTACACCCACTGGTTCCTATTATATCCAGTAGTAGGCCTATATGCTAGTTGACAAGTGTTGAACTCTGCTATCGATATTATGAATAAGTGACACTGAAACATTCTGCCCTCTATTCTTTGTCCACAATGAAAATAGAGAAAAAGAACACTTGTAGGAAGCTAAAGTAACACAACATAATGTGTACAAAAATATCAATAGTTTTCCCACACTGCAATGATTTTGAAATACACCAAACAATGTTATCACACGCACGCGCACCCATGAAATATGAAACAACTAGATATTATAACTACTAGCAGGAGATGTAGTTCACTCAATAGGCGAGTTTCTTAAATAGACCATTTGTAGTTTTTTGATAGTTGTCTCACGAGTCTATCTTTCCCAGAACGAAGTTTTTGCACCACTGCTTTATAGGGATGTTCTGCCTAGTCAACACTGTACACTGTATAAGTTATGTTAAAACTCTTATTATATTAGGACTAGTTTCAGTCCTTTTTTGACCATCTTCAGCTAAAGTTAAAAATTTCATTGTTCCGTATTGAAGAATAACACAATTAAAATTGAAATAATTGATAAGGTATTGAATAGCTGGAATCTCCTTATCAATTATTTCAATTTTAATTGTCATCTTCAGCTAAACAATACATTAAACCTATAAAATTAATGAACAAAAAAACACACACTCTCTCTCATTTAAAATTTGTTAAAAAATCACACTTCACTGTTTATTTGGTATTGCCATAATACAATGAAAATTGGCCAATAAAAGTCTTGCAAATGTCCACTGTGTTTAAAAAATCAAGATTAAAAATTATTTATAACTCAGTCTATTCTCTTAATTTTATTTAACTATTCAAACTGTTGGAGAATTGTTTAGTGAAGTCAGCAAATATTTTGAATAAGTAATTCTTTGGACATATCCTGGTATTACATGATCATTCATACAGAATTGTATTATGCAAGTCAATGCACACTTTGCACATCTTTAATGTGTTGATACTACATTAAAGTAAAAATGGGGCTAATTGTCATAAGAGGAAATATCCTTTACTGCTATTGCTAGATGCATTTTAGTGACATTGGCTGCAACGAAATTAGAAGATCAAATGAATGCTGAAACGACTCTTGTAGTTAAGTGGGTTGAAGAAAGGTACATTCCTGAAACGAAAGAGAAGGTAAAACTAGTATGTGACTACTAACACCTAGTGTGAAAGCATTATCATACTCACTACCTCTGGCCCGTGTCGACCTGTATACCAGTGTGTTGAATGTGGACTGACTATTCTTGTAAGTTAGTATAAACAGTTAGGATAATGCTTTCATGCTACTGTAGGTGTTAGTAGTCACACAGTAGTTTTAACTTTTCTTTTGTTTCAAGCATCTACCTTCCTTCAACCCACTTTACTACAATAGCCATGCCAGCGTTCATTTCATCTTCTAATTTCATTGCAGCCAATGTCACTAAAATGCAGCTAGCAATAGCAGTAAAGGATGTTCCCTCTTATGACAAGTAGCCTTATTTTTACATTAATTTAGAATCAACACAATAGACAAGTGTGCATTGACTTATATAATACAATTCTATGTAAATGATTGTGTAATACCAGGATATGTCAAGAAATGACTTATTCAAAATTATTTTTTATTATTATTATTATTATTATTATTATTATTATTATTATTATTGATGTAAGCCCACTAAGGAGTGCTGATCACTAGTTCTTCCTCGATGCTCTTCTTTGTTCCCAATATCTGAGCCCTGCTGATAATTTCTCCTTTCTCTCCTGTGAAAGGGGCTTCCGACTTCTAGGGACTCTAGGTGGTGGGGTCCAAGACTGTACCATAGCACAAAATTTGGAACGATCTTCTGTATCAATGTCTGAAATCCCAGCCGAATCCAAGTATTTCTGTACTTTATTAAGCCACAAGCTTCCAGTCTTCCAGCTTTTAACCAAAGAGAAGATCTTCTTGGTAAGCCTGTTGCTGTCCATTTGTTGTAGTTGTCCGTAAAACTTAAGCCTCCTACGTTGCATGCTGGTATTGGCTGATTCTAACTGTTGATACAGCTCAGAGTTCGATTTAAGTCTGTAGGTTCCATCTGCAAGCAATCTCGGTCCATGAATTTCAAAATATTTGCTGACTTCTCTAAACAATTCTCCAACAGTTTAAATAATAAAATAAAGAGAATAGACAATTATAAATAAGCATGTAATTTTAAATAAAGATATATTTTCAAAAAACAATGGACATTTGCAAGACTTTTATTGGTCCATTCTCAGTGTATTATGACAATACCAAAGAACAGTGAAGTGTGACTTTTTAACAAATTTTTTAAAAAAGAGAGAGAGAGATAAGAGAGATAGAGTGTGTTTTTTGTTCAACAAGTTTTTGGTTTAATGTATTGTTTAGCCATAACGAGTAGAAGAGAAAGTGTGAGCTCTTAAGTTGTTCCCTGTTAGCTAGTATAGGGACTGTGATGAATCGTCCGTTAGGGGCAGCACCGTTGCTATCTGAGGGTTGATATCTGTAGTTGTAATATGGTTATGTTCGGTAGTGTTGTTCTGTGAAGGCAAAAACTTAATTGTCGTGCATTATTGTTAAGTGAAAGTGAAGAGCGTGTGATTTGGTGATGGTATTCTTTTATTTAGTGTAAATATAGTGCTGAGTTTATAAAACTTACAAAAGTACCAACGAGTAAAAATGCCTACTTGCTTCATTCCAGGATGTAAGTCTGGCTACAAAACTACGAAAGGTAAACACTTCTTCAAACCACCTAAAAATGAAGCAGAATTTTCAAAATGGGAAAAGGTGATTCCCAGAAAGGACAAAAAGCTTTCTGATAAGTGTTATGTGTGCGATTCACATTTTTCTGATCAATTTATTGTTAAATCAGATTCATTTGGAATACAAGGCAAACAGGTAGAAATTCCTAGAGATAGATGGAAACTCAAAACTGCCTCATATATTCCCCAATTTGCCACAAAAATCGCCCCGTAAAAGACGGCCTCCGAAGACGGAGGTAGGTTCAAGAAACAAATCACACAGGCCTCACCGCGAATTAAATTTTGATGCTTTTTCTGAGAGTGATAAAAGAAATTAAATAGATTCATACACAGCTCAAAAGACAATAAGTTCACTTAGAAATGAACTAAAGAGACAGGGACGCAATATAATGACTATCCGTAATAAATTGAAAATAGCTAATGGTAAGATTTTGTTGCTAGTAAAACCACTAAGAGATTCCAAATTACAGCCAAATTATTCAAGTGAGCCGACATTAAGCAGAAAGCAAAAGGTGATTGACACCATGCTAAAGAATGTCAGCTAAGAAATAAGAAAGGGATGAGATATGATAATGAATTCCTTTTAGATAGTCTCTTATTTAAAATTAAATCACCTAAGGGCTATAGACACTGTTTAAGGCATAACATGCTTCCCCTTCCTTCGGAAGCTCACCTGCGAAAATTAGTTAAAGGTCTTTAGTGCTTTTACGGGGTGAACACCCATGCCATTAGTGCTATTGAGAACTACTTCTGCGATGAGAAGAGTGAAAACAATCGCACGGGAATTCTCATATATGACTAAGTAAAACTGAGAGAAGAGGTTCAGTTTAACACCAACTCATTAAAAGTTGATGGATTCGAAAATTTAGGAAAACACCCCCAAGAACATGGGAAAAAAGAACTCTCAAATCATGCGTTAGTGTTCATGTTTGTGCCGCTATTGCATAATTGGATTCGACTGGCTGCTGTGTATGCAAGCCAAAATTCCATACCTGGTGATATTTTGTCATGAATTTTAATCCAGGTAGTCTTACAACTGGAGCAAATTGGTGCCAGAATTGTAGGTTTCACCTCAGATGGAAGTCAGTCTAATAAAAAGGTGTGGAAATGTTTCGGAATAAGTGGAAAAGAAGGGAAGGTCATGTACTCTATTTCTAGCCCCTTTTATTCTAGTAGGAGACTTTGGGCCTTTTCAGATGCTGTACATATAATTAAGTGCATCAAAAATAATTTTCATAACAAAAGGCAAGTCTATTACAATAATGAAGTTGTGGACTTTAAATTCTATTGACATGTTTTTGAAATGGATAACTGCCATAAATTTGCAGTTTGAAAGTTTGCCACAAGCTAACGTCTGCATATATAGACTCCACTTCATT
Organism: Anabrus simplex; assembly: GCF_040414725.1. Classification (NCBI taxonomy): domain Eukaryota; kingdom Metazoa; phylum Arthropoda; class Insecta; order Orthoptera; family Tettigoniidae; genus Anabrus; species Anabrus simplex. The sequence continues at coordinate 1,108,387,440 of NC_090265.1, read as the reverse complement.
TCAGCGCATGAACGTGAGACTTCCTTTTCAGTTATTTAGTAATTCTGTTGCAAATGGTATAAAGTTCTTTAGACAGATAAACTCGGAGGGATTTGAAGACAGCGAACCGACAGAAATGTTCACAAGGGAATTAAACATCCTAATAGATGTATTAAATTCTTCTACACCGGCAGGGTCTCTTTATAAAGATTCTAATGCTATTTGCTTTACGTCGCACCAACACAGATATGTCTTATGGCGACGATGGGATGGGAAAGGCCTAGGAATGGGAAGGAAGCGTCCGTGGCCTTAATTAAGGTACAGCCCCAGCATTTGCCTGGTGTGAAAATGGGAAACCACAGAAAACCATCTTCAGGGCTGCCAACAGTGGGGTTCGAACCCATTATCTCCTGATTACTGGATACTGGCCGCACTTAAGTGACTGCAGCTATCGAGCTCGGTTTATAAAGATTCAATACGGCATCAAACCTTAATAAAATGGAGAGATAACCTCAGTGGGAGGAATAATACTTTTGCTTCAGAAAAAACTCTTGAATCCCTAGGAGTAACAATTGAGAGCACCATACAGGTGTCCGAGTATTTATGGAATAATGAATTCTGATATGTGCTCACAGCCAAATTTAATCAAGACCCACTAGAATGACATTTTCGTATACTACGCTCATTAAGTTGTGACAACCACCCTTCATGATATAGATGTTGATTCCCATAGGGAATCTGAAATATTTGTCCCGAATGAGTAAATTTATAATACCAATATAAATGGTCCATTATTGGACATTATAAATTTTCCAGCTAACTCATTCCTGGTTGCCAGCGTTTCGCCCTCGTGTGCTAGGTTGGACTCGTCAGTTGGTACCAAGCACACCCACCAAGACGCATGGCTAGTGCATACCGTGGAGGCTACTGCGTAGGCTACTTGTAGCCACCGTCAGTGCCAATGCAATGGGGACCATTTATATTGGTATTATAAATTTACTCATTCGGGACAAATATTTCAGTTTCCCTATAGGAATAAACATCTATATTGTGCCATTTCACTGTTCTCCAAACGATACAACTGGAACAAAAATGGAGTCTAAATTATCAAAACGACGATATTTAAACGTCTGACACCATTACAAACCAAGGTAATAATAATAATTTCGTCAAGCGCTCGGCGAAAGAACGGAACATAGAAGGCAGTGATAAAAGAATGACGTATGAAGATTGTTCCGAGTTATTATAAAGAAAAATTTTAACATTCACTCAACTTGCTTATAAGAAGAACTACACAGTCGACTACCAGAAGGAGGAAATATCATCAAATTGGAATTCTATTCCCAAGACCGAAAGAAATATTTGTTCACGGCTGTTCTCTACAGTATTAGCGGTATAAATTATTTTGCTCCGTGAAATTAAATTGCTCTGGAAAATATAAAAGATTCCACAGTGATTCGCCACACTACACTTCCTTAGACAACGTATTAGCTGATATCACCACTTTGGAACGGCTAAAGGATTGTATAATTGGCAAGAACATTGAGAAAGGGAAATATATATAACCACGCAATCTTCACATTTTGAGTGGAATAATTACCTTTGCCTATCCCAGACTGTTAGAATATTTCTAATATCAACTCTTCCGAGAACGACGTTTATTTATCATAGGCAAATAATAACAGAATATAGCCATAAGATGTCAACATTGACTGAAACGATGTATTATTCTGTTCCAATTGCTCAAGCTACTACCATGATGCAGTAAGAAGATGAAGGCGAGACTGCCCAGATGAAAGCAGCACAGGATGACGTTGCCGACCCATGATGACCAGTAACCAGATGAGACGGTCCCGAATGTTCCCAAACACCTAAGGGAAATTCAAGGAGCTATGTCCGCATGTCCACCCACCCGGACATGAGACAACTACGGGAGTCGCAGAGCAAAGATAAGTTCACTTTAAGTCCAATGTACAAGTAAGAATTTATTCATTCTCTTTTTATTAAAGTGCTATTCTAGTTAGTGTCAGTGCGATAATTATATACGAGTAGATGGTTACCAAAGTTAGGTTAAAGGATGTTAGGTATTCATCAAGCCCAGACGTCAAATCCATATGTAGGCTACATTCATCCAGTGATAATAAAGCCTTCGTTCGTAATGCTGTCAGTGTAATGTGAGAGGAGCTTCATTTTTAATTTATTGGTGAATTTCATACGACGTTGAGATAGAAGTTAGGCATATGTGAGAACTTATGTTACCGAATGATCGTAGAAAGGAGATCGTATGTAGGAAGTGCTTACTATATATAAGGATGTGGTAATATCTTTTGGAATTATGAAAGGATTAAGACTGTGACAGAGTAGATAAGTTCACGAACCATGATGACGGTAAGAAATGCGTCGAGTTAGAATGTAACAATGCATATACTGTGTGCAGTGAAATGTGATATTTATTTAAAATGTGAAATGATGGTTATTTAATGTGAGTAATGATATGAGATATGGTAATAAATGTTGGTGATAGTTATTGTTCTTGGTGAATATGGTCATGGTTGTGTTGTTAGGGAAATAATGTTCCAAGTTACGTATTTTTGAAGCAATTAGTGAATTTATTCTGTCTTCAGTCGACTATTTATCCATGAGTAGGATAGAATGTGATCTAAATGCCGTCCGTATGTTGACATTTATATTAAAGATCACCAAATGATTCATAATGAGAAGGATGAAATTAAATTAGCTGACATCCGTGTATATCTTCTAATTATAAGATTTTTCTCACATGTTAGGCAGACTTTGAAGTTTATTCTAAGGCAGTACCCAATATCACTGGTGACTTAACTGCACAAATAAGAGTTATTAATTTGAAGTAGAGTCTTTTCACAAGGTAGATCACATAATTATCGTATGTTTTGATGGAATTATGATTACATACACTTGATAATACAGTGTTATAGCATGGATACGCACTTGAATTTATTAATCATCTCGAGTTAAGAGAATAATTTGCCTAATTTTCTAGATGTAATGTTTAATCATGATCTTTTAAGAGTATACATTGACTTAAAGGGGAGTTATCGATGCTTATGCAAGATGAAGCGACAAGAAACATGAGCATAACTTGAAAATACGATATCTGTCAAATATTATGAATGTTATGAGGATATTTTCCCAGGTTAATTTGGTTGTGTATCTGGACACAGAGAATGTGGATCAAGAGAAGTTAATGCATTTCCATAAATTAACGTAAATGAGACGAGAGAAACAGAACATTTGAATTAAATTTTTTGAGATTTCATTTAGGAAAGATGTGATTCCAGTTTTTTAATAGATTTATGACAAAATATGAAACTGCATCCTAAATTTTCTAGAACAATCCTCAATCTACGATACTGTACATAGTATGTTGTGATGTAAATTTTCATTTTTTTAATTAGATGCATCTAATATTTTAATTATCTGATATTGTCATTATCCAATACCTTTATTGTCTGATACCCTTATTTAACTTGTTTCTTTTCTTTTCAACTAGATATTTTCCAGACAAATAATTCTTCAAGTAAGACCTTTTAAGGTCATGATTATTTGTTTTTCGAGCATCCTAACTGGATATTTCATTGCTTTCTAAAGACTTTAACTTAATGTTACCAGAAATGAACTCTAAGATATATGCATAGTTCGACACTCGTTACCTTTTATTTCAAAGAGAGACTATGATGATCTCACTACTGATTGAACTTAAGTTTATAATAAATGAAATATGTCAAAAAAATCAACCCTTCTTTTAATGACTTTTAAAGTAGTTCCTTAGCTGTAAATACTTATATTTTTGGCGATCTGATAAGGTATAGGGAATTCTAGCTAAGAAAACGAGTAGGAGACTTCCTTCTGCATGAGTTAGATATTTCCATGAGTATAAATAGGTGTTCTTTCCTCTCAGTCGGAACTCATAGCTCGTAAAAGACGAATAATGACAATTATTATCATAATTTGAGCTAGCCTGGATCTTGTGCATCCTTACCTGGACGCGGGAATGGCGCAATATCATCTGATGGCCAAGCAGGCATCAATTTTTGGTAGTGAGACAAGGTCTCTCATAGTGCATTGGCACTGCCGATGGCTACAAGCAGCCTACGCAGTGGCCTCCACGGTATACACTAGCCATGCGTCTTGGTAGGTGTGCTTGGTACCAACTGACGAGCCCAACCTAGCACACGAGGGCGAAACTCTGGCAACCAGGAATGAGTTAGCTGGAAAATTTATAATGTCCAATAATGGACCATTTATATTGGTATTATAAATTTACTCATTCGGGACAAATATTTCAGATTCCCTATGGGAATCAACATCTATATCATCTGATGGCCAAGCAGGCATCAGTTTTTGGTAGTGAGACAAGGTCTCTCATAGTGCATTGGCACTGCCGGTGGCTTCAAGTAGCCTACGCAGTGGCCTCCACGGTATGCACTACCCATGCGTCTTGGTAGGTGTGCCTGGTACCAACTGACGAGCCCAACCTAACACACGAGGGCGAAACGCTGGCAACCAGGAATGAGTTAGCTGGAAAATTTATAACGTCCAAGAATGGACCATTAATATTGGTATAACCACCCTTCAACAATAGATTTTCTGAATTTACACATGTTGCAATCTATTTATATCCCAACTTGTCCTGTCATCGGGTAGTAATTGTAAGCCCAAATTTTAACTGCCAATGACATCATTCATCAATCAAATGAGAACATTGGCTAGGAAGACAGAAGAGACAAATAAGGCTGTAGTAGAAAATGCACAAAAGAAAATAAGAACAAGCACTAGACTTCTCTGAGAACATACATGACCTCTTACCGGATTGGGAGAACAATTTAGGTCAAATTAACAGTGATAGCCGCAGTCTTGCAAAGGAGTGTTTGATTTATTATCTAGGAGGATATATAGTACACAATGAATCCAAGATCACAAAATGTCATAAATGTGTCAGCCTGCTTCACGGAAAGCCTACAGAAGAAATACTTGCCGCAGCCCTCACATTTATTAGGGACTATAGCAATATACACAGCAATGACAGCACTTTCCTCACCCATCCTTCAAGAGCAGTTTATAATGTGTTCGTGAAAGCTGAAAGTGCAGTGGAACAAAAACTCTCCTGTGAACAGAGTCTATGGGGCGATGCATTTTACGAGTTAAATTAATAAACTTTATTGTTTGTCCCTATTGAACCAAGATTACAACTTTTATTATAATTTGGGTCCACCTTATTCAATACCTAAAAATTATTGCGTAGATTTATTTACAACATATATTTCAATCAGTACTAGTTTCGACGCCCCTGTGCGTCATCATCAGCTGATAGAAGTTTGTAGAGAAATTGACAATCATGTAAGTTTATCAACGTCAAACTGATCACAATTTAAAACCATATTAACAACATGAAACTGTGTTAAAAACATACTGTCTCTAATTTCATATTTTCTACAAGTCCAAGACTTGCACATCTTATGCCATAAGCTGATAAAAACATATGCAAACCGGTTTGCTCACTTATGATATAAAGTGGATTTAAAAGAACAACAAATTAAAATAGAATAGTCTTGAAACACTATGTGCTTAATTTATCACACTTCTTAAAATTTGACATGGTATCGTACCAGAATTCAATAAAAACTAGTGTCCTTTTAATGGAGCAATCCTAATGAGGTGGAAACGAGCAATAAGTACTTTGAGATGTTATCAAGAACAACGTTCTCAGTTCAATGCGGACCTGTAATAATAAGAATATAATAAACTATCACTTCACTGAAGAGGCAAGATATAAAATTGGGTCTAATAACGTAATTGTTATTACGTGACTCACCTCAAAAGAATGTATTGAATAAGGTGGACCCAAATTACAATAAAAGTTGTATTTTATGAGTGTTTGGACAGTTTGCACAGTATCACTATTAATTTGAATGAATTAGGATGCTGCGATTAACATGTTGCGTACATCCCTAAACTTGTGTTACATTACAGGAAATGTCTATTTTATTTTGTAATAACAAGGTAACAAGACAGATGAGAAAGGAACTGAAATCTTCTAAGACCACAACTGACTTCTGCAATGGTAAGCAATAAGCATAATATTTTGCATGCAATAATTGTCTTTTATTTGAATGCTGACTTGTAAGCTCAAGCACTGCTGGGAGAGTGGCCTAGCGAAGGAACCGATGAACTAGGGGAGTGATCACACTTCTACCTTTTACTCGCTATGGTTTAGCTGAAGAAGGTCCAAAAAGGACCAAAACTAGTCGTAATATAATAAAATAGGAGTTTTACAATAATTGTACTGTGTTGGGTAGGTGGAACATCCCTATAAGGCTCATGATTGAAATTAGAAAATCAACATGGAACATGAAGATTGTAAATTATGATGTGAAGAATTCCTCAACCAGAAAACCGAAAGTGAGTAAAACAGACTAAACTAAACTTCAGTGTTAAAACCGTGTGATTAATTTTCGTGGTGCTAGCCGACTGCATGAACTTAAGCGTTACTATGGACAATGTTTGTCTGCCTTGAAGTTATGTAGGATATCTAGTTTCTGTATGGTGTATTTAATATTTATTAATGGCAATACTAGGAGTTACTTCAATAGTGTTTTCTTCATATTTAAGGTCCTTATTCAGAAACAATATGAAAAGAACATACATTTTTACATTCTGATGAATTTTCACGATACATATATATTTTTTCTATTTGTTTTACGTTGCACCGACACAGATAGGTCTAATGTCGGCGATGGAACATGAAAGGCCTAGGAGTGGGAAGGAAGCGGCCGCGGCCTTAATTAAGGTACAGCCCCAGCATTTGCCTGGTGTGAAAATAGGAAACCACGGAAAACCATCTTCAGGGCCGCCGACAGTGGGGTGCGAACCTAACTCCCGGATGCAAGCTCACAGCTGCGCGACCCTAACCGCATGGCCAACACAATAATATGGGGTAATACCTTACCCCGCGTGACCACTGGCATGATTAAACTCTGCGCAAGAACTTGAGGGTTAAGAACAAAACACGTCAATCTACTTTAATTAAATTGTTTCCTTTTCAAGTATAATACTGTTGCCATAAGTTTTATTATTCAGGTAGTTCATAAACTTATTCACTTAAAATTAGTTTCAGCAGACTGAAGAAATTAACAGTTATAAAAATAATCAGTCATATGCTCACCAATCGTGAAATATCTTTTGAATTTGTTGGCGTTTACATGTTCTTTATAACAAGTTGGAAAACTCCTGATTTCATCAATGTAACTACCATCACACAGGGTACATTTTAACTTGTAAACACCAAACTGTTATAATTTTTTTGCTAATGGCTTTACATCACACCGACACACACAGGTCTAATGGCGACGATGGGATAGGAAAGGCCTAGGAGTTGGAAGGAAGCGGCCGTGGCTTTAATTAAGGTACAGCCCCAGCATTTGCCTTTGTGAAAATGGGAAGCTATGGAAAACAATCTTCAGGGCTGCCGACAGTGGGATTCAAACCCACTATCTCCCGGATGCAAGCTCACAGCCGCGAGCCCCTAACCGCATGGCCAACTCGCCCGGTCTGTAAATATTTAAGGTTTTCATTGAAAATAAGCATGTTGTAAGGTAGTCTGGAATTGGTGGTATTTGTTTTAAAGGCAATGTTGAGGTAGTTTTTTTTAAATATTTGTGATCTGGTATAGTTATTATTAAAAGTGAAAGTGATTAAATCTTTTTTCTTCTCAAGTCCTTTTTTTGAATGTGGTGACTGGCTTATTCTTTATTTTGTTAATGATTATGTCAATGTATTTTTATTGTATATTGTAAACTTTATTGAGTGCTATGGTGTATATAGTGTTAATTTCTTTATTTGTAATCTTTGCTGGAAAGAGGAATGTTGTTAAATTTATTTATTTTTTATTAATGCCTTTTTTTCAGTGGCGAAGTTAGGGCTCGAGGCCCTCTCTTCCACTTAACTGAATGCTCCTTTAAGAGAAATTGTGAAACACATTGAAAGCAAGACAGAAAAATTGAGAGAAAGATGTACTTTAACAATGGGGGTGAGACAAATGATGTAGAGTTTATGAACATGTAATTACCAAAGAATTAGACCAGGACGTAAGTAATTTGCAAACATCATGAGACAGCAGGATTAGTTAATGCATCTAAAACTGTAAAGAGGGAAAGAATAGCAATTAATTTTTAAAATGAGAGGTTAGCTTGGAATCGATCAGTGTACAAGGCATGATCTTCACATGAACAAGCGTGGGAAAAATCAATTACCGTATGTGACAGGCTAGGAAATTTGACTGAGAATTTGGATATGCCATCGAGAATTAAAAAAAAATCAGCATTCAAGTGGATTCTGTCTGGAATGTGAAAACTATGTATGAAACTCGCAGACTAAGGGTAGTAATGCCAGAAATGAAAAGGTATAAACTGGTGATACTTGGGTTGAGTGAAGGAAGATGGACAGGCTACGGAGAGGTGGAGACAGAAGAGGGCAGTGTCTTCATTTACTACGGAAGAGGAGCAAATGAACAGCATTCAAGTGGACTAGGTGTCTTACTCACAAAGAAAGAAAAAAATAGCATAATGGAATGGACCCCTGTATCACACAGTATAATTAATGTACGAATAAAAATGAAATTTAAGACTTGTGGCCATAGTGCTGTGCTACAAGCCAAAACAGGTAGAAAAGAAGATAAGTTTTATGATAGGCTGACATCAACACTGGTAGGGATAAAGAAGGACATTGTGGTACTGATGGGAGGTCTAAAAGCAAAAACTGGTAGCGAAAATGATGGAAGAGAAATAATCACGGGTAGACATGGAATAGGAGAAAATAATAATGGCCAGAGACTCATAGACCTGTGCAGTAAGTTTAGATTGGTTACTGTTTCAAAATAAGAACTGTCACAAGATCTCGTTGGTGTCACCTGATCTACGGAGAGAAAACCAAATCGATCACTTGGTAATAAGTAAAAGATGGAGACATTCATCCTGGATGTGAGGAATAAATGTGGAGCAGATGTAGGGAGCAACAATCATCTTATGATTATTGATATTTGATTGAAGGTGGCAACACCAGTAAAACAGGCAGTTGCATGAATGAAACCTTTCAACTCAGGGAAATTTGGAAAACTTGAAGTATAAAATGAATTTAAGACACAACAGCAGAACAGGTTTGAGACCCTCGCTGAACAATCACATGACGAGCTAAATATTAAACGGAACACAGTCAAGGAACTCTTTCCTCACACATGTGAAGAGATAGTGGGCTACAGAGATCCAGGGAAGGAAGGCACTTTCAGATGCCACTTGGGAATCAATCCAAAAGTGACGAGATTGCAAGGCACTGGTCGACCCCAGTAGAACAAGAAACCGGTAAGCAGTAGCAATGACAAAATACAGGAGGCCAACAACAAGGTTAAAAAGGAAGCACAGAGAGAGAAATGTTTACAGACTAACTGGCAACACAAGCAGAAGAAGCAGCAAAAGTAGGTAACAGCAAAGAAATATATGCCATTACGAGAAGGCTTTCTAGGAGGAACTTTTTGGGGCAGAAACCAGAGATGCAAACAGTAGCCTTGACATCTGAGACACAACAACTGGAAAGATGGAGACATCACTTCATGGAAGTACTCAATCTTGGTGAGGAATCAAGAACTGAAGAAATTGAAACCATTTTGGAGGATTCAGACATCTTGGTAGAACCACCAACACAACAAGAGATTGCACAAGCAGTGAAACAAATGAAGAATGGCAAAGCACCCAGAGTAGATAACGTTATTCCAGAAGTCCTAAAGGTACAGTAGATCCAGATTTAAAAGCAGAAATCATGGAGCCACTTCTAACAGTGACATGGAACAAAGAGCTTTTTTTTTCTAGTGGCTTTACGTCGCACTGACACAGATAGGTCTTATCGTGACGATGGGATAGGAAAGGCCTAGGAGTTGGAAGGAAGTGGTCGTGGCCTTAATGCAGGTACAGTCCCAGCATTTGCCTGGTGTGAAAATGTGAAACCACAGAAAACCATATTCAGGGCTGCCGACAGTGGATTCAAACCCACTATCTCCCAGATGCAAGCTCACAGCCGCGTGCCCCTAACTGCACGGCCAACTCGTCCGGTACTGAACAGAATTAGCAGTGCTGTTGATAGGAGACTATGTCAAGAACAAGCAGGTTTTAGAGAAGGTCGGTCTACTGTGGATCAGATAAACACATTAAAGCTAATCATTGAACACTATGCTGAGTATCAGACATCTTTGTATATACTTTTAATTAATTTAGAAAAGGCCTTTGATTCTGTCATATGGAGGAAATTGTGTAGGGCTATGGAAAAGTCCCACAAACAGGGTCGGTCTTACACAAACAATGTATGAAGGATATACTTGTGCAGGTAGAACATAAAGGGAAGCTGTCAACCTTTTTGCTGTAAAAATCTGGTGTAAGAGAAGGATGTCTACTATCGCCAATCTTGTTTATCATGACACTGTATTGTATGCTGAGAGAAGCAATGAATAGAAAGCGTGGCATTCAGTGGGGATTAAATAACTGACTGGAAGAACACGATTATGTAGATCTCTGTCTTCTTACATAATGTTTTCGGGACATGGAAATTAAACTCACTTACATAAAAATAGAGGCTAAAGAAGTAGGCTTAAAAATAAATAACAAAAAGACTACAGAAATGCACATAAACCATCATAACAATTCTAGCTTGGCTCTAAGTGGAATGGATATAGAAAGGGTAGAGGAATTTTGCTGCTTAAGAAGCACTGTCAGCCAGGAGCTTTTCCACAGTTACGACCATTATGGAGATCCCCTCACATTCGTATAAAAATGAAGTTAAGAATATTCAACCCAAATGTTAAATGTTTTACTGTATGGAAGTAGACCTGGAAAGTGACCAAAAACTTTACCACAAGGTTACAGACTTTTATAAATCGCTGCTTCAAGTACATTATGAGAATATGGTGGCCAAAGACCATCTCAAACAAAGGCATTTGGGAGACCACAAGTCAAAGTCGCATACAGCAACAGATAATGAGAAGAAAATGGAGACTGATTGGTCACACCCTGAGAAGACCACAAGAAAGTATCACAAGGCAGGCATTGAGCTGGAATCCACAAGGTAGTCACAGGCAAGGCAGACCAAGGATCATCTAGAAGAGAACCATAGACAGGGAGATAGCTGGAGTCAACAAGACATGGGAAGAAGTGAAAGCATTGATGCCAGATAGAACAAGCTGGAGAAATTTCGTCAAGGCCCTATGTTCCACCTAGGAATTAAAGGCAATAAGTCAAGTCCACATGAATTGATTTTTTTCATCGCACCGACACAGATAAGTTTTACGGCGATAACAGTATAGGAAAGGGCTAGGAGTGGGAAGGAAGCAGCTGTGGCCTTAATTAATGTACAGCCCCAGCATTTGCCTAGTGTTAAAATAGAAAACCCCGCAAAAACCATCATCAGGGCTGTCAACAGTGGGGTTCGAATCCACTATCTCCTGAATACTAGATACTGGCCGCACTTAACTCTTTCACTCCCACTCCCGAGTTAACTCGGGAACCTGTGTGTCTTCTGCTGACCCAACCACGAGTGAACTCGTATTTCAAATTTCACGCTCTCTCCCAGTCCCGCGTTTAGTCTCTTCTTCTTTGACAGTTGCCTTTAGTCGAGCAAGATGGCTGCATCCGCTATTAAACAAAGTTAAATGGAAGATGATGTTTTGGGTAATGATGACGATTCTATTACGAGGATAGTGAAGGTTATATATTAGTGAATGATTCTGTGGAAAGTTATAGTAGGAGTGATTTATCTGGAGGTGAGGATGAGGAGGAGGAGCAGGAGGAGGAGGAGGAGGAGCAGGAGGAGGAGGAGGAGGAAGTGAACAATAAGCCTGCTCATATGGTGTGTACCCATGCATGGGAATTTATAACATAGTCTTGAAATTTTGATGAAAATTGAAGAGATAATGTTTTAATGTCACATCGTCCTAAAACCTTGTAAATAGTTATAAATATCAGCCTATTTCATCTAGTGTCAAAATATCCAAAATAACCTGGGATGGAACATACATAAACAGGGAAGATACCTGGGAGTGAAAAGGTTAAGCGACTGCAGCTACCGAGCTCGGTAACTCCATATGAATTAGTAAAGATGTGTGTAGATGTATTACTTATAAATACAGCATAACATATTTAGCTCAGTATATATTCCAGGTATGGTATGGTATGAAATTAGCCTTTCAAGGACTAAATTGATGTCAGAAAGTAAAAAATTCAACAGAATTGAATGTCAGATTGGTGATACAAAGCTGGAACATGTAGATAATTTCACGTATTTAGGTTTGTGTTCTCCCAGAATGGTAATATAGTGAGATTGAATCAAGGTGTAGTAAAGCTAATGCAGTGAGCTCGCAGTTCTGATCAACAGTATTCTGTAAGAAGGAAGTCAGCTCCCAGAGGAAACTATCTTTACATCGGTCTGTTTTCAGACCAATTTCGCTTTACGGTAGCGAAAGCTGGGTGGACTCAAGATATTCATAAGTTCGAAGCAACAGACATAAAAGTAGCGAGAATGATTGCTGGTACAAACAGGTGGGAACAATGGGAGGAGGGCACTCGGAATGAGGAGATAAAGGCTAAGTTAAGAATGAACTTGATGGATGAAGCTGTACATAAAAACTGGGGAACAATGGGAGGAGGGCACTCGGAATGAGGAGATAAAGGCTAAGTTAAGAATGAACTTGATGGATGAAGCTGTACATAAAAACTGGCTTCAGTGGTGGGGTAAAAAAAAATGAAATGGCGTATGGCTTTTAGTGTCGGGAGTGTCCGAGGACAAGTTCGGCTCGCCAGATGCAGGTCTTTTGCTTTGACGTCCATAGGTGCTGTGATGAGGATGAAATGACGATGAAGGCGACACATACACCCAGCCCCCGTGCCAACGAATTTAACCAATTAAGGTTCAAATTCTCGACCCTGCTGGGAATCAAACCTGGGACCCCTGCAACCAAAGGCCAGCACACTAACCATTTAGCCATGGAGCCGGACAGTGGTGGGGTCATGTGAGGTGAATGGAAGGGGATAGGATACCTAGAAGAATAATCGACTCTGTTATACATGGTAAGAGAAGAACAGGGAGACCAAGACGACGATGGTTTGACGAAGTTTCTAACGATTTAAAGATAAGAGATATAGAACTAAATGAGGCCACAGCACTAGTTGCAAATAGAGGATTGTGGCGACGTTTAGTAAATTCATAGGCGCTTCCAGACTGAACGCTGAAAGGCATAATGGTCTATAATGATAATGTATGTATATTTCAGGGGAGATGAAGTGTAAATGACGCTATTATGTTATCGCAACTAGAGAGGTTAATTTCGGTATATTGTGAAACCTCGTACATTCATGATTTAAAACATTTTTATGGATTGCTTGACTTTATCTATTACAATGGACATTGCTTATTGTCATTAAATGATCTACGATGCTGCCTGCTCAGTGGGCTTGTTTTCTTACTACCACTTCACCGATTCAGTGTATGGGTTCTACAGGGAACAAGAAAGGAAGGAAGGAAAGAAAGAAAGAAAGAAAGAAAGAAAGAAAGAAAGAAAGAAAGAAAGAAAGAAAGAAAGAAAGACATGAGAAAAATAATTCTTGGAGTTGCTGCTGCTGCTTCTAGCAAGGGGCTACAGACACTGCAGTCAACAACCCCATGGACTTGGGAGGGACAGAGTGGGGGTGCACATACACGCACAACTATCTGATAACCTGTGTAGCTGAGATGTACTTGTAAGTGAATCTGTAATTAACTATGAGTAGCATTGAGAAGAAAGCAGCCATGTTCTATAAGTTTGGTACTAGGGGACTGAGGTGTGACGTAGCTTCCTACTACTTTCCCCACAAGACGGAGTAACTGAATGAATTCTATTTGTAGAACTAGAATATAAAAACCTTCTCAGTCATGCCATAAAGTAAGTTTGAAGAGATTACCAGCTATCAAATGCATTATGCACATGAGTCAATAAATCAATACCCTCATGTGCTAAAAAAAAAAAAAATTCTTTGAAGATCCTACTTTTCTTCTGCGGTTGATGTTTTCAATTAGTCAACTGGAATTATATCAAGAGTACATAAAAATTCTTCAGTTGGAAAACATTTTTCTGAAATTGAGACGACAACGACAACTGTATGGACTCAGCTACCGCACGTAGGCATTCAGATATGACGCCATTCAGGCGGCCTGTGCATCAATTTCAACGTATCAGTCTGTTGACCCATTGAAAAACACACACCAGTCGACTAAGTGTGCTTGCTCTTCTTTTAATCTCATATGACATGTACATAATTGATGGATATGCAGAATTGTTTCATTTCTAGAGTAAGGTATAACAAAAAACATTAATGCAGTTGCAAAGATATTACTAAAAACGCAATATAGACCTATATAAGCTACTGAAATGTCAACTTCAAAGACTTATCTTTGCCAATTTAATAATTAAAGGTTATAGCAAAAATACTCTACAATGTGATGTTGGTTGCTATTCTGGGTGTGGTTTTCTTCTTGTCTTTCTATACACTAAGTAGAGGCTGCAGTAGTGCCACATAAAACATTCTGAGACACAAAATCAATTCTAGATCCAAGTAACTACTGCTCAGCCAAAAATAAAATGCTTTCAAAAATTTTCACACACTATTAAACCCACCAGGCTGATGCTGAATGACAGCCTAAACCTTCTCTAATGAACAACATTTCACTGAGGTTCCTCACTCACTTTTGACTGTTAAATCTTACTCCATTACACTTTTTACAAACATAATTCAAAAATTGAAGTTTTGAAACAATTAAGAATTCAAATTAGCTGGTCTAAATTCAGTGTGTCTTTCTTTTCATTTCATTTTTATAACAAACAGTTTGAATATTCCATCTTCCAAGGAAATGATACAATTATTTCTTGATGATAACTTTCATATCATTGTACAGCTATAAACTAAATCTGTATTGTAGACATGATAATAAGCTTTTGCCATGTCAGAAAACAAGGTGAAATTCTTTACGTTTCGCAGAGAACTTCGCTCCGTGCCTTCAGAAGAAAATCTTGTCTGTTCACAAGC
The DNA here is from genome assembly GCF_040414725.1 of Anabrus simplex. Lineage (NCBI taxonomy): Eukaryota > Metazoa > Arthropoda > Insecta > Orthoptera > Tettigoniidae > Anabrus > Anabrus simplex. The sequence continues at coordinate 1,108,372,330 of NC_090265.1, read as the reverse complement.
AAGACTTCTCTGATAATGATTTGAATTTAAGAATGCTTTACCGTTGGTCTATAGTAAATGGTACTCTTGTCTGTCACTGTATGGCTCGCTGGGCGCAGACTGAACCATCTCGTAATGAGGAGTACGAATTTGGAAAACTTGTAAACGAAATAATGACCGTGAAACGACAGGGAAGAGAACTACCTACGTACATAATGGCTGGCAACTACATATTACATAATTGATAGCCAGTGTCTGCTGAAATTGTTAGGATTTTTGCATATTTCCACAGCTTCCCATATAATCCAACATCTTGGAACAAGACATCATGAACCGCTGATAGGGCGTGTTCAGCTATTGCTGACTTGTCTGGCTGGTTGAGACGGATATGTCACGGGTGTTCCTTGATACTAGTAGCAACATGGTTGCCAGCTATTAAGAATTTACATCAGCAGTTCTCTCCCCTGTCCTTTCAACTACAGTGGAACCTTGGGTTGCGAGCATAATTCGTTCCGGCAACATGCTCGTAATTCAAATCGCTCGTATATCAAAGCAAATTTTCCCATAAGAAACTATTGAAACTCGGATGATTCGTCCACAACACAAAAACATTTATTCGCATAACATTTCTAAAACAAAATATAACGTAAAACAATTAAACTGCACTTTGTTGATGTGAGGGAGACGACAGATGACATGAGAAGAGTTACTGTGTAGCACGAATTTCACTAACCGAATCACTGCTATCGGTTGGCTCATTGGAAGTGTTTTCTTTTCATGCAACTTTAACGAGGAACCTGTCCAATGACTGTTGTTTTTGCCGCTTTTTGAGGATTTCACAAAAATGTGACATTGCATTGTCATTGAACAGATTCATCCACTGTAATCATCTCCTTCTTCCGACCAAATTACTTTATAGCCTTCTTTTCGTTCACAGGGCCCATCGTTGCAGAACAGTTATATCACAGATGACAGAAACAAAACATGTACACTCGTACGGTGTTGACTATGCGAGCGAGGCACGCCAACTGAAGTCCAGCGCGGGAAATGATTACACACACTTTTCCAGGAAAGAGAGTGGCATGGGGAGGGGAAAACAAAGGTACAGGGGAGGTGGAAACGTACGTACACGTGACGCTTGTATTGCGAAACCTCACTCTCTTATCAAGTTACAATTTATTTAAAATATTTGCTCATCTTGCAAAACACTCTTAGACCAAGTTACTTGCAATCCGAGGTTCCACTGTATTGTTATTTTGTTTCGGTATTTTCCAAATTTGTACTCTCCTCAGACGGTGTACTCTGCGCCCAATGAGTCATGTAGTGAGAGACGAGAGTACCACCTACTATAGACCAACGGTAAAGCATTCTTAAATTCAAACCTTCATTATTACAGAAGTCTTGCTCAGACAAGATTCTCTTCTGAAGACACAGAGGGAAGTTCTCTGTGAAACGTAAAGAATTTCACTTTGTTTTGCGATATGGCACAAGCCCAAAAGCTTATTATTATGTCTACAATTACAGGCCGTGAAAGCATCAATCTAAATATAAAAATGTATTTTCACTCTATTTATATATCGAAAAACAAGATGCATTCATTCTTTACAGTGCAAAGGAATGAGATATCTTTCAATGGTAGATGGAAAACAAGTATCACAGGTCTGTTAGAAGATATGGAAATTGTTGAGCTGTTCAAAAAGATTTACCGTTGGCTTCTCTTCAACAAGCGAGTCTGAGGTGGTGATGAACTCTGCATGACCTTCAAGGACTAAGTTATCGTTGATATGGAAGTCCACATCACTTGAAGTATCCACCAATGCAGCTGTGAAGCTCTGCGTCTGTTGATAAAATTCACAAATATAAAATATTATTTTATCAGAGTATAATGTAGTTAGGGTACATGAAATACTTCAAAATGAAAGAATCTAGATATGAAAATACTATGAAACTACAGTACAATGGCTACATAAATGTCAAGTCTAAGGAATTTATGGGATTAGGTAAAACATGTTTATAAAGTGTGTTCCCAAAAATGTGTGAAGTAATCTGGGCATTGATAGTGACCCCAAAACAACATAAACCGTCCCTATGAACGTACGTCCTAGGGTCGATTGTTACGTATTATACCTGCTGATTTTATCAGCTGAAATGGAGGGAATATTTCGTATTAATTTTGGAGTCAGGAATTCTGACCTAAGGTCTCATATTAATTTACCATCTAATCGTTATTAAGTTCAATGATGTTTAAGTTTGTTCTTCCCCCACGGTCAAAATGACTCTCTCATTCAGGCTGACCAGATGTCCTGGTTTTGGAGCTTTATTCCAGTGTCTGGAAACACTTTCTTGGAATTAAAAAATGTCCCTGTTTTAAAAAGTCTGTTATTTGCTCATAACAAGAGTAGTGTGTTGCAATCGGAACAATACAAACTTTCTCTGAAAAGTTACCAACATCTAGATTATTATAACATAGATGGATTTTTATCTTCATACAAAGGAGTAGTGATAAATGCCTTTTCCTTACGTGCTTTTGTTGTTTTGGTTCTGGCATTAGAAGGAAGTGTGTGGGGAGATTGTTTCCAGTTTGGCTATTTGGTGCATTATCTTCGTAGTGCATATTTGTCACTTGTATTTGTGGGTATAACAGACTAAGTTCTCATTAATATGCCACAAATAAAATGATCATTCAGTGATGAACTTCAAGTTGGAAGACACATTGTGTGATTTGACGTTTTGAATATAACATGATGGCAAAATACACTATTAAGTTGAAAAAAGATGTATGATGGTTCAACCTTCCAATACTATTAAAATAATAAATGTAAGTTTTACATTCCTACTTAATTATAATTGGTACTGGTTTCGACCGGTACTCTTGGTCATCATCAGCCGATCACAAATAAGTATAATAGACAAGGCACAGAAAAAAAGGGTGAAGTTCAAATAATTCTGTCAGTTGCTGTTTGTGAAGCACTAAAACATATTAGGGAGCACCGTGTGTTGAAATTTCAGTTATTGAAATATATGTCATGTGTTTCAATATCTTCAAGACTTCAATATACCAAATTCTTTAACTTGGATATATTTCTTTTGACAAATAATATACAACTATATTGTATTATTTCACTCATATCAGCATTTAAAGGCTTGATACTTGAACTTTTTAAATTTTTTCATTGGATTTCCACAAACTTTTGGAAGCACAGGACCGATCGGCACAGGTCTTGCTACTGTTCAAGAACTTGCTCCGTACTACATTTGGGTATTTGATCTACGACTTCTTCATGATTTTCGGAACTATCAACACGCAGTGCTGATCCCTAAAATTATACAGTATACCATGAACTGCAACTGAAAAATACGTATTTGATTCTAGACTTCTTCATAACATTCAAATTTCAACACACAGTGCTCCCTAAAGTGTTTTAGTGCTTCACAAATAGCAACTGATGGAATTATTTAAACTTCACATTTTATTTACCTGTGCATTGTCTTTTATACTTATTTGTGACTAGCTGATGATGACCAAGAATACTGGTTGAAACCGGTACCAATTATAATTAAGTAGGAATGTGAAACATATATTTCTTATTTTAATAGTATTGAAAGGTTGAACCACCATACATCATCTTTCAACTTAATAGTGTATTCACTTCAATATGGAACACTATGAAATTCTTATCTCTTAATGATGGGAAAGTAACAACAAAAAGAAGCATAAGGGTGTAACTTTACATTGTCATCCAATACTTTTTTTTTCCCATTCCAATGGTAGCAGGTAAAGAATAGTTGAAATCTGCAGCAGAAAAAATATTTACGTACCACACTGTCAAACATAACCACGGTTTATGTTCGATGCATTGCACTTCTTATATTGTTAGAAAAATCTTTAACAAAAGCAACTTTACTTGAGGTTGCACTAAATGTGGTAAGACTTCCTTATGCTGACCCTTTATGTGATGAAACAATTGTGAAGGAACTAGAAGCAACTAGGTTCATATCTATAATTAATAATTACTCTAATCATAAACATCTGGAAACTGTTCCTGTCTTTGATACATTTTGTTCCTAACTTACATTTCAAGAAAGATAACTGAATTTGGTAATCTTGAATGTGAAACTGCTGAAACCAATATTATGGAAATACTGAAGAAATATGATTTGTTGGATAAAGTCATAGTATTGTCAGCTGAAATACAGTACTTATAAGAACTCTGGTGGTGCTGAGAGGAAGGGAAGAAACAATGTTGTTGGATATTTTTTTTTTTTTTGGGTAAACTGGGAGAGAAAATTGACACGCAAGGTCAACTAATTAGAACTGGCTGTTGTGCACATGACCTTTAGAATAATATTCAGTCAGCAACACATTCAGTTCCAATAGATTTTGAAGCTTTTATATACCGGTACCAGATTTTCACCTGGCTATCAAATGCATTATACATATATTTGAGTCAATAAATCAATACCCCCACGCGCTAAATTAAACTTCAAAGATTCTACTTCTCTTCTGTGGATGATGTTCTTAATTAGTCAACTGCAATTATATCAAGAGTTCATAAAAATTCTTCAGTTGGAAAACAATATTCATAAATTGAGAGACTAACAATAACAACAACAAATGTATGGCCCCAGCTAACATACTCAGGCATTCTGATCTGACATCTAGACTACCTACTTGCCAATTCTGATGTGCCGTTTTACTCCTACTCCACCAGATGGCAAGGTAAACGATCTCTCTTATGGGATTATGGCAGAGTTTTAATTAATTTTGTCTTGTAAACATCAAACGTGTCTCCAGAGTTCTTTGACATGCCAACATTGTACGACAGTGTGTTGAATGAACTTCTTCTGCCTTTCAAAAATTCCACCAGTACAAGGAGTTAATTTTACACAATAGCTGTCAAAGAGTTGCTTAGTGAATTGAAAGAACAGAGTGTCATTACATAACCCCAAGTTTGAAGTTTCACAGAGGCAGTATGCATTAACTGTGATCAGTATATGAAGAGGTGGACAAAGATGACAAAGAATTCAAAGTCTTTGAATGAATCGCTCATAAGAAACCTCTGTGAAGTGAATTGGAATAAAGTTTAAATATTCCTTCCAGATGATTTCAATGACAATGAGCTATATTAGATAATGTTTCTCAACCAGAAGAAGCTTCAGTATGTATGCAAGCACTTTGAATCGTGAAAAAACAAGTGTAGCTGACAAGTGGGTATTCGCTGAGAAAAAGTACACCGTAAATGTTGTTTATCTGGACAACCTTTTAATCTCGGCCAAGTTTATGTCATGTCTTCCTAGTAGCATTGAAATGTACAGCATATATTTAGCCTTATGACTTATTGAATGATAAGAACCTGGTTTTATTTTAGTTGAGCCAGTTTTGATTGAGAAAACACATTTTGATATGTCTTATGGTGGACTTCTATGTACTGATCCAAACTCAAACACTGCTGTCAAAAAAAAAAAAAAAAAAAAAAAAAAAAAAAAAAAATTGCTAGTGGCATAATGTATAGAAGGAAAAGTGTGCGCTTTTCTTCTTTCATCCATAGGCAGACTGAAGAGAGTGGTGGTCCTTCCACCAGCGGCAGCACAATCGCCGTTTCCCGGCACAGATGAGACTTGTTATTAGTGCGTGTTACATGTGTGTCAAGTTATTGGAATTTATATTGCTCTCCATTATCACTGTTAAGAAGTTTAGGCAGTTTACATTAGTAATGTATTCATTAGTGAATATTGCAAGTTGTGTTATGTATTATGAACAGTAGTTTACATCTCTATTGTGCTTGAAGACAGTGTGTTTCAGTGAGGGAACTACTGAAGCAAAATGTCTACCCATGTTTTGTACTCTGTTGTAGATCTGTTTAGGTAATATTTTGCTGGACATTTAATGCTCTACACCATGGTGTAGTTACTTCCCATAACATTACTTTTTAATTCAGTTATAGAGAAATGTTTGTGATTAGTTTGATGGCAGAGTGCCAATGGGCTTCTCACTGGCAACCACTGCACAAGTCGAAGGGTCCACAACACTCCCATATTTGGCAGGTATACTAGAAATTTCATCCGTACAAAATTCACCTCGTGCAGTGTTAAAACACTGATAGAATTGTTCATGTCGATTTTTTTTTTTTTTTTTTTTTTGTATCTGAAGCCTATTCTTTTCAGTTTTGACTAGGTTAATTTATAACTGTTAGGCTCTTCAGTCTGCTGAAACTAATTTTGAATAAATAAACTAACCACCTGAAAAAAGAAAACATATGGTAACAGAATTAGGCGTATACCTAAAAAAAAAAAAAAAAATATTAAAATAGGATGACATGTTTCTTGAAGGAGCATCATCAGATTTAAACAGAAATAAACATAAATGTTTATACATTTCTAAATGCAATTTTCTTTACATTGCACTGACACAGATAGGTGTTATAGCGATGATGGGATAAGAAAGGCCTACGAGCTGGAAGGAAGCAGCCATGGTCTTAAGGTACAGCCCCAGCATTTGCCTGGTGTGAAAACAGGAAACCATGCAAAACCACTTTTAGGGCTGCCGACAGTGAAGTTCAAACCCACTCTCTCAAATGCAAACTCACAGCTGTGCAAACCTTACCGCACAGCCAACTTGGTACAGTTCTAAATATTTCTGAGCGTGATTTGAGAGAATTTGATGATGTGCTTTCAAGAATGCATAATTTCAGTCTATTTTAATTAAGTTGTTTCTTCTTTTAGGTATAATACTGTTAACATACTGTGCCGTTCTATTGTCCTGATTGCTAAAACACGGAGTTAAGATGTTTAGATTTGCTGTGAATAAAATTCAAAAGTATGTATTTTAAGTGTCAGAATGATACAAGTCAGTTCGAATCATAGTCACCGTTATTTTGGAGTTCAAAAAACAAATTTGTCGGTAGAAAACCGAAGACATATCACAGACATATTTCCACGTGTAATATACAAGAATATTTTACTACGTAATACGGAGAAGAGATAAGATATATTATAGAATTCATCTTGGATGCATGAGAGGAGAAGAGCAAGATAAATGAACCTGACATAGAAGTAAAGAAAAGGTTTCGTTAGAGAACAGATTTTAAAATACGCAATCATATAAGATAGATACTATTGAGTTAGATGAACTTAAGTCACATCAGACATATTGGTAATTTGTATATAACTTTCACATTGACGTTATATTAGAGAATATAAAACAAGATAATAGTATAAGAAGGTTTTGCATTTAACCAAATGATGTTATTAATACTGTCTTTGAATCTGTTTTCCTTGGATGCGCAAGAAACTGGCATAATGGATCTGTAAATCGAGTATGGGGTTGGCGACTGAAGGAGTCCAGAAGACATTGCACGAGAGCTCATTTCCCATAAATCCCAGATAACTGAGCCTATAACCAAAGGAGGACCGTTGCGTTGGGTAAGTCTCATCTGAATTCACGTAATAAAAAAAAATATTTTGCTACAAACCCTGAGATGCTCACCGACCCTAACCGTGGATTTTTCTTGAACACTACAAGATTTGGACTTGGAATGGCACAATACGTTTTCTTTTTCAGGTAATTTATTAATTTATTCAAAATTAATTTTGGCAAACTGAAAAACCTAACATCATAGCGTCCACGCACCAGCCCATACCCACACACAATTTCTAAAATATTGAAAAGTACTTGTACACGTGTGCACAGAAATGTTATGATGCTTGTTGTTCAAAAGGGCCTAATATCTAGGTCATCGGCCCCTAATGGTATAAAATGAGATTGCAAGTGATAAAAATCATTGTTAATCCGTATTGAAGATACTGAATGTAGGATGCTAAATGGTTTACTTTGTCACCTACTCAATACATATACATTTTTACATTTAGGAATTTATTATTAATTCCACTTGAGACATGTTTCAACCTTCCTTGAGGGCAGCATCAGTCAAATCACCTCCTCAAGGCAAAAATCAGGTACCTGACTAGTATTTAACGTGCACACATTAATATACATTACAATGGGAAAATTAGGTACGAGAAACACTTGTACAATGGTGATAGTTGACAATATAAGTTTATAGACTAAGTAGTCGGCACCAATGCGTAAAATTACTGGGTAATTTTACCAGAGTCTAGCAGTGGTGCTCCGAAGAATAATTGACGCACTCATAGGAAATTATAACGTTTTTACAAATTATTTACATTATAACAGTCAGGGGAGAAAGGCTATAGTGCTTGGCGTCAAAGTTTGTAACAAAAATTACTGTTAATGGTTGGTAACTATACAGTAAATGTACCTTCCAACAGACCGTTGTTTGACAAGGGGGCGTGGTCTGACTCCCCCTCCAAAAAATAAGGCTTCTCACTATAAAGGCTAGTGGCAAGAAGGCAGTATACACAGTATATCCAGTGCATTCGGTCTAATCAGCAGACCCATTCTTTAGTAAACATTCAGTTTCAATATTCAGTGTGTCACATTGTGAAGGTTCTTATTGAACAGTGTTATGTAGTGGTAAAAGACAACACGTAGTGAGTGACAGTGCGCTGAGTACCAAATATTCGTTATGTCTTTAATTCAGTTTGCTATGACTCGTATCCTCCTCTGCGAACTATGTGACCTTGCCGCGGTGGGGAGGCTTGCGTGTCCCAATGATGCAGATAGCCGAGCCACAGGTGCAACCATATCGGATGGGTATCTGTTGAGAGACCAGACTAACGAATGGTTCATCGAAAGGGGGTTAGCAGCCGTTCGGCAGTTGCAAGGGTGGCAGTCTAGATGATTGACTGATATGGCCTTGTAATAATACTCAACATGGCTTAGCTGTGTTGATACTGCTACACGGCTGAAAGCAACGTGAAACTACAGCCGTAACAACCTCCCGAGGACATGCAGCTCTCTCTGTATGAATGATGAACTGATGATGGCTTCCTCCCGGGTAAAATATTCCGGAGGTAAACTAGTCCCCCATTCGGATGCCTACTAGTTCAGTAGATGATGAAGAAATCGAAAGAATATATGAGATAGAAGATTTAATACAATATGTAAAAGGTGACGAGAATCTAATTGTGATGGGAGATTGGAATGCAGTGGTAGGCCAAGGAAGAGAAGGTAGTACAGTAGGAGAATTTGGATTGGGACAAAGGAACGAAAGAGGAAGTCGGCTGGTTGAATTCTGCACTGATCATAAATTAGTCCTTGCCAATACTTGGTTCAAACACCACAAACGACAGCTGTATACGTGGATGAGACCCGGAGACACTGGAAGGTATCAAATAGACTTCATTATGATTAGGCAGAGATTCAGAAACCAGGTGTTGGATTGCAAAACTTTCCCCAGGAGCAGACGTGGACTCTGACCACAACTTGTTGGTCATGAAATGCCATCTGAAGTTGAAGAAATTAAAGAAAAGAAAGAATGCAAAAAGATGGGATCTAGACAAGTTGAAAGAAAAGAGTGTGAGGGATTGTTTGAAGGAACATGTTGCACAAGGACTAAATGAAAAGGCTAAAGGAAACACTATAGAGGAAGAGTGGAGAGTCATGAAAAAATGAAGTCAGTAGGGCTGCTGAAGAAATGTTAGGAAGGAAGAAAAGATCAACTAAGAATCAGTGGATAACTCAGGAGGTACTAGACCTGATTGATGAACGACGAAAATACAAGAATGCTAGAAATGAAGAGAGCAGAAAAGAATACAGGCGATTAAAGAATCAAGTGGATAGAAAGTGCAAGGTAGCTAAGGAAGAATGGCTGAAGGAGAAGTGCAAGGATGTCGAAGGCTGTATGGTCCTGGGAAAGGTAGATGCTGCATACAGGAAAATCAAGGAAACCTTTGGAGAAAGAAAATCTAGGTGTATAAATATTAAGAGCTCAGATGAAAAGCCACTTCTAGGGAAAGAAGACAAAGCAGAAAGATGGTAGGAGCATATCCAACAGTTGTATCAAGGTAAAGATGTAGATAATTTGGTTCTGGAACATGAAGAGGTTGTTGATGCTGATGAAATGGGAGACCCAATTTTGAGGTCAGAGTTTGACAGAGCTGTGAGTGACCTAAATAGGAACAAGGCACCTGGAATTGATGACATTCCCTCTGAATTACTGACTGCCTTAGGAGAAACCAGCATGGCAAGGTTATTCCCTTTAGTATGTAAGATGTATGAGCCAGGAGAAGTCCCATCCGATTTTCGGCAGAATGTTGTTATACCCATTCCCAAGAAAGCCAGTGCTGACAGGTGTGAAAACTATCGCACCATTAGTTTAGTATCTCATGCCTGCAAAATTTTAACACGTATTATTTACAGGAGAATGGAAAAACAAGTTGAAGCTGAGTTGGGAGAAGATCAATTTGTCTTCAGAAGAAATGTAGGAACACGTGAAGCAATCCTGACTTTACGTCTGATCTTAGAGGATGGAATCAAGAAGGACAAGCCCACGTACATGGCATTTGTAGATCTAGAAAAGGTATTCGATAATGTTGATTGGACCAAGCTATTTATGATTCTGAAGATGACAGGGATCAGATACCGAGAACGAAGAATTATCTACAATCTGTATAAAAACCAGTCTGCAGTGATAAGAATCGAGGGCTTTGAAAAAGAAGCAGCAATCCAGAAAGGAGTGAGGCAAGGCTGCAGTTTGTCCCCTCTCCTTTTCAATGTTTACATAGAACAGGCAGTAAAGGAAATCAAAGAGAAATTTGGAAAGGGAATCACAGTCCAAGGAGAGGAAATCAAAACCTTGAGATTTGCCGATGATATTGTTATTTTATCTGAGACTGCAGAAGATCTCGAGAAGTTGCTGAATGGTATGGATGAAGTCTTGGGTAAGGAGTATAAGATGAAAATAAATAAGTCCAAAACATAAGTAATAGAGTGCAGTCAAACGAAGGCAGGTGATGTAGGAAATATTAGATTAGGAAATGAAGTCTTAAAGGAAGTAGATGAATATTGTTACTTGGGTAGTAAAATAACGATGGTACAACTTGGGGATCTACTGCAAACATCCTACGCTCTTCAGCCTTAGCACTGGTTTTCTCTGCTGCTGACTACTGTGCTCCAGTGTGGATTAATAGTCCGTATACAAAGTATATTGACCCACAATTGAATACCAGCATGCGTCTTATATCTGGCACCATCAGATCAACTATAGTTCACTGGCTCCCACTGTTGTCAGGAATAATGCCACCTGACTTATGAAGATTCAGAGCTCTTGTTCGAGAGTACAACAAGATCTGCAAGAATCCTCTGCTACCTGTTCTAAATGACATACCAGCTCTTAGTCTCAAAAGACTGAAATCACGACATCCACCCCTTTGTGATGCTGCTCTGAAGACGTCCACCAACTTCAATGCTTTGGAGGAGTGGAAAGGCCGCTGGAATAACTCTCCCGACGTGCTCCTGCATAACATCTTCAGAGGGGAAAATATTGTAAATGGATCCCAACTGCCACGTGCAACTTGGTCCAGACTGAACAGGATCAGGACAGGTCATGGAAGGTGTACGGATTCTCTCTACAAGTGGAACTTTGTACCATCTCCAGAATGTGACTGTGGAGCCCCTTGCCAGACTATTCCCCACATTGTAAGCGAGTGTCAACTACGGGCTTATCCAGGTAGTTTGGAAGACTTCCTATCTCCAACAGTGGAAGCACTACAGTGGATTGATAAGTTGGACATTCAGATATAAGAGATAACACTAATGCCTGAAGTGAATCAATGTTTTTTTGTTATTGTGTATATATTGTATATTATGTATATAATTTCCTTGCCATACGCTAATAATAATAATAATAATAATAATAATAATAATAATAATAATAATAATAGCACAAGCAAGGAAGAGCTTTATTAAGAAAAGAAATTTGCTCACTTCAAACATTGATATAGGAATTAGAAAGATGTTTTTGAAGACTCTTGTGTGGAGCGTGGCATTGTATGGAAGTGAAACATGGACGATAACTAGCTCAGAAAGAAAGAAAATAGAAGCTTTTGAAATGTGGTGTTACAGAAGAATGCTGAAGGTGAGATGGATAGATCGAATCACGAATGAAGAGATACTGAATCGAATTGGTGAGAGGAGATAGATTTGGCTAAATTTGACGAGAAGGAGAGATAGAATGATAGGACACATCTTAAGACACCCAGGACTTGTTCAGTTGGTTTTTGAAGGAAGCGTAGGTGGAAAGGACAGTAGGGGTAGACCAAGGCATGAATATGGCAAGCAGATTAGAGCAGATGTAGGATGCAATAGTTACGTAGAAATGAAAAGGTTAGCACAGGAAAAGGTGGCATGGACAGCTGCATCAAACCAGTCTATGGACTGATGACTCAAACAACAACATGACTCGTATGTGGAGTGGCACGGGGTTGTAAAAAAAAAAAAAAAAAAGAGAGAGAGAGAGAGAGAGAGAGAGAGAGGGGGTCGATTGAAGTGAATTAATACGTGTGCAGTTATGAAATTGATCTGAGTGAGTGTGGTGGATTATGCCAAATTATACGAATCATATAAATGAGGTTAAATGAAGGAAGTAATTAAATACAAGTATAGTCCAATAGCAGTGTTACAGTAATGCTTGAACCTACAATAACAGTGAGCAGCTTATTAGCTATCATTTTAGTAGATCGGGCGGCACTCTCCGTATTCTCTCAAACGCAGTGAGCTGTATATCGTATCAATGATTAGTGAAATGGAGTGGGTCGACTAATGACCAGTAAAAAAAAATTAATACCTAACATTCATATCCAGTGATGGTGACCGGCTAGTGTGTGATGCTCCGAGATTAAATTACTTGCGGAGAACTGAAGTATGCAAATGAAAGTATTGATATTGGGCTACAGGACAAATACCAATATAGAGCTGCGGCAGTGAATTTCGATGACTTAATGTTACGTCGTATCGTACCACCGGTGACCTGACAATTTTGACTTTGTTTACTCTCTACTATGAAATCCTAAACAATGCATATGCACTTGTGTGCGTTATTGTTGAGGAGACATTCCAGCGTATATACCTGTGCGACAGTGTTCCAATTCAACAATTGTGTGAAACAGAAATGACCCCGAAAATAATTGTTAGATTCTCGTTCATTGATCTGTTTTTATGGGAATATGAGTAGCCTATGTTAATTATTTTCATATTATGCTTAGTAAAAAAGTAATGTCACAAAAGAGAAAGGATATAAATTCAGAACAATATTTACTAGACACGACAACAATCCCAGCTATTTACAGTAAAAACGGAACAAAAATATAACATCATTTGCCAATACTTTTCAGAAAAGTCATCAAGTAAAATTACGTACTAATTTCCAGACGAGATATAACACAAACACTGTCACCGTTGCGTTTTACACGTTCACTGGCACTTTTTCACGTGAGTTTCATTGAAGTACTCGATACACATTTTTGGTGCTCCTGGACACTCTGCACAGAATGTCACACCTTCTTTGTTTTGTCGGCAGTTTTCTTACCATGCTGTGCAAATATCTTCTTGTAGCACACTGTGCAATGTCGCCACATTTTTCTGGCTGGTCCTTCCAGTTTAACCAGTGTGTACGCCCTGTTCCTTGTTGGAGGTGTACAAGATGTAACAGTGCTGTACCGACAGAGAGAAGGCAAGAGATTCCTTAAAATGACACAAATTTTTTTTTTCCAGAACTGCGCTTGAATTGTAGGATCCAGGCATTTACAACTGCAGTACCCAGGAGAAGTTCAATGGCAACTTTCCTCCACCATTTTACACCCTTTCTCAATAAGGTATAATATGACAACATTTGATCACCAAGATCAACACCCCTTTTTTATCCTGTTGTAGTGCAACACAGATTTTGGCTTCAAAATTGGATCTCTTTTCCTGTTCCTTTTTCCGGTGTCTTTCAGAATATCACCATGATTTGGTACAGTGGATATCATCAAAACTCTCCTCTTGTCCATCCAGTTAATTATCTTGACCCCCTTTTCATTCTCTGCTCCACATATTTCCCCCCTTTGAAGACGCTTATTAACCACATCTTTGGGGAGACCACTCTTATTAGGTCGAATTGTTCCACAGAGAAGTGTTTGCTTGTCCAATAGATTCTGTGCCAATTGAACACTTGTATAAAAATTGTCGGCGAACAAGATGCGACCTTTTCCCAACAATGGCTCACTCATGTTCATGACGATCGCTTCAGCGTGACCTGTCCCTTGCAGCTCATCATCTTTCCCTTGATAAACTCTTACTGCAAATGTGTACCCATCTTCCGTGCACACTTTGTATAGTTTAATTCCATACTTATGTGTTTTGTTTGGAATATATTGCCTGAAAAGCAATCTTCCCCTCCACAACATCATAGACTAGTCTATTACAACATTTTTCCCAGGGGTTAAGGCATTCTGAATATTTTCCTGAAGCTGGTCTACTAGAGGTTTCACTTTATACACTCATTTCTCTCCCTAGGGGCTTCATTATCACACAAATGCCAACAGGAGAGGAAATCTAAGAAGCGATCACGAGTCATAGTGGCTTTTATTACCTCATTCTCATATAAAGAGTTCTTCGACCAATAAAGTGCCAGTTCAGGGACATAATTTAACCCCGTAACAAGTAATATCCCCCAAAACTTGGCCATTTCTTCCTCAGTGGTATCAATCCATTTGGATAACCGCCTCCCTTTCTTTGGTGGATATTTTTCTAACTTTTGTGCAGCAAGTCTGTTTCAGTTACCATAGTCTGCATAATTTGCTGTGTTACCAACATGTTATAAATATCAGAAGGGCTATCAAAATTACTCACAATGTTCACTTCTGTGTCATCACAGAAAATGGGTATGCCAAAGTCATGTCCCCCTACTGGACCCCACCTTGGCACATCGACATCACTTACATCGCCATTACCAACAATCTGACTTGGAGAGTTATCACTTAGCGTTTAGTCCCCATAAATAGCTGATCCACATGCTTCAGAGTCACTGTCTGTGTCAGAAGACGAGTCACTATCTTGGAGGTTGTAAGTAGGGTCATCATCAGATACAGGAGAGAAATTACTGTCACTGTCATCACTTTGTTCATAATAATGAACAATTCGTCCAGGATCCAGTGCTGTCCTAACCCTCTTTCTTTTCCGTGCCACCGGTGTGTCAGAATGTGAAGGCTCCATGTCTAAAAAAGGACGTGAATTTGCTTGTAAATATTATCTACGGAAGATAATAAATATGTCAATAACTACTCCAATAACCTCTATTCGCTTACCTAAGAGCAATGTAGAAAGCAGATATCAGAAGGGTGGTACTCAAACAACAATCTACCATCTGAGGGCAGCAACACTCTAGTCTTCATCGCCGTAACCGCGCTAAGCGATTCCCGTGTAAAAATATAGGTCGGACAACAATCGAGACACAGGGTGACCCGAAGCGATATGAATAGAAGATGAAAAAACTTCCTTCGGGTCACCGGTGGGCCGATCAAAACTAGTAGTATGCCTCGATCCTTTACTTCAATTGGAACACTATGTTGCCATTAGTTAACGGAAATTCGTAACTAGGACGTAGTTACTTACTTCGCAATTTTGGGAAGTTCGCACCGACGGATAAGAGTAATATGTTTCGGGGCACATGGTGACCCGAACCACAGGGAACGTGTTAAGTTTATAAGTATCCTTAGTTATAACAGAGTTATAATGCATGGCACAATTAGTGAATTTATGACAAATTAGTTCTTCCTCATTTGCATAATTGACCTCCGAGAGCTTTGGGTTTGAAGAGGGCCTGTGAGCAGTCCTCTGTACAGTCACTCCAACGCAGCAGATATTCCGGAGCTTCTGACGCCAGACGAGGATTCAACGAACATGCAGGTGAACCGACATAGGACGACTCAGGGGGCCATCGCAAGTGAAGACGTCCTGATGGCACCTTAAATCCCTGGCTATACTCCCTGAGGAAAGGTAATTGCAGATATCTGCGCGCTAAATACATTTTTTAAACTTATTTGCACGACAGTTAGGTCACATTCCCATTAAAAAGTAGCTTGCATGTAAATACGTTGAATATTATTTGACCATGACGGCGTTTCAGAGGGATTATAGTTCTTTTTTTTGGTCCGATTTTTCTGTGAGATTTTCTTCGTGGCGTTGAACCACTAATTTCATTCATTATGGGAAAATATTGCATGATAGTTATAAGACCCTAGCATAATTTATAGGTGACGTGACGTAATGTAAAGGGGTAAAATTTCGTAGTATGATTCAATCGTCTTGAAGTTACAATTAAATGCTATGATTCATCATAAAAGTTTCCGATTATTCATTTTTGATTGCACGTCACCTACTGGTAGAAACTCCTCCTGTCTAGATTTAAGACTGCAAACTCCACGACAATGGTCAACTGTGGGGGTGTAAGTGAATTATGTAGATTGCAATTAGCCATGAATTTTTTTTTTTCCTGTTGAAGGTTAGGATCTTCTATTTAAAGATGCATGTTCTCGGGATACGAGGAATGAGAAGACGGAACCTGATATGTAAGTTCGTAATTTTTAGAGTGTAGAGGTGTTAAACATATGAGTTCCCCTGCTGAATATGTATAATTAAGGCGATGTAGAATGCTGCCTTGAGAATAAAATAATTGAGGCCATATGTAGGCTGGTATAATGTTAATGAGTCGAAGAAAGATATTGTTTTTGTGATGATATGAATATTTAAGAATAGCAGGTAAAGTATGAGGCTTTGCTTAGCGGGGAAGGGAAAAAAAAAAAAGGGAACGAGCAGGCCGACCCGTCTGACAGTTTTATGAGGGAACGGTCAGGGGAAGCCCTAGCAAAGTGTGTGTGCCACTTTATGAAGGAAGACACATTTGGTTCGCTCTTTTCTCCTTCTAGTATAACGGAGACATGCATAAACTTAAGAAGACGGCATCGTCGTATAGATCCCAGATGTGATAAATGAATGACATCCTCCCACCTTTCTATTATTTTGGTTTATTAAAGTAAAAAAACGCTATAGGGTTTTCAGGTTGAGACATCCCCCCACATGTCGAAGTCCCTGGGTTCAAGTCCCAGATTCTGGCGAGGACTGTTGTCCATCAGTGGCAAATGAGATGGATCGTGCCAAGATCTTGTTCTCTCCTTGGAGATGCAATGTAGAGCGTTATGTTATTTCTTCTAGTGAGTGTTCATTATGTATCATATGTCGTAAGATATTGGTTGCTAATTGCTATATTCAATGTTTATAGAAACATCGTTAAAATGTCATGTGTTAATATTAGTATATAGATAATCCCAGTGAAGCAGACATTATGAAGGAGTTAATACTCTGTATGATAAGTTAGACACGGTCATTAACGTAGACAATGTGACATAACTATCATGTGTTTAAAATGCGCTCAAGAATTTTGTAGTAAACCTCAATTAACATGATCTGAATAAACTGAATGAAATAATTCATGCTGTAAAGGAGATATGCCTTTGGGAAAAATATGTGTACACTGTTATCATAGGATATAATTATAATAAGGTTTTTCGGTGTGTTAAGTGGCTCTGAAAGGGGACGTCCTTTTGATGTATTTTCAATCAGTTGAAGGTTATGAAGTGATAGATGCCTATCCGAGATAGACAGAAAGAGAGATCCAAAGCTCAAGCCTAATTTATGAATCAATGTATTGTATCGGTAAATATCTCGGCATATCTTTATGTAATGTAAAATACAAATGTTTCCTTAGCTAATTAAAGGTGTTTGTGCAAAAAATAGATGATTTTCCTTCTCATTAGTAGTGTATTCGTATTCCTTTCATATCCGAGACTCTTTCCCCTACTTAGAATTAAATAGTTTAAGCCCCTTTCCGGACATACCATGTACCCAAGCTCTTGAGCCAGCCGAGGAAAGACTCAAGTAGGGGTGATGGACTTCGACTGCAGGGACTGTCCGAGGGTCTCGTCAAATAAATCCTTACAGCCACTTCATAAGCCAATTAAGATAAATTGTTATGCACTGGAACCCTGGACAGGTGCAATATATATACTATTATCACAACTGACTGCTGAAAAAATAAATGAATGAAGGATAAGGTCGTTAATTGCAGCTAAGTGCAAGGAAGTAAATATATATATATTTTTCAAACAAGGGAAGAAAATAGAAAGCACAGAGGAACGCAGTATGTTTATTATAAAGGAACAGTGTTCTTGCGTAAAAGGAAGAGGAAAACTCAATAAACGAAGCAAGTGGTCAAACGAGGACCAAAGTAGCAATTACCGGCAGGATACCAGGATTGCCGAGTGAATTTCTGATGATAAATTCAGGAAGGGAGAAGCATAAAGAAAAGAATATGGCAGAAAACAAGCAGATTATCAGAATTCATCTTTCATATAAACAGAATAGAAACTGAAGCAGTATTGAAGCTAAAAAATTATAATTGAAAGCAGTCTTAATGGATATCAAAATAAGAGAAATTATAGACTGTCAAATTACTAGAAATACTGATATGAACTCTCACATCTCATATTTGTATTTTGTGAAGCTAAGCTCAATCATGAAGATCTACATGATGTACAACTAGATCTGCAGTAGGCAGTCTTGGAGATGAATGTGACACGGAGGATCCAGCCTACTCGATGTGGAACATGAGACCAGCTGATCTATGGTTTCCAATCGGCCGAGCGCAGCAGCCTTAGATTGGATGGCTGAGGAATCGTTCTAAACCGGAGAATGATAAGCTAAGTTTTCCTAAATTACAGTTCTTAATCAAACTGATGCAAAATAATGTTTGGAGGTTATAGCCTAAGGTATGTACCTATAATATTGATATAATCAGTGAAGTGTAACCTCAAAATCTAGCTCTCATGATTAAGATATGTTAGGAATGATATACATTGATTGGAATAATCTACATTGTGTATAAACGAGAATATGATGCAATAACTATGGTAATCTTGCTATTGATATCAGGAATGAGAGTTTACTACTACAGAGAAAGATCATATGTTGAGAAGTGGATATCACAAATGGGTCAAGTAACCTAAAAATCATTGTGATATGTTTAGATAAAGATATGCAGCAAACGTGTTATTTCTTGTCAATCCAGAATCAATGCAGAAACAGGAAGGGATCTTATAGTATACTAGGAGGTGAAGTAATATGTGATCCAATGGAGTGAAAATAGTTTTAGTTGAATAAAATACGTCGTGGGAAATGTATCTACGAGAAGAGATTACAACATTAAAGAGTAATGGCTACGATAAGAAGGTATTATGGATGAATTAAATGAGCTACGTGTTGTACTGAAAGAAATAAGAAATAGTCGAAAGGAATTGATATGAAGAAGGCATAGAAGAGGTAGAATAAATGTAAAATATATGTCATTTAAGACTGGATCTGGTATAGGAAGCACTGACATGAAAAGAAATCTCATCAAGGAAGTAAATAAATGAATATAATGTAGGCATATCTAAACGAGATTAGTGAATATGAAGCCAATTTGATCTCACTATAACAATATGTTTGAAAATAAAGATATTATGTTAGGAGTTACCCTTAATAAACATCCCATATATGCATTTCACAAGGTAATATGTAAAGTATGATGTTGAAATGATCAATATTGATATCCAGTAATAATTAAGCTGTCCAATGAATCGAAATAAATGAATACATTTAAGAAGAGAATGTTGTTGCATTGACAGTAGAACATGTATTCTTAAATGAGAGTTATAATTAATCAAGAACTGATATACCGGTAATTAGAATACAGTTATAGGTGTTCATTTTTATCGGTTATGACATATGATTGTAATATCTAAATGCGGTATGGTTAGGCCAGTCGATGCTAGAATTTTGCCTGGCAGGGAAACTAGAAAGCTTAGCATATCATTCAAAGGTAATCAGAATAAATAACGATGTTAGAACAATTTAGCGGTCAGAAAAAATTGTAAATGTTGAAAGATAGTAAATATATGGTAATTAAGATTGTTTCATCAGATATCAGCATATCTGTGGACATTTTTTGGAAGGATAGAGTTGAGTTGTCAGAATGAGAAGTCATATTACAAGGTTAGCTCATATCAAGCATGATTGGAAAACAGTTGTAAATAGAAACACTCCCATGTAATTTATTTGGATTTTATGAATTAAGAAATGAAACATTATTCCAATTTCTCTCTTTCCTAAACTTTATTATTGTTTAACAAACCGTATAGTTAAGATTAACTATGTGTAGTAAATTATTCATAGGTAGGAATTGTAGAATAGCTTATTGGTAAATGTGACTCAATCCTTGTCTTCGAAAATTATTATATCTGGTGCGTAGGGTGACAGACGTCCATCTGAGGAAATGATAGGTCACGATTTTAGGAGCAACTTCACCACTCTTCAGGATCCACGTTAAGCAAATACTTACTCTAAATATACCTTGAGATCATCTGAGTAGTCAGAGAATTTTTATACGCCGTTATTGGATGCTGACCAAGGGACTGCTTCTAAAGCAGAATACTGAATCTACGATGCTTGTAGTGTAAAGGGGTCCAAAATGCAGGTCACTCATCCCTCATAATGGTACTTGTCGCTAGGAAAGTAGAACCATGGCATTTTTCATGTTGCAGTACTAATCAAAAGTGGTGTAGACTCGCGGTATTCCACACATTATGGTACTATTCACAGGTAATGTAACACGCACATGTAACACAGACCTGTGGTATTTCTCACATACATACGTGTACTAATCATAGGGACTTATACTCTCCTGTGGTGTTCCTCACATAGTGGGTACTAATTATAAGCAAGGCAGACCCATGGTGTCGCTCATATAGTGGTACTAATCACAGGTACTGTAAAACCCACGCTGATTCACACACTGTTGCTACTAATCACAAACCTATTGTGTACCTAACAATGGTACTACGCGCAAGTAAAGGTGACCCATGGTGTTCCCTGCGTGGCGGTACTAATTACAAGTAGTCTCATGGTTCTAATTCAATCATCCCATGGTCGCCCCTTTTAGTCGCTTCTTACGACAGTCAGGGAATACTGTGGGTGTATTTCCCCCCCCCCCTAGGGAGATGTGCTTTAGGTATGCGAGAGCTATTTTATTTCGCTCAAGTCCGCTGGCAAGCCGGTTAGAACCCCCCTATCCACCACTTGGAATGCGCCACGTGGGAGTATCACCCCTCCTCCTGCTATGCCAGCGTAGTAGGTTCATGGTGCACAGAAATGGTGTCCCGACATAAAACCATCAACAATGCGCCACTCCAGCAGTGAAAAAGAGGTAAGGAGTGAAAGGGTAGTGTTGAAGGCCACTCCATACCAAAAAGGAAGGGAGAGAACAGATAGTGCTGAAGGTAGTGACCCACCTCCTCAGTTAACGCATTGCTGCAGGTAGACAGTCTGCTGTGATTGAAATGGGCACAGTGGTGGATGTATTTAAATACAATGGGAGGAAACCCACTCTATAATTACAGTATCAGGAGGTAAAGGAGGCTTTTAAGTGAAAAATATTTTATACTAGTTACGAATATCTTGTAGTTGCATTATGTCAGGACATAAATTGAAATCATCATTTACTGGTTCGTAACTTGGTCCTGGATTTTACATAATTTAAAACTCTGATATGGAATTCCGGTAAATTCTATAAATAGAAAATGAATATGTTAAAACAAGATACTCGTGTATAAATTATTATAACTGTGTAATTATTTCTTTATAAAAACTGAAAATACATTTTCTTCTTGAACAATAATAAAATAAATCTGAAATGTATTATGTTGTCCTAAAATGAACGACAAAAATGCTATTATTGCAACATCTCAACATAAATAACTTTCACATTTAATTTTTTTACAGAAATGTCTTATCAAAAATATGAACGTATCACACCTTTCTAGAAAATATATAAATAAATGAAATGTTTGGTAAAATAATAAAACATAATGAACTGTCCATAGTTACATGTATTCAACAAAAGAAAAATGGAAATTAAAACAAAACTAATTGTGAAATATATATGAGGGCAGATCAGAAAATAAGTTGCACTTACCAGTTATGGCCATTTATTACACCACCTATACAACAGCATAGCATGGTTCATGTTTGTGGGTTACTGTAGTCACGTCCTAGTTCGTGAACCATGGGCAACGGCTGAGTGGCCTAGTAAGTGGTCCTGAGAGTCGGGATACCAGTTGCTATGGACATCTCGGACATATTCTGAGTCATGGCCCTCCTTGTGCTCAGGCGGCTAGGACTATACAATTCACCGGTGGTCCATAACCCGTTAGAGGAGAGATCCTCACTTGGACTATGTGCAAGTAGGGTAGCATCCTGCTTCATGAATTTACCGAGGTCAGCACATTTTAAGTAAGCTTCGGACCTATGGGAGTACCGGAGTCACACTCCCATTTGACAGGCGAGGGACTCCTTGGAAACAACTCGGCGAACGAAATGGAATTCGATGGGGAGCTATCAATATTAATGGGGCTTATGGAAGAAAGAAAGTAGAACTGGTTGAGTGAGCAAAGAGGATGCATTTGGATGTGCTAGGAGTAAGTGATATTCGGGTAAGGGGAGATGACAAGAAAGAGATAGGAGATTATGAAGTGTACTTGACGAGTGTCAGAAAGGGAAGGGCAGAGTCTGGGGTAGGGCTCTTTATCAGGAATACCATTGCACGCAAAATAGTTCCTGTTAGGCACGTAAATGAGCAAATGATGTGGGTAGATTTGTCAGTTGGAAGAATTAGGACTAGAATTGAGTCCGTGTATTCACCATGTGAGGGTGCAGATGAGGATGAAGTTGAGAAGTTTTATGCAGCATTGAGTGACATCGTGGTCAGGGTCAACAGCAAGGATAGGATAGTGCTAATGGGCGATTTCATTGCGAGAGTTGGGAATAGAACTGAAGGATACGAAAGAGTGATTGGTAGTAAATGTGGGGAAGATATGGAAGCTAATGGGAATGGGAAGAGTTTGCTGGACTTCTGTGCTAGTATGGGTTTAGCTGTTACGAATACATTCTTCAAGCATAAGGCTATTCACCGCTACACATGGGAGGCTAGGGGTACCAGATCCATAATAGACTATATCTTAACAGACTTCGAATTCAGGAAATCTGTTAGGAATGTATGAGTTTTCGGTGGATTTTTCGATGATACAGACCACTATCTGATCTGTAGTGAACTAAGTATCTCTAGGCCTAGGGTAGAGAAAGTGAAATCTGTCTGCAAACGAATAAGGGTAGAAAATCTCCAGGACGAGGAAATTAGACAAAGTACATGGATATGATTAGTAGACAGTAAGCAGGTTCAGGATATAGAAAGTGAATGGGTGGCATACAGGGATGCTGTAGTAGAAACAGCAAGGCAATGCCTAGGAACAACTGTGTGTAAAGATGGGAAAAGGCGAACATCTTGGTGGAATGATGAAGTGAGAGCAGCTTGTAAACGTAAAAAGAAGGCTTATCAGAAATGGCTCCAAACAAGGGCCGAGGCAGACAGGGATTTGTACGTAGATGAAAGAAACAGAGCGAAACAAATAGTTGTTGAATCCAAAAAGAAGTCATGGGCAGATTTTGGTAACAACCTGGAAAGGCTAGGTCAAGCAGCAGAAAACCTTTCTGGACAGTAATAAAGAATCTTAGGAAGGGAGGGAAAAAGGAAATGAACAGTGTTTTGAGTAATTCAGGTGAACTCATAATAGATCCCAGGGAATCACTGGAGAGGTGGAGGGAATATTTTGAACATCTTCTCAATGTAAAAGGAAATCATCCCGGTGGTGTTGCGAACAGCCAAGCTCATGGCGAGGAGGAAAATGATGTTGGTGAAATTATGCTTGAGGAAGTGGAAAGGATGGTAAATAAACTCTATTGTCATAAAGCAGCAGGAATAAATAAAATTAGACCTGAAATTGTGAAGTATAGTGGGAAGGCAGGGATGAAATGGCTTCATAGAGTAGTAAAATTAGCATGGAGTGGTGGTAAGGTACCTTCAGATTGGACAAAAGCAGTAATTGCACCTATCTATAAGCAAGGGAACAGGAAGGATTGCAAA
The DNA here is from genome assembly GCF_040414725.1 of Anabrus simplex. Classification (NCBI taxonomy): domain Eukaryota; kingdom Metazoa; phylum Arthropoda; class Insecta; order Orthoptera; family Tettigoniidae; genus Anabrus; species Anabrus simplex. The sequence goes on along the minus strand of NC_090265.1, from coordinate 1,108,348,379 downwards.
AACTATCGAGGTATCTCATTGATTAGTATACCAGGTAAAGTATTCACTGGCATCTTGGAAGGGAGGGTGCGATCAGTCGTTGAGAGGAAGTTGGATGAAACCCAGTGTTGTTTCAGACCACAGAGAGGCTGTCAGGATCAGATTTTCAGTATGCGCCAGGTAATTGAAAAATGCTACGAGAGGAATAGACAGTTGTGTTTATGTTTTGTAGATCTAGAGAAAGCATATGACAGGGTGCCGAGGGAAAAGATGTTCGCCATCCTGGGGGACTATGGAATTAAAGCTAGATTATTAAAATCAATCAAAGGTATTTATGTTGACAAATTGGCTTCAGTGAGAATTGATAGTAGAATGAGTTCTTGGTTCAGGGTACTTACAGGGGTTAGACAAGGATGTAATCTTTCACCTTTGCTGTTTGTAGTTTACATGGATCATCTGCTGAAAGGTATAAAATGGCAGGGAGGGATTCAGTTAGGTGGAAATGTAATAAGCAGTCTGGCCTATGCTGATGACTTGGTCTTAATGGCAGACTGTGCAGAAAGCCTGCAGTCTAATATCTTGGAACTTGAAAAGAGGTGCAATGAGTATGGTGTGAAAATTAGCCTCTCGAAGTCTAAACTGATGTCAGTAGGTAAGAAATTCAACAAAATTGAATGTCAGATTGGTGATACAAAGCTAGAACAGGTCGATAATTTCAAGTATTTAGGTTGTGTGTTCTCCCAGGATGGTAATATAGTTAGTGAGATTGAATCAGGGTGTCGTAAAGCTAATGCAGTGAGCTCACAGTTGCGATCAACAGTATTCTGTAAGAAGGAAGTCAGCTCAAGACGAAACTATCTTTACATCGGTCTGTTTTAAGACCAACTTTGCTTTATGGGAGCGAAAGCTGGGTGGACTCAGGATATCTTATTCATAAGTTAGAAGTAACAGACATGAAAGTAGCCAGAATGATTGCTGGTACAAACAGGTGGGAGCAATGGCAGGATGGTACTTGGAATGAGGAGATAAAGGCTAATTTAGGAATGAACTTGATGGATGAAGCTGTATGCATAAACTGGCTTTGGTGGTGGGGTTATGTGAGGCGAATGGAGGAGGATAGGTTACCTAGGAGAATATTGGACTCTGCTATAGAGGGTAAGAGAAGTAGAGGTAGACCATGACGACGATGGTTAGACTCGGTTTCTAACGATTTAAAGATAAAGAGGTATAGAACTAAATGAGGCCACAACACTAGTTGCAAATCGAGGATTGTGGCAATGTTTAGTAAATTCACAGAGGCTTGCAGACTGAACGCTGAAAGGCATAACAGTCTATAATGATAATGTATGTATGTATGTATGTATGTATGTACAACAGCAACACGACTATAAGGAAATACACTGTAACGTCACTTTTCCACATAGTTTCCAAGAGACTCCAAACATTTCTGTGAACGCACAACCAACTTGTTGATGCTGGATGCATAGAAATTTCCTCCAGCGTTCTGCAACCACTCGGAGTCAGCGGCCTTCACCTCCTCATAGGTCTGGAAACGTCGACCACCGAGCTCTGTTTTGAGCTTACCGAACAGATGAAAGTCACATGGCGCTAGGTCGGGACTGTATGGTGGATGTTGCCAGATCTCCCACTTGAAACGCTGCAGCAGTTCTCTCGTTTGGCGGGCCTTGTGAAGTGTTGCATTATTGTGCAACAAAAATCACACCGGCGCTCAATTTCCCCCGGCACTTCTCTTTAATCGCTTTACGCAACCGGTGCAAAGTTTGACAATACAACGCCGCGTTGATCGTCGTTCCTTTCGGCATGAATCCCACGTGCTGCAAACCCTCCATGTCAAAGAACAGTGTCGTCATAACCTTACCAGCTGAAGGTTGAACCTTGGCATTCTTTCGTTGTGGTGATGAGGGGTGCACCCATTCCATTGATGTTCGTTTCGTTTTGGGGGTGAAGTGGTGGACCCACGTTTCGTCGCCTGTGATGATTCGCCGCAGAAACCCGTTGCCGTTTGCGGCATAATGGTGCAAAAATGCCAGGGAGGATTGGAAACGTTGTCCCTTGTGCTCATCGGCGAGAAGACGTGGGACCCATCTTTGACACAGCTTACGATTTCCAAGGTCCTCGTGAACAATGGCGAACACACCGCCATACGACATGTTCAGCTGCGTCGCGATTTCTCTCAGTTTAATGCGTCGGTTCTGTCTAATGATCGCATTCACACTGTTGACCTCTGCACAGGTCCTGGATGCTGCGGGCCTGCCTTTGTGATGGTTGCCCGCGATATCCGTTGCCTTGCCGGGAAATGGTCCGCTCCCCATACACAGCACTAATTTCACGATGAATGTCCGTGCAATTCTTCTTTGGCCCATAGGAATCGGATTGTTGCACGCACCTCATATTTGCAGTGAACGTCCAGTTGACGCGCCATTGCATTTGGCCACTATTCACACAATACTAGACAAGACACCACAGCGACCTGCCTAACAGACGTGTGGACAGTGTTTGTCTCTTTCTCCGCTGTGCCCACGTTTGCGACACACAGCGCGCTGCTGCTGTGCGTTAGTGCAACTAATCTTTTGATCAACCTACGTGTATATATATATATAAATAAATAAATAAGAGTTTTGTCTGTACATTGCTCAGAATTTCAAGAGAATGGCATTTCTGTATCGGTCATGTCCACAGTAACAAGGAAATGCATTTTTTTTCTTTTCTGTAACTGCTGTATTTATATATGTATGTATGTACATGCATCACGAGAAAACGGTAGAAAAGAATTTAATGAAAATCGGTATATAAAATCAGGGGATGAGCCACTACAATCTAGGCTATAAATCATTTTATTCAAGCGGAGTGAAATGGTAGTTTAGGGGAAGGCCTGAAATTTAATTCTCAAATATTTATATTATTAGTGGTCCTATCGATAAATACTACATAACTAAAGTTATTTTGAATTTGCAAAAAAGCCTGATGTGACAGGGGAAAACTGACTTCAGTTCCGGAATCAGCATGCCCGAAATATAAAAGATCACTGCGTAACCTTCATGCAATGATTGGAAAGTTTGAATTTGCAGGTCAGTGTAATCAGTCCATGCCCCATTTCTATTTATCAGTTGGCTCTAGCTGCTTAGGAATGGAATCTAACGGATGTTGGAGAAAATCTGGTTCATTCCTTAGATTTGCCCAAACTCTATGGCAGTGCATTAACAGAGCCACTCTTGTCCTCTCCTTATCTGTAACCCACGTATTTACCATTCTTGCCCAAAAATGTTCTATTATGAAGTCAGCTGACTTAGGAGGCCAGTCAAGATTGTGAACATCAGGATGCTGTTCGAAAAAAGCTTAGGTTACATATGCAGTGTGAACAGAGCAGTTATCTTGCACTAACCTGATAATGGGAATTTCTTCGATGGGGTAAATAGCTCGAACAGTAGGAAGAACGGCACCTTCCTAAATGTAAAATGTTCACATATTCCCAAGCAGTCATATGTGTAGTGACCTGCATCAACTCTCCTGGACTGGCACCAATTATCCACCCCAATAAGTCACATGTAACTCGACCCGACTGATAAGTTACCTGAGCAAAGGGCTCTTCATAATGCTTTCCAACTGGACACCAGTACTTCAACTGTTTACCGGATTGGAGAATAATACCTTTTCATCCAACCAGATTGTAAATTTCCACTCCTATCGTGGAGTAACATTTCCTTGTAATTGAAAGCCTGTGGATAAGAAGAAGTCATCCCTGTTTTGCACCTCGGCGACTGTGAACACCTGCAGCATGGAGCCAGTAACTCATGGTAGTCCGGTTTACTGGCAGTTCCAATGCGACAATCATATTACCTATAGTCGCAAACGGAGAACTGCCCATAGTTTGAACAATTCCAGCATCTTGTACTGGAATAGTTCTTCTAGGAGCCTTGTTATGTGCCCTGATCTACCATTTCTTCTTCACCTCGTTCTTGCCATGCTTCTATCCACTTCCAAACTGTCTTAAGACTGCATATTATTGCTTGAGCTATTGCTTCGGGGGCCACGTGAGCCTCCCACATGCTAACATTATAGCCTCAACAGTGTTACAGTATAACAAAATTTAGGCTGGCACGGAATACACACATTGTGCCTTCAGCATTACATGTTCACTCCCTTCCCCTCATTTTTGATACTGGAGTGGCCTTCAACACTACCCCTTCACTGTGTAATGTTGCTGTGTAGTGTGTAGTGTGGGCCAGGCCATGACTAAAGATAGATTTGGTATTACTCAATAGGATTTACAGATGATGGCACAATTATTATTAAATAAGGAGATATTTCCCCCAACAGTTTTAGAAGTGCTTCAGATAGCACTGAAAAGGATGGAAAGCTGGTGTAACAGAAATTAATTTTCTGTTATCCCCAGAAAAAGTAACTAGAATTTTTTCTTACACGTTGGTTCATGCTACACCGACATGGATAGGTCCTATGGCGGTGATGGGACAGGAAAGGCCTAGGAGTGGGAAGGAAGCAACCATGGCTGGTCAAACAATCCTTGCAGCTCTGCATTTGTCCTCATTCTCCATCCATCCTGATCTCTAACTTCTCCAAATATATTTCTCAATTTCATCATTTCCCACCATAACAGCCACTGTTCTTTAATAGTCATCACCCAGCATTCTGAGCCATACATCACTATAGGTCTTAGTACTGTTGTGTATATTTTAATTTTTGTATTTCTACCGACATTCCTGGATTAAAATATATTTTGCAAGGCATAAAAGCATCGGTTATATCTATCATAGAAGAGAAAAGTATCGGTTCCCGCTTGTTATCCTTTCCTGTATTTCCACAGAGGTTTTGTTGTCTGCAGTTAAAACAGAGCCTACATAACAGAAAGCTGTAAACTCTAATATTCCTTTTCATGTATTCTCTCACTGTGATCCTTCCTCTTGCTCCCTCTGTATCTCCCATCTTCATATACTTTGTTTTATTTATATTCACTTCTAGCCCTAAGTCCCATGCTTTCTCTTCTAACAAAGCATAGTTCTTTTCATAGAGCCCTGCACCGATGCGGATATCCGCGAAGTTAGTGTCTTGGCGGAAACAAACTGTATGGCAGTGCGGATAATTTTGCTGATAATTTCTAAATAATGACGTTTATTTATTATACTCTTGTTTTTGCTTGTGGTTAGGTGACCCTTGACATTGGTATGGGAGAATAGTGATATATAAAGAGCCCTGAGACCAAAAAGCCATAAATCTGACCTAAGCCTAACTGGCTCCTGCCTGCAATTAATGGAAGGAAGGAAGGAAGGAAGGAAGGAAGGAAGGAAGGAAGGAAGGAAGGAAGGAAGGAAGGAAGGAAGGTCAATACGTCGATACTTGTAGCAAGAGAAAATCCGTTGTAAACCTGTGATTGTAGGGGTTCTGGTGCCAGGTATCAGGCCTATTGTATTATGTAAACAGATCTGTTTCAATACCGTGCACGTAATATACTGTAGTTAAATATTTTAATTATCCACGGATAATCTGTTCAGGATGGTTCCCCCTGGGTTGATGGGTAGTTGGCGTATTATTTTTTCCAGAGCTAAATTGAATAGGAGTATGGAGAGAACACCCTCCCTGTCACAGCTCCTTTTCAACTAAAAATGCCTCTGACAGATCCTGTTCCATTCTCACCTTGCATACTGATGTTTTTCTCGCCAGGTTGTCACCAAGTTATCCGCTTTTCCTGTAGTATGTCTTAAGGTATCCGTAACATTTGTCTTTTTACAAGGTAGGGGAGTTAACCCTATGCCTAACTTCCAACCTGGAGGACCAGGGCATCACTCTTAGTATGGATCATCACCTTAGACCTGTCTGGCTTGGGTGGCCCTACCAGGAGCATGTGCTTCCCCCAGCATAGCTCTAAGGATAATTTGAACACGCAAGCCTCCAAACACCCAACAAAATATATTTTGCCTTCCTCAAGGTGGTGATACCTTCAGGAGGCAAGGCCTCATCTGAAGAAGTGAAAAACTAATGATCCAAAAGTCCTGACTCCACTTCACTCAGAAACCACTAGCAGAACTCAACAAGAGAAGGATCATCTGGACGCTTTAACGCATGCACAATAGTAAGTTTGTAAGGATACAGATACAGGTCCTTTCTGATAATGCTTCGACATGACAATCTCTTAATTCCCACTTGTTCAGACAAACAGTATTAAGATTTAGTCAGCCCTGAGTCCAGGCTTTCCTTCACTCGAACAATGTTTTCTGGTATTCAAACTCCCTTCGGATAGTTACGGTTTTTATTCGCTGCAGAGCATGTTTCATGCCATTTTGCCACTAAATTTTGCATTGCAGACTTTGCCAGAGGTTTTGCCAAAACACTTCCAGCCATAAACTCTTGCGCAAACAGATCCGCACAGATTTTCTACAAGTCTTGCATTGCATAACACTCGGCAAAGACCTTTTATTGTGAGCACAATTTTGTGTTGCATTCAACTGGTCACTAAACATGTCTGTTGTTCTCACTCACTCACTCACATGTAATTACACAACAGCGTACTCGGGACAGAGCATGCGGGAGATGCGCATATACAGACGTGTGACAGCAACCAATTGGTGCATCAAAATCATAGTTTCCAGCTTTTCCTGAGATGGTCAGCTCACCAGTTCACTAACAAGAGTCAATTCTGCATCAGTCTTATAAATATAAACTGTAATCAAAAGAAATAATTAAAACAGTTTCTTCCCTAACAAGGAAGCACACTGGGCTTATGAAAATAGGTGATTTTTTTTTTTACAAGTTTCTTTACATCGCATCGACACAGATAGGTTTTATGATGATTAAGAAAGGGCTAAGAGTGGGAAGTGAAGCAGTTGTGACCTTAAGGTACAGCCCCAGCATTTGCCTGGCATGAAAATGGGGAAACAACAGAAACTATCTTCAGGCCTGCCGACAGTGCGGTTTGAACCCACTGTCTCCCGAATTCATGCTCACAGCAATTGCATGCCCCTAACTGCACAGCCAACTCGCTTGGTGAAGATGAATGTAAAAGGAGCTACAGAGATCATTACTGCACTGAAATATTTGAAGAAAATACCTCCTTCCAATTTTAAAGCACCAGCTTTCGAGAATTGGAGTTCAACGATTGGTTCAGTAGGAAAGGGTTTTATGTTACAGACGTAAACAGCACTAATGGCGTCACCATAAAGAGAAAATGCACTTTTTTGACATGAGCATCGAGATACTATCTTGGTTGGAAAAGGAATTTCTTGTGCATCTGGCAGAAATTAAGAAATGCAGTGAAGAACAGGTTACTGGGTTTCTAACTTTGAATCCGGCATGAACTTTTCACTTTTCAAGAACTGAATTGAAAAGTGCAAAGTGAAAAGTTGCAAAGTTTGTTCGTTGAACAGGCCCCAGTTGACCTCTCTTATTTGAAAAATTAGTTTATTACTTTCCAGTAGCCATTCTGCTTTATCTCAAAAGAGAATTATAAAAATGTCAAGTTGTTCTTTTTCTTTGCTTTATGTTGCACCGACACAGTTAGTGATGAGCCTGTGACCTTCATCCCCATCAAGGTTCAGAACAAAAAATCTTCCACTAAGAGTTAAGAAGTCACAACCCTATTACATTGGTTACGGCAGCTGATTTGCATTCACAGTCTCAGAAGAACAAGTGTTCAGTGTTATCTGAGTGGACCATTTTATTAGTTTAAGACCTCTGAAGATGAAAGATAGATATTATGTAATAGCTATATTTCAATTGTTTTAAGTAATGTTAAGATAATAAATGACCATCTACTGTATTTACTTTAATCAAATAATTGAAATTGTGAAATACGTTTGCTGAAGAAGGTAATGATATGTTCTCGAAATATGTGTGAGTAATTAACATATATTAAATAATTTTTTGATTAGTATTGACAAGGTGGATTCTTTATCTCCTGTTTATTCAGTGCAGTAAGTTTATCATTCTACTGGCTGTGTCGCATCAGTCTCGAAAGTGACAGCTGGGTCAATAATATATCAGCATTTTGCTTTGTCGTCAGAGGCAGTGATGTCTATTTGATGAGTGCTGCCAGTAGTGGAGATGCAGTGAACGTTTTGATGGACAACTATGCCAGAATCTTTTAAGCTCTTGTCCAAGAAGGAACGAATGCCATGGTGTCTGGCATTAGTGTCTCATTGTGCGTGCATTGTCCTAGGATGTGAAGAAGGGTTTTGATCTCACGACTGTTGACAATAGTTACTGTCATAGTATCCTCCTAGAATAATTTATATTTTCCTATCATCTTAAAACCACCGTGCCATTTGCTGCTACTGAGTCCTTGGAGGTTTTGAACCCACTTGTTAGATGAGAGTACTCCTTAATCCTTTAAGTGCTATGTATTTCCAGATTCATAAACACCCCTGTACCAAGTTATTTTCACACCACTTAGCCTCATTCTACATCAAGGCCCTGAGTCAATTTAACATTCTCTCTCCTCCTAATGGTGAGTGCTACCACCCAGTAATGCTAATGAATTGGTTTGTCTCTAGGTATGCACCTTCTCAGTTCCATTCTAGCTGTTTGAGGTGCTGTCATTTGAAAGTAGACTTACCTGCTGTCTTGTGATAGACTATAGTACCATTTAATTTACTTTAAAGTAGACTTACCCACTGTTTTGTGATAGACTATAGTACCAATTAATTTACAATCTCTATGGTGATGCCATTCATTTGTTCAAAGAGAAGGCAATATTTCACATCAGCATGCTGCAAAGGCTGATAACAGACCAAGCAGTAGTTTGAGTAATAGTGCTTAATATGTTTCAGTAAGCTATCTTCGGATTGTGTAGTTGAACTATTTACAAATTCAGAGTCTGAAATAAGGACGAAATTTTTAGCAAAAGTAGATGGTTCTATAGATTACCACAAGACAGCAGGTAAGTCTACTTTCAAATAGCAGCACCTCAAACAGCTGGAATGCAGAAATGAAAGGGTGAGAGTGTAGAGATGAACTGTTTTGTCAATAGCATTACCATGTGGTAGCACTCGTGACTAACTATTTTGCCAATAACACACTGATGGTTAAAAAGAATAACTCCTTTTCCTTGCTGAGGGAGAAGGCACCATTTGTCACATTCTACATTTCTCAGAGCACTGCATACTTTTCTAGTATTGAGAAAGTTCATGTTCTTATGGTAAAGATGTTCATTGAGTTGTACATTGAGTAGCTGGAAGTAATGGATACTTTCCTCATAAAGTTGTACTGTGTCGATGTACATGTTGTTGGCAGCGTGAAAACATTGAAGTCAATTTATTTGTTGAAGGAAGGCTTCCCAACTAGTTCTGAAAAATCCATGACCTCTGAATTCAGTATGACTAGAGCACTGAGTTTTATGTTTTGTACATATTTTGGTACCTGATAAAACTACTTTACTCACTATGTTTCTAACTGTAGCAACTTAGTATACGGTACTTATTTCAGCTGTTCTCGTAGAAATAGGAAATTTAATTACTGTATTCAAAACACTGGCAATGGGGAAAATATGCTGAAATTGTAAATTATCACCATAAAATGATCCAAGAGAATTCCATTTTATCAATCAACACTAACTTTTCTTTCTTTCAATCTTCACTTCTTGCTCTATTCTCCTTGTGTTCAATGACATACCTCTCAGAAATTTCATTTCTTCTTCCTCTAGCTGATTTTCAACCTTCTTTGTCATGGACCAGATTTCACCTGTTGAATTCATAATAAAGTAATATGTCTTAAAAACACTAAGCCTTCATTTGGACATCTTTATTTCATAGTCGACACTGAATTCAGAGGCAAAAAACACTTTAAAGCCGCATCTTTCACCGACTTCCACATTCAGTTTTACACCTAATATTTTCACCAAATCATCGGCAACTAACGTTCTGTTCATTCATGAACCTCCAAATGGTAAAGGTGACAGCATACCTTCCTATCTCAGTCTGTTACAATTTCAAATCATTCTACTTTGTTAACATGGTTGATTTTCCAACAAAACAAACCTTTCATCTTGAATTTACAATTTAAGTTTTTTCTTTTTCTTTCTGGTATTCTAACCAGCATTTTGGTAACATAGGTTATGACTGTGATTACATACCAGTTCCTTCTTATTGCCTTTCTTAAAATAAATACTCCACTGCCAGTTAAAACACAGTATCTTTCAATTCCCACAGCCAAACATTACCTCATATAAAGGAACAAACATTACCTCATATAAAGGAACAGAGTCCACTTTCTGTACAAACGCTGGGAGATATCAGTCATGATTGCAAAAGTAAAATGAGTGCATACTCCCAAGAACAAGGAACTGGAGCAACCAATGAATCTGAGGGACAATACAAACAAAATATATTCTCTGAAGAACAGCAAACTTAAGAAGGCATATTCACTTCAAAATGAATAAAACTAAAAGCACAGCAACAAAAGGTGGAGAGAGAAGATCAAATATCAGATCATCTAGCACCAAATCATACACACATTTGAAAGCCCATTCAAAAACTGCTCAATAAAAGAAGCATGTTAGCAGTACATGCAAGTTACAGCAAGCAAACTTATATAATACTACCACCTTTAAGTTCATCCAATTTTTTGTAGGGATATTAACTGGTTAAAGCATGATAAAAGTACCTATAGTTCAATTCTTATGAGTTTCGACTTGATATCTGAGCGCTGCCTTTTGCTGGAGGCTAAGTGAATCAGTTAACAGCCAATCATAGGTAGCCGATCACTCCGATAGAGCGTGTTACACTCTAATTCCAGTCACCAGTCTTGTCGATCTGTTGTTAACTATAATCACATGCTATCAGCCGTGTGTTGTAATGGGTTCAGTTCTTTACACGGTGTTTGTAAGTTCACTCTGTCATTCTTGACCAAGCACCAACAATGACAGCTAGAAATAATGAGTTGATTGAGTGGTTGAAGGAGCACAATATTTTGATTCGCGGTGACATGAGGAAGGGAGGATCTCTTGCATCTTGTGAAACAAAACAAGCCCTAGTACCCAGTTTACGTGGTGGATGAAATAGCCAGGAGGCATAGGCATAATGTTGTTCACCGTCCACCATATTATTACTTACTTTCTGTGTCCAAGTGACACATTAAATTCTTCCTCTCCAGAACTCTGCAGCTCTTAACCCTCGGTCTGTGGCAAGCATAAGATCTTCCTGGGTACAGGAGTCATTCACATCTTGACATATGAGTAGGTGTTGTGGAGTCTAGGTATCTCCACAGTCACATCTTGGATCTTCCGCATAACCCGATTTCACAAGATTACTACGGCACTTGGACACACCTGTTCTCATCCAGTTTAATGACCTCCAGGTGTTATAGGACAAATGGCTTCCACTACTCAGTTTTTCTTTAGGAGTAAACCCTTCTGGCAGTACTTGTTTCCAGAGTGATATACGTCAAACTTCTGGTTTGATATAGAGGGGTACTGTTCTCTTCATAAAGCTCTTCCCAGATCTTTGTCACCTTGCAGTTATACAATGGATTGCAGGTGATAAATATCATTGTTAATCCATATTGAAGATATTGAATGTAGGATGCTACAGGGTTTATTGTGTCACCTATTCAATACATTATAAGTTTTAAAACACTTAGGAATTTATTATTAATTCCATTTGAGACATGTTTTGCCCTTCATTGAGGGCATCATCAGTCATAGTACCTCCTCAAGGCATAAATCAGGTACCTGATTAGTAAATAAATTGTGAACATTACACAGTAGTCATGTAGTAGTGTAATATAAACTCATTTTGTTTAACTGTACCACCACTGAACATGTTTTTCTTTTTTGATTAACTAGGGGTCGAAACCGGTCTTGACCATATTTACTAGCTGAATGTGAATAAATTTTGTATTGATAAGGTGGTGACTTATATTTATATTGTTTTTGTAAAGTAATATCTATCAATACGGAAATGAAACTTATAAACAACAATAAGTGAAGCTTGCGAGGGGGAAAGCATCACAGACGATTATGTTGAATACGTTATCTCGTTAGGTCAAGCGAGAGTGAAACCTCAACAGATGATAACAATGCTGATAGTGACTCGGAAATGAGTAGTGGTGTATTCCCTTTGTAGGATTTTTCCTTCCTTAGGAGAAATTGAATCTATTAATAAAGCGAGCTCCTGTAGATGTGAGTAGAAATTTATTTTAATTTTATCACGTTTAATCTGTTCGAGCATTGATCTATTTTTATTTAACAGTCTTATCCTAAATATATTATGTGTTATTGTTATTCTTATGTGAGTTATACATGTTGTACAAAGAATAATTGTTTCTGGACATATCCAAGTATATACATTTCCGTTCGTGTTGTGTGCCGTGAATCAGCTGTTTGTACTAGTAACAATTTGGCACCAATGTCAGACTTCTGGTTAACTGTCAAGTTGAAACTCATAGAAATGGAACTATAATATATCCAGATTTTTTCTTCAATGGGAAGCCCAAAATAACAGAATGAACATCAGCTGAAAAGACTACATTTTCCATCATTATATCAGAAACTTAACGGGTGTTTATGAGTAAAAAAGTTGCATGTTACAAAGTGAACATTACACTAATGGCAGGCATTTAGTATAAACTCCGTTACATACAAAGGTGACTGCTTAAGATTAAGGTAGCCTGCAATAACCATATTCTGGAAATAGACATGAAAAAGAGGTGAAGCAATGTTACATAAGAGTGCTGCCAAGCCAATAATAATGATAATAATCACAGTCATAATAATAATAATAATAATAATAATAATAATAATAATAATAATAATAATAATAATAAAAATTAGTTATCAAGCCATGTATTGCAAATATATTTTTCAAAACTAACTACATGGGAAGGAAGGTAGGGGAGACACCTTAGACCCAACGTAAGTTACAGGAAAGGAAATGGTAACAGTCATGCAAACCCAAGGATGATCTGTAAGCCATGCCATTCACCAGGAAGCAGATGCAATATTACATATGAATGAATGTCATTCTATGAAGCTTTTGCATAAATTGTGAAACAGGGTAAGTTAACCAAAGGAAATTCACTATTAAATTAAATTCAAAAGCAGTATCTTTGCATTCTACTGCGTGTATCTGTCATGCAGAGCTAAAATGAAGCACATTTTTATTCAAATCAGTTAATAGTAGTTTACAAACTTCAAGGACAGGTGCCTAGGTTTAACTGTGTCATGCTCTAAGGAAATATGGTAATGAAAAAAAGAGCATCTAGTGTTAAATACTTGTGGACAGAACTCACAGTGCTCTCTACAGTTCCCAAGCAGAGGCTCCTTGTACCAAATGGTGTCAGTATGCATGCTTGTGCTGTTCAATGCCTCACTTGTGAACCCTACATGTCTGAGGCCAAGAGGTTTTTTCTCACTTGATCCATAATTGTCAAGAAACAATCCATAGTAAGACAAAATGTTAAATTCAAATTCTTGCTTGCATGTAGTACAAATGTTTACGGAGTTATTAACAACCAATCTAAGGACAACTAATTGTACTTGATTGGACACTTGTTCGTTCCTTTACAGTACTCAAAGACAACTGATGATTCACGGCTTGGTTATATTACACTGTCAACAAGGCAGTCACAGGAGAAAAGTACATGTTCATTCACATACTGTGAAGCAGGTTACACTTGAAGCTGGAGAATTACCGCTATACTACTGTGATTGATACAATTTGTCAAATGAGAGTATTTATGCTGCATGTTGCAGTGTAAGCTCACTCGCCTGCTATCTTTGCTCCTCCAGTACTCTTTAACCCTCCGTTGGTCGCGGGGTGAGCGCGGCGCTCACTTTCCTTTTTAAAGATGTGCCATGCGAAGCTAAGTAGCACTACACTTCTTAATCACCGAGTAGCTGACTTTTGGAATGTTCTGAGCAAGTACAACAATGTTGCAGGGTGCGGCGTGATTTTCATTACCAGCCAGGCAATCGTTAATGACCACGGTGTACTATAAGTGAGCGAGTCACTCACCCGCGACCATTCACGTTACATTTTTTCCAACTTCCACATTATTCCTATCATATTAGCCTACAAGTCATGAATCAAGATTTCATGATTTGTAATTGGTTATTAGAGGAGTCGGATGATGAAGCAGTTCTCTTAGCTGAAGGCAATAATGATTCCGAGTACTCAGATACAGAGCAACCCGCCAACAGCGATCACGACAGCGCATCTGATGTTTCTGGGGATGAAGCCGTTCCTGGTCAGCCAGTCGAGCCTGCTCCTCAATATGTTGGTCGTAACAACATTACTCTGTGGAATATTCATCCCCTTCGCCCCAACAAACGTAGGAAGGAAAGAAACATCGTGATTCATCCACCAGGTGTCACACGTGTTGCACAGAATGCGAAGACAGTGAGTCGTGGGCTCTCTACTTCCCAGACAGTGTGTTGGAGAAAATTGTGTTGCATACGAATGTTCGCTTAAGCATTACGAGAGCTAATTATTCTCGGGAGAGGGATGCTGTGAATACCAACATTGATGAAATCAGGGCTCTTATAGGATTATTTTACTTATCCGGTGTGATGAAGTCCTCTCATCAAAATGTTGAAGATTTGTGGGCGACAGATGGGATAGCTCCAGAAATATTTCGTCTAGTGATGTCATACCGGAGATTTTACTTACTTTTGAGATGTCTCCGATTTGATGATGCTCAGACGAAAAATGAAGGGAAATCCGTCGATAAATTGGCAGCGATATGAGAAATATTTGAGGGCTTTGTACAGCGCTGTAAAGTTTGCTATTCCGTAGGAGAGTACGTCACCATGGTGTATGCATAATTATGTGTATTCTGTTTCAATGAATATTGTACTTAACTTAACCTGTCAACAAAAAAGTAATTAAAGAATAAACAAGTATCAAAATTAAAACAATAACACCAAAAATAATAACAATAAAGGCCTCAAAAATCATATTACATTAATGGTGAGCGCTCCGCTCACCCGCGACCAGCGGCGTTAAGATATGAGGCGCGACCAACGGAGGGTTAAATAAGCACCATAGCTTTCAGTCCAGATAACCTCTGAGATCTCAAAACCTGCACGACATGTGTCAACCGTGGGACCCCAGCCATGCTCCTTGTAAGCTTTGTTATCTCTTTTTCTTAGGATAACTCTCGGTCTCTTCTGAACTCTGGCAATATTAATTCAAAGCTTAGATTTCTTTTAATATTAGTCCTTTAAGAACTATCATTATGTGTGTCTAGATACTTTCTTCAAGAGTTGAAGGTTCATTCATATCCTTTGATGATACAGGTGTTAATGTCTCTAAAATTTATCATCATCAGTATGGAAAAAATACAAGCAAAAGTTCTTAATGATGAATTTTTACCTCTTTATTTATCATTACCATACAAATCATGAAAACGGAATTCCATTATTACAGCCTGTTCAGTAACTGTAAAAGTGTAACGATGTTTATTACTGCAGTTTTACTCATACACCAGCAACTATACTGAGATCTCTTGGTGCTCATTAGAAGCTAATACAGCTCTGTACTGTTCTGCTACAGCTTCAGAACACGATGTGACTTTCACTATGAGAAACTTTTAATTCATCAGAGAGCAACACTTATCATTAAGTTATCTTGGATACTTACGGATAAATAGTTGAGAATCATGCCTTGCAGTTTGAAGCTGCTAGAAATTCACACACAAAATGTTTTTCATCACTCCTGTGAGTAGTGTCTATCTGATGCAGTGTTGAATGTTCATGTGGAGACGGGCAGCAAGCCCTTAAATTATGTGCAAACATACTGATCTGAACCAATACACAGACTGTCAAACTCAAATGGTAGGATGCATTTCAGCTGGAGTTATAGCATCAGAGAGGAAATATTACAAATGTGTTCTACAGAGTGTACTGAAAATCAATGATGGCAAGGACAAGGACATCTGACCATATCTGTACAATCACTTAATTTATAACTGTTAGGTTCTTTGGGGCTGAAACTAATTTTGAGTAATAAATATATAAACTACCTGAATAAGAAAACATATGGTAACAGTATTATACTTGAGAAAGAAACAGCCTGCATGATGTGACTTTCACTATGAGAAATTTTAATTCATCACAGAGCAATACTTATCATTAAGCTAATTCTATTTTGATTAAGTTGTTTCTTTCTAAATTCTAATAGTATTACCATATGTTTTTTCTTTTTCATGTAGTTTATACAGCCTCCGTGGCTCAGACGGCAGCGCGCCGGCCTCTCACCGCTGGATACTGTGGTTCAAATTCCAGTGCCTCTATGTGAGATTTGTGCTGGACAAAGCGGAGGCGGGACAGGTTTTTCTCCGGGTACTCCGGTTTTCCCTGTCATCTTTCATTCCAGCAACACTCTCCATTATCATTTTATTTCATCTATCAGTCATTAATATATCACTTTGGGAGTCACGACCCCATCGTACTAACAGCCTATATCTGATTCATTCATTACATCCCTGACCTGGTCAAAGACTGGAAAATAGGTTGTAGGTTTACAGGTAGTTTATACATTTATTACTCAAAATTAGTTTCGGCAGACTGGAGAACCTAACAGTTATAAATTAACTGAGTAGAAACTGCAAAGAGATGGCTTTAGATATTACAAACAAAGATACAAAACAATCATTTAATGTTGAGAAGAATTATTGTGTGAGTGATTCAAAGTGATGTGATTCAGACATGGAAATGTTCGAGACAAATAAGTAGAGTACCGTATAATCCCAAGTACCGCCCATCAATGAATAAGACCCGCACCCTATATTTTAAAGGACAAAATAAAAATAAAAAAAAGTTTAACTCAAATTTCTTTATAATATTTGCCTCAGAACAAGAATGTCATTTCACTAGGTATGTTTCATAAATTTAAAATAGTTTCAGACAGTTTTTACATGTCTTTGAAATAATACCCAATAAATTACTTAAAACACACAGAAAAAGTTTTCAATCACAGAACGATAGACAACACTTCATTCATCA
Organism: Anabrus simplex; assembly: GCF_040414725.1. NCBI lineage: Eukaryota > Metazoa > Arthropoda > Insecta > Orthoptera > Tettigoniidae > Anabrus > Anabrus simplex. The sequence goes on along the minus strand of NC_090265.1, from coordinate 1,108,331,431 downwards.
GAAGTACCAAGTTCAGAACTTTCACTATCACTTTGACCATCACTTTCCCACACGTAGTCGTCTTCACTGCCATCTATAGCATTAGGAATACTGCACTTCTGGAAACTTTTCCGGGTGAGGTCACCAAAGATACGATTCCACGCCGACTTTACCCATGAACAAAGCAGCCGAACTTACGTGTGCTCAATACGACCAGTTGGCATTAGTGTATGATTGTCAGCCGCCACCCACTCGGTATACAGCTGTTTCAAGGCTGCTTTGAACTGATGGTTTACACAGACATCCAACGGCTGTAACATAGACGTCAATCTGCCCAGAATGTTTGCTAGATCGGTTTTTGCGTCCTTGGTTTGCTTCTTCACATCTTTTGTTGTGTGACCGCGGTAGCTGTCCATAACAAGTAAGCTTTTCCATCCAAGCAATGCATCAGGGCGACATTGCCAAACACAGTTCAGTCAGTCTTCCACTAGTAGACTGTCCATCTAACCGGAGCCCTGAGTTCTGATGATAACATCAGCAGGTAGATTTTCTTTCAGAAGCACTTTTCTCATCAAGATAACGTACAGTGGAAGTTTAGTTACATTGGCAAGTATACATTACTGTTCACCTCTGTTTTTCATTACCACCTGTTCTGATGGTAACACTTTCTGACCCCGTAACACTCACAGAACTGTCCAATGGCATTTCAAAATAGATGGGTATCTGATCTGTATTTCCAATTTTGGAAAGCAGATACAAATTTTTCTTTTGCAACCGAATTATATGATGCTGGAAGGGAAACAGTTTTTCTCCATAGGCAGTAGTCTGTGAAATTGTGGTATACCTTCTAATGCTCAGTCCACTCCTCTTATAGAAATTATTGATCCACCCTCGGCTTGCTTTAAACTCCAGCTTAGAAAGTTTTTTTGAGATTTCTAATGCTTTTAATTGGCACATTTCGGTAGACACACTGTATTCCAAATCCTGCCTTTCTGTTACATATTTGTACAGAATCCTTTCAATTTTAAGGAAATGTGCACTTTGCCCGGGGAAAGCTCTACGATCACCACTACTGTTTAAAAGAAAATATTCACCACTACTGTTTAAAAGAAAATATTCTTTCCCCAATCTCAAATACAAGATTCATCCATATCGTATTTCCTACTGGCAACATGATTTCCGATAATTGCAGCCTCCTTCATAATTTTTAGTTTTTCCACTTACAGTAAAAGACCGCTAACGCTTTGTTGAATTCATGTTTACACGTGGTCCTCTAAGAACGTGAAACTGTAGACTGACTGTCACCGAGCGCTTTCAGTAAAAGAAAAGTGTTTTTGGGGTTGGGGGAGTGCGCGATGAGAAGCTTGGCTGCCAAGTCACAGCGACGAGTACACAGATGTTTGATTTCAGGGTTGTTCCGTACTTAGAAATAATTTTACTGAGTTTATAAACCACAGCCAACTTTTGGGAAAGTTTTACACACATTATGCCATAGAACAAATCTTCATTATCACATGAAATACATAAGAGAGAACAATATGGTACACACATGTCCACTTGTTATTTTCAAACAAATGCTGTCGGAAGACGTGGTTGAATCGCTTGAAACTAACTTACACTAAAAAACGCAACATTCCTGAAGATGCGTGAAGTATCATGCCGTGAAATGAAAGGCTTGAAGAATCAGTCTCTCACCCAATTCTTAGAAGCAATATTTTCGGAGAAAAAAAAAATGCAGGTGGTATTCGGGATTGTACAGAAAACGACAGGCTGTACAGGCCATCCACATTCTACAAGTTGATGTTCACTATCTTTCATTGTAGCCTTCGAGGAAGCAGAAGCTGAATTCTACAGGATTCAATTCTGCATATGTGGTGGCTACAGGATGTTGTTTGTCAAATGAAACTGTTGAATGAAGCTACATCTGCATTCTTGACAGCTATGCTGAAGTACAGTTCTTACACCCTGACATCATGTAGTCCATTGCAAATGGCCAAAAGTAACCCTGAAAGGTCCCTCCAGAATTTGTACAGTGTAATGGTTACCAATGAATGTCACATCTGAATGTAGACAATTGCAGTTAACATGATATTGAGGAAATCAGGTAATACCACACATCTTACTCTTGCACAGCAGATGTTCTGGGATAATGTGGGGTCACTGTATGCATCTCTTAGCTATCCAGGATACACTGAATGCTCCGAAGAACAGGAAATATATTCTCCAGCCAACAGCAGAACAGCGTTTCAGAGAGGACTTCATCTTATCGTACGATATCTTGTGTGTTACTGTTAATATCTTTTGTAGAGCTGGTATCACTTACACGGTGTGACCTGTTAGTACACTAATATGAACCCCACCGAGTGTGTCTGGGATCCACTGAAATTAACTTGAACAACCACGTATTCTGCAAGACTTTTGTAGAATCATCAGAGATTAATGAGGCAAAATGTGCGGTTGGTTTATCTGAGCAAGATGAAGTGCAACCCAATGTGCTAGAGGCAGACATGAAAAACTCTAACTGAGAAACTAATAATGGTTGTTGGGCAGGAATGAGAGTAAATGAATACAAGAATCAGGTCCAATCACTGCATAGGTGATGCAAAACTGAAATGTGTGTATGAACTTCCATGTCAGTATTTTGCTATTCTTTCAGTAATGAGGTGATGGGAAAGGATGGGTAGGATGATCTACAGTTTTCATCCTCCAGCAGTGCTCCTCTGACACCTAACATATTTATGTTGCATTCCGATGTTGGGCAACATTTACTGGATTTTATTATAACAGAAGGTACACCTAACAATGGAAATTTAGAGAGATGTACCTGTCGTCCAATTATCTGATGACTAGTTAGCCACAGAAATAGCCTCAGCCAATTAGCCTTCGCTGAATACCATCCAAACGAGATGAGAGGCTATGCTGGCCTTGATCATTTGATCAGTGCCATTTGGTCAGTAAATGGAGCAATACATGCTTAAGTTTGTCGAGAATATAAAAGTGGCAAATAACAACCCTAATTGATTCCACAATGGGTGTTCATTTACAATTCGAATGCCTGTACAGAGTATGCTCATACTGTAATGAGATTATCTGAAGAGAAATTCTCTGGAGTTTGAGTTTCAAGTCATAATAGGATACATCAATTAGTCAATAAATTTTATACTAAACCAAGTGTTCACAATAAGGAGTAAAGAAAATGTACTACAGAAGAAAATCTTGATAACACTGCATACTGCAAAGAAAATTCTTCTAAATAATCCCTTAACCTTCACAGCAAATATGAATTTCTAACGGTTTTAACATAGGGCTACGAAGAGACATAGCTCAAGCCCTACAGAGCTACCAAGGGTCACAAACTTCAGCAGGGTGATTTCTTCATTTAGGATAAAATTTTGTGAGTGAAACCTGAGGCAAGTGCATGATGGAGAAATTGATCCTTATAGTCACATATACAGTAGAAGTCTAGAGCGAGAATTCATAACAGCGAAAAATTTACTCGCTATAGCGGACTATCGTTATATCAGTTTTTTGTAGAAGTTGGAAAAACCCCCATACACATTAAAACTGGTATTAAAAGGCAATCAGTTTGTTCAAAACTTGCGTTTTTGCGGATGATATCCACACTATGGCTGGTTACGTGAACGATGTTGATCCACGATATATCACTGTAATATTTGTCACAAACGAAAGGTAATCATTGATTTACTCAAATATAGTCTCAAATCCCAGGTTGATTAAGAAATACGTCGTTACTAGCAAGAAATATGTATACGTATTTACTGGCTGTAAATAGGAGTCCATGGTGTTGCATTCCGCTGCTTGCTCCGTCTTTTGTTTCTTTCTTGAGGTCCAGGGCTGACACCAATGAATGGGAGTGCTATGTCTGCGATTTTTGTTATCTTTGGCCGTATGTCTTGCATTCCGCTGCTCGCGCCGTCGTTTTTTTTTTTCCCCTCGAGGTCCAGGGCTGATACCAACTAGCTCTCTTTCTAGCAAATGGGAGTGTGGGTATTTTGTTGAAAAATAGCATGATCCCTGGACCAATACATATAGCATGATCCCTGGACCAATAAATCGTTTAATGAATCGGTTAATGCACATGAAGCGACAGCCCATCAAATTACATCGAATGAGAAAAATCAATAAAACGACACCAAAGAACATCAGTGAGCAAAAGACATCACAGACGAGTGTTGGACAGACAAAACACTAACGGAAGCGCTGCGACGTAGCAGAAATAGTTGTTGTAAGGCAGCAAAATATGTATTCCTTAAAATAAAATATTCCATATTATTTCTTAATTAACCTGGGATATAAGACTTTATTTGAGTAAAAGCAATTACTATCTCCCATTTGTGACAAATATTACAGTGATATTTCGTGGATCACATTCATTCACATAACCCTATGGCTTACTTGTTTGTTATTTTTCGAAATCCGATACTACATGTAAGTGTATGTTTAGTTTCATCCAAGACGACCCTGAATGCAATAAGAACCCCACTTTTTTCTTCAAAAAAATTTAATCAGGCTTAAAAAGTACTTTGTAAAATCATAAGAATGACTTTCTTGTACAGTACGCATTTTTAGACTATCTTTGTCATCACGCCAACTCCGAACACTGGCTTCAGTTATGCCACATCTTCTGCGGCTGCATAATTATTCTTTATTTCCGCAGGTTTAATAACCATTAACTAAAAATTGGCATCAAATTATCGAGGAGAACCCATTAAAAATTTGCTGGCAATATCTATTCCACGTGTGTCTACAATACAACAATCCATCAGTCAGCTACAACCGACCGTTCCACGCACGTCTCGCTTGCCGGGTTCGGTCAACTTCAGTGGCTAGCGATGTGTAGGCCTAACTGCGGGCGTTGAGATCAACAGAACGCGTTTAATGCGCCGTGGTATGGCCATTCCGCCTTTGCGTTTTTCGAGCATATATCTCACAATTCCATCTTCGACTTCTTTAAAGCATCCTTGCTGCGGACCACTGAATGCATTATTTCTATAGTACGCAATTTTTTTTAGCTATCTTTGTATTCACACTAACGCAGAATATTGCCTCTCGTTAGGCCTATGCCGTATTTCTTGCGGCTGCGCAATTATTCTACATTTCCGAGTGTTTAACAACCGGTTTTTTCTTCTTTTCAAAATGGCGCCCGGTAATGACAATGTAGTGTTTTATCCTCCGAGTAAATTAACCGTAAAATGTGACGAAAAGTGCGGAAAATGTCGAAGATTAGTGAAAAATGGAATGTTGTGTGATTCATGCAATCGAAGGTGGCATTATAAGTGCGGAAATTGCCCTGGAGACGTAAAAACTAATGAAAATGTTGACTGGATTTGTGAGCAGTGTGTTCGGAATGTTGTATTTGGCAACGGCGTTGATGATGAAGCACCGACAACAATTGATGAGGAATACAAAAGTGCATTAGAAATTATAAACATTCTACAAAAGGACAATGAGGCTCTTAAAGTTGAAAATCAGGAATTAGAAGAAAGACTGCGATTGCTAAAATTTGGGACTGACCATTCTTCGAGTGATATACCAGTACCAGTAACAAACTCGAGCACGTGGTGTCAAGTAGTTCATGGATGGCCGGCTAAGAAGAAATCTACAACTGAATTTCCGGAAATAAACATCAGAAATAGGTTTTCTGCACTATATAATTTAATTCTGGAAGAAAGTGATCGCGCGCGTGAAACCAAATCGTCGCGATCCGCTGCCGTTGCCGTGCCGAGGTTAAAATTTAGGCCTAGACTTCAGATTCAAGATCCAGTTAGGCCTAAATCAGCGAAGGTAGCTGTGTTTGGTGATAGCCAAGGAAGGGGAATTGCGGGAGTGATAAACGACGAGAATATAGCAGCAACCGGAGAAATATATGCAGGAGCTTCTATCAGCAGTGTCCTGGAAAACGTAGAAGAAGCAACTAGGAACTTCGGGAACGGTGATGCAGTGCTTATCATCGGTGGGACGAACGACGTAGCTCACGACGACGCCAAGAATGTAAGATCACAACTTAAACATACACTAGGGAAGCTGACCCACACTAACGTCTTTGTAGTGCACGTGCACCACAGGCATGATTTGAGTAGAGACTCGTGTGTGAACACTGAAGTGGACAAGGTCAATACAGATATTGTTAAATTTTTTTTTTGCTAGTTGCTTTATGTCGCACCGACACAGATAGGTCTTATGGCGACGATGGGACGGGAAAGGGCTAGGCGTTGGAAGGAAGCAGCCGTGGCCTTAATTAAGGTACAGCCCCAGCATTTGCCTGGTGTGAAAATGGGAAACCACGGAAAACCATTTTCAGGGCTGCCGACAGTGGGGTTCGACCTACTATCTCCCAAATACTGGATACTGGCCGCACTTAAGCGACTGCGGCTATCGAGCTCGGTGTTAAAATATGTAAACATTTTCAGAATACTAAGGTTATTGAATGCAGCAGTTTTGAGAGATACTGTTATACAAAACATGGCCTCCATCTAAACAATTCAGGTAAACGAAAGATAGCAAATATTGTTCTAGATTTTATTAATCTTAAGATATGTACTGTAAAACAGGCAACTCCCTTGAGTTATAATACTGACCAGGAAAACTAGTAGAAAGAGCCAGCTGTACTTCAAGCTGGCTCAGTCAACTATGAAACTCAGGAAAGTAAGGAATTTCAAGTTACCCAATTGCAACAGTCAAGTTTTAGGGAGGAAGGGGGTCTGAGATTGCTCTTGGTAAAATGTCAAAGTGTAGTAAATAAACAGTTAAAATTCGGTACCGTACATTGATGGAATCTTATGGGACTGATGTGGTGATAGGAGTGGAATCGTGGTTGAGAGAAGGGGTGGGTAATAGAGAAGTATTTCCAGAAGGGTACCCAGTCTATCGTAGATACCGAGGAGATAAAAAGGGAGGGGGGCTGTTTATTCTGGTGAAGGAAACTTAGGGCCGATTGCAGAAACGATGACTAGTTTTAAGCCTTAGACATCGTCTACCTAAACAACGTCTAAATCATTCACGATCTTCCATTGCATAAACAATGTTCAGTCGATGTTTAACTAGACATCCCTTAAAGTTTCAATTTTGGTTTGAAAATGGAGACAGAAGTATCTTTCATGCAACTCTTTGCTTGTCGCAACCAATGAAATTCGTCGGTGCGTGCGCCGAACGCCAGTCAGCTGTTTGTTTTACTACACATTACTCAAATATGGCTGAGCATGGCTTACCCACAGATAAGAGTATCGCCTTGGGTGCAAATTAAATTTCATAATATTATCGACACTAAAGCGACACGCCACAGTACGGGGAAGTGTAGCTTACGCTTTCATTGTTGCAGTGAGTGTAATTTACTCATAAATACAGTAGCTTCGACGAAGAGAGGATGAAGCAATAGTAATGTGTAACCGAGTGTGTTGTACGGGCCATATAGATGTAGCTTGCATTCTGGAGATCGTAGATTCGAAACGCATCATCGGCAGGCGTGAAGATTGTTTCCCACAGTTTCCCTATTTTTACACCAGGCAAATACTAGGGCTGTTATTATGGCCACGGCTCTTCTTCCCCAGTCCTCTTTAAACGATTATCACCACCACTTGCCTGTTCCTATCTGATAGTTGCCGAAAACCTATGCGATTATATATATATAAAAATCGCATACAACCTACTTTTTAGTTTTCACTATTATGTGTGTTTACTTGGCAGTAAATATAAGTGAATCTCTCCCGGTTGATGTATGTGACAGCCCTCAGACGATCGGGACACGTCATTGTGATATGTATGTAGTCGAAGTGACCTATAATTCCATGGAAATTACCCCATGTATATAATAAAATATATCGATTGCCAAGAATGTATTCAAGTTGACAGTTACCGGACTGTCACTTTGTCAGTCTCAAGAAACAAGTCTCTCGTGAAGCGAAACCTTATTTTATGATTATCTCCCCGTGCATGTCAAACGAATTGCTGCGATTTAGCAGCGGGCGACCCACAGAGAGGCCGTTGGACTAACCTTTCTTCCCGGAATCGTCTCAACATGATAATACCAATTACGTATTTCACGGTACATAACCTCTGATTGTGATTCACTCCTGTCATTTGAGGTTAAACAGTGCTCTCGGCAGTGTTTAAACATGAGCGGTTGAACATCGGTTTTAGACAGTGTCTAAGTGATAAATAACGTCTCTGCAATGCGGCAGCCATACTTAGGCATTGTTTAACCGTAGACATCGTCTAAATGCCGTTTCTGCAATCGGCCCTTATTGTTCACATGAATGGTTTACCGACGAAAGGGATGAAATATTAGGGATAAAATTAGTTTGTGATAATATGAAGGAGGTGGGAATTATAGGAACATACAAGCCTGAAAGAGAGGAAAGAGACATGGAAATATTTGAGAAAATAATAGATTATACTCATATAAACAATAATAATGATATGGTAATAATTGGGGGGAGATCTAAACTTGCCTGAAGTTGAATGGAATGGAGCAGCAAGTGAAGCCCATGAACAGAAACTGGCAAATAAGTTAATTTGGGAGGGAGGATTTATACAAGTAGTACAAGAACCGACTCGTCTCAATAACTTACTAGATGTATTCTTGGTTAAACCATGGGAAATTGTTGATAAAACTGAGGTAATTGAAGGAATAGGAGACCATAAGGCTGTAATCATGGATGTAGGACTCGTACCAAAAAGGCTTAATAAGAGGGTTACATAAGACAAGAAATTGTACAGAAAAACTAAAGTTGATGAATTTGGGACTTACCTTAAATCACAATTCAGTTGTTGGATAAGTGAAGGGAGTAATGTGGATACACTTTGGGCTAAATTTAAAGGAATCATTTGGGAAGGAGAGAAGAGATTTGTACCTGTTAAGAAGGGTAAAATGACCTCAGACCCTGTTTATTATACAAAGGGAAAAAGAAAATATAGAACAGTAAACAGGAAAATCAAATAGGGTAGGGAGAGTAGAGAAACTAGAAAACAGCTAATGGGGAAACTGCATAGAGTGAAAAAGGAAGCAAAAGAGAATTATATGAATGGCATACTTCAAGAGGGTAAGGACCAAAAAGGGAAATGGAAAAAGCTGTATTCATATATCAGGAATCAAAAAGGAAAAGGAATCCAAATTCCTACAATGGTGGGAGAAGGGGGTGAACACTATTTAACAGATACTGAAAAAGCAAACCTATTTAGTAGGGAATTCAGAGATTCAGTAGATGATTGTCAGGAGTTGGAAACCGAAACAGAAGATAGAGAGGGAGAGACACAGAGGGAAACAAGAAGCTTCTCATTCACAAATTAAGATATTTTCAGAGAAATCCAACTGCTTCAGCAAGGAAAAGCAGCAGGAAGTGATCAAATTACTGGGGAGGTATTAAAGACAATGGGGTGGTACATAGTGCCTTATTTAAAATTTCTCTTTACTATGTCATAAATAATAGTGTAATACAAAAGGAATGGAAGGAATCTATAATAATACCAATTTATAAAGGAAAGGGTGATAAAAGGAAACCAGAGAACTACAGACCAATCAGCCTGACCAGTATAGTTTGTAAAATACTGGAGAGTTTAATATCAAAGTACATCAGAGGGATATGTGATGATAAAAATTGGTTCATGAGAAGCCAGTATGGATTTAGAAAGAAATTTTCTTGTGAGGCACAACTGGTGGGATTTCAGCAGGACATATCAGATCAATTGGATTCAGGAGGTCAGTTAGATTGCATAGCCATAGATCTTTCCAAAGCCTTTGATAGAGTGGAACATGGAATATTATTAAAGAAATTGGAGGGAATAGGATTGGACGTAAGGGTTACACGTTGGATAAAAACATTTCTAAATTCAAGGGTTCAGAAAGTCAAAGTAGGAAATAATGTATTGCAGGAAGAGAAAGTTTGGAAGGGAATTGCACAGGGTAGTATAATCGGTCCGTTACTTTTCTTAATATACGTAAATGATTTAGGGAACAATATAACATCAAAAATAAGATTGTATGCAGATGACATATAATTGTTTATAGGGAAATAAATAACATTGAGGATTGTTCAGAATTACAAAGGGACCTTGAAAGTATCCAACAATGGGTTGAAGAAAACAATATGAAGGTTAATGGAGGCAAATCAACTGTTGCAACTTTTACAAACAGGAGCTTTAAAACTGAATTTGAATATACTTTGGATGAGGTAGTTATCCCAAAAGATTACAAGTGCAAATACTTAGGTGTGAGATTTGAAAGTAATTTGCACTGGAAGGGTCATGTTGATGACATTGTTGGGAAAGCATACAGATCGTTACATGTCATAATGAGGCTACTTAAAGGATGCAATAAGGAATTAAAAGAAAAAAGTTACTTGAGTATGGTTCGTCCATTATTGGAATATGCAAGCAGTGTTTCGGATCCTCACCAAGAATACCTAATAAAAGAAATAGTGTGCAGAGGAAAGCAGCAAGATTTGTAACGGGGGATTTCAGGAGAAAGAGTAGTGTATCAGAAATGTTAAAGGAACTTGGGTGGGAAACTTAGTAAGGGAAGGGAGAAAACTAGACTTAATAGGATTATATGTCGTTCATTGTCAACGAAATTTGCGTGCGCGTGTGAAAAGCAAGAGCGTGGTTACCGTGGTAGTTGCCAGTGGTATTCATTAACTTACTGTTAGGCCACGAATGCAAGACAACCCTTGAGTTATCGCATGGGATTCTAAGGGAAAAAAAAAAGTCATCTTGGATTCGGAGAAATACGGTATCACTCCAGAGGCTTTTGTGGCAAACATTTCAGTTTTCTCGCTGTAGCTGAAGGTTAATACACAGTTTCTTATAGGACTTTTGAAGGGACAGACAAAACGTGTCATAACGGGGTTCTCGTTATATGCCGTAATCGCTACAGCGGACTTTTCCTGTACTTCAAAAGGATATGAGAGCATTAAAATGTATTAGAATATTCCTCTACCAACTCTCGTGTAGTGTGGATGGCTCTGAGCAAAGGCTTTTACTCATACAATTCCTGCAGCTAACTGGTCATTTGACAACTGAATCATCTTATACTATAAATTTTTCTTTGATGTATGTTCAAACCAACAATGTTTGAGATACCATATGATCTGAATATTTTCTTACTTTGATACATCAAATTAACAAGGTACTGAAATTCTCTTTTTAATGGTTATGTATTTCTCTTAGAGCAGGTGGTGAGTGATATTTTTTTTAAACTGTGCACTGCATTCTGGTGAAAGCATTTCAGTTTCGTGAGTTATACTGTATAGTGGGCTGTATGAAAAATTTAGTGCGTTACTACACATACAATTAATTTCTGTAAAATGGAAAAGATATTTACCATATTTTAGCTGGTCCTTGAATGTTTCCTTATCTCCCCTACCTTGCCATTCTCAAGACTTCAAAAGGATAGGGACATAATGGAGAGGATCAAACTTACCTCAGGGAAGTACGAGGTAAACATTGCCAGTAATCTCTTGCCACGGTTTACCTGCTGGTCAATGGAGGCTACTAAACCCACGAGGGGTTTATCCGACACCATTTGCAAAAAGCGTCTGCTAGCAGAAGACGGCCACTTTGTCGCACCCTTTGGAGGCTTCAGATTTGTTAAGCTACACCTGATAGCTTGAGCTGGGAGGTAACTGAATTTCTTAATAAGAAAGCACAAGTCTGTCACTTTCACTCTACTTTTCGTTCCATAATCAATATAAAAAACCTGTAGAGAAAAGAAAAAAGAGTTAGTCATAAATGTATATTACAGAAATAATTACTGATGTAATGAAAATACAGAATAGAAGAGAAAAAAACAAATGAAAGTTTTTCACACAAATTATTAATTACATGGTGAAAGTGAAACACACAAAATTTGTAAATTTACTGTAAAATTGCAGTTCATAATACCAAAATATGCAGTCCTTTCAAGTGTGTCACCCTTGCAGTCACCTTTCATGGCAGACAGGACATATCCTTAGGTGTATTCAACTACCCCCCTACCTGAAGGGAACTACCTGAAGTAGAAAGGCTGACTAGACAGTAGGATAGAAGAAATTTATGGAGATTTTAAAAAATTTGAAAATCAACAAGCATACAAATCTCCACACCAACATCAAGGTCACGTGGCTCAAAGGTACCAAAATTGGACACAACACTAACAAAATTATCATGCCACTTAACTGCAAATAATCTGTTGCCAACATTCAAAGCTGAAATCAAAGCTCCCTTTTGGCTCCTTTAAGTTTTTCTTGTCTGAAGTGGATACAATAGCATTCAGTTCTCTCGCACTGTTCCAGCTGCAAAGAATCTCTTTTCTGACAGCATGGTGAGAAGAGACCAGTTGGTGAAGAAATTATCAAAAAGCAGTGTGATTTTCTGGACCACGTTCAGCAAGTCTGTACCTACCCTTTCAACTAAAGACAAATTTTCATTATTGCTGTTCTGCGAAGCTCCTCCATAAGACTCAAAGTGATACACATATCCAGATGATGAGGCTATACACCAGAGTATGAATTTAAATCGTAATTAGTTTCTTCTTTTTGTAATATTGGGCATTGTATAAATACTCTCATATTATTTTGGTATTTATTTCTCTTATCAATAAGATTATATAACTGCTATTCCTTACACTAGTGCTCATCGAACAATAATCTTATACTTATATGATGAACGTGGATTCTGGATAATACTGAAGATCTTCAATAATAACGGATTGGTTAACAACTCTGGGTGTGTGAAACTGTATTGATGAGCAGAGCGCTGCAATCACAACACACAAATGTCAATTAATAGCCTAATGACAAATATTTAATAAATAGTTTTGAAGTTTTCATATTAATTAAAAACTATATCCTTGGCCTATGAGTGGAGTCTTCACTCATCGTTCTTCCCATGTATCCTTCAGGCAGGTATTTTGTCAGCCATCAGCTTGTGCCATCTGTCAAGACATTACGAATCAAGTTAGAGTAAATGATCTCCTTTCCTATCTCGCAGCTCTCTTGGGCATGTGTCTCACTTGTCTTTCACTGGGTTCCATTATGAACGAATGGCGTGTTGACTTCAAACTGTTTGTGAAATCATTTACTTTATTGGCAAATGTGCTTCTGCTATAATGATGCTAATTACTGCTACCATACAGTTTTATAGTGAAAAAATTTTGTAACCTGTTTCAAAACTGTTTGGGAAAAACAATTGTTTATAAAAAAAAGAGTTTGTTGGCGTTTTCCTAAAACAGCAGAAATTATCACCACTAACTGACTTGAAGGTCATTGGGAATTTATAGCCCTACTAAAACAACGTGCGTGTTCTGACGCCTCGCAGCAGGTGGTGTCGAGTAAAGGAGCGGGAGCGCTGAGTTGCCACATGAATCCGGCTGGAGTTACTACAACTTCAATCAAAGCCTCTCGCTCTGTGCTAGGCGCTGCGGAAAATAATATTCATGTACGGGGATTATGAGAGCATTAGAATAACATTAAATATCGTTGCTATTATTCCCAGGTGGTTCCACAGTAATTTTATCAGCTCAAAATATCGTAAGACATACTCATAATTCCCCTCCCTCACAGTCTACCTCCGGACAATTGATTTCATTTTTCAGATACATTTCAGCAGCAGAATGACACTGACTGGCCTGCTCAACATTCTGGGTTCAAATCCGGGTGTATGTTCAGTCCTACGACTGGATGGATCCTCAACAGCTCTGCCATTAGCTGTCATAGACAGCACAGGCATCACTGAAGAGGCATACTAGGGAATGAGCAGCAAGGTAGTTTCCCATTGCTTTCCTCACCGAGCAAGAAGTTGCTATTACATAACAGTCTGCCAAGCCCACTGAAATGTATGCACCAACCGACCCTATGAGCAACAATTTCACACCATTCATAAGAGGGACGGGCTGCATAAGGAATGGCATTACTAGCATCGCTCATACCTCGGTCACTTTCATATTATCAAAACCAAGAATAAGACTGACACAGATCAATGAAAGTAACAAAATTGCTCTAGCCCATACCAGAAGATATAGTGCACTGTAAACACTAGGTCTCACCAGTGGGGGATAAGAGAAATATCTAAGAGATTTTTGTATACATAAAAAAGGGAAATCGTTCGGACCCTGTCATAGGTGTTGGCACAATTTAAGATGCCAGCTATAATTGAAATGTGAGTTGCGATAGGCAAAAGTCCATCTTTCACCTTGTCGTTTCGAGTGCCTTTAAACTAACAATCATTAGTTTCGGGACCTCTTTTTATTGAAATCTGAAGCAAAAACAAAACTTCAGGTATTCTAACCACAGGTCGTGATTCTTAATTCCTAAAATCTTACATGCTTTGTCCAAAATTCCAAAAATCAAAGCCCGTTCACCTTAATGAGAAGGAATCAAAGAAGAAAAGAAAAATGTATGATTATTATTTTAAGAAACCAAAATAATAATCAGTATCATAATTTTGAAGGGTGCTGGTTAACACTTGTAATACTTCAATTCAAATATTAACTTTTCAAGGGATTTTCCAATTTTGCTGACTTAATGCTAGAGCTGGAAAAATTGCATTACCAATTTTCAAGAAAAATGTGAAATTACATTTTAAGATTATACTATGTAAAATTTACACTGCACTATAATGCTGGTCTTGATAACAACACACTTAGTCTATTATTAGCACTTATTAACACAAACACAACAGCACCATAAACATTTAGCTGATTTCCAAAACACACTATACAGATAATGATATCACTTAATATTATATAGCCCGGCCACACTGGCCATGGTATACCCACTGGCAATGTGCAAAATAGACCAGCCTCCTAATGGAGCTTTAAGACAGAGAGGTAGGAAAAGGGAGAGAGCTTATCTAGCTGAGATTGGTTACATGGGAGGCGGTACAGGTTGCCATAGTAACTGTCATCCCTTACTACCATGCTGGAAGCTGTCAGAACATGCATGTTGTTTTAATAGCACTATAAATGTCCGACTCATTGGCTGAATGGTCAGTGTATTGGCCTTCGGTTCAGAGGATCCCAGGTTCGATTCCAGGCCGGGTCGAGGATTTTAACCTTCATTGGTTAATTCTAATGGCCCGGGGGCTGGGTGTCTGTGCTGTCCCCAACATCCCTGCAACACACACACCACACACAATACTATGCTCCACCACAATAACACGCAGTTACATGGCAGATGCCGCCCATCCTCCTCGGAGGGTCTGCCTTACAAGGGCTGCACTTGGCTAGAAATAGCCACACGAAATTTAAAAAAAAAGCACTATAAATGAGAATATGGAGTGGGTACAATTAGTGTTGAATTGAAGAAGTAACGTAAAGAACATAATTAACTTAACAGATATATACAGTATCTGCAGATGTTGCAATAGGAGAAGAGTCATGTTGGAGAATGGATGATATGGATTTGAAAAATTTCTCCTGGAAATGGTGTGTTAATCGCAGAGACAGGATAAGAACTGTTGGAGGGGGAGGGTGGGTATTCATACTGTTGAAAGAAGAATTTGTAAGATACGAAAAAATAAGGAAAGAGAAACATGAAAATCTATGTGTACAGCCCATCTCTAAAAATTAGCAAGTTGATATTTTTGGGGTGTACAGGCACAGAAAGGATGGCACTGATGAAGAAATATTTAATAAAATAATCAGCTAAATGGGAAACGACACGGAAAGGAACGTGACTGAAGCTGGTGATCATTATTTACCAAGTGACAATTGGGAAGGTAATGCCAATGACAGGAAGCATGACCAACAAATGGTAAATAAGTGATCTGGGAAGGTCTGCTGAATCATCAAATGACAGGACCAACTACATGGAAGAATATTCTGTATAGTGATGGTAAAAACCAGATGAGCACTATAGAGAATCTCAAGAAATGATCACAAAGCTCTGTTCATAGTCAAAAATAAATGCGAGGGAAAGGAAGGTTGTAGAAGTAGGATGATTAGGAAGCACCAAATGGGTGATAAGGCAGGCAGGAGGGGGTTCTTAAAAAGTAATTGTGACTGGTGGAAAATGGTATATCGCATTATGCTTCAACAAATGGCTAAGGAACTCATCCTGCCCAATATGTGGTCTGTGAATGACGAAGGAACTGATCCCGCCCATTATGTAAGCATGTTTTCATGGAAGATAAGTTACCTAGTCCTGCCTGTTTTATCATAAATATGACTTCTGGCTGGTGGACATCTGAAATGAGCAGCCATTGATGGATGGCCATGACAGAGACATTTAGGATCATTTGATATTCGCAAAGGGAAAAGTGGTTTCTTTTTATTTGCATTTGTTAATTCAAACCATAATTCAATATTTGATTAGACTTCTTGCAACTACATTATGGCACTAAGTAACAACCAATAAAACGATGCCACTGTTGTAATGAAGTATGCCATTATTATACTACTGTATAACAGTATAGCAAGACGAGCAGTGAAAAATAAAAGTAAAAGACTGTACTGTACATGACGTTACCAAACAGAATTGTAAGACAATGATCTTTAATATAAATTTTCTTCAACGAGTTTCTTTTAAAAAATGTACGCCTTGAACGATGGAGCTACACAAATTCCAACCTTAGAATCTGGGCACCAATACCAACTTTCTTTCCTAACACCTTTACAACCTTGCATTCTGAGCACCAATAGACTCTCTTTCCTAACACCTTTGTCATAACACACTTTGGACCTCCTTATCAAACACTGTTTTTTGATCACTGGGCAGGATGAAGTCTGGGAAATGCCTCTTCTGTAAATCGTGTTGGTGTAGATTTCAATGATAGCCTTCCCACTTGTGGGCTTCTCATTCCATTGGCTGCTTCTTCAAGATTCTCTTGAACTATCTGTTCACCCAGATAAATCATAAAGAACAAGGTGTTTTTGGTTCCTCCCATTTTTCTTATACAGCTGAAAAGCAGTGAAACAAACTATGTCTAGCAAATGCATGACTAGTTTGAAGTAGTATTTCTTTACTCTTTCTTGTTCAATAGGACATGCCTCCATTAGTCCATCAGTCTTACCTACTCCGCCCACAATTCTTATTGTAGTCCACTGCTAGCTTGGGTTTTCGTTCCACTTTGTTTCTTTTCTCTTCATCTCTGAAGGTCTCGTCGAGAACCGTACTAATCATAGTAATTTCCCTCTTATCTTTCCAGTGCAGGACCATAATCTTGTCCTTATATCTGGCATTTGTGTACACGTTTCTTCACGAGCTTATTCTTGAAAACATCAGGTACCCCAAAGCGATTTATACGCAACGTTCCCACCATATCAGCGTCCATGCTACATAAAGTTTCAGCTAACTGGACACTGGTGTACTGGTTATCTAGATACACTGTGTACCCTTTGTTCAGTAGTTCATGTGATAGTTCCGGGACTAATGGGACACAAGTTGACGAAGTCTGCATCCTTCCCAGAATATATAATAAAATTCCAAATGTACCCTAAACCACTCTCACAAAGAACAAACAATTTGAAACCAAAGCGACTCCTTTTCAATGGTATGAACTGCTTCCACTGCACCCTTTCTTTCCACAGCACAGCGATTTATCCACACAAATGTTTTCCTGTAGTGTATACAATTCTTGGCACTTCTTGTGAATTTGATTCAAAACAGGCAAGATACAACTTCCCACTCATATTGGCATCATGATTATTCCTTGAAAAATGAGGAGGGATAGGAATAACTTTATAGCTCATGTGGCAGTTGGAGTCCAAACTTGAGCTTGCGACAGGTTTCAGTACCGAATGCACTTCAGAAAAGTGTTCTGCGAATTTGTCTGCTCACATATTAGCTTGATTAAATCCTCCGCTATAAACTGGCTAAAAGAGTACAATGGGCTTGCTTTCTTGGAATCACATCAATATTTATTTTACTGACTGATACAAATATAAAAGAAGCACAAGGATTACCTTGGCTGTGCCAGTGCAAAGTGGCTGCATGATTTCTTGTAGGCAAGCTAATATCTTCTCCCTCTTCTTCATTTTCAGAAGAAAGTTCAGTCACTTTCACCACTTGTGACACTGTTGCTACCGGTACCCAAAGAGTTGTCATCTAATTTGTCATCTGAATCAATGAGATGAATAGTTTCATCATACAAACAATCACGCTTAGCCAATTAGGTACGAAAATACAATTAAATATTGGTGCGCACAGTGGTGCAGCAAATCTGGAACCTATTAACATCTATAAAGCAATCATAGAACTACACTCAATAACAATAAGAGACGAGATAACGTGCTCCGCCCAGCAGATAATTTCCAAAGTTTCTAGATGAGTTAACTCGTCATTACGCGACTGAGTAACAATTACTGGTTGACTAATTAACTCATCACGCCTGGTTAAGAGGTTACAGGTGGTAACGAATGTTTGACCTGCTATATTATAACAAAGTAAAGAGACTAAGATGGGGCAGGTTGGAAAAAAATATGAGTTGAAAATGGTTGTGGAAGTAAGGAGAAATTCAAGGAACCTACTAGGAAATTGAATGTAACAAAGAAGTCAACTACGGACAACATGACAAGCATAGCTGGCAGTCATACAAATTTTAGTGAAATATGGAAGACAGAAACAGGTTCCAAGGACATTCCATGAATCATTAATGAACAAAGGGAGTGTACTGTATATGTGAGGATAACAGAAGACATAAGTATTCCATCAGCGGCATGTAAAGATTGTGGGATACGAGGATAATGTCCAGGTGGAGGTGGTGACTAATACTAATGAAGTATTAAAATTTACCTAGGGTAATAAAGATATTTACAATAAGATACAGAAGCTGAGAACACCTCAAGACAGGTTAATACGCAGAATTTTGGAAAAGCTTAGGAAACAAAAGCAACAACCTGTCTGGATAAAATAAATAAAAGAATAGTAAAGTTAGATTCCTACCAAAATGTGATAAAAGAGAAACAACTAAAAGGGTATTTTCAAAAGAAGAACTTCAACGAAGATCAGATAGAATGAAGAAATACTGGAAGATCAGAAAAAAAAAAAAAACATAAAATATCATAGAAGACCGGACAGAAATTGACTACAGTGGTCCAATGCGGCCGTAAAAGCACAATAATAACAATAATAATAATAACAATAACAGAAGCTGAAACATAGAAAATTAGCTGGAATTGGTAAGATTTCTGGGAAAACACTAAAGCCAATGGGTTGGGGTATAGTACCATATCCAAAATGTTTATTTGATTACTGTTTGGAAGAAGGAGCAGGGAGTTGATATATTAGCCCCTGTATACAAATGAAAGGGTGGCGAACAGAAAGCCGATAATTCAAACCAGTCAGCTTGATCTGTGTTGCACGTAAGCTTTGGGAAAGCATGCTTTCTGATTATATTAGGTCTGTTTGCAAAATTACTAACTGCTTTGATATATGGCAGTTTGGGTTAAAGAAAAGTTACTCCACTGAAGCTTAACTTGTAGGATTCTGGCAAGATATAGCAGATGTTTAGATTCAAGAGGTTAAATGGACTGCACAGTGATTTTCTTTCTTTCTATCTATCTATCTATCTATCTATCTATCTGTCTATCTATCTATCTATCTAGGAGACTAAGAACAAATGAGTGCAAATGGCCTATACAAAAGAACGGCTCAATGGTGGCTATATTTCTAGAAAACAAAACTCAGAGAATTAGAGTGCCAAAGCATTTTCTGATCCAGTAATCATTAAAAGGGGAATTCCTCAAGGCAGTGCTACTGGAACTTTTGTTTTCTTATACCTATATAAATGATATGAGGAAAGAACTGGAATCAGAGATAAGGCCTTTTGTGGATGATGTTATACTGTATAGAGTAAAAATTGAGTTGCAAGATTGTAAGCGACTGCAAAAGGACCTCAACCATGTTGCGAGATGGCAATTGTTTGATGGTAAATGATGTGACAAGTCGGGGTGTGAGTTTCACAGAGAGGAAAAGTCCTTTCAGTTTTAATAATAATAATAATAATAATAATAATAATAATAATGAATTATTCCATGAAAATATCATATTACAGAGGGACGCATCGGAAAACCATTTTACAATATTCCATCCCAAACTTTTTAATGCAACAACATAGCCTACAGTATGTTAAATGTGCTAACCAACTCACTATTACTTTAAATATTCATCTTGTCTTTTTGTATACGTTGTCCTCAAGAGCAATTTCCAGTTGGGGAAAGTCAAAATAAATACATTTAAAAAAATCTTGCAACACTGAGCACATTTAGAAATACTCAAAACAACATGCATTTTTCAAACCTTGACATTGCAAGTAATTTTGTTTACTTCAAGGTCACATTTTTATATGTCAAAATGTGATCTTTCCTGTAATGTATATTATTATAATTCTCTAAGTAGTTTGAAAGAACACAATTTGTTTAGGGCAGATTGTGGTCAGTCAGTCATGATAAACATAGGAAAATTTAAAGAGATAAACTTCATCACGATCCGTATTGACAAACATTCACATTAGTAAAAAATTAAAATTAAGGCTGGCAAGCATCTGTATTTTCATTGAGAGAATGTTTTCTTTTAGTTGTGTAATTTACAACTTTCTTTCTTGGCTTGTCTGAGGTTTCAGGACCTTTAGACCCTTCCCTTCTTTTTGCTATCTTTACATTTTCTTGCCATTCTTAATATTGACCTTTCTCCTTCAGATGCTGTTCTCGTCTTTCTGCTGGCGATTTACCTATATTCATGTTTCATTACCACAATTCACTTGTAACATCACCAGTGTCTCCAAAGCATCTGACTGGACTGTGAGGTGTGCATGACATTGAGCGCACAATGTCAGTCACAGTGCCATAGCGGGAAACTGATTCACTGTAGAAAAAAAATGTTTAAATATGTTTTGTTTTTTTGGCGATGTCGTTTATGTGACATAGGATCCTGAAGGAAATTTTATTCCATCGATTATTGTGCTGTGTACACGTCTTTTCCTGTTTACATTAGTAAGAAATTAAAATTAAAGTCCACCTATTCAATACCATTTAATATGATGTCAAATCACTTATACAATGGTATGGGTCATCTTCAGCAATGGTCGAAAACTGACAATGTCTACTGCAAATACAATAATATTAACACATTAAAAATATTATGTACACACTAAAAATTATATTACAAAGGAGGTGACAAATCTTTCAGTCTATAATACTATAATTAGTGAATCTGAAGTCCACTAGTCAAAGTTTGTAATGTGCAGAGGTGCCAACCTTTGAAGTGGATTATCAGTAATCACCCTCCGCCCCCGAGAAGAATTTCGAGTCAAGTCCAAAGCATGCTCCTTCCTTGTCGATAATGACACCCCCTTTGCCCTTCCTTCTAGCAATCTATTCGAAAGTATACCATATTACACAATAACATTTGCACACAACCTGTTAGTTCTGTGATAAAACATTAATTGTAGCTTGTTTCTCACGCAGCAGCTGCTTTTCAGTGTAGTTTTTCTTGAAGCATCCTTCCCACTGTGATGGCATTTTCGTCCTCTGAACCATACGCGATTCCAGTGCTAATGTGCTTAATGTAGGCCTTACTTCTTTCCAGGTACACTTAACACAGCAAATACGACATTGCTGAAGGATTTATAGTGGAGAAGGGCAGCGCCTAAGCTCCTTCATTCACAATGAATTTTACAGCGCTTGTGGTTAGCAAAGGAAGTCACGATCGAATAAGTATCGTTGCCAACTCACACGCATTGAAACGAGGACGATTGAGGAGAAAGACTCGAAAGTATTGAAAATTTTTCCTTTTATTTTTACCGTTCAAAATTATTTTTTCGTGATGTCTGTTTTTCCGTAATAATTTCCCCCTTGACCGTAATTCCGCAATCGTGAGGTGAAATCCGTAATTATTACGGACAATCCGTAATAGTTGGCACCTCTGAATGTGTGACATTGCCATTGGTATTAATCTAAAATTAAGAGTCCTAATAAATAAACCCTGTACATGTACAATTAAAATATTAAAATTGGACCTGTGCTGTTACACTGGTGTTGAAAATTAAAATAACCATCTTTTGTACTTAGTTGGTAAAAGTGTGCCTTGCTAAGTAACATGATTGTATTAGCGAGAATTGTATCAAATGCAACACTGCTGTTAAAGAGGCATACACACAATGAGTAGACTTGAGATGGTACGACTGAATTGTTTGACAGAAAGGACCTTGTAAAACCAAAAGGACTTGAGTCTTTGCCTTGTTTAAAGTGATTCCAGTGATGATCACTCCGTGATATTTGCTTTGTGATCACCTTCTGAGTTTGTACGTTATTATTTTCCTACACGCGATGACCGCTCAGTGACTGTAGACGCCTGCTCTAGGAGCAGTCACATCGCAGTCACTAGCATTTCTTTGTGAATTCAGCACGTTCTCCCTTTGCCAGTTGCAGAGTGCAAGAAGCGTTGGAAGAGCATCAAGGATACATATGACTAAAAATGAGGGAGAAGACACCAACAGGCTTGAAATCTTAATCCTTAAGCTCGTAATCAGAAGTGCTAGTATGCTGGTGTAATGATTTTTTTTACAATGCTATTTGTTCAGGGAGTCGACTTTGAAAGGTATTTTGCCCCTACTTGCACCATATGTTATGAACCTGCGTGTATTTGTAATTGCCGAAGTGTAAAGCGTTGAATGTGAGGAAAGGAACATTAAGGACAACACAAACATCCAGTCCCCAGGCCAGGGATAATAATCACTTACAATTAAAAATCCCTGACCCGGTCGGGAATCAAACTCGGGGCCGTCGGGTGACAGGTGGACGCGTTTACTCCTATACCAAAGCAAGCCACGGATTCACAAAGGCTTGAAGACTGAACGCTGAAAGGCATAATGATAATGTATGTATGTATGTATGTATGTATGTATGTATGTATGTATGTATGTATGTACAGTGGTCTGCCTAATTATTATACTCAGATTGAAAATACATGGATTTACTAACATTCTGGCAAAATAAATATATTTCTGGGAATGTTTCATGCATTATATTTATTTCATTTGTCTTTCACATATTCTATTTACCATTTTTCACACAAAAAACAGTTTCTTAACTATAATTGTCTTTGTAATGATCAAACGTTTAGTATTTTGTGAAGCCACCCTTAGCCACAATCAGTGCAGAGACTCTTCCTGGCATACTCATAATGCGCTTCCTTGCCTGTTCTTCCATATATGGGCTGTTCCAGACCTTATTAAGTCTTTCTAGGAGCATGTTCTTGCTTGTAATGGCACTTTGTTAAGTAATTTCTTTTTTCAGTGCCTTCCAAATATTTCCTTCTTTCCCTCCCTTCCTAAGATTCTTTATTACTGTCCAGGAGGTTTCCCTGCTGCTTGACCTAGCCTTTCCAGGTTATTACCAAAATCTTCCCATGACTTCTTTTTGGATTCAACAACTATTTGTTTCGCTCTGTTTCTTTCATCTACGTACAAATCCCTGTCTGCCTCGGCCCTTGTTTGGAGCCATTTCTGATAAGCCTTCTTTTTACGTTTACAGGCTGCTCTCACTTCATCATTCCACCAAGATGTTCGGCTTTTCCCATCTTTACACACAGTTGTTCCTAGGCATTCCCTTGCTGTTTCTACTACAGCATCCCTGTATGCCAGCCATTCACTTTCTATATCCTGAACCTGCTTACTGTCTACTGTTCGAAATTTCTCACTAATCATATCCATGTACTTCTGTCTAATTTCCTCGTCCTGGAGATTTTCTACCCTTATTCGTTTGCAGACAGATTTCACTTTCTCTACCCTAGGCCTAGAGATACTTAGTTCACTACAGATCAGATAATGGTCTGTATCATCGAAAAATCCCCGAAACTCGTACATTCCTAAAAGATTTCCTGAATTCAAAGTCTGTTAAGATATAGTCTATTATGGATCTGGTACCCCTAGCCTCCCATGTGTAGCGGTGAATAGCCTTATGCTTGAAGAATGTATTCGTAACAGCTAAACCCATACTAGCACAGAAGTCCAGCAGACGCTTCCCATTCCCATTAGCTTCCATATCTTCCCCACATTTACCAATCACCCTTTCGTATCCTTCAGTTCTATTCCCAACTCTCGCATTGAAATCGCCCATTAGCACTATTCTATCCTTGCTGTTGACCCTGACCACGATGTCACTCAATGCTTCATAAAACTTGTCAACTTCATCCTCATCTGCACCCTCACATGGTGAATACACGGACACAATTCTTGTCCTAATTCCTCCCACTGACAAATCTACCCACATCATTCGCTCATTTACGTGCCTAACAGAAACTATGTTGCGTGCAATGGTATTCCTGATAAAGAGCCCTACCGCAGACTCTGCCCTTCCCTTTCTAACGCCCGTCAAGTACACTTTATAATCTCCTATCTCTTCCTCCTTATCTCCCCTTACCCGAATATCACTTACTCCTAGCATATCCAGATGCATCCTCTTTGCTGACTCAGCAAGTTCTGCCTTCTTTCTTCCATAAGCCCCATTAATATTGATAGCTCCCCATCGAATTCCATTTCGTTCGCCAAGTTGTTTCCAAGGAGTCCCTCGCCTGTCAAATGGGAGTGGGACTCCATTACTCCCATAGGTCCGAGGCTTGCTTAAAGTGTTCTGAGCTCGGTAAATTCATGAAGCAGGATGCTGCCCTACTTGCACATAGTCCAAGTGAGGATCTCTCCTCTAACGGGTTATGGACCACCGGTGAATTGTGTAGTCCTAGCCGCCTGAGAACAAGGAGGACCACGACTCAGAATATGTCCGAGATGCCCACTCCCATTCCATAGCAACTGGTATCCCGACTCTCAGGACCACTTACTAGGCCACTCAGCCGTTGCCCATGGTTCACGAACTAGGACGTGACTACAGTAACCCACAATGAACAGTGTTTTGAGTAATTCAGGTGAACTCATAACAGATCCCAGGGAATCACTGGAGAGGTGGAGGGAATATTTTGAACATCTTCTCAATGTAAAAGGAAATCATCATGGTGGTGTTGCAAACAGTCAAGCTCATGAGGAGGAGGAAAATGATGTTGGTGAAATTATGCTTGGGGAAGTGGAAAGGATAGTAAATAAACTCCATTGTCATAAGGCAGCAGGAATAGATGAAATTAGACCTGAAATGGTGAAGTATAGTGGGAAGGCAGGGATGAATTGGCTTCATAGAGTAGTGAAATTAGCGTGGAGTGTTGGTAAGGTACCTTCAAATTGGACAAAAGCAGTAATTGCACCTATCTATAAGCAAGGGAACAGGAAGGATTGCAACAACTATCGAGGTATCTCATTGATTAGTATACTAGGCAAAGTATTCACAGGCATCTTGGAAGGGAGGGTGCGATCAGTCGTTGAGAGGAAGTTGGATGAAAACCAGTGTGGTTTCAGACCACAGAGAGGCTGTCAGGATCAGATTTTCAGTATGCGCCAGGTAATTGAAAAATGCTACGAGAGGAATAGGCAGTTGTGTTTATGTTTCGTAGATCTAGAGAAAGCATATGACAGGGTACCGAGGGAAAAGATGTTCGCTATACTGGGGGAATATGGAATTAAAGGTAGATTATTAAAATCAATCAAAGGCATTTATGTTGACAATTGGGCTTCAGTGAGAATTGATGGTAGAATGAGTTCTTGGTTCAGGGTACTTACAGGAGTTAGACAAGGCTGTAATCTTTCACCTTTGCTGTTTGTAGTTTACATGGATCATATGCTGAAAGGTATAAAATGGCAGGGAGGGATTCAGTTAGGTGGAAATGTAGTAAGCAGCCTGGCCTATGCTGACGACTTGGTCTTAATGGCAGACTGTGCCGAAAGCCTGCAGTCTAACATCTTGGAACTTGAAAATAGGTGCAATGAGTATGGTATGAAAATTAGCCTCTCGAAGACTAAATTGATGTCAGTAGGTAAGAAATCCAACAGAATTGAATGTCAGATTGGTGGTACAAAGCTAGAACAGGTCGATCATTTCAAGTATTTAGGTTGTGTGTTTTCCCAGGATGGTAATATAGTGAGATTGAATCAAGGTGTAGTAAAGCTAATGCAGTGAGCTCGCAGTTGCGATCAGCAGTATTCTGTAAGAAGGAAGTCAGCTCCCAGACGAAACTATCTTTACATAGGTCTGTTTTCAGACCAACTTTGCTTTATGGGAGCGAAAGCTGGGTGGACTCAGGATATCTTATTCATAAGTTAGAAGTAACAGACATGAAAGTAGCAAGAATGATTGCTGGTACAAACAGGTGGGAACAATGGCAGGAGGGAGCTCGAAATGAGGAGATAAAGGCTAATTTAGGAATGAACTCGATGGATGAAGCTGTGCGCATAAACCGGCTTCGGTGGTGGGGTCATGTGAGGCGAATGGAGGAGGATAGGTTACCTAGAAGAATAATGGACTCTGTTATGGAGGGTAAGAGAAGTAGAGGGAGACCAAGACGACGATGGTTAGACTCTGTTTCTAACGATTTAAAGATAAGAGGTATAGAACTAAATGAGGCCACAACACTAGTTGCAAATCGAGGATTGTGGCGACGTTTAGTAAATTCTCAGAGGCTTGCAGACTGAACGCTGAAAGGCATAACAGTCTATAATGATAATGTATGTATGTATGTTCCAAATATTTTCTATTGGATTCATGTCAGGCGATTTGACTGGCCAGTCCAATACATTGATTTTTTGATTCTGTAGGAATGCTGTTAACGTTTTAGCCTTGTGGTATGGTGGTGATTCATGCATGGAGGTAAAATCATTTTTTGGGAACCATTCTGAGACTTGAGGCAAAAGTTTGTTCCTTAGCACCAGCTCGTACTGATCCTTCCCCATTTTGCCTTGAACAATATACAGAGGGCCATTACCCTTGCTGCTAATGACAGATCATCTCATTATGGAGAGAGGATGTTTCACCCGTTCTACAACACATTCTTCATTGAATTTTTCATGGGTGCAGCGTCGAACAAACTCGGTTTTATCATCAAGGATCAGTATTGAAGATACATCTGAGAAGCAAACCTAAAACATACAATGCCAGTGCAAGAAAGTATTAATCAATATTATCTTATATCATGAGAACACAAGAAATTGCATGTGCAATTTTACAGACCTCATTCCAATCTTCCTCTGACCAATTTTTGTGATCCTTAGCCCACTGAAGCCTTGTTGGTTTCATAGCAATTGTCAAGTTTGGTTTCTTTAAAGGGCGGTGGCGTTTCAGATCCATCTCTTTGAAACGCCGCTCAAAAGTTCTTTGCGATAAAGGAATCCCAGCATTCCGAAGTTTATTGGTTAACACTTTCGCAGGTGTAAGACAAATTTTTGTTGCATGATTTTGAATTATTCTGTCAATTCTGGGCGAAGTTATTCTTTTTCTGCCCCACTGACCTCTGTGGCATGAGTCAAGAGGTGTGCTTGTTTTCATTTTTTTGGCGATATCTCTCACCGATGAGTGTTAAACCCCCCACAATTGATGCAATCTGCCGTTGGTTATACTTACAGTGGGGCAATAATGTAGAAATTGTGGCTTTCTTACGAGGGGTTATGTCACAACGCTTCCCCATCTCAATTTGTAGGTTAGAATCCCTAAACGGGGAATAACAACGGATTTAATGCATTTTTTCACACGGCTTCTTATTACTAAGTACTCCGCATACCATACTGTAAAAGTAACTTGTAATTACAAACATTGAAAGAGAACAGATAGACCACAATAACTATAGGACATCAACGAACAATAGTAATACACAACTTGCGCACCAATAGTGCTGAAGTTCCAGGCCCACCAACAATGACACGACACTATTTCAGGACTTGCCAACTTCTTGATATATGCAGCAGTCTCCGAAGAATAAATAACTCATGAATGGACAAGCTGTAGAACTAACAATGGAAAATATTACAGCTTTGCTGTTAAAAAAGGCAAATACTTGTTCTGAGTATAATAATTTGGCAGACCACTGTATGTATGTATGTATGTATGTATGTATGTATGTATGTATGTATGTATGTATGTATGTATGTATGTACAAGAGAATGGAATTTGTATCAAGAGGTCAACTGCAGACCTCTATAGTTACAACACAGATAGTTTCATCAATACTGTACGGAGGAGATGTTTGAAATTTTTTAGACACCTTTTTAGGGCAGATAATAGACTCACAAAAAGGTTATTCAATGTAATAAATTCCCAAAACAGGAGAATAAATTGGCAGGAGGAAACAAGAATAAATGTGAATGAGTTGAACATCGGGCAAGACGACATGAAAAATGGCCAAGTCTTAGAACCTCAGTAAATAAACATATATTTGTGGTCAAAACTAGCAGCAGAACTGGTACAAAGTGGTCAGAAGAACGAAAAAGACAAGACAGTGAGTTCATGAAGAGATTTTGGAAGAATAGGAAGGTGAAAGTCATCAAGCCAATGAACAAGTTCCAACGCGCTCTATGAATGCACATAACGAAACAACAATAATAATAATCATGATGAGCGAACAAATGAGTCTTAAGTTTCAGTGAATTTCACATATTGCTATATTCAAACAGTAGGTTTTTTTTTGCCTGTCTTTATAATATACAAGGTAGTAACTATCGCACCTCATTACACAGACATCCGTTGGGTTGTGGAATTTTATCTGTGCACTTATTTTGTGGTGGAAGCCATGTATTGCATTTAAGCAATTAGAAAAACTATGAACATAAAATAATTGATCAAGCTCGCCATTCCCCAACAACACACAATATTCAATAGTAAGCAGATCAAAACATTACAAATTTGATTGATTGTAGTCGCTACTGCTAGCAACTGGCTATCCATATAGCTAATGCTACTATCAGTTACTTCACATTCTAGATAGCATTTCTTAAAATCTTTATTCGTTTTCTTTGCAATTTTTTTTCCTGGCATAAGAGACATGCCCTAGATTCATGTTATAAAAGATGAAAAAATATTCTATTACGTGGATAAATACAGGAGGTCCATTTCATCTGGCAGAAGAACAAATTTCCAGGGTGACGTGAACGCTACTGATCCACGAAATATCACTGTAATATTTGTCACAATGTGAAAGGTTATCATTGATTTACTCAAATAAAGTCTCAAATCCCAGGTAGATTAAGAAATACCGTCGTTACTAGCAAGAAATATGAATACGTACTTACGAGCTGTAAACAGGAGTCCATCATGTTGCATATCGCTGCTCGCGCCGTCTTTTGTTTGTTTCTTGAGGTCCAGGGCTGGCACCGATGAATGGAAGTGCCATGTCTGTGGATTCTCATTATCTTTGTACATTTGTCTAGCGCGGACAGTTCAAAAAGCAAAATGGAGGTGAACAACATTAAGGATGTTATCGCTTTTTTTGACGACGAAAATCACCATGTAATAAGGAAATTACAAGACCTAAATCTCGTGCCGAAGCAACCGGAAAATAGCATGATCCCTGGACCAATAGATATATTACTTTATTAAAAGAACAGCACTATTAGACAATTGACAGTTGAAGTGACACGACACCAAAGCATTACCGTGAGCAAAGACATGACACACGAAAGTGTTGTGTTACACACAAACAAAACACGGAAGCCGTGCGACGCAGAGTAAATTGTATGTACTTGTAACGCAGTAAAGTATGTATTGTGTAAAATTAAATATTCCCATTATTTCTTAATTTACCTGGGATTTGAGACTTTATTTGAGTAAATCAATGATAACCTTTCACATTGTGACAAATATTACAGTGATATTTCGTGGATCAGTAGCGTTCACGTCACCAATTTCCAGATTGTTTTAATGATTCCCTGACTTTTTCCAGGTTTCTTGTGATTTATCAAATTCCCTGACATTTCCCAGTTTTCCATATGGGTGTATACCCTGGTGATATTAAAGCATCCAATATAACTATGCCTTTGCTGGCAAGATATAGTGGTCACAATTTCACTATATCTTCTGTTATCGTTGGCAGATACCTGAGTGTACGTTTCTCACCTGCAGTTTCATAATTTATTGGTCTACTCAACGGAGGTAGTGTCGGTGGCTTAGCAGACCAATTCTTGCATAGAACATGTGGCCATATGTTGCATCTGATGAAAGGTAGGGGGTGTGGTAGTGTTTGACATATTATCTTTCATTGGTGAGTTTCCTCTTCCTGTCTGACATTCCTCCTCGAACAGTACAGCTAAAGTTAAAAACTTCATAACTGATCCGTATTGAACTAATAGTAACAATGTTAAAAAAGGAAAAATAATCCACCTTTTCAATACAATAACACTGTTCCACGAATCAATGTAGCAACATATTTAATTTATTAAGGGACCGGTTTCGACATCTGTCCATGTCATCATCAGCCTACACAAAAAAATGGCAAGAAGTTAACACAATGGTAGCACTTATGACACCTTTCTTGAATTAAAAATAGAAGTTCATGTAGAGGTTCTTGAGCACTCTTGCTGATCTTGAGGTTAAAAAGATGTAGTATAGTTCACAATTGTTATTCAAGGAATACAATTTTGGTTGCTAGGTAACAAATGATATAATTTTGTTTTAGTACTTCAAAAGGAGGCTAGTGGTATATATAAAAACTCTTAGAATATGAGACTATAAGAACTGATATGGATTTTTTTGATATCTAAGGAAAGGAAAGAAATTAAAACAAGAAATAGAAAAGTGAAAATGGTAAGGTAAGTATTATTACGAGGTTCACATTTAATTTAGCCTTGTCATGAAATACAAGAGGAAGTAAGAACCGAAAATTGAATATAGGTAGGGTTTAGGAGGGGGTAAGGGAGTAAGGGGAGTAGTTTAAGGTGGGTCAGGGGGGTGTTGTGGTAAGAGCAAGTAGCGTGAGAAGGTGTTGTGTATTACGTGGAAGATTGAACGCTTACTGGTCAACTTGAAGCTTTTGAAAACTAAAATAAGGAAGTCAAAAAGAATGTACGGTTTCTCAGACAAATCGTTAAGGTTTTGGTTAGGATTAAAGTATTGATCAAGGTGTATTAAACAATTTTCAGTGATATCAAGAAGAGGGCCTTTGTTTAGGGTACTGATAATTTCAATGTCTTGGTCTAATGTAGTGAAATGATGTTTTACATCTTGCATGTGTTGCCCTATTGCTGAGAATTTATTGTATCTTATCGCGTTAACATGTTCTGAATATCTAATTTTGAAGCTGCGTCCAGTTTGTCCAATGTAAGAAGAATCACAGGTGTTGCATTTAGAACGGTATACGCCAGATTTTGAAAATATATTAGTTCTGTTTATAGATTTGGAGTTATAACTTACATCCATGTTTCTATTGTTAGTTCGAAAGGAAATTTTGGAATTATGTTTTTTGAAGATAATGGCAATGCAGTACACGTTTTCATTGAAAGTGAAGGTAGAGTAAGCTGCTGGTTTAGGATTTTGATAGTGTTGTATTTATTTGGTGTTTAAATTTATTGATTATTCATTCAATAAAAAATCTGCTGTAACCATTAAATTTAGCGATGGAACGTATAATATTAAGTTCTTTATTTAAATTTTCTTTAGATAAAGGTATTTTGAAAGCGCGGTTAACCATACTGTTGTAAGTGGCACATTTATGTGATTGTGGGTGTGAGGAATCTTGTCTTATGGTAGTAGCTGTTTGTGTGGGTTTCCTATAAATCATGTAAGATAAAGAATAAGGTAATCTGCTGATTGTTATATCTAGAAAATTGATTGAACTGCTGGATTCAGTTTCAAGTGTAAATTTAATATGAGGATCAATCTTGTTGAGAATATTAAGAGTAGAGGATGCATTAATAATCCTATCATCTAGAATTACAAATGTATCATTCACATATCTTGCCCAAAAAAAGTATATTCTTGAAATTACCGTTGTTACCAATCAAATTATGTTCCAGAAAATCTAAGTATATCTCTGCCAAGATCCCCGATGCTGGTAATCCCATTGCCAAGCCATCTTGTTGGTATATTATATTGTCAAATGTGAAAAAATTGTTATTGACTACCAATTTTAAGACAGTCATGAAATAATGAATCTCAAATTTACTCCGGTGACTGTATGTATTCAGGTTTCTTTCTATAATGGGAAATAATTTTTTGGTATTAATGCTAGGGTACATATTGACAATATCAAAAGAATGTAAAGAATGGTGTGGTTGAATTTCAAAGTTGTTCAGTTTTTCAATTAGATCAATAGTACTTTTAATAGACTTTTTTGATTAAAACTTAAAATTATTCTTTAGAAATTTTTGAATGATTTGGGCTAATTTGTATAGTGGACTGGGTCTGTAATTATAATGATCGGGCGAATGGGGACATCAGCCTTGTGGATCTTAGGGAAAGCTTTTGCAGTTGGTAGACCCGGATTCATGTTCAATAACCTTGTTTTCTCATAATCTGTGAATAGGAAAGAGGTGTTCTTTAATGTTTGCTTAAGAAGATGCTGAATCTGTTGAGTTGGAACTTTTTAAATTATTGAATAAGAATTATTGATGAAAAAGTTTTTGGTTTTTTCAATGTATTCAATTTTATCCATAACAACGGTTGTGTTACCCTTATCAGCTTTTGTAATGATGAGATTATACATTATACACACAGTCGCCTGAGTAAATTTGAGATTCATGATTTCATGACTGTCTTAAAATTGTTAGCCAATAACAATTTTTTCATATTTGACAATATAATATACCAACAAGATGGCTTGGCAATGGGATCACCAGCATCGGGGATCTTGGCAGAGATATACTTAGATTTTCTGGAACATAATTTGATTGGTAACAACGGTAATTTCAAGAATACTTTTTTGGGCAAGATATGTGGATGATACATTTGTAATTCTAGATGATAGGATTATTAATACATCCTCTACTCTTAATAATCTCAACAAGATTGATCCTCATATTAAATTTACACTTGAAACTGAATCCAACAGTTCAATCATTTTTCTAGATATAACAATTAGCAGATTACCTCATTCTTTATCTTATATGATTTATAGGAAACCCACACAAACAGCTACTACCATAAGACAAGATTCCTCACACCCATAATCACATAAATGTGCCACTTACAACAGTATGGTTAACCGCGCTTTCAAAATACCTTTATCTAAAGAAAATTTAAATAAAGAACTTAATATTATACGTTCCATCGCTAAATTTAATGGTTACAGCAGATTTTTTATTGAACGAATAATCAATAAATTTAAACACCAAATAAATACAACACTATCAAAATCCTAAACCAGCAGCTTACTCTACCTTCACTTTCAATGAAAACGTGTACTGCATTGCCATTATCTTCAAAAAACATAATTCCAAAATTTCCTTTCGAACTAACAATAGAAACATGGATGTAAGTTATAACTCCAAATCTATAAACAGAACTAATATATTTTCAAAATCTGGCGTATACCGTTCTAAATGCAACACCTGTGATTCTTCTTACATTGGACAAACTGGACGCAGCTTCAAAATTAGATATTCAGAACATGTTAACGCGATAAGATACAATAAATTCTCAGCAATAGGGCAACACATGCAAGATGTAAAACATCATTTCACTACATTAGACCAAGACATTGAAATTATCAGTACCCTAAACAAAGGCTCTCTTCTTGATATCACTGAAAATTGTTTAATACACTGTGATAGTACATATATCACACCCCAGAATTATATGTAGAAGTTAGAGATATTATTGTCAATATTCGATTTATTATTATTATTATTATTATTCATTTGTATATTTTGCCATTTATATTGGTAAGCTGGAAGATATCCACATATGTAGGTATGAGTAATTTGTTTTGCACGAGTGGGAAAACATTGCTTTAATAACTCTGGTAATTTGAATGAGTCATCTGGCTACCCCACTGTTTGTTGTGATGTACTTGTGTCAGGAAATTCCATTAGTCATGTATATATCCCAGCCTGATGAGATGAGCTTGTTGTTGTACCAGGGAAATTTGATGATTCATGTAAAACTCCCGAGTGTTTGTTTATAACTTGGGAGCAAGAAGAGGTTCACTCATGATTGGCTGGCAAGCACCAATCCAGACGTTCATCTGAGAGGAGGGGGATGTTGATGTCTATAAAGGTTGATCATACGGCGGCAACCAGGAACATTGTAAAAGGGGACATTGTAAGGGTGATGGTAGAGGTGATTGTAAAGGAACGAGAAGGAAGACAACTACTACAACTACAAGCTGTAACACTGTATGAAGGAACTACAACTGACGCACTGTACGGGAAGGAAGTAGTGCTGATACACGGTACTGGAGTGACACGGCAGCAATGGACTGGACTTCAAATGTTCGTGGAGCAGAGTCTTGTTATGTTCGTGCAAAGTGGCTGATTGTGAAGAGTGCTTGCGCATTAAGTATGGTAGCACTTGTGGCGGCCTAGCATTATGTTGGTGAAAGCTATCTCAGACTTTCCATAACTTATGTTGAGGATCGACAGACGTGTGTATATATCTTTATAACAAGTGTTAAAATATGTGAACACAGTAGTACAAGGTACAGTATCTGTGTGATGTGATAACTGCTGATTATGAGAATCGGTAAGTCGAATTGATATAGAGACAGTGAAGGGTATTTATCTTCATACATGTACATTGTTCATCGGACTATTTACAAATGATAGCTTAGTTCTCGCTTTCGTTTTCCCACGATTTTCATTATTTTTGTTGTTGTTGTAAATATGGAGTCTTCCAGCAATATTTTGTGTGTGTATTATATGTATAATGTTGTATGTTGATGAGGTGCTCATGCACGGAATTTGTTAAGAATATACTTAGCTATTTTAGAATCAGTGTTATTGATGAACCTAGGTGCAGTTCCTACCTAATTAGTCGTTTTCAGGAGGTTAGGTAAGGCCTGCAGCAGATGTACCAATACGCAGCATTATGTACACGCCCTGGGATATAAAGTTTATCATGCTCTTATCTAAATTCGAGGCATCCATTCTGGTGAACTCTGGCGCCCATACTACGGACATTTCGGTTAATTATGCTTATTCATTTTATTAAGTTTTTGAGTAATTTTATTTATATATTTTATTCATGATTTTATTTATTAGTATTCATCAGAAAAGTTACAACACCTTGATCAATACTTTAATCCTAACCAAAACCTTAACGATTTGTCTGAGAAACCAAACATTCTTTTTGACTTCCTTATTTTAGTTTTCAAAAGCTTCAAGTTGACCAGTAGGCGTTCAATCTTCCACGTAATACACAACACCTTCTCACGCTACTTGCTCTTACCACAACACCCCCCTGACCCACCTTAAACTACTCCCCTTTCTCCATTACCCCCTCCTAAACCCTACCTAAATTCAATTTTCGGTTCTTACTTCCTCTTGTATTTCATGACAAGGCTAAATTAAATGTGAACCTCGTAATAATACTTACCTTACCATTTTCACTTTTCTATTTCTTGTTTTAATTTCTTTCCTTTCCTTAGATATCAAAAAATCCATATCAGTACTAATAGTCTCATATTCTAAGACTTTTTATATATACCACTATCCTTTTGAAGTACTAAAACAAAATTATATCATTTGTTACCTAGCAACCAAAATTGTATTCCTTGAATAACAACAATTGTGAACTATACTACATCTTTTTAACCTCAAGATCAGCAAGAGTGTTCAAGAACCTCTACATGAACTTCTATTTTTAATTCAAGAAAGGTGTCATAAGTGCTACCATTGTGTTAACTTCTTGCCATTTTTTTGTGTAGGCTGATGATGACATGGACAGATGTCGAAACCGGTCCCTTAATAAATTAAATGTGTTGCTACATTGATTCGTGGAACAGTGTTATTGTATTGAAAAGGTGGAACATTTTTCCTTTTTTAACATTGTCAGTACAGCTAAACCCGCGATGGTAACACAGCAATGAATGCAATTCAATGCAAGACTATGAGAAGTATTTGGGTTTATGTCTACACTTCTCAGGTTCTTTTTAAGTTTATCTTATGCGAAGTATTTGGGTTTATGTCTACACTTTCTCAAGAACTGCAGTGTTAGTTATACAGTCATCCCATTTGATGTTCAAAATGGACCTAAGATTTTGCTGGTGAAAGCGTTCCAGTTGCTTAATGTCCTGGCAATATAGGGTCGAGGTTTAACACCCGTAGAGTACATACATACATACATACATTATAGACTGTTATGCCTTTCAGTGTTCAGCCTTAAGGCCTCTATGGATTTACTAAATGTCGCCACAAACCTCTATTTGCAACTAGTGCTGTGGCCTCATTTAGTTATATACCTCGTATCTTTACATAATTAGAAACTGAGTTCAACCATTGTCACCTTGGTCTCCCTCTACTTCTCTTACCCTTCATAACAGAGTCCATTATTCTCCTAGGTAACCTATCTTCGTCCATTCGCCTATCATGATCCCACCAAAGAAGCGGATTTATGCATACAGCTTCATCCATCGAGTTCATTCCTAACTTTTCTTTTATCTCCTCATTCTATGTATCCTCCCGCCATTGTTCGCACCTGCTTGTACCAGTAATCATTCTCCATCATTCCCATAGAGTAATGTAGAGAATAACAGCATGGTACACCATTATTTCTGCACTAATCCTTAAACCTTTGTTTTGGAATACGCAACATGAGAGACTTCCATAAATCATATGGGCAGCCTGTATTCTATTCTCCATGTCCTTCTCAGAGGTACAGGTCACTGAGAGACTACTCCCGAGGTGTGAGAAGTGATCCACCCTTTCCAGAGTTGTGCCAGATATGGTGATATTTAAATCTGGGATGGTGGTTCCAGGAGCAGGTTGAGCAAACATTTTGGTCTTCTGAATGCTGACAGTAAGGCCAAAATGTTTGTATGCTCTGTTGAGGCAAATGACAGACTGCTGAAGCTATGGAGGGTCATGGGCTGGAGAAGCAATGTCATCTGCATATTGCAATACTGTAACCCGGGTGGAACAGAGCGAAGTCTGGCCTGGTTGAAAAGCCCAGCTTCATTTTTATATTTAATTTCCACACCTGCGTTGTTTGTAGGCGTTCTCATAAACCATGGCTGCTAGGTACAGGGCAGAAAATGTAGGTGCAGGTAAATACCCTTGCTTGAGCTCATTTTTGATTAGAAATTCTTCTGAGATATCATTGTGATATAGTAGCTGTCCAACCATACCTTCATGGAGAGCTTGGATCCGGCCAACAAAAGGTTCAGAACATCCAAAGCACCTTAGAACCATCCACACAGCATTTCAACGAACAGTATAACGACGAAAAACTTAATAGTCATAGCGGATTGTCGTTACATCAGATTTTTCATAAGAGTCGGAGGAAAAACCCACTCATATTAAAATCGGTATGAAGCGGAAATCAGTTTGTTCAAAACTCACATTTACACATATGTCCAAACTGTGGCTTACTTGTTACCTATCATCTAATTCTGAGAAACGTGAACCTGTATGTTCAATTTCTTCCTGAAAAATTGGACTAGTATCACTCCAGTGGGTTCTGTGACAAACGTTTCGGTTTATTTATTAAAACTGCATAATCTAACCTAACTTAACCTTAACACTGTGCTGCTCGCGCTGTAAATTCTAACATGAGCGCTTGCGCGAATGACAATTGTCATCCATTTTAATTCCTTTATTCCACCTTAAGTATTAATATGCATATTTCACAGGTCATTTTATCTATTCAATAACGGCATTATCTACCCGAGATTATACCTTTCATTTTTGAACCTTAATATCATGTGCTACAAACTATCTTTTGAAGAGTAGGACAAAAAAATCCTAGAAATTTACAACTGTTTACATATCTCTGTGTCCTCAACCACTTTCATTGTCTGTTGCCTCCTCTCTTGTTTCACATGAACAACAGAGGCAGACTGTATCTGCATAATCAGGGCAAATCCATTTCACTCGTACTGCAGGATTTCCGGGTGGTTTTGTTGCGACTTCTTCCGCACATGTAGCAGTGTCCTTGCGCTCCAACTTACGGACGGTTAGCAGATCTCTCATCATCTTCAATTCCAACAAATAACTTACACCGCCTCTTCAGTTCTTTGGGAATCATTTCTTGTTGTATCCTCCTTAATATATGAAGTTTGATGAGATCCATTGACAGGTCATATAGGAACTTCCTTCTCAAAGTATTTGGAAAACTACGGTTCTTCTTATAAATGACTAATGCATTGACTCCACCAATGTTCATCAGATAAAAAAATACATTCAATGCCCAGCGTCGACAGTTTCTAGAAACATCATACCCTCACACATTTTGTCCAGGATATCCACTGGGAATTTTGTCTTGTTGTAGAATGTTATAGGTATTGGTTTCTTTTTCACCCCTGTGTCTTGGTAGATTTCCTTTTTTCGTATAATGTGGACAACACTAGAACAACTTTGCCTTTTGTTGGTACGTAAGATACGACACAAGCATACTTTGTGAATGCAAACTCAGAACTCTAGACATCGGTATTCTTGGACACTTTCAATTCTTCAGGGACATCTCCTATTCTTTCTTACAGTACCAACGTATGTAGTTTTGTTCTCCAATAACTGTGCTGCAGATTGAACTGAAGTAAACCAATTGTCACCAGTGATATTACGCCCAGAGTACAAAATAGGCTGTGCTAGTCGTATTACGACGTGGTGAGTTGCTAAGTTGAAAGGGGCCATCTGGTTGTTTGCCGGCATAAATAACCATATTTATTGTGTATCAGCTGGGCAAAAGATTTTCCCCCCTACTTCGCAGGTTTACTAGGTATAAACTGCCTGAAAGGG
Organism: Anabrus simplex; assembly: GCF_040414725.1. Taxonomy (NCBI): domain Eukaryota; kingdom Metazoa; phylum Arthropoda; class Insecta; order Orthoptera; family Tettigoniidae; genus Anabrus; species Anabrus simplex. Next base: position 1,108,292,773 of record NC_090265.1, on the reverse strand, counting down.
CAGTTCCTGCAAAATGCAATCAGTAGCTCATCAATGCACAAGAACTCTCCAGGCTTGAATCACTTTTGGCAGTTCCTCACAAACATGCCAAATATTTCTCTGATCGGTGCAAGCTTGTCTACTGTCTTCCGTTCTTCCCTATGGGTTATATCATCAAATGTATGCGTCTAATAAGGAATCTAAATCTAACACTACTCATTGTGATGTAAATAGCTTCACAGCCAATACCCGATTCCATGTCCCATAATTCTGATATGTTTCTGTGGCCTGCCTTCAGCAATCCGGATAAATAGGTAGTGCCTAATAGAGTTTTAATTTCAACTGCATCAGTGAGCTATGCATTTCTGTCTCTCTGAAACTTATTCTTTATCTTCTCAACGAACAAGTTTGTCGAATTTGTTATCAAGTGAATAATACTGTCATCCAGAAAGCACTCTAAGCACTGTAACTGAGTGATTGAACGATTTCTTGCTGGGTCGTGAAGTCCATGTAACTGCTGGGGAGGAATAATATTGTGGCCTCTGGTATGGAAATCTGCTAAAAGTGGCTCCTTATACCACTTCAAACCATCCTTTGTACAATAGAAAATTCTCTTTTGTCTCTTATCTTGGTTTGTTTGATCTTCTTCACTACACAGAAGTTCTGTTTCACTATCGGTTTCTTGCTCTGTGTCTGTATCATGTTCACTCAGTTCGAGATTATCTTCAAAATCTGAACCGTTGACTGGATCACAGTCCAAAGTTTCCTCATCCAGCCATTGCCGAATTTGGTCGATATTTTTTCGGTGATATGGAAGCCATATCACTTCCACTAATTACTGTATAATCTCGAATACCACCCGCACTGTTTTTTTCTTCGAAAATATCACTACCAAAATTGGGTGCGGGTCTTATTTAAAATTTTGGGAAATTTATTTTTCCGAATGCGTGTAAATTGGGCATCACTGCTGGCGCGGCTTGGCAACAATGCTCTCTCCGCTCTCAGTATATGCTACTTCCGCGCTTGGCATCAGACTCACACACGTTTTCGGAGTATCAACATGAATTCCACAAAGCGTTTGCGATCTTTTACTGCAAGTGAGAAACTCAAAGTAGTTCAGAAAGCCGAACTTATTGGAAATCGTGCTGCTGGTAGGAAATACGATATCGATGAATCACGTATTCGCGATTGGAGAAAGAAGAAAAATGTACTATTAACATGTAGTGGTGATCGTAGGCTTTTTGTAGACTGAGTGTACAGCTTCTAGAAATTGAAAAAAAAACATTATAAATATGTGACAGAAAGGCGGGAATTGGGATATGGTGTGTCAACCGAAATGTGTCAGCTGAAGGCAATAGAGATCGCAAAGGAACTTTCATCGGAAGGGTTTAAGGCAAGCCGAGGATGGGTGTATAATTTTTATAAAAGAAATGGGTTGAGCGTACGAAGGCGTATCTCAATTTGACAGAGTCTTCCCAGTGCCTACGATGAGAAGTTGTCGTTTCAGCGTCACATAATTTGGTTGCGGGAGTAAAATGCATATTTGCTTTCCAAAATTGGCAATGCAGATCAGACGCTAGTCTATTCTGAAATGTCAGTGGACAGGACTGTGAATGTTAAGGGTGTGAAAAGTATTACCAATAGAACATGTGGTAATGAAAAACAACAGTGTACGGAAATGTTGTGTATTCTTGCCGGCGGAACCAAATTGCCACCGTACAATGTTCTCAAGCGAAAGACGCTTCCTAAAAATCTACCCGCTGGTGTTATCGTCAGATCTCAGAACTACAGCTGGATGGACAGTTCACATGTGGGAAGACTGGGTAAAGTGTGTCTGGCAACGTCGCCCTGATGTATTATTGGGACAAAAGAGCTTGCTTGTTCTCGACAGTTACCGCGGCCACACAATAGACGCTGTGAGGAAACATATCAAGGATGGGAGAACCGACCTAGCAGGCATTCTGGGCGGGATGATATCTATGCTACAGCTGCTGGATGTCTGCGTGAACTGTCCATTTAAAGCAGCCTTGAAATAGCTCTATACAGAATGGATGGCGGCTGATAATCACACACTGACGCCAATTGGCCGCATTCAGCGCCCGGAAGTTCAGCTGCTATGTTCGTGGATTTTGACAGTAGGGAATCGTAAGCCTGGAGACCTCATACGGAAGAGCTTGAGGAATTGTAGCATTTCTAATGCTATGGATGGCAGCGATGACATTTTGAGGGAAGGTAATGGTGATGAAAGTTCCGAAGTTGGTACTGATGATGAATGAACTAGTTGGATACCGTTCTGGAAATGTTTGTTTAGGTATTTTTATTTGTATTTTCTAATCATCTGATGTGTGTTAGTAAAGATTGTAAATAATTTTGACTTCACTTCTTTTTTAAAAATTTTGTTCTTTTAAAATAAGGGTGCGGGTCTTATTCAGTGGCGGGTGGTATTCGAGATTATGCGGTAGTGTGAAAGGAAATAAATGGAGGAATGAATGAAATCTAGATTTTCATGCCGATGCAGTAAATCCGACAGAAGAAACTACATTTACCCTTGTACAAATAACTCGTATACCATCGCCGCACTAACTCAGATAAAATAGAAAAGATGAAGAAATAGTGTACATTCAGTGAATATTTATTGCATAGAAAGGAAGCACAAGCAAATCATAAGACATCACCGTCAGTCAGTTATAGACAACAACTACTGTATAATAAGTTTTCCTGACTTTCAGTTGGGAACACAAAATTGTTGCTTTGTACACTTATGCACCGCGTAACCTCTTTGTTGGCGGAATTGGGTGGGAAGCTCATGTTTCACAGAGAAGACAGATCGAGTGCTTACTTGTGGCTGGATGAAGAACGAGAGTGAAATACAATAAATAATACCAAGAAGTGTGCTTAACTCCCTCTGTGTAGGTAATGTCCCATGTTAGGAATATTATAAACAGTCTGAAAACTTTGTGAAGATGATAAAAGTTATAGGTAACTTAAAAAATTGTAACGTCAGTGCTCGCATGGATGACTATTGTCATCCACTTGCTTTTGAAATGTCATAGTATTGAAGTATCTGGAGAAATTAACCTTAAACTTTAGAGATATCATTAGGAATTGTTTGTTGAGGATTACACAAAATATTCAAATGAATTATTTAAAAATGTATACAATATGAGGAAAAATGTACCTCTGGATGACAATAGTCATCCATGCAAGCACTGGAGTATTAAATGCATAATGAAAACATATTTCAAGCACCAGTAATGACAACCTTTTCGCTATAAATTTACATGGGAATAGCCTTTCCAAAATTTAACGAAACATGAGAAAATACAGTGAAATCTCGTTAGCGGTTTCCTCATCAAGACGATTTCTCGCTTAGCACGTTGTAAATTCGAAGTGTTAAACCTATATAAAAATTCCTTACTTATTGCATCACAAATCTTCACTATTACGATCACGTTTTTCCTACCCCTGAAAATGTTCTTTGTCATCCCATGTGAAAGGAACATTATTTCAAACACAGATTAGAGTCCTCGCCAATGGAGGCCGGTCGGAGGAAGTTGCGAGAAAATAAGAAATGGCCTTGAAGTCCTGAACTTTACAGGATAAATTATATCTTCGGGAAGCAAGCCATTAGCCCCAGAAAGCCTGTTTGTGTTTACTGTATATTTCACATTCCATTCAGAAGTTAGAAATTTATTGAGTTATACAGTGAAGGGTACTGAATATTTGTAGCGTGATCGCCTACGTACGGATTAGGAACATAATTGTGAGAAGTTGACTAGCATTGTCATATTATTGTGTAGACCAGTTCTGGATACTGAAAAAGTCATGATATCGCTTACTAATGAAGACAAAATTAAAATCCAGGAAGTGGACAGGCATCCACATCTTTCAACAGTGGTGTGCCTTTGAGTTTCGACTCAAGTTGATCCAATTGATAGAGATTGATTCAAATGTCTCGCACATGAACGAGTTTCTTCAAATAATTCATGATCGAAGAGTGTGATCAGCAAACAATGTTTAATAACCCACTGGTCTGAAATATAAGGCTTCAGCTGGCATTTGTCTTAGAAAGAGGATGATCTGCAAATAATGTGTTGATATTTTTATACACCCCAGTGCAAATGTTTCTATATTTGTTGTCTGATGTTTTACACACCTTTTAATACTCTCTTATTTCCGGTATTTAATAAGCCCCAGAGGAAAAGATTTTTGTATTTATTCTCTTGTTTTTTTCATGCCTTAATACCATCTTTATAAATGGTAGATGGCCTATATATTTCACTGTACCCGCACATACACGGTGTAAAATACAGGCATGTCGGAAAAAATATATCAAGTGTTTACATATCCCTGCTGAATAGTTCTGATTCATTTATTCAATAGTATGTTTTCTCGTTTAACACATTATCTTTCCATGTCCCTTGCAGAAACGCACAAACGAGGGTTTACTGAACAAACTAACCTCTCAAATGAGTCATCCACTCTGCGCCGTATTTTGAGGTGTATCACTTTCTTACTTAATTTCAGTACATAACATTAAATTTAGTGATCGTTTGTTTCAGGCTATTTCTAAACAGTTAATTACTACTATTGGCCATATTATTTACACGTTTATTATGGAAACATATTTCAATTTTTGTTTACAGAACACCGGTTGACGAGTATTACTAATCGACTCCGACATGCCCTCCGAGTTTGAATGTCAATGAGAGAGCTTGCTAGTGCACATAGTGCGGAAACTATACTGAAGATGACCGTTTGCACTCAATACAATCACTGGAGTGCATAAATATCTATAACGGAAAAATAACACAGGCTTAATCGCCCATAATAGCGGATGTATCAGTAACAGGATTCTCGCTGTAACCGAAGGATAATACACAGTTTAATGTAGGACTTTTCAAGGGACAGAAAAATCTGTTGTTACAACGGAGTTCTCGCTAAATGCCGTACTTGCTATAGCGGGCTTCTACTGTACTATACAGTAAGTTCAGACTCCTTTGTCCAGGAGAGGTATGTCAGGAACCATTTACCAACAATTCTGTTAAAGAACGACGACATGAACAACAACATCATCATCTCACCTGCTGTGTGCAGACATTTTGATTTAATGTCAATCAGGCTGCTTGCATGCCAAATTTCGACATTCCACCTTACATCAGCAGATAGCAGAGAAATGGATTTCTTTGTGGTGACCAATCAGGTAAACATCAAACGTGTCACCAAAGATCTTGTACATGCCAACATCGTACAACATGAAGTGCTGAACAGACTTCCTTCCACCCTTCAAAATTCCAACTACCTCTGCTGGATTTTAACCTGCAATCCTGGGATTTGGAGTTCAAACTCTACTGTTGATCTACACAGAAAGCCATCGGATTGCCTGCAATTGCTATAGAACTCAAAATGTACTATTATAAGCTATAAATTTCATTTTTTTTCTATTTTTCATTGTCAATTTATTTCTTATTATCAATATGTATTAGACGTAAGGTGCAAGACCGAGCACAGAGTATTTTCTTCCCAATAATTTGCTTTTCAGTGTGACACAGCTTGCCTGGGGAGTTACGGAGAACTGTTCAAGTTTTCTTTATATATATATATATTTTTTTTAAGGTTTGCAGATGACATTACACTTTTGGCCAACGACATCGATTAACTACAAACTCTAATACAGGATCTTGTCTCAGCCTGTCAAAAAGTGGGACTATCCATGAACCTTTCTAAAACCAAAGTAATGCTCAACAAATGGGCCCCAGCAGGAAAGCTGCATGTGGGAAACTCCACATTACAACAGGTCAATGAGTATGTCTATCTCGGGCAGCTTGTAAACATGAAAGGGGACTTAAGACCAGAAATCTTCTGACGTATCAAACTAGGATGGCAAGCCTATGGAAGAAATTCCTCAATCTTCAAATCCAACATGCCAACTCACCTAAAGAAGATGGTCTTTGACCAGTGTGTTCTCCCTGTACTGACTTACGGTTGTGAAACCTGGACATTGAGCGAGTTTGTTAAGCAAAAACTCAGAACAACCCTAAGAGCTATGGAACTGATTATGCTAGGCTTCACGAATAAAGAAGGAAGAGAGCAGATTACATCAGGTCAGTCACGAAGGTCAGTGACAGTTTAGAAAGGGTGTTTACCCTAAAATGGCACTGGGCAGGCCATGTTACTCAGAGAACTGATGGTAGGTGGACAAAGCTTGTGCTTGAGTGGAGTCCGAAAGATCATCTTAAACCTAAGGGAAGACCACTGGACAGATGGGATAAAGACATCCGGAAGATTACCGGGATCATTTGGCAGAACATCGCTCAAGACCATCCCAGATGGAGAGACCTCATGAAAACCTACCTTACTTCGGACTTAAAGAGGCCACATCGTAAAAACGATTGAATATGGCTGATAGTGATAGTGATTTGAGCGATTGCATTCACGGACAAGGAAGCCGTGGGCTAAAAAGTAGACAGTTCCCGGAGATCGAAAAATGAACCATTTTAGTTTATAGGGTGATGGATATGGTGTTTCACATGAAATGCTACATTTTAAAGCATGTGAGATAGTAGCAAAGCTGGGTATTAGCGGTAAGATACTGATGGTGAGCCACGCTGGGATTGCCCAATTCCAGCAACAGTCTCTTCAGAAGAGTAATAAAATGGACAGAATGAAATGTAATATGTTATATGACAATGAGATGCTTTATTCTTGGCTCCACAATCTAGTGGTACTGTAGCGAGCCTGCCTCTTACCTGATGGACCCAATTTCAATACCCAACTAGGTCATGGAATTTTATGTGGTCTGAGATCTGGTTTGAGGTCCACTCAGCCCATATAAGAACAACTGAATTACCTGACAGTGATATAGTAGACCCAGTCTAGAAAGCCAATAATAATGGCCGAGCGTATTTGTCGTGCTGACCATGCATCACATTGTAACTTGCAGGCCTTTGGGCTGAGCTGCGGTCATTGATAAGCCAAGGCTCCTAAGGACTGTAGTGCAATTGGTTTTCTTGAGAAACTTTATTACTTAAAAAAATAATTTCAATTAGGTTTGATTTTTTAATTCCCCACTTGTCCCTCGCACATTGAACTAGAATTTTCTGGTGGTGGAGGGGTAGCAGTGGACTAAAAGTGATATATAGGAGAGTAAATATGATATCGAGTAATGGGAGAAGGCGGACCTCATCCATTTTAACTCTACATTTAAAGGGAGGCTAGGAAGCAAGGTTATCAGCCTCTTAGACAATAGGGTACATGCATAATTTTCAAATTTTTTTTGTTGAAAAGTACACCAATGAAATAGTACGTAAACATATTACATTGTGGTAAGTTGCCTTGTTTTCTACCATTAAAGAAATATTTAAAAGCCCCTTTCCGCAAGGCGAGTAAAACGTCCTCTGACATAAGCGGCGTGCTGTGACGTCACGATCCAGTACAACATGCAGCTCCACCAGCCACTGTGCATCAGCTGTTACTAAAAGACCATTGTTTATTATTTGTGATCGCGAAAAACTTCAAAATGACAGAAGAAGGGTTCAAACCAGCACAGCCAGACAATCTACCATGTTTAGATGTATCATTCTTGATAAATAGTGACTTCTGTGGCCACAGAAATTCGGAGATCAAAAGCAAATTGGTAAGTGGCATCTTTTATATACGTGCAATGTACTGTAACTCCTAGTATTAGGGTAACAATTAACATGGATAGAAATCACATCACTTTCAACATTTGCTTCTAGACTGATTCCCATATTAGAGAATATATTTTCGAGCTTTCAGCATTAGTAAAGTAACAAATCGGATTTCAGCACTAACATAAACATATAGGTAGCATTATAGTACTAGTCCGCCTCTGTGGTGTAGTGGTTGATGTGATTAGCTGCCACCACCGGAGGCCCGGTTTTGATTCCCGGCTCTGCCATGAAAGTTGAAAACAAATAGTACTAGGGCTGAAACGGGGTCTACTCAGCCTTCTGAGGTCAAATGAGTAGAAGGGTTTCCATTCCCACCTCAGCCATACTTGAAGTGGTTTTCCGTAGTTTCCTAACATAAGGCCACGGCCGTTTCCATCCCTCTTCCTTGTCTATCCCTTCCGATCTTCCCATCCTCCCACAAGGCCCCCTTTTGAGCATAGCAGGTGAGTCCGTCTGGGCGAGATACTGGCCCTCCTCGCCAGTTGTATCACCATACTCAAAGTCTCACGCTCCAGGACACTGCCCTTGAAGTGGTAGAGGTGGAATCCCTTGCTGAGTCTGAGGGAAAAACCAACCCTGGAGGGTAAACGGATTAAGAAAGAAAGAAAGAAAGAACGAAGGAAAGAAAGATCATAGTACTGTAGGTCTATAATCTATCATTCCTGAAAGAAAAAAAAAAAAAGTCGGGGCAACTGGCCTACCCACTTCCGAGGCCCATGAAAGAGAAACATTAAATATCATGGTGGAGGAAAAAAAGTCAAACATGATAAAGATAAATATGACTTCATCTAGTTTTCATAAGTCGGGCTGAGTGGTTCAGACGGGTTGAGGGGCTGGCCTTCTGACCCCAACTTGGCAGGTTTGATCCTGGTTCAGTCCGGTGGTAGTTGAAGGTGCTCAAACACGCCAGCCTTGTGTCGGTAGATTTACTGGCACGTAAAAGAACTCCTGCGGGACTAAATTCCTGCACCTCGGCGTCTCCGAAAACCGTAGAAGTAGTTAGTGGGGCGTAATGCCAATAGCATTAATTACATTTGGCTTTTAACATGCTGAGCACATCAAGCAGGAAAAGTGTCTTGGTGACATGTTAGTCATTCAATATAGGAATGTCTTTGGATGCTGTGATATTTACCCTTCGATTTATTGACTTGGCTTGTATAACCTAAAACTTACGCTAAGTTTGGATAATATTTTAAACACCAACATCACTGTTATTTTTAGTACCAGTAATGTATTTTCACCAGTATGCAATTATGTTATTTACTTCATTAATAATATGATAATTATTATAATTGAGCATAGTTAACTTATAAGACTGAGACCACTCCAACTGACAAGCATTGTTTTGTGTAGAGATATACCTATATTTGTTAAATTCACGTTATTTTCTTTCATGATGTACACGCCTACTTTTTGTTATATTATAAAGCATACCTGCCAACTTTACAAAACCAAAAATCAAGAGATCTTGATATGAAAATCAGGAAAAATCAGGAGAAATCAGGAGATACAATTGGTCAAAACTGCTTATTCTACGGGTCTTGTGCAACACAGTACTATGATATATTTATAACACTTATTGTCTCAAAGCCCGATTGATGCTATACGAGGCTACAAGACTAAACATTACAAATCTCTCATTCCCTCACAGCAGGTATGTGAGTGAGATGATCGGTCTCTGATAAGCCTTCCGAAAATAGTATGAACTCATGCCCCACACGTATGAATTAGTCATGCACTTAGATGCCACTACTTCGCAAATGCATAGATTAATATATTGCATCAAGCGCCCGCACGATTATAGGAAGGGCAATGCTATTTGTATACAATAAGCAGCTGATGCACCCGTGCTTCGCTACGGAATTCTCAGAAAGACACTCAGTTTTCCCAACCGAAGTCAACATAAGCCATTACAATGACGTCAGTACGAATGTCGTGATTAAAAGCAATGCTTCATATGAAATATTCAATAAAACGAAAAGTACTACGGTGTCGATCTAACAGTTCAAAGTTCCAGAGCTAGAATGACCAGGCCGTAGACAACCCTGAACACTCCTGTGTAATTATTCTGTTTAAGTGTGCAGATGGCTCATTCCAATCACTGGCTCAGAATAGGGATCGAATAGCTGGAATACTATGATGATCCAGTGTGTTACGTGCCAGTAGTATCAGAAAATTTATGAACCAGAGCAATGGCATGGTAAATAAGAAAGAGATTTAACTTCCCAGCAACTTCCCGCAAATATTCAGGCAGGCTGTTATACTCGATATGCAGCAGTAATCCCATCTATCAGAGATAAATGGCAGCAGAATACATAAAGGACATCACAACAAACAATGGTCAATGTAATGTTATGGTTGATCAATTTTATGAGCTTTCTATATTGCAGGCCTTCACATTTAGTTTTAATTAGAGCATCTAACGTAAAGCGAGTCTTCCTTTCTTTCACGACTCCCTCTTGTGTTATTATTCAAGCTACGTTCCTTCATGAACTTTTTTCTCATTCTTATAATAATTTAATCACCATCACCACCAATACTATTATAGTCGTTACAGTAAAACTGAATAAGACATAATCGGAAATTGTATTCTCTATAACTTTTGTTATGTAGTACTTTTCGATGTGACCGATAAGACAGGTAAAAGTTAAATTTTTTGGCACCTTCCCCTAAAGTACAATTTTGAACAAGGTGAATAAAATTATTTACAGCATAGACTGTAATTCCTTATTCTCCGACTAAATACCGATTTTCATTAAATTCTCTTCACCCATTTCTTCATGGCTCGGTGTTGATATGGATTTATAACAAAAATCAAAATTCATGAATATCTGTTATCGTAGCAGGTACGGTAACAATGTATAAGACATAAATGATAGGAAATTGAATAATATATTACTTTAGTTATGTAGTGCCAATAATAACAAATATTTGAGAATTAAATTTTAAGCCTTCCCCTCAACTACCATTTCACTCAGCGTGAATAAAATTATTTATGGCCTAGATTGTAGCGACATATTCTACGACTTTATATTCTGATTTTCATTAAATTCTCTTCAGCCGTTTTCTCGTGATGAGCATACATACATATAGACACAGACAGAAATTACGGAAAATTAAAACGTGCATTTCCCCTTGTTACTGCGGCCACAACTGGTACAGAATTTTAAAAATTCTGAGCAATGTACAGAAAAAACTGTTATTTTATTTATATTGAGATGAGATAAGTTAATAGTAGTCAGAATTGTCTCCAAATGGCTCCTAAAATCTCTAAAAAAGTCACTAGTCGTTATCATTGAAATTCTGTCACTAAATTACTAAAAAAAAAATCCATATCTAGCGACTAATCTCTAGAATCAACTAGACTGATGTGAACAGTGAATTAACACGAATATAGCACGCGAGAACGAGAGATTGACAATCGGTATACGCGTCGCAATATACAGGTTTCAATGAACATCGCACATTCGTGCACATTTCTCGCATTAATAAACGTCGATATTTCATTTGGAAGCGGCCAATTACCGACGGACTTCCGGCCACTGGCGTAAAAATGCTGAAATGACGGGATTTGAAAACAAATGTTTGAAGTTCACCAAAAGAAAGCTAAAATCGGGAGAAATAATAGAACAATTGGGAGGCGGGAAAAACTGTCGAAAATCGGGAGTCTCCCACCTAAATCGGGAAAGTTGGCAGGTATGATAAAGTGTTTAGCTACAGACTAAATTTGTTTACAAATGTAAGCTACTAAATTTGTTTACAAATGTAAGCTCTTCAGTAAAGACATAAATAACTGTCGCATTCCAAGATAAATTGGTATAATTAGAACTGTCAGTATGGTTCATAACCCCTTTATTACCTCGACATGGATCAGCCAAAACTTAGGTTATGTTTGGAGAATACTTTAATATAATAATTTCGTGTGGCTATTTCTAGCCGAGTGCAGCCCTTGTTAGGCAGACCCTCGGATGAGGGTGGGCGGCATCTGCCATGTGAAGGTAACTGCGTGTTATTGTGGTGGAGGATAGTGTTCTGTGTGGTGTGTGAGTTGCAGGGATGTTGGGGACAGCACAAACACTCAGCCCCCGAGCCAATGGAATTAACCAATGAAGGTTAAAATCCCCGACCCGGCCGGGAATCGAACCCGGGACCCTCTGAACCAAAGGCCAGTACGCTGACCATTCAGCCAACGAGTCGGACAATACTTTAATAATCAGCATTAATTAATGCACCTGTGTATTACTTTCATATTCCAAGATGTAATTGAAGCATATAATTAAAGCACCATTCATTACAATTTAAAATTTTACCACTAGAACAGCTGACATAGAAACTGAAAATTCAAACAAATTCAACTTACGTTAAAATGATCTTCAAAGAAATAAACGGAACAGTAGACTTTTCCGATATATCACAAGCATTTCTCCGGCTCGCCAAAATCCATTTCTCCCGAGTTTTAGCAGTTGTTTGGGGTGGTAAGTGGTATGCGATGTGCTATTGCACATCGGACCTATACACTATAAGTTTCCTGCCTCACTGTCTGCGAAGGATTCATTTTAAGTCCAAAATATACCACTCAAGATTATTACCCAATGTATAGACCTCAAATGTAACTATACCAGACACTAACATCAAGTAGAAATACGCAAAGTGTATCCCGTTTCTCACAACCCACTATGTGTTATTTCGTCTACTAATTCAGTCGACCTGTACGATGACGTCAGACCAATGAGATCGCGTACTTGCGTCACGTGACATTTTCGTACTTTAATTTAGATTTTTATCATGTTTGGAGTTATTATTTGTACATTCTGATCTCATTTTTGAATTCTGAATGAAATTTTGAATCAGATTAGCATATTATTAATTAAAACCCTGGATCATGCACATTCCCTATTACCCCCTGAAGAAGTGTCCACAGAGTTTATTGATGACTACAGAAACTACAGTAATGGAATGCAGACGAATGAAGTCAGGCAATGCAGGAAGCATTAGATTAGGAAATAGGAAATAAAGTCTTTAACTAAAGATGGCAGAAGTAAGGATGACAACAATAATTATTAAATTAACGCCGTATGGTCTACCTCTTTCAATACTATATTATGCAATATTATTGAATTGCATTACTAAACTAGGGGCAAGTTTTGGCTTTGGCTGGCCATCTTCAGCCTTAATGTAATACATCTAATAACTAAACAAATGTAAAAACACACAACTGATATGAAAACTAATGCACAAACACACAATTAGCATTAAAATCCAGGATGAACTAAGTGTAAAATCTTAAAAAATAAATTAGGCTCCAAATTCTTAGCATCTGGAGTATGCTCGTCATCCAGACTCTTTCTTGTAATGATATTCACAGAACTGTTAGTTCCATCACTGCTAATCATTACAATTTCAATTGCAAAACGGGAACTGGTAAATGTTGATTCTGTAGTCAGATCATCAATCACCAAATCTACTTGAGTGGTGTTAGCAGTATGCAACCCACTGGATTCCACTGTAAATAACCACCAGCTGATGCAAAATTGCTAGATGGTGTTTCCACATCGAAATAAAATTAAATGTTCCCGTAGTGCTTGTTAAAATCATGCTGAAACGCTGTTGGACATTGTCTGGATGGCACATGAAGATATGGTTAAAACTGACACATTCTTAATTTGTGGCTGGTATGAATTTGCAATTCATTGCGATGCCCATAAATTTAACCTGAATAAATGATAGATAAAATTAGATTAATGAATAGAGGGGGAGAGAGCGTGTTCCTCAAATGGCATAGGTTATATGAGACTTACCTCTCATTGGAGCATGTGGTGCCTGGCGTATTGTTGTGTGCCTCATACTAACGGTTGTGAGATTCAAAGAAAAAGGAAGGGGTGGGGCAAGGAGAGAGAGGCAGGGCAAGGGGCGAGGGGGTGGGGCAAGGGCCGAGGTCAAGGAAAAGAGAGGGGGTGGAGAGGAATTAAGGCGTGGCCGAAGGATGTGGAAAAAGAGATGGCTGCTGAGGAAAGGTGCTGTGAATATTATGAAAAACTGAATTATGACTTGTTGGTTTGACGTTTCTAAAAATGGGAATTAGAAAGTCAAATAGGATATTTGGCTTTTCTGAAATGTCATTAAGATTATGATTCGGGTTAAAATATTTATCTATATGTGTGTGAAGCAGCTTTCAATAATGTTAAGTAGGGGTCCTTTGATGATGATTTTGAGAATTTCCATATCTTGTTTTATGTCTGTGAATTTGTGATTATAGTCAGGCATATGTTGTCCTACAGCTGAAAATGTATTGTACTTCAGGGCATTGACATGTTCTGAGTACCTTACATTAAAATTCCTCCCGGTCTATCTGATGTAAGAACTGTTGCAAATAATCCTGTATAGGCCTACTCCTGATTTTGAAAAACTATTCAACTTCTTTATGGATGTGGCATTATGTTTATATCCTATGAGAAGTGAGGATGCCCAAAAAATGTATACTAGCACAAGCAAGGAACGCTTTTCTGTAGAAAATAAACTACTTGTTCACTTCAAACACTGATATGCATATTAGAAGAATTTTGTGTGGAGCATGGCATTGTATCAAAGTGAGAGGTAGTTATTCCTCAGAAATAACGAGAACAACGATTTGTTCTATGTAGCACCAACACAGATAAGCATTATGACAACGCTGGGATAGGAAAGGGCTAGGAGTAAAAAGGAAGCGGCTGTAGGCCTTAATTAAGGTACAGTCTGGTGTGAAGATTGGAAACCATGGAAAATCATCTTCAAGGCTGCTAATTGTGGGATTGAATCCACCATCTCCCGAATGCAAGCTCACAGCAGCGCGACCTTAACCGCACAGCCAACTTGCTCAGTAAGGAAAAAAAAAACAACAACAAGAGAATACAAGCTTTTGAACTGTGGTGTTACAGAAGAATGCTGAAGGTGAAACAGGTAGATCAGATCATGAATGAAGGAGATAGAATGATAGTACACATCTTGAGGCAACCAGGAATTGTTCGGTTAGATTTTGAAGGAAGCAGAGCGTGAGGGGTAAGTAGTAGTAGTAGTAGTAGTAGTAGTAGTAGTAGTAGTAGTAGTAGTAGTAGTATCATCATCACAGAGCTGAACAGGTTAGCACAGGATAGTGTGGTATTAAGAGCTGCATTCAACCAGTTGACGGACTGACGACCCAAATAACAAGATGGAGGCGTTAAGGAAGATTCTATATTAATGGAGGAAAAAGGGTAATTGATTTCTAACTTATGAAACAGATACTCCAAACTTAAGAAATCCGTTTTAATTAGAGTTAGTTGTTATTGAATATCATCACTGCCTAACATTTATATTGCACTAATTAACTACTTTGATCAGAAGACAATGTTTCAAAGCCAAAGAATTACAAGTTGTTTTATGTTGCACCAACACAGATAGATCATATAGCGACGATGGGACAGGAAAGGCCTAGGACAAAGAATTACTAATCATTAAGTTCCTTCTGGAGTAAGAACCAAATGCAAATGAGTCAGCTTGGAGGGCAAAAGCTATCTATTTTAAACTCCAGGCCGAGTGGTTTAGATGATACAGCACTGACCTTCTGAACCCCAGCTTGGTCTGGTGGTATCTGAAGGTGTTCAGATATGCCAGCCTTGTGTCATGAGATTTACAAAAAAATAAAAGAACTCCTGTGGAACAACATTTTGGTATGCCCTCAAAAAAAAAGTAGTTGGGATGTGAAACAAAACATTATTAGTTACCTGTTTAGTAGTACCGGAAACTAAAATTCTAGTGAACTTTTGAAGACCATTTTGATGTTGTTGTAGAGTCATCAGTCCATAGATTGGTATGATACAGTTCTCCATACCACCTTATACTGCACTAATCTTTTCATTTCTACATAACAACTACATCCTAAATCTGCTCTAATCTGCTTGAGGTATTCATACTTTGGTCTATAGAGCGTTCCAACCTTAAATTGCAGTACAGCGTAGATGGAGCGCGCTGTTGCGAAATCGACCCGTGAAGATCATGCTCGAGTGTGGCTCAAACAGTGCGTCACAGTTCCACATTTTGTGTTTGTAATTTTGTAATTTTAAGTTCATTCATTCATAAATTGATATTTGTAGCATGGTAAAATAAATACAACATACCTTAATCACTGTAGTTGCTCTCAGATAATGGACGTACACCTTCTATTATTACTGCAAGGACTGATGTTCCCGCTTTGGATGAACTGTTCATCGTCGACATCGTCCTGTAATTCGTCTGCTTTCCACAAATCTCCTTTGTTTTTCTTTACTTCGTTCACGTAATTTGCCCAATCGTCCACTGTAATGTTCTTATATGCAGCGGTTATTAAATTTTCCACATCATTTTTCTTGAATGATACGTTATGATACCAGATGTAGTTTTTCACCTGGGACCACACCATCTCAATAGGGTTTAACTCGCAGTGATAAGGCGGGAGACGTAGAACCTGCCGCTTTTGCCATTTCATCTATTATCTGCTTATCATACAGAGCCCTATGCTGAGAAGCGATGTGCAACAGTTCTCGCTTGGGCATCCTGTCCTCAAAAGATATTTGCTTTTTACGTAACCACTGTACGATGTAATCTTTTCGCCAAGAAGTCACCGGCAAAGGTTCCAACTTACGGGAATGATAAGCGGCATAATCCAGCATGATTACGCACCTTCGGGAGTGTTTGGCAACAGTTGTTGCGAAAACCACTCTCGTAAATTTCACCAATCATTTCCTCGTGGGCGTCCGCCGTGTTTTTAATGGCATAAAAATGTTAGTTCAGCATTTGGAACAAAACCATGTTCATTACCCGCGTGGACTAAGG
The DNA here is from genome assembly GCF_040414725.1 of Anabrus simplex. NCBI lineage: Eukaryota > Metazoa > Arthropoda > Insecta > Orthoptera > Tettigoniidae > Anabrus > Anabrus simplex. The sequence continues at coordinate 1,108,276,274 of NC_090265.1, read as the reverse complement.
CGAATCGCTATCCTCGGCTTTAACTCACCCCTTCAATCGCGGCCTGCCGTGCACTTTTCACTGTCGTATCCTTCCATTCTTTTGTCACTGTCTGCCCAATATTTACCCATGATTCATCTGTGTAAATTATAGCTTTATTTTGTGCCCTCAAACGTGTTATCTCCCTGAGATATCTGTGCCTCCAATTAATAATTTCATCGGTTTCAATGAAAGCTGCTTTATTACCCCGTCTTAAATAGCGGAGGCCTATATCATGTAAGAAGCGATACAACGTAGTTTTGGAAAATCGTGACCCGACTCAAAATCACGTTCAATGTCGGTGGTATGTTAGCAAATAAAAGAGAGTGAACCATCCGACGCACTCCACTTTGCACAATTTCATCATACTTAATTTTCCTTGCATTTTTTTGCCGTCCTTCTCTTTTTTGCTTTTTTTTTGCGGGAGTTCGCAAAGGACCATGTGTGTGTTCCTTCCTTACAGCATAGAGATTGTTCTTTTGGAACAACCTGTAGCTTTAGCTGTTTCACAGACTGCACTAGTCAAATTCATAGTCTTTAAGAAATAATCCAGGACACTCATTATAATATTGCGTTCCTTTCCCCTGAGTTTACCTATGGAAAGTTTCTTTTTAATTTGACAATCCATTGTACATCCTTCTGCACTTTTTCTTCGAACTAAGAACCCCCCGCATGAGCACAAGCACAAGCATGAACTCACAACTCAACAGACTACACACACACACAACAAACACAATCCACTTGCCCTCAAGAACTATACATTTATCACTGATCTTTACTTAATTTTATAATACTAATTAAATGAACACCACTGCACACGGCTGTCAGTATATTTAAAAGCTCAATGTTTGGGAGAGCATTACTGGCCAGCCATCTGAGTCACTCGTGAAACGTAAACAAACGAGAAGTTCTCCCCGTCATAAATTAAGAGATAACGAGGTAAGGACTTGAGGTATGATTTAAAAATAACTTCCTATCCGAAGACCGTTTGATTGGCTTTAACCACGCCATGATCCTTCTGCACTTTTTCTTCAAACTAAGATCCCCACGCACGAGCATGAACTCCCGAACCACACAAACGAAATACACTTGCCCTCAAGAATTGTACATATGTCACTGATTTGTATTTAATCACTATTATACACACTACTGACAAAATGAGCACTGCACTGCATGCGACTGTCTGGAAATGTTAAAAGCGCATGTTTGGGAGATCACTACCGGTACTTCAGCCAGCCAGCCAGCCAGCCAGCCAGCCAGCCAGCCAGCCGAATCAGGCGCGAAACCAAAATTCAAGAAGATATTCTTCCTGTCACAAATTAAGAACTAAGCAAGATAAGAACTTCGGGATTGTTTTAAAAATAACTTCCATATCTGAAGTCCATTTGCCTCGCTTTGACCCCCCATGAAAATTCAATAGGAAAGACGCTGGCCAGCGACTGACTTTTTCGTGTCTGCACATAAAAATCCCTGAACATGACTGAAAATAAATGCATATACTGCATTTTGTTATCACTTTAAAAATAACCCTATCTACATCAAGCTGAAATGTTTCTTTACAAGCAGTGAAAAAAATTAGGAAAATCATGAATATAAAATAGGAGTTATGACATGATAAGTTCTATGCAATGAAGATTTTGCATTTGGCGTAACTTTCCATTATAGTACCATTTTCACACTAAATTTTTTTTACATTTTTTTGTTAACGGCATCATATGCACCTTAAAATTCTGTACATAACATGATATTCATCCATTTTAACCGATAACATTCTAATTTACGGATATTTGGCAAACCCGCTACATTAGAGTAGTACAGCGCTACCCGCAAAACATGGGAGAAGGAAAGAGACGGAATTATCCCATTACTGCTGTACTGCAATTTAAGGTTGGAATGCTCTATACATGTAACGTTCTTACCACCTACACTTCCCTCAATAACCAACTGAACAAATCCTGGGTGTCTTAAGATGTGTCCTACCATTCTACCTCTTCCACTCGTCAAATTTAGCCAAACCAATCTCCTCTCATCAGTTTGATTCAGTATCTCTTCATTCATGATTCAATCCACGAATCTCACCTTCAGCATTCTTCTGTAACACCACATTTCAAAAGGTTCTATTCTTTTTCTTCATCTTTCTTTCTTTCTTGTCCAGTGTCATTTCCATATAATGCCATCCTTCAGACAAAAGTCTTCAAAAACATCTTCCTAATTCCTATATCAATGTTCAAGTGAGCAAATTTATTTTCTTAAGAAGAAAGGCTAGTCTGCTGTTCATGTCCTCCTTACTTCTCCAATTGTTACTTACTTTACTATCCAAGTAACAATATTCATCTACTTCCTTCACGACTTCATTTCCTGATCTAATATTTTCCTGCATAACCTAACTTCATTTGACTGCCCTCCAAAACTTCTGCTTTGGACTTATTTATTTTCATCTTGTACTCTCCAAAAAACTGCCCTTACCATTCAGCAATTTCTCCAGATCTTCTGCAGACTCACATACAGTAACATCACCAGCAAATATCAGAATTTTGATTTTCTCTCCTTGGATTATGATTCCCTTTCCAAATTCCTCTTTTATTTCCTCTACTGCATGTTCTATATAGACACTGAAAAGGAGCAGGGACAAACTGCACCCTAGCCTCATTTCTTTCCGGATTTCTGATTCTTTTTCAAACCCCTCTTTTCTTATCACTGCAGACTGATTTTTGTACAGACTGTAGATAATTCTTTCTCAGTATCTGATCCCGATCACCTTCAGAATCTCAAACAACCTGTTCCAATCAACATTATAATTTTTTTTCTTGTTGCTAGTTGCTTTACGTCCCACTGAATCATTTGTCTTATGGTGACGATGGGACAGGAAAGGCCTAGGAATGGGAAGGAAATGACCGTGGCCTTAATTAAGGTACAGCCCCAGCATTTGCCTGGTGTGAAAATGGGAAACCACGGAAAGCCATCTTCAGGGCTGCCCGGAGTGGGGTTCGAACCCACTATCTTCCGGATGCGAGCTCACAGCTGTGCGCTTCTAACCGCATGGCCAACTCGCCCGGTCGAATGCCTTTCCTAGATCTACGAACGCCATGTTAAGTGGCCTTGTCCTCCTTAATTTGGTCCTCTAAGATCAGACATAGAGTCAGGATTGCTTCACATGTTCCTACATTTCTTCTGAAGCCAAACTGAACTTCTCCAAACTCAGTTTCAATTTGTCTTTCCATTCTTCTGTAAATAATATGAGTAAAATTTTTGCAGGCATGAGATACTAAACTAATGATGCATTAGTTTTCATACTTGGTCAGCACAGGGGTTTTTTTTTTTTTTTTTTTTTTTTTTTTACAAGTTGCTTTACGTCACACTGACACAGAGTTCTTAAGACAACAATGGGACAGGAAAGTGCCAGGAGTGGGAAGGAAGTGGCCGCGGCCTTAATTAAGGAACAGCCCCAGCATTTGCCTGGTGTGAAAATGGGAAACCACGAAAAACCATCTTCAAGACTGACGACAGTGGGGTTTGAACCTGCTATCTCCCGAATACTGCATACCAGCACCGGCTTCCTTGGGAATAGTTATAACAACATTCCGCTGAATATCAGACGGCACTCCTCCTGTATCATACATCTTACACACTAAACAGAATAACGTTGCCATGCTAGTTTCTCATAAGGCAATCAGTAATCCTGAGGGTATATTATCAATTGCAGGAGCTTTGTTCCTACTTAGGTTTTTCACAGCTCTATCAAATTCTGACTTCAAAATTAGGTCTCCCATTTCATCAGCATCAACAACCTCGTCTTGTTCCAGAATCATAATTATCTATATCTTTACCTTGATACAACTGCTAGATATGTTCTGCCATCTTTCTGCATTGTCTTCTTTCCCTAGTAGTGACTTTCCATCTGAGCTCTTAATTTTCATACACCTAGTTTTCTTTTCTCCAAAGGTTTCCTTTATTTTCCTGCAATCAGCAATTACCTTTCGTATAACCATGCAACCTTCAACAATCTTGCAGTTCTCTTTCAGCCACTCTTCCTTAGCTGTCCTGCACTTTCTACTCCATTCTTTAATCTCCTGTATTCTTTTCTGCCCTCCTCAGTTTTTGCATTCTTGTACTTTCGTCATTTGTCAGTCAGGTCTAGTATCTCATTATATGTACGATAAAACAAATAAAAACAACAGTACTGAACAAAATATATACAGTTAAATCTTGTTAAGACATTTCTGCTCAAGGACATGGAAAAACAGAATGTGTTAAATCACTGAATACCAAATTAGAAACTACCCAACAGGGATTTAAAAAAAAATATATACATGACAGATCCCCCTACATACGATATTTGTGTGTTTTGTATTTCATGTATGTACAGCGAAAGCTATATACACCGTTTCTGAAGATGAGAGGAGAATATTAAAAGCTGTAATAAACATAAGGAAACAAATATTAAAACCTTTTCCATTGGGGATTATAAATTAACAACAAGGTATAAGAAGGTGTGAAAAATATGAGAACAAATATGAATACATATGCACCGGGCCCATAAAAGTATCAACATACTATTGCAAGTTACTCTCCTTCTAAAACAAAAGCATATTGTTAAACTGTTGGTTGAAGCCCAGAGAAATTTCACAGCGAATCGCGACGTATTATGACACATCACTGATGGCAGAACATGTACAAATTCATTATAATTCAATACATTAACAATTCTATTTGCCCATATATATATTTTTCATCATTTACATGTGAATACTAAATACCGGACATACCTGAACTGTAGGAACATGTGACTTCTCATCCTTCAACATGGTGATCACATTACGACTAATATTGTTGTTCAACACACCAGTAGCTGACTTAGCCCTCTCCAGAAACTCGGAACTAAATTTTTGCTCCCCTGAAAATGGTTTTCCGTGGTTTCCCATTTTCACACCAGGTAAATGCTGGGGCTGTACCTTAATTAAGGCCACGGCCGCTTCCTTCCCCTTCTAGCCCTCCCTGTCCCATCGTCGCCATAAGACTTATCTGTGTCGGTGCGACGTAAAATACTAGCAAAAAAATTTTTGCTCAAAGCACTTGCCTTGCTGAACTGATTTCAAGGTTAAAAGTTTCTCCAAAGTTTGTTCAGACAGCAAGGGTCTGAACTGTGTTTTTGTCTTTGTGACTCTGCTAAAAATCCTTTCACATTCTGCATTGGTATGTGGAAATGATAAAATAGCATGTATCACCTTAGAGAGTCTGTCATATTTAAGTACACCATCAGCTGATTTCGGACCTACCAATGCCCACTGAACATCAATTCTTCCTTTTGCCAGGTCTGTTTCTTCGAGCTGAAAGTTACAGAACTGGGGGTGCAGAATATCAGTTTCTTTATCCAAATGTTCCGTTTCACTAGTCAAAATATTCGGACACTTGTCAATGAAAAATCTAAGGCTAGAAAATGATGCCTTACTTACAGCAGAAATATTTGCAACTTCCTGCATTAATTAAAACTTCATCTTTGAATGGAAATTTGTGTACCATGTAGCCACACAATGTAGAGGAACACTTTCTAACAAACTTAAAGAATATGCACTTTTCCTCAAACTTCAAGGTGTTCACTAAAACAAACGCAGAGTTCCTTATCATCAGATCACAATCATCCTTTTGATTTGCTGGAGTATGATAATCTACATCAAGGAGAGAGGAGGATCTTTTAATAACGTCTGGTTTCACAAACATTGCCATCACATTCTTCAACAGTTCCTCCAAAACTGACCTCAATAAGTGGATGTGCGGCATATTTGACTGAAGAGCTACGTTTGGATACTCAAAGATACACATAAAACTTTAGAGAAAAAGGCAAAATGTAAATTTGATGAAAGGAACTTGAAAAGTCGTTCTTCACGTGAAAATGCATTGCTCTTAGTGTCATACGTAGTTTCTTTTTTTTTTTTTGTGAAACTGATGACTGGGTTTTCCTTTTAACTGACGAGTGAGGTGAAATGTTATGACAATCCTTAACGTTTTCAGACAAACAAGACACATCTGCACTTAAACTGTGCTTAGGAATTTTGTAAGTCTTCAAAGTTCCCATCTGAGAATCCTTACTCACAATTTCTCTCCTGAATAATGTAACCAAAGGGTCCCACTGAAGCAAAATCCTATCTGAACACCTTCTTAGTGATAACCATCGAGTAGGCACATGCTTCAGAATTATCCTGATCTCTGTGTTGTGTAAAGTCTGAAATTCTCTGAACTTTTCTTTCCTCTTTGCACTCCTTTCCAGATAATAAAATATATCAATTATACTTTCATCTACATTTACGGGCAAACACGCCGCACCCTTCTCGGCAGCAAGATTAATTAGGTGACAAGAGCAGCCTACGATGATTATGTTACTATTTTCCCCCTTCAAACATCCTGCCACACTATTCTTTAATCCTACTATTACTGGAGCATTATCAGCACCAAGAGCTAGGCAGTTTTTTAATAGAATGCAGAATTCCCAAAAAGTTGAGAGCAAAAGATTGGCAATGTTAGCTCCAGTAGCATCCCCTTCTAAATTACGCACAGAGAGTAGAAAACTCTGAATTTCATTGAGATTAGGGCTAAAAAATGTTACAACAATGGGATATATCTTCAAGTCGCTTTTATTGCTACCATCAGTAGCAACAGAAAATGCATTCACCTGCAAATGTGATACAATTTTTGCCCTTTCTTCCATGCACATTTCTGTAATGATAGCCACTGTTTTCGTTCTAGCACACCATATCGTTTAGCGATTTCCGAATCAGGAAACATTTTGCGAAACAAAGGTTCCGCGTGATCGGCACAATTTACAGGCAGGTTATGTTCTACTATAAATTACGTAAATAACGCCTCGGCATTCGTCACAGGGTTTACATCTTGGATTTTACATGAAAAGTTCAGTTTCTGGTTTCTTTCTACACACTGGATACTCTCCTTATGTTTTTTCGTATGCATATGCTTGAGTATATCGCATTTCCCGCCATGTGCAACTGAAAAATCGCACCTACATACAGTACAGAATGTGAACGCTGGTCCCTTTCTGGATTCACTCAAACACGGAAACTCTTCCCTATAAGCACTTTTAAACACTGCATCATATTTCTTTTTTGACATTTTGGCCAAAACAAATATTAAGGCACAACACGAGCACTTCTGCAGGTCTTGCCCCGGGTACAACGACTATGGTGTGCTACTTCTGAGGTTAGGTTACTCCAAAGACAATGTTACTCGCTTGACTCGCTTGCAAAGAGAATGGCTGTATTATAGACCAAAGAGCAGCACATTACTGGCCACCGTGCCCCGTACTGCCATCTGGTATCATTATTAGAGCTACTATCGACCAGCCATACTCAGCCATATATCGACAGAACGAGGAAATCCGCAGGAGTTTAAAATAATACGAAAATTACGGATATTGCTCTTAAAATCGGGAGATCGAACCCGGCGATCGGGAGATCGGGAGGAATGATGAAAAATCGGGAGTCTCCCGCTCAAATCGGGGGACTTGGCATGTCTGGCTCAAATCGGGGGACTTGGCATGTCTGGTTGAAGCCTTATGTTTCGGCCCAGTTGGTTATTTGTTTTTTGGTCACACTCTTCAACTATGAATTTCTCTGAGGTTACACTCACCCAGGAGCGGCTTTGACTGCCATCTTGAATGTGACAACATTTCAACAACATCTAGCATTGTTTCGGCTGACTTGAGTTGCTGGTGCAAGATTTAACATTCATGCCAACTCTATGCGCGTAAGATGCAAATGCTTGTTTGCTACCTGAAGGTTTTTATTTTTCTTCATTAGCAAGCCATTTCATGACTCTCTCCATATCCATAACTAAGCTATCGCAAGATAAAGATGTACCACACTACTGAACGTCTCATGATTCCCTTCGTAATTCATAGATAGGCTATAACACAACAAATATTCACTACACTTCACTGTACAATTTAACACACAACAAATTCCTAGCGTCTGACTGAAATGTGAGATACAAGCACAAACACACTTGGTGGGTTAATCAGCAAGCAAAAGTGAACTTGCCCGAGGCTAACAGCTTGCTCCCCCAAGGCGTAATTTACCATGTGAGGTTCAGGAATTCTGGGCCTTTTTCCATTATCGTGTAATTTTTCCTGACCTGCTTCCTATAGCAAGGGCTCTTATCTGCATTGGAAATTACATTCTATACCCATGGGACAACAAAGAGCATTTTCAGGGCTGGTAAAAAGGGGATTGTACTATTTGGTAACAGAGAAAATTTGTGAAGTGATAAATGAGGTAGTTTTATATAACATAGATTTAATGTGGTGTGTATTGGGAATTTGAATTTATGACGTGCTAAATGAGAAAACATTATTATGAGGAACACAATAATTAACTTCCACTGTAATATCAAACTTAAATAAAAGGATTCTACTGATGTAAACTGTCAACATTTTTGCTTTCTACAAAAGCACATAAGATGAATATTTGAAATTATATTCAAATCTAGACTCTCTTAAGCACTGACTAATGTGAAGAGAAAAATATGTTATAAATAGCGTGCAGTTCTGAATTACAGAACACACTCACCTCGACTTCTTCAAGATTAGGAATACTTAGGATGCGTGCTCTGTGCCAATCAGAAGAGTATGAACAGGCACATATCTGGTTAGCCCTAACAGCTGCTTTAGGCATCTTGTACTCGTGCATATGCAAAACGTAGAAAGCCCTAAAAATAAAATAAAAATATGATAGCTATCTTTCAAATGGAAAACATTAAAACAAAAGTTCATGTAAATGTGTCTGACTACAAGCGACAAATGTAACTTAAAGGCTCTTCAGTCTGTTGAACACACGTTAAATATAAATATCATACTACAACATACCTGCAAAAAAAAAAAAAAAAACCATCGTTAAACAAGGGATAGTGTGTCCCTTGTTTACTAATATGTTGTAGTATAATGTTTATATTTAGCCTGTGTGTTCCACAAACTGAAGAGCTTTTAAGTTACATTCGACTGAGTCGACACTGGAAAGTATGGCTTCCTCGTTAACAAAACACAAGCAACAACAGACAGCAGTTGCAAACCAAATTAATATAAACAAGTGGATATTCTGTCTGTGTGTGTGTGCTGTACAGGCAGGAGAGGTAGACAGATGATGATGATGATGATGATGATGATGATGCTTGTTGTTTAAAGGGGTCTAACATCTAGGTCATCGACCCCTAATGGTACAAAATGAGACGAAATGTAATGACAAAAGTCCAAAATCCTCCACTGACCAGAATTCAAAACGTGAGGTCAAAGAATGAATGGATGGATATGAATTTAAAACAATCAGTGGGTCCGACCTGCAATGCCACACATTCACAGAAACTGACGTAAAACAATAGTATTACTGACCAAGGGACTGCTTCTATAGCACAATACTGAATCGATGATGCTTGTAATCTAAGGCTGGTTTCACACCAAGTAAGTCTTTACAAGTCAATCCAGTCACGTCTGGGTACGTTTAGGTCCGTCAAGGCCAAGCCCGTCTATTTAAGTCCTGTGGTTTCAAACCAAGCACGTCTAGTCCAGTCATATCCCCAGAAGAAAGGACAAGGTGTGGATAGAATTCAGTTTTTCTGCCTTGGAAATGGAAGGTGAGTTTTATAGTTTTTTATAGTTCGAAAAAAAAAAAAAAAGAGCAAGATCACGATTGCGGGTTCATCCGATTAATTTCAGAACGGATATCTATGTGCTTTCTTTCATTTGTTTCCCGACTTGGTGAACGATCCGTTTAAATTTTATAATTTTTTTCCGAATGAGATATAAAAGTTTTGTGAAGCTTGATGACCTGGTTCGAAAGGAAGTTGAAAAGCAAAACACTAATTACCGAAAGACCATACAACCAGAGCTTCGGCTAGCAATATTGTTAAGGCAAGTTAACACAAATACTACTTTTAATGCAAATTAGTATTTATTACACCACACAAAATAATTGCAATACAAATCATTTTATTTTAACATAAATATTATAATTACAGTGATATTAACATAATTACAAAGCACAGGCATTTAAGAAAATTGTATAAAAGAAAATCCACTTTTCCAGATTCATGCACAGAACGAAAGAAGGAAAAAACACTAAATAACTACATTGCTCAGAATGTGACTCGTGTTGTTAAAACAATGAGACTGGACTGGACTGATGCATCAGAATCAAGCCCGGTTTGGCTCCCCTTCCACTTGACGGGACTGGTTTAACCTTGACTTGACTGAGACTTGGTCTGTGCGAATGAAATATAGCTGTGGTAGCCTAAAACAAAGGGAGACTTCAGTGTTGGATTTTCCTGTTGACAGGCGTGACGTGACTGGACGCGTTTGGTGTGAAACCAACCTAAAGGGTTCAAAATCCAAGTCATTGGCCCCTCATAATGGTACTTATCGCTAGGAAAGTAGCACCATGGTACTTGTCATGTTGTAGTACTAATCAAAAGTAGTGTAGACTCGCGGTATTCCACACATTATGGCACTACTCACAGGTAATGAAATTCACATATGGAACAGAGACCTATGGTGTTCATCACATAAGTGTACTAACCACAGGGACTCGTACTATCCCGAGGTGTTCCTCATATAGTGGGTACTAATCACAGGCAAGCCAGAACAATTGTGTCGCTCATATAGTAGTACTAGTCACAGGTACTCTAAAAGCCAACAGCGCACTCTGTTGCTACTAATCACAAACATATTTTGTACATAACATAGTGGTACTACGCACAAGTAAAAGCGACCTATGGTGTTCCCCGCGTGGTGGTACTAATTATAAGTACTCATGGTTAGAATTCGATCATCCCTTGGTCGCCCCTTTTAGTCACCTCTTATGACAGGCAGGGGATACCATGGGAGCATTCTTAGTCTTGGTCCCCCAGCCACAAGGGGTAGAGAGAAAGAAAAAAGAAAAGAGAATTGATCCATCACTACGAAGAATGAAGTAACGGACGAAGGAATGCAAGGGCCACGAAGGGCCTCAAATGCTCTAATACCGTCGGGGTCGGAAAAGAACAAGAGTTGACCAAGGGAGAACGGACAGGATAGATGAAAGCGAGGAGCCTGGCACAAGTAAGTGGAAGCAATGCCAGGACTCAGCTAAGGGCCCCGTGGTTGCCAAACCACACTCCCAAGTTGAGAGCCCTTGGGACCCCTTTTAGTCGCCTCTTACGGCAGGCAGGGGATACCGTGGGTATATTCTTTGTCTGCGTCCTCCACCCACAGGGGGTGGAGAGATAGACAAACTACAGGAAACATTTAATAAAACCATCCTACTTTGACTTTTAATACAGTCTAGATTTCCTTGAAAATGTAACTATACAATTGCTGGATGGTGTTTGAAGGCATATTTGACAAATAGAGTGCAGTGAGTTTGCACCGAGCATCTCGATGCAAACCTCACTTGCAAAACCCGACCAGCACAGAACATAACTGATTCTTGCCAACTTCGTGGATTACATCCAACTACCATAAGAATAACTAGAGAGGAAAGAGCAGAAAGTCCGAGAGGAAAGTACACTGACAGACCAAAAGTCACAGGAAGGGGTGTCCCATTAGAAAATGTGCCATGTATGACTTATGAGCGTTGTGGCTAGCTGCAGCATAGCTGAGCAGTCTGTCACAGGCACCTGTGTAGTGAAGATGGCAACACTTTGCGAGTTAACTGACTCTGAATGTGGGATGATCATTGGCGCACGGGTCACAGCATTGCAGAGATTGCATGCAAATTTGGGTTTCCCAGGTCAACAGTGTCGAGGGTGGGTCTTCAATATCGCACAGAGAATGTTATCTCCCACTTAAACCACCGCACGAGAAGACCACGGGTGTTTAACGAACGGACATCATGTTGCCTTCGCAGAACCAAACTGGACACTCTGATCTACAACCTGTGACAAAGTTTGGTGAATAGTCCTGTACTATCAACAAAGATGAACAATGCACAACAGTGACCTTACTGTCCTTTGAAATAGTCTCCTCCCATAACTATGCACTGCTGAGATCGGCGATACATGTCCTGGAAACTTTGCAAGGAGGCTTCCTTTGGGATGGTGTTCAGAAGCCTCGTCACGTTTCGTTGGATGTCAGGAATATCGTCAAGTCTCTTTCCTTTCAAAGAGAGTTTGATGCGTGACTTTTCGGCTCTGACCTTTTTCCAACGATGGAATCCCGGAGAATGCCATTTCATGCTTTGCCGTTTCATTTCAGGGTCGTATCTGAGACACCAGCTTTCAACCTCAGTGACAATACAGTTCAAGAAAATTTGGTGTCGCATCCACCTTTCAACAAAAACCTGTGAAGCCTCTAAACGTGCCTGCTTCTAATCGTCAGTCAAGTGATGTGGCACAAGACGAGAACATGTTTTCCTCTTCCCTAACTTCTGGGTAACGATTTGTCGCACGGATTCATGGTTAATCTGCTGTTCATCCGCTATCATGCGCACAGTTAATCGCCGATTGTTCGTGATTAATGTCCTCACCTTCTCAATATTTTTAATCACTGATGGTGGTCGCCGGTCTTCCGCTACGGGTGTTGTCAGAAACACTTCCCCGGCCTCCTTGGAAACGGGCGAACCACTCGTACACACACTTCAAGGACAATGCTTGATCTTCATAAACACATACCAGCATCGCATGCGTTTCTTAGGGTGTCTTGCCAAGCTTAAAACAAAACTGTACATTGATCTTTTGGCCGTTCATGTTCCAGTTCACAGTTCAGAACCAACACATTAGACACGCACTGTGTCAAACAGGTCTTACACGGCACACACACGATGCCCAACTGAACAACGTTGGGAGCAGGGTCAAAACCTGCTGCTACACAGGTGCAGCGTTGTGTGTCGCCAGTGTTGCTGGATCGACCGTTCCGACTTCATTCACCGAACTTTATTGTTACAGGCTGTATTAGGGCAGGTTTAACTGTATTAAAAAGGTAGACAAAAATATATTTTATATTAACAGTTACGGTTCATTTAAAACAAATCGAGGCAAATGGATCTTTTACAAAGGAACAAACAGCGTTTCAAACAGGAAACAAGGGATATGGGAGTATCTTCTTAGGTGACTGTGTCATGAATTCGTAGTTAATGAATACACCACATGGTCTTCTCTTAAATATAATACAAGATTACAACCAAATAAGCTCCAAGAAAAGGCAGGTACTACAGGAAAAGATGTAGATATTTGTCAGATCCAATTAATGAAGGAGCCATGTATCATACACCTAGGCATTCTTAAAAACAGGCTTGTTTACTAATCTAGTACTTACTGTGTACATTGCTATCGAGACTCATTAGAATTTTTCAAAGCTTTTCTGGAGAAGGGAATGATCCGATTGATGGACCATTCCACTGTTCTTCATATGTGTAGCAAAAGTATAATGCAGGTCTACCTACGTGCAAAGGGTTTCACAGCTGGACAAAGATGCCAAATATGAGCGCCTACTTGTAGTTCATCTTTAATACTAAACTATTAAAGGACTTTCTAATATGCACATCTATGTTGAAAAATACACATTTCTGATGATGATAACGATGATGGTGGTTGTTTAAAGGGGCCTAAAAGCCAGGTCATCGGCCCATAATGGTACGAGGCACAACAAAATGAAACGATAATTAAAACTTCAAAATGTATCAACTGACTAGAATCTAAAACGAATGGTGATGAAAAATGAAGATGAATCCAAAACAATGAGTAGATTCAATTCACAATGCTGCATTTTATGAGATGATGCTTGTTGTCCAAAGAGGTCCAAAATCCAGGTCACCAGCCCTTAGAACTAATCGCTGGTAAAGTAGAACCATGGTGTTCCTCATACAGTAGTACTAATCACAGATAATGTAGACGGTGGTACTAATCGGAGGTAGTGTAAACCCATGGTATGAAACGCATAATGGCACCACTCATGAGAAACAGAGACCCAGGGTGTTTCTCACATAATGGTCCTAATCACTGGCAACGTAAACCCACTGGTGTTCCACATATAGTGGTACTAATCACAGGCAATGTAACGGTCATGTCCACAGTAACAAGGAAATGCACTTTTTACTTTTCCATAAATTCTGTCTGTCTGTATGTACATGCATCACGAGAAAACGGCTGAAGAGAATTTAGTGAAAATCGGTATGTAAAGTCGGGGGATGAGCCACTACAATCTAGGCTGTAAATCATTTTATTCACGCTGAGTGAAATGGTAGTTTAGGGGAAGGCCTAAAATTTAATTCTCAAATATTTATATTATTAGTGGTCCTATCCATACATACTATAACATAGAAATAAATTCCCGATTGTTTATGTCTAACACATTTTTACCGTGCAGGCTATGATAACAGAGATATTCACGAATTTGTATTTTTGTTGCTAAGTCCATATCAACGCCAAGCCACGAGAAAATGGGATAACAGAATTTAATAAAATCGGTATATAGAGTCGGGGAATAAGAAACTACAGTCTAAGCTGGATGAAACTGTAGTTTAGGGGAAGGCGCCCAACATTTAATTTTTAAATACCTATGTTATTGGTCCTATCGAAAAGTACTACATAACAACAGTTATAGAAAATAGAATTTCCAATCATTTATGTTTTATTCAGTTCTACCGTACCGACTATAAGAGTGGTATTTCAGAGTGGGAAGAAAACTAAATGTGAAGGCTTACAATATCTAAAGCCCATAACATTGATTAACAATAGCATTACATTGACCATTGTTTGTAGAGTTGTTCTTCGTCTCCTATGCTGACACTCAACTCCAATAGATGGGCTTCACCTTTTCAGACAAACAAGATACATCTGCAGTTAGACTGTGCTTAGGAATTTTGTAAGTCTTCAAAGTTTCCATCTGAGAATACTCACAATTTTGAGTCCCACTGCAGCAAAATCCTATCTAAACACCTTCTTAGTGATAGCCAACAAGTAGGCACATGCTTCAGAATTTTCCTGATCTCTCTGCTGTGTAAAGTCTGAAATGCTCTGAACTTTTCTTTCCTCCTTGAACTCCTTTCTAGATAATAAAATATATCAATTATACTTTCACCTACATTTACAGGCAAGCACACCGTACCCTTATCTGCAGCAAGATTAATTAGATGACAAGAGCAGCCTACGATGATTATGTTACTATTTTCCCACTTCAAACATCCTGTCACACCATTTCCGACGAAAGCGTAGCGTTACAAAAATGTTGCAAAGTTTGAGGTGGTCAGATTAATAAATTAACTTCGTTATTATTTCAATCAAATATCATCAATACGGATCAAAAATGATATTTATCAATGTAATAAGTGGTATGTTCCGAGCTGTCAATGGAGAGACGGCGTGGAATTACATTAGTAGACGAATAAGTTTGAGTGGCGTCTTTAACCCTGACAGTAACACCATACGTTTTTCTGACGTGTTGTGCGAATGAATGCCATCTATTCCTCTTAAGGAGGGGAGAGTTATCCCCTCCACCACCTCTATTCCTTGTTCATTCCATCTGGTAACTTTAATGTAACTTTAAATAATAGGCTTTGAGTGACACGTCTTCGAAACGTGTGGTGTAACTAAAGCGATATTTATAGACGTGTTACTGTCAGGGTTAAAAGTAGGAAAGATCACAATATGAAGATAAAGTGGGAATCAAGAAGACAAACTGGGGCAAATATTCATTTATAGGAAGGGGAGTTAGGGACTGGAATAACTTACCAAGGGAGATGTTCAATAAATTTCCAATTTCTTTGAAATCATTTAAGAAAAGGCTAGGAAAACAACAGATAGGGAATCTGCCACCTGGGCGACTGCCCTAAATGCAGATCAGTATTATTTCATTCTTTAATGGAGCATTATCAGCACCAAGAGCTAGGCAGTCTGAAAAGTTGAGAGCAAAAGATTGACAAGTTAGCTCTAGTAGCATCCCCTTCTAAATAATGCACAGAGAGTAGAAGGGCCTAAAAAAAAAAAAAAAAAGGTTAACAATAGGATATATTTTCGAGTCACTTTTATTGCTAACATCAGTAGCAACAGAAAATGAATTCACCTACAAATGTGATGCAATTTTCACCATTTCTTCCATGCACATTTCTATAATGATAGCTGCTGTTTACGTTCTAGCGCACACATCGTTTAGCGATTTCAACCAGAAAACATTTTGCAAAACAAAGGCCCCGCGTGATCGGCACAATTTACAAGCAGGTCATGCTCTACGATAAATGACATGAAAAGTTCAGTTCCTGGTTTCTTTCTACACACTAGACACTTCCTTTATATTTTTTTCGTCTGCACATATTTGAGTATATTACACTTCCTGCCATGTGCAACAAAAATCACACCTACATATGTACAGAACGTGAACGTTGGTCCCTTCCTGGATTGAATGAAACATGGAAACTCTTCCCTATAAGCGGTTTTAAACACTGAATCATATTTCTTTTTTTGACATTTTGGCCAAAACAAATATTAAGACATACAACAAAGAAGTACTATAACGTGACGTAACAAGAGCATTTATGCAGGTCCTGCCCCGGGTAGACGTCTATGGCGTGCTACTCCTGAGGTTAGGTAACTCGCTTGCGACTTCTACTTCCTATTATTTAGCTTCTTGAGTGTTTGACTGTATTATAGACCAAAGAGGAGTACATGGCTGGCCACCGTGCCCCGTACTGCCATCCGACGGTGGTTATTAGAACTACATGTTTGTTGAAAGCTGTCTTTTGCTATTTACTGTTGCGTTGGTAGCCGCCCTTCTGTTGGCTCTGAGTCTCTTATTATAACATATTAAACATAGAACGTTTTCCAGTATCTACTAATATTTCCTGACAAGGTCTCAGACAATAATATTGCCTACCAGTGCTACGGGCCCCTTCTGCAATAATTCAACTGATGCTTCAGTTTCACCTTATGCTTATGATTAAAAGTAATAAACTTCATTGTTAGGTTCCGTATTGAGTTGAGACTATGCTTAAAGTAAATACAAAATTTTAATATTCCACCTACTCAATACTAAAAAATCATGTGATGTTTTTACAAAAACATTACAATGACATTAAAAGGTACTAGTTTCGGTCCACTGTGGACCATCATCAGCCTAGCCAAATTACAACAGTAAAAGACATAGTGATAAAAATAGTATGGAGAAATGAGAGGATCTAAAAGGATGGGATGGTGGTGGAATGACAGATAAAAGTGAAAAAACCGTATTTGCGAATAATGATAAAAGTAACAGAAGTGTTCACAATGACAAGTAAAATCTTGTGAAGTCACAGTAAAAACTCTTGATGAGATAGTCAGGTTGGTAGTTGCTCCTCTGTTGCACGATTGACATATATAACTACGTATATGCTTCTAGAAAGTTGTAGATGTAAGTTCCACTTTTGCGTAGAGGGAAGAATTGTCCAATGAGACTAGCACCAGATTAAAATTGACAAAGTTGAACCTGTTCTATGGTGGAATTAAAGGCTTTCTGTGTTGAACAGAAGTCTCAGATCAATCGGGACCCCAATAAACCTGGGGAAAGAAGATAGTATTAACGCGGGTAATCGAATGGAGAACAAGCGAGGCACCGGAAAATATAAACGATGACTCACCTTGCGCTGTGTGGAACAAACTTGCTGGATTGAATGCAACTTACGGAGTGAGCATGGCGCAGAGTAGATCAGCAGGAAAGGGGTAGGTGAATACGGAGGGGAGGAATGACGTAAGTGGTGGAGGGTGGGAGGGATGGGAAGGTTCAAGGCGGGGTGGACGGGAGAGGAAGTGAGGGTGTTTGTACTGTCGGGGGACCCTTAATTGACTTAAAGAAAGAATTTTGAACGGCCGATTTGTTTTTTCTGTAATAAGTAATGAAAAGGTCAAATAAAATATTGGGTTTCTCAGTTATTTCGTTAAGGTTATAGTTGGCATTAAAGTATTGATCTAAATGAATGTAAAAGTTCTCTATTATATTGAGTAGAGGTCCTTTCTTAGCTATTTTGAGAATGTCCATGTCTGTTTCAATATTCGTGAATTTGTGGTTATAGTCGACCATGTGTTGGCCGATAGCTGAAAATTTGTTGTATCTGACTGCATTGAAATGTTCTAAATATCTAATGTTGAAGCTCCGGCCGGTTTGCCCCACATAAGAAATATTAGAGCATGTATTACATTTAATCCTGTAGACGCCTGATTTTGTGTACCTATTTATTTTATTAACACGTGATGTGTTATGTAAGATTTGTGTGTTGTTGTTGTTGTTGGTTTTAAAGGCTATTTTCATACCTTTTTTCTTTAAAACGTTAGTGATCTTGTGGATTCCATTGACGTAAGTGAAGATGGAAAAAGAGTCATGTTTAGGTGGTTCTTTTTTAAGTGTGGTTTTGGGGCGAAATTTATGTTTGTTAATGATGTTTTCTATGAAATGGCTATTGAAGCCATTGAATCTGGCGATGTAGCGGATAGTATTCAATTCGGTATGAAGATCATTTTTATTCATGGGAACGTTGAATGCTCTATGTACAAGACTGTTATATGTTGCTTTTTTGTGGGGGAGGGGGTGAGCTGAGTCTTGTCGGATTCGATTACCCGCGTTAATACTATCTTCTTTCCCCAGGTTCATTGGGGTCCCGATTGATCTGAGACTTCTGTTCAACACAGAAAGCCTTTAATTCCACCATAGAACAGGTTCAACTTTGTCAATTTTAATCTGGTGCTAGTCTCATTGGACAATTCTTCCCTCTACGCAAAAGTGGAACTTACATCTACAACTTTCTAGAAGCATATACGTAGTTATATATGTCAATCGTGCAACAGAGGAGCAACTACCAACCTGACTATCTCATCAAGAGTTTTTACTGTGACTTCACAAGATTTTACTTGTCATTGTGAACACTTCTGTTACTTTTATCATTATTCGCAAATACGGTTTTTTCACTTTTATCTGTCATTCCACCACCATCCCATCCTTTTAGATCCTCTCATTTCTCCATACTATTTTTATCACTATGTCTTTTACTGTTGTAATTTGGCTAGGCTGATGATGGTCCACAGTGGACCGAAACTAGTACCTTTTAATGTCATTGTAATGTTTTTGTAAAAACATCACATGATTTTTTAGTATTGAGTAGGTGGAATATTAAAATTTTGTATTATGCTTATGAATTCATCAGCAGCCTTGAATATGTTGTATTTATGACATTCAGTTTTGTGCTTGTGATTCACACCCTCATGTTTTTGGCATTATGTCATTGTCACTTTGGTATTTCACTAACAATTTTAAATGAACCATTTTAATTAGAATTTTTAACGGAATAAGTTTTAGTCTCTGACGAAATAGTTTATGGTTTAATCATTGACAGTGTTTCAATTAACATGTTTGTATAATGTATCATTTTTCACATTTTTATGTACTGAATTTTAGTAACTGGCTAAACTTTTAGCTTCTATATTAATATAAGGTGTAGTCTTGAAGATTTTTAGGCAGAAGATACCCTAAACTGAGAGCAAAACATGTCCCATTTAACTGATAGTCTGTTTATGTAACCACTATAAGTGGAAATTAGAGTATTGAATAGGTGGATTAAAGAACATATTATTTATTGAATTGTAAATTTTCAATACGGACCAAAAATGAGATTTATAACATGTAACAATCAGCCAAGTTTGTCGGAAAATAACTTGCGCCACATAATGCAATGCCAAACAACAATTTTTTAGTTCTCTAATCTAATAAACTACAACAGTTGTCAAAACAGAGGCACTGTATAGCTCAGAATGCCTGGTAAAGAATAAGAAAATATTGAGCTAGGAAAAAAAAAAGAAAGAAGGAAGAAAGAAAGAAAGAAAGAAAAATTCTAAGGAAAATACTAGAACCTGTTAAGAGAAGAAATGGCACCTGGCAAAAATAGGAGAAACGAAGATCTACATATACAGCCATGCAGAGAAGATTAGACACAATGCACAAGACAAGTGAAATTTTAAGGACAAAGAATTTCAAATAACCTACATCACCGATGTAAAGACGACCATAAAATGGGCTCAGGAGACAAGAAAAGATACGGAAAAAGTTGTGATGCATACAAATAAGATCTGGAATAATGTTCCAAACTGAGGCTGATCAATTCAAGGTGTTCCAGGAACAACATACAAAGGCAAAGACTACTTGGTCAGAAGAAAGGAGAAGGAACCTCAGTGAAAGGATGAAACAATTCTAGAAGGAGAAGAAAAGATGAACCAGTAAACCAGTTTTCTGTGGTTCAAAAGTAACCCAAAATCAGAAGGTGAAGACGAAGAAGAAGAAGAAGAAGAAGAAGAAGAAGAAAATAAAGCACATCTGGTACAAAAGCACCCAACAAGATTGCAACATCCCTTCTTTAAAAAAATTTCTTGTTTTTTAGTAATTGGTATACAGAGGAAGCTTTTTGTAAGTTTTGTACCATATAAATTACAATTAGAAGAAAACTTCATTTCTTTCTCTTCGTGCGGAGTTTTCTCTGTGTCCAATACTTCTTCATGCGTTCGCTGGCCTGCTTCCGTTATTCAAGAAGACAGTAGCCATGAACTACCCAGGAGTTGACAAGAGGACCTTCATGCCTGTGCTGTGTGTCGTAATCATGGGCTAAGCCCGTGTGACATAGTGGCATGTATTCGCTACTGATGGAGAGGTTGCCACCAAGTTAAGTCCTTTTGTTCTTTAAGCATGTGATGTGATAACTAGATTCACTAGGAAAGGCCATTTTAAATGTGTTAATTAACTGTTTATAATGTTATTTGCTTTACGTCCCACTAACTACTTTTTAAGGTCTTCGGAGACGCCAATTAACTGTTAAATGAAAGCCAGAGTGGTATTTGTATGGCTCATTTCAGTAAATTTAAATACGTTTAGGGCTGAATGCATGCTAAGTCCCTGAGCTGTGTATTGTAAATATTTAGATGGGAGATGAGGGAAAGAACAGGTTAGATATAGGGGTGTGTTACTGTTATTTGTATTTTATTCCAGTTTATGTTAAGATTGATTTGTATGGGTATTTTCTTCGTGAAAAATCTAGTGGACTGTATGCCACCAGTGTTGAACAGGGAGAGCGGATTAGACTAGAGCCAGTGTAGGCTAGGATCTTAGGTTGCATGATGCATGAATTTCAGCTGTGAGAAGGCGCAAGGTGAGACTTTTCAATGCCGAGAGTAGGGTCTTTAAGTGCGGTGGCAGGCAAATTCATGGGTATGTACCGGTCGCCGAGCCGAGGTTTATTTATATGCGAGGCTAGAGAGTTGCCTGCGGATATTTACTGGGGCTGAGATGCTAAGAGGTAGGCCGTGATGTTATATTTCGAGCCGTGATGATGATGACGAGATAATGAACCTGCCTGTTAAATGTGTAATTATGTAAAGCTGTCAGCCGTGTTTGCTGGCCAGATTTGTGTGCTTATTTGTAGCACTGAGAATGTTGTCAAGGCCGGATGTGCCATTCACTCTTGCCTCAGGAAGTTGACGACTCTCGACTCAGCTGTACGCTGCTCAGAGAGGGGTAGTGCAGTTTTACAAATAGTCCTGTTACGTTTGTGAATCGTCTAGCCATGAAGACCTAGCTGGTTGTTTATTTCTGTCGCCCATCAGGTGATTTCTCTGCTGTGTTACATGCTACTACTATGCTGTAGCCTACCTACATGAGATGTGTGACATCCAGTGCTCAGATATGTTGGATTCTTGACCTGACAGCTCTATAAACTTTCATCATCATCATCATCATCATCATCACCATCATCATCAATGTCCCATTCCAGTTGCCCGGGTGTGGTTAACAAGCCCCCTCCACTCCTTTCTGTCCTTCCACTTTTTCTGCTCCATTACTTCCGCCACGTCCATTCCAGCTTCTCTAATGTCCTTCCAAATCTGATCCATCTACCTTCTTCTCAGTCTTCCAACTGGTCTCTTTCCCTTTAACTTCTCTTTCTAATTCCCTTCTTGCTACCCGTGCCTTTCTCATTCTTTTTACATGTCTGAAACATCTGTCTTGCTTTCTGTATGTTCTGTACTAACGGTTCTATATTTAGCTCTTCTGTGATTTTAATATTTTGAATTCTATCTCTTCTTGCCTTTTCAACTGATGTTCTTAAAAATTATATTTCTATGAACTTTAGTGTATATAATTTGTGTGTTTTATTTTCCAGGTTTTGTTTCTTTTCATACTGTAATTTTGTATTTTGTGTCCAGTGTGTTATTTCTTTGTTGTAAAGTTGTCATTTGTTCAATAATGGGGATATATAGCCCGATGGCCATTTTTAGGAAAAGAGGTTCTGACCTCATCTGTGATCATGGGTTCGGACTCATATAATAGAATCTGTGACAATTTTGGAAGGGTGATTCAAATCAGTCCTGAACAAGTATTTTATATGTTTGTGCCCGAGTGTTTGGAATATGTGGACCGGGTATTACTGTCGTATATCGTGAACAGTTTAGGAAATCCAGCCCTCGAGCAAAGAACTAGGGATTTAAAGCGTGCAACGACAATATGCAAATTTTTCCATATTCCATTCCATGTGAGACACTCTTAATATCTCTGGTTCGTTACCCACATAGTTTGTAAATAATTTGTTTAATAATTGTAATTTATGTAAAAATTCGTGTGATTTTCTTTGATTGACACAACCAGTGGTTTGTTGTTTTATTTGATTTTTTCGTTTAGTACGATTTCTTTTTATGTTTTTAGTACAATAAGCCTAAATCCATTTTAACCAATTTCTTGAGTTCTCATGCACTAGATTTATGTATGTATTACTTGTCCATATATTTTAATGTATTTTATAAGTTAGAATTTTTTAAATTTGCTACTGACCCTATTCGGACGCACCATGTGCTTCTACTCCTGAGCTAGGCCGAAATTAGGACAGGATATGGTACAATACTGTCTGTATCATGAAAAGATATTTTGAGTGCCAGTAGAGAATTGATAACCTTCTCTGTATACATTTACATGGGAATAGCCTTTCTGAAATTTAACCAGACGCAATAAAATATGAACTAACCTCTGAAATCAATGATGCACTCTGCCATATCTTGAGGTGTATCCCATTCTTACTGAACTGCATTATTTAGCATTAAAAGTAAGCGATCGTGTACTTCAGCTTTAATTTTTAACGTGTTAACAACTGTTATCACACATATTATTTAAGCATTTATTAAGAAAACCTGTTCTCTTTCATTTAGATTTTTTTCACGGAACAGCAATCGACGGGTATTATTAATCGACTCCGATATCACCTTCAAATGTCGAAAAGAGAGCTCGCTAGTGAATATAGCGAGGAAGCGATACCGAAGATGATGGATCGCATGCAATATAATTGCTGGGTGCATAAATATTAGTAAGGGGAAAAATCGTGCACACTTAATTGCTCGAAATAACGGATGCATCAGTGATAGGGCTCTCGCGGTAACCAAAGTATAATCTACAGTTAAATATAGGAATTTTGGAGGGACAGATAAAAAACTGTTGTTATAACGAGGTTCTCGTTATATGCCATACTCGCCATGGCGGACTTCTACAACATATAGAAGATGAATGCCACAGTATCCTCGAGTGATTAGATAGTAGAATGGTGGTGATTTAACAAGGAGTCATCCAAATATTTTCAGTAAACTGATCATACACCTTAGGTATGCATTCTATTTACAGGTATGGAACAACCAGCAGCAAGATTCTACGTTGATACTTTAAACCACGTATGGTAGGATTGTACATTTCAGCAGCAGAGAATAATAAGATCATCAGTAAGAAAGAATGCTAGTGAAGTTCAGTATTTAGTAATTGAGTTGTGAATTGGAAGGAATCTTCAAAATTAATGCATGTCCTGTCGCTATGATTATTTTGTGGCACGCATTTATTGTCTATTATTTTAGAAGGAATCAACAGCTGTACATATATCTGAGTGGATTATTTTGGTTGTTTCACATATTTATGTTACAGGTTGAAGATGAGTTTTTTTTATTAAATGTTAAAAAATTAATTTATTGCAAACCACCTATTCAATACTAGCTAAGCCTTTAGAACTATAACACTGTCATTATATTAAGTTTGAGTATGGTACATGTTTCGCCTGTCATTGCAGGCATCATCAGCCATGAAATCTAACTCCAAGTCAGAGCTCTGAGTGGATGGTATACTAGGATTATTCATAAATAAATATTTTTTATATAACAATTTGCACTGAAGTACAAGACATTAGGTCATATTGGAGTGAAAAAGCCGTTCTTGTCTTAAACTCTAATGTGACGTCCAACTCATGTTCTTTGACTTACTTACTCTGACTTATTTCCTGTTGCTCCTCCTGGAGCATACGGCTTCCGTGAAATATTTCCATCTGTTCCTATTGTTGGCTAACCTCTCCACTTCATTCCAAGTTTTTCCCACTGTTAGACATTCCTCTTCGATCGTCTTTTTCCACGTCTTCTTCGGACGTCCACGCTTTCTAGCGCCTTGGGGGTTCCAGTCGAGCGCTGTGTTTTCAATGGCTCCAGCGGGCTTCCTTAAAGTATGTCCTATCCAACGCCATTTTCTCTCCCTTATCTGCATTTCTATTGGCTGCTGACTACTTTCTTCCCATAGATCTTCATTTGAAATAACATCTGGCCATCTTCTGTTGATGATACGTCTTAAGACAGCGATTCACAAAGACGTGCAGTTGTTTAGTCGTCTTCTGGGTAACTTTCCACATTTCACAGCTGTAAAGCAGAACGGACTTAACATTTGAGTTAAAAAGTCGTAGCTAATTTTTTCTAGAAATGTTCTTGTTTTTCCATATAGGATACAATTGAACAAAAGCACCATTTGCTTTCCTGATACGACTCTTAATGTCTTCTTCTGCTCCTCCAGTTGTAGTAACCATACTCCCAAGGTATATGAAGGAGTCTACTTGTTTTACCTCTTTGTCATCTATAGACAATTTATCATCAATCTTAGAATTGACCCTCATCTCCTTTGTTTTATTAATATTTATTTTAAGTCCAGCATCCTCTGCCTCATCCTTCAACCGCTTAAGCTTCTCTTCCATATCTCTGAACCGTTGAGCCAGTAGGCAGATGTCATCTGCAAAAACAAGGTCTTCTAACCTATCTTGTAAGCCCCAGTAGATCCCCCTTTTCCGACCTCGATACACTCTCCTCAGCTCCAACACAAGTAGGAAAAGCATTGAATACAGCCCTGTCGAACTCCCGAGGTCA
Source organism: Anabrus simplex (assembly GCF_040414725.1). Lineage (NCBI taxonomy): Eukaryota > Metazoa > Arthropoda > Insecta > Orthoptera > Tettigoniidae > Anabrus > Anabrus simplex. The sequence goes on along the minus strand of NC_090265.1, from coordinate 1,108,251,077 downwards.
CATCTATTGGTTCAGTAAGATCAACTCATATACATTTCTATAACCACACTCAGGAATTAAATCAGTTATTTTCTAATGACAGTTTGGACAAATAGTCAGCCTTAGACTTACTCATATGCCCTATGTTAATTTGAAGGACTCTGTAATACAGGACCCAAGGGTTTGGCTGATTGGCTCTGAAAGAGCTTCTATGAGCTGTCGTTTGTGTACCATTGGTCAGGAGATCACGAGACAGAGTCTGACCGCCAAGTGCTGATGTTCAGTTCAGTAATGGAAATTTAATTCCAAATACCTTAGCAGGGGTACCACGGGCAGGAATCAGGAAATGGTTGTTACGGTTTTTCTCAAATATCCTGATTACAGGCAAACTTCCTCCAGAGGTCAAACAAACCAAGATTCTGGCTATTCTGAAACCAGGTAAACCTTCTAATTGTCCTGCAAGTTACAGTCCAATTGCTCTAATGAGTGCCTGTTACAAACTTCTGGAATGGCTCATCTACATAGAAGAAGCCCTCTAGTTTTACGATCACTCCCTGCAGAACAAGCCGATTTTAGACCTAACCGTAGTTGTGAAGACCAAGTTCTTGCGATAACAATCCACAATGAAGCAGGTTTTGAAAAACGACTGAAGAGTGGTGCAGTGTTCATAGACCTTACAGCCGCTTATGATATTTTTTGGAGAGAGGGAGTTTTGTATAAGTTTTTTAGACTTGTTGGATGCAGAGTAATGTCACAACTCATAAACAACATGCTATCAGATAGAATGATCCAGGTAGTTAAGGATAACGTACATAGTAAAGTTAAAAAGCTCAACGTTGGTCTCCCTCAAATATCTGTGATCTCTCCATTGCTGTTTAATACGTACATTGCCGATATACCTAGCACTACATCACGTCAATTTGCTTATGCGAATGACCTAGTAATAGTTACTCAGCAATCCAATGTGAATGAGATAGGAGCAATTCTAAACAGAGATCTTGACATTTTCAGACAGTACTTTGATAAGTGGTGTTTGATATTTAGCACCAGTAAAACAGAAACCTGTCTCTTTCAGCTTAATAACAGGCAGGCAAACATTACTTTGTATGTTTCCCTCGACAAGTCTCCGCTACCACACAATCCTAACCCCAAGTACCTTGGACTAACTCTTGATCGGACACTATCCTTCAGGAAACATTTAATGAATACCGCTGGTAAACTGAAGACCAGGAAGAGTATCATTCAGAAACTTGCAGGATCTACATGGGGAGCATCAGCAACCACTCTTAGGTCATCAGCATTGGGACTGGTATACTCTACAGCCGAGTATTGTTCTTCTGTTTGGCTGAATAGCCCTTATGTTAAGAATATTGATGTTGTTCAGAATCAGATGATGTGCATTGTCAGCGGCGCAGTCACATCTACTCCTCTTTTTTGTTTGCTAGTCTTGAGCCACATAACACCTCCAAGAATACAGAGACAAAACAACCTAAAACGTGAGTTCAAGAAGATAACAATGAACCCAAGTCTTCCCATTCATGAAGACGTGGTTATTTCTGTAAGTATGGACGTCTGAAATCAAGATCTCCGCCATTCAGTCTCCAAGGGAACTTATCAATAGGAACTTTTAACAGTTCTGATGAATGGCAATCGGAGTGGACCAACACAGTTCCAGAGATGAATGGCAGACCCTCTTTTAGTCTTCAACATCCACCACCTGGTTTTAATCTCCCCAGAAGAACTTGGGTTCTTCTCAAGAGTCCGTACCAATCATGGACGATGTTGCATAAGTGGAGTATGCGGTCCTCCCCTGAGTGCGACTGTGGTGAGTCCGTCCGTCTGTCCGTCCGTCCATCATATTGTCATTGAATGTCCAAGGAGGTCAGCTGAAGGAGTTTGTGTGTGCTTCTGATGGGGTTGTACAATGATTGGACAGTTTGGATTTGATTGTGAACTGTTTTTGAGATTGGCTCATTGTTTGAAGTGTTATATTGTTTGTTATATTTTTGAATGTTTTGTATGTAGAGTTATGTACTAGCCATAAGCTAACTAACTAACTAACTAACTAACTAACTAACTAACTAACTAACTAAATAAATAAATAATATCTCATGAATTATTAATTGGTCATTGATGTGGTATATTTATATTATCCCTGCGTATAATAATTTATGAGTTTATTTTCTGAAGTCTACAACCAATATGTTACAACATTCAGCTGATTCTGTTAGCGACACATTGTTGTCAATGTTACTACTCGCTGACTGTATTACTGACTTGTTTGCACATGAGATTTATATTGGTAGTAGACCCTCCCACATCTCTATTACCGTAAATAAATGGGAGAAATACTACTCTCAATAATTTCAACTAAATCTCTATGTAACTTCTTATAGATAATATAATAGTGCTCAGGAGGCTATTTAATGTCATATTATATCAAGAAGAAATCTACTCCTTTGGGATAAGAATCCATGCTCGTTATTTCACATGAGGATACATATTGGGATACATGTTGCCATTTTGTGTTGAACTATTGATGATGATGATGCTTGTTGTTTAAAGGGGCCTAACATCGAGGTCATCGGCCCCTAATGGTACAAAAAGGTACAAAATGAAATGTTAAATTTAAAGTTCAAAAACATCCACTGACCAAAATAAAAAATGTTATGAAGAATGAATGGATATGAATTTAAAATATCGGAAGATCCAACTCAAAAAGCTATCATAAATAATGGTATTACTGACCAAGGGACCACTTCTAAAGCACAATCCTGAATCGAGGATGCGGTCAAAATCCAGGTGTTGAACTATTTTATACTGACCTATGGATATTATAGAATCCCAAACTGTTGTGGTTCCGTTGAGCACTCGAGAGCATATAATGAAGCAATGTACAGCCACTTTCGTCTCTTTCTGAAATATATCACTCAGTGTGGTTGTGGCAGCCCATAGCGGGGTGCACCCACTACTTCAATCTCATACATATTGTGCCAGACAACTATGGAGCACCCCTGCACTGCAGCCTTTAGTATATATTGACAATGCATTCTCAAGATTATAATTTTGTGTAGCTATTAAATTACTGTAAAAAGTGTTACTGCCACCAAGCACAAATTATTGTTAAAACTTACTGAATATCATCCATAAGACTGTCCAGGCCATCGCGATGATCAGCACCACACAACTGGACCCAGAAGGTAGTAGGGTCACGTACCTCCCCAACAAACACTTCCACATATTTCCTTTCACCAACATATGAAGGAATAGTCTCTTGAGGGATATCATCGTAGGGTCCCAAAACATCAGGTGGATACAAGCTGAGATCAGGGGCCTGAAATAATGTCAGCTAACATAAATAACTCGATCTCCAAGTCAACAAGTGATTCTATATTATACGTAAATCAATAACTTTGGTACACTGGCAAGTATAAATTTGCAATATAGGATATGCACATATTTGTGAGGAACAGGTAATGATTAAGACTGGTTAAAATGTTGCAATATATTTACTATGAGTCTTCTTTATTCAACATAGGCTAATATAAGCAGCAATTTATAAAACTATACACTATGAACAATGCATTGTGGAATTCATTCAAAATTTAAGCATTTAATGCCAGTTTTAATTTCTGTTAGTGCACAGCAGAATAAAATAATAATAATAACAACAACAACAACAACAACAACAACAACAACAACAACAACAACAACAACAACAACAACAACAACAACAACTTGTCTATGTATTTAGTTTCAACTATATTTCTAACCAAGATTTTTGGACACACTCTTATACAATTAGTATACAATTAATATCAATCAGCTGATGGGTTATGTTGAGAGAATAATATATATCGAGAAGTGTTATATTTTCATATCCTATTTACAACAATGGAAGGCAACGGGGAATCACCAATGTAATACTTTCCCTTAACAATTCCATTAATTTTGCTCACTTTAATGTTCCCGAGTTTCTTCAATGGGGACGAAGCTGAGAGAAGCTCCTGTATCAATGAGCAAGTTATCCGTGCGTGTCAAATTCGAAAAATCGCAATACATTTTTCAGAGGAAGGAAATAGATCTAGAGTTTCTTGAGAGAGTTCAAGACATTGCTGAATGTAGCTCCTTATCCCTAGACCTTTTCGTCCTGGTCATCCTGGGAATGTTACAGGGACCAGCTTTCAAATGGCATAGGTTAATTAAAGTGAATGTGCGATCGTGGGACGATTTCGCCAAACAAATTTAACAGAGGTTTGGTTTGTCTGACATGGACTATTGCTTAAAACAAGAAATATTCAACAGAACACAAGGGATTGGTGAATGCATAGATGACTATGCCAATGGCATCCTAACCCTACTCAACAGACTGTGTTTTAAGGTCCCTGACCAAGAAGTCTTCGATCAATTTTACTGAAATCTGACCCCTGATTACAAGTTGTATATCGAAAGATCCCAGGTTGACAGCGTTGACGAAATTATTGATTTAGGTTGCGAGTTTGAGTTGACCATGTGTCAGAATAAATTGTACCGACCTCCTCCTACTCCGTTTAATTGTTCCTTTCCTGATGTCGCCTGTCATACGTCATCGTCGAAATGTGTCTCCTTTCGCAAAACCCCTTCATCGTCTCGTTCTTCTGGCAACTCTGGCCGCAAACCCACCTTGGCATCCCCTTCTCGACACGGTGTCAGTCTTGTCCAATCCTGTAACTCTGCCGTCGCCAGGGACACCGCGAGCAAGAAATGTTGGAGTTGTGGGAAATCTGGATAAATTTTTAAACATTGTAGGTCTGAATTCTCTTTAAAATGCTACAATTGTGGTTTAAATGGCGGTACCAGGAATGTGTGCCCGAGGTGCAACCCTCTGCGGGGAAACCGAATCTGCGCCGACGTGATGGCCCGTCGGCGCCGAATAGGGATGTGAATAAAAAAATTTGGGGTCTTCCCTCGTCCACACCCTGGGCTAAGATTCTCTTTGGATCACACGTATTGTATGCGCTATTGGACACGGGTTCTTGTAAATTTTTCATTAGTCAATCCTTTGTATAGCAAGAAATCAAAATATATCCATGGTTGTGAGAGCTCAGGGCATTTTGTGTGTGCAGATGGTCGTTGAGTATACCCTGTAGGCTGCGTAGAATGACACATTAAAATTCAAGAACTATCGTGGAACTGGGTATTCCATGATGTTCCCGACCTATCTGTCTCTGTCATCATAGGAAGCGATTATATGCTAGCTACCGGTTCATCTATTGACTTTATCTCCCGGACTTCGCTTTTCACTTTAAATCTGGCACAAATTACCCTTTTGAAATGCCCTTCTGAAGTGCTACTGTTTGCTCCGTATCTCAATCCCAACTTCCACAGGCCTCTTGCAATCTGACTGACCATAAGAATTTATTGTTGAACACTTTGCAGGAAGAATTTTGTGACGTGCTGACCGCAAACTTAGGTCGTGCTAGAAATTTTTCCTACTCAATAGAATTGAAAGATGATACTGTTGTCAGGTCCCCGCCTTTCAGCTGCTCGCCCCTTAAACAGGCCACTATGAGGGAGTGCGTCGATCTCTTGCAAGAAAAAGATAATCAGTCCCTCCAAATCTCCTTTCAGTAGTCCGGCGTTCCTTGTGCCCAAGAAAGATGGTAGATTTAGATTTACTGTAGACTAGAGGAAGGCAAATAAAAATATTATCTTCGACAGTTTCCCTCTGCCCACCATCGAAAGTGCTTTTCAACATTTCAATGGTGCCAAGTTTTTCACTGTTTTCTATTTCAATTCAGCCCACTATAAATTTCCTTTGCATCTCAATAGTCGTCCCTACACTGCTTTTGCTACCCCTTTTGGTCTCTTCGAATTTAATACCGTGGATATGGGTATTTCCATTGGCGGACAAGCGCTCAGACGCATCCTGGACTCTATTCTTGGTGATCTCAAATTTTCTTATGTGTTTCATTTTCTCGATGACCTTATTCTCTGCCAGTTTTGACGAGCACCTGATCACCTTTGTGAGGTACTTGGCCGTTTGCACAAACACGAGTTTACTATAAACCCCGAGAAGGTGTGTCTTTGCTCCAAGCGCCTGAATTTCCTAGGGCATGTCATCTGACTCGGGTATCGCTGTGAATCCCGACAGGATCAAATGTGTTCTTGATTTCCCTCAGCCCAAAAATATCCGTGGTGTGAGAAGGTTCTTGGGTATGATCGGCTTTTACAGCCATTTCATCGAAAATTTATCTCAAATCTTGGCCCCCCTAAATTGTCTTAAAAGGAAAAATTGCCGTTCCGTCTGGGGCGAAGACCAAAGCTGTGCTTTTGATATGTTAAAAAAGACACTATGCGAAGCCCCTGTACTGCACAGTCCGGATTTTTCCCATGATTTTGTGCTACAATGCGACTCCAGCGACATCACTGTTTTGGCTGTCGGGTAGACGTCTAGGGCCTGCTACTGCTGAGGTTAGGTTACTTGTTTGCAAATTCCACTTCCTATTTGAGTATTTGACCAAGGAGAATGAGTATCTGACTGTATTATCGACCAAAAAGGAGCACATGACTGGCCACCATGTCCTGTACTGCCATCTGGTTTCATTATTATAGGTGGGCTGGCACAAGGTTGCACTTGACAGTTGTAGTTCATGTCAGCACTACTACAAAAAATAACTGGAGAATATCATCCGTCTATCAGAACGACCAACCCACTACTTTTCAAATCAGATACAGTTATGCATTTTATACATATTAGTTCGTATTTAATTTCGTACAGTGCTTATAATCTTTTATTTACTGACAAAAACACAAGCATTTAAAAAAATGTAACGTTTAAGCGAGTTGCAAAATAGAGATGATCTATTTTTATTTGGTTGTTGTTGGCAATATGGCTAGCCATCTACAATTACCTTGACTTTTTTATTGAAGTGTTGCCACTTGTCTGTCGTCGCTAGCACGTGGTCAGGTGTGATTCTCGCGTTGATGAAGTTGTCATTTTGTATGTGTGTTGTAATGGTGAAGTTTTTGTAACTATTGCAGTGCGATGTCACGGAAATGACGACATAGTGATAATCCTTTGCGTCGAGGAATGCCCATTAATAGGATTGGAAATTTGTGCAGAGAACTCGCAAGTTTTACAAGAGGGAAAGAATATTCGTATGCTTGTATGGTTGTCCCTCGGTTCTTGCAGATCAAGTTGTGGAACGTACGAGGCAAACATTAGGGTTTTTAAAGTGTACTGTTATTCATGAAGGTGTTCTCCTACAAGAACTGAAGGAAAAAGGGACTGGGGAACCTAGAAGTAGCGGAAACGGGGCTGATAGTGGGGAGTTGTTTCTTAGCACTCCAGGAAGGAAATGATTTAAGCCATCTCCTGCAACAGGAATTGATTTTTTTCCATGCTGATGCATTACGAAGACACGTGTACGATTATTACAGCACGAAAGAATACGCTATCATGGCAAAATTACTAGTCTCTCTTAGGCAGGAAAAGCTTTTCTCAGGAAGTAAGATGATTATGATGATGCTTGTTGTTTAAAGGGGCCTAACATCAAGATCATCGGCCCCTATGGTATGAAATGGGACGAATTGCAGTTTAAAAGTACACAATTCATCCACTGACCAGAATTCAAAACGTGATGAAGAATGAATTGATGAATATGAATTTAAGACAATCAGTGGATCTGACCCGCAATGCCTCACAATCCCAGAAATAATATTACTGACCAAGGGACTGCTTCCAAAGCTCAATCCTGAAACGATGATGCTTGTCTAAAGGGGTTCAATATCCATGTCAACGGTCCCTCATAACAGCACTTATCGCTAGCAGAGCAGAACCATAGTATCTCTCAAGTTGCCGTACTAATCAAAGGTAGCGTAAACTCAAACATTATGGTACTATTCACAAGTATAAAACGTCGTACAGGTAACGCAGACCTATGGTGTTTCTCACATAATGTCGCCATTCATAGGCAATGCAAACCCATAGGGTTCCCCGCCTAGGTGAACTAATCACGGGCGCTGGTAACCCGTGGTGTTCCTCACATAGTGGGTACTAAACATAGGCAACGAAGACCCATGGTGTTGCTCATATTGTCTTACTAACCAGAAGCAACGCCCAGACCAGTGGTGTGTCTCACATACCGGATCTAATCACAGGCAACGCCCAGACCCGTGGTGTTCCACATTTAGTGGTACTAAGCACAGGTACTGGAAACCCACAGCGAACTCCACTGGACTGCTACGATTCACAAAACTATTTAGTACCTAACAGAGTAGTACTACTTGCAAGTAAAGGTGACCCATGGTGTTCCCTGCGTGATGGTACTAATCACAAGTAGTTTCATAGTTCTAATTGGATCATCCCTTCATCACCCCTTTTAGTCGCCTCTCACGACAGGCAGGGGATACCGTAGGTGTATTTTCCTTCTGCGTCCCCCACTCACAGGGGTAGAGAGGGAGAAAAAAGAAGAAAGAGAAGGGATCCGTCAATTCGAAAAATGAAGTAACAGACAAAGAAAAGCAAGGGCCATGAAGGGTGTGAAAATGAATGACTCCCTAGCCTTGAATATTCTAATACCGTTGGGGTCGGAAAAGAACAAGAGTTGACCAAGGGAGGTCGGACAGGATGGACGAAAGTGAGGAGCCTGGTACAAGTAAGTGGAAGCAATGCCAAGACTCAGCTAAGGGCCCTGTGGTCGCCAAAACACACTCCCAAATTGAGAGCCCCTTGGGCCCCTTTTAGTTGCCTCTTATGTCAGGCAGGGGATACCATGGTTGTATTCTACATATGCGTCCCCCACCCACAGGGGGTACTCAGGAAGTAAAAACTTCTTAAAATTGCTACTGCAAGCCATAGGTTTCAGATATAAAAAACTGAATGGAAGAAAGGGGCTGCTTGGAAAGTGGCACATCGTGATGGTTAGGAGTATTTTTCTGAATAAACTTGATGGTAAGGATCTCCAAGAGGTAATATGGTTGGATGAGATGTGGGTGAATGCTTGGGAGTGCCTTGCTAAATATGGGACTGATGACAGTTGTAATGCTCTGGTAATCAACTGACTGGGAAGGGCACCATAGGCTAACAGCGCACGCGGGTTCATCCAGTGATTTTGTGGAAAGGGGTCTTCTAATGCTAAGTCAAAAAAAAAAACAGTGATTATCACAAAGATGTGGACCATGTTCACTTTTTAGATTGGTTTAAGAAGCTCCTGCAACAGCTCAAAGGCCCTACTGTCGTCGTTATGGACAATGCATCTTACAACTCTGTATTAATGGACAAGACCACTACTTCGAGTACCTGTAAAGAACTGTTAATGGAATGGCAGCAGGAAGGACCCCAGCACATAAGGGTATGACTAAATTAGCCTTATATGCACTGGTGAAACAAAACAAACTGGTTTCACAGACGTATGTAGTCAATGAGGTAGCGAAGGAACAAGGACACGAGGTTGTTAGGTTGCCGTCGTACCACTGTCACTTCAACCCTATTGAGTTGGTATGCAGTGGAGTAAAACATTTCATACGCACGAATAACAAGTCCTTTACAATTACTGAAGTGGAAAGATTGTTCCGGGAGAGCATTGCTCTAGTGGATGCGGCTTCGTGGAGGAAGAAAGTTAGCCATGTCACAACATTAATTAACTCGACAATAGCAATAGATGACATCATCAGTGACTGTCAGGAGTTGATGATCTGCCTGGACGACGACAACGAAGGCGACTGTAGTGATGGCAGTGATATGGAGGGTATATAACATCTAGGAACGTGAATGAGGTAAGAAGAATAGCATTTCTGAATTTTCATAAATTTAATAGATTTTCCTCTAAATCTTCTGCATTAGCACCGGTGTATATTATTGTAACATTTATTGGTGTATTTAAAGTGAGATTATAGTTTGCCGATTTCTTAAGTATTTTCTAACATCGTGATAAGAATTTCGTAATAGATTTATCTCATATTATTTTTTGTGATGATATATTTTGTTGTAAACTTAATTGGTGTGTTGAAAGTGCGACAATTTTTGTCCGCCAATTTCACTTGTTACATGTGATAAATATAATTTTTGATCTGTATTGATGATATTTGATTGAAATAATAACAATAAATTAATAATAATCAATACTTACCAATACTTACTGTATTGATTAGGTGGTCAAATTAATAAATTAACTTATTGTTATTACAGTAGAAGTCCGTTATAGCGAGTACGGCATATAACGAGAACTCCGTTATAGCTACGAGTTTTTTGTCCCTTCAAAATTCCTATTAAAAACTGTGTATCGTCCTTCGGTTACGGCGAGAACACTATCATTGACGCATCCGTTATTACGAGCGATAAAGCGCGCGCGATTTTTTCCGTTACCGATATTTACGCAACCCAGCGATGGTATTGCATGCGATCGATTAGCTTCGGTATCGTTTCCTCACTATGCGTACTAGCGATTTCTCTCGTCGACATTCAAAGGCGATGTCGGAGTCGATTAGTAATACCCATCGACAGCTGTTCCGTAAAGAAAATTCGAAATGAAAGAGAACATATTTTCGTAATAAATGCGTAAATAACGTGCCCGATAACGGTTGTTAACTCGTTAAAAATTAGGGCTGACTAAACGACCGCTTAATTTTGAGGCTAAATACTGCAATTAAGTAAGAATGCGATACACCTCAAGATATGGCAGACCGGGCGAGTTGGCCGTGCGCGGAGAGGCGCGCGGCTGTGAGCTTGCATCCGGGAGATAGTAGGTTCGAATCCCACTATCGGCAGTCCTGAAGATGGTTTTCCGTGGTTTCCCATTTTCACAGCAGGCAAATGCTGGGGCTGTACCTTAATTAAGACCACGGCCGCTTCCTTCCAACTCCTAGGCCTTTCCTATCCCATCGTCGCCATAAGACCTATCTGTGTCGGTGCGACGTAAAGCCCCTAGCAAAAAAAAAAAAAAAAAAAAAAAAAAAAAAAAAAAAAAAGAGATATGGCAGAGTGCTTAATTGATTTCAGAGGTTGGTTTATATTTTGTCGCGTCTGGTTAAATTACGGAAAGGCTATTATGGAAATTTATAGCGAGAAAGTTATAATTTCCCTACTGGCGCTTGAAGTGTTTTCATCATACGTATAGTATGGTTGTTAGGATAAGTGACACTGTTTGAATAAGAAAACTGAAACGTTTGCAACAACATGCGATCGATCATCTTCGGTACGGTATAGTTTTCTCACTTTGTGCATTTGCGAGCTCTCTCGTTGACATTCAAAGGCGATGTTGGAGTTGATTAGTACAACCCATCGACTGCTGTTCTCTAAAGAAAATTCGAAATGAAAGAGGATAACACGTTTTCGTAATAAATGCGTACATAACGTGGCCGATAGCAGTTATTAACTCGTTGAAAGTAAAGACTGAAGTAAATGATAATTATCTTAATTTTAATGTTATATACGGAAATTAAGTAAGAATGTGATACACCACAAGATATGGCAGAGTACATCACTGATTTCATAGGATATTTCGTATCTTCTCGCGTCTAGTTACGGCTATTTACATGTAAATTTTTCGCGAGGAGGTTATTTCTCTACATGCGTTTCAAATATGTTTTCATGATACATATACGGTGACGCTGTTCGAGGAAGAAAGCTGAGGTGTTTGCCACAGAAATCTCTGGAGTGATACCGTATTTCTCCGAATCCAAGAATTGTTTTCTCAGAATCTCATGCGAAAACTCAAGGGTTGTTGCATTCCCGGCCTAACAGTAAGTTAATGGATACCACTGGCAACTACCGCGGTAACCACGCTGCTTCTTTTCACACGCGCACAGAACTCGTTGACAAACGAAAGCGTCTTTACATAGCTAGCCGCGACAACCGGTTGTACAGTGCCTGTATGTTTCTCGCATCTGCAGAATGGCATCAAAACATGCGACACTTCGAATTCTTAGAAAAGCCCTGGCTACTCAGTGGCAGAGTTACAACGCGTCCATTACACTCGACGCTCAGTAAAATTAAGGTTTATAGACAGCAGGAATATTTTCGTGATGTATAGTCGTATTGTAAAGATACGTGAAAAAGGTATTGCCGGCAAATTTTCAACGGGTTCTAGTCGATATTTTGATGCTAATTTTAAGTTAATGGTTATTAAACACTCGGAAATGTAGAATAATTGTGCAGCCGCAAGAAAATACGGCATAGGCCTAACTAAAGTCAATAATTGACGTTACCGTGAAGACAAAGAGCTAAAAAAATGCGTACGTTACAAAAAATGCATTCAGTGGTCCGCAACAAGGACGCTTTAAAGATGTCGAAGATGAAATTGTGAGGTATGTGCACTAAAAACGCAAGGGCGGAATGGCCATACCGTGGCGCAATAAACTCGTTCGTTGACTTGCAACGTCCGCGATTAGGCCTATATATCGCTAGCCGCTGAACTTGGCCGAATCCGGCAAGCGAGACGTGCGTGTAGCGGTAGCTGGTTATATCTGACGCTGCGTAAAAGTAACAGTTTTATAGACAGCAAGAATAATTTCCTGATGGATCGTTGTATTGTAGAGACGCATGGAATAGGTATTGCCGGAAAATTTTCAACGGGTTCTCTTCGGTATTATGATGCCAATATTAAGATAATGGTTCTTAAACCCGCGGAAATGAAGAATAATTGTGCAGCCAAAAAAACCACGGCGTGACGAAAGTCAATGTTCGGCGTCTAAAAATAGTCTAAAAATGCGTAGGCCTAATGTACAACGAGGCATTCATATGATTTTACAAAGTTCTTTTTGAGCCTGATATAAATGTTTTGAAGGGAAAAGTGGGGTTCATCTTGGATTCGGAAAAATACGGTACTATTTTTTTTTTCAGAATGAAACATACTTTCACGCAGTATCTGATTATGAAAAATAACAAACAAGTAAGCCGCAGTGTGGATATCATCTGCGGAAATGCAAGTTTTGAACAAACTGATTGCCGTTTCATACCGATTTTAATGTGCATGGGAGTTTTTCCGACTTTTATACAATAATCGGATATAACGACAATCCGTTATAGCGAGTAAATTTTTCGCTGTTATGAAATCTCCCTATAACGGACTTCTACTGTATTTCAATTTCAACTGTATCGGGTATCATCGTGATGACATTAAAAAGATTTCTCACGTGTTTCTAAAATCAGCTGTTGTTAGGGCGGCAATATCACTTCATGCTCCACTGCAGTGTGATCGACGTTTTGCGTAGCTGTCATGTGCAACCTTACGCCGGCCCACCTACAGAACTACTATTGACTAACCATACTCCCAAGGGGAGGTCACAATGTCCGCATCACCGATTTTGTTCAAACTTGGTAGGTTGGTAGTACTAAAACACAAAAACACACCGGCGAAGTAGTAGCGCACAACTCTCAAAAATTTTGCAACAAAAGATTTTGAAAATGTTGAGAAAAGTTACGGAGCTTTAGCACGGCAGCTAGCATCAAGTGAGAGAATGTCGACAGTCGAGTGGTTAAGGTTCTCCGCTTCAGTTATGAAGACGGCGAGTTTGAGACATGCTCACCTCAACTATTTCCCCCTGATGTTTCCTGATCCCCTTTTTCCTCGTGTTGCAAATGAGATCGGCAGTTAGTCACTGTCTGACCGCGTTGTGTTGTGTAACGGTTGTGTGCGATGTAACTAGACGTCCTCATCATAAGTTCAATCGGCATGGAGATCTCGCATGTTGAATTATGTTCGAACAGAAGTGTTTTTGAATTTGAAACTACGCAAAGTGCAAACAAGTTTCTGGAAGAGTTAACAAGAAATAAACAGTTGAAAAGGGCCATGGTTTACGTCAAGCACCTTCTTCATATAAATCGCTTACTGGATCCCGGCGACTCTGTAAAGATTACAGAAGAGGCCAAATTACTGGGAAAGAAAATTTTTAAAACTACTTTGACAGTAATATAAAAAAATAAATTTGCAATAGATGAAAAAAGGGGGGAGGGGGTAAAAAGCTGGTAGCAGCGTGACTCAAACTCACCATCTTGATAACTGAAATTGAGAACTTTAACAACTCGACCACCTCACCATAGTCCTCGCTTGATGGTACCTAGCATGCTAAACCTCTCGTAACTTTTTTCGGCATTTTCAAAATCGTTTTTTAAATATTATTTTTAGAGTCGCATGCTACTACTTTGACAGCGTGTTTTCGTGATGTAGTACTACTAACCTACAAAGTTTGAACAAAATTGGTGATGTGGACATCGTGACCTCCCCTGGTCAGCCATATATCGATAGAACAAGGAAACACACGGGAGTTTAAAATAATACTGATACTGCTCTGAAAATTGGGGGGGATCGGTCCCAGCAATCTGGAAGAACAATGAAAAATCGGGAGTCTCCCGCTTAAATCGGGAGACTTGGTCCGTCCTCATTCCTTAATAGTAAAACAAGCTCATGTCATACTCTTACATACTGCCGTACTTGAATTACATTACAATATTGATTTACACCATCAATTAAATGATAGAGTTCATATTTTTCTGAGATAAGAGATTCAAAACTCCATAAGCTTACATATTATCATAATATAAATTGATCTAAATAGATTTCTTAATAATTCTGCCAAGGGTTGAACATTAACCGATAGAGATCAAGTTTTGTTTCTTAAAATTTCAAGATTGCATCATCATATGTAGCTGCAAGCTACAGAATTATGAAATATGAACAGATTATTTATAAAATTGATAATTTTACATGAAAATTTTAAAAACGTGGATTAACTTCAAATACATTTTAAGTGTTTCCTATAGCTGGATACTGGAATGTAGTTTGACAGTTAATACTTTGTCCTTATAAAAATAAATTAATTGTATAAAATTCAATACAGTACAGTAATCTATATATAAATAATGAGCTTCTCTGACGAGCGTTACATATTCTTTTGGCCAGCAATGTAGGCCTAATTAAAAAAATAATTTCCCACTATTTATGCTTTTCCACAATTTTCACTTTTCCTGATAAGTCCCTTGAAAAGTGTATAGGAGTGGTTTCACTATAGGTTGTTGACCTGATACCCTACCTTTCTCATATGAGACAGTTCATTCCATACTAATGTAGAATAGAACCTGCAATTTCTACTAATTTCCGTATATTTTCACGCTCCGAAGTTCTGCTTCTACCCAACTAGTTCTAGTAATTGGCCAATATTCAACCATTCATTTATTATTTAATAAATAAATTGATTCAAATGCCTAACTGCAGGCATGTCATGTTTTTTCTACCTAATGATGAGCTTAGAAAGAAAAGGTGAGAGTTTCTTGCAGAAAAATAGGTGCATGTGAAACAAGCAAAGAAAATCAAAATATAAAATTTGGTGGGGAGTTGGGTTTAAAATCTGAATAACAGGTATACATAGTAGGTTACTCACCCGTATGGTTTTAGGAAATGATACTGACAGTGGCTCTTCATCGTTGTGGTCATCAAAAAGGTTCTCTACTTCAATTGGTAGTAGTACTGTCACTTCTCCATCTACACTATCTTGAGCTATCCCAATCCGCAGAATATTCACTTCCATTAAGTATTGGATAAAACTATCCAATGAGCTGAAGCCCATCTTCAGAATACAGAGTGATGTTAAGTATTTGTCCTGTGCATTATAGAAAAACGTTAAATAATATATTATTATTATTATTATTATTATTATTATTATTATTATATAACAGGCATGAAATGACACATTAAGTAACCAAATATATATCAAAATACTCCCTTAAATTCTAGATACATTTCAGAAATATTGCTTGGTTTTTAATGTAATTTGTTTTTAACAGGAAAAATAACAATTTACGTTCAAAGAGATTTGCATTAAAAACAGACATTTCAAGACACACTTTGATCTCACAGAAACAGTTTACCAACAGACCATTAACAATGGTTTTCAAAGGTGTACCGAGACAATTCACTTCTTATGTGCATCATAAAAGATAGGAAGCTATGAAGGACGATTGGAATACATAAAAAAATTAACACAATTATAAAGCTAAAGTGGGCAGAGGGATCTTGGTACCTTTTTTCCTCTTCCACGTTGTTCTATGTTCATTGTATTATTCCACCAAGTATTAACTTTCATTTTTGTTTTAGTTTTTCCCTTCTCTCATGTTTACTCAGCTTCCTCCTCATTCTGTACTTCTTGCATCAAGAATTCCCATGAGTGGCTTTTCAATGAGTGAAGATGTCTGTCTCCATAATGAAGCAGAGGAATAGAAATGAACTTGGTAGGGGAAATAAGAAAAATATCCAAAAGAAATCAAGACTAATGGGAAAGAAATAGCAGTGTGTGAAGAAGTGGCATTTGTTCTAGTACTTAATATACGGAGATTGGAACTTAAATAGTGACAACTAAATATTTACAACAGATACAAAAGAGTTACATGTTAGCAACCTTTACTGTCCTTCAATGTAGTCACCATCGTTGTGTAGAACCTGTTGCCAGCAATGAAGTGGTAGTATACCTTTAGCAGAGCCTGTTCTGCGATGGTGCGAACGGAGCGGTCTACTGCCTGTCGAATCTCTGCAACAGTTCTGAAGCGAATGCCACAAAGTGGTTCCTTCATCTACGGAATCAAATCGAAGTCACAAGGACTTAAGTCTGGGGAGTATAGTGGATGGTACAGTACTCCCCAGTCCCATCAACTGAACAAATCAGCCACAGCTCGCGCTGTATGCGCCTGAGCATTGTCATGCAAAATGATGGGTGGATTCTGCAGAAAGTGTTGCCGCTTCTTTCTCAAAGCTGGTCGCAGGTGGTGCTTCAAAATCGAACAGCAATACTATGCATTGATGGTCTGCCGTGGAGGAATGTGTTACACAACCATTTGTGCATTTCCGTCAAATCATGCAGAACCCATCGTGATGCAATTTTTCGCATGCCCAGGCATTCCTTCAGGACGTGAAGCACAGTCGTATGCACTAATCTGGTTTCTTGGGCGAGCTCACGAATCGTCAGATTTTGATCACTGTCCAGTAACGCGGCAACAGCAAGCACTTCTTCACTGACGCTCGTAGGATGATCTGCTCGATGAATGTCCGCCACAGTCTGCCGACCATCGTTGAAGGGTTTTATCCAAAGTGCCACTGCTCTGGAAGGCAATGCAGATTCCCCGCAAGCCTCTTGAAGACCTTGATGGCACTGTCATGCTGTACGACCTCTGGCACATTCAATCTTGATCCAACTCAGCTGTTCCTGTTTGGAATACATAGTGACAACGTTACGTTAGACCGCTAGCTCACAAGTGACTTGTGTTTCTCTCACTTGTGCGCACGCAGGTGATGTGGGAAGGGAGAGTCCATTTGCTCTGAGGTAAGGTTGGTATGTAACCAACGTGTGCTAACAGCAACAATATGAGATTTCGTTGCATAGCGTCTCCACAGCAGTGTTGCCACTATTTAAGTTCAAACCCTGGTATAAAAGAAGTCTGTTATAACGAGAATTCATGATGGCGAAAAACGTACTCGCTATAGTGGATTGTTGTTATATTCGATTTTTCATAAAAATTTGGGAAAATCCCGCAATCAGTTTATTCAAAACATGCGTTTTCGTAGATTTTCAAATTATGCCTTATTCATTACAGTAGTTCTTTTTCTGATTCCAAGACAATGTGAACACGCACGTTCAATTTCATTCTGAAAAACTGGAAAAGTATAACTCCAGTGGTTTCTATGGCAAACACTTCAGTTAATTGTAACAAACAGAGTCACCTAACTTAACCTCATATGTACTTTTTTTCTTTAACAGTCTGCTATACGTTGCATCGGCACAAACACATCTTATGGCGACAATGGGAGAGGAAAGGGTTAGGAGTGGAAATGAAACAGCCGTGGCCTTAATTAAGGTACAGCACTGGCATTTGCCTGGTGTGAAAATGGCAAACCATCTTCAGGGCTGCCGACAGTGGGGTTTGAACCCACTATCTCCTGAATGCAAGCTCATAGCTACGTGCGCCTAACTGCATGGCCAACTTGCTCGGTATCTTACATGCATCATCAAAACAGATTTCAAGCACCAGTAATGATACAGTAACCTTTTTGCTACAAATTTACTTGGGAATAGCCTTTCTGAAATTTAACCAGATGCGAGAAAATATAGTGAAACCTCGTTAGCACGTTCCTCATTAAGACAGTTTCTCTCTTAGCACGTCGTAAATTTGAAGTTCTGATTCATGTTAAATTAAATCTACAGAAATTGATTCCCATAGGAAAATATTTGTCCTGAAATGAGTAAATTTATAATTCCAATATAACTGATGCATTATTGGATATTATAACAGTCCATCTTGGAATTTATTCCATCTAGGAAAAACAAGCACTGTTCAACCAGATACATATGCACTCAAGCATCCATAAACTTGAGACGACATCAGTCTAATGAAGATATTATTTCTACTTTTAGAACATGGTGATCTTCACATCAATCTTTTATTTTGAGAACCAAAACTCAATGGAACTTTTATCATCTAGTAATTTGTTCTTATGACAAAATATTTTAACAAAATGAACTGTTTTTTAACTGTGTCCACAAATGATAGACTGAGTCATTTTGACTCTTAAAAATTTAAAGTCATTGTTTTAGTGTTACCAAGAATATCATGTGTTTCTTAGTATAATATATTTAGGCTGAAGATGTCTCACATGGAAGAGATGAAACATGTCCCTTTTTAAAATAAAATGAAAAGGAATAATATTGAACAGCATTATAAAGGTCAGATGTCAGAGTAATACCCAGCGAGAGCCTTGACTGTGACCACCGTCTATTAGTAGCGGACCTGAGAAACTTCAATGCGCCAAAAGTACAGAACAGGAAAATGCCAAATATCAAAGTATGGGAACTCCGGAAAACAGGTAAGGGAACCGAGTATCAGAACTGGATAAAAACCCTATTACCAAGAGATGAAAGGTAAAATGGAAAGGCAAAATGGACCAGACTAAGGGACACATTGGTTAAGGAAGCAACTGAAGTTTGTGGAAAGACAAGTATGAAAACAAGGGAGAAGGAAACAGTGTGGTGGAATGAAAGAGTGAAAGCAGCAATCAAGGAAAGAAATCTCTTGCAGAAAGAAAGGGATCAAGAGAAAAATGAACCAGATCTTAGACTAGGCAAAAATCAGAAACCTCGAACAATTATACCGAAAAATGAAACTGGATCTTAAAAGAACAGTTACAGAAGAAAAGACCAAGGTATAAAATATATATTCACTCAGAAACTGGAGGAAGACAGCAGAGGCAATAAGAAACTACTTTATAGTGTTAACAGAGGTAAAAGGAAACGAACGAATACCATAAAGGCATTTGAAGATGATAATGGAAATCTGGTTACGACAGAAAGTGACATGAGGGAAGTCCTGAAGAACCATTACTGAATAGACCAGTTCAAGAACAAAATAAAGAACCAGAAATCCAAGCCTGGACAGAAACTGAGACAGCCTCAAAATCTATGTCTAAAGGAAAATCTCCAGGTGCAGATGAAGTAAATGCAGACGCAGGCATCCAGGGTATGCAATGGCTGCACAGAGTACTAAATGCCATATGGACAGACAACAAAATAACCGCAGATTGGAGCAAGGGCATTATAATTCCCCTGTTTAAGAAAGGCAGCAGACGGAAACCCACCAACTATAGAGGAGTAACACTGCTGACTCATAGGCTAAAAATTCTAGAGAAGATCATAGAAAGCAGAATGAGAACCATCACTGAACCACAGTTAGAGGAGGAGCAATATGAATTCAGAAGTAACAGATCAACAACAGATCTAATTTTTAGCACTTGCATGCTGATGGAAAGGCAAGAAACTGGTCATTGTATTCCTGGATATAGAAAAGGCCTCTGATAGTGTTGTAAGAGATAAGATCTGGGAGTGCCTGAGGAAAAGAAATGTGCCTGAAGGACTGGTAAGGAAAATTTACATGTTGTACAAAGACTGTACTAGCTGTGTACAAATTGGGGAAGGTCGATCATTATGGTTTGAGACCAAGAGTGGAGTTCAACAAGGAAGTGCACTGTCCCCACTACTGTTCATCACTGTTAAGGACAATATAATGAAGAACATCAAGGAAAAGTTAGGTGAACTGAATGCAGTGGCCTTTGCTGATAATATCAGGATTTGGGGTGAAACAGAAGAGGAAGTACAGACCAGACTCAACGTATGGAAATTCCAGTTCCAGGAATATAACCTCAACATCAGTGAGACCAAGACAGTGGTGATGGCAGTCAAGAGAGAAGGGCATCCAGAAAGTGTAAAACTAGGAGACCACCAGCTAGAGTGTGTGGATAGTTTTCCTTACCTTGGAAGTGTAATCTCTGATAATTTGGTCAGAAAGGAAATTACAGAGTGCAAACGGGATCAGAACTCTACCAAAAAGTATGAACACTTTTATGGTGATATTGATGATTTTTGTTTTAAGAGGAAGTACAACAAGGTAATCATCCACACTTTTATGGGATGACATGATTCCAAAACCAGCCAAACTGATGTTTAACAGCTATTTCGTATCAATATTGACCTATGGTATTGAAGATTATTCAAGACTGCAAGCATCAGAGATGAAATTTCTAAGATCCATTTTAAATTTACAAGCTGCTTTACGTCACACCGACACAGATAGGTCGTATGGCGACAATGGGACAGGAAGGACTAGGAGTGGGAAGGAAGTGGCCGTGGCCTTAAGGTACAGCCCCAGCATTTGTCTGGTGTGAAAATGGGAAACCACAGAAAACCATCTTCAGGGCTGCCGAGAGTGGGGTTCGAACCCACTATATCCCAAATACTGGGTACTGGCCGCACTTAAGCGACTGCAGCTATCGAGTTCGGTTTTATTAAATCAACCATCCAGACGACCAAGATGGAGAAGTTAAGAAATGAGGAGGTGAGGAAGGAAGCCGGAACAAAGACATCCCTATTAGACCGAATCGGCACACACAGACTACGGTGGTATGGGCATGTGACGAGGATGGAGCCTACAAGAACAGCCGGAATAAGTTTGGAAAGACAGGTGGAGAGGAAAAAGACCTGCAGGAAGACCTAAAACCCGATGGATGGACAAGATCAAGGTTGATCTAGTTACCAGGGGATGGACAGTGGATGATGTTCTTCATGGCAAGTTGAATATGGACAGGAAGAAGTGGAAGAGACTCATAAACAGTACCCAGAAAACTGGAACTGTACAATGATGATGAATCGTAAAGGTGGAGTTACCCAATCATTAAGACCTTCTATCTTGTCAAGGAATCAGTTAGCTGAGAAATTCATAATGTCCAATTAGGACCAATTATTTGGTATAATAAATTAACTCTCTTGGGACAAATATTACAGGTTCCTTATGAGAATCATTTTCTGTAAACTCTGATGGCCTAGCAAGTATCAATTTCTCTCATAACACATTGGCAATGCTGATGGCTTGCCTATGCAGTAGCCACCATGGTATGCACTAACCATGCGTCCTGGTAGGTGTGCTAGTTACCAACTGATGAGCTCAAACTGGCGCACTGGGGCAAAATGCTGCCAACAGGAATGAGATAGCTAGAAAATTTTAAATGTCCAATAACGGTCAAATTATATCGGTATTAATATTAAATCTATTTAAAAATACCTCGCTTAGCGCGTTACAAATTTTCACTATTTCTGCTTAGTACGATCACATTTTTCCCAGCCCTGAAAATGTTCTTTGTCAACCCTTGTAAAAGAAATGCGATTTCCAACACAGATAAGTCCTCACCGCAGGAGGCAGAACGTGGAAAGTTGCCTGAAAAAATGGAAACAGCCTTAAACTCCTGAACTTTAGAGAGTAAATCACACCTTCGGGAAGCAAGCCGTTAGCCTTAGGAAAGTTCAGTTTTGCCGTCTGGATTTCATTGATATTGTTGAATAACACAGTTAAGCCTGTTTGTGCTTGTATTTCGCATTCCATTCAGAAGTTCGAAATTTATTCTGTGGTGAGTGATACAGTGAAGTGTAGCGAATATTTGTCGCATGATAGACTACCTACGATTAGGGACATACTCGTGTGAAGTTAACTAGTGTGAAGCATATTTGTCCTATGGTAGCCCAGTTATGGATACTGAAAAAGTTGTGAAATCGCTTAGTAATGAAGACAAAATCTATGATGTGGACAGGCATCCACAACATTCAACGGTGGCACGGATGTTGAAATTTGCACCTCCGATTTTCGACTCATCGATCCAACTGTTGTTGCATTCAGGATTAACGTGAAAGTCATTTTCTCACACAGGACCGAGTTTAAGCCCCAAATAATTCACGGTGACCTGGAAACTATGTTTAATAACCCACTGCTCCGAAATATAACGCTTCAGCCAACATTTGTCTTAGAAAGAGTGTGATCTGCAAAAATGTGCTGATACTCTTATGGGCCCCAGTGCAAATGTTTTTATATTTGTTGTCAGATATTTTACACACCTTTTAATTCACTGTTGTTATTTTGTAAGTCCCAGTGGAAAAGGTTTTCGTATTTGTTCTCTCGTCTTTCTCATGCCTTTTCGTACTCTCATTTCACCTTCAGAACGGTACATAGCCAATATCTTTCACTGTACCCGTACATACACAATGTAAAATGCACGCATGTCGGAAAAAAACATAATGTTTACATATCTGTGTTGGATAGTTTTATTCACATATTCAATAGTATGTTTTCTTGCTTAACACATTCTCTTTCCTTATCCCTTGCAAAAATGTCCTAACAAGGTTTTTCCTGAATAAACTAACCCCTGAAATCAGTCATCCATTATGTGCCGTATTTTGCGGTGTATCGCACATTCTTACTTAATTTCAGTACACTACATTAAAATTAAGCAACCGTTCACTTCAGTCTTTATTTCTTAAGAGTCAAGTACCGGTATCAAGCCACGTTATTCACGCATTTATTACAGAAACAAGTTCTCTTTTTTTTTTTTTTTGCTAGTGGCTTTACAATGCACCGACACAGATAGGTCTTATGGCGACGATAGGATAGGAGAGGCCTATGAGTTGGAAGGAACCGGCCATGGCCTTAATTAAGGTACAGCCCCAGCAATTGCCTGATGTGAAAATGGGAAACCACAGAAAACCATCTTCAGAGCTGCGGACAGTGGGATTCAAACCCACTATCTCCCGTATGCAAGCTCACAGCAGCGCGCGCCCATAACTGCACAGCCAACTCAGTTGGTATGTTCTCTTTCATTTCAAATTGTTTTTACAATGAATATTACTAATAGACTCCGACACTGGGTTCAAGTTCAAATGTTGACGAAAGATCGCTAGTGCACTTAGCAAGAAACCTATACCGAGGATGATCGAGTGCATTGAATATAATTGCTGGAGTGCATAGATATTTACAACGGAAAAAATAACACGTTTACACGCTCGTAATAATGAATGCATCATTGATAGGGTTCTCACTGTAACCGAAGGATAATACACAGTTTAATACAGGAATTTTCAAGGGACAGCCGTACTCGCTATAGTGGACTTCTAGTGTATGTCCTTGTCTCTCCTTTATGTTGGTCCATTTGCTCATAATTGCCTGTCATTCTGTTTATCCTTGTTTGTGACCTTATGTTTCAGTCTTGGATGAGGTGTATTTGTGTGTCTGTCTTGTTCCCTTCCCATTACTTACGATTCAGCACAATGTGTTCCTTTCCTACTCATGTGTTTGCCCTGGCTTTCTTGCCTTCAACCAACAATATCAATTTTTTTTTTTTGCCCACTCTGTTGTCTTGTGTTTAACTTTCTCCACATCCTACACTTCTCACAATGAAAAGAATCTCAAAATGGCTGCCTCAATAAGTGTGGAAGCCTAGTAAGGTCTTTTAACAGCACAGGTTGCCTTATCCAGAACTGGCCAATAAGAGTGCTATCGTAGTGCAATGTAGGTGAGATTTCATATGCGTGGACATTGGTGTGCACTGGCTTGCATCTAAATACATCATGCCGGGCTGAGTGGCTCAGACGTTTAAGGCGCTGGCCTTCCGACCCTAACTTGGCAGGTTTGATCCCAGCTCAATCCGGTGGTACTGTATTTGAAGGTGCTCAAATACGTCAGCCTTGTGTCACTAGATTTATTGGCACGTTAAAGAAAACCTGCAGGACTAAATTCTGGCACCTCGGCGCCTCCAAAAAACGTAAAAAGTAGTTAGTGGGACGTAAAGCCAATAACATTATTATTAAATGCAGCACAGAAAATAACACAGAAAACCATATTCAGGGCTGCCGACAGTGGGGTTCCTATTATAATTTATAAAATTCATTCAACTCAAAAGTAATTAATAATCCATCTTTCAGCAATTGATACAAAGATAATGCAAACTATAATTTGAATGATATTTTTTGGCTTGTTTACAAGCTATCATAATGCTATACAACCATTAATTAATGAAATGGCATTAAAGTTGAAGTTACACTTTTATTCACAACCCATATACAGAGTTCGATAGAAAAATCTGATGGTTTTCGGAAGAAAAAAAAAAAGAGAGGAGAGAAAAAAGGTAGAGAGATGTACCATACTTAAAGTATGTTGATACTATCTGCGTCTGACGAGAAGTCGCGGCAGCTTGTAGCTACGGCAGGAGTAACAGATACTACACTCTTAGCTACAAACATAAGTCGTAACAGACATTCCGAGCTCTCTCAATCAATGCATTCCTTACTAAACTGACGTGACTCAACACAATGCTTCAGTTTTCCTATGTACCTACAAAACTCAAAATGGCCAGAATAATTTTAATACATAAAGGTGGAGACATAAATGATATTAAAGAATGGACACCTATAACCATATATTTGGTGATTAGGAGAATAACTGAATGAGAACTAGATATGAGACTGCATTCATATGTCAAACCAAGTCCTCACCAGCGTGATTTTGTGTGATTACCTGGAACTCATGTCAATGCTTACGTCGTGAATGGTTGCCTCCAGGACGGGAAACGTAACAAAAAAGGATTGTAGCATCATTTTCCTAGACGTCACAAAAGCATTTGACTATCCGACATGATCATTTCAAACAATCTCTCCGAAAATCTGAAATTCCTTCAAAATTATGTAGACTAATGGAAGCATTTCTTACAAAGAACACAGTTCAAGTGGAAGCTGATCATAAGAAATGAAAACCCATTGAAATTAACTGTGGCATAGCTCAAGGGTCTCCTATCTCACCATGGCTGTTTAATTTAGCAATCAATACTGTAATACAAAATCTCACCGACCATGACATATGCCAACATTATGGCTATATTTTATCTGATGATCTACACCGTTATCCTCATGTGCTTTCGCAATGACCTAGTCATACTTAGCAAAACTGAAAGTGATGCTACTACCTTGTTAAATTTAGCTGAAAGCAGCTTTGCAGAAACTGGTTTACATATCCATCCTCTTAAAAGCAAATCTATAATCCTGAACAAAGGAAAATTAATTGAAGGGAATGTCGCTGCACTCGAAGGATCAATAATCCCATTGAGAAAAGCAATGAACGAATCAAGTATTTAGGAACTGATTTCAACAACAAAATCTCTCTTGACAGACAAACTAATAATCACAGTAACTTCCGACTCAAGTAATCCGGTAAAAAATAACCTTCTAAAACCAGAGCAAAAGATCAAGATTATTAACGAGTTTGTTTGGCTGGGTTTAATCTATCCTCTATCCCTGTGACAACTATCAAATGCCTTTCTTAAAGATCTTGAGAAAATTATAAAAAGTTCTGTAAAAGAATTAATGATGCTGCCAGATGATAGGCTACTCCAAATTCAATGCTGTATAATGCCAGAAAGGTCAGAGGAATGGGAATAATGTGCGCAGAATGGGGAGCCAATATACAGCAACATTTGTACTCGCTTACTCGATATTCAGGACGTTCATCTACTATACGTAAGTAAGTTAACTGAAGAACAAGATATGGCACTCCACAGACTTCATGTGCTAAAATAATGTCTTCCCCCAAAGACTGATGGAAGAAAACTACGTGAAATGAGAAATTGATTCTTTCAGTCATGGTGCCACTAACCACAAAAAGGAAAGGGAGTAGTGTCACATTCAAACTGCCCAAAAGCAAACTCCTGGAGGACTCATAAATCATCTCTGTCCTCTTCTGAGTATATAAACGCAGTGAAGATGTAAGAACGTCAACTGCTCAAGCCTTGAGACAGCGTGAAAGGGAGGTGCACAAGGAGGTTCACTGCATCTCTACCAATGACTCTAATCGGAGGGCTGACATCATAGCCATCAACAGAAAGGACAGAAAAGCAATGGTCTTAGATCCCACCATTCGCTTTGAAGGAGACTCAAATCAGGCTTGGTATGTGGACCTTGAAAAGCAAGATATATATATGTTCTATGCTTGCCTTACCTGTCAGCAAAGTATAAAATAACTAACAATTGGTGGATTATCAGAGGCCTGCAATTCGGAGCAACAGGCACCCCTCCTTAGTCAGACATTCGACCTTCCTACAAAATATGAAAGTTCCCTTCTCTGAATTAGAAAAAATAGTAATACA
This sequence comes from Anabrus simplex, assembly GCF_040414725.1. Lineage (NCBI taxonomy): Eukaryota > Metazoa > Arthropoda > Insecta > Orthoptera > Tettigoniidae > Anabrus > Anabrus simplex. The sequence continues at coordinate 1,108,224,627 of NC_090265.1, read as the reverse complement.
GATATTGCAGGACTCTCTACAAATCATTCATTTCCATTTATACCTGAGAACGTGATTAACATTCCTCCCCACTGACCCTGAAAAAAAAAAAGCATTAACAATTAAATTTCCATTTTTTGATATTTTAAATTCCATCAAAACCAGAACGAATAGAAATGAATAGTGTGATGACTCCCTCTGTATCACATGTTAACAGACATGGTGTGCATGTTCTCCGCCACGTTCAGCACGGCCATCGATAAAAGTCCAAGTACGCGTGCTTTTTGTCGGCTTAATGTGGAAGTTTGTAAACAGTTTGTGGTCCTTTTTCGGTAGTTTTATATGTGCAAAATATCTGGTGTTAACTTTTCGTGAACTGAAAAGTGAAAAAGATCAAGCATTTGAGAAGTAGGACGTATACTTTGTCATATGCATCAATTTACTAATGCATGTGAATTTGACAACTTGCTATGTCGTGGGTTGCAAGTCGGGTTAGGATAAACATTTGAATGAAAAACGGCATTTTCTTCACACCCAAAATATCCCACTCTATTTTCAAAGTGATCGAAGGCTATCCCACATCAAGATTTGCCTTTAAGTAATAGCACCCTTAACATAATTTTTCAGTCAGATTAGAGCCATAGCAAAAGCTGTTGTCAAAGAGAATGCCAAAATCATAAGTACAGCTCAGGTAAAAATTACAGCAAACTTACATTTGATCAGCCACTACTATCAAGTTGGGAAGATGAACAAATAGGGTTCCTTTCACCAGTTGAAAAATGAATGTTATTCATCACTTCTGTGGGGATATTGTTGAACATGCAAGCAAAGTGACAGATTTCACAGCATATATTGGTTCTCTGCAAAACAATACAGAGGAGTCCGGCTCCATGGATAAATAGTTAGCGTGCTGGCCTTTGGTCAAAGTGGTCCCGGATTCGATTCCGAGTAGGGAATTAACCAGAATTGGTTAATTTCGCTGTCACGAGGGCTGGGTGTATGCGTTATCTTTTCATACTCATCACGACATGCAGGTCGCCTACGGGCGACAAATCAAAATACCTGCATCTTGCGAGCCAACTTGTCCTCGGACACTCCAAGTACTAAAAACCATACTCCATTTTATTTAATACAGAGGAAGCAAAAGGCAGTCTGTTTTCAGTCCTAACAAGTATACCAGAATATAGTAACTCACCCAACTATCACATTTACCCATCAAATTAATTATTTATGTTTTCTCATGTAGAGGAAGTTGTGAGAAATTTTAGTGTACAAGAAGCATTATGGGGAGAAATATTTCAAGAATGCCTGGATAGTTTACCTCCAATTACTGTTTCTCATGGACCTGGGTGCTGTACTGAACATTGCTCAGGAGTTGGTACCAAAATTAATTTTCCATTACAATACGATGCCAATTTTATTTACGAATAAAAGAAGTAAGGAAAGAAATGCATGCTCGTATGACCACAAAACATACCCGCAAAATGTCAAAGGTGTCTAGTAAACTAACTGATGGGATGAAGTGCTGGCAAGATTCATTAAGCTAAGCATGTTAATATATTTTTAAGTAGTTATGTAGGAATTAAATGTGTATGCCATACCAGTACGTAACAATCATGTGGGTGCCTGCAGAGTTATAATATGTTTATATTATGTAGCATGTACACTAACAGTTGAACATGGTTTTTTAAGGTGATAATTGATAATTGCAACTGAGTTTGATTTCGGGCTCAATTAATGAAAGATCACTTAGCTTTATAGACACATACACGTTTGAAATATTCGTTAAGATACTGGCGAACGAATTTCAGAAGGAATGTCATTAAATCATTACTAAATGCAAAATATTTCCTATGTATTTTTCACTTATTACTTTCAAAACAAGGAGCACTATATCTTAATTTGAACGATACACAGAACGCATATAAACACAGTCATCGGTCAGTAAACAGAATACACAGTCCTAAAACATCACGATAATTAACACACTAAAGTATGAAGGCTTTCACGGCCGGTGTCAATATAATAAAATTCTTCCGGGCTGTTATGCCGTGGTCCACTCCTCTCGCTTCTCCCAGACGTTTCGACTACTGCTGCGGTAGTCATCTTCTGTGGCGTCGTGTAGATACGCTCTCCTGTATCCCGCTGGCGACTGCAAACGTTGTTTGTGAAGCAGCTGTATTTATATGTAAGTGTGTGGCCTCCAATTGGCTCGCGCTGTGCAAACCGACATCTGATTGACTATCTGAAAGCACGACCTCCGATTGGGTCGCGCCGAGCAGCTTGACGTTTGGTTGGCTATCTAAGCACGCGACCTCTGATTGGTTCGCGCCGGGCATGGATTCTGACTGGGTCGCTCCGAGAAGTCTGTCGTCTGATTGGATCTTGGAGTGCACGACCTCCGATTGGGTCGTGCCGAGCAATGGAACCTCTGGTTGGTTGACTGTAATGTCCCTGATCTTAGTAAACTTCGGCCGTACGTTATATAAAGGGGTGTACCAGGCCTTGCTGAGTTTCATTCCTTCCTCCTTTCTATTAAAGTTATCGGGATGTTTATGTATTTCGATTGCTTCCCTGTAGAGACGGGCGTGAAAGTGGGATGTTGTGGCCAGTATGTCAGTATCCTCGTAACGGATCTCATGATTTCCGTCAAGCAGTGCATGCTCCGCTACAGCTGATTTGTCGTATTGCCCCAAGCGACAATTCCTTTTGTGCTCCGTCAGGCGAGTATTGACACTTCTGCCAGTCGTGCCAATATAAACAGCTCCACAGCTGCACGGTATCCTATAGACCCCAGTAGATGTTAAAGGGTCACGTGGATCTTTGGCAGAACGTAACATGTTTCGTAGCTGTTGGGTCGGCTGAAAAATGGTTTTTACTTCGTGACGTTCAAGGAGCCTTCCAATACGATCCGTGACGTCCCGTATATACGGCAAATAAGCGATACCTTTCTTCCTGGGTTCTTCTCGCTTACTATTCGCTGGCTGTCTTCTGGGGTGGAGTGCTCTCCTGACCTCTTGTACCGTGTAGCCATTGGTTTGTAAGGCTAGATCAAGATGCCGTAGTTCCTTCTCGATGTACTCTGGTTCACAGACACGAAGGGCGCGATCCACCAAAGTCTTCATCATGGCGCGCTTCTGCCCAGGATGGTGATTCGAATTTTTGTTTAAATATCGGTCTGTGTGTGTTGGTTTTCGGTATACTTGATGCCCTAGGGATCCATCATTCTTCCTCTTCACCAGCACGTCCAGGAAAGCTAATTCTCCATCCTTTTCCTTCTCCACAGTGAATTGTATACGAGGATGAATACTGTTCAGATGTGTAAGAAAACCGTCAAGTGCCTCCTCTCCATGTCCCCATATTACAAAAGTGTCATCAACAAAGCGGAACCAACAGCTGGGTTTATTTACAGCAGTCTGCAGGGCTTCCCATGGCAACACCGTCTGTCTGTTCATAAAATTCATGTTTCCATTGGAAAAATGTCGTCGTAAGTACATGTTCAAATAAAACTATTGTCTCCTCTGCAAAGAGATGTTGAATATGTTCAAGAGTATCCTTGATTGGTACCATAGTGAACAGCGAGACGACGTCAAAACTAACAAGTATATCCCCCGGTTGGACTCGTAAGTGTCGCAATCTGTTTATGAAATGGGCCGAGTCTCTGATGTGCGAGTCCTTAGTCCCTACGTAAGGTTTCAGTAAATTGCTTAAATATTTTGCGACTTCATAAGTTGGAGAGCCAATGGTACTAACGATGGGACGAAGAGGGACGTCTGGCTTATGGACCTTAGGAAGACCATATAGTCTTGGACACAAGGCTTCTGATTTCTTCAGCTTCTTCTGTTCTTCTGGTGAAATAGAAGATTTCTTAATCAGAGTATTGGTCTTGCGCAGGATACTCATAGTCGGGTCACGGGGAAGTTTTTTGTAGATCGATGGATCAAGAAGTTCTTTGATCTTATGTTCATAATCCACGGTGTTCAAGATAACAGTAGCATTACCTTTGTCAGCTGCTAATATGATAATACTTTCGTCGGCTTTTAAATTCTTTAGAGCAAGCCCCTCCTTCTTGCTAAGATTACGTTTTGGTAACTTGGCCTTGCAGAGTATCTTGGAACAGTCGTGACGTATTTCTTCGGAAACCACTGGCGGCAACTGACGTATTCCTGATTCTATGTTGGAAATAATATCTTCTATTGGAATGGTCGCCGGTGTAACAGCAAAATTGCCTCCTTTTGCAAGAACAGTAGTTTCATCTTCTGTTAAACAACGGTTAGATAAATTAACGACTGTCCGGGCAGTGTCCACTCTGTCGATCGGATCCCTCGTCCTCATATTGCCACTTACGCGTTCGTACTTTTTCTTCTGCCGTAGCGTATCCTTCTTCTCCTGATGTTCCATGGTGTTGTAAGTAATCCTGTCAATTCGGTCCCAGTCACTCCAGTGCATCGAGTTGCCTGTCGTCAAATGTAGTGATAAAAGCCGTTCATCATTGAGGGCCAGTTCTTTACGAGTAAAATGAATACGTTCCCTAAGAAGGGCTTGTTCAGTCCTGTTATAGATTCTGTGTGCCGAAGGAGTTGAAAAAAAAAAGTCTCTTCTGTCGAAGAAATTGTGGAATAACACATGTGTCGCGGCAGCGGAGTAAAAATGTAAGAGAGCACAGTAGATGGGATTTCTTCTTGCGAAGCGTTTCAAATTGACGACTTAAACGATAAATATCCTCCCCGTAGAGGTGGGTCATTAAAGTATGAAGGCTTTCACGGCCGGTGTCAATATAATAAAATTCTTCCGGGCTGTTATGCCGTGGTCCACTCCTCTCGCTTCTCCCAGACGTTTCGACTACTGCTGCGGTAGTCATCTTCTGTGGCGTCGTGTAGATACGCTCTCCTGTATCCCGCTGGCGACTGCAAACGTTGTTTGTGAAGCAGCTGTATTTATATGTAAGTGTGTGGCCTCCAATTGGCTCGCGCTGTGCAAACCGACATCTGATTGACTATCTGAAAGCACGACCTCCGATTGGGTCGCGCCGAGCAGCTTGACGTTTGGTTGGCTATCTAAGCACGCGACCTCTGATTGGTTCGCGCCGGGCATGGATTCTGACTGGGTCGCTCCGAGAAGTCTGTCGTCTGATTGGATCTCTGAGTGCACGACCTCCGATTGGGTCGTGCCGAGCAATGGAACCTCTGGTTGGTTGACTGTAATGTCCCTGATCTTAGTAAACTTCGGCCGTACGTTATATAAAGGGGTGTACCAGGCCTTGCTGAGTTTCATTCCTTCCTCCTTTCTATTAAAGTTATCGGGATGTTTATGTATTTCGATTGCTTCCCTGTAGAGACGGGCGTGAAAGTGGGATGTTGTGGCCAGTATGTCAGTATCCTCGTAACAGATCTCATGATTTCCGTCAAGCAATGCATGCTCCGCTACAGCTGATTTGTCGTATTGCCCCAAGCGACAATTCCTTTTGTGCTCCGTCAGGTGAGTATTGACACTTCTGCCAGTCGTGCCAATATAAACAGCTCCACAGCTGCACGGTATCCTATAGACCCCAGTAGATGTTAAAGGGTCACGTGGATCTTTGGCAGAACGTAACATGTTTCGTAGCTGTTGGGTCGGCTGAAAAATGGTTTTTACTTCGTGACGTTCAAGGAGCCTTCCAATACGATCCGTGACGTCCCGTATACACGGCAAATAAGCGATACCTTTCTTCCTGGGTTCTTCTCGCTTACTATTCGCTGGCTGTCTTCTGGGGTGGAGTGCTCTCCTGACCTCTTGTACCGTGTAGCCATTGGTTTGTAAGGCTAGATCAAGATGCCGTAGTTCCTTCTTGATGTACTCTGGTTCACAGACACGAAGGGCGCGATCCACTAAAGTCTTCATCATGGCGCGCTTCTGCCCAGGATGGTGATTCGAATTTTTGTTTAAATATTGGTCTGTGTGTGTTTGTTTTCGGTATACTTATTATATTGACACCGGCCGTGAAAGCCTTCATACTTTAATGACCCACCTCTACGGGGAGGATATTTATCGTTTAAGTCGTCAATTTGAAACGCTTCGCAAGAAGAAATCCCATCTACTGTGCTCTCTTACATTTTTACTCCGCTGCCGCGACACATGTGTTATTCCACAATTTCTTCGACAGAAGAGACTTTTTTTTCAACTCCTTCGGCACACAGAATTTATAACAGGACTGAACAAGCCCTTCTTAGGGAACGTATTCATTTTACTCGTAAAGAACTGGCCCTCAATGATGAACGGCTTTTATCACTACATTTGACGACAGGCAACTCGATGCACTGGAGTGACTGGGACCGAATTGACAGGATTACTTACAACACCATGGAACATCAGGAGAAGAAGGATACGCTACGGCAGAAGAAAAAGTACGAACGCGTAAGTGGCAATATGAGGACGAGGGATCCGATCGACAGAGTGGACACTGCCCGGACAGTCGTTAATTTATCTAACCGTTGTTTAACAGAAGATGAAACTACTGTTCTTGCAAAAGGAGGCAATTTTGCTGTTACACCGGCGACCATCCCAATAGAAGATATTATTTCCAACATAGAATCAGGAATACGTCAGTTGCCGCCAGTGGTTTCCGAAGAAATACGTCACGACTGTTCCAAGATACTCTGCAAGGCCAAGTTACCAAAACGTAATCTTAGCAAGAAGGAGGGGCTTGCTCTAAAGAATTTAAAAGCCGACGAAAGTATTATCATATTAGCAGCTGACAAAGGTAATGCTACTGTTATCTTGAACACCGTGGATTATGAACATAAGATCAAAGAACTTCTTGATCCATCGATCTACAAAAAACTTCCCCGTGACCCGACTGAGTATCCTGCGCAAGACCAATACTCTGATTAAGAAATCTTCTATTTCACCAGAAGAACAGAAGAAGCTGAAGAAATCAGAAGCCTTGTGTCCAAGACTATATGGTCTTCCTAAGGTCCATAAGCCAGACGTCCCTCTTCGTCCCATCGTTAGTACCATTGGCTCTCCAACTTATGAAGTCGCAAAATATTTAAGCAATTTACTGAAACCTTACGTAGGGACTAAGGACTCCCACATCAGAGACTCGGCCCATTTCATAAACAGATTGCGACACTTACGAGTCCAACCGGGGGATATACTTGTTAGTTTTGACGTCGTCTCGCTGTTCACTATGGTACCAATCAAGGATACTCTTGAACATATTCAACATCTCTTTGCAGAGGAGACAATAGTTTTATTTGAACATGTACTTACGACGACATTTTTCCAATGGAAACATGAATTTTATGAACAGACAGACGGTGTTGCCATGGGAAGCCCACTTAGCCCTGTTATTGCTAATTTTTATATGGAGTTCTTTGAAGAGGAAGCCCTGCAGACTGCTGTAAATAAACCCAGCTGTTGGTTCCGCTTTGTTGATGACACTTTTGTAATATGGGGACATGGAGAGGAGGCACTTGACGGTTTTCTTACACATCTGAACAGTATTCATCCTCGTATACAATTCACTGTGGAGAAGGAAAAGGATGGAGAATTAGCTTTCCTGGACGTGCTGGTGAAGAGGAAGAATGATGGATCCCTAGGGCATCAAGTATACCGAAAACCAACACACACAGACCGATATTTAAACAAAAATTCGAATCACCATCCTGGGCAGAAGCGCGCCATGATGAAGACTTTGGTGGATCGCGCCCTTCGTGTCTGTGAACCAGAGTACATCGAGAAGGAACTACGGCATCTTGATCTAGCCTTACAAACCAATGGCTACACGGTACAAGAGGTCAGGAGAGCACTCCACCCCAGAAGACAGCCAGCGAATAGTAAGCGAGAAGAACCCAGGAAGAAAGGTATCGCTTATTTGCAATATATACGGGACGTCACGGATCGTATTGGAAGGCTCCTTGAACGTCACGAAGTAAAAACCATTTTTCAGCCGACCCAACAGCTACGAAACATGTTACGTTCTGCCAAAGATCCACGTGACCCTTTAACATCTACTGGGGTCTATAGGATACCGTGCAGCTGTGGAGCTGTTTATATTGGCACGACTGGCAGAAGTGTCAATACTCGCCTGACGGAGCACAAAAGGAATTGTCGCTTGGGGCAATACGACAAATCAGCTGTAGCGGAGCATGCACTGCTTGACGGAAATCATGAGATCCGTTACGAGGATACTGACATACTGGCCACAACATCCCACTTTCACGCCCGTCTCTACAGGGAAGCAATCGAAATACATAAACATCCCGATAACTTTAATAGAAAGGAGGAAGGAATGAAACTCAGCAAGGCCTGGTACACCCCTTTATATAACGTACGGCCGAAGTTTACTAAGATCAGGGACATTACAGTCAACCAACCAGAGGTTCCATTGCTCGGCACGACCCAATCGGAGGTCGTGCACTCCAAGATCCAATCAGACGACAGACTTCTCGGAGCGACCCAGTCAGAATCCATGCCCGGCGCGAACCAATCAGAGGTCGCGTGCTTAGATAGCCAACCAAACGTCAAGCTGCTCGGCGCGACCCAATCGGAGGTCGTGCTTTCAGATAGTCAATCAGATGTCGGTTTGCACAGCGCGAGCCAATTGGAGGCCACACACTTACATATAAATACAGCTGCTTCACAAACAACGTTTGCAGTCGCCAGCGGGATACAGGAGAGCGTATCTACACGACGCCACAGAAGATGACTACCGCAGCAGTAGTCGAAACGTCTGGGAGAAGCGAGAGGAGTGGACCACGGCATAACAGCCCGGAAGAATTTTATTAAATTAACACACTGTTTTAAATCATTTATTTAAACGATAAATTCCGAATAAAGTCACATCAATTCTCATTTTCAGAGACAGCTGATCACCTATCTACACCAGCGCCGCGTAGTGTAGGAACATATCAACCAGCAGAAGCTGTCACAGTATGCATTTCTATTCGTCCTGTCTGTAATCTGACTGTATTCCGGATCTGAATGTCCACCCTCATTGGAGGATGGATGATTTAATTCTTTAGTAAATCTCTCTCTTTCAATAAATGTGTAACTAAGGCACAATTGCTCTACCCCTTTGAAACTTCACGACAGCACCTCAATTTGCAAGAGTAACCACAGATGGAACAGATGTTTACTGTTTCAGGGCCTTGAGATATGAGGTGGGCGCATGCGCGGAAGCCATGCTTACGCCTTGTACCTCTTACCCCGCATTCACGTGACTTCTCGCTGGACGACCATAGTATTTCATTCATTGAAAATGAACATTACTGTCATTTAATAATCACCAGGAAGAAAAGTCTTGGGACAACGATTAAGTTTTGGAAATAATACCCTCGAAATTATGTCCATTGTTTCTCACACACTCCTTGGGTCTGCTTCTGAAGTTGCCACTGTACGATATCTTCTGGTATTGCCAAAATTTTGTAGCGAATTGCTTTCCTTATGCAGTTAGGGGCACACAGCTGTGAGTTTGTATACAGTAGATAGTAGTGGGTTCGAACCCACTGTCAGCAGTCCTGAAGATGGTTTTCCGCGGTTTCCCATTTTCAAACCAGGTCAATATTGAGGCTGAATCTTGATAGGGCCATGGCCGCTTCCTTCCCACTCCTAGCCCTTTCCTATCCCATCGTCACCATAAAATCAATCTGTGTCAGTGCAGTGTAGCTGCCTCTGTGGATCAGTGGTAGTGTCGGCCTCCAGATCCCAAGATAGCGGGTTCAAACCCGGCAGAGGTAGTCGGATTTTTGAAGGGCGGAAAAAGGTCCATTCGACACTCCATGTCGTACGATGTCGGCATGTAAAAGATCTCTGGCGACACATTTGGTGTTTACCCGACAAAAATTCATTAAAATCTCAGCCACAGATGACCAAGAGAGATCCAGTTTACTCTGTCTGCCATCTAGTGGGGGCCTAGAGTAAAACGGAACGTCGAAATTGACGAGCAGACAGCCAGATGGCGTCAAATTGAAATGTCTGCACACGGTAGCTGAGGCCATACGATTATGATTATTATTATTATTATTAGTGCAGTGTTAAGCAAATTGAAAAAAAAAAAGAACATGCTCTTTTACTTCTGATATTTCCACCTTTTTTCACATTTCTTTGAAGAGATAAAAGAACGGCTGAGGGAGGCAGGTGTAAGGATTGTGGTTGTGAGAGGGAACTAAGGAGGATGAGGGAAGAGATAGCGAGTTTGAGGGAGTTATACTTATAAATGGAGGACAGAAATGAAGACAGGTCTCTCTCAATCAAAGAACAGGATATGGTAGGTAGGTGAGAGAGAGGGGAAGGAAGGGGAGACAATGTGGAAAACAGGTGGGCTAATGTCTTAAGGCCATGGACAATGATGGTTAAGGGTTTTCCTCAGGGAGTAGGCCCAGAAGAGGTATCAGTGTGAGTCACTGCAGGGAGATCAGCGGAGGGAAGATAGGGATTAGGGAAGTGTAACAGAGGTGGGGCGGGGAAAGAGAAAAGGGACCGGTAGGAAACACAGAGCACAGGATAGGAAGAGGGTGGTAAAGAAGGGAGAAGGAAATGAGTTCTGAAGGTATCAGGGAATTTAAGGGAGACCAGGAGTGGATCTAATGAGGGTGGGATTGAGGCTCTGGTCATGGGTGACTCAATTGTCAGGCATGTGAGGGAAGTACAGTATATAGAAGAAAAGGAATCAGGGTAGTGTATTTAACCAGGTTAAGGTAGATATTGAGGAAAGTAGAAGGGAGGGAGGATGGTGAGGAGACTGTGGTAATTTTCTACGTAGGTACCAACAACGCAAGGCAAGAAGGAATAGGTAGTAACATAGTTGGGGATGATTGGGATCTAGTTACAGCGGCACGGAAGAAAAATTTTCTATCTCTGGTATCAGACTTAAATGCCCCCAGTGTGAATTTTCTTATATCGGGCAAACAGGCCGTAGTTTTAGAACTAGATACTTGGAACATTATAACGCCTTAAAGCATAAAAAATACTCTGCTTTGACCAACCATGAGGAATTCCGGCCACAATTATTCTATAGCTGATCAAGACCTCCACATTATTAAATATGTAAATAAAAGCAGCTTAATGACCAGATTGTAGAATACTTACATTTTTTAGATCAACATTTTAATAATAATAATAATAATAATAATAATAATTTGAATGATGTCTCTGAGAACAATAGCCCGTTAATTGAACAAGTCCCCAAGTTACTTACTAATTTTGATATAAACCATAATAATTTCACAAAAATTTTCAATTATAAAGCTTTAAATATCCCCATAATACAACTCCGCCGCCAACTTCTAGCGCTCTCATTGTTGCACCTATCCCTCCCGTCCTGACTCGCTCTCTGCCCGTGCAAGCGCATCGATACAACACACATAGCAACGGGCAGACGTTTACCAGACCCCCTCGAGCGGCTAAGGTAACCAGTCAATGCTCTTCCAACATAAGAGGTAAGCGGCCTTAGACTCTCTTTTTTGAACACTATTTTCAAGGCACTGAGTACATCTTTTTTTTCTCTTTCCATTTTTCAGACTCATTGCGTCTTATTTTCTCCATGTATGATCTTGAGCTCCCAGTAAAAATGGGGACACCAGTTTTCGGCTTTAACCAATATTTTTTAGGAACTGGATATTGGCCTCTACCCATAAGCAGCTTCTGGCGTGATCAATCCCGTTGAAGTGTTACTACTCCAAGTCAACCACAAAATGTGATTTCTCGTACCTGACTCGCGTGTCTATGCAAGAATGAGATTTAATTAGTTAACCATTCTAATTACCTTCTTCATTCCAATGAACAGAAAAATAATCATTTTTATGTATGAAAATTCTTATTGATTGATTGATTGATTGATTGATTGATAGCAATGATATCCTATATGTTAATTACTTCACTCCCAGCTCTATGTTGTACTTCATATTTTTTACCTCTGTGAACACGATTGTGTGGTTTTCTCTTAGCCATGTCGAAATAGCCTATTATATCTATAATAGCCTATTTGATTTTCTATCATGTAAATGTCGAATATTAGGGTACCATATATTTTAAAGACACTAGGTTCGGGGCCCTGACCTAACTTTAGGCTAAGATTTATTTTGGCTGATGATGCTTACGACAGTTAAGCGAAACATGTCCTAACTTACATCAGTTGTAATGTTTATATCCTAAATATAACGAAAGATATGTATTGGAAAGGTGGTGTAAATTATTATTCTTATTTTAATGTTTATAATCTGACGTCCAATATGGTCTACAATGAGATTTATTACTTGTCATATAACTCACAGGTGCATGCAGTGTTTGGTTATCTCTTTATTGGTGCACGGACTGGTCTAGTGAATAATAATAATAATAATGATGATGATAATAATAATAATGATAATAATAATAATAATAATAATAATAATAATAATAATAATAATAATAATAATAATAATAATAATAATAATAATAATAATAATGGTATTTGCTTTACGTCCCACTAACTACTTTTACGGTCTTCGGAGACACCGAGGTGCCAGAATTTAGTCCCGCAGGAGTTCTTTTAAGTGCCAGTAAATCTTCCGACACCGGGCTGTCGTATTTGAGCACCTTCAAATACCACCGGACTGAGCCAGGATCGAACCTGCCAAGTTGGGGTTAGAAGGCCAGCGCCTTAACCATCTGAGCCACTCAGCCCGGCACTGGTCTAGTGTGTTCATCCAGCTGTAGAAATGTAGGTAAGCAGGTAAGCAAAGAAGTGTGGTTCGTTTTCTGGTGGCTGAGGGTGCTGAAGTACGCAAAGCTCATCGTCGCACGTCTGCTGTGTATGGCGAACACTGCATATCCATGACAAGTGTGCATGACTGGCATACGAGATTCTGAGAAGGGCACATGTCACTGCAAGACGATGGGCGCCCTGGACAGGCCCATCTAACCATTACTCCTGATGTGTAAGGCGGATTGATGGCCTTATCGGAGTAAACCAATGAATCACGCTGGAAGAAATTTGCATTCAGGTCAGCATTAGCCATGGCTCTGTGCATGCCATTATCAAAGATCACTTGCATTTCCACATAAACTGATGGAGAGGCAAAAGACTGACAGAATGACGTTAGGTTCGAGTCAACTGCAGCAGCACCACGAGGAAGAGTATGGGTTTCTGTCTGGTATCGTCATAGGGGACGAAATGTGGTGCCACCATTTCGAGCCCAAGAGCTAATGGCAAACCCAACAATGGAAACATCTCAATTCTCCCCTGCCAAAGAAATCCAAAGTTGTTCACACAAGTTCCAGTAAAGTCATAATGACATCCTCCTTATCAAGGGTGGAAAACTTATGTTTATAATTTATATGTGACCTCCTCCTTAGATGCAGGGCCTGTCTGCTTGTTGACTTCCTCGAGCATGGAACCGCAATCAATGCGCAGCGCTATGAAGATGCAACTTATCAATCTCATTTTTTATCCCATACTGGCTTGAACAACAAAGGTCAAAGGATTTTCCCCACCATCCAATACAGTTTTATTTTTATAGTTAGCTTTTATGCATATATAAAAATATGTCAGCTTAAATTCTAGCTAAATACTGTATTGTAAGGAAATGTTTCATTCCATCTTCAGCTTAAAAATCGTATATCAAATACAAATACTGGTACATACAAAATAATGAGAACACTAAAGGTGATAATGAAGTTAAAATGCTCTTCAGTGAAGAATTAAAACAATGAACAAGTCGTCGTCCATATTGATGAAATAGTTTGTTGCGGCATTAGTCTTTAAAGGGGAAGAAGTGATTCTTTCTTCTAAATATAAAAATATGGTTGATATTATACAATGTACATTTCATTAACTTATAATACGGTATGTTCTTCTTTCTTATAAATATAGAAATGTGATTGATAATATACAATGACCATACCATTACTTTTTAATACTGTATGTACCGAGTCTTGAATTTTAAACTAAAACAACCAGGGGAAACTCCTTAAAATCAGAACCTTAATTGATAATAATTCATGGTTAGAACATGTAGAGATGTTCGTGGTAGTCTCCCATCAGTCGACGGCGTAAGAGAAGGACGGCTGATATGATGAAAGACAAGCTAAGTGTTTACAATAAGTAATATAATTCTTAACACATGGGTGACGAGCCCCGAGAAATCTCGTAGTGCGCTCGCCAGCGGTAGGTGACGGGCCCCGAGAAATCTCTGTTTTATTCACGACAATGTTTTTGGTCTTCCTGCGACATCTCTTGACCATATATTGAACTATTTCGGACTTGCACATTGAGTAGAATAAATCGTAGATGTATATCTGCCACTTTTCTTTTATTCACGGCCTCTTTTATTCGATTTATTTTCGAAACATCGACTTTCTTTCTGCCGGTTCAGTCAATGACAAGATGGAGCGCCCGCGGAATACGGTGTTAGCTGATGATGATAAGAATTATAAGCCGATGATCATTCAAATGGCTATAGTGATAATGAATTAGTGGAAACTGAATGTGAGAGTCATAGTGGAAGTGATATTCAAGCCTCTACACGCCGTAATTTACCTAGCGTGCTTATTTATTCAAGTTACTCTGACGACAACAATGTAAACATTAATGTAGTGTTGTTGAATTAACACGCATTTGCTTGCTTATCTTAGATATATTGAAGTACTACTAGGGGCATTGGCGAGTACTCATACGAACTTTAAAGATAAAATCTTGACTGGTTTAATATTTATGTACATTTTTATAATCAAGTGCAGCCTAGTATACTTAGTAGAAAAAATGTCCAGTCCGAAGGGTAAGTGACAAGCTCAAGCATCCGGTCAGCAATGTGTTAATTTAGCTAGGCATATGCATTAGAATAGAGTATTCTAAGTGTGAAATACTTAAGTGTGCAAGTGAAACAGTGAAGTGCGTTACATTTAAGCTGCTAATACTATATTAAGTTAGTGAATAATTAGATATATCGTGAAGTGTGACTATTTATGAACAAGTGGATCTACGAAGTAGTTGAGAATACGAGTAGAAAGAAAAGTTAGCTAATAGCTGATTGCAAGGATGATCATATGGAGAATAATAACTATGAATCTCGCGAAACCATTCAGTCAAAGATTACGTCACAAGTGGATCGCATGTGAGAAGTGAAACATATAGTCGAGTTATTCCTTGTAAAGTAACCCATTTATGCCCAGGTGGGTCGTTTTCGACCCATCACATTATGCTATCCTTCTTTAAGCTATCACATTATTGACACTTGTAAGATCGATTAAGTTAACCATTATATATTTCGTCACACGTTTAGGCGGGAATTTGATTCATTGTTGGCGTTATTCTTGATCTGAAGTCGACAGAAGAAAGATGGATTGTCAGCCCTCTGCACGCAGGAGAAGAATGTAAGTAGAATTGATAACTATTCTCAATGGCAGATTACTCATTGCATTATTTACTATTTAAAACTTCAATAACATACATAACTTGATATCCGCGTAACTTGCTTAGAATTTTCGGTATTTTCAATGAAACCTAGTGTGGGTTGCTAACGACCCGCTGCGCAGTTACCTGAGAACTAGCACTGACTTTCCCATTTACTCTATAATGACCATATGTTCAGTTTAAACCTTACGTAAGTAGTCTTAGTATTCCTAATTGCTCTGTAATTTATTGCAGAGTACAGCAACTGACAGTTGCTGAAATTCTGGATGAGCTCGAAGTGGCTGATACTTCAGATATCCCTGACTCAGGTGTTGATATCTTTATTGGGCCGCCTGAAGATGGAGAAGAAACAGATGCTGACTCTGGTGATGAAGATTGTTCAGATCCTGACAGACTAAATCGTGCTCAGCTTCAAGCTCCAGCAGAGTTAGTGATGCAGGTACCAATAAACAGTAACTTCAATTCAGAACTTGCTCCCGAATTCAGTGATGAACCTGAACCACTTCCGGAAAATGAACAGGTTGACGGTAGTGACTTGGATACAAATTGTTCTAATGGGACAGCTAAATCCTACTCTTTCAATTGGAAAATAGGTGGTATGAAATTCCCACCCTCTTCTTCGTCCAATGTTTGTCATCCAGGTAAAAGGAATTTTACAATCCAATCACAGCCTATAGACTTTTTGGAAGCATTTCTCAATGAAAATACAGTTCTTCAAATATTGAAATATACCGTTGGTTATGCCTCTTACACCAATAATCCACAGTTTCAAGTATCGTTGGAAGAGATGTACTCTTTTCTCGGCATAATATTTCTGAGCGGGTATGTACCCCTACCACGAAGAAGGATGTTTTGGGAGAATTCAGATGACGTTAGAAACAAACTTGTTCAGAACAGCATGCGTAGGAACAGGTTTGAGGAAATATTCAGATTTCTTCATGTTTGTGATAATTTAGATCTCCTGTCAGGTGACAAAATGGGTAAACTGAGGAATTTTATATATCATCTAAACAAGTCATTTCTTATAAATGCTCGCAATGAAGACAAAGTATCTATTGATGAGTCTATGATACCATATTTCGGGCGCCACAGGTGTAAGCAATTCATCCGCGGCAAACCAATTCGTTTCGGCTTCAAAGGCTGGGTAGCCGCTCAGCGGACAGGCTGCTGTCTCCAGGCTGACATTTACCAAGGATATAAAGGAGGAGAAAAGAGGGAGAAAGGAGTGGGATTATGTGAAGCAGTAGTGATGACATTTGTGAATATTCTTTCTGAAGTATTTCCTGGAACTGCTTTTGCTTTCTATTTCGACAACTTTTTCACGTCAGCTAAGCTTCCATGTAGAATCTCTGAAAAAGGCCATCATGCTACAGGAACTCTCAGAAGCAACAGAATGCTAAAGTGCCCTATTTCTGGTAAGCCTGTCATTGAAAAGAAAGAGCGTGGTTACTTTGAATCTTGTTTTGATAAAGAGCACTGTGTGATAGTTGTGTCTTGGAAATACAATGGTGTAGTGAACATTATGTCAAATCAGTTCGACGTAGCTCCCATTCAAGAGGTCACAAGATACTCAGTCAGCCAACAGGGGAAAATAAAAGTCAAACAGCCAAATGTTTTCCGTAAGTACAACCAAAGCATGGGTGGAGTTGATCTCATGAACCATAACGTGTCAGATTTGCGAATTTCAATTTGTGGCAAAAAATGGTACATTCCTATTTTGTTTTGGTTGCTCGATTTATGCATGAACAATGCCTGGATTCTTAGCAGGTGCTACGGTATGTCTCTTGATGCCCTAACTTTCCGTCGGGAAGCAACCAAGGCAATTCTCTACAAATATGGGACAGCTCCTAAGGGAAGAGGTCGACTTACATCGCTTGACATTATCAAGGAACGCCAGAGGAAGGACCATTGAGGGCACCTGCTGATAAGTCAACAACCTAGGCGCCGATGCAAGATTTGTCGCAATAAAACAGTGAAGGCCTGTGCGAGGCGTAATGTTCCCCTTCATGACAGATGTTTTGTAAATTACCATGAGTGAGTTTCAGTTCCACTGTCAGTTATGGAATCTGAAGTTACGTGTTTTGGGTACGAAATATTATTATAATTAAACAGAACAATGACAACTATTGCTCTTTGTGTCATTTTAACACTCATTTCTAAAGGTAAGTGAACTGTAAGTCTGTAGAAATAAATTGTTCAGAATATTCTCTCCTTGTTTCCCGAGCAAGTGCTTAGCGGGTCGTTAACGACCCATGTGTTTATATGGGTTCTAGACAAGTAAATATGGTTTTGTTCATTTGTACATGAATAATGGGTCATATTAAGTGTTTATATATACAAGTTATCAATGTCGGAAGACAAAAATAATTTGGGCATAAATGGGGTAATGTTGTTAAATGCACAAACGCAGTATTTAAGGTTAAGCATCGTAATTTTGGAGGAGAATTGATCAATGTAAAGGAGTATTTACGTACAGAAGAATGTTATGTCTCGATAGTTGCAATTATTATGAAGGAGATTATGAATGATGAGAATAGATATTGAGAAAGATGAAATGGAATTAATTGAAGGTTGTATAAGGTAGTAAGAAGATATATGAATTGATTTGAGTATGATAATGTGTGTTGTGGTAATTATGAGACATATATATGGATGGTAGATGCTAAATATGAATGATACTGGATCAGTTAGACGATGCAAGCACAGGGAAAGAAATACACCGCGGGAGTGACATGAAATAAGGTATGGATGGTGAATGTTCGTATATAGTTGAGATTTGAGAGGTGATGTAGTATTACAAGTTGTCCATTTCATGACCGTATCGATGTTTAATCAAGAAGTAAGTATAAATAACCACCTAATCGATACTTTATTAATGCCTCAGGCAAAATTGAATAAAATTAAAACTTACAGGACATGTTTCGACCACTTAGTGGTCCTCTTCAGCTGTATAAATAAGAACTGAAAAGAAAAAATTATGACAATAAGCACAAATAAAAGTTCTTTGGAGACTCCTTTGATAAAAATGGAGGTCATCAGAATAGGTCATCTAGCCTCTCGTTCTTGTTTGGAAGAGATGTTTATTCTGCGCTGTCTAGAGGGTCTGTCTTTGAGCGCGACCTGGTGAAGTAACGATGTGATACAGTTTGACAGTTCATGGAAAGCTCTGGAGAGAAGGGAAGTAGAGTTTTATCGTCATCTAAAATAATATGTGAGGGAGGAGGGAGATTGGGCTGTGCTTCTGCGATGTCGTGTTTGATTATATCTCTTGTTCGTCTAGTCTGTTTCATGTCTACCCATTCTAAGTATTTGCTAATATTCTCATATAAGATGTTTTTATGCTCGTTTTCGTTGAGATTCTCTTCACCGTTTTCCAATTTATCAAGAACGATGTGGATGTTTTCCAGGTTGTTCATAAGATTACCTTTATTAATCATACAGATAATTTGAAGGTCCTGTTTTATATTGGTGAATTTGTGGTTGGACTCTTTCATATGGGATCCCATGGCAGAGAATCTTTTGTATCTTTCAGCATTGACGTGTTCATGATATCTAATTGAGAAGTTCCTTCCAGATTGTCCCACGTAAGCTTTTTACATTGAGCACAAGTCAGCTTATAAATACCCGATTCCTGGAATTCGTCATCTTTAAGTTTATTAGCTTTATTATGACTAAAGAATCTATGTTTCGTGTTGTTGTTTGTAGAGAAGGCTACCTTGGTATTGTGTTTCTTGAATAAGTTGGTGATTTCGTAAATCTTCGGGTTATTAAAGGTGAATTTTACATATCCTTTTTCTTTTTCTGAATGCTGTTTAAGTTTAATTTGTTGTTGGTATTTGCATTTAGTGGTGATTTTATTGATGAATTTCAAATTGAAACCATTATGTAGAGCCTGTTGACGAATGAAAGAAAGTTCCTTCTTCGGGTTATTAAAGGTGAATTTTACATATCCTTTTTCTTTTTCTGAATGCTGTTTAAGTTTAATTTGTTGTTGGTATTTGCATTTAGTGATGATTTTATTGATGAATTTCAAATTGAAACCATTATGTAGAGCCTGTTGACGAATGAAAGAAAGTTCCTTTTTTCTGTCTGTTTCTGTTAGCGGAATTTCAAAGGCTCTGTTGACGAAACTATAAGCTGATTTCTTTTGCGAGATGGGATGTAAAGAATCACTTTTGATTGTAGTCGGGATAAAAGTGGGTTTCCTGTATATTTTAAATTGGAAATGGTTGTCTTTACGAATTGTTTGGATATCCAGAAAATTGAGTATGCCTTTCTCTTCTTCTTCAGCTGTAAATTTTATGTTTGGGTCTAAATTATTCAAAGTATTAAGGATACTGTGACTATCATTTATTTCCTTGTTAATTATGGCATAGGTATCATCAACATATCGAAGCCAGAGATCGAGTCCTTTAATGTGACCTACTATCTGAGTGTGTTCCAAAAAGTCGAGGTAAATGTTAGCTAAAATTCCAGAAGCCGGCGCTCCCATTGGAAGTCCATCTTGCTGATATATTTTATTATTAAAAGAGAAGAAATTGTGGTTCAAAACGAATTCCAAGATAGTAATGAAGTTTTCTATTTCAGGTATACTGATACGTTTGTGAATTAATAAATTCGTCTTTATAATCACAATGGTGTTTTAATAGGAATGTTCGTGTACATGTCCTTGATGTCGAAGGAACTTGTTACATGAGATGAAGTTAACTTGAAATCTTTTATTTGTGCTTATTGTCATAATGTTTTTCTTTTCAGTTCTTTATTTATACAGCTGAAGAGGACCACTAAGTGGTCGAAACATGTCCTGTAAGTTTTAATTTTATTCAATTTTGCCTGAGGAATTAATAAAGTATCGATTAGGTGGTTATTTATACTTGCTTCTTTAAGTGATGTAGTGTCGAATACAGCTGTTAATATTAAGATATATGAATTTTGTGATGTATTCTCGTAACATATGTGAAGTGTAAGGTATGTTAAGATAATAGAAGTGACGTATATACATAGTAACGAGATATCGTAACGCAGATACCTGTTGAATTACTTACACATATGATATATTAGAGATAAATTTAACGAAGGAATGCATATTGAGTCGAATAACAATAAATTAAGAATTATTTAGATAGAATAGTGAGATAGATTATTTTATATTTTGAGTGTTGTTTTATAATTCATGCTAAAATTTTAAATGAGAAGATAGTAGATTAGGAGCCGTGATTTAAGAGGCAATAGGGATGGAAACCTTAGCACGTTAGTCATCACAACACAGTTCTTCGGAATGATATTCTACATTAAACGAATCCAGATTTCATGATTTTAAAAAATTTATAAATAAGGAGGAATTCAATTTTTTTTTAATTATAATGTAATTTGATACAGTGATGCATGTGAATGACTGGTTTAATTTTTCAAGGATGATTATAGATATTTTGAGTTCATTTCAGAAATATTGAATTCATAATATATTATTTCATTAGTAAGCCAGCGCTGACTTAAATTTTGAATTTCACGAATTATTATTAATTTTAAGCAACGATTGCAGAAGTTCATAATGATACGAGTTCTCCGTTCTTTTGAGTTTTCCTTATAATAATAAAAATGTTTTCCTCATTATTTTATAATACAGTGAGTGATAATTTTTAGTAGTTGTAAGTAGATTAACTTAGTTTTTAAGGTGTTGATTATGCGATTTGCGTTAGAATATTGAGGTCAGTGATGAATTTACACTTCTATGCGATAGGATGGAGCCGTTCATCGATGATTATCGCGTATGGCCCCTACGTTTTTCTCTGAATTCACGTAAAGCCTAACCTACAAGAAAAATTAAATATTTTTCTTATTTGATGAGATACCCTGAGATTACATCTGACTGTTGGGAATTTATGGCTGTGCCGTACCTGGTCGTGGGAAGGGCTCAGGGATCGCAGCACGGTTTGTTCTAGGTGGTTTCTGACAAAGGAGTAGTGTTACGAGGATGTTGCAAACTTTGGACTGCCAAGATTCGGGAGTAAGAAGAAGAGATGCTCAGTATGTGGTATGTTTTTTGTTTTTCCTTCTTTATATCGCACTGACAAAGAAAGGTCTTATGGCGATGATGGGACAGGGAAGGCCTAGGAGTGGGAAGGAAGCGGCTGTGGCTTTAATTAAAGTACAGCCCCAGCATTTGCCTGGTGTGAAAATGGGAGCTATTACCAATATAACGGGTCCATTATTGGACATTAACAATTTTCAGGCTAATTTATTCCTGTAGCCTCCACGGTATGCACTAGCCATGTGTCTTGGTAGGTGTGCTATTTACCAACTGATGATCCCAAATTAGCACAATGGGGCAAAACACTGGCAACAGGAATGAGTTAGCCTGAAAATTTAGAATGTTCAATAACAGACCCATTATATTGGTATTATAAATTTACGCATTCAGGACAAATAATTCAAGTTTCCTTAGGGAATCTATATCCATATCATGTTTAGAGCTGTCAGTGGAGAGTTGGCATGGAATGACATAAGCTGACGGATAAGCTTGAGTGAAGCTTTTAAAAGTAGGAAAGACCCTAGTACAGTGTTGCCAACTTATATTTTCAACATCCACTAAATACTACTAAACATCCGCTAAAATTCTGCCAAGAAAGCCGATCTCAAATAATGAGCAATAATAATAATAATAATAATAATAATAATAATAATAATAATAATAATAATAATAATAATAGTAGTAAATATCTGCATTCACCTGATCTGTTTCACTGGGATTAACCCCCTGCCTGCGAGCCGGCAAGCTAAAATTTGTTGGCGTTTTAGTGCCGGGTGCAAACTACATGAATCCCCTACCTCAAGAGCCACACACAGAACAGGCCAGTTCATTAAACGGTCTTCCTTCATAGCATAAATATAAATGCTACTCTCTCACAGTTTCATTATCTGTCGTCATTCGTCAACTAAGAGATAAGTAACCTTTCCCCACGCATTACAATTTTATGATACCATGATCTCATAACATCAAATCCGAATAACATGTTTTCCTCATGTGACTGCTAGCTCCTGACTAGAAATACGGAATAGCTCGGAGACAGACTGGAGTACAAATTTTTAAATAGCAATAAATGGATAAAACACTAAATTCCGCGATAATAAATCTAGAATTCTGCCAAAAAATCTGCTGTCCGCTAAATTATATATTTCTCCGCCGACAGTCTTCTAATTCCGCCAGCGGAAAATCCGCCTAAGTTGGCAACACTGCCCTAGTATGAAGATAAAGTCAGAATTCAAGAGAAAAAATTGGGGCAAATATTCATTTATAGGACAAGGAGTAAGGGATTGGAATAAATTATCAAGGGAAATGTTTTATAAATTCCCAAGTTCTTTGAAAATGTTTAAGAAAAAGCTAGGTAAACAACTGATATGGAATCTGCCACCTGGGCGACAGACCTAAATGCAGATCATTAATGATCGATTCCTTGAGATCATTCGTCATATGGGGTTTGACCGCATAAACTTTCCTTTTAACGCAGTCCAAAAGAAAATAGGCACACACGCTGAGATCGGGCGAACGAGCAGGCCATGGAACATCACTATGGCAGGAAATGACATGTCCAGGGAATATATGGCTTTAAATTGGCATTGAAGGCCTAGATGTGTGCACAGCAGCAGCGTGAGGGATGATGAACGTTTGCTGTTGGGAACTCGTCCATGTCGACCAGCAATGAAATGGTGCCGGAATCTTCGCTGCGTAACAGTTACAGACTCTCCTGTCTTTGAAAATGTCAACACAGCAAACTCTCGATGTGCAGCATTTCACAGCACATCACAAATAAAACGGTATGGAGAGTGGAGTTCATCCCATCCTATCCTGTCAGCATGCATCTTTCCTAGCTGAAGCTACAGCCAGTCTAAAAACATCAATCTTTTTGCCGGACCCTGAATAAGGTAGAGCCACTTTTCACTGTCCCATCACTGCTCACAGCTGGCCCCGGGATGTAGGGGTAGCATGCCTGCTTCTTACCTGGAGGCCCTGGGTTTGATTCCCAGCCAGGTCAGGGATTTTTACCTGAATCTGAGGGCTGGTTTGAGGTCCACTCAGCCTATGTGATTACAATTGTGGAGCTATCTGATGGTGAGATAGTGGCCCCGGTCTAGAAAGCGAGGAATAACAGCCCAGAGGATTTGTCGTGCCGACCACATGACACCTCGTAATCTGCAAGCTTTCGGGCTGAGCAGCGCTCGCTTAGTAGGTCATGGCCCTTCGGGGCTGTTGTCCCGTGGGAGAGGATCATTGCTCACAGCATCAGTATTTGCAAAATTCAATTAGCATAATTAATTTACCTATTATACTTGATTCAATGAACAATATTACTTGAAAGTTCCCACTTAATTTACCAGTGCATACTGTAAATTACTGAGCAGCAGACCTAAAAAAAAGGGGAGAAATATCATTTTGGAAACAATGTGACTTACATAGGATACGTAGCTAATTTGACTTCTTGATAAAGTGTAGGCTACTTATAACATAATCAGACTAAATTCTTTATATTGCTTAACCTCCAACTCGCCATTCAATATTCACACATTTCAATAGACAGAAACTTCTCAGAATATTCTGAATGTAACACGGTGCGTACCTGTAACAAAAACAGTTGCTAGCAGACATACCGTATATGATGATGCATAGTGCTTTCAGAAGAATCTGAATTACACCACCTCACCTGAAAGGTTTTGCAGTGAGGTGACCGGCAGTATGCCCAAAATCCATGGAAGCCCACCTCTTTGTAGAATTTGAACTTAGGAAACATGACAACCTTGTCAAAAGCTAAGATAAATAGATCTGAAGAAGTAGGATTAACGAGGAAAGAGTTCATGTGCGTATATGAAGTAGAGTTGCGTGTTTGTCCTTGTTCTTTTGCGTTTTTACGTTCATCCCCCTCCTCTTTGCACACTATCAGTTCATCTATTCTTACTTGTTTCTGCATTCTTTTCATTCCTTTAAGTTTCACAATTGCCTCGAGTTGATCAGTAAGGCTCTAGTCATATAATCTTCACATTTAAAACAGTTAAAAATATTTTTTAACACCTTTTTCTCAAGTATAATATAATAATATACTCCATATACAGAAAAATAAGTTCACTACCACACAATTGCATAGTTAGAACCATTAAAAATAAACACTTTCGACTAAGAATTTAGATCACTAGCCTCACCTCATACTTAGAAAGAAAGAGGTCTTCCCTCAGCCCACCAGGATACTCTCTCAATAACCTCATTATATTTTTCTGTATAAAATGAGGAACAGTCACATTATCTGGATAGTTGTGATGCTTGTCTGCAAAATAAGAGGACGAAACTATTAGAAAGCAAAATAGCAAATAAAGCATTATTAGTCAAACAGAATTTAACGTGTCTCACCATATTCTGGATTGAATAAGTCGTGATTAGTAAAACGAGTAGGTATCGGTTTTCGGGCATCCAATAGCATAAAATCATTGCCATAAGGTCTCAGCACATGGAAAACTTCAGGTAGTTCAGCTGCCATCTGCACCATACTCGTGAAACCGTATGACCGAAAATTCAGTGAAGCACCAAACTTTTCCTAAGAAGTAAGGAAAACGTTATCAACAAATAATTTCTTAATTATAATTACACATATCTCTGTCTCTCTAATACATAAGAAGAAACTTACAAATCAGTTGGTTAGATAGCAACATATTTTAAAATACAACTAGAAGCTAATAACCTACAGCATGACAGATATCTATTACATGCCAGCAGTAAAGGTCTGTATTAGTACAAACTTGATGCTATTTGTGAGGAAGTTATTTACGTTTGGATGCACTGGCGTAGCCAGGGGGGGGGGCAGGGGAGCTGGCCCCACCCCCCAAATATTTCCTGAAACTAGAGCGAGGATCAGCCGTTGTTTTACGTACGGTACCAACAACTTAAAAACTTACGCCGAAATGTTAAGTTAACGTAGCGATAAAGAATCTACTAGTAAGGCTCAATAGGGCCATATATAATTCTCCATATTTATACTGCTTGAATGAAAGGAAGACAATTAAGGTTGTGATGCGCAGGGATATTTCCCTGTAGAGGTCTCACTATTGAGAATGTAACCGTGTGTCGACAATAATGTCAAGACATGAAGAAAGGGGCAATTAGCAAGGGATTACTCAGTAGGGGGCCGGAATGTGACCACCAAGATAACGGGGGCCACATCCAGAAACATTTGCAAGCTTACAACATCATGTCAGCTATTGCATATCGGTTCCAGGAAACAACAATGTCCTAGGAATCCTCGGGTTGTACTGTGGTTGAGAGATGTGCTGTGTTTAAGTTTCAGCGTTGGGAAGACTGTGACGGGATTGTGAGCTGCACGTTAGTTCCTCATTTTGTGCCATATAAGTAACTTTTTTTGAAGAGGAGCCGTTTTGTCACTGAGAAGCCAACACTAAGTGCATTCTCGGTAAGTTATGAAAAACGTTTTTTTTTTATTCTTACAG
This sequence comes from Anabrus simplex, assembly GCF_040414725.1. Lineage (NCBI taxonomy): Eukaryota > Metazoa > Arthropoda > Insecta > Orthoptera > Tettigoniidae > Anabrus > Anabrus simplex. Next base: position 1,108,198,787 of record NC_090265.1, on the reverse strand, counting down.
TAGCAAGACAATCGCGGATGCGTGCCTAAGTTCGATAGGTGGGCCTGTATATCTTGTCAAATGCCCAGAGACTAATTGGAACCTCAAATGGCACCATCAAAAGTGCGGGTAACTTTGTAATTGGCAGGCGTGATAACTCAGTCCCAATGGTTCTATCTTCTCAACAGGACGGCCCAGGCTTGAATCGCAGTCGATACATGAAGCATTTTTAAAAAGGGAAATCACGTTCTATTGATACGGATTCTACTTAAAACACTAGATCCCGTCCCTTACCTTTCCTTGTACTTTTGAGCCAGTACCTCATCATTTATGGTGGTGTATTTTGAGTATCCAACCATTCTTCGGACCTACCTTGTACCTTAAATGGTGAGTGGATGCAGCGGCGTACCCACAAAATAATTTCAGTGGGTGGGGTGTAAGTCCAGACCAGTAGTGTGGATACAACTTTTCCTTGGAAGGGGTTGTGAAAAGATTTTTTAATTTTTACCTAGAATTTGCTTTACATTGCACCGTAGGTCTTATGGCGACGATGGGAAAGGAAAGGGCTGAGAGTGGGAAGAAGCGGCCATGGCCTTAAGGTACAGCCCCAGCATTTGCCTGGTGTGAAAATGGGAAACCACAGAAAACCATCTTTAGGGTTGCCGACAGTGGAGTTTGAACCCACTATCTCCCGGATGCAAGCACACAGCTGTGCGCCCGTAACCGCAAGGCCAACTCGCCCGGTGGATATGAAAAGAAAGCCGGTCCTACCGAGTGCGGTGACGGATCTTCAGTAGATATTGTTGGTTTTGATTGTTACCATGTACAATCATACCTTCTGTACTCTTAACATAAACCGACTGCATTATTGAAACTGTTCCTTCTTCGTTTGTGAGGAAGCGGAATCTTCATTTAATTTGTCTTCTTAAAAAAAGGAACCATTTTGGTACTACACCCCGTGAAGGTGACTACCTTCCAGGTCATAGATATTTCGATTACGGGAGACTCAAGGCCAACTCTACTGCACCCACAAACAAAGCTATATCCTCCCCATCCCATGCCTTTCTTAACTCTGTCAGTGCCGGGAATCGAATGCAGGATGCCTTAAGTCAAATTCCAAATAAGGAGACCTGAAAGTATCCATCCAGCCCCACGGTGTAGGGGTAGCGTGCCTGCCTCTTACCGGAGGCCCCGGGTTCGATTCCAGGCCAGGTCAGGGCTGGTTCGAGGTACACTCAGCCCACAGGTTTATAATTGAGGAGCTATCTGACGATGAGATGGTGGCCCCGGTCTAAAAAGCCAGGAATAACGGCGGATAGGATTCGTCGTGCTGACCACACGACACCTCGTAATCTGCAGGCCTCCGGGCTGAACAGCTGTCGCTTGGTAGGCGATGGCCCTTCGGGGCTGTTACGCCATGGAGTTTGGTTTGGAAAAGTGTACAGAGAAGGAAGCGACACCCCAGCAAGGCTCTTCAGCTTCCAGCTAGTTCTTCTGTCCGGCCTCGTGCATTTAGGACAGTAAGAAAACGTACGCCTTAATAAATGCTCCTCATAAAACCTTTGTAAAAGTACTAACTGCATCTATTTCTAACAATAATCACAAACGCCTTCTTTTTATGTGGTTCAGTTGGTTGAGTCGCTGCCCTTCTGAGTCTGAGTTCGCAGGTTCAAATCCCGGCTTGGGTCGGTGGCCCTTAAAATGGTGTTGAAATGGCAACAGCTCAGTTTCGTTGGTTTCTGGCACGTAAATAAAAATTATACATACGAATATTAGCGTCATAAAACTCTAACTTTATACTACTATATTCTGTATCCCAGGCTTGCGTGGAAAAGTAATTAACAATTTACTTTACGTCGCACCGACACAGATAAGTCTTATGGCGACGGTGGGATACGAAAGGCTTAGGAGTGGGAAGGAAGCGGCCGTGGCCTTAATTAAGATACAGCCCCAGCATTTGCTTGGCGTGAAAATGGGAAACCACGGGAAAACATTTTCAGGCTGCCGACAGTGGGGTTCGAATCCACTATCTCCCGGATGCAAGCTCACAGGTGCGTGCCCCTAATTGCGAGGGAAACTAGTAGGACAAGGTAAACCCTACACAGCATACGTTGTAAGGAGTACCCTTTCTTTACCAACTAACAAAATATCTATACCCATATGCTTTACATTATATATTTATTTATTTATTTGTTTGTTTGTTTGTTTGTTTATTAGTGCCTTCAGTACAGTACAGTGGTGAAGTTAGGGCTCCAGGCCCTCTCGTACACTTAACCGCATATTAATCAGAATCTTAAATAAAATACTGAGATACTTAAAATAGTTAAAACTACATAAATTAATAGAATTGAAAATAAATGTAAATAAATTACTCACTAAATTAATATTAGAACTAATAAATAAAAAACTCTTAAAATGACTAATCCTCAGGAACGCACACATTCATCAACCATTCAGTCAGCCCCCCCAAACTGAAATCCTGGCTACGCTACTGTTTGGATGGCTAAAGTATCATGGACACTAGACCAACAAAAAATAATGCTCTCTCTCTCTCTATTTCTTGGCAATACGATGATTTAACAACACAACACTTAATGTAACTGGTTTGTATTCCTATGACAAATGTACATCAATAAGATCAGTACTAAATCACTGGGTGTTCTCTAGCTTAGAACTGCCAGTCTGTCTTCTAGAAAGACTCACCAATCAAAAATTATTTTACAGATGTAATGTTATAGTACACACATTTTTAATACCCCAATGAGTAGAATACATTATGGTTTCCTCTGCCAAAGTGCGACTAAAGCCAATAAAATAATCTAAAAAAAGACTTAATGTAACTGATTTGTATTCCCTTGTCAAATGTATAACAATAATATATGCTAAATCATTGGATAGTCTCTAGTTTAAAGGACTGCCAGTCTGTCATCCTGGAATACACCAATCAAAAACAGATGTAATGTTACAGTACACACATCACTAATACCTCTCTGAGTAGAAGCATAGAATACATCCACAGTTTCCTATGTCAGAACAAGGTGACTAAAAGGGGTGATTAGATCACAAATGGATTTAAATTCAAACCATGTTTATATTTATGAAAATATAAAGGCCAAAACACCCATAGTACAGAGTTACGATTATAAACAAATTTATTTTGACACAACATAAACTTTTCGTCTTTTTTTTTGTTGGTAAAATGTCACAAACCTCAACTTTATGTTCTTTAACCCTGGAGAAGGTGTGTGGGGGACGTGTCACCCACGTAGATTTATCTTTATTTTGTTGGTAGTTAACTCACTCCAGGCTCTTGCGTCTTTCAGTACCTTACAAGGGGATTGCTGTCAATAACATCTGATTATCATACTATTTATTGTTGTATTTGTACCAGAACCAGAAGACGCTGAACATCGTTGGGTGACGGGTGTTCCCCATGGGCCTATTCGTGTTACAACTTTTCTTTTTTAAGTTTTATCCATATTTCACATGATATCTGTGGTTAGTTCAAGGGAATGCCTACATATCAACTGTAATCTTATCAATATAAAGGCTCTGGGTGTTCATTCGTTTTACGTAACCATAAGGTCGCATATAGTTGTGACGGCATCAGCAATATTCCTACCGGCTAGCATGTGAACATGAAGGACAAAAATTCTGAGTACTGTGGACTCTTCGGTCAGAAGTGGTTGGTTAGATGAATCATTTGGTGGTGAGTAGGAAATTCCCTTTGAAGATACAGAAACCAACAGTTATTATTCGTGACCAAGAAATTGAGTTTGAGCAGGAAGAGGAGGAAGGTAATGAAGAAGACACACCTGATGAAAGGGAGAGGATGAATCACCAAGGTTTTACATTAGAAAGAATGAAGAAAAGTAAAGAAATTAAACACTTAACCTCATTAAAACCGGCAGATACAATACCACATTTACCAGGCGCAGGGGGCGGGAAGTTCAAGTTATGGGATGTTTGTTAAGAATTTTGGGGTTTAAATATGACACTAAATATATTTTTGTGTTAAAGTCTATATATATATATATATATATCGAATAAATCAGGTTTTCCATTGTAACGGTTCAAATACCGTTACAAGCATTCCTCTGTATTATTGTTGTTTTAACTATATTATTATTATTATTATTATTTGTATTAGTATTATTATTATTATTATTATTGTTATTATTTGTATTATTATTATTACTATTAATATTATTTGATTCAATTCTATAATCTGATTTTGCTCTGTATTAATTATCACTTGCTTCAATGTATTTAATTTATTATGTATATATGTTAGCATTAAAATTATGTAGAGTGAGATTTGCTGCCTAATATCAGATATGGATATATTTTGTGAAATCTTTAAGACATTGCCACATATGGTGTAATACTGTTACAGTAACTGTTGAGTCATCGCTTGTTACTGTATGCATTTAGAAGTATGAGATAATTTATGGAGTTCCTAGTTTGCCTCAGGCAACACAATCTGTAACACTTTGGAGCTGGGTGGGAATGACATCATGAACTGATTTAACTCTGACGTGGGTGTAATACCATGTGACAAGTGTCTATATATAGAGGAGGATCCTATAGTGGTTAGTCGGATGGAGGCGAACAGTGAGATAGTCAGTCATCAAAACTGAAGCTAAAAAGTATCCGGAACCAGCATTACTTGACATTAGTGCTATCCGGTGATAAGTTTGAATTCTAAGATTCTCTCTCTCATCCCTCAGAGAGACGATTGCACTCACTTGTTCCTGGAAGACTGTCTGCAGTTCCAGGGTTAATGCAATCATTTTTGCCAGTGTTTGATGAGAGTTCTGCTCTGTTGGAAAACTGTGTGGTACTATCTGTTACTCTTCTTTCCCATTGCAATGCTTGTGACAACATTTTGTGCATTCAAGGCATCTGATGACTAAGTAATGGGGCTGATGGATTACTGTTTTATCTTTTTGCGACAGCTGACTACATATTTAGGGCATATCATGAGAAACAGGCAAAGATATACTTCACTACAATTGATTCTCCAGGGGAAGATAGAAAACAAGACCTGGAAGAAAATTTTTGGCTGAAGAAATTAATAACATGATTCAAGTACAAATTCTGAGGGACTTTTCAGATCAGTTACAGATAAAGGATGTGTTGCCATGCTGACTGCCAACATCCAAAATAGAGAGTACCCCAAGAAGAAGAAAAAGAAAAAGAAGAAGAAGAAGAAGAAGAAGAAGAAGCAGTAGTAGTAGTTTACTACACCTTTCCCTTCATTACTTTCAATTTGGATTAAATAGGTACTAATTAAACAAATCAAGAAATTTGGTCCTGTCAATATGCAACAGTTGCTTAATTTACCTACACCTGCAAAATACTGAAGATGTGGAGGAACCGTAGTCATGTATGATTCAAGATGGCAGTAAGCAGCTCTGTGGTGATGAGAGTTCTCTCTAGTTTGTCTTATGTTCTTAATGGTAAAAAGTGCAGCAACATCCGTAGAAGTATTAACGAAGCACTCCTTGACAAACCGAGAACTATGCACGGATTTAGAAAGAGAAGAACGCTTGTTAGTACAGTAAAACCTACCTTCAACTTGTCTTAAAAATAGAAATGGAAATAATTAAAATTACTTAATATTACAATACACAAGACCTCACTGTAAAATATTCAAACTAAAAAACACACATTAAAATCTCCAACAATTCTGTTTCATCTTATAAATCTCATTTTTATCTTGTATTGGCATCAACTGACCTCATGTTGATGTTGAAGGATGAATCCCACCTTCCACAACTTGTTTGCTTTTTATGGCTAGTCTACGTAATCACAAACATATTCCAGCTTAAAGTCTAGTTAAATGACTAAAAAGGTACAAGTTTTGTTCCACTGATTTGGAACATCTTCAACTACAAACTGTATAAAGATACAAAAATTTGCACATATGAATTAAAAAATTCTTATGACGACAATGATAAATATTCCTTCATAATGAGTTAAAACACTCAACAAGTCAATGTTCAAATTTGTAATAAAATCTGTGTGTAAGGGATCCTAGAAAGTGTTCTTCAAAATGCAGGAGTTCCTGTAGTTTTTTAATATGTGGATTACAATAGACTTAAATTTGTAATACCATGACCTGGGAAAACTCCTTAAGAAAAACTGAGGTTGAGTTTAAATCCTGATAGAAAGTTTTGAGGTGTTGAAGGAACCAGTAGCGGCGATCGGGAATTAGAAGTGAGGGGGGGGGCACAAAAAATATGTAGATAACAGAAAGTACCCAGGTCCAATCAATACAGCCCGGAGGGTGATAAAAAAATTGAAAAAAAAAAATTGCTATAAAAAGTTTTTGATACACTTTGAGCAAATTTCGATAGAGACGTAAAGCTTGACACTCTACCAACCTAGGTGCGGTAATAACAGTACTATACAATAAAACTTTCACCAAAGTAACAATAATTACACATATATCACAGTTAAATAGAAGTACGGCATGATTTTACAATTAAAATGTAATTTAGTATTTGACTACACACTAAGAAAGTAACAGACACTAGATTTAAGTCAACAGACACATTGAGCGAGACTGCCAGACTGACAAATGCAGGTGCCCTTAGATAAAATATACCCCTGCTACCCTTCGCTGCAGAACATGCTACACATTGCTCCGCGGGTCTCCACAACTTGCTGTGGTGCTGTACAAATTGGTCAGCCACGAAGAAAGACATATTTTGCCTGTTTCCGCTAAATATTTTTCTTGATAATAAAATAAATTAAAGGAAAGAATTAGTTGAAAAGACAACAGGGTTGTACATTTAAAAAAAAAGTAATTCCCAGTTTCAGGCAGCTAAAATAGAATATAAATTTAATTTTTGCTCCACGAAGTGGGAGGAGACTGCACCCGCATGCCCCCCTAATCACCGCTACTGGAAGGGGCTAAGCGTATACAGCTGATGACGTAAAGGATGTAAACAGAGATGGGACTGGCCAGGAGACTCCCTTCAATATTCAATTTTTCCCCCACCAGTGTAGCGAACTGAGATTTTCTGACTCATCGGGTACTCCTAGGTAACAGATTAAGTAAAAGGGCATAGTTCTATCAAGATTTAACCTCACCTTTGGTTTTTCTCAAGGAGTTTTCCCCGATCATCGTATTTCAAATCGACAAGTTATTTAGATTTCATAATAAAAAACTACAGCATTCCGAAGAAACAAGATCACTTTCTAGGATCCCTTAACCACAGATTTTATTACAAATTTGAACAATGACTTGTTGAGTGTTTTAACTCAATATTAAGGAATATTTGATTTCATAATTTCCATCATAAGAGCTTTTTATTTCATACTAGTTGATGTACCCGTGCTTCGCTACGGAATTCTACATTGTATACGGAATTCTAGGTTCGGTAGTGTACACGCTGTGAGTAAGATTGTAATAAATTGCATAGCTCTTAACGTTACCCAAGAAACGCGACAGGGAAGTCACCAAACACATTTTTATATGTGAAGACTGGGCTAGGGAATTTTCACTGTAATGATAGGCCCTCTTGCCTACCATCAGTCACAATCAAGTTGGGGAATTTTAATTATAATGGCAGGCTCTCACTCTCCACCTGCCTTTTTACATCTTCAGAAAGACTGCATTAGTGGTTTTCCCAACTGAAATCAACACAGATCATTACAATGATGCCAGCAGGAATGCCGCGATTAAAAGCAATGCTATCATATGAAATAATCATATCAAATAATCATATGAAAAACCACACATTTTCCCACTTCTAACGAACAGTAGTACAATGCCGATCTAACAGTCCAAAGTTCCAGTGCTGGTATGACCAGACAGCCGTGAGCTGTGAACACTTATTTTCTGGAGGGCGAAGAGTGGAGAGTCCAAGGGCAAAAACTATGCCCTTTTACTAATCTGTTTCCTAGGAGTACCCGATGAGTCAGGAAATCTCAGTTCACTACACCTGCGGGGAGCAAATTTGTCTGACTTGGAGGCAAATGTTTCCTCCAAGCCAGAGGAGAAACCCCCTCTTCACTGCTAATATGGAATAAAATGAATGTAGAATTTAATGAAAGTGAAGAGGAAGAAGCTTTTCTTAAGAAACGGCTCCTTTTAGGGTTGAATTTTTAGTTATTTAGTGAATTGTGGTGCTATACTTTGGAATAAGCCTAAATTGTAATTCTAGACCAGGTCATATTACCACCACCACCACCACTACTTAATGAGCCTCTGCCTTAAGTATGCACACTGCTCATTCAAAACAGCATGTCAGAGTAGGGATTGAATAGCTGCAATACTATGATGAACCAGTGTGTTACGCACCAGCAGTATCACAAAATGTATGAAACAGAGGAATGGCATGCTAAAGAAGAAAGTTTTCTAACTCCTCAGCTATTTCCTGCCAATATTCAGTCAGGCTGTTATGCTCAGTATGCAGCATAAGACAAAGAACATCACAACAAACAATGGTCAATGTAATGTTATTGTTGATCAATGTTATGCACTTTGGATATTGTAGGCCTTCACATTTAGTTTTCTGAAATACCACTCGTGCAGTCGCTACGGTTAAACTGAATAAAACATAAAAGATCGTAAATTGTATTCTCCATAACTTTTGTAGTACTTTTCGATACGTCCAATAACGTAAGTACCGGTATTTAAAAATAGGTGCCTTCCCCTAAAATACCATTTTATCCAGGATGAAATAAATTGTTTATAGCTTCGACTGTAGTTTCTTATTCCCCGACTCTATATACCAATTTACTTTAAAACCTGTTAACCCATTTTCTCGTGGCTCGTCCTTGATATAGACTTAACAAAAATTCAAATTCATGAATATCTGTATTATCATAGCCGGCATGATAAAAATGTATACGACATAAATGATCGGAAATTTAATTCTATATGACTTTAGTTATAACCAGCCTCCGTGGCTCAGGCGGCAGCGCGCCGGCCTCTCACTGCTGGGTTCCGTGGTTCAAATCCCGGTCACTCCATGTGAGATTTGTGCTGGACAAAGCGGAGGCAGACAGGATTTTCTCTGGGTACTCCGGTTTTCCCTGTCAAATATATCATTCCAGCAACACTCTCCAATATCATTTCCTTTCATCTGTCATTCATTAATCATTGCCCCAGAGGAGTGCGACAGGCATCGGCAGCCGGCACAATTCCTATCCTCGCTGCTAGATGGGGGCTTCATTCATTCCATTCCTGACCCGGTCGAATGACTGGAAACAGGCTGTGGATTTTCATTTTCATGACTTTAGTTATGTAGTATTTATCGATAGGACCACTAAGAATATAAATATTTGAGAATTAAATTTTAGGCCTTCTCCTTAACTACCATTTCACTTAGCATGAATGAAATGATTCATAGCCTAGATTGTAGTGGCTCACCACCCAACTTTACATACTGATTTTCATTAAATTCTCTTCAGCCCTTTTCTCGTGATGCGTGTACATGGGTACAGACAGACAGATGGATGGACGAACGGACAGACAGAAATTACGGAAAAGTAACAAGTGCATTTCCTTGTTACTGTGGACATGACAGATACATAAATACCACTTTTCAAATTCTGAGCAATGTACAGACAAAACTCTTATTCTATATATATAGATGTGCCAATGTTTGTATCTTTATACACAATTTTAGTTGAAGATGTTCCAAATCAGAGAAACAAAACATGTATAAAACAAATTCAAGTAAGTTGAACATCTTATTCTACCTGGAAATCGGGTGACTACGACAATCTAGTTAAAAGCAACCCAACTCATTCTGACACCACAAAGGCAAGCAGTTCACACCACAAAAATTGAGAGGATTCTCCACCAAACTTCCTTCAATTTGCAGTAACCCTCCCATATTTACTTAAATACTTAAGCAAATTACTTATAGATGAGCAATTTGATGCAATTTGCTTTCCGCTGCCTCTAATTTCAGTTTAAGAATATTGTTAGTTTTACTTTTGTCATCTAACTGCTTTTTTCAACCTTTCAATTCCTTGTTAGGGCCATACTATTATTACAGACCTGGGGAGGTAGAGTGGCTGGGGAAGTTAGAGTGGCTGGAGGAGGTGGTGAACTTGCAATAGTTGTGTTATGTTCTGAATCTTTAACAATTCATCAGCCATTTGTTTATTCTTCCAATTCTCCTTCTTTCTTACTCTATATTATGTAGAACATCTAAATCTATAGAGGGAACAGCATCTTTGCTAAGCACATGTTTGAGAGGAAGCCCCAACAATTTGCCCTTTTCCTGTTTAAAATTGCTACCATATGAACGTTCGGAACAAACCTAGCACGAATCCCCTCTCTATTTTCCATCATGCCCCATCTTTGGACCCACTGCTTTCTTTGCTTCTCATTTACTGGGAAACTGAAGCATTTGATATGACTTTTGAAAAGATCTTGTTTGGTTTTTGCCCGGCTGTTACTGCAAAGAGCACCAGTACACCTCATACCAGGCATGTTTATATGCAACCCAAGACTTGAATCAAGCTGAACTCAGAATAACACTGGAATAAGAAAGCAGCTATTCACCATAGGATCAGTTGCTAACTCATAAAAACCACCATGAAGCTAAAAAAGATAAACTACAACTTACTTGCACAAATTAAAGTAACTCGCATGCTATTTACATGTTACTGTACAAGCTCTTAGCGAGACCAGTGGCGAGTGTGATCCTGCAGCGAGGCAGGTCTAACCATAATGTTAAAACCCGAGTGTAGCCGAAGCCATCAGAATGCAGAAACCCTGTTTTAGGCAATCTCTTTATATACCAACCTTGAATTACATATACATGTGGAGCGATATCACACCATACATTCCTCTTTCAACAGTAGGAAGAGGAAGAGAGGCCATAATCTTGACAATATTCTTGTTTCCTTCATAGTAACAGCACAGTGTGAGAAACGTATGGGTGAGCTGATCTCCCCCAACACACAGCACAGAACCATCATAAGTGTAGTTAGTGCTGTGGTGAAGACAGAGCAAGCACCCTTAAAAGCAGGTCCTGGCGTATGTTCAGAGAAGATCTCTACAGAGAAATAAAAATTCTCCTTGGCCAGAGATGTCTTCTGTCCAACAAATTTTGAGGAGAACCATACCCAGAAGATGCAGAACCTAGTACATTCTGGGCATTGAAATGCACTGGGATGAAGCAAGGGAAGCACAGCTTCAGTGCTCGAAATTCCCCTTAAATTCATCGTTTTGGATTAGTTATTTGCTGTATTTCCTATTTTTTCAGTGCTCAGTTATTGTCTCGTCTGCACGTAAAAGATCTGCTTCAGCATGCGCTAGTGTTAACAATGCCTTGTATTAAAGATTAATACCCAGCAGGTCGAACTGAAGCATGTATCACCTCATGTTGAAGATGTCCTAGTTCATTTCGTCATCAACACATAGCAGCAGCCAGCAGGCATAGACTGAGGGCGAGAATCCAAGGACAACACTGAATAGTGGGCGAGGAAACTTTCACTTCGAACCCCATGAATTGGACGCACCCCGTGACCTAACCACAGAGCAGTCAACTATAGTAGTAGCAAGTTTATTCTGAGTGAGTGAACAGTAGTGATATCTGAAGTGTACAGTATAAATTTTGAATAGTTATGTGTGTGCTTTTATGTAAATCAATGGCTAATAGTAAGTGTCTGTTTCAGGACACAGCCCGACCAATTTCAACACGTTCATTTGCAGAAAAGAGTGAAATTAAAAAAATGGTAGACAGGCACTGGAACTCCCCAATTTAATTCAGAAGTATAAAACGTTCAAGCGCCATTTTCCTGTAAATTCGTACGAGAAGCAGGATTGGCTTGCTGGTAGTACAGAATAAAGTGCTGTTATATAGCGACATTCGGAGAACTCAGAATAGAAACAGCATTAGATAAGCAACTGGGAAATTATATTTCGGAACACAATCGAAAGCTTACAAAAAATAGGGAAATGTTGATGCGTTTCATTAAAGCTGCCTGGTTTTTAGGAATACGCGAGTTATCCTTTAGAGGTCGTGATGAATCAGAATTATGAACAAATCACGGCAACTGCGTATAAGTACTTAAGTACACGGCAGAATAACACCCGTTGTTGGGGAATCACTTAGAAACATCGTCAGCGTATAGAGGAATTTCCAATAGAACTCAAAATGAACTGATTGACGCCGTAGCACCTTCTTTGTAAGAAGAAAAGTATGAATGGAAATCGGCAAATTTTGTAGCAGTATAGTAGACAAAGCAACAGATGTTTCAAACATGGCTCAAATGTCTCATATTTGTATGAGGGTGAAGTAAAGAAACTATTCATAGGCTTCAATGATGTAAGCTCTGATCACAGAGATCCAGCAATAGCCGAGATCATTAAACAGTCCTTAACGGAATTCAAAATTAATCACAAATAATTTGCTCAATCCCATGATGGGGCAGCCACCATGATGGGATGTTTAAATGGGGTACAGGCACCGATAAAAAAAACTCATCCGAGGCTTTATTCATTCATTGTTATGCCAATGTTCTGAACTTGGTTTTATCACAAAATGTCTGTGTGATACCTGAATGTAAGGTATTTTTTAGTACTTTGAGTTGCCTTGTTTCATTTTTTTATAAGATCTTCAAAACAAGCTAAATTCTTTGATGAGTTTTTGAAATGTAGACTTCCAAGAGTTTCACCCACACGGTGGAATTATTCTTCTAGACTCGTAAATACAGTGTTGAGGAACAAATCTCAACTGTGTGATGTGTTCACTGCCATGATAAATATTCCACGAACCTGATATTCTTGCGCCTGTATCCGGTTTCCTCTCTTCATTAGAAGATTTTACTTTCTGTTTTCTTAATATCTTCGACAAAATTTTTGCTTTCGCAGATGTTTTATTCAGCATTCTTCAAAAGAAGTCATTTCACATTGTGTACTGTAGGCAGAAAATCACTGAAACTCAACATCACATTGCGAATCTCAGAGAAAGTGTTGACAAAATGTACCAGCAAACTGTTTCTGATGTAAGAGATCCTTCTAAAAAAAGAAATATATATTCCAGGTGAATATTCTTTGAAAATTTTGAAAATGTTGGTTCTCATTTTCAAACCCGATTCCAATTTCATTCTAATTTGCACTTTCTAGGCCTTCTTTACAAAGACAAATTTCAGGACTACAGTAAAATGTTTCCTGAAAATGAATTTACAAGTCTGCTGGAATCATATGGCAAGCATTTTGTTAGCATTCGGTTGAAAAGCCAATTAATAGTGCTATATGGCAGCAGTGAATTCCACCAAAACAAGGACTGTTTTGAATTTGCTAAGCTAATAAGTAGTTCTCCTGCTCTGTCGTCAATTTTCCCCCAAACTTCCTTTCTTGTGCAATTAATATGCACAATTCCCGTGTCAACAGCGACAGTGGAGCGATTGTTTTCTGCTCTGAAAAGAATAAAAACTTATTCAAGGAACACGACGAGCGGAAAGAAGATTAACCAATGTAGCAGTAATATAAATCGAATCTCGGCTGTTGGAGAAAATTAGACAACTTTCTTTGACAGAACTGTCAGCTTCTATGCCAGCAAAGAAAGGTGTATGTATGGACATCTAACTTTAACATTAGGTGAGTTCTCATTTTTATTTACATTTAGTAGTTTTATTTGTTTGGTAGATAACTTAAATTTACAAAAATCATGGATGTATATAATTTCATGTGGCTATCCCTGCTATAAGGCAGACTCTCGAAGAGCGTGGGTTGCATCTTCTAGTGAAAATTCTGTGTGTAACTGTGATGGAAGGAAGTATTTCGTGGTGTGTGTGAATTGCAGATAGGAGAAAAGATTTTCATGACGTCACAAACAAGTCCCCTAACGAGGGGAATTTACCACTGAAGGTGAAATTCTCTGGCCCGGCAGGAATCGAACCCAGGTCCTTTCACTCAGAAGGCCAACCTACTAACTGCTCGGCCATTGTGCTGGACAGCATGAAATGTCGTCTATATATTGGATATCAACAGGAGGGAGCATATTCCACACCCACAGTAACCTCCTGTGTGTACAAGGGCCATGGTATCATCTCAGTTAAGCAAAAGCTGTTAAAAATGGGTTCACATGAAAATAGCTTTATCATAATCTTACTTGCTTTACATCACACTAACTACTTTTGCAGTTTTGGGAGACGCCGAGGTGCCGGAATTTTGTCCCGCAGGAGTTCTTTCACGTGCCAGTAAATCTACAGGCACGAGACTGATGTATTTGAGCACCTTCAGATCGTCGTTCAACCTATCCTTATTATTCACCTATTCTCTAAACCATTACAGTGTGTAAAATTAGGTCGCCAGTCAACAATGACTGTTTTTTAAAATAGCATAAACCAAGGGCTTGAATATAACATAACTCACAGCTGTTTCAATTCCACAAACTGTTGATTTGCCTTTTGTAAGAAGACTTCAACTTAAAATATGACCACGATTACAGAAACATCAAAAGGTTTTATAACATCCCTCGAGGATGATTAAAAGATGTTATCAGACATCAAACATGTAATTAGCAACCAGACATCTGAAATCTTTACTCTGTGACTGTACATAGTGTCTTAACATGGTGTTTATTTTGTATCAAGTGTTAATGTACTCTTTAAATGATAAACATTGTTTCATAAGACTGGGAGTGCCTAACCACATGATCATTAACTTAATAAGTGCCAACACCAGATATATTAAAAACATTTCAAAGACTCTTTCAAGAACTCTACTAAATCTTATTTACCTGTCGGTAAAGGACCATCACATTGTATTTTTAACCCTACTACTATTATTTTAGTTATATGTTGGTTTAATATGAATGTATTGGGATCCCAATATCAATTGATTTTGAGGCTGAGATATAGGCTGACAATGCCCACAACAAGGGTGAAACATGTTACAATTTTAAGTGTCATGCTTAAGTTAAAAACATTCACATGAATGTATTTTATTGAATACGTTGACCACTTCAATAAACTTACTTGTTTCATATTTATTTAAACATATTTACCCCCTCCCCCCAATTTTTATAGTAGGCAGTTTATGTCTTAACTTATTCTTTCATCACATTCTTGAACAGGTATATTCTAAAAGCATGGAATTGCACTGGACAGACTTGTCATAAAACATTATTTTATTATATTAAAACTAGTTACAACTGTTTTTATAATAATAACATACTGCATGTGCAGTACTGAATTGTACTGTATGAAAATGACTTCAAAATATTTATTTATTATTATTATTATTATTATTATTATTATTATTATTATTATTATTATTATCATCATCATCATCCAATTAGTTACTCTTCACTTTAATACAGTGTTTCACTAGTCCCGAAGGTGACTGCACGCCACTGATTCTGGGATTACCAAATAATGTCAAACCCTGGATAAAACACTATCAAGATCTCAAGATCTCTATGAGAAATATCCCATTGCTGAAGACACAATTCAAGCAGATCTTTCGATGGCCATCTCAGAAAACCAAGAGTAAGATGGACAAACCTGATGGAAAGTCCACATATGAAGGTGAACAATTAGGCAAGCCTGGTAACTACTACAGAACCTGAACAGAAATACAACAAAGCTACATCACAACTTAACTGAAATAATGGCAGATCAGGTGGTAATCCAGCTACTCTGCAGTGGGGAAACCCCGCAGAAGGAAACCATGAGAAACAATCATATGTGACACAGAAAATGAAAACGCACTTCCTTCAAGGAGCCTTCCTTCACGAGCGAGCTGAGAAAAGTAACATTCATCATGAAATCAAAGCTGCTGTTATACATTCTGTAATGCATTATACTCAATCGGATTGGAAATTTACAAAAAAAGTTCATCCCGCAGCAAGCAGGACTTTGACCTGAAGATTTTATGTTGAACAGATCTTAAACCTCACACAACACACTGAAGATGGTTTTAAACAAAAGATTACCAGAGTTGCGTTTATAGACTTTATTGTTGCCTATTATCATATATTATTTCAATAGTATAGATCCTTTCTGCGGCGCTCACAAGTAACCGATTGTGACAAATGTGCATTCAAAAGAAAGAGAATAGACATTAGCAGCGATAAATTAACTCTCATTTCATAAATATCGATAATTTCTTTTAAAAAATGGAACAAAGTGTGCGATTTGCAAATACTGTTGCTATAGGAAAATACGTGCCATCATTGGAGTCTACTTCAAATTTTGGATGCTGCGACAGCTGTTTTATGTCGTCATAATATGCTGTAATTATCAGTTAAGAAAATGATAGTAAAACCAAAATTACTTCCAGAACATTCTTCAGTATAATAATGCACTTGCATTTGCTTCTGTTGAAGTGGATGCAATAAATGTTAAAAAAATCAAAGATTACATAAAGTGGTAAGTAAGACTGTCTCATATTGTACTGATTTGTGTATTCCTTAGTTCACCAGGGTGCTACTACACCACATACTTTATGAACATGAGAGATTTCTAGCACGGGTTCCCTAGTACTATAAAAAACAGAAAATTGTTGAATGAACCGCGCAAATTCACAAAGAACCACCAACCGACTTTGCTGATTGGTAATATTCTGCACAATAGAAGGTTCTTTGTTAGTCTGAATAGGAAAAACATGTAAATTTAGAATGACTTGCTTCAGCGAAGTGTACCACCACTTTACAACATCATTTGTTTTAGATTCTAGTCAGTGGATACATTTTGAGGTTTTAATTTTTATTTCATTGCACCTCGTACCATTAGGGGCTAATGACCTAGCTGTTGGGCCCCTATAAACAACAAACATCATCATGTTCTTGGTGACTTCCGACAAAAGAATAGCATTACAAAAATATTCCAAAGTTTGGACTGGGAAGACTTTGGAGAAAGGAGACAAGCTGCTTGACTAAGCAGTATGTTTGAGCTGTTAGTTGGAGAGATGTAGAAAAGTAACACCCATCATGAAATCAAAGCTGCTCAACGCTAAATCCTCGATCATGTGTTTTTCAAGAAACTGTATCTCACCAAAGGACGGCTATGGCATACTTACGGATCTTGGTGTTAAAGTTCCGTCGTTGCGGTACTTTGAGGAAATACAATACCAGAAAAGCGATCGGCAGTGAACTTGCATAGGGGACTATCTTAGCATCGCATTTGGGTGGTATTGTTTAGAGAATCAAAATCATAAAGCAGAGAGTGTCCACAACAATTGGAAGGAGACAGAGCGCATTTCGATGGCTCTACTTGAAGACGGAACGAGTTTCGTCAAATGTTCATACTTGCAAAACGTCTACATTATGTCCAGGGTTAGATGTTTATTTTTTTACCTTTTTCGAGTGTATCGCCGAACAGGTTTTCGGCACTTCCCTCAGATCACTGTATAGTCACTGAGCTATCGGGCAAGAATCGAAACTGCTCCTTCTTACAATAAGTAACACAAATTTAGTACGGTAATTTAATATTATCGTACGGTATAAGATTATGTTATCGAGACCAGAAGGAATGTTGCACTTTACATACATAAAGCCATGGGAGATTTTGGGATTGCCTATTACTGTTTTAGTCCTAATATAAGACCGGAAATTTCAGGTTTTTTGTGTTAAAAAGCTATGAAAACCGCAGTCATTTTATCTGCGCACGTTACATTTAAAATCTTTGTATCATTTTGCACTCGTACCGATACCAACTTGTACAGCGAGTGCGCTTTCCAGCTGAGCTCATGGTAGCGAATAACCGCAATTTCAGAAGTTTTGATGATTTTTTCTTTCCAATTTGATTGTGATTAGTGACGGGCAGAATTGAACATAATGCATTCGAGAACTTCAGAATCGATACATGAAGCTGATTTTATGTAATTCAACATAACCTTTAAAAGTTGATGTAGGCCTAGTTTACGCGGTACAAGATTTCTATAAACTGACTATGAACAGTATACCGGTGACCAAATTACAGTGGAAGATTTAAAAAAATGGGATTTCGCCATCATATTGGGCGCTTTTGTATCCAATGTGCTTTATTTTATTACATTAGGGAATTAAAAACTACTTGTGGTCGATTGTCGTTTGGCTTGGTGTTATTAGGTTTTTCGAACAGTTTGGTTGATCAAAGTTGCTGAACTGAAGAAACTGACGAAACTGAATGTAAAGTTTCAAGATTTTTAAGTCGTGTACGATACCGGTAATTAATGTTTGAAACCAGCCCCGCGGTCGGACTTACCTGCCTCTCACCCGGAGGGCCCGGGTTAGATTCCCAGCCAGATCAGGCATTTTCACCTGGATATGAGGGCTGGTTCTAGTTCACTCATTCTACGATTACCTTTAACTGAGGCACTATTTAATGGTGAGATGGCGACTCCAGTCTAGAGAGTCAAGAATAATGGCCGAGAGGATTTGTTACATACATCATGCGTCACTTCGTAATCTGCAGGCCTTCGGACCGAGCAGCAGTCGCTTGCTAGGCAGAAGGCCCATTAGGGCTGTAGTTTGGTTTGGGAGTGTTTGTACTGTAATATTATAAGTATACGTATTTATTTTTTTGTGATATTTAGCCAAATTGTTGATGGTTCATTTGTTCCCGGATATTCTGTTTTCCCGTGTTGTACGTTTTTTTTCCGTGGTCCCACCAAAAACGGAGAATTGAGGTTCCACTGTACATCCTTACTACAATCCCTAAATACCCTCATAACCATGTGCAGAGATCTGAACTCTTTATTTACAATCCTGTTTATGTGATTATCCCAATGAAGTAATTTATATGGTAAAAGACTTCCAGAAACTTACTACAAACAGTATACTGGTGACGAAATTACAATGGAAAATTAAGAAAAGAACAGATTTCATCATTATGTTTGGTGTTTTTGTATTGGATGCGATTTAATTAGATAAGAGAATTAAATACTACTCGTGATCGATTATTGTTTGGTTTGCCTTTATTTTGATATTTTTTGATGAGCTTGGCTGACCTGAAAGAAGTTTTCACAGGAAACTGACAAAGATTCCCCGGTAATACAATGAAAAATATAGAGATTTTTAACTTGCGTAATTAATGTTTGAACCCAGCCCGCGGTCTACCTTGACTGTCTCTCACCTGGAGGCCCTAGGTTCAGTTCCCAGCAAGATCAGGTATTCTTACCTGGATAAGAGAGCTGGTTCTAGGTCCATTCAGATTATGTGATTATAATTAATTGAGAAGCTATCTAACTGTGAGATGGCAACCTAGGTCTAGAGAGCTAGAAAGAATGGCCAAGAGGATTCGTTACACTGACTATAATTTACCTTGTAATCTGCAAACCTTCGGGCTGAGCAGCGGTCACTCAATAGGCCAAGGCCCATTAGGGCTGTGGTTCGGTTTAGGAGTGTTTGTAAGGTTATAAATATGCATATTTCATTATTGTGAAGTTTAACTAAATTGTTGATGGTTTTAGTTCGTTCCCAGACTTTCCATTTTAACGTATTGTAAGTTTATTCTCCACGGCCCCTCCAAAAATGGAGAATAGAGGTTCTGCAGTATCAGTAGCGTGTCTCCAACACTGCCAAACACCAAAATATATGGGTATCTGACTGGACAACACAGTGACATTTAAACAGTAATATGCCACCACATATGAAGAGAAAGCACTAGACAGATCTCTGCCATCCACTTAACTGACACTAACCTGCAGCAAGGCAATTCATATCTAGGAAGAGTTTCCTATCTAGAATGCAGGCTTTGGAGGGAATAACATAAAGAAACTACATCACAAAATGGAGGAACGAATTAGGCAATAAAAACATCTGCATCAAAGAAGAACCAGGTCCTGGTTTATGTCAACCCTACACAGAAGACTTTAAACCGTTTGAGCGCTGGTGAGCCATGATGCAAGACGAACATGCAGATATGGGGCCTCCAAGCAACTGATGCAGATGTTCAGTGTGAGTGTGGTCCTGTATTCTGTATAGAGCAATAAATAAGTTACAACATTGTGAGAAACTGCAAAATGACCTCAATAATTGATTGACTGATTGACTGATAATGTTGTGAGGAGGACAGTAGGCAATAGTATGATGATAAACGGGGTTAAAAGTCAGGTTGTAAGTTTCACAAATACGAAAAGTTCTCTCAGTTTTAATTACTGCGTGGTTGGGGTGAAAGTTCCTTTTGGGGATCATTGTAAGAACCTAGGTGTTAATAAAAGGAAAGATCTTCACTGGGGTAAGCACATAAATGGGATTGTAAAAAAGAGGTACAGATCTCTGCATATGGTTATGAGGGTATTTAGGTGTTGTAGTAAGGATGTAAAGGAGAGGGCATGTAAGTCTCTCGTAAGACCCCAACTAGACTATGGTTCCCGTGTATGGGACCCTCGCCACAATTACTTGATTCAAGAACTGGAAAAAATCCAAAGAAAAGCAGCTTGATTCGTTCTGGGTGATTTCTGACAAAGGAGTAGCGTTACAAAAATGTTGCAAGGTTTGGGCTGGGAAGACTTGGGACAAAGGAGATAAGCTGCTTGACTAAGTGGTACGTTAAAATTATAAAATAAAAGAATTTTATAATTTTAATATATTATCCTCAATACGGTTCCATTATGAGATTAATTACATGTAAGTGGTACGTTACAATTTATAAACTTCATCATATAGATCCGTTCTTGTACAGTTTAAATTAAGAACAATGGTTCATACCACGTTAAGAAAACAGCATTAGTCTTACGGACCTGCAAGGAGTGAACCCACCCCTCTGAGACACCCATTATTCCTCGTGATTAAGGGATATTATACTGTGCCTTGTAATGTATTATGAAAGAGAGACAAAAAGGAAGTATTTTTGCCCGCGAGTTATTAAAATAACTACATAACATTATCTTTTTTCATAATACATTCGTAGAGAGGAAGCATAATGGCAGGAACAGCCATCGCTTCGTTGCCTTCCTTCATTTTCCTTCTGTGTTGCTCTGGTACAAGCATCGTGTAGTCCCTCACTGTGTGAACCGCCGCGCCGGCAGCTCACTTCAGTAGTGAAATCATCTGCAATAAATCTGCTTTAAATCAGCGCGTACTTGTCTTTTGTTGAGTGAGAGTTATGCGATAAGCCTACGTGTGTGATTTCTTTCTTTAACAAATAATACGGTGATCTTTTGTAGAGTCATCTACAGTATTTATTTGTTGCGTCTGTTTTCTAGCCTTTATATCAGTGCGTACTTGTTTGTATTGAGCGAGTGTTGTGTGATCAGCCTGTGTGACTGCTTTCTTTTAACATTAACACAGTGATTTGTTTGCGTTATGACTGAGAACGTTACTGTACGACAGCACAGTAGTACCCCGCGTAGGTTGGTGAAATGTATTAAATGCAATTAAATGCACCCCTCACCCCTCGAGCCCAAAATAATAATTATTTGTCTATTTTATCCCTGAATTTGCCTTACACTTCGATGCTGAGGTTTTTTATGTGCCTTACTTTACCTCTGTTTCTGCACGAACCAAAAATAGCCCCTGTAAATCCCTCGTCCCTTTTAGTTCATAAAAGTAATTTGCAGCTTAGTTTCTTCTGGTTTTTATCTTGAACGTAATTACCGAATTTCACAAATTTCATCTCCTCCCATGAGTTCCGAATTCCTCCAGTTCCAAATCCTTTCACAAATTAGCTATGTGTCAATTACACTACCTGAGCAAGTCCCATCAGTTCTGAACTATACCTGAGCGAGTTTCAGTTTAGTTTTCTACAGAAAAATTATATTAATTTGTTTATTACTGAAACAAATAAGGTACACTGTTAGCGCCAGCCAGCAGTGAGTGCCCTCTTTAATGAATTGGCTCCTCTAAACAGATGAGGGCGGACGCCATGGACCAGTAGTTCCCATAAGCAGCTTTCACCTTGTCAGTATCTCTATCAGCATGCACCTTCGTCAAAATAATCAGGTTTGAGGTATATTTACAAAGTTCTCAAAATAGCATCAGCATGCGTTTCATCTTTGAACTTTTTTTAATCTTACTTGCAAGTCACTTAGTAATCAGCATGTATCTATGTTAAATTGACCTTTTAACTGAGTTATTCTTCTCTTTATACTCTAATTAATATGTACAGCAAAAGAAACATTTCTTTAAAATACTGTTAAATCACTGGTCTCTTCAAACTGTTGAGTTGCTCTTTCGATTCTGTCATCCACTGCATCATATTTTCTTTTCCTTTCTGTGGCTTGCAAATTCAACTCTGCCCGTATAATTTTTTCGTCTGAATTTTGACACTACTCCTTCAAACACAACACCAAGTCTCTTACACGGGGATGTGGTTTTCTGCATTTCAAATTCCGCTCATGGTTCCAACCCTCTACAGAGTTATTTGTTCTATGCCTCTTCCTATGGCAATTCCACATTTCAATCGGGATATGCACGTTTTCAAGCCATTGCTTGACAAAATAATAAAAAAAATTGATTAACTTTTCATTGCCCGGGGCCGTGCTATGAATGTGTAGCCAACCGTCATCTACTTTTTCTGGTTTGAAGAATTCAAGTGCAGCACACTGCCTGATGGTGTTTCTGATTTCCTGGCTAGTTTTATACATACATGAAAGCCCAATTTCTTGCACTTTTCAAATACTTTAGCTTAAGTGGAAAAAACAACCTTGCACTTGGACTCTTGGAAATACTTCTATCGCTTTGGTAGCTCCAACCTCAAAATACATGTTTACTATTTCAGGTGACCATTCAGGTATTACATCAAGGTTTTTTTGAAGAGGCAAACATAAGTGGCTTTGTTCTTGTTTGGAAGCAGTGTGAAAACAGCAGGCATTACATTTATCTCCTCTTTGTTGCTTTCCAAGTCTACATGAATGGTGCATACTTGACAGAACTGCTTACTGACACTCTTAAATGTCCCGTCCATTAAGAAGGGTTTTTTTTGTTTCAATATTTCTTTGCCTCTAGGGCTTGCAAATATCAAATATCAGACGTCAGCCAATAAGAAGTTTGTGCCATCGGGCATACAAAGAGTTTCTTCCACTAAATTTACTTCATCTCGATGCAAGGGTTCTTTCTGCACTCCTTGTGCTTTACTATGCTGCCTGTACAATGAACTCTTTAAACTTTGGAACTGAGGCATTCAAGTCACTAACTCTTATCCTGTTGATGCAAGTGTTCGAATTCTTCGTCGTATATGAAAAAAAATACATGGCGTTAGAATGGTTCACTTTACCGCTTGTAATTGTGTAATCTGATATTAAAAACTTCATATCTGGTCCGTATTGAAAGGAGATTAACACACAATAAAGGAGAGTATACATGATCCACCTTATGTCAATACAAATTATGTTGTTAATACAAGATCACAACATTTTTATTAGGGACCGGTTTCGATGTCTTTGGGCATCATCAGCTACAATAGCTTAAATAAACAAAGATATATATCTTACAATACAAAATATAAACCATTAGTAATAAAATAGGAGAAATATACAACATGATGGTGCTTAAGAATCATTTTTACGAAATTTACAAGTTAGATACTTGATGGTCAGACAATAAAATAGGAGTGAAAAAATTATCAAATGGTTTAAAAAGTCTTTGCCACTGTGTAATGCCTAAATGTTTTGAGCATGGCATAAATAAACAACAGAATTAATGTTAAATGTTGACATCTAAAAGCTGACGTGAATTGTTGTTCCTCTGTAGATAATATGTAACTTGGTATTGGCCTGTATCATCAGTTTTCATAAGGTAAACATCAAGTTATAAGGTAGTTGAGCAAGTGGATCGTGTTTACAGTATTGACAGAAGTATTTGTTGTGAAACGAGAAAGTTCTCGATCCAATGCGGGACTTTGATCAGCCTGTTTGTATGGAGAACGGAGAGGAACTGAAGGCTGGAGCTTACAGGGAGCATAGCACAGTGTTAAGGGAGGGAGAGGGCTGGATCAGGAAGGAGGGGGAGAGGGGCGATGGAAGGGGCAGAGTGAGGCAGACGTGGTAGGGAAGGATAGCGCGATAATTTGTTACGTAAAATCTGATAGATCCTGATTTATGAATTTCATTTTCCGTATTGACATTTACCAATCGTCATAAAAGGAAAGAAAAATTCCACCTAATCAATACATTTATTTTCTTGTGAAGTATTACAATCTAGGACCGGTTTCGACCCTTCATAGGTCATCCTCAGCTATATCAGAATCACATTTGCATTTCTATCTTATACCTCTGAAAGACCTTCATGATATATTGTTTCATAATTTTCAGTGAAAACTTATCTTAAAAAATTTACAAATTTCTAAGCGTTGTGTTAAAATTAAAAATTAAAATTACAAAACATTGTCTATTATATACATGCACTTTGGCTGACAGAATGCGTCCTTGGGTTGATTAAGCATCTATCTTAGGTATTGTTGCTTATTCTGTTGAATCGATTCCCTTTTATACTTATGTACAATCGTGAATAGACTATCAGTAAAATTTGATAAATAAAGCTTGCGTGATAATTATAATAAAATATCATGTTACTTCTTTATACCATATTGCTGGAGTGATATTATTTTAGGTAGAATATAAATGCGTGTTGACCTCTATAAAATATTTTTACATAAACACACTAATATATTTTAAAGTCTAATCATTGTACTTTAAAGTCTAAAATACTTATTGCTTTGGATCTTGCGTTGTTATGTGGTAAAATATTGTAACAATTTGTCTTCTATAACACCAGATATTGATAATATTTAAATATGCCGTGTATGGTTGGCTTTTAAGTCTAATGATTAAATGTCAGTTCCTTCTTGTATAAAATTACAAGTTTCATATTATGTTGATTATGTATTGTATAAAACATAAATGTCTATTAAATAGAATGCTTATCATTTACTACAGAAGTTTTTTAAAAACACTTGAATGTCTAGTAATAGTCAGTGTATTAGTGACACTGAAACGTGTTGGCCTTGATTCTTGCGTTATATTTCCATAATTTGCCTTTTTTTATATATGTTGAATGTTGGTCTTTATAGGTTCCATTTGTAAATAACAGCACTTTCCTATAATTGTGAAATGGATCAATATAAGCTTGATACGTGTTAAATTATGCACTATATGTGTGATTCAGTTCTGGCCTAACTCGTCTAACGAGTCAAACGGCTAAGAAACTCGCATTTCAAACATCCAGCAACTTTACCAGCCTCAAAAAGGGATAGGAACCACCACATTCTTACGGCATTTGATGGGAGAAAACTCCAGAAGTTAGGCCAGAACTGAATCACACATATAGTGCATAATTTAACACGTATCAAACTTATATTGATCCATTTCACAATTATAGGAAAGTGCTGTTATTTACAAATGGAACCTATAAAGACCAACATTCGACATATAAAAAAAAAAAAGGCAAATTATGGAAATATAACGCAAGAATCAAGGCCAACACGTTTCAGTGTCACTAATACACTGACTATATTACTAGACATTCAAGTGTTTTTAAAAAACTTCTGTAGTAAATGATAAGCATTCTATTTAATAGACATTTATGTTTTATACAATACATAATCAACATAATATGAAACTTGTAATTTTATGCAAGAAGGAACTGACATTTAATCATTAGACTTAAAAGCCAACCATACACGGCATATTTAAATATTATCAATATCTGATGTTATAGAAGACAAATTGTTACAATATTTTACCACATAACAACGCAAGATCCAAAGCAATAAGTATTTTAGACTTTAAAGTACAATGATTAGACTTTAAAATATATTAGTGTGTTTATGTAAAAATATTTTATAGAGTTCAACACGCATTTATATTCTACCTAAAATAATATCACTCCAGCAATATGGTATAAAGAAGTAACATGATATTTTATTATAATTATCACGCAAGCTTTATTTATCAAATTTTACTGATAGTCTATTCACGATTGTACATAAGTATAAAAGGGAATCGATTCAACAGAATAAGCAACAATACCTAAGATAGATGCTTAATCAACCCAAGGATGCATTCTGTCAGCCAAAGGGCATGTGTATAATAGACAAAGTTTTGTAATTTTAATTTTTAATTTTAACACAACGCTTAGAAGTTTGTAAATTTTTTAAGATAAGTTTTCACTGAAAATTATGAAACAATATATCATGAAGGTCTTTCAGAGGTATAAGATAGAAATGCAAATGTGATTCTGATATAGCTGAGGATGACCTATGAAGGGTCGAAACCGGTCCTAGATTGTAATACTTCACAAGAAAATAAATGTATTGATTAGGTGGAAATTTTCTTTCCTTTTATGACGAAATCTAATAGAACCAACTGTTTTCGGGGAGCACGACACTGTTCAATACTGAAATGAGGACATCAAATAAAATTCTAGGCTTTTCGGAAATGTCATCGAGTTTAGATTCGGATTGAAATATTGATCCAAATGTATATCGTTGGCTTTCTTTTAAAACCTCGTATGGCTCAATACTCGTCCTGCCCATTATATTCCTTAAGGCTGGTCACGCCTCTCAGCCACATACTGATATGCTGTCCATAACAATAATTTTCGTTGTGTTCATTTTCCTATGCTGCTCTGTGAAGGAAAATTAACCTTATCATACCGTATTGTAGGGATGGTGTTTGCATGGCGAATTTATGCACTCCTACAGTATAATGTATTTAAGGTTCGTTTTCCTTTACATAATAGCAGAGGAAAATGAACATAATGAAATACAGCAGATCTCCGTGGTGTCTAGCAAGGGGCCTTTGCTCAACGTATCTAAAATTGTTAAGTCGTGATCTATACCATTAAATTTATGTTTATAATCATGAATGTGCTGACCTACTGCGGAAAACCTGTTGTATATTGCACCCTACGGGTCAGGGTGACCACAGTTATTTTCCCAACTAGTCAGATAAATATCTCAGGGTATTCATGTTTCCAGAAGAATGGTTAATTTTTCTATAATTTTGTTTAACGTGCGTTCAAAGAGAAAATGGTGACACCATACGCGGTTCAAAATTCCGTAATTCAACGCTCAGTAGTGGATTCCGCATACGTATACTTCAATCAACATTTCCAAAGACACATCCGCATATCGGGAACCTTACTCACTAAATACAACTACAGACTATCACTACAAATGAGAACTCATTCAATTATATAAAACTTAATCAAGAAACACATTTATTAAATTATTGAGAATCGCGAAAGAAATGGTTAAATGTCAAATATAGCACGTGAACTTCCAATCATGAATCTAATAAACAAATATTTTAACTTCTGAATCAAATATTTTAAGTCAGCGCTGGCTTATTTCTAATCTAAGTTTGCATATCTTAACATTCTGGGTTGAGTATTCCTGAAATGAATTCACGTTTGTTTCAACTTCCTATTAAAATTTAAATCTGGTCATTTAAGTATACAAATATATCATATCTTCTGACCACAGTCAAAGTTCAGTATGTCAATAAATTATTCTATCACTTGCGGTGTTAACTATTCACCATCATCAAAAATGCTAACATTACAGTATTCACATTATTGTAGGAATGGTCTGAATTTCAATAAAGTATCTTGAATTCTAATTTCAGTGATCTGAATCAAATTAAAAATTATCCGAGTTCGTTGGTGCTGAATAAGGTGAAAGAAATGAGAAATCGAATGACGCACTAAGTTTCTTCGTCCGAATGCCACTTAAAATACGGCTCCTAGCTAAATATTCGCTCATATAGTATTTCAAATTAAAAACATCGATGATATCCTACGTAAATCTCATATTATTTCCCTACTCTAGCTAGATAATTTCTTATGTAACGTATTCCAGCTCAATATGCACTCAGCCAATAAGCATTTATCATATATAGATGTGCAAGTGCCTACATTACGATATCTCAATATTACATTATCATACCAGTTACATACTAGTTTCATCTTCCACGCAATCGACATTCATTCAGAATACGACATAATCATGCATAAATCTACCCATCACCGGTTGTTACTACTGTCAAACCATTCTCAAACTTCATTTAAATATACATAATTTTATTATCCATACCTCGCTATAGTTCTTCCCTGGGGCATATTTCCTTTCTGTAGTTGCTTTACTTGTGCCCTTATATCGCACATTACATATATCGTATACGTCTCATTTCTTATTAATCTGCGCAATATTTCACTTAAAACACCATATACTCTTCCATCATTTCATCTATAACCTTATTTTCAACCTATATTTAACTCATTCGACATCTACAATTAACGCGTTTAACCTCCAATATTCATTGAACATAACGAAACGCGACATTCCTTTAGCGCAGAATTCATTCCTCATAACACGTTTTATCGTGCAATTCAACACATAACCCCAAATACGGTATCTACTCTTCCAATATAATCATTCAGCAAAGAGTATGGTAACTTAAATTAAACAATTCCAAAACATGCGTCCCTCTATGACGTAATCTGGGTTCGAATCATACTATATCACTCATGGATCTTTTTAGCTAACCGGGATTCTTTGCAAACATCTGTTACACTATGTCACATTTTAAAATGGTATTCTCGCTCCTCTGGTTAAGATAATACAGTAAATACGTAACCATTATGTCACGAGATATCATCTTAAGTTCACACTGACTTAATATATGTTAATATCGTAAATATTTCACACTGCACTTCCTTATACTAATTGCACACTTAATTATTTCACGCTTAGGCTATTCAGTTCTATTGTATATACTGGTAATACTTTACATAAGAAATTATACTACTTATTACTATTACTTAGCTCGTCATTCAATATCTCGGGCCTTAGTTGCTCTTCTTCAACTGCTCCACGGTCTGGTCACAGGCCTTGGATCGAGAACTGGACAGGTTCTCCATCACTGGTAGCTCGGGTTGAGTGACCTCCACCACTCGGATCGGGTGGTTTTAACTGCCGGGACGACATCTCTCTTCAGGTTGGTCTATGCCGATTTAGCAAGCCATCATTTCCTCAGGAATACAGTAGATAATACACATCAATTCTGAAACATATGTATTCATCATAGTTCTGCGAAGTATATATATATATATTTTTTTAATGATTGCCTCTTTATTTACGCTATCGTTGCTATTATTTCCTCTTAATATAGCTCAATCTCCAGCTCTCGCGTCTCGGTCAACCTTTTGCTTCAAGGCTTAGCAAATAAGTATACGGACGAACTTTTCAAAATTTCCGGGTTTTATACCCTCCTTACTGTATTTCAGTGTTTATCACTTCGTTTCCTTCAATTTTACCATCGTATCAACTTAAAATCCACGTTAGAAACTACTAATCTTGCTTATTCTTGAGAGCGATGTTCAGCACGTCTTGCCGTTACGAAGTCAATTTTTTAAGTAAGTTTTTATAATAATCCGTTTGATCCTTCTTATTTTTTAAAAACAATTCAATCGATTCTACTCTATTGTACACCGCCTTCATAGTGGTAGGTTTAAATCAGTCGTGGTCTTCTAACATACATAAATACCGATATTCTGCTACACATTTCTTTGCCTTGGCTGGTCTCTACCTTCCGTAGGCGTCATTTTGTAATACGTCCAGTAAATGCATTGGGTACATTTTTTGTATATTTCTGCCAAGATGCCAGAGGCCGGTGACCCCATAGCCAAGCCATTTTGTTTATAAACCACGTTGTCCAATGTAAAATAATTATTGTCTATTAATAGTTGCAAAACGGACATAAAATCAGAGATTTCAAGTTTGCTCAAATGACTACTGGAGTTCAGATTATTTTCAATAATAGAAAAAAAGCTTGCTCATTTTTTATGCTTGGGTACGTGTTAATAATATCGAAAGAGTGCAAAGTATGGTATGGTTGTAGGTCAAATCCGTCTAGTTTCTTGATTAGTTCAGAGGTATTCTTAATGGATTTATTAGAAGCAAAAGTGAAATGTTTTTTGAGGAATTGTTGAATAAACTGAGCAAGTTTGTACAAAGGCTTTGCCTATAATCTATTATAGGACGTATGGGGACATCTGCCTTATGGATTTTTGGCAGTGCTTTCGCATTTGGTCAGAGCTGTCATTAAAGACCAAGGCCAAGTTTATAATAGACTTTTTAACGTGTTATCTCGGAAGCAGACGACTTTAGAGAATAAGTTTGAAGCACTCTTGAGCAAATCAAAATCACTTAACAATTCCTCAAAAAAGATTAAAGATTCTAGTACTCCCGAAGATATTGCACAATTTCACCCTCCGCTTATCAATTTATCAAACACAGTAATAAATGAGGCAGAAAGCACAATACTTTCCAAAGGTCTGAAGCATAATTGGCCGAATGTTAACACATCTAGTATCGTTTCTAAACTACTTATTGAGACAGAGGTCCCTATTAATAAAATGCCGAAGGATTCACAAGATGAACTAAGACTGGATGTTAAGAGACACCTAAATAAAATTTCACCTCTCCCGGTTTCAATGAAACTAATAGATTTTCCAGAAAGAATGAACATCCTGGAACTAAGAGAAAAATCAAGGACAATCAACTCATTATTACTAAGGCAGATAAGGGGAACGCTACCACCATTATGGATAGAACAGATTATATTGAAAAAACAAAAACTTTAATGACAGCTCGTTTTTTGGTAGTCAACAAGGACCCAACTCAACTAATTCAGCGGAAACTCAAACGCTTAAAAACGGATCTTTTCTTTTGACTGAAAAGGAAAAATCGAAACTCATTAATATGAACCCTAGCTTACCAACTGCAAAAGCACTACCGAAAATCCATAAGGCACATGTCCCCATACGTCCTATAATAAATTATAGGCCAAGCCCTTTGTACAAACTTGCTCAGTTTATTCATCAATTCCTCAAAAAAACATTTCACTTTTGCTTCTAATAAATCCATTAAGAATAACTGAACTAATCAAGAAACTAGACGGATTTGACCTACAACCATACCATACTTTGCACTCTTTCGATATTATTAACATGTACCCGAGCATAAAAACGAGCCAGCTTTTTTCTATTATTGAAAATAATCTGAACTCCAGTAGTCATTTGAGCAAACTTGAAATCTCTGATTTTATGTCCGTTTTGAAACTATTAATAGACAATAATTATTTTACATTGGACAACGTGGTTTATAAACAAAATGGCTTGGCTATGGGGTCACCGGCCTCTGGCATCTTGGCAGAAATATACTTAAGATTTCCTTAAGCATAATGCAATTGGCAATAATGAAAAGTTTAACAATATCAAGTTCTGGACCAGATTAGTAGACGATACTTTTATTATCATTGACGAATGTTCTATTGTAGCACCAAACACCCTTACAAACCTCAACAACACAGATCCTCATATCAAATTCACAATAGAATCCGAAATTAATGGTTCCATAAACTTTATAGATTTAATGATCACTAGGCTCCCTTCTTCATTTAAATACAAAATTTACAGGAAGCCCACCCACACAGCATCAACAATAAAACAGGATTCAATACATCCCTACTCTCACAAGTGTGCCTAGTTGATCGCGTGTTCAAGGTCCCAAGGTTGAAAGCAGACTTGAATTAAGAACTTAACATCATACGTGCGATAGCTAGGTTTAACGGTTATAATAAGAATTTTATTGAGCGTATTATTAACAAATTCAGGCACCGCTCAAACTCTAATTTAATAAAAGATAAACCCAAACCTAAATTATTTTTGACTTTCACCTTTAACCATAACATTTACGGTGTTACCAACATATTCAAGAAGCATAACGTTAACATTGCCTTCCGCACCAACAACAGCAACATGCATGTTTTTCACAATTCCAACTTAATTAACAAATCAAACCCTTTCACCCAAGTCAGGTGTTTACAGGTTTAAGTACAACGACTGCCGCAGCTCTTATATAGGACAAACAGGTAGGAACTTTAAGATTAGATATGCAGAACACCTTAATGCAGTCAAATACAACAGGTTTTCCGCAGTAGGTCAGCACATTCATGATTATAAACATAAATTTAATGGTATAGATCACGACTTAATTTTAGATACGTTGAGCAAAGGCCCCTTGTTTGACACCACGGAGATCTGCTATAATTATACATTTGGATCAACATTTCAATCCTAATCTGAATCTCAATGACATTTCCGAAAACCTAGAATTTTATTTGATGTCCTCATTTCAGTATTCAACAGTGTCACGCTCCCCGAAAACAGTTGGTTCTATCAGATTTTACGTAACAAATTATCGCGCTATCCTTCCCTACCACATCCGCCCCTCTCCACCTCCCTCCTGATCCACCCCTCTCCCTCCCTTAACACTGTGCTATGCTCTCTGTAAGCTCCAACCTTCAGTTCCTCTCAGTTCTCCGTACAAACAGGCCGATCAAGGCGAGTCCTATACCTTAAAATTCTTTTAATACAATGCCCTTTTTTCCAACAACTTAATTTAATTCAAAAATTGTCTTTCTTACACTTCAGGTCCCGCATTGGATCAAGAACTTTTTGGTTTCACAACGAATACCTCTGTCAATACTGTAAACACGATCCACTTGCTTAACTACCTTATAACTTAATGTTTACCTCATGAAAACTGATGATACAGGCCACTACCAAGTTACATATTATCTACAGAGGAACAACGATTCACGTCAGCTTTTAGATGTCAACATTTAACATTAATTCTGTTGTTTATTTATGCCATGCTCAAAACTTTTAGGCATTACACAGTGGCAAAGACTTTTTAAACCTTTTGTTAATTTTTTCACTCCTATTTTATTGTCTGACCATCAAGTATCTAACTTGTAAATTCCGTAAAAATTATTCTTAAGCACCATCATGTTGTATATTTCTCCTATTTTATTACTAATGGTTTATATTTTGTATTGTAAGATATATATCTTTGTTCATTTAACCTATTGTAGCTGATGATGTCCAAAGACATCGAAACCGGTCCCTAATAAAAATGTTGTGATCTTGTATTAACAACATAATTTGTATTGATATAAGCTGGATCATTTATACTCTCCTTTATTGTGTGTAATTATGTAATTAATTATTACAGTATTGTTAAATTACAATAATTGTTAAATAAGTAAGCATATCACATGAATCATGTTTTAATCTTAGCCTTACATTTAATATAATAAAATGGCTCAAAAGTCCAACAACCCTATGTTCATTTTCTGTATTTGGTTAATAAAATAGCTTGTAAAAAATAAAGAGAAGCAAAAATAAAGTTATATGAATCATCCTTACCTGTGAGACTGAAGTGTTATTCTTCTCGCAAGCTCTTTTCCTGGCCATGGAAGCTGCTTTTGAACACTTCAACGCTGGCCACATCAGGAACAAAATCATGGTCCGCTTCTTTAATCAATTCCCGATTTTTTAAAATAATTTTTCCGGCACATGGTATTCCAGCACAAATCCACACTTCACTTGATTTGTTGTCGCGTTTCTTATAAAAATGGTAACTATCAGATATCAAAATTTGGTTTCCTTTAATGCTAGTTGTGAACTCTATGTTTATCTGCTGTACTCATAGACACAAACACAAATGACTTTGAAATAGCCTTTAGGTACCTGGTTGTAAAGCCATTAACTCTTCAAAGTAGCGTCGTACTATTATTAGCTGGTCAAAACTCAGAACTGACAACTGGGTTTTCCAGAGACATTCGGAACTAGTGGGACTCATTAGCTTATTTACTCAGGCTTAAATACGTGGTAGGAACTCGTGGGACGTTTTTCCTAAGCAATTTGTTTTTGGAACTCACAAGAATGGAACTCATGAGACGGAATCCACAAATTTATGTGCCGCCGTTTACCCATAATGGTGTTGAGCAGAGCCATTCGATGTGGCAACACTGTTGTCATAAGAGCAATACTGTTTTCTTAACATGGAATGACCTACACTATAGTGTTAGGTTAATGGTCTATCCAATCAACACACTTCATTCTACAAGTGAAATCACATTCAATATTAAAATATATTATACATTATTTGGTACGTTTCGTCTAATTTAAGACTCCTTCAGCCATAGCATCTCGTATCGGATTAAGATACATCATTGTTGCAGTCTAATAATTTTAAAAATTGATGAACCCATTTCCTTTACGAACTGTTTGAGAACACACTGAAGACAATAAACACTATTTTTCATAAAACTGTCCATCACTTTCTTGTAAAAATTCTTCGTGTGTTAAAATTTGAATGATATTTCCTTAAAATATGACATGCAGTGCTGGTAGCCAGTAGCTTCAATGTTCTGACTGAGGGAGATTCGAACACGGGCCACAAAATAGGAAAATAAGAATAAGAATTCATAAAAATTAAAGCTTTAAGTATTCTGATGTGGATAAGGTCCCATTTTCCTATTCCTTGAAAGTAGACTAGCAGCAAGATGCAAACTGTAACTGTACCGACTAGTGTCACCTGCAAGCGACACTCCTGTATTTTGTTGGAACACGTTTCCTGTAGATTTTTAGTTTTGCATTGTTTTTCGTCATGTACCTAGAATAATCTGAAAGGAGATACATAGATTTATCTTGTACACTGTGTTTGAGCTTTGATGGGTTAAGAAAAGGCTAGGAAAACAACAGATAAAGAATCTGCCACCTAGGCGACTGCCCTAAATGCAGATCAATAGTGATTAACGAATTTAGATTTTTAATGCCAAGTTCATCAACAATGAGCAGCACTGCAAAACTGTGTGGTTGTTAACTCCTATTGATGTGGAAGATAAAGATGATACAAAATGGGTAAAAATGATGCAACGATTACTTGAAGAATGATGGGGAAAAGGAATCATAAAAACATGGGTTGAAAGCCTAGTCCTCAAATGCCCTAATATAACCCAGTCAGAAGAAAAAAAACTAAATAAAGGCCTACAATGGCCTATGCTGTTAAAACTAATCAATCAACAATAACATTATACTGGCTATTGTTACTGTAGTTGGAGTGTGCACTGTCTCTTCTTCTGCCACTCATCTCTGCTAGAAGGCAACAAAAACTAATCTTTCAACGAAGGGTATACAACAGCTAGTACGTAATAAAATTTTTAAAATCACCCACCTTTTAAAAACACAAATTTACAAGACGAAAGAAAAATACTCACTTGTTGGTTTAATGTCTCTTCATTATTCTAGTCTAAAAAGCACTGAGCACAGTCATTAATATTAATGTACTCGGAATCTAAAGCTGAATTAGATGTCTTATTTAAATATGAAATGCTGAGGAGTGTGGAAGAATGGAAATACTGTATGGCATTTGCAGTGCCAAAAAACTCATCTACAATTGACAATACTTCTGTCATGAGACAAAACTGGCCACATGACTGTTTAAGTACAGAAAAACTAGAGAGGTACATGTAATAGGAAAAACACGACAGATCAGTGTGGTAAAAATCTTACTCTTGGCCACTCCAGAGAGATTTCCACAGCTTTCCAGTTCAATCCTTGGCAAATGCCAGGACTGCATGTAACAGGCAGTTCTATTTTGTTATTACTGTATTATTATTAATTACTACACTTAAATATAGTTTATAAATTAAAAAGGCATATTTGAAAGGTTTTAAAGTAATTTTCCTTGTGAAATACAGAGCAACAACTCATTATTAAAGATTTCTGAAGATTTCTGTACCAAATTTGTAGAAAAGAGAACTGTTTCTATCCTAAAATTCTCAACAGCTTGAAATTCCTTAGAATAACAATAACTCACCCTGTATTTATCTGGTAATTCTGTACACCATACACCATTTGGGCACTCATCTAGAATAAGTCTGAAGTTGGATATGATTTTATCATTAATGCACGGATTATTTTGCCTCTCTTGTGATGAATTTGAACTTGTTCCTTTATCCGAAACTGGGGTACCTGAAAACAATCCAATGATCATGTTACGTTACTATAAAACATATGAAGAGAGAATGGGGAAAAAGGAAGACAAAACTTTTACATTCAAGGATATATAGAACTAAAATTACAAATCCACATAAGATAAGGTCTGGATGAATATAGTATGCCTTAGATATATACGAATTGCATCACTGAGAAATGAAGTACCACCTAAAGTTATTTTGAGCGAGCCAGATACACATGTTTAAAAATTCATACAGAATAGAAAGTACACGTTCTGAACAGTATGCCTTTGCTTCTGCAATGTTGCTCCAACTTCATAAGACTGCCAGCAAAGCTGGGACACTAAAGGGCTTGTACTGGGAAAGCAGCAGCTGTGTCTTAATTATGGTGCTTGATAAGAATGTATTTATTGGGGGAGTGGAGCGAGGGAGTCGAAGGGGTCCAGAACTTCTCCAAAATTTCTTCAGTCTTTTGAAGTTTGATCTAGGCCTATTTGTGAATACTCTATGTTGCAAGCTGAAGTCACCAGCTGATCAATGTCTTCTAGAATTGAACGTCTCTAGAGTCAAATACTATACATATTACACAACCTATACCATACATACATCTTCATTAGACTGTTTCAGCGTTCAGTCTGCAAGCCTCTGTGAATTTACTAACCACCACCACAAACCTCTATTTGTAACTAGTTCTGCAGCCTCATTTAGTTCTATACCTCTTATCTTTAAATAGTTATCTTGGTCTCCCTCCACTTCTCTTACTCTCCATAACAGAGACCAATATTCTCTTGGGTAACCTATCATCCATCATTTGCCTCACGATCCACCACCAAAGCCGGTTTATGCGTACAGTTTAATCTATAGAGCTCATTACCTATATCTCAAGCTAATATTAGTGTGTAGAATTCAGTATTTAAAAAAACTTGATCATGTACCATATACAAGATACTCAATTTAAAAAATCCTACAATTCATATATTATGGAAATTTGCAGAAATATGGAAGTACTGTAATTTTATCACATACAAAAAAATTGCCAGTCTTAACAACGCAAGACCAACATGGAAAAGGGAAGTAATAAATCTGTCAGCATTGATAACACTGAAGGGTGCCAAAACATGTTAGCTCATAAAACTATCTGAGAAAAGAAACAATGTTAAGATAAACACAGCCCTTGGATAAATGTATCTTAACATAGTACCACCAGTCTTCAG
Source organism: Anabrus simplex (assembly GCF_040414725.1). Lineage (NCBI taxonomy): Eukaryota > Metazoa > Arthropoda > Insecta > Orthoptera > Tettigoniidae > Anabrus > Anabrus simplex. The sequence goes on along the minus strand of NC_090265.1, from coordinate 1,108,161,875 downwards.
TTGTCTTTCTTTTCTCGTCATTGTCGGAGTGTAATATTTGCTGGTTTTAAAGTGTTCCTTAGTGTTGTTTATATTGATATGTTAATATAATATGGCTTCAGTCTCTGCAGCACCAAGAAGGCAGTGTGTGAACAACCCAAACAATTTGTGTTATGCATGTGGTTCACACTTGTTACGGAGGCAGAAACATAATTCGACGATAAAAGTGCACGCCGCATACTATATGTAAAACATGTTTTGAAGGACTATGATGGGGGTTTAGAGAAGAACAGAAATCCATACAGTTTCGAATTCCCATGATTTGGCGTGAAACAAAAAATCATTATGATTACTACTACTGCCTGTGCAATGTATTAGAGCACAACAAAGTTAAGAAGTCAAAAATAAAAACATCCCAAAGGCTATTAGGTCTGAACCACACAGTCCAGATATTGCCACTCCAGTGTCACCAAAGCAACTGGAAGATGTGGAGCAATCGAGTTCATCTGAGTCTACAGAACAATTTTGAAGTGGATGAGGATATCTCCCACTCGCTCCAGAAAACAATTCAAACTTTTTACTCAGGCACTCGCTCCAGAAAACAATTCAAACTTTTTACTCAGGCAGAGCTGAACGATTTTGTGCGGGACTTAGGTCTTACCAAGAAAAAGATGAGACTGCGGGATTGAGATTAAAAGAAAAGAAAATGCTGGCATCAGGAGGTCTTTAGTCAGTACAGGAACCGAGAGGAGGAATTCCGTAAGCTTTTAAAATGGAAAAACGGGTAGTTTATTGCTGTGATGTATCAGGTTTGATTCTTCAGTTTGGTGGTGAAAAGTATAATGGCAATGACTGGCATTTACTTATTAATGTGTTGAAGAGAAGCCTAAAAGCAGTGTTACTACATAACAGAAGCAACTTTCTTTAGATTCTCACTGGGTATTATGTTTTTTTTTTCTTTTCAAAGAAACAAACATTTTCAGTTGATTCTAGAAAAAATTAACTACCAGAAACATTACTGGCTGTTATGTGGAACCCTAAAGGTAACCGCAATCTTGCTGCGCCAAAAAGCAGGTTTCACAAAATTTACTTGCTTTTTGTGTCATTGGTGTTATAGAAGTAGAGATACAGTAAACAATGGGCAATGAAAGAGTGGCCTAAGAGGGAAAGTTAAACTCCTGGAGAGAAAAATGTCTGGATGATCCTAAAAGAAATACTAAGTAACCCCCTTTTCATATCAAACTTGGGATCATTAAAGCAATTTATAAAAGCACTGGACAAAAGTGATATGTGCTTTGAGTATTTAAACCAAAGATTCCCACTCTAGTCAGAAGCTAATTTAAAAGATGGAGTATTCAATACACCACAGATTAGGCTCCTTATGAAGGACATAGCATTTTTGGGCACTATGAATAATGCTGAACATCAGGCATTGTGTGCTTTCAGAGAAGAAATTGATGAATTTTTGGGAAACGTAAAAGACGTGAACTATAAAACAACTGTGAGATAAATGTCGAAACAATTTCAAGCTCTCGGCTGCAACATGAGTTTAAAACTTAATTTCTTGAACAATCATTTGGACTATTTTTCTGACAATTTTGAAGCCCTAAGTGATAAGCAGCATGCAAGATTCCACCAACAAATAAAGAAAATGGAAAGAAGATACCAGGGATGGAGAAACGCAGTGAAGTTGGCTAACTACTGCTGGTAAACTACGCAACATGGCTATAAATGTCAGTCAACACAACAATCCCTCCACGCAAAGAAAAAAGTTTTTCTTCAAATGGGGCTTAGTAAAGCTAGGTAGTCTATTTTATGTTGTATAAGGTCTTTCTTCTATTTTGCAGTGCACTTTATTAGGTAAAAAAAAAAAGGTTTACCTCTTCTGACAGTTTATACACTGTAAGAAAACTGGATTCTGGCACTGAATTCAGTGTGTTAAAATGATTTACAATCACCTATACATCTCAGACCTCAGGGAAAAAAAAAGTTTATTTTGCTGGCAAGTCATTTACGGTCACGTATAAAATAATGTTTTTGTAGATCTTTACAAGGTGATAAAATTTAGTGAAATGTGATGAAAATCATGGTATTAAAGGAAATGATGCAGCTGTTGTGAAAAATCCTTATGCAGTATGAAAATACAGTATGCAGATTTAAAATCAGGAAACAAGTTTTTTTCAATGTTTGTTTATAGAATACACTGATCAGCCAGAACATTATGTTCACCTACCTAATAGTCGGTATGTCCACCTCTGGCATGGATAACAGCAGCGACGCGCCTTGACATGGAAGCAATGAGGACTTGGTAGGTCGCTGGAGGGAGTTGGCATCACACCTGCACACGCAAGTCACCTAATTCCCGTAAATTCCGCGGGGACGGGGACGATGAGTTCTGATGCCATGTTCAATCACATCCCGGATGTGTTTGATCAGGTTAAGATCTTGCGAATTGGGGGGCCAGCAGATCAATTGCAACACACCACTGTGTTCCTTGAACCACTCCATCACACTCCTGGCCCTGTGACAAGTCACAGTGTTTTGCTGAAAAATGCCACTGCCCCTGGGAAATATGATCGTCATGAAGGGGTGTACATAGTCTACAACCAGCACATGATACTTCTTGGCTGTCATGGTGCCTTGCATGTGCTCCATTGGACTCATGGATGCCCACATGAATATTCCCCAGAACACAATTGAGCTGCCGCCAGCTTGTCGCCGTCCCGCAGTACAGGTGTCAAGGAGCTGTTCCCCTAGAAGACGACGGATTTGCACCCTCCCATCAGCATGATGAAGAAGGTATTAAGATTTATGAAACCATGCAATGCTCTGCCACTGCGCCAACGTACAGCGACGTGCCTATTTCAGTCATAGTTGCCGATTTTGTGGTGTTAACAGTGGCACATGCATGGGTCGTTGTCTGTCGAGGTTCATCCTTAAGAGTGTTCGGTGCACTGTGTGTTCAGACACACTTGTACTCTGTTCAACATTAGAGTTTGATGTTACTTCCACCACAGTTCACTGGCTGTCTTGTTTTACCAGCCTGCCCAGCCTACGACGTCCGACATCTGTAACGAGGGGTGGCCGTCCAATCCCCTGACGTTTGGACATGGTTTCACCATGGTTTCGTCACTTCCTGAAGACACCCATCACAGCACTCCTCGAACACCCGGTAAGTCGCGCAGTTTCCAAAATGCTTGTGTCGAGCCTCTTGACCATCACAATCTGCCCTAAACTCACCATGCGTGTCTGACTAGCAGACATTCCTCGTCAGGTGATGCTGCTATTACCTGGACAGGTTTATATCGATGGTAGGTTACATAGATGATCATAATGGTCTGGCTGATCAGTGTAATTTATTTTGCAGATCTTTAAGGACTGTCAAAATTCAGTGAAAACAAGATCACAATATTAAGGTAAATGATGGGGCTGCTATGAAAAATCCTTACACGATATGGAGAAACAGAAAGCAGATTTGAACTCGGCATACCTAAGTAAGGTAAGATCACCTATTAAACCTTTTACAACAGGAAAAAAATATTTTTCAGGCTAGCGTTATCAGGCCCACTCCCATTCCCCCCCTCGGCTTCATTCTCTTCTTTCTTTTCCCCTTCCATTTAACTTTGCTCAACCTCTCATTTGTATACTCTCTTTCTCCATAAAATTCACTATTTCTGCCTTTCCAGTCAGGGTCATAAAGTTGATTATGCCTACCTTCGTGATTTTGGCTACAGGTCACCCATTTTTTCACAGTTACCCCCAGCACCCAAGCAAAATGCGCATCGCTTGCTGAGGCAAGTTTGAAGTACCATACTCATATTTAGGCGGTATTACGGTGGAGTCACCACTTCCACACGCATTTTATATCTACTGCCAAATGCCGCTCCTCAGGAGTACAGATGTCTTTTGCAACCGCTTCACTGAAGTACAGACGATGCTGACAAGAGAGTTGTTCAGTTTTATTTGCCGTTGGGACTGGGAGTCCTCTTCTGCCATCTAATCCGTTGACCATTTTCTCCTTTCTGGTGAATTTATGTGTCATTTCGTACACAAAGGCTTCACCTGGCCTCCAAAGGGAGGACTTCTCTGCCCATAACCATTGGACATCTCCCTCGCCTCTTTGGGTGTCGAGAATGGTAGAGGCCGCTTGACCTAGACAGATAGTCACAGGTAGTACCGTCTATTGTCACGTATGGTAGCAGGATGATCCTGACCTGATGTCATTTTGTCTAATAAATAGTCTGTAAATGCAGATTCTATTTTATGTCTCAGAGCTTCTGATATATTCCGCAAACCTTTGTTTGAAATTTGGACCTGTTTACCTAATATAGTATTTGAGGCATGCATGGCATACGAGGTGTGAGTGCTGGATGTTGTTTCCAAGTTGGGCTCCATTTAGTATTTAATTCTATGATCTGATTATTATATTGAGCGAATAATGGCATGACGTTGGAAGAGGAGCAACTGAAAAGAGATGAAAGTTTTAAATACCTGGGAAGTCATTGAAGAAAATTGAGGAAACCGGATGGAAATCAATGAAAGAGGAAGGTGTGTATATGGATTCTTTAAGAGTGTGGGAGGACTGACATGGAACAGGGATGTACCACAGAGATGTAAAGGAATTATCTACAAGACTTATTTTGTGCCAATTTTGACATATGGATCAGAAACGTGGGTGATGAAGGAGAGGGATAAAAGTAGAATACAAGCAGTGGAAATGAAGTTTCAAAGATGTCGAGTAGGTTTAACAAGAATGGGCAGAGTAAGAAATGAGAGAGTTCGGGAAATGGTAAATGAGATACCTCTACAACAGGAAAGATGGAAAAATCAAGGCTGCAGTGTTATGGATATGTTAAGAGAATGGGAAAAGAGAGGATACCGAGAAAGATGTTAGAAATGGAGTTGAAGGGAAGGAGACTTAGAGGAAGACCCAGGGGCAGATGGCTGAAAGGTGTAAAGAAAAGCATCGCGGCAAGAAGAGGGAACAGGACGACAGTGAGAGAAGAGAAGTGATGGACAGAAAATTATGTTTCCAGAATTTATATACACACAAGCATAAAAAAGTTTAAATTCACCTGAAGAAAACAACAGTTCTTGTTATTTATTAGGCAGCAGATTAGTGATATTTCAAATGACATACATTTTAAATCAAGATACGAACATATGCATCCATTATATACATAGTGTAGCAATTAACACTTCAAATAATGGAAAACAATATCTTTTAGAGCTACACTTTCAAACTTGCGCTCGTCTATTTTACACTGATTACTCTGAGACAAATATATGGCATTCCTGGCATTCTTCTGGTCAGTTTTTCCTATATTTATGTCTATAGTTATAGCTCTCGATGCTTGCAAAAGGCATTGCCAGAGATCTTCATAACTGTTGACAGAAGATAGTTTCGTCTTATGGTCGAGTTCATCCCGCAACAACCCAACGGGCAATGGTGGCCGTCATTACTGTTTGTAGAACCCCTTGCGTTTCTCTGTTTCATACATACTTGTACAGCTCCGACATCTATTTCAGATTGTTGCCCTACTAAAACCCTCTTACAATGAGTTCAAGATGGTACTACATCACTTGATAGAATGTGATGATTCTGCTCCTTCAACATACATCTACAGTCAAAAACTCTCTCACCTCATTATTACCGAAACAACTCCAAACCATAACGCTACCACTTCCATGCCTCACAGTTGGAGTATGGCAGCCTTCTAGTATTATTTCTCCTGGATGACTGTACGCATACCAAAGACGATTTGACATGACTCATCAGTCCATTGCACACGTTTCTAATGGTCAATGGTCCAATCCCTGTGTTGTCTGGCCCACTGAAGTCTGAGATTTTTGTGTGCATGTTAAGAGGCTTTTTGGCAGATAAATATCCACACAAACCAACATCACGAGTGATATTTCAGTTAACGCTGATGCTGATTGTTCAATAGTTCTGTTGATTACAGCAAAGATGTTCACAGCAGTAAGCCTTCTGTTACTCTTGCTTAATCTCACAATGTGTTAATCATCAGCAGCAGATGTTCTACTGGGACGTCCATTACATACTCTATCTCTTGCCTTTGCTTCAAAGCAGAGTGAATGCCAAATTAAGAAATCTCTCATTCTGCAGCAATCTTCCACTTTGACCACCCAACCTTCTAGTAGGTTCATGCCATAGCATTTATGCTAGCTTCCAACACACCTCCCCCCACCATTTCTCTATCTGAAAAATTTGGAGCAGTACTGAAGAGAACAAAAGAGTATTAATATTAACTTTAATAAAAATTATTCATGCTTTTTTTTTTGTTATTTGCTTTACGTCGCACCGACACAGATAGGTCTTATGGCGACGATGAGGCAGGAAGGGGCTAGGATTGGGAAGGAGGCGGCCGTGGCCTTAATTAAGGTACAGCCCCAGCATATGCCTGGTGTGAAAATGGGAAACCACGGAAAAACATCTTCAGGGCTGCCGACAGTGGGGTTCGAACCCGCGATCTCCCGAATACTGGATACTGGCCGCACTTAAGCGACTGCAGCTATCGAGCTCGGTATTCATGCTAAATACCGTATTTCACGGCATAATCGTCGCCACCGCGTAATCGTCGCATCCTTTATTTTCAATACAAAAATCGGACTTTAAACCTTTAATTACATAATCGTCGCACGTCCAAATTTTGTTCACTAATCTGGTTAAAAGGTAAATGGAACTGCAACGTAAGTTGCACATGAATGCGCAATTTAAATACGTGTATGGTTTATGGGCAATTTGGCAACACAGTCACGTTTGCGACATGTTGCACAACGTATAAATAAATAATACCGGTATATGTACGACGCATGGCTTACCGGTAGACTATCGGCAGTTTGACCACGTGGTCGCGAGACAGTGTACTATTTATTCACCACCTACATATTATGCTTACCGGTAGGCTATCGGCAGTTTGACAACGTGGTCGCGAGACAGTGTACTATTTATTCACCACCTACATATTATGAGTTCCCATTTGAAATACGTAAGGCTGTAAGTTATCGCTTATCGGCAACGTCGCCAGGAAATACCGGCTAGGTAGGTTGAATGGACCTTGAACCAGCCCTCAGATACAGGTAAAATTCCCTGACCCGGCCGTAAATTGAACCCGAGGCCTCCGTGTAAGAGGCAAGCACGCTACCCCTACACCATGGGGCCGGCTCCTGTGTTATTGCGCACAAAGTGAAATCCAAGACGATAACGCAGATTTCCACGGAATTATTCAGCCGAATTATTTACGATGTCTCAGTTGTCATCGCTAGACTCTTATCTTACTACTACATCATACGTGTCCGGGCATGGGATGAAAACTTTTATCCAAGCAGTCAAGATAATTATTATCCAATGCTATTAAAGTTTTATTTTATACACTCGTCAGTAATGTAATGTAAAATCATCAATAACTGGGAAGAAATATTAACCTAATTACCGTATGTTTAAAAGAAATTGAAAAAAATGAATGTTTGTTACTGACGTCTCGGAATACAGTCAACTATACAGTAGATCTACACCGCGCTAGCTAGAGCTCCGGTTTGCGAGCTTTGCGCAAGCGCAGTAGTGTGTTGCAACCAACGAGCTAAACTGATAAATTGTTGCATGCTTCCTTGCTGCCTAATAATATTGGCTGCTCTGGAATGGACAGATCACAGATGCATTTATTTGTTTCAGATTTACGTGATTACTGTAGACATGTGTGCGTGAGAATTTAAGTTTTTAATTTGTGTTTTGGGTGTTTGCAGAAATAATTTGTTTTAATAGTGAACAATTACGGAAAGTCATTTATATCGCAAAACATTAACATGTGAAGCATTTATAAGCGATTATGGGTAAATATAGAAACTATTCTGCGGGCTTCAAGCTAAGCGTAATTGCCTTCGCTGAACAACACGGGAACAGAGCTGCAGAAAAAAAAATTTCTGTGAGTGATAAGTTGGTGCGTGACTGGCAGAAAATAAAAAACAAGCTAAAAAGCACAAACACTTCTAGACGCGCGTTTAGAGGTCCTAAAACAGGGAAGTTTCCTATAATTGACGAAGAAGTGTTTAGGTACGTCAGTGAAATACGTAACAATGGCTGCAGTGTATCATATGAAATGTTACAAATTAAGGGACAGGAGGTAGCGCGCAAACACAACATACCGGTAACTCAGTTTAAGGCGACTCGTGGGTGGATTAAGGGGTTCATGCGACGACACAATCTGTCAGTGCAAAGGAGAACAACACTAAGCCAAAAGTTGCCTGCTGATTACACGGACAAGATTGTAAATTTTCACCGATTTGTCATACGTTTGCGCAAGGAAACTTCGTACTTGCTTTCTCAAATCTGTAATGCCGATCAGACTCCAATCTTTTTTGATATGCCTCGCAACAGCACTATTGCGCTAAAAGGATCATGGAGTGTATTAACGAAAACCAGCGGTAGTGAGAAGTTGCGATGCACGGCAATGCTAGCCATTACAGCTGACGGGAGAAAGTTGCCGCCTTACATCATTTTCAAGAGGAAAACGATGCCTAAGAATATACAGTTTCCCCGTGGAATTCATGTACGAGTGCAACCAAAGGGTTGGATGGACGTAGAACTCATGCTGGACTGGGTTAAAACTGTGTGGAATAGAAGACCTGGTGCACTACTAAAACAACCAGCTCTGCTTGTTTTAGATAGTTTGCGAGGTCACCTCGTGAACGAAGTGAAGCAAATTCTCACTACAAATAAGACACGACAGACAGTCATTCCTCGTGGCCTAACATCTGCTTTGCAGCCACTAGACGTATGTGTTAATAAACCCTTTAAAGACCACTTACGTCGATTTTACAACGAGTGGATGATGAGCGGCGATCAGCAATTGACGCCCGCCGGAAATATCAGGCGTCCACCCTTGGACTTGTTATGCTCGTGGGTGAAGAAGAGTTGGGATCTTATACCACCTGAACTAGTCTCCAAGAGCTTCAAAAGGACTGGGATTTCGAATGCACTAGACGGTTCCGAAGATGACGCAGTGTGGCAGGGAGACGAAGAATCTGATACTGGTATTAACAGAGGCGAGGATGGCGCATCAGATAGCGAAACCTGCGATAGCGACACCTAAGATTTGGAATTAATTGCGTACCGGTAAGTCCGCATTTCACAACAAAGCGATAATTTTTTGCAAGTGTAATATTTTAACTTTAATACTCAAATTAATGACAAATTAACTTAATACGTTCATTTTTATTTTCAGGTTGGAAAAACGTTCGCCGAATTGTTGCGAAAAATTATGAATTTTGTTTTAGACTATTTTAATTATTTTGATGTATAAACGCGAGTATTACGTGCATCTTAAATTTGTATCAAATACAATTTAGTTATAAATACATTTTTTGAGTAATACAAATACTGGTATTAAATATTCATCGTATAATGGTCGCATCCTACAATTTTTTTCGAAAATTTTGGTATAAAAAGTGCGACGATTATGCCGTGAAATATGGTAACTCATATTGAATGTCTAGGTGATGCCTGGAGATGCAGTATTATCGGACTACAGCTCCATTAGTAAGAGATAACGGGTCACAACAGCTGCAGGGAAGTCTTTATCAGTTGAGTGATTTCAGTTTATTTATGTGAATTAGTGCAATGTGGGAAATCATGTGTTCCAAGAAGGAAATGCTGCTTTCAAGATTTGAACCCACGATTAGCTCAGTATTTGTAATGGCTGGTTAAAACCCCACGGCAGCCAGTTGAGTGAAATACGGTCAACTGAAGGATGTTCCTGTAAAGGTCTGTGAAAGCTATTATTATGTAAATATGTCAGAGTGGAATAATTTGTCTAGTTAACATTTCAGGAAGCAAATTTATCATTTTAATGCAGTAAAAATACTAGTTTCTTGTAGAGAACGCATGTGGATTATCATATATTTCAAAGTAGATTTTTGTGGTTGCCATCATAAAGTCAGTGTGTCCAGAATTAGAGAAGTTGTGTTTTTGTCTTATATAAAAATGTTATAAGAACAACAACAGAGGGATGAGGAGACTGCCGTTAAACAGCTCGAGATACTTGAAGAAAGTGCAGAAAAGGTGGGACTACAGATATTGTTCGAGAAAACAAAATTCTTATGTTCAAAGACATATCAAGAGCCCCAAAACAAAATAGGGTACAATTGACTGGGTCTCTTACTTTAAATAACTTGGAGAATTTATCAATCTGACAGGTCATGAAAATATCTCACAACAAAGTAATCTCCAAAAATTAAAAAAGCATTAGGGTTAGTCCAAAACATCTACAACAAAAAATCCATGTTGAGAAATAAAATAATGTTGAGTCATAAAATCAACAGTCCTTTATGCAAGTAAAACACTGGCACTCAACAGAAAACAAGAACTCTAATAAATTAAGAAAAGACGAGAGGAAGATCAGGAAAATCTTAGGAGCAAGATACACCCAAGACGGTTAAGGTTACAATCAATCAAAACAACAGAAAAGTTCCCAACCATGAAATTGACATTAGGAAAAGACAAATGAAATTTTTCGGTTATCTCACTAGATTATCAGAAAACAGATTGAAAGAAAAAAAAGATAACATATTATGTAGCCTCAACTTAAGAACGCAACACCCTGGCTTAACGAACTTTGAAAGGACCTCAAAAGCGCAAACATCAAGTTCAATAGACATTCTAGACAATTGGGAAGCTATATCAGAGCAATCACAACAAAAACAGTACAGATGAAAGTGGTCGGAAGAACGCAAAAAAGCCTTCTCAGAAAGAATGGAAGCCTACTGGAACAACACAAAGACCCACAGAAAAATTGAGTTGTTTGCTTGACGTCTTCCAATATTGGGAGAATTAGCTAATTGTAACAACAACAAAATTTTACCCTGCATAAAAAAGAGATTAAAATTACGCTGTTTGACTCCAGAATAAACTAACTGTGTTTTAATAACATTAACAGATGACAGTCGTTCATTTCCAGTCAGATTTGAAGCCCAGTTAATATTTGTAGGTTTGTGTATAAAAGTGATTAGTTCTGAACTGGGCAGTATTATGCCTGAATGTATGGGATAGAATCTAGAGGATGAGCATTTGTCCATTTTTGAAAGTTTGTCCAGCGTTTGGAATATGTGCCCCTGAGATGTGAATATATCGCCCAGAGATAAGCCTGTGAACCTGTAAGAAACTGATATGCGCCCCTGAGACGTAATACATAAATATAATGAAATGCAGGTTTGGGACCATTATACAAGGTGATTTGTGAGCCCCTAAGATGTTATTTATGTATCCCACAATTCAGATTGTTAGCGTTCGTTTTATGGCACAGTTTAGATTGTTTATGGTAGAGAGATATTTCCACTGTTATATTTTTGATACCCATGTGCCACTGGAATCATAAAATTTGGAGAACATATGGCCACTGGTCATGTCAATGTGCGTGCTCAATGTCAAGATTGCATCTTTCCTATAAGCATGCCAAACGATAACATATATGTGTAAAAAGTACAAAATTAAATTGAGTTGACCTAAAACGGATAAATATCTGAAAAATTGGCAAAACAAACTAAATTACAGACAGCAGACCCCCTACAATTTTATTTATACAGATAAGCATGGACACGTCCAGAAGTGCAGAACTTTATTTCGAGAGTTATTGCTCTAAAACTGTACGACATATCTACAAACGGACTTCACCATCAGACGCCCCTTTCAGTGTTTTACATGGCTGGTCCTGTGACATGACATCTTCTCGATTCTCCTACATTTATGGATTAGACTGAGTTAGAGTCATTGAATGGGGTGAAATTTTGTACAGTTTCCACATACTACTTTATATTTTTGATACTCATGTGACAGCTAGAATCATAATATTTGGCTATCATATGGCAACTGGTCACGTCAATGTGCGAGCCAATGTCATCATTCTATGTTTCCTGTAAGTGTGCCAAACGATAACATAAACCTGTAAGAAGTACAAAATTAACTTGAAATCGAGAAATACAGCTCTATTTAACATATAAGGGATAGAAATACGACAAAAAGTCATGGGCCCAAAGTTGTAGATCTCTCCAAAATGAAAGGCAATTGTGCTTTCCGTTTTGTGACATAACTTACGTTTAGCCACCAATTATCCCGAAACGAAGGTCTGCACTGTTGTTAAAATTGCATCCATATTCCGATATTTTCTGGGGCCGAAAGTTATACATTTAGTAGGTGTGCTAAATACCAACGAATGAGCTCAACTTAGCACACGAGGGCAAAACTCAGGCAACCAAGAATGAGTTAGCTGGAAAATTTATAATGTCCAATAACTGACCATTATATTGGTGTTATAAATTTACTCATTAAGGACAAATATTTCATATTCCCTATGGGAATCAACATCTATATCATCTGATGACCTGGCGGGCATCAATTTTTGGAAGTGAGACATAGTCTCTCATAGTGCATTGGCACTGCTGGTGGCTTCAAGTAGCCTGTGCAGTAGCCTCCACGGTATGCACTAGCCTTGCGTCTTGGTAGGTGTGCTGAGTACCAACTGATGAGCCCAACTTAGCACACGAGAGCAAAATGCAGGCAACCAAGAATGAATTAGCTGGAAAATTTATAATGTCCAATAACGGACCATTATATTGGTATTGTAAACAAGCATGGCGGAACAACAAGCTAGTTGCTCTCGCAGCAATGTTATTTTGGATCAAAGAATCTTTCAATTATTAACCACAGCAAAGAGTGATGATAAAGATGATGATTTTAATGATATGTTAAGCGATTTTGAAAGCGAGAGTGATGAAAATACTGTAAGTGACAAAGAAACAGAGCCTCTTTTTAAATGAAGGAAGAAAAATATGGCGAGTTCAAAAGCTATTTCATCACTATTTTCATAGCAGATGGATGACTTTTCTCCATCAGACTTTCAAGTAACTGTGAAAGACTTAGGGAGCGAAGTAGTGTTTGATGATAACCCAAAAATTGTTGAGTGGAGTTGGTGCAGCTGGTTGTTGATAAAACAAATTGGTATCACACACAACTGGTGGAAAACATGGAGCTGTCACCACATTCCAGGTTTAGAAAGTATTTCAAAATATCAACTTATGTACTTGTAAGGAGTTACATGTATTAGTTGCCTACAGATTTTAGGAAATACTGTAATTTTATTTTGGGCTCTTTTCTTTGTATAATGATGATGTACACACAGGAACAACAAGTGTAATTTTGTTTTCTCTCAAAATAAAATTGAACATAAGAGTAGGATTTTCCATTTGCATTTAGATTTACAAAGAACCAACATATATAAATATTTTAAGCTAATCATCCCACTGATAAGTTCAAAATTGAGGCTTCTACAATTTTTTTTTTTAACATACAAGTGCAAAAGCTCAGTACTGAGTTACCAAACAGTCAAATGGTAACCCAGCACTTAAAAGGTTAAAGGATTGGGAGCCACAGATGCCATCTTCGCAGCTCGACAGCTCATTGAGAAACACTGTGAAAAAGGAAAGCCCATTCACATTGCATTTTTTGATCTTGAGAAGTCTTTCGACCACATACCACACTGTCTAATTTGGTATGCATTGTGAGATCACAGAGTTCCAGAACAACTCATTAAATGGGTTCAAATGCTCTATGTTAACACCAGTAGTAGAGTATGATGTACTACTAGTGTATGAGACAGCTTTCCAATCAAAGTTGGTGTTCATCAAGATTCAGCCTTTTCTATTTGTGTAATGGACATGGTCACTCCAGACCTACAGCGCGAAGTTCCATTGAACTTAGTCTATACGGATGATTTCATGTTTGCCAGTACCACCTAACATGATCTGCACCTCCAGGCCCAGCTGGCATGACGCCCTCAGCAGATATGGTCTTCATCTTAATATCAAGAAGAGAGAATACAAACCAGAGCAACGGTGATGTTGAAGTCATTGGTGAAAACCTACCAAAGACTGATACTTTCTTTTACTTAGGATCTCGTGTAGCAACACCAACATTAATGTTGAAGTGCGAGCAAGGATAAATGCTGGATGGATGCGATGGAGGGAGGTAGGTAAAGGGAGTGCCCTGTGACAAGAGAATGTCGACATGCCTGATGTCAAAAATATACTGTACAATTGTTTGTCCAGTCGCTATCTATGGAGTCGAGTGCTGGACAATTATGAGACAAGTAAAGCATCAATGTTACATTATGGAGATGCATATATTGTGTTGGTCGAAGGGAATCTCTCGCCTTGACCACATTACACACAACGTTATTTGGAGGAAGATCGACATCACTCCAATAAATGAGAAAACATGTCAAGAGACATCTACTATAGTATGGCCACATCACGCACGCAACACCTAACACCATCGCCAATACTGCCTACCACCTTAAAATCAGCAAATCTCGATCAATAGGAAAGCCGAAAGAATGATGGCAGGATGCCATTAATGCCAAAATAAGAGTACTCCATGTACAGCATAATGATATTTCTGATCGCGGGAAACGGTGTTCCTTGATCCATCAAGTGGACCCTACACCAGTAGGATTAACACTTGAAGACGAGAAGAAGAATAGGAATGATTTCAAACTCAGAACTGAAAGCTGAGATCCATCTGATATCCCTGTATTTAAAAAAAGGAAAGCAAAGCAAAGCCATCTCTGTACAGGTCATGAAGGCCCTAGGAAGAGTGAAACGTAAAGACTGCGACTACTTGCAACACTGGTGTAGTGGCATAGAGTGGTTAGCCTTTGCCCCCAAGAATGAATCCAACACTCATTTTTGATGCAGACTGAGTGGACCTCAGGGAAACATGCCTTTTCAGAAGTGGAAACCTTGTTTCTAAATATTATACCTGTATACCTGTAGTAAGCTTTCAATAGTCCAGAAGCTACATACCACAGGGTGAAAGAGATCCATTAGTTGAGCCAATTGGACTAATGCTTTTATGATTCTGGTCTTCACTTTTCTGAAAATTATGTGATCTTCCATTTGTCGAAGTCTGAGGAGACTCCACACGTGATTCAGAACCTGCAGGTATAAAAGTAACTCTATTTGTTGTCAATCTAGCCTGTGATTGACTGGGCCCATCACTTCTAGGAGTAACTCTTGAAGAGGTATTAACTGAACGGGTTCCTTTCATGTTGTGGTTAGAGTTATTACTGTCCTGAGTACTTCGCCTTTCACCAGAAACGGAATTGGTGCCTGCAACAAACAAAAACAAATACTGGAAGATATGATTCAAACCATAATACTAGAGTATACTTTATATGTTTTAATTTACAGGTAAAATAACATCTTAATTGAATGGGCTCCTTTCATGTTGTGGTTACAGTTATTACTGTCCTGAGTACTTTGCCTTTCATCACAAACGGAATTGGTGCCTGCAACAAACTAAAACAAATACTGGAAGACATGATTCAAACCATAAAACTAGAATTTACTTTATACGTTTTAATTTACAGGTAAAATAACATCTATATATATAAAAAGAGTTGTCTGTACATTGCTTAGAATTTAAAAAGAATGGTATTTCTGTCTCTGCAAATAACCTCAGCCTTTGTGGGTGAGGTTAACTTCCAAAAGTAACCAGGGGAACCTGAACCCTACAGAGTGCGTCCCCAGGTGGTGGATAGGGTCCCCTACAGTATGTAGGGCTGGTTGAAATACATAATACAACCCGCAGACCAACAGGCAGCCCAATTCCTGGGGGCTTTAAAATACTGGGACACCCTCTCTCCAGGGATCAAAAATATGGAGGGCCCTTGCCCTGGGTTATGGGTGAAGTCCTCAACGACATCTACGGTGGATAAAATGAACTTTGGTACGGTGGAGATGGCGGAAGGGGAAAGTCTGTAGCGTCTGTACTCTAGAGAAGCGGCTACAAATGGCGTCTGTCTCCACCAACAACTCGCCTTTACATTTACATTTCCGTATCCAAAGTCCTTCTTTCAGAGAAATCTCTCCCATACCCCTCTTCTTGGTCTCACACAATCCAAGTATGGCTATATCTTTTTCTTTCATGAAGTCAACGATACATAGGACAGTCTGGAAGAAGTATGGCTATAAGGTACAAAGAACATGTTAATGCAGTCAAACATAAAAGATATTCAGCAATGGCAGAACATATGGTTGAAAAGAATCATAAATTTACAGACATTTCTAATGACTACATTCGGCCAAAAAGGGAAAATTCATGAATGTTTTGGAAAGTTTAGAAATTTATCTTGCAAAAAAAAAAAAAAAAAAAAAAAGAGAGAGAGATTTTCAATCAATTTTAAATTAGAGAAGTACAGAAGTACATTGTATAAACTAGCATTTGATCAATTAAGAAAAAGAAGAAAAACTCCTTAAATTTATTTAGGTATTCTCATTCAGTTCAACAAAATTTTATGTAATGATCATAATATTTCGTTAGTTTCTTTATTCATTG
This sequence comes from Anabrus simplex, assembly GCF_040414725.1. NCBI lineage: Eukaryota > Metazoa > Arthropoda > Insecta > Orthoptera > Tettigoniidae > Anabrus > Anabrus simplex. The sequence continues at coordinate 1,108,145,491 of NC_090265.1, read as the reverse complement.
ATATGGTGAATTAGGACACAATACTTCTTTAAATTGTAAGAAAAAAAGATAGTGTTATATTGCTTTATTCCTTGAATTGACATCACTGAAACATGTATGGTAAAATAAATACAGTAGTCTTCTATCATTATAAGGTGTATTGACAAGGCGGACTCAAGTAAAGTTAATAGTTCTTTAATAGATTCAGCCCTATCACTGACGCATCCATTGATATGAGCGCTAAAGCATGCCCAATTTTTCCCGTTTCCCATATTTATGCACCCCAGCGATTATGTTGCATGTGATCGATTACCTTTGGTATCATTTCCACGCTATTTCCACTAGAGAGTTCTCTCGTCGACATTCGAAGGCGATGTCTGGGTCGATTAGTAATACCCGTTGACTGCTGTTCCGTAAAGAAAATCTGGAATGAACGAGGTCATTTTCGTAATAAAATTGTAAATAATGCGTCCGATAACTCGCTGATAAAGGCTGACTATACGATCACTTAATTTTAATGCTAAATACTGCAATTAAGTAAGAATGGGATACACCTCAAGATATGGCAAAGTGCATAATTGATTTCAGAGATCAGTTTATAATTTCTCGCATCTGGTTAAACTATGGAAAGGCTATTATCACGTAAATTTATAACAAGAAGGTTATAATTTCTCTACTGGTGCTTGAAGCATGTTTTCATCGTACATATAGTATGGTTAAGTTAGGATAGGTGACAAGGTTTGAATAAGAAAACTGAAATGCTTGCCACAAAATGCGATCAATCATCTTTGGTACGGAACAGTTTTCTCACTATGTGCATTTGCGAGCTCTCTCGTCGAAATTCAAAGGCGATGTTGGGGTCGATTACCAATACCCGTCGCCTGTTGTAATCAAAAGAAAATTTGAAATGAAAGAGGATAACACGTTTTCATAATAAATGTGTAAATAACATGGCCGATGGCAGTTGTTAACTCGTTAAAAATAAAGGCTGAAGTTAAGTAAGAATGTCATGCACCTCAGGATATGGCAGAGTATATCACTGATTTCAGAGGATAGTTCATATTTTTTTGCGTCTAGTTACATTTCGGAAAGGCCATTCACATGTAAATTTTTAGCAAGGAGGTTATCATTTCTCTACATGCGTTTCAAATATATTTTCATGATACATATATGGTTAAGTTAGGCGAAGCAGTTTGAAGAAGAAATCTGAAATGTTTGCCACAGAAGCCTCTGAGTGATACCGTATTTCTCCAAATCCAAGACGACGTTTTTTAAAATCAGAATTTCATGCAAAAAATCAGGGATTGTCTTGCATTCCGGACCTAACAGTAACGAATACCACTGGCAACTAGTACGGTAACCACACTGCTTCTTTTCACCCCCGCACACGCACGTTAGGGTGTCCCTTATTTTTCAATGTTTTAATTTTGCAATGCATAGGTTACGGTTTTATTCACTTGGGCCTAAAACACCCTAAAACAATTTTTCTCCTTATTTGGAACAGTGCAACCCATGCCGACTCGCGCACAAACATGTCCATACAAGTTGCGTCACACGAGTGGCGCGCTCTCATTGTTATTGTCACTTAGTTTTCGCTTATCGGGTAGCTAGCATGGATTGTTTTATATTTCGAAGATGTCAGTGGAAGTAAGGAGCAATAAAAAAAGTATTTTCTTGGTTGGTGAAGTAAATCACCAAATAACAGGCGCAAAATTACATCTAATCGTCAAGTTCTCGCAGTTCTATTTTTCAACATACTTTATGTTAAGTTGACTGTTAGTGAAAGCGCAAATCTTGTCATTCGGGAGTGCAATATATTCTGGGAAAAGGCTAGAATACCTACCAGAGCTGTGCCTAATTGTGTTAAGAAGTTAGTGGATCTCTATCAGGTCTGGCAAAAACTGCAAAAAAATACAAAAGACTCAGGATTTACACAGGCGCCGCGAGGAGAATTTTCAACTTGAATTAGATAATTTATTTGATATCGCACATGCTAATGCTCTTGAAAGAATAAAAATCAAAGAAGATAAAATATTTTTGCGAAAGCAAAAAGTGCCTAGCGGGTGTTGATAAAAAGTTGGCTGAAATTGAAGAAAGGGCCAAGCTGAGAAAACTTACAGAAGAGACTAAAGCAAATGCCTTCAGCGAGCTCATTGGAATCTGCAACTTTACAGACCTTTGGTACACATCAAGACGTAGAAGAACAATCTACAAGCTCTACCTTGCAAGAATCTCTGCCATCCACATCTTAATCTGTAAGTTCTACGTCGACAAGAAGAGGAAGAAAAGATTTTATCACATCTAAATTCGTTGCAACTTAACACAGATGTCAGCTAAACATCAGAGATTCTGTTTATATAATTCAGTCTGTAGTAGAAGCATCTGGTCTTAGTACTGACAATTACCCGATCTTCTATTTAATGCATTTGAACACAAATGAGAAAAGATAGAGCGGGATCCATTAAATCCGATTTTCATAATAACGTGCCCGAAGTAGTTACTGTTCATTGGGATGGAAAATTGTTACCTGCTCTGGACGTAAGAAGTTCTAATGAAGAACGCCTACCAATTATTTCACATGACAAGGAAGAACAACTTCTTGCTGTGCTGAAGTTAGACAACCCTTCTGGCAAAGAACAAGCGAAAACAGTATCAAATGCCTTTTCATAATTGGAACCTGGATGATAAGGAACAAATAATGTGCTGTCATACAACAGCATCTAATCCAGGACGCTTGAACGGAGCTTGTGTGCTTTTAGAGCAAGAACTAGAAAGAGAGTTGTTACTCTTTCCTTGCCACCATCATATTTAAGAACTGGTGTTCAAAAGTGTGTTTGAATCAAAGATCAAACAAATCACTAGCAGTCCTGATATTCCGCTGTTCAAAAAGTTTTTTTTTTTTTCTTTTGCTATTTGCTTTACGTCGCACCGACACAGATAGGTCCTATGGCAACGATGGGACAGGAAAGGCCTAGGAATGGGAAGGAAGCGGCTGTGGCCTTAATTAAGGTACAGCCCCAGCATTTGCCTAGTGTGAAAATGGGAAACCACGGAAAACCATCTTCAGGGCTGCCGACAGAGGGGTTCAAAACCACTATCTCCCGGATGCGAGCTCACTGCTGCATGCTCCGAACCGCACAGCCAAAAAGTTTAGAGACAACTGGAAGAATATTAATCCTAGTGCTATCGAACCATGCACTGATTTTGTCCAACAACATCTCTGTGAGGCAAATATTATTGAATTGGTGACGTTTTTTAACAATGAGCTGGCAAAATCGACTGTACAAGATGATTATTGCGAGCTCGCTATTGTTTTTCTGGGTGGAGACATGCTTTGATGATTCCAGAAAGAGATATGTTCCATCGAAAGAAGAGATGTCTGGCTCTCTATATCGTACGCAGTAGACTAGTAGTGTTTAATCTGGTATTTAATTTAGAACTTATTGTTTTATTTATAGGCACTACAAGTATTTTTTATCTTGTTTCAGGGAAATCTGAGTGATTTTGTTTCTCTCAAGAGTAAAGATTTATTTTCACAACTGAAACTTGACAGTGGTCTTCATGGAAAGACAACGTGACGTTTGTGGAAGCTAAAAAGAAGGTTTCTACCTTAAAAGCAGTTTTTTTTTTTAAATTTCATGTGGCTATTTCTAGCCGGGTGCAGCCCTTGTAAGGCAGACCCTCCGATGAGGGTGGGCGGCATCTGCCATTTGTAGGTAACTGCGTGTTATTGAGGTGGAGGATAGTGTTATGTGTGGTGTGTGAATTGCAGGGATGTTGGGGATAGCACAAACACCCAGCCCCCAAGCCATTGGAATTAACCAATGAAGGTTAAAATCCCCGACCCGGCCGGGAATCGAACCCGGGACCCTCTGAACCGAAGGCCTGTACGCTGACCATTCAGCCAACGAGTCGGACTTAAAAGCAGTTAATAGCACAGGTGAAAGACCTGTTAAACTAAAGGTAGATTTTCATGGTTTGATTACCGCAGATGAAGAACAGAAGCAGTTCTTATAACATTGTGTGCAAGAACATAGAAAAATTTACCCAGACTGTAAAAAGGAGACTATAAAGAGAAAATATCCAAATAACTATAAAAATTGTATCTTTTTTGTTAAAAGAAGAGCATTATATAAACTTCTGTTTTCATTTATATTTCTCAAAAATAATTGTTTTGAGTGATCATCTACAACTACATTTAAGAGACACTTTAAGCAGCTATTTTCTAAAACTTTTAGGCCCCGTCGGCACGGGTTAAAATTAATGTAGGAAGTTGAAATTCCATACTTGGGTAACTAATAGACTAATAAACACAATAACAGGGTATGTGTTTCAATAAATGAAAAAGAAAAAAAAATTTGCCCTTTTAAGGGACACCGTAGCGCACGTACATACAAAACTCGTTGACAGTAAACGACTGCCTCTTTATTATACATCGCTAGCCGCGACAACCGGTTGTACAGTGCTGCCTGTGTGTATTGTCAGTGAATCTTGGGAAATAGTAAAGAGAGAATGACGCTCTATTAGCCTCTACAAAAACATTTCTCAAATCTGCAGAATGGCATCAAAACATGCGAGCCTTCGGATTCTTAGGAAGGACACAGCTACTCACTGGCAGAGTTATAACGTGTCTACTGTACCTGATGCTTGGTAAAATTAAGTTTTATAGATAGCAGGAACATTTTTGTGATGGATAGTCGTTTTGTAAAGATACGCCGAACAGGTATTGCCGGCAAATTAACGAGTTCTCATCTATATTATGCCAATTTTAAGTTAATGGTTATTAAACACTCGGAAATGTATAATAATTGTGCATACGCCTAACTAAAGCCAATATTTGATGTTAGCATGAAGACAAAGATAGCTAAAAAATGCGTACTGTACAAAAAATACTTTAAAGTTGAAGATGAAATTGTGAAGTATGTGCATGAAAAACTCAAGGGCAGAATGACCCTACCGTGGCACAATATACTCGTTCTTTGACCTTCGGCGTCCGCGATCAAGCCTATACATCGCTAGCCGCTGAAGTTGGCTGAACCTGGCAAGCGAGACGTGCACGTAGCGGTAGCCGGTCATATCTGACACTGAGTAAAAGTAACAGTTTTATAGGCAGCAAGAATATTTTCCTGTTGGACCTTCACATTGTAGAGACTTAACAAAGGTAAAATATTGAGTGTATCCTCTTAATTCAATACAACATATAATTCAATCATTAGATTGAGTAATCAAATTCAAACATGTTTCGGCTTGTTTTAGCCATCTTCAGTGAAAAAAAAGGGAGGGGGGGGGGTTGAAATAATTTACATAATACAAGCTAAAACAATGCCTAAAAACATAATGAAGGAACAAATGAAAAAACAAAAGAGAGACATGACAAAAAAAAATAGCACATATACAATATTTACATCATCATGTGGAGCAAAAAAAAAACTCACTGCAACAAAATTCAGTGAAAACAGGGGTTAATACAAAACATAATTGAAACTTATAACTGTATTAAACTAACAAGAAAAGAAATGAAAAGAAATGTTACAGATGGAAATGAACAATAAGTGCACATAGTGAGGTTGCGGACATCTTAGTTTACAAAATATTGGTTTTATACCAATTCAAAACAGGATGAAATCACTGTGTCAAAAATTCAGGCCGAAACTCTGTCTTTGTAAAAACACCTTCACATCGAATGGCTAGGAGAGGAGTAGGAGCAAAAAAGTTTGAAGAAACCCAAGCCTGAGATAACGTGCAGGCAAAATACCTGTGACAAGTGATGGAAGAATGCCGATTAAATTTAAAACTTTAGAGCAGTAGCATTCTCACTATCTTCTCAATCTAGCGGTCCCATTCTTGATTATTGTTTCATAATGTTGGCTGGTTGGTTTGCCTTATTATAAAAGGTTGGAAGGGCCGCGACATAAAATTGAGAAGCTGTGTTAGAGGAGATGACAGATGCATGGTAAACTGTAAGTGACCTAGTGGAAACCGTCAATGAAGTTCCAATCTATAATGGGAAAAAAATGTGGTTGTGTGAGAACCTTGGGCTGATAAGTAAAAAGTGTGAAATGGGTGTGAAGAAAGCCTTAAACTTACAGTGTTTAGAAGGTGGTTGTCCTCTCAAACTGATTGGCCTTCTCAAAGTAACGGTCTCGTTCGCACGATCGAGTCTATTGTTGGCTCAGCTGTGTTTGCGAGGATGGACGGAGCGGAGGGGAAAGGGGCGGTGCAGGGCTGGTGGGGAAGGGGTGGTGGTGGTGAGTTGGAGGGATGGAGGCGGGGTTTATTTATATTATGGAAGTTCTGACAAATATATGGAATGAATGTTTCAAGTAGATAGAATGTTCTTTTTCTCATTGACTTCATTTAAATTGTGAGAGGGGTTCATAAACTGATCTAAATCGATGTGGATGCTCTCGAGAATGCGAGCAAGGTGCCTTTTTGCTCATAATGCAAGATCTTAAGATCATTATCTGCTGAAGCGTATGCGTGGCTGGATGCTTTATGATGTTCACTCATAGCTGAAAAACTGCTATATTTCAGATCGTTGCGATGTTCGGCGTATCTTACGACAAAACGGCCTGTTTGACCAATATAGCTGGAATTGCAGGATTGGCATTCTAATTTGTAAACTTCAAATATTTATTATTAATGTTGTTATTGTCATTGTTGACAGTGTTTTGATTGAAAATTAGTTTGGAGTTGGTGTGGGAGGTTCTATATGATATTATGATGTGTTTTTTAAAAATATTAGAAATTTGGTAAATGCTACTATTATTGAAAGTGAAAAACTTTTCTTTAGGGGCAGAATCTTTTTTTAGGGTAGTCTTGGGCCTGCTCTTATATCTATTGACGATTCTGCTGACGAGGGTTCTACTGAAACCATTGTGTTCTGCAATTTTGTAAATAATATTAATTTCTTTTTTTTAATTCTTGCGGCGAGATTAGACCTAAAAACCATCATTAAGAATGTTTTGTTTCTGTTTAATGACCTTGAAAAATCCAAAATGATTATTATGAATCTGAAGCTTCCCACAGCAAAAGCGCTACCCAAGGTCCATAAAGCAGACATCCCCTTAAGACCTATTATCAATTTCAGAAACAGTCTGACCTATGAGGTATCTCGGTTCATTCACAAATTCCTCAAGTCACACTATCGTTTTCAAGCCATTACATCAGTAAAGAACTCCATACAATTTCGCAACAAGATTAAATACTTTTATTTATTTACACAACACACTCTTCATTCTTTTGCTATTACTAACATGTATGCTTAAGGTTCCCATTAACAGCACCGTACAATTGATGAGGAACAATATTTCCAAATTCAGCAATTTAAGTATAGGCGAAATAGATGAATTTATTCGGATTCTGAAGTTTTCATTGAACAGTAATGTCATTTACCAACAGATACGGTCTTCCCATGGGGTCACCAGCTTCAGTAATCCTTGTGGATATCTACATCGATCATATAGAGCATTCTCAAATCATTGGTAAGATTAACGGCATTCAACACTGGACACGCTTTGTAGATGACACGTTTGTTATTTTAGACTCCCACGTTACTAACAGCAACACAGTACTTGAATTTCTCAACTCCACTGACCCTCATATAACATTCACCAGAGTGTCAGAAAACACTACTGCCCTTAATTACCTGGACTTAACCATTATGAGCAACAGCAACAACACTTTATCCTTCAATATGTACAGGAAACCCACCCACACCATCAATACGATCCATCAAACCTCTGTGCACCCAGACATTCATAAAAAAGCAGCTTACAATAACATGGTCCTCAGAGCATTAACTGTTCCATTATCTCGCAAGAATTACAAAAAAGAAATTACAGTAATACTATTTACAATATTGCGGAACACAATGATTTCAGTAGAATCATCAATAGATATAAGAGAAGACCCAAGACTACCCTAGAAAAAGATTCCGCTTCTGAAGAAAACTTCTATAATTAAAAAAAAAAAAAAAAAAAAAAAAAAAACACATCAAAGCATATAGAACTTCCCACACCAACTCCAAACTCATTTTCAATCCACACACTGTCAACAATAACAACATTAATAATAAATAATAAATATGTGAACTCCAAAGTTTACAAATTAGAATGCCAATCCTGTAATTCTGGCTATATTGGTCAAACAGGCCGCAATTTTGTCATAAGATACTCCGAACATCGCAACGCTCTGAAATATAATAGTTTTTCAGCTATGAGTTAACATCATAAAGCAGCCAGCCATGTATACGCTTCAGTAGATAAAGATCTTAAGATCTTGCATTATGAGCAAAAAAGCACCTTGCTCACGTTCTCGAGAGCATCCACATCGATTTCGATCAGTTTATGAACCCCTCTCACAATTTAAATGAAGTCAACGAAAAAAAAAAACCCATTCATTCCATATATTTGTCAGAACTTCCATAATATAAATAAACCCCACCTCCATCTCTCCAACTCACCACCACCACCCCCTCCCCACCAGCCCTGCACCTACCCTTCCCCCTCCGCTCCGTCCATCCTCGCAAACACAGCTGAGCAAACAATAGACTCGTGCGAACGAGACCGTTACTTTGAGAAGACCAATCCGTTTGAGAGGACAACCACCTTCTAAACACTAAGTTTAAGGCTTTCTTCACACCCATTTCACACTTTTTTCTTTAGGGACCTGAAAAATTAGCATCTATTTGTTTCAAAATTAGCATCAATTTTTTTCTAAAATTAGCATCTATTTACAAAGTTAAAATAATCGCATGGTATTAAGATTCCAAGTTTATGAAGTGCAATTATTGTCCTTGGTTCACACAAAATACAAATTCATTGTTCAAACTAAAGCATTGTCAGTACTTCGGCATTCCTTATTTTCAAATTGCACCGTCTGTCTGTAACCACTGTGTTGCAATGAGACAACACGCGCTCGCCATCTACATGTTCATTGGGGTCCACAACAACTCAAGACAGTATTTAACAAATATGCTGAACTCTGTCTAATGCAAGCATGACATCACATTTTTCACTTTCTTTCATCTGGGTTTGAATTGCATATTTCAGAGAACAGTAACCAGACCAGATATCGTTTTGTGAGAGATCTATTACTCCAAAAAATTTCTCAAGCTCATCTATCAGCGTTATTCAAAATTATATTTTTTGGATACAAAGCTTGAGAAATTGACACAAAATGCTTATGGTTGGGGTCTTTAGCTTTCACTGTGGCTAGCTTGCACTGTGAAGAATGAGCAGCTTTGACAAAATGCAGTCTCCTGTAGAGGAGTGAGCTTAATCAAAGCATCATTAGTTGCCGCAGAAAAATTCCCCTCACAAATTAAGGTAAAACTGGCGTCGAGATTATGCAGTTTGGGGTAAAGGAGATGAGAGGTAGGATACAGAGACCCTTCAAGTTCAGTAAGGAGGTCAACCAATACAGCTGCATGATCTGTGACAAAAACCATATGGGAGTGAAGCCTATTCACTTCTTGGTCACTCAGATCAGTCAGGTACTTAATACCACAGCTGTTGATGTCTTTCATGCCAGACATCTTGAAAATTGTAACATCAGTAAAGTAAGCACTCAAATAGAAGACAGCCTGAAACCAGCTATTCCATCGGGTTATGACAGGTGAAGGAAAAAGCTTTGCTTCCTCTGAAGCACCATACTTCGATGTTAAGAATTGTAAATAATTATATTTTCCTTTTTTTTTGTTCAAAAATGCAGATTTCATCATTGCAACCACATGATTTAAATCTGACATCACTGCAACCCAACTATTGTCAACCAAGCTGATCTTATGTGCCCAGCACTGTACATGCATTAAATGATCCCCTATGACCACACTTAATGTTTCATAACACCGGGTCATGTACGGGGCACTTCACTAACAAACACTTTAACTGCATCATATGGTACACTATAACTGCGCAGAGCTTCTAAAACAGCACGAGAGCAGTTTGTAGCATTTCCTGTATCAAGATAGTTCACAGAAACAACGTGCAGCTCTCTTTTCGATCCGACTGGGACTTGGAATATGATGATCAAAACACAACGGCCCATTCTATCTGTAGTTTCATCACAGAGTATGTTGATGTTCTTTCCCACTAGAGCCTCTGCTGTCCTTTTCTGGTGGTCAGATGCAACTTCTAGAAAGGCAGAAAGAACTCAAATTATAACAAAATAATTTAAAATTACTGGATCAATTGGGTACAGGTAAGATAGTTCAATATGGAAATCGCACTCAAATTCGATATCCTTCAATTTTGCGGGTGGTTTCGATGTCGTAATACCTAAACCGTACCCGATCAATGAAATCGACACTTACCCGGTAAATATACTTCACATAGAGTTCTCACACATGGCAGCTCTTCATTTGAAAACTCAGTAATCCAGGCTTTTAGCTCTTTGCTTTCCAGCTTTCCAGAGGTATATTCACTTTGGCAAATACTTCAACTGTGCATTTCGAGAAGTTATCTTTGGAAATTTTTCATCTTTTACAACTATCTAACTGTGTAAGCACAGAAGATTGCTTTCTTTGAGACTAGAGATGGGGAATCTGATTCATTTAGAAGAAACGATTCATTCAAACGATTCACCAAAATGATTCGTTCATTCGATTACCACGTGACGGAGAGCCGAAAGCGAAACCATGGACTCAGATGAACCATTCCGTTATGTTCTTTGTAACTGCTCCTGCTTTACAAGTTACATGAAGTGAAATTTACAAGGGAATTGCTAGAATTTTAACAAGAGTAATATCCTTTTCAGAGGTTACAGTCGAAAAATGCTATACAACTCTCCGACTAATCCTTTCCAAACTTAAGTAGCTACCATTCTAAACTATGCGACAATCGAAACTGACATAGTAAATAGGCCTATGAGCATTTTTGTGGCCTTGTTCCACACGTTAGTTCACGAGAATGGAAACGGGAACATTGAAGTAAACTTGGCGATATGGATTGGAATGAAAGAGTTGTGGCTCCCTCTCTATCGATTCACAAACGAAACGATTCATTTTGTTTGCTGAATCATGATTCAATCGTTCGGTGCAATGATTTGTTCATTATGAATCACTCGTTCAAAATCTCCCCATTTCTATTTGAGACGTACTAGCAGTAGGGATTGAACTTTCGTTATCGCATCGCTTACCCATGTGTTTTTCAGATTTAATGTATTTCACAATGCTATCCTTTTTTCCCCACTCAACTCGGCAATTATAATACTTGCAAAACACAGTCTCTGAATCTGTGCCATATAAACCATCCTTTACATATTGCCGAGCCCTTTCGTGTGCAGTTTTTGTTGTGCGCCCCATAACATTAACAATCCCTCGACTTTCTACTTTTCATTAGTTTCAAATTCTGAACAGGAAAACAACGCTGCGTCTATCTCGTTATTTCCGTGACACTCGATTTACATTTCAATAATAAATCGATACAGATCTTATTCCGCTTGCTATTCCCATTGTAAACATTGATTCAAGTCAGCAAGCAGCAATCGATCGGCTACTTTTCTTCATCGATCAGAACGGTCGAAACATTTATGATCATATTTTGAGTATTTCTGACGATTTTGCCAAAATATGTTGTTTTCACCAGTAAAATAGCACATTTTCACAGAATTCACACCAAAATCGCATATTCATACTAATTTCGCATTTTGGGTCACAATTCGCATTTTGTCGCACTTCTATTTATGCGTAAAATTGATTTTTTTTCCACATTAGAATGACCGTAGGCTTGGATTCAGTACAAGATTAAAAAATTTGCATTTATCGCAAATGGATTTTTTCAGGTCCCTACTTATCAGCAAAAGTTTCTCATACAATCTAATTTTTCTCCCATTACAGATTGGAACTTTTTTGACGGTTTCCACTAAGTCACTTACAGTTTACCATAGATCTGTCATCTCCTCTAACACAGCTTCCCAATTTTATGTCACGGCCCTTCCGACTTTTTATAACAAGGCAAACCAACCAGCCAACATTATGAAACAATAATCAAGAATGGGACAGCCAAATTGAGAAGATATTGAGAATGCTACTGTTCTAAAGTTTTAAATTTCATCGACGTTCTTCAATCACTTGTCACAGGCATTTCTCCTGCACGTTATCTCAGGCTTGGGTTTCCCAAACTTTTTCACTCCCACTCCCCTCCTAGCCATTCCATGTGAAGGTGTTTTTACAAAGACAGAGTTTCGGCGTGAATTTTCGACACAGTGATTTCATCCTGTTTCATCCAATATTTTATAAACTAAGAGGTCTGCAACCTTACTATGAGCACTTGTTGTTCATTTCCATCTATATCGTTTTCATTTCTTTTCTTGTTAGGTTAACACAGTTTTAAGTTTCAATTATGTTTTGCATTAACCCTTGTTTTCACTGAATATCCCAGCGAGTTGCTTTTTGCTCCACATGATGATATAAATGTATATTGTGCTAATTTTGTTTCTGTCATGTCTATCTTTTGTTTTTTCATTATGTTTTTAGGCATTTTTTAGCTTGTATTATGTAAATTATTTCAACCCACTCCCCTTTCTTTTCACTGAATATGGCTCAAACGAGCCGAAATATGTGTGAATTTGATTACTCCATCTAATGATAGAATTATATGATGTACTGAATTAGGAGGATACACACAATTTTTTACCTCTGTAAAGTGAAAGCCGACCAAAAATGCGCTGGCTACATGCTGTACAAGACAATATGTGGGCTATTGGCTTGAGTCCAAGCGATGTCCACAACTGTGCAAAATGGTCGTTAAGGACCTAAAGTGTAGACCCTGCCCTTGTGGGACAACGCTAGATAATAGACGAAGAATAAGACCCCTTCCTGAAACACAAGTCTATTATGTATTTGGTACTCTTCATCTTTAGGAAGAACAACTTTACACACTAAGAATGAATTACATGCCAGTGGTTAGGACGTGATTGTAAAACGATCCTTGACCGGGGGAGTTGGTTTTGCAGTTAGGGGCGCGCAGCTGTGAGCTTGCATTCTGGAGATAGTGGGTTCGAATCCCATTGTCGGCAGTCCTGAAGATGGTTTTCCGTGGTTTCGCATTTTCACACTAGGCAAATGCTGGGGGCTGTACCTTGAATAAGGCCACGGTCACTTCCTTCCCACTCCTAGGCCTTTCCTATCCCATCGTCACCATAAGACCCATCTGTGTCGGTACAACGTAAAACCAATTATAAAAAAATAGATCTTTGATTTTTCACATGAAATTGTGAGGTAAATGTCTTGGATTCGGATCAAATCTCTCTGCAAAGCAACCAAAGATCTGGAAATCAGAGGGTGCCAAATCAGGGTTGTATCACGAGTGTGCAATGTTGTCCATCACAGTGTTTGGGCGGTGTCCCTTGTTTTCTGAATAACGTGTAGTCGAACACTTTTGTGGAACAACGAAACATACTATCTAGATCAAAGGGGTACTACACGATTCAGTCGAGCATAAAGGTTCTTTAGGATTGGGACATATGCATCAGAATTAATAGTGATTGCTTGAGCCATGTCTAAAAGAAGGAATAACTCCAAATCCCCAAGAAAAGTAGTTACTGCCTTTCCAACTTAAAGTACCACTTTAAATTTCTTTTCCAGAGATGGAGGTGCAGAATACCCCCCAACTGATTGCCTCTTCATCTTTGGTTCAAAATCGTGCAGTCTGTCTTAATTACAGGAAATCATCTCCATGACTGTCAAACAGTGTACAAAATATAATACTCATAATATGTCCATAGCTTTTATTTTTTAGTGGCTTTACGTCGCACCAACACAGATAGGTCTTATGGCGACGATGGGATAGGAAAGGCCTAGGAGTTGGAAGGAAGCGGCCGTGGCCTTAATTAAGGTACGGCCCCAGTATTTGCCTCGTGTGAAAATGGGAAACCACGGTAAACCATCTTCAGGACTGCCGACAGTGGGATTCGAACCCACTATCTCCAGGATGCAAGCACACAGCCACGCGCCTCTAACCGCACAGCCAACTCGCCTGGTATGTCCATAGCTAACGGTACTGCAACTGACAGCATCATCTCTATACACTAGTTAAATAGTTTTGAGAATGTTTCTCATAGTCTCATTTGTACAACATAGGAACTCTAAAATAGCAACTTACTTTAAACGGACTTCAAGCACAGCAGCCATCTTCAATGAGTGCTATGACTGCACCATTAGTGGGAACAGGTTGAACTAGATTCTAATAGATTCAGTGAGGGTGCTTCTATGTACTCTGTAAATAGCTAAGGTGTAGCAAAAAAAAGGGGTGCTCTACTTTCAGATTGAAGCTCATCAGAGTAAAGTATAAAATTAAAATTCAGGAAACTCAATCGTCAAAAATTACCAGTGTTTGGCCCAGAGTGCGGCATGGGCTCATCAGTTGGATACCGCACCTTTTCCAAGACACTTTCCGGCTATACATGTGATAAGCACAATGCAGTGCCGACGTAAGTGGAGATGCAGTTCTCCCCTAGCACGTCGGCACTGCATTGTGCTTATCACATGTATAGCTTGCAGTGGTGTTGCTACCGGCGTGCTAGCCGGAAAGTGTCTTGGAAAAGGTGCAGTATCCAACTGATGAGCCCATGCCGCACTCTGGGCGAAACACTGGTAATTTTTGACGCTTGAGTTTCCTGAATTTTAATTTTAGCTATCTCAATCGGAAACCATATTTTGGTCAGAGTAAAGCATGTTAAAACAGAAAACCTATAGCTCAAATAAATGAATATGAAAAGTGAAGGAACTTAGCTGAGACCTCAGGAAAGCAATTTAAGTATGAAACACACTAATGTGGAAGTCTTACTATACTGCCAAATGACTTCTCAATTCTATTTGTCTCGTATGAATACCAACCTGAACTTCTTTGCCGAATTTCTACAGCAGGGTATACAAGACCATTTGAAATCTTGGCAAGATGAGGAAGTAGTTCTACCAATTCTTGAGCACTATGGATATCATATTTGTCTAACGGATATTTAGAACATACATCTGCTTGAATGTCCTGAAATCGTACACCCTGTAACAAATTATTACCAAACCTTAGGCACATGGCAATGTAATGTACGTAACTATATGTCACATTCATTCACATTCATTAACAAACTTCAAGCTGCAAACAGTGGAGGCTGCCCAAGGTCTCAGCACATGACCGTGGAAACATTCTAACCTGCGAATATTGTCAAATAAAATTTAAAAAACAAATACAGTAAAACCTCCTTAAGACGTTTCTAAAGGGGACAAGGTAAAAGAACGTGTTAAGCAAGAAAACGTACTACTGAATACACAATAAAAACTATCCAACAGGGATATAGAAACACCAAATATGATTTTGTCCATCATAAGGAGATTTTACATCGTATATCCACGGGTACAGTGAAACTCTATGAGAAGAGAGTATTACAAGAGGTGAAGAAACATAAGACAAAAATATGAGAACCTACTCCGCTGGGGCTTATAACGTAACAATAATGCACTGAAAACATTAAACAACAAATATGGAAACATTTGAACGGGGCTCATAGGAAACATTAAGTAATATTGCAGATCGCACTCTTTCTAAAATGCTAGAGAAAGCTTTTTATGTCGGACCAATGGGTTATTATACATTATTTTTCTGGTCACACACTTTGACAATGAATTGGACCAACTTATTAAATTACCACCTAATCGATACTTTATTACATGCCTTTGGCAAAATTATAAAAACATTAACAATCGCAGTACATGTTTCGACCACATAGTGGTCATCTTCAGTTGTGTCCAAAAAACCATAGATGATAATACATGAATAGTAAGCATGTTAAAAACCTTGATAATTTTATCCCCTGGGAACTTTAAAAATCATTACTATTTAATATTGAACGAGGAAAGGAGGGGGGGTAGGGGGGGTGGGGTTAAGGGGTTGGATAAGGATAGATGGAGTATACTTAAAATTAAAATCAGTGTTTACAATGTGTTAAAACTTATTCTTCCAATTAAACATTCTGAAAACATCTTTTAAAAGTCTATTGAGAGGTTCTTCTATTTGATCACTGAATGACTTGAACTTATATACAATAAAAGTCTATCTGTATTGCAGTCCTCAAATGTTTAGTGTTTATATGATATGTTGAAAATCTTCCTTGAAGGCTTCATTTTACTGGAGGGCTGTTAGAAGCTATTTGATTTACTGTTGTTTCAAGGTAACTTCAGTGTTGTGTTGGGTGGAACAGCGGTCTTCTAATTGCGCAGCTTGCCTCACGATCTGCAACCAGCAGAGGATGCTAAAATTTATTGAAGTATGTCAACATACATTGATTTCAATTGAATCTGTGTCGCGGAAGGGATGAAAATGAAAGCTTAAACTCACCTCTTTCCAGAATGGTGTCTTTTATTCCCCACTACCTTGAGGATGTGTCTGTGTACTCGACCTGGTGTAATAGCGATGTGTCACAGCCTGTTTATGCACACGGTTCGGCGGAAAGAGTGGAAGCAAGGCTGTGTCATTTATTGCGTCTGGTGAGGGGGAGGGGTTTCTAGTTGTGCTTCCGTGATGTCATATTTGAGCATTTTACTTGTTGAGTTTATGTTTCCTGTTTACCCATTCCATATATTTACGTATATGCACATAAGGGGTTCCTTTGCTCATTCATTTCATTTAAATTCCGGTCTTTGTTCTCTAGTTTATCGAGAAGAATGTGAATATTTTCTAGATTGTTCAAGAGACTTCCTTTATTAATCCTGCTAAAAATTTGAAGGTCCTGTTTGATGTTGGTAAATTTATGACCTGCTTCTCTCATATGAGCTCCCATAGCAGAGAACCTCTTGTACTTTTCTGCACTGACGTGCTCCTGATATCTTATTAACCCCAATGCACCCGCAAGCGGACTGGTACGCACTAGAGCGGCTGGGCCAGGACTCCACAAGCGGACTAGTACGCCGGGATGCAAGGTCGCATATTGGAGACATTTGTGACATCGTTGGCTTTTTCCAGAAACATTTCTAATTGAAATCTGTTCTTGGTGTCTCAAAGTGTCACCAGAGTGCTCTGGTATGCTTCTTTGACAAAGAGAATTGATTAAAATATAGATCGAAAAAATCTCTATTCTGTTGTTGACAAGATGGCTGAGAAGGAAGTTGCTTGCTTGTTCGTGCGAAATGCTCAGTAATAGTGAAAATTCAAAGCATATTTGTTTTAGGCTCTGATTTCAGCAGTGTTAGTGAGGAGGAAGTTATTAGTGATTCTGTGCATGAATGAACACGAAATATATCACCAGAAATCTTTCACGTAGTAATATCGCACGACATGGAATGCCGAATGAACTTTCTCCCGCCCCTCAAGATCCGATTGCGACTGCCAGATTTGAACCTACGATCTTCGTACCTTGATGTGAACACTTTACCACCGATCCTCAGACTGAATTTTCATAATAATAATAATAATAATAATAATAATAATACACCGAGTGAGACATATGGCTGTAAGTTCGTATTAGGGATATAGGTTCGAATGTCATCATTCGCTTACTCGTGATTTGTTTCCCATTAGTTCCGTATTTCCAAATCAGGCAAATGTTAGACTCATGTCATATTGGTTTCCTATTATTTCCTAATTTCAAACTCAGGCAAATGTTAGGATCGTGTCAAAAATTACGGCCATAACACACACTAAAGAACTTCCGAGGTGAGATAAGTTAATGAAAAATTTAAGATTTCAAAGGGCTTTTTGGGTGTTATATTTCTGTATTGTTCTGTTTTTTGTGTCATGAGCAATAATGTGGAATTTCTCAATAATATAAAACAGGTCCCGTGATAATACACGCAGTTGATCACCCACTATACTGTTTTAACTGAAAGCTTGCAACACCCAGGTTGCATACTAAAAAGTTGGCAGATTCCTAGCAATGTCAGAGCAAAGGGGTGCATATGGGTTAAGAAACTCCTCCCAGATTGTCTCACATATGTGTTTTTCAATTGAGAGAAATTTACTAATATCAAACAGGACCTTCAAATTATTAGCAGGATTAATGAAGTCTCATGAACAATCTAGAAAATATTCACATTCTTCTCGATAAACTAGAGAACAATGACAGGAATCTAAATGAAATGAATGAGCAAAGGAACCCCCCATACGAGCAAATACGTAAATTTATGGAATGGGTAAACAGGAACCATATAAACTCAGCAAGTAAAATGCTCAAATATGACATCACGAAGCACAGCTAGAACCCGCCCCCTCACAAGATGCAACAAATGACGACACAGCCTTGCCTCCTCTCTCTCCGCTGAACTGTGTGCATAAACAGGCTGTGACACATCGCTATTACACCAGGTCGAGTACATAGACACATCCTCAAGGTAGCGGGGAATTAAAGACACCATTCTAGAAAGAGGCGAGTTTAAGCTTTAATTTTCATCCCTTCCGCGATACATATTATATTTGAAATCAATGTATGTTGACATACTTCATTAATTATTCGCTCCCTCTGCTGGTTGCAGATCGTGAGGCAAGCTGCGCAATTAGAAGACCGCTATTCCACCCAACACGGCAGTGAAGTTACCTTGAAACAACAGTAAATCAAACAGCTTCTAACAGCACTCCAGTACAGTTTAAATGAAGCCTTCAAGGAAGATTCTCAACATACCCTTTGAACACTAATCATTTGAGGACTACAATACGGATTGACTTTTATTGTATACTAGCTGATGTATCCGTGCTACGCTACGGGATTCTCAGAAAGACTGACTTGGTGGTTTTCGTAACTGAATTCAACATAGGTCATTACAAAAACGTCAGTAGGAATGTAGCGATTGAAAGCAATGTTATAAAATACTCGATCAAATGAAAACCCGCACACTTTCTCACTTTCAACGAACAGTACTAAGGTGCCGATCTAAGAGTCAAAAGTTCCAGAGCTGGAATAACCAGGCCGCAGACTGCCGTGAACACTCCTCTGTCATTATTCCGTTAAATATGCACACGACTCATTCCAATCAGTGCCTCAAAGTAGGGATTGAATAGCTCGAATATTATGATGAACCAGTGTGTTACGTACCAGATATATCAGAAAATGTATGAACTAGAGGAATGGCATGCTAAAGAAGAAAGTTATCTTACTCCCCAGCTACTTCCCGCCAATGTTACAGATGGTACGACCAGGCGAGTTGGCCGTGTGGTTAGGGGCGCGCAGCTGTGAGCTTGCATCCGGGAGATAGTGGAATCGAACCGAACTGCCGGCAACCCTGAAGATGGTATTCCGTGGTTTGCCATTTTCACACCAGTCACACCAAGCTGTACCTTAATTAAAGCCAAGGCCGCTTCCTTCACACCACTATTCATTTCCTATTCCATCGTCGCCATAAGACCTACCTGTGTCAGTGTGACATCAAGCAAATTAAAAAAACTCTGTACGCTGCAGTAATCCTATCTATTGGTGATGAGAGACAACAGAAGACAAAAAGCACATCACAACAAACAATGGTCAATGTAATGTTATTGTTGATAAAGTTTATGAGCTTTCTATATTCCAGACCTTCACATTAGTTTTCTTTCGACTGTGATATTAGGGTGTCTTACAAAATTATTTATATTGTAGACTGTAGTTCCTTATTCTCAGATTTTTCATTAAATTCTGTTTACCCATTTTCTCGTAACTCGGCGCTGATATGGACTTAGTAACAAAAATCCAAATTCATGAATATCTCTGATTATATGCGGTACGGTAACAATGTATAAGACATAAGTGATCGGAAATTTAATAACTTCTTACATAACTACTACTAACTTACGACATAACTAAAGTTATGTTAGTTATGTAGTATTTATCGATACGACCACTAATAACATAAATAACTTATTTGAGAATTACATTTCAGGCCTTCCCCTAAACTACCATTTCACTCAGTGTGAATAAAATAATTTGTAGCCTAGATTGCAGTGGTTCATCACCCGACTTTACATACTGATTTTCATTAAATTCTCTTCAGCCGTTTTATCGTGATGCGTGTGCAGACAGACAGACAGACAGACAGACAGACAGACAGACAGACAGACATTACAGAAAAGTAAAAAATGCATTTCCTTGTTACTGTGGACATGACAGATACAGAAATACCATTCATTTCAAATTCTGAGCAATGTACAGGCAAAACACTTATTTTATATATAGATTACATTTCAGGCCTTCTCCTAAACTACCATTTCACTCAGTATGAATAACATTATTGATAGTGTAGATTATAGCGCCCTATTCCCCGACTTTGTATACCAATTTTTGTGAAGATACGACCACTAATACAATAAATATTTGACAATTAAATTTTAGGCCTTCCCCTAAACTACCATTTTTCTCAGCGTATATAGCTTATATTGTAGCGACTTACGGTATTTCCCATCTTTGTCTACCGATTTTCATTAAGACACGACCACTAATCACATAAATATTTGAGAATTAAATTTCAGGCCCTCCCCTAAACTACCATTTCACTCAGCGTGATTAAAATAGTTTATAGCCTAGATTGTAGCGGCTCATCACCCGACTTTACATTCCGATTTTCATTAAATTATCTTCAGCCGTTTTCTCGTGATGCGTGTACATACATACAGACAGACAGACAGAAATTACAGAAAAGTAAAACATGCATTTTCTTGTTACTGTGGACATGACCGATACAGAAACACCATTCTTTTCAAATTATGAGCAATGTACAGACAAAACTCTTATTTTATATATATAGATAAGTTCAAAGTCATTCAGTGATCAAATAGAAGAGCTTCACGATAGATATTTAAAAGATGTTTTCAATATGTTTCATTGGAAGAATAAGTTTTAACACATTGTAGACACGGATTTTAATTTTAAGTATACTCCATCTATCTTTATCCAACCCTTAACCAGCCCCTCCCCTCCTTTCCTCGTTCAATATTAAACAGTAATAGTTTTTAAAGTTCCCAAGGGAAAAATTTATCAAGGTTTTTAAGATGCTTACTATTAACGTATTATCATCTAAGGTTTTTTGGACACAGCTGAAGATGACCACTAAGTGGTCGAAACATGTACTGTGATTGTTATGGTTTTTATAATTTTGCCAAAGGCATGTAATAAAAGATCGATTAGGTGATAATTTAATCTAATAAGTTGATTTAACTCATTGATACAGTCATGAAGTGGACAGCTTGCAATGAATTGGACGTTGTACACTGCGATGAGCGACTGCAACAGAATAACTTTGGCCATCATTTTGAATCTACCTAAAGTTCGACCAACCAAGATCGATTTGAGTGATCGAGTCGAAACTGGAAGGTGCAACTTTCAACATTCATGCCAACTCATGTAGATGCCAGTCGACTCGCCAACAGACTTTAATTTTGTCTTCATTAGTAAGGAATTTCAAGACTTTTTCTGTATCCATACTTATGCGATTATGTTCCAGATGAAGACTACCGCGCAACAAATATTCGCTACATGTCACTGTACAACTAAACATGAAATACATTTTACTTCTGAATGGAATGCAAAATATAAGCACAAAACGGGCGCATTGTGTTATTCTGCACTTTCACTGCTAAACAGCAAGCAAAACTGAGCATTTCTGAGGCTAATGGTTTGCTCCCCGAAGGTGTAATTTATCCTGTGAAGTTCAAGAATTCAAGGCCGTTACCAGTTATCACACAACTGCAGCAAAGTCTTTTACCGAAGTTGAAAATCACGTTCCTTCCACAAGGAATGGCAAATAACATTTTCAGGACTAGGAAAAATCTGATTATACTAAGTGGTAATAGCAAAAAATCGTGATGTGATAGGTGAGGTATTTTTATGCATATTTAATACGATGAGAATCGGGACTTTTTACGACGTGCTAAGCAGGAAAACGTAATGATGTGGAACGCACTAATGAGGTTTTACTGTATACATGAATAAGCAAATTATCTCTGCCAACGATCCTGCACCATTATAAAGTTTGTTGTGTTTGTGTAGCTTTGTTAAAACATTCATTTTGAAAACTGTAATTCCTAGAGTACAATAAAAATTATGAAGCAATTCATCACATATCCTTTGCTGAATACTCAGTGCTGAGGCCTGTGTTTTGAAGAGTCCTAAGTTTGATTCCCAGCCGTGTCTGGGATTTTAATTATGTATGGTTAATTCCTCTTAATTCCTGTCTCAGGGACACCGAGTGTTCGATCTTTGTCCCCAAATGCTCTCCTTCACACCCACACACCCACCTTACTACCGACCACCACAGAGACTCGCAATAGTGAATACAACCTTCCACATAGGATTGGTGTCAGGAAGGGTACGCAGCCGTAAAAAAGGACCAAATCCAAATGTGCGATGCGGTTCACACTCATGACCTCACAAGGATGTGGGAAAAGCCATAGAGAACAAATTCCTCACGTTTTAAGCTTCATTAGAAGCCTATACTCCACTGGCATTTCAAAATATACTGGCATCTGTTCTACATACCAATTTGTGAGAGTACATACAATTTTTTCTGGCACAAACCGATAATAAATCTGTAGAAATTCACTACATTTTCTTTATAAATGACTGGGAGATGTTGCACAGTGTTTCCTTACAAAAACTGGAGTTATTTCGTTCAAAAATAAATGTGAGACACCCATGGCTAGCCTTACACCCTGTAATTTAGCTTTCAACCGACACATTTTAGTTGAGACTGCACATTAACTGCCTCTTTTCAGTCACATTCTCATATCCTGTTTTCCCCCCACCCCTAGTTGCTTTACTTTGCACCGACACAGATAGGTCTTATGGCGACGATGGTACAGGGAAGGGCTATGGGAAGGAAGCGGCCATGGCCTTAAGGTACAGCCCCAGCATTTGCCTGGTGTGAACATGGGAAACCATGGAAAACCAGGGCTGCCGACAGTGGGGTTCGAACCTACTATCACCCGAATACTGGATGCACTTAAGCGACTGCAGCTATCGAGCTCGGTATATCCTGTTTTCAATTTCTGGAAACTCTGCCTTTTGTCCATGAAATGGCCAGCGGTTACAGTATATTGTTCAAGACTATTATTTTCCCTCCTATCACATACCGTACCACAATTCTCAACAAAACTATCTTCCCGCAGCATGGTTACCAATTTGTCTTCCTCCATCATAATATGTCCTGTAACGACAATTCACTTAACACCTCCTACTACTTTGACTGACACTGTACAAATGACGTGTTACGTATGCGACACACTTCTTGATTGTGGCGGGAACAGAGTTGCCAACATAGCAGGAGGAAAAATTCCAACTTCTATCTGTAAGTCAGTAGCAACGTACCAACCTGGATGTAAATAATACACGAACCTGACTTTTCACTGCCAGGTTTGAAAAATATATGTGGGGATTATTCGTGTATATATTGTACATAAAACAAATAATAAATAAATAAACACAATACGTGCTAGTTAAGAACTGCAGGCACCTCAACCATCTTGTGGCACATCTTATGGAAGAGTTAAGTCCTGCGTGCTGTACAAACTCTGGGTAGGGCCCATACTGAAACACCACTGAAATATAGGAATGATCAGCAGAAGATAGTTTTGCTTGCAGGCTTCTGTTCAAGCCACTTTCCATTTCAGTAAGAATATAAATTGTTAAAACATTAGGATCTGAGGCATAGAAAACTCGCATGCCATCCGGGAGCATTCAAGAAAGCCACCTGAAAAGAACCCCTTTTGAATAATGAGCAAAGGCAATTCCTTTCGCTGAGTTGACTGTTTCTCACCATTTTACCTGGTGATACTCAAGTATGGCTGAAACCTCAGCAGGAAGAATATATTTCAACACCATGGTGTTTTTCTACATTTCTGCAGGGATCTTCCTTGATACCTCAATACAGTACTACCTGACCAAGACAATGGAGCAGTCATGCCGGAAATTAGACTTTACTAACTTTGCTGTGGTCTCCACAATCACCATACTAAAATCTTGTAATTCTTTATGTGGGGATACATTAAAGATATGCTGCAATGTGTTCTGTATGACCTCTACAACTGTCTAAAATTTTCTAAAACTAAAACCAAATGTATTCTCTTCTCCAAAAATAAACATACTATCGCTAACCCTGAATTATATATGGAAGACCATAAAATTGAATCAGTTAAAACTATTAAAATTCTAGGACTTCTATTTGATAACAAGCTCACCTGGACCCCATACCTTAAAAATCTTAAAGACGAGTGTCAAAGAAGAACGAATATCATGAAAATTCTCTCAGCAAAAAACTGGGGAGCAGACTACCATGTCCTAATGAACACATACAGAGCCACAATCAGAGCCAAACTGGATTATGGCAGTATAGTATATTGTTCTGCCAGACCATCTACTCTTAAGATCCTTGATACCATCCAATCTTCAGCTCTTCGAATTGCCCTAGGAGCCCACCGCACCAGCCCCATAGCTAGTATAGAGATTGAAGCCAACGAACCACCACTTGAAATCAGACGTAAACAGCTGAGTTTGACATACGCACTCAAGATAGCTGGTACAAGTAACCAACACTTGAAAAACCACCTAATTTCAAAGAGACATAAAGGAAAACTAACTGGATCTCAACCCCAACCCTTTAACATCAGAATATCCAATCTTCTCAAAGAAATAAACCTCAGCCTTCCACCCATTTTATTTCCACACAACTCACTAGATACCCCTCCATGGAAAACTCATTTGCCTCCAGTCAACTGGGAATTGAACAACAACCTTAAAGCTCAAACTGACACAGCAAAATTCCAACAGTTATTTAATGAAATTTGTAATAGATACTCATCATATAGTGCAATTTATACTGATGGATCAAAATTCAATGAGAGAAATGGTTGTGCAGTGAAATATAAAGACTATAGTAAGCTATATAGATTACCAGATCTTTTCACAGTGTTTACAAGTGAACTGTATGCTCTTAAACAGGCCATGATTCATATTTCAAAAGCAAGCTACAATAACTCATTCATAATATTCTCTGATTCCAAAAGTGCATTAACTTCAATACAAAATCCATCAACAACACACCTACTTGTTAAAGAAATTCAAATGCTGTACCACAAGATCAAGATCGCAGGAAAACATGTTATTTTTATGTGGATACCATCTCACAGAGGAATACCAGGCAATGAATCAGCTGATCAAGCAGCAAAAGAAGCTACTAGTCTCCCAATCAACGACCGTCAAATTGCCATGCCACATTCTGATATCATCGCTTATATCAAAATCAAACTACACGAACAATGGAAAATGAACTGGCTTAAAACTTCCCCTAGCAACCTCCAAAAAATTGAAATGATATCTACAAGAACATATCCTCTCCAAAACCTCACCAGACATGAACAAGTCTTAATCTCCCGACTAAGGATAGGACATACGAAGATCACCCACAACTATCTCCTAGAAAAGAAACAACCTCCCACCTGCAGCAAATGTAACTGCTCTCTCACTGTCAAGCATATCATCTCAGAATGTCAACTGTATGACCATTGGCGCCAACACCACAACATACCTAAAGGAATGGAACTGACACTGTCTTCTCCAGCACTGAGTCATCAAGTCATCAACTTCCTCAAAGACACTGGCTTGCACTCCAAAATGTAATTACATTATACTTATTTTTTTCTTTACATTTTTTTAATTACAATATTATTATTATTATTATTACCATTATTCTGTAATCATATGTAAGAGTCGCGATAAGACCTTGGAGTTAAAGCGACTATAAACAACCCTAATAAAAAAATAAAAAAATAAAAAAAAACACTGTCTAAAAGTCTGTAGTGCAAGTGAAACTGGGAAGATTTTATGTCTTTTCATATTGATACGGTTGTGGTATGTCTGTTCACTGAAGAATAAGACAGTTTTATGCTAGAACTTAAAATAACCCTGCATATCAATAGCACTGTAAGATAGACAAAGGGGAAATATTCATAAAGAAAACATTTCACTAACCTCTGGATGACGAGACAGCAGGGTATACAGTGTACTCTGCACAGAAGATGGAACAAATGAACCTCTTGAAGGAGGAAAACCATTAACAGGCGTCTTCAACAATGTCCGATTCAAAGTCGAGGCTTCGGAGAGCGGGACTGGTTTATCCGCAAAGTATGAAGGTAATAATCCCTTCCGTCGTCTACTAAATGAAACAGAATGGCGACTTGGAGGTTTTGTAACCTTTTGCTTCGTAACAAGAGCATCAACGTGTGCACTCTTATCACAAAGAATAGGATGAACAATTTCCCCCTTAATCTGTAAAAAAATAAAAATAAAAAAATAAATCAATGTAAATATTAGCCCACACATGGTGAAGATATGAAAGCTGCAGATTATGACAAAAATAAATAGCTGTTTCCTAAATGTTTCACAGATTTAGAGTAAAAACACAAAACAAAACAATATGTTAATGTACCTAGCAGTCTGTCACTCCTTTTGTTTATTATTTAGACATCTATATAGTTCTTCTGTTAAGGAAGTTTACTACATTACAAACTACATAAATGAAAATAATTATAAAATTCAGAGTATGGATGCACATATTCTGATGGAATAAAATGAGGATTTAGAATATATAAAAAAAACTATTTGAAAGTTCTTGCTGGAAAGAAATCTATTGATTACTGGTAGTGATTATTGTTTTACGAGGAAGTCAACTGGGCAGACGTGACAGGAATAAAATTATTAAAGCCCTTTCCATTCTGCAATTTTTTATTATTATTATTACGCTGCTTTTCCAACATCTTAATGAGGTCGCAGAAGCAAACTGTGTCACACATAAGAACTTTGTTCTGTTTTATGGCTGAATGCACTTCCTAAAGCCTACTCTATGTGGAAGAATATATTCTCTATTGCGTGTTTCTGTGCTGGTTGGTAGTGTGGTGTGCTGTGTGAAAATGCAGAGGTGTGTATTGAGATAAACACAAACCTCCAGTCCCTGAGTTAGAGGAATTAATTATAAGCAGTTAAAATCACTGACCTGGCCAGAAATTGAACCCAAGACTCTCTACCGAAAGCCATGACACTGACCATTCAGCTAAGGAGCCAGATTATTCTGTAATTCATTCAAAAATGTAAAAATAAATTACAGCATACAAATTTGACAGTGACCAGCATAAAAAAAAAGAAGAATTGCAACAATTCAGACCCTTTTACCATGAAATGAAATGGTGTATGGCTTTTAGTGCCGGGAGTGTCCAAGGACAAGTTTGGCTCGCCAGATGCAGGTCTTTTGATTTGATTCCCGTAGGCGACTTGCGCGTCGTGATGAAGATGAAATGGTGATGAAGACGACTCATACACCATCCCCCATGCCAGGGAAATTAACCAATTAAGGTTAAATTTCCCGACCCGGGAATCGAACCCAGGACCCCTGTGACCAAAGGCCAGCATGTTAACCATTTAGCCACAGAGCCGGAACCTCTTACCATTATGTATGATAATCTGCATCAAAAGTATAACAGAAGGCTCCATCTGATATTAGATGTGGTGTATAGGTTGTGTAATTTTCAAAATCTCTATCCAAAGTTGTTTCCTTATGTTCTTCTTCAGAGTTAGGTGGGTTTTGTTTAAGCCACTGTAACTCTTCTTCAAAACACTGTACAGTACATTGGGGAACAGTTAACATAGTAGACTTCTCATGCAAAATGATTATAATTTCACAATCTGTGCAATCTTGAAATGTCCAGTTTCTTGGCTGAATGATGATATACAGGGTGAAGCGTAATTCGCGCACTCGGACGTCGCAGCGCGACTCCTCACATCCCAGCAATAAAAAAAAGTCTTACAAAATTTCGTTTTGCGAGTATATCCGGCAGAAAAACGACGTTGAAGAGTAGCAATCTGGCAACACTGTAACCACATGTAGGGTAACTACCTCTGTCAGCAGAAGTTAGTCGTACTGTACAGTTGGTGCAGTGGATAGAGTTTTGGGTTAGCATTCAGGAGGTCGAGTGGTCGATCCTGGGTTGAGGCGTATGTTTTTTATTTCGTAAATGTAGTCCAGGTGGTATGGTATGTGGCATCTTAATCGTCAACAGCGATTGCAGTGGGTCCTCTAGAAACCATTTGCTCTTACATACTACGACGCTAGAAATGGATGAACAATAGTTTTCATTTGTCAGATTTGAAAGGCGCCCTTTCCACGTTGTGGACGTGAATTTATTCACACCACTCATTTACTAGATGTGAAACCTGTTTTCTTTGTACCCTCCTCCAATGGTCCTATAGATTAGTACCAACTATTATTCTTGCCTCGTTCAGGTCCATTACATTTCGTTAGGGCCTTACGTTACGTTGTTTCAGCGTTACAAAATGTTGTAAATGTAGGATACATGTGACCTCAGAAACGGTGTCTTACTGTATTACAATAGGTAATGTCAGATAGAAATTAGCAAATAAAAAATGCGCCTCAACCCAGGATCGAACCATCGACCTCCTGCATGCCAACCAAAAACTCTACCCACTGCACCAACTGTACAGTACGACTAACTTCTGCTGACAGAGGTAGTTACCCTACATGTGGTTACAGTGTTGCCAGTTTGCTACTCTTCAACGTCGTTTTTCTGCCGGATATACTCGCAAGACGAAATTTTGTAAGAGACTTTTTTATTGCTGGCATGTGAGGAGTCGCGCTGCGACGCCCGAGTGCGCGAATTACGCTTCACCCTGTATATACAACACACCATACTACTAACCACCACAGAATGCACACAGTAGGTGTCAGGAAGGGTATCCAGTCATAAAACAGATCCAATTTCATACGTGCAACACAGTGTGCATCCCCCACCCCACTATGGTGTCACAAAGGGCCAGAAGAACAATCTATAATCTTAAATCCTTTTTTGACTTTCAAATACCTTTTTGATTGTACAATCTGGACCTATCCATTAACTTCCAGATTCCAATTTCTGTCATTCTACATGCTCAAGACAGTATGTATTTGAGCTTCTTTTTTACTACTGTACACCAATTCACATGAGAAGATATGAGGGAAATGGGCAGTAGGATAATGGAGAGAAAATTCAGAGATGAACAGACAGAACAAGAAAATTAACAGTGGTTCTTATTTCCAACAAGACAACACCACTATGAATTTGGGAAGGACTTAGTGATGGCTTTAGTGATTTTTCTAGAGGGCCATCTGAAACTTCATTCGTCTCCAGAAACCGCTTCACACATTGTTATATCACCTAACATATATCAGTTGCTTCTAATACATTACATTATGCAATATCTCCAAATGGTATAATTTTTAATATTAACCCATATATTTCTGACTTATCTTGTTAGGATCTGTACTTCCACTAACTTGTACTGTTGAGTCCCACTTGTATTTTTTTTTGCAAGTTGCTTTACGTCGCACTGACACAGACAGGTCTTATGACGACTATGGGACAGGAAAGGGCTAGAAGTGGGAAGCGGCCGTAGCCTTATTTAAGGTACAGCCCCAGCATTTGCCTGGTGTGAAAATGGGAAACCACAGAAAACCATCTTAAGGGTTGCCGACAGTGGAGTTTGAACCCACCATCTCCCGGATGCAAGCTCACAGCTGCGCGCTCCTAACCGCACGGCCAACTCACCCGGTAGGATGGATTTCCAAAAAGGCTTTTCATTCTTATAGCTTTGTGTGGAGTGAGGAGATACCACTCTAGGGAGTGTTTGAGGACAGATGGAAGTAGCTGCAACATTTAACCGATGAAAACTCTGGACTGGAAGATTTTAATAAATTTTAAGATACGCTAAGTTTACTAAATTGATTGTACTTAGTGTTCAGGTCAGGAGAGATCCTGCTACCGTATGCTACAGTAGACGGTACTACCTGCGACTGTCTGGCCGAGGGTTGGGCGGCCGATACTAAACCCGACAAACTAGGGGAAGACCAACAGCAACGAGTGGAGGAGTTTCCCCTAGAAGGTTTGATGTGACCCTTGTGTAGGAAATGACACATAAATTCATCAGCTGCTGCCTTGCAGTGAGGTAGGGGACTGCCAAAGGCTAAGGGAGAATACCCCTGACAGAAAATCCCCAGCAGTGTTAGGCTTAGCAAGTCAACTGAAGGGTTATATCGATTGCTTTCAACTACAAAACGAGCCTCGGATCGCAAAACAAATATCGGATAGACACATCTTCTCAAACATCTGCAACGTATGATGACCGTAAGGCTGATGTTCAAGTACGATGTTTTGAGAAGACCAAAAGAAAGAGTCCAAACACAGAATTGGAACATTAAATATCCTGACCCTGACTGGCAGAAGCAAGGAGCTGATAGATATGAAAAAGGAGGAACCTCTGTATTCTTGGCCTGAGTGAGGCAAAGTGGAAGGGAAGAGGAACAAGAAAGCTAAGAAAAGGATACAAACTACATTGGAATGGAAACAAAACAGAAGCCAAAAATGTCATCAGTGAGGTAATATATGTTAATGAAAGAATTATTAAGTTGAACATCTCTCTTAACAAGAGTGTGCTGACAGTAGTCCAGATGTACGCCCCACAGACTGGCTGTAACGAAGAGGAAAAAGAACAATTCCGAACTGATTTAGAGGAAGCTATAGAAAGAGAGGAAAACATCATAGTAATGGGAGATCTAAATGCTCAAGTTGGATCAGACAGACTTGGATATGAAAATTTACTAGGTCCACATGGTTATGGAAACAGGAACCCAGAAGGAGAAAGTCTTCTAGATATATGTGTAAGGAATGCTTGAGAATAAACAACAGTTGGTTTCAGAAGCAGCTAAGTCATAAACTAACAAGATACATTTGGAATGGAGATACTAAAACTCTGATAGATTATTTTATATCAGACAATGAAGCAGGAAAGACCATATGTGATTGTCAGAGTTATACCAAGTGAAAGCCTGGACAGTGACCAGACTTCTCCTCGCAACAATAAAGTACATTAAAATTTACAGACCTCAGAAATACAGGAAACCAAAAATCTAGACACGGGAGCTAAAGAAGGCAGAGAAACAAGCTGAATACACAAAAAAAGTGACCAATAAATTACCATCAGATGCATTACAAGAAGGCAACATCGAGTGGACTAGATTCAAAGAAAGCATTGTCAGAGTTGCAGTAGAAGTTTGTGGTAAAACTAATAGCAAAATGAAGGCAAAAGAAACTCCTTGGTGGAACAATCGGGTGAAGATTGCTGTGAAAGTGAAAAATGAAACCAGGAAAGCCAGAGACAAAGAAATGCAAAAAGGAAGTCAAAGGAATGAATCTAGAGTAAACGAACTGCAGCAGAAATACAGAGATCAGAAGCTATGAATAAAGAAAATTGTAGCCGAAGAAAAACAGAAAGCTTGACTGATTTCACAGATAAACTAGAGCAAGACAGCAAAGCTAATTCTAAACTACTTTACCGAGCAATACAAAATATATGAAGAGACAATGAATACATAACAGCAAGAGAGGAACCAGATGGTAACATAGTCAGCGAAGAGACAGAAATAAGGAAGATCATGAAATCCTATTTTGATAATTTATACAACTGTACTGGGAAAGACTCCAATGATGTAACCATTTAGGTCAGTTTAAGCTGCAATGATGAGCCTGACCATGAGAGCCCGCCAACATGGAAGGAAGTAGAGACTGCCCTTAATAGTATGCCCAAAGAAAGATCAACAGGATTTGATGAAGTCAGTGCAGATATGATCAAAGCAACTGGTGCAATAGGATTACAGTGGCTTCATAGAGTAATTAATGCAATATGGAAGGATAGGAAAGTCCCAGATGATTGGAAAAAGGGAATAATAATACCTCTCTTCAAAAAAGGAAGCTGGAAGAAATGTAGCAATCACTTTATTGTCTCATGGTTTGAAAATATTTGAGAAACTTGAAAAAAGGCTAAGGAAAATAATAGAACCACAACTACAGGAAGAACAATATGGATTTAGAGAACCCCGACCTCATATTTGCACTTAGAATACTGTTAGAAAAGCATTGGGAGAAGGGCAAAGACTTAACACTAGTGTTTTTGGATCTCGAAAAAGCATTTGATAGTGTTCCAAGGAAGACTATATGGGAATGCTTAAGAAAGAAAAATGTACCCAAGGGTCTTATCCAGAAAGTTAAAATGCTTTACGAAGACTGCTGCAGTTGCGCACAGATAGGAAACGGTAATTCTGATTGGTTCCAAACCACTAAAGGAGTGCAACAAGGCAGTACCCTTTCACCCTTACTTTTTATCACTGTCATGGATGAAGTCATGAAAGAAATTAAGCAGAAGAACAATATGGACATCAATGCATTTGCATTTGCAAATGATGTAGTAATTTGGGGAAATACAGAGAAGGAAGTCCAAGAGAGGCTGAACACCTGGAATGAACATTTGAAAGCACACGGATTAACAATAAATAAATCGAAAACTGTTACTATGTCTGTCAACAGGCAGAAGAAGAAAGGAAAAATAATGCTGGAAGGTACACAGCTGGAAACAGTAGACCAATATAAATATCTTGGGGTGCATCATTTCAAGTGATAACAGAATACAGCACGAGATTAACAACCGCATTCAAAAATCAGCTCAGTTTTACCATCAAGTTCGGAACCTCCTCTGGAACGAACAAGTTCCCTTAAAATCAAAGCAGATTCTATTCCAATCATACTTCACCCCCATACTAACATATGGCCTAGAAACCTGCACAACAACCCAACAAGTGGATAGCAAACTACAAGCCGCAGAAATGAAGTTCCTACGTACTATGGTACAGAAGACAAAAAGGGATAGGGTAAGGAATGAAAGAAAAAGGGAGGAAGCTGGTGTGTACCCATCCCTGAATGAAAAAGTGACAAGGGCCCATTTGAAATGGTTTGGCCATGTCAAACGATTGGACGATGGAAGGACAGCAAAACAATGGCTACACACAGTCGTGGCCGGAAACCGACCGGTAGGAAGACCTAGGAAGAGATGGCTGGACCAAGTGAAAGAGGATATAGGAACAAGAGGAGTCAGCTGGGATGTCGTCTTGAGAGAAGAGTGGTACATGGACAGACAGAAGTGGAGAGTGCTCGTAAACCACACCCGGGCAACTGGAGTGGAAAACTGATGATGATGATGATGATGATTGTAAGAGAAGACAAGGCTACGACATTTTAAATAAGACTGCAAATAGAATAGTGTAGTTTGGTGCTCATTTATGACATTTTATTTGTGACACATAGTAGGCCCTATATATTAACTAAGAGATATTTAGAACTAAATATGCAGTAAAGGTACAATATGATTTGTTAAGTATAAGATTAGTGTTTATTAATAAGTAAAAAGGTCAAAGAGATATTTGGCAGTGTGAGAAAAACCGCTGATGAAGAGGACAATAAGGTTGAGTATATTAAGTGAAAATAATTAGTAAATAAGTCTTAGGTAATGACATGGGTGATTTTAAATATCAAATGTGTATTTACTGGAGTAAAGATTTTAGTCAATATGGACCATTATAAAATCAAACCACAATGGTTAAATTAAGAAAGCTCTGAAATTGGCTGTGCTCTGCTTCAGTGGTTTAATCAGCTTCCAGAATCACTTGCAGACATCCATCTATATTCTGACACTTGCTCTGGCCAGAATAAAAATATTGCTGCATTGTTCATCTTCTTGGTTCAGAATACCCACATTAATGTTGCTGTAGTACACACATTTTTAGAATCCGGACGTACATGGAATTCGATTCTGTACATAGTCCTATAGAGCAAGAAAATAAAAATATCCGGTATATTCCATGATGATTTTATGGATGGCAAGGTCTCAAAGAAATAGAAAGAGTGCAAGGCCTTACATTGCGAAAGAACTCACGTATAAGGCCATGGCAGACTTGAAAGAGAATTATCAGCAGCACTAATAAGGAATTACAATGTAGATGAACATGGAAATACTGTACAGTCAATTGGCTGAAAATAAAGTGCCTGAAGTTTGAAAAAGATAAGCCTCAAATCATCCAGTATCACTATCAGTATGATGGTCCTTACGTTAAAATCAACTTACCATTATTGTCGGAGAAAAAATCAGTAAGTCCTAACTGTTTTCTTATTATAAATTAAATTTGCATTATTATTATTATCATCAATTAAACGTATCATTGGACAAACAAAAATAGTTTCTTTTATTTCTCTATTTCTCCCTGCTCATAATGGAAATTAATTAAAGTGGTATAAATTAATATTATTTATTTTTAAATCATGGTCAAACATTTAAAATGTCATTATCTCAAAATGTACAATTTGTGTCTTGCCAAATTTTCACAGTAAGCCGACGATATCAAACAGAGACTTGAGCCTTTCTTACTGTGATTAAATTGTATTCCTGGAGAGTTGTGAATTATTTTCTGAGCATGAGCTGCACTCTGATTTTCGCTCTTGAATTTTAATGAGAGCTTCGGAAGTTCTGGTTCTGAAAGTTAGCCATTTTGTGATGCTTTTAACATTTTGTGAATCCCTTCCTTTTTTTTTTCTAGAAGTGTAAATGTTAGAAAACAGTAAATTGTAAACATTAGGGAAATTTATTTTGTTGTGCCACTTTCTTAATGGAATTTCATAACTATTACAAGCAACAAAAACCCATTACATGAGGAATTTCTCATCACTTTCCTAATGGCGATTTTCAGTCCATGTGTTTGAAAGTAAGAAGGTGTGGATGTTGTTTAAAATTCTGTTATCTACTTGCACAGTTTGTCTGTTAATTATTCTGATCAATATTTGTATTCCTTTACGTGTTTTCTTACTCCTCACCCTCTCAGACTTGATTTGACACTTGTTTGCCTCTTTCCTATTCTTGTATTCTGATCAATGTATGTTGTTAAGGTTAACCCTTTTTTTCTTAATGCTTTTTAAACCTGGACAGTTCGTTCTCCTTCATATTCGTGAGTGTCCCCTTCACACTCCTCTTTTATGAAAACACTTACAGTTGTTGCTTTCCACTGCATTAGCTTGCTTACGTGTTGCACATTCATTCTTAATGACTTAATTCTGCTGATAGCGCCCCTTTTAAAGAGACCTTTGATTTACGGTTTGGTTGTGCTTAGTAAGTACCTACCGATGCCACGTAAAGAGCGCACTTGGCCAGCCCTTCAAAAGTTACACACTACCCAGGATTGACGACGCTATGGATACAATATGAGGGTTGAAGTGGTTCTCTATTCTGGATCTGAAGAGCAGTTATTAGCAAGCAGAGAGTTATCCTTGAGACCGACGGAAGATAGCATTCTCGGTTGGACATGGTCTCAGGCAGTTCAAGGTCCTGTCATTTGGCTTGTACAATGGCCCGGCAACTTTCAAGAGGCTGATGGAGACCATACTGCGAGGACTGCACTGGAAGACGTTTAATCTATTTAGATGACCATCTTCTGGGAAGCACCTTTGAGGAGCACCTTAAAAACTCTGAGATTTTTGGAAAACTAAAAGCAGCCCAGGTACTTAAACCTGAAAAAATGTCAGCTCTTCAAGGAAGTACATAACTTCTGCCATATTGTCTCAAAGAAGTTCAGATTGCTCCAGAGAAAACCATGGCAGTGAGGAACTGGCCAGTACCAAAGGACAAGTCCCAGATTGAAATTCTTCTTCTGTCATACGTTTGGCGTGACCAAATCATCGCAAACGTGCCCTAGTTATGGTCTCCTTCAGGGACAGATTTATTCCAGCTTGTTCTCTACTCTTCTCATTTCTTACTTTGTCTTTCCTAGTCTTTTGAAGCATGCTTCTTAGAAACTTCATTTCTGAAGCCTAAAGTCTGCTGTCATCTTTTTGGGTAGTTGTACATTTCCAACCCATACGTCAATATAGGGACAAAATATGTTTGAAACAGTTTTTTTTTTATCTTGGTGGCACTTGTTTATTCCAGAGAAGATATCGAACTTGCTGACAGAATTTACTGGATTTTTGAATACAGTTATTTAATTCAAGCTGTATTCTGTTGTCACTTGATAGTATGCATTCAAGGTACTGATACTGGTTTATTGTTTCCAATTGTACACCCTCCAGCATTATATTATCCTTAGTTCTCTGTCTATTAACAGACAGTGCAGCAGTTTCTGTAGCACTTACTTTCAGTCCATATATTTTCAGATGATCATTCTAGACGTTCAGCCTTTCCTGGACTTCCATTTCGCTATTTCCCCAGATAACTATATCATCTGCGAAAGCAAATGCTTTAAGATGCATGATGGTGTTCTGCTTCACTTCTTTTATGATTTCATCCATGATGGTGATGAATAGTAATGGTGAGAGGGCACTGCCTTGTTGCACATCTCTAGATGTCTGGAACGAATAGGAATATCCACTTCCTACTTGAACACAGTTGTAGCAGTCATCACGAAGCATTTTTATTCTCTGAATGAATTCCATAGATACATTCTTCTTTTTAAGACACTCCCATATAGTTGTTCTAGGGACACTATTGAATGCTTTTTCGATGTCGAGAAACACAAATGTCAAGTCGCAATATTTCTTCCAGTGCGTTTCTAGTATTTTCAGTGTGAATATGAGGTATATAGTTGATCTATCTTTCCTAAATCCATATTGTTCTTCATGCAGTTGGGGTTCAATAATTTTCCTTAATCTTTTCCCAAGAATCTCCTCAAATATTTTTAAACCATGGGACAGTAAGGTAATCCCTCTATAGTTGCAGCTTTTTTTTTTCAACTTCCTTTCTTGAACAGGGGAAATATAACCCCCTTTTTCCAGTCGTCTGGTATAATTTTATCCTTCCATATTGCCCTTATCACCCTGTATAGCCATTGAATTCCTTGTGGGCCAGCAGCTTAAATCAAGTCTGCACTGCATCAAAGCCAGTAGTTCAATCATTGCGCATACTTTTAAGGGCTGATTCTACTTCACTCCAAGTTGGTGGCGTTTCTTCAGATATATTATCACTGCAGTTTGACTGAATCTGTGCATTAGGACTGGAGTTCTCCTTTATACTATTGTATAAATTCTCAAAGTACAGGTAATCCCCGTTATACGAGGATTCATTATCCGCAATTTTGGTTTTTGAGTCTAGTGCTGCCATCTGTTAACAGTACATGGAAGCTGTAATGCCTTAAGGCACGCCAAGGTTAAACGGGGCAAGCGCATCTCTACGCGCATCTGTCGTATTAGTCGAGACATGAATCGTCAGTTCCAGTCAGTAGAGCTATCAAGTTGCACTTCACAGGTTTTGTATTTAAAACGCTGGGTAAAAGGAAAGAAAGCGTGCCTTCGAAGGAAAGAAGCGTGTTTCAGTATTCAGTTTTTAAGTGTATAAAAGTTGTATTAAAATGCAGTTCAGAAACCTGATAATGGTTATTTCTTGTAAAAATAACAAGAATCTCTGCTATTTTAAATTTAATATGTGAGTAAACTGAAACCTAACCCTATATTTCACATATAAAATGACACTCGACTTACACGAATTCCGTATGCACGGCAATTTCGCAGAACGTAACTATCGTGTATAACGAGGTCTACCTGTACAATTTTATAATTTCTCTTATTTCTGTTTCTTCCCTAGTGATGCTCCCATCTGGTTTCTGTAGAGCATTTATTTGCTCATAATTACTCCTGGCATTTCTAATAACACTATATAGCAATTTGGAATTTGCTTTACTATCTTCTTCCAATTTATTTGTAAAATCAATCCATGACTTTTGTTTTTCTTCTGCTACTATTCGGTTCACTCACAGTCTACAATCTGTCTGTTGTAATTCACTCCTTTTTATCATCTTTTCCATCTCCATTCTGAATTTATCTCCAGTCTTTCTTGCTTCAATTTTCTTTTGAACTGCACTCTTTACTTCATCATTCCACCATGCTGTTTTTCTTTCCTTTACTTTACTGCTAGTTTTGCCACATACTTCTACAGCAGTTCAAACAAGACATTCTTTGAATCTGTTCCACTCTGTATTTCCTCCTTGTGTTCTGTCTGCAGGTATTTTGGAGGCCACCTTTTTTGTATAAATCATTTTGTTTTCTACTTTTTTCAGTTCCCAGGATCCAACTTTTAGTGAAGCAGTCTGTGGTCACTATCTAAGCTCTCACTTCATACAACCTTAACATCACAAACAGTTTGACCAGCATTTCCGTCAGATATTATGTAATATATTAAGGATTTGGATTGTCCATCCCAACTATACCTTGTTATTTTGTGAGATAATTGTTTTTGAAACCAAGTGTTATTTATTTAAGCCATTTCTCACACAAAAGCCTAGAAGTTGTTCACCTTCCTGGTTCCTAGTACCAAAACCATGAAGGCCCAACACATTTTCATACCCAAGTCTGTCTGTTCCCACTGGTGCATTCAGATCACACATCACTAATATAAGTTCCACTCCTTCAATAGCTTCCTGCAGGTCAGATCGAAATTGCTCCTTTCCTTCATCACATTCAGACTGTGGGGCATATACCTGTATGACTGTTAACACCTCCTTATTGAAGGAGACATCCAGTTTGATGATTTTGTCATTCACATATTGAACCATTCTGTTCATGGTCAAAGGACGTTGATATAATGAAAATTACAGTAATCATATGAGACCACAAAGAATGGACATTAGATGGCATTTTATTGCGGAGTAGTGTCTCACATTGCGTGCTTCTCAAGTGGACGTAGCGTCAGAAGCGAGCTGAAGTTCCCAAGATGCTTATTAAAATTTATTATCCCAAGCGAACCTCTTGACTTTCAGTGTGGGAACGCGAACTACACCGTGTGAACTGCGGGGAAGTTTATATTGGAGGGAAATGAATTTATTCAATATCTCCGTTCACAAGAGGAATATAGAACATTGGATGTAATAATGGCAGTGAGCATATTTTTCTGAAAATTTTGATATGCTACATGACACTAATTGTAATCTCAATAAAGGAATGAGTAATTGCACGGGATACTGTGGGAGACACACGTAGCTCCGTAGCGTGGGTGCGCGATCGCTAATATATACGGCCGCCGAGGGCGCGAGCCTCATTTTACTGGGTGTATCACTGTCAAGAAGGTGTCTGTCACGGAGCGACGCAGCGAAGGGAAGATTACCTTTGTCTACAAGCATCGCACTCAGAGTCTACTTTGTCCTATGGACTTGTAACAACCATTTGTAATATAGATAAGAATTTTATACAGCAAGTATTGTCCTTATTTTCTGTAAGATCATTCTTCTGCTAGTAATTTGTTCACACAAAGTCGCCTAGCATAATCTGAGGCTAACATTGTTCTAAACTAAGGTTACGCTAGTGTAGGCTCAGAAGGTGAATATTAATTCAATTTGGTCAGTATAAATATCAGTCAAGAGTGAAGCAAAGTGCTGCTGGAAATTGTGTAACTGTCCAAAAGGATAATGCTAAGAACAAGTCCTGACATTCCAGGATTAAATAAAAGGCCAGAGGGGAGAACTAGAATCGGAGTAAGAACACTTTGTAATATAGTTTTCCTTACAGTTTCTCTTACGTCACGTGTGGACCGGACGCTGCTCATCCATCACGTTGAGGCAGTAATTTGGAGCAAAGCTACAAGAACATCCTTCACGGCATCAAGGTACAATCGTGGACCATCAGCGACGTCAAATCAGCACACCGACTACATTGAGGAGGCGGCGATCGAGTCACCTGAACGTGTTGTAGTTGAATGTCACAGCAGACCAAGATGTCACCAGTCATCCAACTACGATTGCTGTCGCCTGCCCACAACATTGACATGATGGCTTAAGTTAGCAATGTCCGTTGGGGAACTGTTCAGATGCAATCACAAGACACAGGTCAGACAATTCTAATTCTCAGCATGCAGCAGTCAGGTTATGGTTAGGTCAGCTGCAGATAAATTAGGCCTTTTGCCAAGATGTAAATAAGTAGGTGTCTAAGGACACATGTAAATAGAATTTATGCCTAGGACTCAGGCTTAGTTAGATAATGTTTCCATGTTGTTATTCTCATTTATTTGAGTTTACGTCATTATGGTATAGATACAACGTTTCAGTATAGGGAAACTAAGCTCGTGAACTTTCATTTATCCAGGACTTGTGCAGTCGCATGTGAGACTAGCTAGAACAAATTGTTAGGTACTAGCTAAATGCATGGAGCATGGTAGACTGTAGTGTCAATTTGTGAGACGACGAAAAGCATAAGACCTTCTATGTTTCTTTAATGCACTTGATCTGGCGTATCAGTGTGAGCGAGTCATGTACTGAGAAGCCCATAAGTAATGAAAAGTGTAGTTGTTATGCCCAGAGTATAGAGATAAGGCCCTTAATAGCATGAGGAATAAAGGCTTATGTGATAATTTGAGAATTTGTGTGCCAGTAAGAGCGCCGATATGCATTTGTATGAATGTGCCAGTAGTGCACCAATGTAAGTTAATATATGGGCCAGTTGCATTGGAGTCATAACTGGAATAGTGTGTTGAATGATTCTACTCGAAAGAATAAATTGGCATGTAAAAATTATTATATAATAAAGAGGGAAAAATGAAGAGTAGGCATATGGGCCAGAGCGCAGGAAAGACATCCTTCAGCTGTGTTTATAAGTTGTCAACCATGAGAGAGATTTATGGGGTAGAACATGGCTGCTCCATTTATACAAAAACCGGGGTGTGTTGGAGTAAAAAGTAGGTCGTTCTGACGTCACAACCTGAAGGTATGCAGGAAGGAACAGTACTGTGTCTGTCAAGGGAAAAAGGAGAGCAGTGACCTTTTAATACTGCTGTCTGAAGGATAAAATTTTATACACGATTACGTGTGTCAGTTCAAGATGTATAACTATTCATGTATCTGCATATTGTAAATAATGTTTTTTTATCATACTTGAAGTCATGTGGTTGTAGGATTTGGGGATAGTCCTGTGTTCGATTCCCGGACGGTAGTGTGTGTATTGCATGCTTAGTTTAGAGCTAATATTAATCACGAGTACTGTGGCATAGATTCAGGCTAGGATTATGTTTTGTTCATTGTAAATATGAGTTGGGTATTTCCAATCTAAGATTTAATTTATTCTCTTTTGACGGAGCATTAGGCTGGCTGTTGCAGTATTGGCTGTTTCCACTGGCTAGGAATCTCCTCCACATGGACATTAACAACCGATGAGATGCCTCCTTACTTCAAGAGCCCATTTATATTTTTTTAATGCCAAGATTGTCAATTCTATAAATTTTCATTGATGATTTTTGGCTTAAAATCAAATTTTGAGTATTATTGTAATAAATATGTATAGTATAGCGAACGTGCAGCTCAGTTTTAGTTTTCTTTTCACTCGAGTTAGTTCACACCCTGCTCATCTTATTCCTCTTCATTTATTTGTCACGTTGACCCCTTTTTGTACCCGTAACCCCTGTTGTTGCTGTTGCTCCCGGAGCTGATGAAGAGGATGGTCAAACAAGGTAAGCTATGTGCCGTAAGGTTTCACCTGGTGGTGAGCATATTGTTCACTATAATGTACTTGGTCAAGAGCTCAGCATTTGCTTGACGTTGACGAAGGCATTATAGGGCACAATATATCACTTCACTTACAGCATCTATATCTTCTCTCAATACAAATCCGATACCATTCTTAGCTTCGGTTTTGTTACCCATCCAGTGAAGTTTATATCCTTTCCTTAGTTGTTTTACTGCAGTGCCTTTCCATTTTGTCTCACTTACGCGATGCAAAGTTTCCTCCTCTCCATCAAATTCACCAGTTCTTCACATTTACCTGTCAATGTAAGGAAGTTTAGTGTTCCAATCCTGTGTTTGATTTTCTTGATTTGGGATTTCTTCGCATAACATTGTAAAAGATCATCAGCTTTTCGGTCATCATACGTTACAAATGTGTGAGAAGATTCGTCAGTCCGGTATTTGTTTTCCTTCCTGAGGCTCGTTTTAGTTTTGAAAGCGATCCACAGGTACATGTACATGTATGGCCAAGAATTCCTTGTCAGGACTGACCACACATCATTCAAGTGGCTCCTAAATTTCAAAAACCTGTAGGGACAACTCGTATGATGGCTGGATAGACTGCAGCAGCATAAGTATGTGAGTGAACACAACGAGAGTCAACTACATTCCAATGCCAATGCTCTGTCCCGAAGATCTTGTCCAGAGGACTGCAAGTTCTGTTCCAAGAGAGAGAGGGTGGACACGAAGTTCTCTACCGAAGGGCCAATGTGAGATTGACGCAAAAGGAAGCGATGACCCCTGGATTGAAGCATAGAGAGATGACAAGGACATTAGACTGCTAGCTAAGTGCAAGAGTGCCTGTGTTCCGAGGCTTGGATGGACACAAATCAGTAATCTCAACCACAAGACTAGGTGGTATAACTCACAATGGGATTCACTGGTGTCCAGGGCTGAATTGCTGAAGTGTGTCTGGGAAAGCAGTGAAGGGAAGACATTCTGGGAGCAGGTCCTTGTCCCATGAACGATGGTAGTGGAAGTCTTGAAGGGCATCTATGATGGAATTTTGGGAGGACAGCTTGGGATCGAGAAAATCCTGGAAAAAGTTTGAGAGATGTTCTACTGGTTGGGACGTGGATGACTTCTGCATAAAATGCAATGGGTGTGCAGCCAAAAAGAGACTAAGTCAGAAACCTCAAACGAAGACTTACAACGTGGGTGTGCCCCTCGAGACAGTGGCAATTGATGTGGCCGGACCATTCCCAAACAGTGATGCAGGAAATTGCTATATACTTGTCGCTGATGTAACAATTTATTGCTCAAATTATCCTCCTGTTCAATACAGCAAGTGATTTAAACTTAACATTTTAGCTGTCAATATGAAAATCATGAGACTCATATCTTGTGATATACTTATTGTCAGTTGTTATTTCTCGAAGTGGACAAAGGTATATGCCAGGACGCAATTACAGTAGCGGAAACACTTCTGTACACGTCTGTCAGCAGATATGGCATACCATTAGAGCTACATTCCAATCAATGACAGAACTTCAAGTCAGCAGTCCTACAAAACGTGCGACTGCTGGGTATTCGGAAAACCACGACCACGCCATCCCCAATTGGATGGAATGGCGGAATGACTCAACAGGTCCATTAAGAATCACCTGCGAATAGTTGTCAGCAGACATACAGGAACTGGGTTTGTCATCTTCCCCTTCCTCTTGGCATACCGCTCTGCAGTGCACAAGGCCATGGGACGCACACCAGCAAGTACGCAATTTGGTGGAGATCTCACCTCACATGGATTTAGAGTTTGGCTGGTCTGAGAAACATCCTACCCTGACAGACCAGTAACACCTGGATTGGCAAGGAAACTGTGGGACATACATGCCACTTCTGATCAACAAGCGCAAACTACTGGGTATTATGAGAACATTCTAATGTGGCTGTATAATCCCATATAGAAGAGAGACTTGTCTCCCAAGCTCCAGAAGGCGTAGGAAAGCCCTTACTGGTGCCTTACCGAAGAATAGCTGAAGATAACTGATCGGTATGATCAGCTATAGGAGGGAGGGGCAATGAGACTGTAAACTCTCTGGAAGCCCCCTCTGGTATTTCCTGGAAGGGATAAGTTAGGCTGGGGAGCACCAGGTCGGCCTGAGAGCATGTGACGGCCTCTGCTTCTATTGTGCTTTTCATCTGGTGTCTTAGTGGATTTTGTGGAAGGCAAAACTAGAACACTCCCATTCTCGCTGCAACCCAAAGATTCTACAAGATCAGCACCAGGCATATAAAAGCAAGCCTGCCGCAGACAAGCAGAAGTAGATGAGTAGTCTAGTCATTTTATTGTTGCGACTGCTCAGCAGTCAATCATGAGCCAAGAGTTGAGTGTGTTGAGTCATCAGGTGACTTGCTTGTGCAAGTTTTCGGTAAAGTCAAGAGTACAAGAATTGTGCCGAGATCCAGCCAATGAACATGGATTTGAACTCGGGAAATGCTATGTAAACTGAGGGGTGTGCGCACAGAAAGTGAAAGGTGAGACCTGTCAGTTCAGATTAGAAAGGATAGGCATTCTGTGAAAAGACCGCCAGCCACAGACCCGCTGGAAGGTTAAAACTCTTTTGTAAACGATCACTACGTTGATAATGTTACTGATTTTATGTACCACTAACTACTTTTACAGTTTTCAAAGATGCCAAGGTGTCAGAATTTTGTCCCACAGGAGTTCTGTAACATGCCAGGAAATCTACCGGCACCAACTGACCGAAAAAGGATCAAATCTGCAAAATTGGGCTTAGAAGGCCAGCACACTACAGTCTGAGCTACTCGACCCAGCTAAATGACCACTAATTAGTGGTGTTGTCATTCCCTGTCAAGTATAATTGTGTATGTGTGTGTACGGATTAAGTCATTCTAAATAACATTAGTTTAATAAAAGAGTCACTGTTTTTTTAACAATATTCTTTCTCTACTGGAATTATGAACTAATAAATTTATATCAAGCTAAATTCTGAAGTAGTCAAGAAAATAGATTTATACCTTTCTTAAAAGTGATCTTACAGTAAAATCATTCTATGTAAAGAGAGTGTAATGCCTTAATTGTGTAATAATTTGATGCATGTCTCATTCTTATTGTAGCAGATCTGATCTTTCGATCTCTGATTGTTTATCAGGCGAATTGGCCTTGCGGTTAGGATCGCGTCTTTGTGAGCTTGCATTCAGGAGATGGTGGGTTCAAATGAAAGTAGATTC
Source organism: Anabrus simplex (assembly GCF_040414725.1). Lineage (NCBI taxonomy): Eukaryota > Metazoa > Arthropoda > Insecta > Orthoptera > Tettigoniidae > Anabrus > Anabrus simplex. The sequence continues at coordinate 1,108,100,982 of NC_090265.1, read as the reverse complement.
CCATGGTTTCTTATTTCCACCCCAGCAAATGCTGGGCAAAACTAGAACACTCCCATTCTCGCTGCAACCCAAAGATTCTACAAGATCAACACCAGACATATAAAAGCAAGCTCGCAATAGACAAGTAGAAGTAGATGAGTTGTATAGTCATTTTATTGTGGCAACTGCTCAGTAGTCAGTCGTGAACCTCAAGGTCACAGTCATTACCCTCCAAATCCTAACCCTTTCCAATCCTTTCACTGCCAAAAATTTTTGATGTGTTAGCAATAAATAATAATAATAATAATAATAATAATAATAATAATAATAATAATAATAATAATAATAATAATAATCTCTGGTTGGTTACTTTTGTAGATAGATTTGCATCCTTTTTACTTTTTTGGCATTTAGTAGCGGGCTTTGGCTTTTATCTAATGATGTGATCGGATGTATTTTTGAGCTATTGTGGGTATTCTTCCTTGGGTTCTGTGTGCTGTCTTCTTTTGGGATATTCTATGTTTTAATTTTATTGTAAATGTAATTTTTCTGAGATTTCATTTCTGCTGTTAAGTAACTGGTTGGATTGTTGAATTAGTACAAGAAGAGGCAAGCAGTTGACGTTCTAAAAATTCTTCAAGATCATAATTACGTATTCAATTATATTGAATCGTAAACACTGCGCCGATCTTCTGGAGCTTGCAAGTTACTTCGGTTGAGCTGCTCGTCTTTGGCTTCTTCATGACTTTAGATCTTCATATTTGGATTGTGTTTGTGCCTAACGGTGTATGCAGTCTGGCTCATTTAACTGTTCTCTGCTTTTCGTGAACATTGTGAGACAGTGCCAAACATTGCGTGTGCCGTGCTGATGCTCGGAAGATTACACATTACTTCTTTTAAGTGACTTCCATTCCACTTCGTCTGAATTTTACAGTGCATACCCCCGTCATTTTTATATCGCCTCTTCAACTGATATTGTGTGGACTTGACCGTTAACTTCTTTCTTACGCATTGTTTTTCGAGTTATAATCGGCTGATGATGACCCAGATTGGGGTCGAAACTAGTACCATTTCCACTTTTAATTAAATAAGAATGTAATCTCTACATCTCTTATTTACTTGTATTGAATAGGTTGAACTACCATATTTATTATTTCAATTTAACTTTTCCACGTTCTAAAAAAAAAAAAAAAAAAAAAAAAAATTACGAAACCCTGACAATCATTTAGAATAACCCTGTATATTGACTTCATGTTTCCTTGACAATCTTTCTCTATCCTGGTAGTAAGTTTATCTCTTATTTCACCAAAAATCATCTGTCCTTTGTACAGAAAATCAATAGAGAACCTATGTTGAGTACTACAAAATGGATGCTTACTGAGCTCGATAGCTGCAGTCGCTTAATTGCGGCCAGTATCCAGTATTCGGGAGATAGTAGGTTCGAACCCCACTATCGGCAGCCCTGAAAATGGTTTTCCGTGGTTTCCCATTTTCACACCAGGCAAATGCTGGGGCTGTACCTTAATTAAGGCCACGGCCGATTCCTTCCCACTCCTAGTCCTATCCTCTCCCATCGTCGCCATAAGACCTATCTGAGTCGGTGCGACGTAAAGCAAAAAAAAAAAAAAAATGGATGCCATGACTTACACTGTGTTGGCACCCAAACTCCTTTGGACGAGATCATCTGTGTTTATCCCGACTGCTGTTTTATCTCCAGATCAAAGTCATGATATCCACGTTTTACTCTGGGTCACAAGTCTGCTTGGGATGCATACACTGCAAATTTTCCTCACACTGGGAACTTGGTGCACAACCTCTTTGCACATGTCAAGGTGCTTGTGAATAACAAACCAATATGTTTCTTGGAGATGCTCAGGCATCAAGTAACAATTTGCTATATCACTCGGCAATCTGTCATGGTCATACTATGTTCATTAATAATATTCTCATCTGTGGGATACCTCTGCAAATGCCTTGAAGCATCTTTCATTCACTTCCACCAATTATAAAAATACAGTAGAGCGTCTAATCAGAACAGTTGAAAATCTGAACCTGAATCCTCAATTTTTTAAATATGTGTTTCAGAAAGTGTTGGCATGGTTCTCTAAAAAAAGTCACTCATAAAACCTTTTGTAATGACCGTTGCTAGCAGGGCCTGAGGATGAAAATGTTGTGAGCTTTACAAAAAAAAAAAAAAGCTAACTTTAAGGACTGTGTTTATGGTGCTTGGGATAGTTTGACAAAGAAATGTTTAAATGGATAAAAATTGTGGCCTGAAGGTACAGAAGCAAGAGGAAATGAAGGGAAATGGGTGCAAGCTGAAGTTATGTCTCTTTTGAATGGCATACCTAGCTTCGAAAATTGTGGCAAGGATGATGCTAACAAATGAATATTGACCAAAAATGACTTTGGCTACCAAATTTTGAACAATGACAAAATTATAACCGCTGTAACAGATAGTGATGCATCCGTAGATGATGACGACAAAGTTGAAAATCAGGATGAAGAAAGCCCTAGGCCAACTCACGCAGAAGCTTACAATGCTCTAAAAATGGCTATAAAGTGGCTGAATAAAATGCCCGAGTGTTTGCTGACAACTTGCAAGGCCACGCCAAGTTACAGACTTCGCTGAAAAAAAGTGAAAATGTGCTCAGAAAATTCTAAATAAATAATAAATCAGACTTTTTAAAATCTGTCTACTGTTATCTGCAGTACAGTATGTTGGCTTATTGAAAGCTTTAAATTTAATTATTATGTAGTTAAAATTAGGTTCATTGTCGCTTTTGCTCCATGTTTGAAAATCCGTATGAACTGACACTCTGAATAAGGCTGAATATCAGTTTGGATTATCGGCACTCTACTGTGCATTAAACTACTGACTGGCTGTAGGTTGTCTCCACTTACTTTCTTTCCAACTTTACAGTGCTGCAGCAGATAACCAAGCATAAAACAACTTAGTAGGTTTTATTTCAAATACAAGATGGATCTGCACAGAGATTCCCCTTATAAAAAGAATGATAAAGTGATAAGGCAAATCCCATCATTTGCATAATTTGAAGAAAATGAATAGGCCTACAACACACTCAAATCTATCTAGGTTTTTGAGATTAAACACATGGATTAAGATCTGAGGTCTGTTTAGAGACAATGAAGCATTCAACATCCATGCTAATTTATCATTAACTTTAAACACAGTCAAATTGTAAGAAACATGAAATATAGCTGAACATGTAGGTCTTTGTCAGGAGCCATAAATCAATACGCAGAAAAAATCAAGTCTTAATAAGGTATAGGAATTTACAGAAATGAAAATCAGGGTTATGAAACAGGTACAAATGTGAAGTGCAACAAGCTGAATGCAATCAGAGTTAGCTTGAAATTACTTACTGATAAGGTATCTGGAATAGATTTCAGAAAAGCTGGCAAAGTGGTAAAGCCAAAGTCTCTGTATGGAATATCTTTTCCTTCTTGAAGCCTGAAGTCCCTTCTGAGACCTTCTATAGTCATTTGCCTCGGGGAGGAAATGAGTAAGCCTCGTAGGATGCTTTTTACCTCTGCCACCTTTTCTTCTACCATCTTCACCTGTAAGATGAAGATATTAGGTACACAGTAAATTTTAAAAACTGAAATTAATATATATTAATACCTAACACCATCTGTTTATAGCCTCATGTATGCAGATATATCCAGACGGAGAGTAGTGGTGATTGTGGTGGAAATTACAATCTTAAAGGGTTATCAGGTTATCAGTTCTACTAAGAATAAACAAGAAAAGAAGTTTAAAGGATTGTATATGTTCTATCATTATACCGTAAAATCCCGTTATTACACCCCCGCTTATAATGAAATCCTGTTTATTAGACTCTTTTTGTAAGGCCCCTGGATGGCTCATTTATAATACTGCATAACTTTAGCTTATAACAACGCTACTAAATTCTGCTAATAGCGCTTTTTCCATGTTGAGAAAAAGAGGGAAAATTCTGTATAAATTGTAAAAAAAAAAAAAAAAAAGAGCATCGTACTGTATTTGAGATGTTTTAAAAGGTGTAGTGAAAAGCTTGTTGATCTCCCTGTACTGGAGGCCATTTTAGTTCGAGTAGCTGCAAGGAATTCCACACGTAAGTGGAGAAACCCTCTGGGAACAGTATTGAAATTTTACCTAACGATACTTGCCTTTCCTGGAAAGGGAATAAACACTCAAGTCTACAAGTCGATACAGCTCATTTCTGTCCTGTCTTATTAGTCGTTTTCTGAATTCTTGTCAGTGCAGTTGTGAATAGTGCAAAATGGCAAAGCATAAATCTCATTCTATAAGTGAAAAACTACAAATTCTCCATAAGTACAACGAAAATTCTACACTGAATCAAAAGGATTTTTCTGAATCTGTGGATATCCCTTCATCCAGCTTAAGAACATTAATAAAAAGTAGTGGTGAATCAGTCAGTCAGGGACAGTGATGTAAAGGACTGGCAAAGTGAAGTGCTACCTAGAAAAAATTATATGCCGCACGACATGCTTAACATTATTCTTTAAGCTAATGCCAAACAAGTCATAAGTGTTCAAAGGGGAGAAATGTCACAGTGGGAAATTAAGCAAAGAAAACGTAACTGTGTACCTCTGTTAATGTTGGGGAAGTCAGCTAGACCCCGATGTTTAAAAAAACATTAAACGTCTGCCTTGTGAATATAAAAATCAAACACGTGCCTGCCTGGATGACTAGTGACTTGTTTGTTAATTGGCTCAAAGAATTGGACCCCAAAAAAATGGTAAAAGCCAATCACAAAATCCTGCTTTTTGTCGACAACTGTCCAGCTCACCCGAAAAATGTGAACCTGAAAAATGCAGAACTAACATTCGTGCCGGCCAACACAACCAGTAAACTTATCCAATGCACCAGGGGGTCATAAAAGTGCTCAAGCATTTCTATCGAAACCGTGTTCTATGAGATCTGCAGTGCATCAACAGTGGAGCCGAAAACCACATCACCTTATTGGACACAATGAATTTAATCTCAGCTGCATGGGAAGGGATCACAGTGCAGACAATCGTCAATTGCTTTAATAAAGCAGGCCTCTTCAAGGTAAGATCTTAAACTTTGTTAGATAAGGATACTGTTATTTTTTCGGTCTTTTGTATAAAACAAGCCCCGACTGTAGAACGTCGGCCTCTAACCGCTGCTCCAGCGGTTCAATCTCCGGTTACTCCACAAGAGGTTTGTGCTGGACAAGGCAGAGGTGGAACGTGTTTTCTCTGGGCACTTCGGTTTCCCCTGTTGACTTGAAACAAGTTATGGGTTTTCAGTTTCTGTATAAAATGTTTTCATTTCACCAGGGGGTTAATTTGCCTTTTTTTTTTTTTAAGGGACAGTGAGCATCACCCAGTGAAACAAATTCCCCTGTAAGAAATGATAACGAAGAGGATTGGGCTGCCATATGGGAGAAGTAAGGAGCTGTTAACTTGGAAGATTTTATGTCAGTTGACAATGATCTAGTGACATCAGAAATCCGCGATGTCAATGACGGTTGCAGATCAAGGTCAACTATGGTTCCACATTGAACTGGGAACTCACACCAGTTATGTTTTAGAACATTTTGACCTTCACATGAAATCTCCGTCAGCACTTCAACATAAATTTCAAAGACATCGTTGAATGTCAACTGCATTTATATCTGTGGCGGAACTCCATTCCATCTTATTCATCATATTGGTGATTGATTTCTCTTCACACCAAGATAAATATCCACAAACATTTTAATGACTTTTAAATGCCCCATTCTATTGCATGATATGTATGTTCAAAAGTTTTAGCATCAATTTGAACTTACATCACAGACCAGCTTATCTTTTTAACTAAACATTTTATTTCTTCCATGTTTCATGTTATGTGTTTGTACATTGGCTTCATGATTTTTAGTACCATGCACTATTTGTGTTATCGGCTGATGATGACCCAGATCTGGAGTAGAAACTAGTACCATGTGTAAATACCTTGTAATGTAACTCACATGGCAAAATAATTTGTGTTGAAAAGGTGGAACCATAAAATATACTTAATTTTAATATAATCTCAGTTCAATACGAACCAATATGAAATTCTTATCCCTCAATGCAGATCATGCTGCCGCTACTGTCCAAGATGAAGGCAGTGATGAGGAAATTCAATCTCCGGAAGAAAATGTCCCCACACAAAATGAAACTCTCAGAGCAATCAATCTGCTCTGATATTACAGGATCACTGTTATTGCTAGTGATTCACATCAAGTGATGTGAACAGCTACTTCAACTGTATAGAAAATGTAATCACACACTCAACAAACATCAAAGACTTTTTATATGAAGCGAGATAAAAGTTGCATTTTGCATTGGAATTACAGTAATGAACAATAACCTGCTGTGCTATAATTTATTTATTTACACTGTTTACACCCACAATGGAGTACCAAAATCAACCTTATACAATAAAGTCTTCAAAAAATTTCATTTTTTTAAACTTGATAATTTCTTCTTTTTTCAAAACTTCTTCATTCTACACGATCTTGCAGTTCGTTCTTCTGCTGATATAACATACTGCTTACGTTTTGATGTTTTAAGTGATAGTTTTATATATTTGTTTAGAATCTTCTTCTCTTCTCTATTTTCAATTTGTTCTATAGTAATTTTCAATTCATCCAAATCCATTTGTATTTCTCTAAAATAGGCCTAAGTGGTTTTTGTTTTACTATTTCAAAAGAAATCAGAACGCTGTTTTAGGAGTCTAAAATTTGGCAATGTGTCCAATAAGTGCGGTCCTCCATTCTCTCATATGTCAATAATTGATTCACTTTCCTTGTAAATTACTGAATTGGGTAAAACACTCCACTGGACATCAACCTGATGTTTTTTATTTATAAGTGTCCAGAGAATTCTTCTATCCGCTATCTGCAGTTGTCTGTTGTTGCTTGGGTATTGAGTTTGAATAATGTTTCACTTGCATGTGTGTGTTGCTTCTGGTTTGATGATGGAGTTATAATAGCAAAATTTAGCATTAATTGAAAGAGACTTTTTTGTAACTTGGCCATGTAATTTGTTGTGCTCGTCTCAATTTTAGAGTTCTATTATCTATGGATGCTTTTTCATTAGCATTCCAAGTGACAATTTCACCAAGATATTTAAATTTATTTACAACAATTATTTTCCGAGTATTATTTAATATAATATGTGAAGTGTGAACTTTAAGGATGGCATCTTTTCCGTTTTCTCGAAAGATATTTTCAACACAACCCTTGCTGCTATCTTCCTAGTTCCTCTACTTGAAATTTTGCTTCTTCTATACTATTTGCTATAGCACCAGATCATCAGCAAATGCAAGACAATTTAGTTGAATATTTCTTCCAATCTTAACAGTCGGAGGACATAACTTACTCCATTCACGCATAATTTTTTCCAGAACTCAAACATCAATGGGGATAATCCATCTCTGTCCAAGACCAGTATGAGTTTCAAAGGGTTCAAACATTTCATTTCTGAACCTAACTTTAGACTTTTTATTTCTCAGAGTGACCGCAATAAGGTTAACAAGCTTCCGATGTAGACCAAATTCAGTAAGGATATGTAATAATGATTCACGATGGATAGTATCATAAGCCTTTCGAAAACAAACAAAAGTGATCACTAAATTTTTACTCCAAATGCACTGAAGTTTTATGATCCATTTGAGACTGATAATTTGATCTGGACAACTTCGCCCTGGACGAAAACCACCCTGATATTCACCCAATTCACAATCAAGCTGGTCATGAATTCTGGAACAGAAGTTCTTAGAGAAAATTTTATAGGTGATATCTAGCAAAGAAATTCCCCGATTGTTACTAGGATCTGATATATCACCTTTTTTATGGATTGGGTGTATAACTGCAACATTCCATTCTTCAAGCAATTTTTCTGTATTCCAAATGTCAATGAGATGTTTATGCAGATTCTGAATAGTCTGTATATTTGCATTCTTCCAGAGTTCCGCAGTAGTTTATTTTTCTCCTGCTGCTTTAAAATTCTTCAGTGAATCAATTGCTGTACTTACTTCATCGTAAACTGGTGGTATGACCTTCTCCAAAGGTGTTTAATTTCTGGGAAATAGATCAAATTCAAAATGATTTTCAGGTTCATCACTATTAAGTAATGTTTTGAAGTATCCAGCCAAAATTATTCCATTGTCATAATCATTATGGGCCACCTTTCCGTTCTTATCTTTCATCAGGAGAGCAGGGGGAGTATAATATTTTTGGCGTTGTTTGAATGTCCTATAATAGTTTCTTTGTTTTATTTCGATTGAAAGCTTCATCAACAGATTTCAACATTTCCTTCTGATAATTTCTTTTAACTCTCCTGATTTCTTCAGCTGTTAATCATCTAGCATTGATTAGTTCTTCTCTAGAGCTTTCTGTTTTTTGTTGTTGATCATTCAACCAAGCTTTATGCCGGCGTAGTATTGCTGTATCCAACTCTTCATTCCATCAAGCATGTTTCTTTTGTTTTTTAATGGGAGCAACTTCCTCTGCTATGGCTTTTAATTTGTTAATAGTGCTTCCCAAGCTATCACTTAAGCGTTGTGGATTTCTCAAAGTATGTTCGATTATTAATGACTGAACTAGGATCATACAATCTTTTCCTATTAAGGTTATGCGGTTTATTTTTCCTTATAGGAGTTAATTTAAATTCAATCTTGGAGATGTAATGGTTTGAATCAACAATGACATCACGCAGAACCATAACATTATAAATTTCTTTATGAAATTTACGATCCATTGCCACATGATCTATCTGGAATTCAACCAATTTAACACTTGGACTTTTCCAAGTCATTCATTTATGCAGTTTTCTTTTAAACCTTGTTGTTTCTAAAATTAGTCCATGGTTAATACAAATATTTACTTAACCGTTCTTGTTTATTTATGTGCTGGCCATTGTCCCATCAACACAAAATTTTCTCTCACATCCAATCTTTGCATTAAAATCTCCCAGAAGAATTTTAATGTTAGTATCAGGTATATTCGTTACTAAATGTTCAAGTTCATCCCAAAATTGATCTCTTCCGCCTTTGTCAGTTCTGTTATTTTCATTTGTTGGAGCATGAACATTTATCAATGTATAGATCTTGTTTTCCACTTTAATCGTTAATAATGCTACTCTTGATGAATCTGACAAAAATTCAATAATGGAGTCTAGAATTCTCTGACTTTTCACCCGGAGGTCCCTTATAGAGATGATACCCTCCAGATTCAATTGGGTTCTGATCAGTATTACATAATTCTTGAAGAGCTGTGATCACAATTCTATGTTAATTAAAAATATCTATCAGATGTTTCAACTTACCAACCTTCATCAATGAACTGATATTTAACGTTGCCAAATATGAAAACTTTCCTGGATTATTGAACTTAAATACATTCTTAGTTTGATTAAACTGCATGATTGATCATTACGTCTCTGGGCGCTCCGACTCGCCACAATCCTCTATCTGACACCCCACTGTATCCGAATGGTGTCTTCATTTGGAAGATTATATAGCTGTCCAAACTGGTGGATTCTTTCAATAGAAGACTTTCCAATTTAGGTTGATTGATCAATGATCAAGAGTCTGACCGTGGTCAGGGTTTGCAATTCCAGATGTGATCTGGAAAGATGATAAACGAAATATGGTATGATGAAAAATGAGATTGTGAAATGTGTTTGCCTCAAGATGTTCTTCGGCTGTTATTTTACGGCACTGAGCCTACCTCGAGATACAATTCTAAATGTTATTTACAAAGGTGAAGATGTGAGATGGATGATTTTATGAAATTGTGAAGAAGGCTTTCTGCCTTATTTCATCCTAGTTGTTCAGGACTGGGAGTGGGCATTTCCTCCATACCCCGCAAACAATGGTTTTCCCGCCAATACTCAGGTAGCTGATTGCAGTGGTTTCCCACTGGGCAATGGGGTCGCCTCATCCCAACGCTATAATAATAATAATACTAATAATACTAATACTAATAATAATAACAACAACAACAATAATAATAATAATAATAATAATAATAATAATAATAATAATAATAATAATAATAATAACAACACAGTAAAATAAAATACATTACTGAAATATTGTTTTCTGGTTGTTTTCCCACCTCACAAATCATTTCCCATCTATAGCGCTGTCCCGCTTATTACGCATTTAAACTAGAGTCCCACGAAGAGCGCAGTAAGGGGGTTTTACTGTAGTTGCTGTCCGACTCGTTGGCTGAATGGTCAGCGTGCTGGCCTTCGTTTCAGAGGGTCCTGAGTTCGATTCCCAGCTGGGTCGGGGATTTTAACCTTCATTGGTTAATTCCAATGCCCGGGAGCTGGGTGTTTGTGCTGTCCCCAACATTCCTGCAACTCACACACCACACATAACACTATCCTCCACCACAATAACACGCAGTTACCTACACATGGCAGATGCCGCCCACCCTCATAAGAGGGTCTGCCTTACAAGGGCTGCACTCGGCTAGAAATAGCCACACGAAAATACTGTAGTTACTAATGATATGAACATCGCACGTACCATATTACAACATGAGATGGAAAAGTTGTGAAACTAGGCTGAGTTTCATAGCCTGAGTATAGTAATATGATGATGTGAACCTATTTTGAAGGTGAGATTTTAGAGTAGGGCCATCCAGTCATTGCGCTCCGAGATCGCACCAGTGAAGCACTGGGCAGTCAGACAAGCGCTCCTTCCCCTACCACCACTACACTGTGGCAACGAGGAAACCTGAGACAGCCGGACAATGTTCGGACAGCGCTGACTAGATATGTACGTACAGTTGTGCGGCCGAAGGCTTTTGTGGGTTTGTTGACATAATATTGATAGGTCTGTTTTGCCATAACAAATATACCCCATATACAAATCGAAAGGTACTCCAATGTATGGAATGGCAGGAAACAAAATCAAGTGTTAAGTAAAGAATAATGTGATTTATTTAAAACTGAAATTTGAACATATTCGAGAGGAAAATTCAACAAAATGTTACCAATATGAACAGATAGTACAGACCTTAAGTGACTCTTGCTCAGTCGTTTCTACAAGCTTTTAGTTTTGGAGCAAACAATCTTCTACAAATTGTGTACAATATATCTGGACACAGCTATTCTTAAACAACTGCGCAAGTTTCTATCGCTCATCGTTGCACAATGTTTACTTTTGGTAAGCTTAAGAACCGAAAAGAAATGTTCACAAATGTACGTTGAGCCAAACATTGACAGAACTTTACATGCACGTTTATACAAAAGGGGGAATTCTTCTTGCGGAAAGCCACTGTAAAATTCTTCTAAACTTCGTGACATTAGAAAGCGGTCTTTAAAATGAACATTGCAATGCAGTTCAATCAACTCTAATTGAAATAGCTGTGGAGCACTGTCTGCACTAAGAGAAAATGGTCGAACAAATACATCTAACACCGCTTGTAGTTGCAATAATTCTAAAAATCTCTCTTCAAACTCTTCTTGTAATTGGCGAATTACCTGCAAGTACTCAAAGTCGACACTTTATTTCACTGTTTCAAGCAATGGAAAATGTCCTGCATTCCTTACACGCAACTGGTTTTCCCACAAAATCAATTTTCTTTTGAGCGCTTGATTTTTTTCCACCAAATCACAGATATTGTGCTTTTCGCCCTGAAGCGAAGTGTTCAAAGTATTTAGATGGGCAGTAATGTCTCTTAAAAATGCTAAGTCCACCACCCACTTAGGATCACGCAAAAGAACTTCAGGCCACCCTTTCATGTCACAAAAGGTATATTGCATTCTGCAAGCAAAAAACACGATAAAACACCTTCGCCTTGCTAAGCCATCTTACTTCTGCATGGTATGGGATATCTGGATACTCCACTTTGATGTCATCCCAGAAGTCTTTGAACTGACGGTGCGAGAGTCCATGGGAGCGAAGAAAATTTACAATTCGCACAACTGTTCCCATTGTCTTTAAGCTTGGCGACTTTTGCACAGATTGCCTCCTGGCGTATCAAGCAATGGATCGTCGCCATTAGGATACTACCACTCTCAGCCGTTTTTAATTTTACATAGCTGAGGAACCCAATGCGTAGACCATGTAAAGCAGGAGCTCCATCTGTCGTTACTCTCGTCAATCGCTCCCATTTTAATCCCATTGACTCAAAAACACCCTCCACAGCTTGGAAAATATCGAAACCGGCAGTGGTGTCTTTGAGAGCCCCCGCCCCCCTGTGGGTGGGGGCGGTAGAATAACACCCATGGTATCCCCCGCCAGTCATAAGAGGCAACTAAATGGGGCCTAAGAGCCTCCGAACTTTGGAGCGTGGGTTGGCAAAAACGGGGTCCTTAGCTGAGTCCTGGCATTGCTTCCACTTACTTGTGCCAGGCTCCTCACTTTCATCTATCCTATCTGAGCTCTCTTGGTCAACTCTTGTTCTTTTCTGATCCCGATGCTATTAGGTTTGTGAGGGCTAGGGAGTCTTTCATTTTCACACCCTTCGTGGCCCTTGTCTTCCTTTGGCCGATATCTTTATTTTTTGAAGTGTCGAGTCCCTTCCATTTTTCCCGTCTGATTAGTGTTAATTAGAGAATGGTTGCCTAGTTCTACTTCCTCTTTAAACAATAATCACCATCACCACCACCATTGTCTTTGAGAGCCACCAATCTAGGAAATCATCATAATCATCATTTCTTCGCTCCAGCAAGCCGGGTACGGTTGTGAACGAGCCTCCTCCAGTTTGTTCTATCCATCCACAGATGCTGCTCATATATGCGACACCGGTTCACATCTCTAATTTCAAGGTCCTTCATTATCTGTTTTTCCCAAACATCACGAGGTCTTCCTCATGGTCTCTTCCCAGGAACATTGTGGTCAAAGTATTTTCGAGGAGTCCTTTGAGGGTTCATTCTTTTCATGTGACCATACCATTGCAATCTCTCCACTTGTGAAGTCCCCAGCAAGCTCTTTCCAATCCAAGCTGTTGTCAGATATCCACATTCCTTATTTTATCCATTTTTGTAGACAAGAACGGAGGAACTTCATTTCTGTTGCCTGAAGACGACTCTTTGTTGATCCAGTAAGTGTTGCTGCTTCCAGGCCATACGTCAATATAGGTACTAGATATATTTTGCACAAGCTGATCTTGGAAACTAACGGAAATGTTTCATCCCAAAGTATTTGACGTACAGCCTGATAGAATTTGGAAGCTTTCTGTATTCTGTATTCTGTTACTAATCACTTGATGTATGGTATTGTCTGATGACAGAACACTACCTAAATACTGGAAGTGTTTACAATATCCATCTCCTCATCTAGAATTCTTAGATGAACAGTTGGAGAGTTTCTACTCATCACCAAGCCAACTGTCTTCGTTTTGCTGATTTTGAGACCTAAGGTTGTAAAAACTTCATGCCAGTGATCTAGTCTAGTTTGTACTTCTGCTTCTGTCTCACCCCATACCATTACATCATCAGCAAAAACCAGGGTATTAGTTGCTGGATCCTTTCTCTTAACCGCTTTTAAAACTTCATCCATTATGATTATGAAGAAAAGTTCTGAAAGACAACTTCCTTGCTGGACTCCACTATTCGTTTCAAACCAACCTGACCTTCCATCCTGGACCTGGACACAACACTTGGTTTCATCATATAATCATTGTACTCAGTGAAAATAACACTAAACATGAATGAAAATAACGAGCTGAGCTGTGTCCGCAATGTTGGGTGATTCATTGAGGGCAATGGAAAATTATACAAAATTTGCTGCCTTCTCCATTAATTGCTGTTCCATATCGATGGCCATATCGTCTATCCTGTGAGCCACAGTCTGAGAAGAAAGAGAGATTTTGTCAAATTTCTCAACTGGCTCTATAGCACAAATACATGCCGCCGCGTCCATTAGGCACTCCTTGATTAAATTCCCTTCCATGAAGGGTTTCCCAGCTTTGGCAATTTACAGCGAACATTTGTAGCTTGTTCGTAAAATGGGTCCACCAACCTCACTCTCCTGTCAGACAAAAATACAGCAAGTCAATTTTAGTGTTCTTCAGATAATTCAATCATTTCTTCATTCCCATTTGTAAACAAGCATTTTAAAATTAAAACAAGAATACTTACAGAATAGTGCTACTTGAAATTTTGTTTCAATTCTTCCAACTTCGACTGGTGACTGATGTCTGTCAAATCACCGTAATCATCCCTGAGGTTGGCAATGTAGTGCCTTTCGAAATTTTTTTAAAAACATATTAAATCTCGGCAGCACACTAAACATTTGGCATGCCCTTTATAAGCTGTACAGAAAAATGAAATTTCCCATTCTGCTTTAAAGGCTGCTGCTTCAACACTCCTTTTTTTTTTTTGTAAGATGTTCAGTCATGACAACTACGAAACACTTAGTTACACGCTGTCAACAAAGCGCATCGGACTAGACTAGCAACTGATAGATCGGCTGCTCGCTTCGGCGCGGCGGGCAGACCACTCACTCAGCCAGCCAAGCTCCTCCCACCACTACTGAAACTACCTTCACCCAAAGCGCTCGGAGCACTGGCTTAGAGCACGGCCAGAGCGCTGTTTGGATGGCTCTGTTTTGGAGAATCTTGCTTTGCAGGGGATGATACAGTTTTGTTTTTAACCACTGATGGTGGACAGTGCATAGTCGGACAAGGCAAGGCTCCTGATTAACGTTAAGTTTGAAGGTGTACTTTCGCAGTGTAAATTATTTGTGACGCTAATACTTTTCCTAGCATTGCTGTGCGTATACAGAAGTGTTAGTGACGTGATATGTGCGATTTACATCTACCAGCAGACAAAAATATCATGCTGCGCAAAGAGAAGCAAGTGCCGATGGAGAACTTGGTGAAGCAAGCCGTCCAGGACACGCTGTGTCGCAAGGACATCTTGGGCACGCTTGCCAACCTAATAAGGAGCAAGTGACAAAGGTAGTGGTAGAACAATTGCAGGAGTCTATAGACTTCAATACTAAGGTAATTGAAGACTTGCGGAGTGCTGTCGAAGACAGGGACAAAATCATAAAGAGACTAGAGTCCCAGTTACAGGAGAAGACCGACGATCTGGAACAATACACGAGGCGCCAGTGCTTGCGAGTGTTCGGTGTAGCCGAGTCCGCACATGAGAACACGGACAACATAATTTTAAATATTGCTGAGGAAATTAGGGTCAATCTCAGTCTAGAAGACATTGATAGGTCACACAGGGTAGGGAAAAGAGAAGGCAGTCGTCCAAGACCAATAATAGTGAAGTTTGTGTCCTATCAGAAGAGGAATGCATTGTTCACAAACAAGAAAAAACTGAAGGGCACAAACAAAACTATCCAAGATGATCTCACTCCCCTGAGACTATCAGCTTCTCCAGGAGGCAATTTCGAAGTAGGGTGTAAAAAGCACGTGGTCAAAGGACGGGACAGTGATAGTGAAACGAGGTGACAGGAAAATTCGAGTCACAAATCGCCAAGCTTAACAGCATTAGCTAATCATGAGCCTAAGCTAAAACTAGGCGATAACTGTAATTCAATAGGAAAATACCTGGATTTGTAAATATCTGTTAAATTTAATTGATAACTTAGATTAGACTTCACTAAATTCCAGGGAACTAGTTCAGTTAGCATTTAGAAACTGTCAAGTTGGCTTTTCTTAGGGTAAAGGAAACAAATGTGTCTAATTACAGCCTGCAAACCTCCCCTCCCCAAACGCAGACCGATCAAACTACAACCAACCCTTCCCAAACCACTGCTGGCTGCCCCAGCGACATTCCTCCTGTAGCATAATTAGTGCAATAAATAAGTATTGATAGGTGGAAATCCTTTCCTATTTCTAATTGTGTAGTTCGTCAATACGGAGATGAAGATTATAGATTACGATTCCTCCTGTACCTCCAGGCTCTCTGAAGGTGGGCCACATGAACACACAGAGCCTTCTTTCCTATTTCATTGAATTCTCAGACATATTCTCTAACAACTTCCATGCCATATTAATATCTGAGTCACGGCTGAAACCAAGTATCCCGTCTTCACTAGTACATATGGAGGGTTACACACTGATAAGAAACGATAGAGTACGTAAAGGTGGGGGATGCGTAGGGATATATCTGTGCGAGGATATGAAATTCAAAGAATTACGCAAAACACCAACTGAATTTCACAATGGGCCGGAGTTCCTATTTATTGAATTACAAATTCGCAGTGTTAAGTGTTTACTGGGTGTTGTGTATCATGCACCGAAGACGAGATATATCGAAGACCTGGAGGAAGCACTACAGGACCTATTACCCAGGTATGAGCATGTTATTTTAATGGGTGACTTTAATTCTGACATGATAAAATGTGACTCTGCTGAATCTAGACGACTCAAAAGCATGCTTACCTCACTCAATATGACGATCCTTCCCCTAAATCCTACACACCACACAGCTACTTCCCATACACTACTGGATTTAATTATTACAAACAATACTGACAGAAGGCAGACTTACGGACAACAGCCAGCTCCCGGACTTTCCCAACATGACTTTATTTATGCAACTTACTCACTGAAATGCCCCAAATATGAGCCTAAATTAATTTCCTATAGAGATTTCAAAAGCCTAAACGAAGTGGCGTTCATTGAGGACGCACTCAAAACACCATGGCACAACATACATGACATTAATGACAAAATAACCTTGTTTAACAAACTACTTTTAGGACTGTATGACAAACACACCCCCATGCGGACTGCACGAGTGAAACGAAAACCATCACCTTGGCTGACGCAAGATATACGGGCAAAAATGGAGGAAAGAAATGCAGCTTACAAATATTATAGAAAAAATCCAACCGCAGACAATTTTGAAAAGTACCAAAAATTACGCTACACAACAACTCAGACCATCAGGAATGCTAAGAAACGCCACACACATGAAATCTTAAAAAATAACAATTCTGACAATGTTTGGAAAATTCTTCGGAACATTGGTTTGACAAAAAATAAAACCGACGAAAACAACACTGACTTGCCATTAGACGAATTAAATAAATATTTCCGCTCACAAAATTCACATACAGATGAACGAAGTAAAAGGGAAACAATCGACACACTACATACAAAAAGAAAACACGATGGAGAAGAATTTTATTTTTCACATGTAACTCTTAATGATGCCAGAGAAGCAATTCATGAAATAAAGTCAGAGGCAACAGGATCTGACGGAATAAATTTGACATTAATTAAAAGACTCTCTGAAATTGTTCTCCCAACAATTACACACATAATAAATACCTCACTCATGACAGAAATCTTTCCCAATATATGGAAAAGTGCCATAATACGACCAAAACCGATAATCCAACAAAACCCAAAGACTTTCGACCAATTTGCATACTTCCTTGTCTTAGTAAAATATTAGAAAAGGTAATTCACAAGCAGATAAATTACCTTAAACACAATTTACTAGACAAATACCAGTCAGGATTTAGACCTAACCACAGCACAACTAAAAGTTACAAACGACATTCAAGCAAGCATGGACAACGGACAAATGACTATCCTTGTACTTTTAGACCTAAGTAAAGCATTTGACTGTGTGGACAGGGAAATATTATTAGCTAAACTACAAGCACAAAAATTTTCTTCAAGCGCATTGACGTGGCTGCACTCTTACTTAATTGGGCGGCAGCAGTGCGTGTCAGCAGGTGCGAAAGTATCACAATGGCAACAAACTGAAGTTGGCGTAGTTCAGGGCAGTGTTCTAGCACCACTGCTATTTTCACTGTACTTAAATGACCTACCAGAACATATAAAAACGTGTAAATACCATTTCTACGCAGATGACATTCAACTTTATATACATACAAACCCAAAAGGCATCCAACTAGACATTAACAAACTAAACGATAACCTGGAAAATATAAAAGACTGGACTAAAAATAATTATCTTAAAGTCAATCCATTCAAATCGCAAGCAATCATAATAGGATCCAAAAGTAATCATACCAAACTCAAAAGTGTTAAAATTCCCCCAATCCTATTCCACGCAACACCAATACAAATAAACGAAAATGTAAAAAACCTTGGCCTCATTTTGGATAAGTAATTAAACTCGACGGAGCACACGACAAAAATATGCCAACGGGTATTCTTTTCTTCGCACTCTCTTAAACGTTTACGGGATCTCCTTCCACTAAATACGAGAAAGTTACTTGTTCAAAGCTTGATTCTACCCATCTTTGATTATGGTGACATAATATACAACAACATAAACACCACACTTAACGCTAAACTTCAGCGGGCTTATAAAACATGCATCCATTTCGTATTAAATATGCCCAGGTATTGTCATATATCACCATGTCTTGAACAGCTGTTGTGGTTATATTTGGCGGAGAGAAGAAACCTTCACTCTGTTTCGCTTGTTCACAACATTCTTCGTACAGACACCAAGTTATCTGAGAATGGATCTTAAATACTTGTCATCTCCAAACAGTATACCTACAAGGTCAGAAACCTCTTCCCGGCTGAGCTTCCCAATTTACCGCACGACCGCTTAAACTCATTCATACCTGCAACGCTCTTGGAATTCCCTTCCGGCTGTAATTAGAGAGATACATAGAAGAAATGTATATAAAAAAATATGTTATAAATGGTACATAGACTTAAGAAATTAGTATTTAATGTTTTTTAATAGCGACTCTCAGAAATTTACCTTTTGTTTATAACTATTATTTAAGGTTAATTTTATATTATTGATTTAAGCCCACTAAGGAGCGCTGATGACTAGTTCTTCCTCGATGCTCTTCTTTGTTCCCAATATCTCCTGAGCCCTGCTGATAATTTCTCCTTTCTGTCCTGTGAAAGGGGCTTCCGATTTCTAGGAACTCTAGGTGGTGGGGTCCAAGACTGTACCATAGCACAAAATTTGGAACGATCTTCTATATCAATGTCTGAAATCCCAGCTGAATCCAAGTTCTTCTGTACTTCATTAAGCCACAAGCTTCCAGTCTTGTAGCTTTTAACCAAAGAAAAGATCTTCTTGGTAAGCCTGTTGCTGTCCATTCGTTGTAGGTGTCCGTAGAACTTAAGCCTCCTACGTCGCATGCTGGTATTGGCTGATTCTGTCGATACAGCTCAGGGTTCGATTTAAGTCTGTAGGTTCCATCTGGGAGCAATCTCGGTCCATGAATTTTCCTGAGGATACGTCTTTCGGCTTTCTCTAGATCATCCATGGTGCCTTTTTTGTTCATCAGGAGGGTCTCTGAGGCGTACAAAAACTGTGGTCTGACAACAGTTTTGTAATGACAGATCTTAGCATTTTTCGAAATGCACCTCTTATTATAATGGTTGTGGGATAGTTGGTATGCTGCATTGAGTTTGTTACACCTTTCTAGGATGGATGTACCGTCTCTACCATTGGGGTGGACCCATTCACCAAGATAGCGGAAGTGATTGACTTTCCCAATCGTTCCATGTATGGTCGTCAAAGGGATGCCAAGTCTCAAAGTACTTAGTTTTGTCGTACGATATGTGTAATCCTGCCTTCACCGCTATCTCGTGCAGGGCTTCGATAGCAATGACAGCATCCTTAGAGTTGTTGGTTAGGATTGCAATGTCATCTGCGAATGCTAGGCACCTGATCTCAATCTTTCGGGTCCCGGCTCCTATGGCAACTGGTTTGATTTCTAGATTCCTCAGTGTACATTCCCAGTTCTTGATGACTTTATCAAGCACTAGATTAAACAGAATGGGTGAGAGGCCATCACCCTGTCGTACTCCAGTTTTTATCTTGAAACTCTGAGATAGTTCTCCCCTGAACTTCACCTTAGATGTTGTATCTGTAAGAGTCTGTTGGATGAGGGTGCGTGTGTTGTAATCAACACCTCGTTCTTGCAGTACGGAGAAGAGTGTCTGGCGATCGATGGAATCATAAGCTTTTTTAAAGTCGACGAAAACCACAGCGATGTTCATACTCCTTACTTGTTTTAGTTGGAGAATGGTTTTTAGGTTGAAGATCTGCTCGGTACAAGACCGTCCCCGCCGAAATCCTCCTTGATATTCATCAATCGTTCGATCACATTGACTTTCTACATTGTCCAGTAAAATCCTTGACAGCACTTTGTATGCTACTGACAGCAGAGATATCCCTCGGTAGTTGTTGACATCACTGCGGTCACCTTTTTTATGTAAAGGGTGTATGACAGCTGATTTCCAATCATCAGGGATCCTGCCAGTCTCCCAGCAGTCGATCAAGATCTGGTGTATGGCCTCTGTGATCGTATTTCCACCTGCTTTTAGAGCTTCCGCAATGATGCCATCTTCCCCGGGTGCCTTGCGGTTCTTAAGATGTCCGATGGCATTAGCAACTTGCTGCATTGATGGTGGGTTAGATGGGAGGTGTATCTCTGGAGGATCTTCAACAGGTAATCTTTCCGTGGGCTCTTCGCAATTGAGCAGCTGCTCAAAGTAGTTTGCCAATAATTCCATGATCCGGCGGTTACAGGTGACCAACTCCCCGCCTGTATTCTTAAAGTGAAGACATTGTGATTTATAACCCAAGAGTTCCTCTTTGAAGGCCCGATAAAAGTTTCTGGTGTTGTACAATTTGAATTCTTCATCTAACTTCTCCAGTCTTGACCGATCGTAAGATCTTTTCACACGTCCGATGGTCTTACTCGACAGTTTCTGCATCATTCTGAAATTCTCCCAGTCTTCCTTTCGTTTAGTCGAGTACCACTTCGTCCACGCTGCGGCGCGCTCATCAACTGCAAGATCGCATTCAGTATTCCACCATCTATGTCGTCTCTTCCTTCGAAGTTGTCCGAGGTTATTGGTTGTTTCGCATATGGTGGACTTCAGTTGGTTCCAGTCTTTCATATGTTTCTGCAAGATGTTGGTTGCAAAACGTTCTTTATTCTCCGACAGGAATTGGGGATCAATTCTCGGTGGAACTGTAGTAGAAGGTATATTTCGTGTGGGCAATAATCTGGTCTTTATTTGTGTGAAGAAATGGTCAGAATCAACATTCCAACCTTTACGAACTCTGACATTCATGATCTCTTTCCTGCATTTTACACTGACTGCAACATGATCGATTTGAAATGATCCTATATCTGCGTTCGGTGATTGCCAGGTGGTCTAGTATTTTGGCTTTCTGGGGAAAACTGTGGACATGATCTTCAACTGATGTACTCTACACAGTTCAATTAAGCGCTTGCCGTTGGTGTTTGTTCGTCTATGTGCTGTGTAAGGCCCCAGTATATCTTGGTACTGTCGTTCTTTTCCCAGTTGAGCGCTGAAGTCACCTACGAGTATTTTAACATGGTGACTGGGGATCTTACCGATCTCGTCTTCTAGCATCTGCCAGAAACTTTGGACCTTTTCACGGTTCTTCTTATTGTCATCATTAACTGGAGCATGTGCATTTACAATAGAGTATCCCTTGTTGCCACATCTTAGAGATAACACAGAGATACGTTCGCTAGCTGATTTAAATCTGATGACAGAATCCATTATATCATGTCGTACTAAAAAAGCTGTACCAAAAACGCTGGAGCCATGTGTGTTCTTAGACGCTGGTTTACCCTTGATTACTCTATAACCTTCTGACTCAAAAGCCACATCATCAGTAAATCGGGTTTCTTGGACTGCTGTTATTACCATTTTGCGCGTATGCAGGATGTCCATCAATTGCTTGAGTTTTCCGGTCTTACAGAGGGTTTGAATATTGATGGTTCCAAAGTGTGTGACAGTTTTGGGTCTCAATAGGTTGGCGATATTGGGGAACTCCGACTTTCCCCGCACGATGAGGTCAGGCTCCCCAGAATCCGAAGGCCTGAATGCGCCACCATTGGTGACGGGAGATTGGATACTCCCTGGGGTAGTGACATCTGTGTCGTTTATCATCGTATGCGAACTAGTAAAGAAATTTACTAGGGGGGAAGACTAAACGCCTTCAGGGTTGGCCACTCCGAATCTTATTCAGGAGCGTTGATTACAATGGGGTCGCCACTCCCAAAGGCATTTTAGAGCTACTGCCAGCAATTATTTAGGCCGCCCCTTACATGGGGAACAGACGCCCTCGCAGCCGCCCCTGACATGGGAAACAGACGCTGTTGATGCCAAGTGTACTTATATTGTTCCCTAAGCACTGGGCTGCCTCTTCCGCAATCTCCACCATTCAGAAGTCCATCTTCTCTGCTGTAGATTCTGTTGAGGGCTTCACTCGTAACCCTGAGCTGGGACCCTTACCAGATGCTACACACCGGGTCAGTGTGCTCTGGGACTCAAATAGGCAGGGGCGCCAATCCCTGGGCAGGGCTACCTCTGAAGAGGGTCCCTACCTGCTACCTGGGTTAATTTTATAATTAGTTATATGTAATTAGAAATCTTAATACCCTATAGTTTGTACAATGTAGCGCATATAAGCTGGTTTGACATAACAGCATAGCTTCATAGCCTGAGCCACGCCATGTAAAACAAGTCAAAAAATAAATTAAATAAATAAAAACACTTGATATCAGATTTTTTTGCTCCATTTGTCCAGTGGCAGCATCTTTGAACTGTTATAACAAGTAATACTCTGTTCACCTTGTGGCAGTATCTTTCAACTTTTTCAGCAAGTAATCAGTAAAATTATAATTTCCTCACAGAATGCCAGCCTGCATTCTTTTTCACATGGGGCTAGAATGATATCAAAGTTTGCAGAGGCATTAATTAGCCATCATTGCCAAGTGAGACTAAACACGATACCTTGAACTTCCAAAATAATTACTCCCAAACATTTCACTCATTTTATTATGCTGAGGGCTAACTATTTCAAAGTATTTATTCAAATAGCAGAATGGAAATTCCTTAACCCCTTTACCACCACATGTTTATTCCTGTTCCGTTATTGACCACACGTAAACTCACAACATTGTGGTATTTAACTAACTAAATCTCAACAAGTAATCCCGCTGCTAGTAAATGAACGAATGTACGAATTATTTCTTGGGTTTATACCTCTGGCATGATGAGATGTAATGTGGTAATAAACATTTAACATATAATTTCAGGCTGATGGTATATGTATGTGTGATTTTATGATGATAATCCTTCCACCTCTTTGCCCAATTTCAATCACCTTCATTCGTTCTTCATTAACTCCTCTACTGTGGTTTGCATCAGAAAGAGCATCTGGCCATAAACACATTCTTTAAATCTCACTTCACCCCCAACTCTGCATCAGGTGACAGGACTAAGGGGTCGACTTACACACAAACCACCAAACTATTCCTCACTGAATGTTGTACTAATTATTAGACCTATTTCGTTCCTTGCGAAATAACATGATTTTTAAAAAATATGTTGACGTTTCATGATAAATCCCTTACATTAATAGAGTTTTATAGTGCCCTAAAATGCCTATTTGGACCTTTGAAGACTATTTTACTATTTAAGTGCCTAAAAATGCCTATTTTCTACATTTAAAATAAAATTCAACTTCTGTAATGTTCACAATCACACAATGGACATCCCTGGAATGAGCAGAAAAACAGAGGGTGGGTTTTTCACAGAAATGTGCTCTTCCCAGACAACTGTCACCAAAGGAATGCTGAGTGAAGGGTGGAGGTGGAGGATGAGCTCAGAAGAACAACGATCAGGTAGTAAAGGACGTTCTGTGTCGAGTGACGGGGTGAGGGGAGGATTATCTTGGAAGAACAAGGAGCAGGTAGTAAGAAGGGGCATACTCTGTCAAGTCAGCAGTGAAAGAACAACTGTTTAAGTTAATATAGTTCATCATGCCTAAAACGAAACCATCTAAGAGTGCGCTTATACAACAATGGCTTGTACAGTTTGTAGGGACGACTTTTGATGGCAAGATTATTTTCTGCCAGAACTGCAATAAACAGGTATGTGCATATATCTTAAATTTCATATTAATCTAAAACTAATGTTTTGATATTGGTTCCTCTAATTAATTGTAGAGACCTAGTCCAGGTGACCTGGGTTCGATTTCCAGTACCGGCAGTAATTTAGAAATCTGAGGTCTGGAACGGTGTTGACCCAGCATCGTAAGGACAATTGAGAAGCTACAGTGGGCAGGGGTCACAGAGGCAAGGCAATACGGCTGAGGGATGCTTTGTGCTGACCACACGCCACCCAATATCTGCAGGCCATGAGTTGGGCAGCAACCGTTATTGAAAGCCAAGGCCCTTTGGGGACTGTAGTTTTATTTTTAATTAACTTTAGAGTAATAATGGCTTAATTTAAATAGTTCAAAATTACAAATTTTATTCAATAGCTCACCTTTTTTATTCCTCATTTTAGTCTCTAATTGACATCACTTTATTGTGTTTTAGATTTCACATGAGAAAATATGCCACCTTTCAGCACCATGCAGAAACTGCCAGTCACAAAGCGAAAGCAGCCATGAAAAGTAACATTAGACAGACTCTGCTCACACAAACTATATCTCCTACAACCCATAATGGTTTCTATGCTGATATGTGTAGAGCCCTAGTTGCAGCAAATATCCCCTGGAATGCTGTGCATAATCCAGTTTTCAGAGATTTTTTACAGAAATACACCAAGCAGCACATCCTATCAGCATCTACAGTAGAGAAAAACTACTTAGATATTTGTTACAATGAGGCCATTTTGTCAATCAGGGATAATATTGGGGAGTCTTGCATATGGTTGTGTGTGGACGAAACCACAGACTCTGTTGGCAGGTACATTGCTAACCTTATAGTAGGAAACTGGAACCCAATCAGGCAATTACCGCTCACCTTCTTTGTTCTAAACAGCTTGAGAAAGTCAATAGTCAAAGCATTGCATACTTCATTAACAAGGGGTTGCAATTGTTGTATCCTGGGAGTGTTGATGATTCTAAAGTCCTTCTCCTTGTCTCCAATGCTGCTTCCTATATGATTGCCACTGCACCTCTCCTCAAAACTTTCTATCCTTCTTTAATTCATGTTACTTGCATGGCCCATGCCTTGCATAGATTCGCAGAAACAGTTAGGGCGGAGTTTCCTGCAGTAAATACTCTCATTTCAACAATGAAGAAAGTGTGCTGTAAGGCTCCATCAAGAATAGCCATCGTTCGAGAGAAACTCCCCTCTATTCCCCTTCCACCACAGCCAATCATCACCCGTTGGGGTTCCTGGAGAGAAGCTGCCCGGTATTAAGCAGAGCATCTTGAGGAAATCATGACTGTGATAGACAATTTGCCTTTAAAGGAAAAGGCTGCATGTGTGTCGTCTGTCAAAGAGCTGTTAAATGATCGTTCCAGTGTTCAGAGAGACATTGCGTATATTCAGGCAAATTTTTCATTTCTTCCAGTCACCATTACAAAAATGGAGGAAAAAGAAAACAGTCTTAAAAGCAAATTTTCTGTAATTGAGGAAGCTGAGAATAACATACAAAGTGCTAGTGGCAAGGTAGAGGATAAAATAAGAGACACGTGGTCTAGTGTACTGCAGAAGAACCCAGGTTATTCAGTGCTGAAAAGGGTACATCAGGTAATGGATGGGGAAATGGTAGACTTAGCAAGTGAAATTGAATTGAAAAATGTAGGTAAATTTTCCTCTGCCCTCTAACATCTGCGAGTGTGGAGCGCTCTTTTTCTGCTTTCAAAGTGATTTTAACAGACAAAAGACACAGCCTGACTGTGGAAAATTTGAGAAGATTATTGTTATGTACTGTAAAGCAAACTACGAATTAAAGTAATGTAGGAATGTTCCTCACAAATAATAAACACATATTCCATTTGCGTTTACACCATTACTGGATTCTTGCAGTGTTGTAATTGTGGACAATGATTTTAGTATTAAGAGTTTAGATCAGTACTGATAATGATATATCCTATAATCCATAACTCTTTTGACACATGACTTTTTAAATAGTTTTTTATAAATGTCTTTTTTATTCTGACTTAATTTTGCAGTTATTTCGGTTAAGAATAAGGATACCACGTTTGTTAAAGTAAAAAGGTATCACGTTACAGTTTAAGTGTATATTGTAATATTTTAAAGTCTATTTCCTGCCGTCCGGCTCCATGGCTAAATGGTTAGCGTGCTGGCCTTTGGTCACAGGGGTCCTGGGTTCGATTCCCGGCAGGGTCGGGAATTTTAACCATAATTGGTTAATTTCGCTGGCACTGGGGCTGGGTGTATGTGTCGTCTTCATCATCATTTCATCCTCATCACGACGCGCAGGTCACCTACGGGTGTCAAATGGAAAGACCTGCACCTGGTGAGCCGAACATGTCCTCGGACACTCCCGGCACTAAAAGCCATACGCCATTTCATTTCATTTCCTGCCTATCCACACATTTTTAAAACATATTTTAGGTGCCTAAAACTAATTTTTTTAGAGCCTAAAATCCCAGGTCTACTAATTATGTATCCACCGAAAGATAAATGTTACAATCGAATATTGAACCAATGATCTGTGAAACAATATCAGGGCTGATGACCTTAGATGTCAGGCCCCTTTAAACAAGCAAGCAACAAGAAACATTGTCAAACATACTTCTGCAGTCTTGCAATACTCTTCCTTGTTCTCACACTATTGAATTATGTTCCTTATTGTTTATATCTCTAAGCTGATACAATATAGTTGTGTACAGTTTCGAGATTATGAATATGTAAAAACGGTGTATCATGGCTGATAATTTGCAGGATTGTAACAGCGATGTTGCAGAAATACCCAAGGCCAATTTCAGTGATGATGGTGGATGAAATTTTGAGATCAATGAGGATAATGAAGTGCAACTGAAGGATTTTTCATTAAGAAGAGGTAAAAAATGGTGCCTTCCGAGGAGTAGTAGTGGTAAGTCATCAGCACTGTTATTACAAGCTTGAATACCTCTGGAAGGCTGACAGCTGTGGAGGAAAATTTGAAAACTATCCCAACAGATCATGAGTGACGTGTAGAAGTTGTGGAACACAGCTGTAATATAAACTATGCTTTTCAATTTGGAATGGTACTATAAACTATATATAATTTCTACAAAATAATGCTTTTGTTTATCTTATTTTTACCTAAATATTTTTTGAAAGATGTATTAACTCTTTGAAAGGCAAGTGAGAGAATGAAATATATCCCCCACAGGGGCAAAGAAACATAACACTAATATCACTGACGTGAGAATTCAAACTTTCTGATCATTGTATGAAGTCTACATAGTGATCTTTTATATTTCGGACATGCTGATTCCGGAACTGAAGTCAGTTTTCCCCTATCACGTCAGGTTTTTGTGCAAATTCAAAACAAAAATTTGATAAATATGCAGCACGTTCACATGCAAGATTACTATTATCACATGTAAAGAATGCTTCTTTCTTATCATTTTCACCCATCTGAACACTCCTATCTTACACTGGTATACTTATGAACATAATATAAAGATATGTAGTGTATTGTGTTAACAGATCTGTAGAAAAACACAGCCAAATGGACCAAAATTTACCATGCATTAAGCCTAATAATGTACTGAGAATGGTAAGTCTATGGTTTCAATTTTATGATGTCCTGCCTTAGTATAAGAAACGTCTTCGCCTTGCTTTTCGTGTGGGGAACAGATGGACCTTCTCTCTTTAGTAATCTGCCAGCATGTTTTTGTTCCATTTCCCTTGATATCTGCGTTCCATTTCCTGTAGATCCTAATGGAATCTTTCTCCTTGCTCTTCACTCAGCATTCCTAGGTTCTCAGGGAAATAGTCCAGATGTGAATGTAACATGTGCACTTTCAAGCTCATTTTGCAGCCTAAATTTTGGAAAGAAACAAGCAATCTATCCACCAACTGTTTGTAGTCTGAATCCTTTCTGTTTCCAAGAAAGTTTTTGGCCACATTCCGGAATGCTGTCCATGCTGATCGCTCTGCAGCGTACATAACATCTTCAAAATTAGCATCAGAAAGAAGTTTTCTGATATCTGGACCTGTGAAAATACCATCCTTGATTTTGGAATTACTAATGCCTGGGAATCGATGACACAGGTACTGAAAGGATTCAAGTTTATTGTTTAGGGCCTTAACGAATTGCTTCATAAGCTCTAGTTTGATATGAAGCAGAGGTAACAGTATTTTGCTTTTGTGAACAAGAGTTTCTTGTTTTATGTTTTTCAATCCTACAATCCATCATCTACGTTGCCATTCTTTTTGAGTCCAGTGATGTAACCTTGCTCGACTGTCCCACTCACAGAAAGCAGGGGTGCTTTGTGTAACCTCCTTGTAAACCTAACAGAATACCTATCACTTTGAAATCACCACACACTTGCCACTTGTGTTCCTGGTACTTCAGTTTACACAACAGCATTTCGAGATTTCCATGTTTCTTGTATAATAACTAAATAAGCAACAGGAATGGATGCAAATTTGTTTTCATTGTGAAGATGACGCACTTCAAACTACACTTGGAGGTGCTGATGAAAATTCTCCAGTCAATAGGGTCATACTGTGGTGCTCCTAGTTTTAAGATAACCTCCGGAAGATTGTTGCAGTAAACCAAGGCTCCTTCTCCAGAAAATAAGAGTGTAAATTCTTATTCGCAATGTCTGTACCAATAGTACGTCGTCCCTGGTGCCAACATGTTCCTTTTACGAAGTCTAGATCCAAGTAACTTGGCAGATAACTGTGTAAGGCCAAGATCTCGAACAAAGTCATTTAATGCACTTTGCTCAAACAGTCTCAGTTCTTTTTCAACATATTCAGGGGAGAAATCACAGTCAGAGTTAGTGCCCACCATTTCTGCGTCAGATTCAGAAGAGGGACAATCCTGTAAATGCTCTGGACGCTGTGGAACTGGTGTATCAGGGCCATCAGGAACGGGCAAAACTGCAGATCGAATATTGCTTGGATACACAATGGTACCTTTGTTGCTGCTGTTATAAATCCCTTATATTCACAGACAGAAGCAGCAGTAAGTACTGTGGTCTGGGTGTTCTCGCAACACCATTGGAATACCGAATTGCAACGCAGTTCGCTTACCGTGCACCCATTGCCATAAATGCAATATACAGGTTCTACAAGCCTTATATGGTGCCCACAGCTTGTCTTGGTCTCCAAGTTTCAAGCCAAAGTAGGCATAGTAGGCCTTTCCCACAAACTCAGTCATATTACGCCGCTGTCTCATCGGCACGAAACTTCCACATACATAGCAGAATGAACCTGGATTGCTTTTGCAGCTACGTTGTAACCGTGAGATTTGTTGGTTTCATAGAGTCATGCTGTGGCTTGTAACTCTGGCCAGATGAGCTGGCATAGTATTTTGCAATCGAGGCTATGTTTAACTAAGAATGTAATGTGCAACTAGGTTTACCGGTGACGCATGCAGCATAGTCATCTCTAGTCCGCTTGGGCACGCTTATACGACACATGACTGATGACATCAGTGCGTGGGCACGTGATTGCGACCAAGTGTCTGTATTCGCCAGCTACTGTATGTTGAGGTGGAAGGGATGACCCGAGAGTAGGGAGACAAGTGGTCATCATGAGGTTATAAAAGTCGATGCAACGGTGGTGAGAGGTATCATATGAATCAGATGGCTCAAATGGAAGAAGTGAAGGAAGAGTGATGGTCAGTGGTTATAGAGTAGTGATCAGAGCTAAGAGTTGTGTTTGAAGAGGTTTTGGAATCATCGAGGAAGTTTACAAGTGGTAGTTGGATCCGAGTAGAGACTGGTACTATGCTGATTGTGAAACATCATTTACTTGTGAGGATGAACTTCACAAGGTGTTTCAATAATATTTTCCAATTTCTTACGATCTATTGTGTGGATGTAACTACATTGGAGCTTACTACACACGTACATGGTATGTAGGTCAACTCCTGGTTACATAAGAAGATTACAGTAGACGGCTCCCGACTTCAGCTCATAGGTTTTTCCAGGAATTTCAAGTTCAACAGCGGTGTATGCAGACATCAGGTAATTAAAGCATCAGACATGTTATGCAGTAATAACATGAAGAGATTGTAATCAGCGGCGATATCACATTTCATTTCAAGTTCATGCCAATAGCTTTTTTTGTTTAGATTATATTTTCTTTTTAAATGTTACTGCAAATCTCACAATATATATTTTTTGTTAAATTAAAATACGTCAATGCTTGCTCATTGTGACGTAAATTATAGTCATAAACTCAGTTTTATTTTAATTATAATAAGTGATTCTATTTCCAAGCACAATCCTCAATTGTGGAAATGCCACCGTAATCTAATATTGTCCTGATCCATATCCCTGTATATTGCCAGATGTGTGCACCTCACGCCTTGAGATAGTTGATATAAGAGGTATGCTCTACCGATTTTTTTTTTTTTTTTAAAGCAACTGGCGCTCAAACAAATATTTATATTGTGTGGAAGATATGAAGGTATAAGAGTAGTCACAACATCGTGGCATGTTGATAGATGTAAGTTCAATAAAAAAAATTTAAAAAAATAAAAAAACAGTACGTCACTCACATATAGAAGGCTTATGAAGACAAAAATCTCTTTTCACCAGCAAGCGAAACACAACTCAGACTGTTGCAAACAATGCACAACGAGAGAATGACGCCACTCCGCCAAAACCGCGCACTGCTGGCTATGTTGTACATAGTTGCCGGCTCTACACTCTGAGCGTGATAATACAACACACTGAGATGGCTGGAGGACATCAAATCAATAAAATAAATTACTAAAAGAATACGGAAATCTAATTTAAAGCAACACTCTTCCTAACAACGTAAGAAGTGCATTAGTGCATGTGATGAAATAAACGTAAAACAGGATTTTTGAGAAAATGTAATATGATGGGGAAGAATTAACATCGGATCCTGATTTGGGATGCAGAAGTCATCCTAAAAAGCAATACAGGATTGCGACAATGAAACCATCGCAGGACAGTGTATTTAAACACAATTTAATGGTTTTTTATCAGGTTAGTAAAAATGCGTATAACAAAATATATGAGTTTCGTACACTTTTATTGCATAGGGGTATATATCAAGGGTGTTCATGGTGGTTACACTGTGACCAGTGTCCCAGTAAGAGAACTTCACTTTGTGTTCTTAGAAAATTAAATAGTTGTGCAAAACGAAGTGCAAAAATTAGTGTATTAATTCTTTAGCAACCGAAAACTACCCAATGCTGGTAATGAAATTCTTGAATACAATTTTTTTTCCATTCCTGAGACAAAGTGGGATGTCATAAGACATACAGCTGTCTTATAGACATAATGCAGGCTTTTGGGCTTATGCCGTGTCAAGAAAATAAGGTAAAATTCTTTACGTTTCGCAGAGAACTTTGCTCTGCATCATCAGAATTGTTTGAGAAGACTTTCTCGTGGACAGTCGAGATTTTCAAGCCTAAATGCCTATATCAAGTCTATAAGTACGGGCCGTGAAAGCATCACTGGCAACGTACAGCTATCTTGTACACACTGGTGTCTCAGTGCACGTCTTCTTGGTGACTGAATAGTAGATGATTATGTGGTTCATCTTTTCCTGGCTTTCTAGATAGATAGATATAATACCCGTCTCCCATAATCTCGGAAAATACATACATTACAAAGTCATTCTCATTTTTGGTCCGTATTGATAACAGCTATCTCACTTAATTTACAAAAGGTATACATGTATTGAATAGGTTGAATAATAAATGTATACCTTTTGTAAATTAAGCGAGACATACATACATTATCATTAAAGACGGTTATGCCTTTCAGCATTCAGTCTGCAAGCCTCCGTGAATTTACTAAATGTCACCACAATCCTCTGTTTGCAACTAGTGCTGTGGCCTCATTTAGTTCTATACCTCTTTTATCTTTAAAACGTTAGAAACTGAGTCTAACCATCGTCGTCTTGGTCTCCTCCTACTTCTCTTACTCTCCATAACAGTCCATTATTCTCCTAGGCAACCTATCCTCCTCCATTCGCCTCACATGACCCCACCACCGAAGCCGGTTTATGCGTACAGCTTAATCCATCGAGTTCATTCCTAAATTAGCCTTTATCTCCTCATTCTGAATACCCTCGTGCCATTGTTCCCACCTGTTTGTACCAGCAATCATTCTTGCTACTTTCATGTCTGTTACTTCTCACTTACGAATAAGATATTCTGAGTCCACCCAGCTTTCGCTCCCGTAAAGCAAAGTTGGTCTGAAAACAGACCGATGTAAAGACAGTTTGGCCTGGGAGCTGACTTCCTTCGTACAGAATACTATTGATCGCAACTGTGATCTCACTGGATTAGCTTTACTACACTTTGATTCAATCTCACTATATTACCATCTTGGGAAAACACACAACCTACATACTTGAAATTATCTAACTGTTCCAGCTTTGTATCACCAGTCTGACATTCAATTCTGTTGAATTTCTTACCTACTGACATCAATTTAGTCTTCGAAAGGCTAATTTTCATACCATACTCATTGCACCTATTTTCAAGTTCTAAGATATTAGGCTAGACTGCACGCTTTCAGCACAATCTGCCATTAAGACAAAGTCGTCAGCATAGCCTAGACTGCTTACTACATTTCTACCTAACTGAATCCCTCCCTGCCACTTTATACTTTTCAGCAGATGATCCATGTAAACTACGAACATTACAGCCTTGTCTAACCCCTGTAAGTATCCTGAACCAAGAACTCATTCTACCATCAATTATCACTGCAGCCCAATTGTCAACATAAATGCCTTTGATTGATTTTAATTATCTACCTTTAATTCCGTAGTCTCCCAGTATGGTGAACATCTTTTCCCTCTGTACCCTGTCATATGCTTTCTCTAGATCTACAAAACAAACACAGCTGTCTATTCCTCTCATAGCATTTTACAATTACTTGGCACATACTGGAAATCTGATCCTGGCAGCCCCTCTGTGGTCTGAAACCACACTGGTTTTCATCCAACTTCTTCTCAACTACTGATTGCACCCTCCCTTCCATGATGCCAGTGAATACTTTGCCTGGTATACTAATCAATGAGATACCTCGACAGTTGTTGCAATCCTTCCTGTTCCCTTCCTTATAGATAGGTGCAATTACTGCTTTTGTCCAATCTGAAGGTACCTTACCAACACTCCATGCCAATCTCACTACTCTATGAAGCCATTTAATCCCTGCCTTTGCACTATACTTCAACCATTTCAGGTCTAATTTCATCTATTCCTGCTGCTTTATGACAATGGAGTTTATTTACCATACTTTCCTCATCCTCAAGCGTAATTTCACCAACATTATTTTCCTCCTCCCCATGAGCTTGGCTGTTCATAACACCACTATGGCTCATTCCACGTTAAGAAAACAGTATTGCTCTTACGGACCTACGAGTGAACAAACCCCCTCTGAGACACACATAATTCCTCATGATTAAGGAACTGTACTTTGTAATGTATTATGAAAGATAGATAAAAAGGATGAGGCATTTTCACCCGTGAGATATTAAAATAACTATATAACATTTTATTTCTTATGAATACATTCGTAGGGAGGAAGGATAATGGTGGGAACAGCCATCGCTTGGTTGCCTCGCTTCATTTGCCGTCTATGTTGTTCTCGTACAAGCGTCTGTGAAGCGCGGGCAGCTTTACTTCTGTAGTGAAGTCACGTACAATGTTTCCTTATTGCATGTGTGTTTTTAGGCTGTAAATCAGTGTGTTCTTGTCTTGTGTTGAGTGAGTGTTATGTGATTAATTAGCCTACTTGTGTGATTTCTTTCTTTTAACATTAACCGTGATTTCTTTTGTACAGATGTCGTTTATGGTATTTATTTGTTGCGTGTGTTTTTCAGCCTTTATATCAATGTAGAGGCCTGAGTGTTATGTGATTAGCCTACGTGTGTGATTTCTTTCTTTCTAACATTAATAGTGATTTATTTGCGTTATGGGTGAGAACGTCCATAAAAATAAACAGCGAGAGATACTTAGGAAGAAACAAAAGCAAACTGTGCTTAACGTACTTAATTACCTTTTTAGAAAGAATCCAGATAAAAGTCCCAGCTGGGTGGTTAACCCTAGAATGGAAGATATAATCACCCACCTATTATTAGTAGACATACGTAAAAATGACGTGTCATAGGAATTTTTGCTAAATGAGCAAGTAAATCCACGTGTAAGTTATCTATATTTACAAAAAAAAAATTCACTTGTCACAATACAAAATGAAGCTAGTTTCACAGAACGGTGCACAAAACCTACAGAAACTGTTAAATGTTCCGTTGAAAACGAATTACACATAAGAAATGAATTACAAAGTTCTGGTTTTGCCACAACAATGGGGTAGCATGAACACACACAAGACGTACTGTAACCTGACAAACCCAGGTCAGATATTATTATTATTGTTATTATTATTATTGTTGTAACCTGACAAACCCCAGTCAGATATTATTATTATTTATTAAAGTGTATATTTCAATTATGTGTGTATTTAGCCGTCGTGGCTTAGTAACTCTTTTTGGAACTCTCATTATTGCATATAATCTCGATATTTATTTGGGACTAGCGTGTTTAGTTCACTCAGTTTATCTCCTGGTTGTGTACCTACGTGACGATTCTCCGAGTGGATGCTTACGTGTTGACGGAGCTGAGGTAGAGAAATTCCTGGAACTGGGCTATTTTAAGATGCTGTTGTGTTGGCCT
Source organism: Anabrus simplex (assembly GCF_040414725.1). NCBI lineage: Eukaryota > Metazoa > Arthropoda > Insecta > Orthoptera > Tettigoniidae > Anabrus > Anabrus simplex. The sequence goes on along the minus strand of NC_090265.1, from coordinate 1,108,066,399 downwards.
GGGCTAGTGTGGTGCAAGCACGCGTCAGTAGTCTGAAGTTGCAGCTTGCAGTGTGCAGAGGTGATACTTGTGGTAATCAGAGAAGTGTTTGGTACGAGTTGAGGGAAGAGGTCCCATGCCATGTTGGGAGTTTTTGGAGATCTTCAGTTGACGGAACCAGGAAGAGTGATGCTGGAGTGGGACAATATTCTACGGTTAAGAATATCTACAGGAGGTAACGTGTGGGGCCGTTCCAAAATACAGTATATCAACGCTATCAGCAAAAGGGAGTCCATTTTCGAAAAAATCATGACTGCGTGTGTATAATATGCGTTTCGGGATAAACTCAGTTCCTGTAGAGAGAGAGTTACTTCATAATATAGACATTAATTATTCATATTAATATTCTGTTTATTTTGCTATATATATACACACACACACACACAGTAAAACCTTGTTAATTCGAAATCGTTGGGACTCAAAAATCGGACTTCGAATTACGTGATTTCGAATTAACCACCAATTCGCAATTCACAAGTACCAACCCTTGCCGCGTTACAAAATATTCTGAGGCCCGTTACTGCATGCATTTAACCTTGATTCACAGTTTATACCTTTCAAATACCATGAAAAAAGAACTATTTCCAAAATGTATCCAAGAAGGTGCATTTACAGTATTCAAATAACACACTCGGATATCTCACTGGTAAACATAACCTCACGCAACGAAAGAAAGAAAGAAAAAAAAAAAGCACGATTCAAAGACGAGGAGAAATTTATGCTCGCTCCCATGTGCAAGTGCTTTATTAATTGGATTACTATACTGTATGCATTTTAGATGCCTTGTATTTAAACAGAAAGTACCCGATGCCCTTAAAATCGAACTTTCCTATGACTCTATCCCCTCTATCCTTGTACGATTTCCCGCCATGGCACTTCTCTCGTACTTCAGAAATGTAAACACTTGACACGTCACAAAGTATTCTAAGACCCATTAGTACATGCAATCACCTCGATTCACAGTTTAAACCTCTCAAATGCCATTTCCGAAATAAATCACTGACAAACATAACCTCACGCAAAAAAAGAAAAAAAAAAATCGCACAATTCAAAGACGAGGATAAATTGTGCCGGTTCCCCTGTGCAAATGCATTATTTTTTGGATTTCTTTACCGTTTGCATTTTTATTATAGATGCTTTGTACTGGCATGGGAAGTGCCCGACGCTCTTAAAACATTGTGGCTTATCGAAGTTTCCTATGACGAGGGAATAAAGTATCTCGCTTCCATGTGCATTGCAACGCACGACTATGACCCCCATCCCTCACACTGTACGATTTCCCGGCTGGCAATTTCTCCTTTAAACAATAAGACCGTTTGGGCTCGCATTAAAATATAGCAATGCAGTTTCACCACCAATGTCAATATTGTTCGGTGCCTACGAATTTATTATATTTGCCACGGTTTTTTGTCAACTGTCGGCATCTCCAATGTTCGCGGATTCAGTTTTCCCGCACACTGCATGTTGCGTGATATCACGGCGTTCCTTAAAAGGTTGAACACACAAGAATTCAGATTTCATTCAACTTAGCAATCATGAAGCGCACTGTAGACCCACCAAAGTGCGTGTAAGTGCGGAAAGCTACCCCTCCACGTTCCAGAACGCGCGTTCTATTATGACGCGGAGCGGATAAATTTCGAGTTGAAATTACTCTGTAACATACTATTGTTTTAAAATGTAAAGGCAGTTTCGAATTAAAAGTCTGAATTTCGGTCATGGGGGCCGACATTGTACTTCGAATTACGAATTATCCGTATTTCGAATTAAACAATTGAAATAACATGCAAAACTGTATCTCATGTTTCCGGGAACGAGAGCTTCTTCGAATTAGGCAGGATTTTGAATTAACCGATTTCGAATTATCGAGGTTCTACTGTATATATATGTTCAAGGGTGTATTACGACGAGCTATGCTCAGATTTTAAGATATATTCTGGTTTAATTAAGTAAATTTGTGTGATATTAAGATATATTCTGTTTAATTTTATGGGTGGGGGAAAGTACCAGACGGACTCCTTTTCCAATGTTATTTTCCAGGTATCAGTGATTCAGATCTCCTTGTTACAAGGCAACGACCCTGGAAAATGAGTCTCAACAGCCGGCAAATTTTAAGAATTATTTATTTGTATATTTATGGCTCCCAAATTCCATTAGTCATTATCAGTCTATATTTATTTAATAGAAAGATTTCAGTACAATATGCCCAACGATAGGGCACAGCCTTAAGAGTATCAGATACTTAGGTTGTCATCAAGTGGAACATACAGGACATTTCTTCTTTTGATGTTCGCCGAATATGGGCCTGTTGCAGGAGCAGTATGTAGTCGTCATTCTTTTGATGCTCGACGGGCAAAAAGCACAGTACTTCCTCTGTCCCTTGTAATCTGAAGCTGACGTTGGATTTGGCCCATCATCTTGTCCGTGCGAGTTCTTTATGAATGTCTTCACCTTCGTTTGCATGGTGGGGATGGATAGCCTTTGTGATTGCCATGGAGCTGCTAGTTGCTTGTGGAGTTCTATCATATAGCCCAGCCTTGAAAGTGCCTTTTTTCCTCCACAATGGAGCCTGCACAAATTGTGAGAATATATAATGAATGAGTTTATGCAAGCTATATTCATCATATTAAAGAAAAAGCACAGTGGTCACCGTTTAGTTTTTCGTCCACAGTCCATGTTTGAACACATCTGGTCAAATACATCAACTCCACATTTGCTTTGGTTATAACAAGGGATCATTTCTGGCTTGTTGTCATTCACACTGATTGATGCATCATCGTGCATTGTTGAGATGACTGTCACAAGTTTGTTTTTCTTCGGCATGTAGGACACTGGTGTCACATTTTCGTGAAAAATGAACAAGCTGGATCCAACTTTCCTTTGCATAAACTTGGGGTCCTTGAACTCAGAAGGTAGTTCTGGTTTGTCCTTTCGAATAGTTCCAAGAGCAGTAATACCTTGTGCAACAGGGATTCAATTAGGGGTACACTTGTGAATCATCTGTCTATTGTAATATTCTGGTTAGTTCCTTGTATGTTAGCAGAGAGTTTTTCCACAAAATACTGAGCTGCCGGCATGTTTGCAGGTGTGGCGCCTTTTCCAAGGTAAGGGATGGCATCCTGCATGTAATTTGTTCCTGCATCACACATCATGATCATTTTTAGCCCATATTTGTTAGGTTTTGCGGGCATGTACACATGAAATATGCATTTTCCATGAAACCCAACGAAGCTCTCAATTGTCATGTAAGGACCTGGAGTGTAATTTCCTCGGCAATTCTTCAATAACATTTCCCAAATGTCAGAAATAGGAGCAAGTCTATTCGCATTTCTCCTCCCCTCACGGGAACTTTTGTCGTCAAATCTCAGGCAATTTGTGATGAAGTTGAATCTTCTTTCTGACATGGTAGCCCGTTAACGTTCACCACATAAAGTAGCATCAAACAATTTAGATGCTGCCAGATGGTTATACTTCAGAGCTGCAGCGAGTATAACCAAAGAAAGATAACCGAGAAGTTCATCCATAGTTATACCACTTATAGTAGGGTCCTTCCTTTGTTTTTTGTTATAGTTGCTTCTTTGGCGATCCATTTCCTCATTTGTATATTTGAGAATTTTTTCGAGTATATCCATAGTAAAGAAGGAATGGAAGCAAGCACTAGGTTCAGAATAGCTCGAAACATTCGGGTTTACCCCTTGACGAATATGTACAACATTCCTTTGTGGAGTTTTCCCTTCATTTTTCCTTTTCTTTAATGTCCACTGAAATCCATTTCGTCCAGTCATTATGAGTTTATCACTCTGAACTAGAGGATTAGAAACACTTCCACTGGGAGCACCACATTGAGTAGATATTCTGGAGGTCTCCTTTTGCCGTTTTTTGCTGCTATTTCCTCTATTCTATAATATTTTCTTCCTTTTACCTCCACTTGAGACGGGATCCTTCTTTCCGGAGTTGCTATGTTCTTCCACCTCTACATCACGTATTACTTCACTCAATTCTTCATATATGGTATCATCTTCAACTGGCACATGGTCTTCATCAATGTCAGAATTATATTCCTCAGAATTAGAGCATACTTCCACATTGTCTTCTTCACCTTACGACTCATCTGACAGCTCTCCTAAAAGTGCAGCTATCGCCTTGTCATTATCCAGATACTTTGCCATTCTGCAATCAGAAATAATTATTATTAATTAAATACTTATTGTACATAAATGTGTTAATTATATATATCACACGTAGTGTAGGTGAAGAGAAAATCCATTATTGGTAGACATACGTCAAACAGACGTGCAAAAAATTTACATGCATTGGTAGAGTACGTCATACTTACGTGTAGAGTTTCAATGGACGAGAGCTATAGACAAACTGGCGGGAGCACGGGTGCCATTCGTGGCCACTTCTGTTTCACAACTGATTAGCGGATGCACTTCCGGCCGGACAAGCGATAACGTTGAGTGGGGGAAAGGAGGGATGCTCCTGTTCATGATAGACACGTCATTTTTGCATAGTCTACCATTCTAGGGTTAAAGAAACTGCTGAAGCAACAGGAATTTCCGAGAGGACTGTTTATAAAGTGCGATCAGCAGCCACTACAGGACCTTTGGCTTCTTCGATTAAAACAAGAGAATGTAAAGCACCACGGAAAGACAGCAGGTCAGTCAAGTTCATTGATTTTGTTCGCAGTGGTGTAAGGCGTAAGGTGTACTAGTTTTTCCTTAAAAACCAACCTCCAACCTTGCAGCAAGTCCTACAGTCTATGAAGAATGATAAAAACCTTCCCAAGTTCAGAAGAACAACTTCGTATCGTTTGTTGAGAGACATGGGTTTCCAGTATGAAAAGAAAGGAAATTCAGCTCATTTGATGGAAAGAGAGGACATATCTTGGCGTCACAATTCTCTGTCAACAGTTAAGAAATATCAAGACGAGGGAAGGAACATTTTTTACACTGATGAGTCATGGGTTAACACAGGGCACACTATTGGGAAAGAATGGAAAGATAAGACCATTTCAACTCCACGGGATGCTTTTCTGTTAGGACTCTCTTGCGGTCTGAAGTCACCTACAGGTTGTGGTCCACGGTTCGCGTTAGTTCATGCCGGTAACGAGAATGGGTTTGTGCCAGGGGCGAAGTATGCGTTTCAGTGCAAGAAGAATACCGCAGATGCTCACAACGAAATGGACAGTGATTGTTATGAGAAGTATTTTAAAGAACGTCTACTACCGAACCTGCCGCCAATCTCTGTCATTGTTCTTGACAATGCCTTCTATCATAGCCGCAAGAAAGAAGCTCTGCCTATGAAGGCATGGAAAAAAAGAGAACCTGCGGTCATGGCTTCGAGAACCTGGTGTAGTGTATGACGAGAACATGCTGAAAACAGACTTGATGGCCCTCGTAAATAGTGTGCGATGGTAATACGATCGCCACAAAATCGATCAAATGGCAAGAGAAAGTGGTGCCACAGTTCTTCGTTTACCACCATACCATTGTGAGCTGAATCCTATTGAACTTGTTTGGGTGCAAGTGAAGCACTATGTTGCTATGAACATCACCACATTCAAAACAAGGGAGATGGAAAGACTCATCGATGAAGGTTTCCTACACGTGTCTACTGAAAACTGGACGAACTACGTGAAACACGTGAAAAATATTGATGCGGACATGTGGAAATCTGATTTGATCCAGGACGAAATGGAGCCCTTCATCATTTCTGTCGGCAGTGAATCTTCGTCCGATTCAGAATGATAGAGGACTTCAGCCTGCAGCGGCAAGGAAGTAACATTCGGTGAGTACCATAAAGTTGTTGTCTAATGGCAGATATTTTACTTTGGTTGTATATTGCATAGTATTTGTGTGCGCTCTGTTATTTTCGTACTGTACAGAAGTTGTTACTGAAGATTTTGATGCTGTGGTGTGCAGCGACAAGTCATGGCATAACTTGTACCGATGCAAAAATTTGCCACGTGTTTTTTTTTGTGCTTGGTTTTGTTATTTAGCTGTTCTTTCTTAAGCGCATTTTAATTACCACTGTTTTCTTTAAGATCGCATTTAATTTTTACTATTGTCTTTTGTTAAGCGATACGACAGCACAGTAGAACCCCGCGTTGTCTGGGGAAATTTAATAATTGCTGCTTTACATCCCATTAACTACTTTTACGGATTTTTGAGACGCTTAGGTGCCGGAATTTAGTCCCGCAGGAGTTCTTTTACGTGCCAGTAAATCTACCGATACGAGGCTAACGTATTTGAGCACCTTCAAATACCACCGACTGAGCCAGGATCGAACCTGCCTGGTTGGAGTCAGAAGGCCTGCGCCTCAACAGTCTGAGCCACTCAGCCCGTCTGGGGAAATTTATTAAATGCATCCTTCACCCTTCAAGCCCATAAAAAATACTATTTGTATAGTTTCTCCACCAATTTACCTTACACTTCAATGCTAAGGTTTTTTATGTGCCGTAGTTAATCTCTGATTCTGTACAAACCAAAAATAGCCCCGTAAACTCACCGTCCCCTTTAGTTCATACAAATAATTTTCAGCTTAGTTTATTCCGTTTGTTATCTTGAAGTTAAACATTGAATTTTACAGATGCATGTGCCGCCGTTACCCCGTGATAGTGTTGCGCAGAGCCGTTCGATATGGCAACCCTGTTGTCATAAGAGCAATACTGTTTTCTTAACGTGGAATGAACCATAGTAAGATTTTCTTTTATGTTGAGAAGATGTTCAAAATATTCCCTCCACCTCTCAAGTCAATCCTGGGATCTATTATGAGTTCACCTGAATTACCCAAAACACTGTTCATTTCCTTTTTCCCTCCCTTCCTATGATTCTTTATTACTGTCCAGAAAGGTTTCCCTGTTGCTTGACCTAGGCTTTCCAGGTTATCATCAAAATCTTCCCATGACTTCTTTTTGGATTCAACAACTATTTGCTTTGCTCTGTTTCCTTCATCTACGTACAATTCCCTGTCTGCCTCGACCCTTGTTTGGAGCCATTTCCTATAAGCCTTCTTTTTACGTTTACAAGCTGTTCTCACTTCATCATTTCACCAAGATGTTCGCTTTTCCCCATCTTTACACACAGTTGTTCCTGGGCATTCCCTTGCTGTTTCTACTATAGCATCCCTCTATGCCACTCTTTCTCTTTCTATATACTGAACCTGCTTACTGTCTACTGTACGAAACTTCTCACTAATCGTATCCATGTACTTCTGTCTAATTTCCTCGTCCTGGAGATTTTCTACTCTTATTCGTTTGCAGACAGATTTCACTTTCTCTATCCTAGGCCTGAAGATTCTTAGTTCACTAAAGATCAGATAGTGGTCTGGATCACCGAAAAATCCCCAGAAAATTCATGTATTCCTAACAGACTTCCTGAATTCAAAGTCAGTTACGATATAGTCTATTACAGATCTGGTACCCCTAGCCTCCCATGTGTAGCGGTGAATAGCCTTATGCTTGAAGAATGTATTCGTAACTGTTAAACCCATACTAGCATAGAAGTCCAGCAAATGCTTCCCATTCCCATTAGGTTCCATATCTTCCCCACATTTACAAATTACCCTTTCATATACTTCAGTTCTATTTCCAACTCTCGCATTGAAACCGCCCATTAGCACTATCCTATCTTTGCTGTTGACCCTGCCTACAATGTCACTTAATGATTCATAAAACTTGTCAATTTCATTCTCATCTGCACCCTCACATGGTGAATACACTGAGACAATTCTCGTCCTAATTTCTCCAACTGCCAAATCTACGCCTGGCACCTTTTTTCAAAAATTGGAAAGTGTTTTATTCTATGTATATACATGATGACAAAATCTTTTATACATATGTGACAATTTTACAAGCAAATCATATCATTTAAACTCCAGAAACAGCAACCAAGTGTACAACTGTATAAATAGGACTTGAACACAGAAGTCACCGATGAATAGAACAACACGCAAGACACAAACATTCATTGCATGAAGCGTTCCTATTTATATTGTATTTATCTTGTATCCTACACTTAAGAAATTGGAAATTGCAACACCATGAAGGCATTGGTCATTTGTGTTGATTTTCAAGATACAGAACGATGCCATGTAGGTATGTAAACGATCGAAGTTTCAGACCCACTGGATTGTTGCTACAGGTCTCCCCACGTGATTGGTCACGGAGGAATCATCTCCAGTATACGGACTCTGGTGTAGCGTAGTTGACTTGCAGTCTGTACAGTGAAGTGTTCCCCGTCAAACATGCCTCAACGACAGAGAAGAGCATGCTATCAACAACTGTCGCCGTTTGAGAGGGCTCGGATAATTGGACTGTGTGACGCTGGATTATCGCTGAGGACTGTCACTGCACGTGTTGGCCGACAGGCATCTACGGTACATGTATGGCAGCAGTGGTCAAATGAAGGTACTCACACTCGTAGACCTGGCACAGGCCCCGCGCGACTGACAACTGTGAGAGAGGATCGCCGCATCATTTGGATGGCCCGGATGGAACCCCATGCAACAGCAGCGCAAATTCGAGCAGCTGTGGCACCCCACGTTACACAACAAACAGTTGGTAATTGCCTGCGTGCAGCTGGCTTACGAGCCCGTTTCCCTGCAGAAGGTGTTCCATTGACCACACAACAGCGACGTGTAAGGCTGGCCTGGTGTCGAGAAAGATCAAAACGTGGGTCGATGAATGGCACAGGGTCGTCTTTAGTGATGAATCGCGCTTCTGTCTTGCCTGCAGTGATCGCCGGAATCGTGTGCGCCGACATACCAGGGAGAGGGGCCGCCCAGATCTTATTGTCGAGAGGCACACAGGGCCAACACCAAGCATTATGGTCTGGGGAGCTATTGGCTTTAATGTGAAATCACAATTAGTGCTTGTTGAGGGCACTATGACTGCTCGACAGTACGTTGATAGGGTACTGAATCCAGTCGGACCTCAGTTCAATTGAGCATGTGTGGGATACGATGGGTGAACAACTGGCCAACCGTCCTCAGCCACCCACAACTCTGGAACAACTGACCCGTGCAGTGCAGCATGACTGGCCACAATTCCTCAGGAAGCGATCCAGGGCCTTATTGACTCCATGCCTCGACGAATTCATCAATGTATTGCAGCTCGTGGTGGGCACATCCTGTATTGATTGTTGTCCAAACTTGCGGGCAGAGGGACCTGAAAGTGTAATCATCGAAGCACAACCGAACACTCGTCCTGCATGTTCAACTGCAGCAATGTGGCACCACTTCTTCTGGGTGTTGCAATTTCCATTTTCTTCAGTGTATGAGAGTTAGTTTTAAGTAGAGGTGTTTTATAACTAACTTTAAGGCCTAAAGCATATCATTTTAGACATACAATTGTACTGTCGCTCATAGTGACACACACGCCAGTTCCCGTTTCGACATGCCCCATTTGGATGTGACCAAATGTTTATCATCATATGGCATTTCCTAGACAATGTAATCTTAATCATAGCTTCATGACATAGATGTGAATGTATTTTTCAGCTGAAGATGACCCTATGTAGGGGGTCGAAACCGTACTGTAGCATAATAAGTGCAATAAATAAGTACTGATAGGTGGAAATCCTTTCCTATTTCTAATTGTGACTGCAGTAATCCACACCATGTACCATATTGCTAATGAAAAGTCGTTAAATGATGAAAAGTCCTATGTTTATAACCAAATTTTGGAAAGCATCGAAAAAGGCACTGGTCAAACATTTTTCTTACCGTAGATGCTCCTGGGGGCACCGGTTAGGACATTTGTCGTAAATATTTTATTGGCAATAATACAAAAATGTGGTAGGATAGCTGATTTCAAACTGCCCTTGAACATGATGCAAGAAGACACGCCTATGTGTGATATTTCTGAAGAGAGTAACATGACAAGTTTTGAAAAGTGTCAGCTTATAGCTGTACAACATATTTTAATACTGAATGTGTTCACACTTGCAAAATGAAGTGTACTGATTGGGTGGACCATTAAACCTAATATCGAGTGTGCTGGGCGGATAAGAGATAGTTTTTACCCCAAAGATACCATTAATCCAAACTGAATATCTATTAAGAGTTTAAAAGAACACAATTTCCTCTCAAAGTATGCTCTGCCATGACTGTTAATATAAATCTCAAGGAAAGTCGCTGAACATGGCTAGCACCGACTTGAGAGAGGAAGTTTCTTACATGGACAGTCAGTATCTAAGATGTTCTCAAAACAGAACTAGTGCAACAGAAGGATAAAATATAATATGCTTGTGGCTGTATAGCATGTCAGTGTCATGAAGGCCTTTCTGAGGCGTGCAGGAATTTGGTGTTGCCTTAAAGAACTATGGCACAGTAGGCTAAACCTTCAATGACAGACGACAATGTGTGGCTGGCATGCCTCGGCCGTTGTAACACAGTATTACTGTTCATTTTTGGAACACTGCCTGCATTGCACAACAAGTGATGACACTTTCTGCAGACACCTCCCATCATTTTGCATGACAATGCTCAGGTGCATGTTACACAACTGGTGGCTTATTCATACACTCAACGGGGCTCGAAAGTGCTCTACCACCCCTCGTACTACTCCGATTTAAGCCCCTGTGATTTTGACTTGATATTGAAGATGAAGAAACCACTTTATCACATCCACTTCCAAAGTTCTGCAGGTAACAAACCATTCCATTCGCATCATCCACAGAACAGGTACTGCTACAGGGATACAATGGCTTCCACACTACTAGCAAAGGGTTCTACACAATGCTGTGGACTACATTGAGGAAATGTATCTCTTTTGTATCAATTGTAAGTAACAGCTGCCATTAATAAAGAAACAGCCCTCATATGTCTGAAAAGATACTGCTGAAATTTGTGTATGGAATCTGAAGTATGATCCCACATAAATTCAATCGGGAGTGAACGCAGGCTGGCAGTATAGTACGCACAACTTTCAGTGATATATGAACACTAGTGCTGAATCGGTAGACCATGGTTATCTTCGAGATTCGTATTGACAACCTTTGAAACACAAACTATGAATCGCTTATGCATCGCCGTGAAACATCTGGCATACAATTTTCATACTAGTAGGGCCTACTGTTGTTTACACAGCAAAGCCAAACAATAGAATTCAAGCTAGGAAAAAGATTCGAATTGAGAAATGTTATATAATGCGTGTGTGTGACAACTGTTGGTTGAAGATAATGAAGGTTCAGAAAATTTGCATCGATCAATCATACTATTGATTCAATTCAGATTTAATTTCCATTCAGTTGGCAGTATTACTGGAACTGAGAGTGCTCCATCCTTACTCCTCACCACCGTAACAGCAGGTATCACTAAAAGTTGCGTGTACAATACATGCTACTACTTTCTCCCAGCTAGACTCAAGAAGGAAAAAGGCAGTTGAGATTTTTTTAAATGCCATTTATTCGGGGCTTCGACCTAAGATCTTTTGCCCCCACATTGCACCATATGTTATGAACCTGCGTGTATTTGGAAATTGGGGAAGTGTAAAGTGTTGAATGTGAGGAAAGGAACATTAAGGATGACATGAAAACCCAGTCCCCAGGCCAGGGATATTAAACAATTAAAAAACCCTGACCCGGGCGGGAATCTAACCCGGGGCCGCTGGGTGACAGGCGGACGTGTTGCCCCCTACACCGCGGGCAGTTGAGATAGTTCTGAGGGTCTCACACACCATTTCATACATAGCGCAGATAACTCTGATATGATGCACCCAAATTCTACTAGGCTCCTGTCATTTAAAAACATGCACTGACTTCTCGTTTGACCAGTCATCTATGAAGCTGCACAAGTAGAAAATTTGCTTTCTCATTGTAACTTCACAGTTTACATGTATGAACTTTATAGAGGTGAATAGATTTAATTGCCGAATGAATTAGGGTCAGTCAGGGTAATTATGAGACAGACAAAAAAAAAGGGAAAAAATGAGACACTCAAATTTCTCAGCTCTGATTAATGATCACAACACTTTTCATGAATGATGTTATATATTAGTCTTATATCCATTATGATAAAATAATTGAAAAGTCTCTGAACTATATATCTACCAGCAGACAAGTTTTTCCTGAGTGGTGTTTCTTCTAACCAAAAAAATTTCATGCATTACACTTTGTATTTTGTTACTCTGGCTCAATCTAAAAGTCCAGGAAAGTGTTTGTAGTTTTATTTGGTAGTGTAAGGGAGAATCTTCTTTCTCAGCTTGAAAACACAATTTTATGTTTTTGATTTGAGAAGAAAATTCATTGTTAAAAAATGGGGGTAAATATGAGACATCATGAGGGTAAAAGTGAGACACTTCTAGGGGAAAAATGAGACACTTGGTAAACTTGTTTCTGTGCCTAAATACTTATCCTACTTTCAAAAATCAAACGCACTGACAAAACCATGATCAAGTGAAAGAGTGGACCCAACAGCAAAGGTGATAACATCTGAAGAGTATTGTCAGCTTGCGAGGGAAAAGCAGAAACCAGTTCATAAGAAGAATAGAAAGGGTACTGGTATTCAAAAGGCAACAGTTTCAGTAGTAAAACCTCCATCTAAGAAGAGCAAAAGTTGACTCAGCTTCAAGAAAGATGAAGATTAGCAAGGTAACAGTGGCAGTCTTGATGAAGTTGATCTACTCAACACAGATACTATGGAAAGGACCCTGGCAGATGAAGTAAATCCGGGTGACTTTGTAGCCTACTTCTACATTTTGAAAGTTGAAAGTTGTGGAAAGTGGCATTCTTTTTAATATAAATATGTTGCCACTGTTCAGAAAGTTCTGGAAGGTGGAGACAAGCAAATTATGTGTCTCAATTGTGTGGACAATAACAAAACTGCGTTAGGCTTAACGAAAATGACATCCGTTATGGAAAAGTCAAAATTACTGATGAAATTGCCTGTTCCAATAATAACAGGGAAAGACAGAAGCATTACATTTGCATTCCCAGAAATAGTTGATGTTAAAAAAAAAAAAAAAAAAAAAAAAAAAACACTAGAACTCCTAGTTTCTGTTAACCCAGTTTTTAACCAAGTGAAATCTCATTTTTTCACCATTCTGATTACAATGGGCACTATGTATTTATTTAGTATCATTAAAATGTAACAAATTCAGACAAAGCTCAGGTACCATTTAATTAGATGGTATATTGTCAACTATCTATACTACGTAATTTTTGTCAGGAAAATGTATAAAAATGTATCTTAAGTCTAAATTTTGTGTTATCGAAACATGACCATTTTATTCCTATAATAAAACTGAAGAAAGTGTTGCAAACTATTATACCCAGATTTTTTTCTGTCTTCCTTTCACCCTAAACTGTCTCACAGTTACCCTGTTAACTCCCCAACATGATTTTACAGTCTGCTACAATACTGTCTCACTTTTTCCCTGGGTTGTCTCAGAATTCCCCCTTTAGTGGGTAAAAAATGAGACGCATATTTATATTTATTTTTCAAAAGTTAATGAATTTATAGTAATCTGTTGTTTCCAGTGCTTTTTGTAACACATGGCACAATTTATTATGATTATTTGCAAAATTGTCTCTGTTGTAGTTTTTAATTTATGAACGAAGTTGTAAAAAATGTCTCATATTTACCCTGACTGACCCTAGGTGTTTTGTAACGTGTGTATCAACTAAATCGTCAAAAATTCAGAACAACTTGCATTTTCCAGCGCACGCATCTAGGCACTGTCATTTGTTTCTCTGCCTCTACTATCCCGTGTGACATCTCCATTGGTCTGGATTGGTTAAAGTTAGTGATAAAGCCATTGGTCTGGATTGATCTGGATCAAGCAAAGGGGTTCTGGGGACTTAAGCCCCCAGGTTAGAAGCCACAAAGCGGCCCTAGGCCTCTAGTATCAAGCGTGACATTGGTCTGGATTGGTTAAGGTAGGTTAGTGACAAAGCCATTGGTCTGGATTGGTTAGACCATTGGTCTGGATCAAGCAAAGGGGGTCAGGTTAGAAGCCACGAAGCGGCCCTAGGCCTCTAGTATCCCACGTGATATCTCCATTGGTCTGGGCAGTTGTGTATTTCTTGAGCGCGGGTTGCAACGGAATTCATTTTACTTCATTGCTGGGAGTGACATTTCCCACTGTGTCTCACCCAATGGAAATGCTGGTACGTAGTTAGGCGATGGACTATGGCGCATGATAAATTCTATTAGGTTATAAAAGCAAAATTACTTCTGCGGGACGGCGGGTGGGTTCTTAACTGTCGCAGTGAACACATCTCTACTCTACAAGATATTCCACTTAAGATTTCCAACATATTACATCCTTATCATGCTATAAAAGTAATGTAAGTCTTACTGAATTTCTACCAGCCTACTATAAACACCCTCCTCCTAATATGTTTCTTCTACTTAATAGAAGAAATAGAGAGAACAATAATTCATTCTCGCCTATGTTCAAAACATATATGTTTCTTCATAGTAGGATTTGCAATATGTTACACCTGTCACAATGAGAATGAACCAGGCTCACACCAAAAGTGGTATCCCAACAATTCTACAACACATAAAAAAAAGAAAAAAAGTTCTGGCAGTTTTTAAAACACATTACACATTTTCTTTGCAGAAACTAAATCATTCATTTCATGGATTACTATTAAATTCATTCCACAATCCAAAACAATTAAATAAAACATTGTTAATAAGAGTACTCCTTCAAGAGACATATCGTAGGACAATGAGTTTTCTTCACAGTCGAAAGACTACAGTAGCACAAAATTCTACATACAACAATGGCACAACACAACTGGAAATATGAGAAGAGAATACCTAACGCCTTCTGCACCAGCACTAATCTATAGGACGCAAAACTCAATAAAATAGATTACCTCAGTTTCATTTACTTTCACATACTTACAATTGAAATATCAGACACAGTCCACAGCAATTATTCTACTATAAGTCAATGTAAGTGCTGTCACTCTGACAGTTACTGACAGCAATATCATTTTCAAATTCTTCACTCAAGACTTAAGGTTAAGGATTACGTTACCACGCCAGTACTCTGTAACAATAAGCGCAATTACGAAAAGGTATGTAAAAAAAATAAAAATCATAAATAAAGTCAATTATTGCTTTAACATTCACTAACAGTTCCAGATTTCTACGCCTTTATACAATAAGAAACTCCGACACGAATGTTATCCCACAAAGAATTCCGAGTTAAAACGCGCCTCATAAACCAAAGAGGACAGGAAGAAAGAAAGAGGTTGTCAACATATTACCAAATTACAAAGAATAAGCAATATCATCTCTGAGCAAATAAACTACGTATAATGCGTAACGCTTTCCGAGATATCGCAAAATATTGATTGCCAGCGCACCTAGGGGAGTACCTTAAAACTGAGTGCAGTAGAAATAGTAGTAGTAGTAGTAGTTGTAGTAGTAGTAGTAGTAGTACTGAACAGCTTATGTAGTGTGAAATTTTGTTCTTGCGTTTGCTTTAAAAAGAAGGTTTTCGTGAAAATGTAATTTTTCCGGTGACAAACGTTTTTGGAATTACAATCATACAAGTACCGAACCACGTTTCATCAGGTTTGTGCTGTTTCTTGCTGCAATAACTTTGAACTTATTTAGCTATCAAAACCTTTCTTTCGCTTTCCTCGAAATAAAACAGTGTAAGTAAATTCCGATATTGTACCCATATGGTACCCATCACATTAGTTTAACATTTAGTTGTCAACATGTACTCATATCTTAGATTAATATCATGAAGAACAATGAAACAAAAAGTATTATTCTAATCCTACCATTCCCACATCTGTGGGGTCATGGGTGCGAGTTGTGTTGCACATGTGGATTTGACCCTGTTTTACAGCCGGATACCCTCCCTGAGGCCAACCTATATGGAGGAGAGTAATCACTAGACTTGGAATTTTAGGGAAAGACCTGTTGTGTTCTTGGAGAGATAACTTAAATTGTTTTTACACATTTCATGTAGGTATTTATAACGTTAGAAACGGCGATCCTATAGTGCCTAAAAATGCCTGAATTGACGTTAGAACCTATATTTGCCTATATTTTGTCATTCATATTTTCATCTCTAAATTGGTTAAAATGCTTTTAACATATTCCGATGAAATAAAATATTCCCTGACTCGTTTTCAGTATCTAAACGAAATATTAAAATCGGAAAGCTGTCAAAACCACACTCTTCGGAAAGCCTAACGAACCTCCCGCAGCGAACACAGTCACTAGGCAGGGGACAATATCCATTACTAGGAAATTGAATCTAGCAAAGAAGTCAGCTAAGGATAACATGATGGCAAGCATAATTGGCAGTCATACAAATTTTAGTGAAAATTGAAGGGTATGTATAGGTACTTTAAGGCAGAAACAGGTCCCCAAAAGGACATTCCAGGAATCATTAATGAACAAGGGGAGTGTGTATGTGAGGATCTTCAAAAGGCAGAAGTATTTAGTCAGCAGTATATGTAAAGATTGTTGGTTACAAAGATAATGTCCAGATAGAGGAGATGTCTAAAGCTAAAGACGTATTAAAATTTACATATGATGAAAATGACAGTTGCAATAAGATACAAAGGTTGAAAAGTAGGAAATCGGCTGGAATTGATAAGATCATGGAAGACCACTGGCAAAAATGACAGCAATTGGACTAGACAAAAGAGTGACTGAATGGGTTGCTATATTTCTAGAAAATAGATCTCAGAGAATTAGAGTAGGCGAAGCTTTTTCTGACCCTGTAATAATTAAGAGGGGGAATTCCTCAAGGCAGTATTATTAGACCTTCATGTTTTCATATATATATAAATGAATCGTTTTTTCCTGAAACAGCACATGTCAATAAATCTTAGTTTGGAGATATCCACCTAAAACGTACAGGAACGGTAAACAATATACACGTTGTAAAAACACTATGCTTTATAGGTAAAGGAAACTGAAATCTATGTTTTTATTGAAAAATAAAGGAATTAATATTGCAGTAGTTTAGATTTGTCGGAAATTATATCCCCTTGACATGTGCTGTTTTACCAAAAAAAATGGGCGACAAAAATTAATTTGTTACAAAATATCTTTATTTTCGCTGTTTTACAAAACTGTTTGGTCAGTATTCATTCTAGTCATCACCGAACACATTATATTTGGTAACTGGCCAATTAATAATCTCAATGTAGAAATCAAGATGCTCTTCTGGAATATACTGCATTGTTTTCCTTATATCCTGTATTTTCTTCTCCTGAATAGGCAGTCTTTCTCCTGGATATGCTAACTTTGTAGAGAACGTTATGACACTCATTGAATTCCTGATACCTAGATTGAACGTATGTACCACTAGACCGTCAATGAAATCTCGAGCTCGAACAGTATTCGGCATTTCACTTGAGTATGTGAAGTGACTGAAGAACGATATCTGGAACGATTGTTTTTGGTCTCATGGAAGTCTGCGATTCATTGACTCCCGAGATAGGCATTTTTTTAAAGAATGAAGGCCACCAATATTTGAAGTCAATAATATCTTTGGATTCAACCATTTTAACTGTAAACTTTCTTTGACTTGTGAACAGTACAATCATCTCTGCATAATCTTTGGGAACGTAAATTCAGTCATTTTTCCTTACCACTCTTTTTACTGCAGCAAAATTCCTGTCATTGGTTAAATAAGAGTGTCCTCTTTGAGGAAAATACTGATTAATTGTCTGAAATCTGCCCATAGTCACCAAAGCTAAGAAAAATCGTATGACCGTGTGGTTACGATTTTGTCCAGGGCAAGAGTCTGAAAACACATGGAGGTGTTGTACCGAATTGGGCATTTCATTGTTAATGAAGCCCAAAAGAAAAGAGACAACCTCATTCGGACCTTTATGTCCTTGCCCCTCATGATATGTATAAAACTTCGCCTTATTAGGACCCAGTGATGTGACGCTAAATATGTTCACTGTTAACTGACGGAAGTAAAAAGTATCTTGCACAGGGATATCTGGCAGGGGCAAATTTTGAATATAATCGAATGTAATAGCAGCACTTGAATCGTCTTCCAAGCATTTCTCTTTGACAAATTTCATTTTGGAGTAAAACTCCTTTAACCTCCTTTTGTGTATAAGCAATTCCTCTCCTGCAACTTTCTTTGCTTTGTCATTTAAAGATGGGTTGTTAATTTTTACTGATAGTTCTTAACAACGGGAACATGTATCCACTTGCGGACGACCAAAGGACAGGGTGAATCTTTCCTTGAAAATATGTCTGTATAAGCTATGAGATACTTTCATACTAGGATGTTTTTCTTCAAAAAGTTTGTGCACAATACTAAGTTCAGTTTAGGATTAAGATATTTCACTTCTTTGCTTGTATAATGCGCTATTTTTGTAGGAAAACACTTGATATGGTCAATTACTGCTTGTATAACATTACCTGGTTTAGGATTGGCTGGAGTAGACTTTCCTCTTCGATCAATGGCTGAGCTGAGAGACCAACATGGCTACAAATCCTACGTAGTCGTCCAGCGGTGGCAGCAAAAATATGCATAAGTGCCGTTTTGCAGACCTGAATTCAACCATAAGAAGTAGTTATACTATATACAAACGTGTGTCCTTTCGGTTTCTCCCTGTCCCCATGTCTTGGACGTTTACTTTTAACGTCCATTCTAGCAACAAGCGCCAGGAGAAATGCGTCTTGTTCATCCTTTGTTTGGAACTGCCGGAACTGGGTATGGATCTGTTCCCTGTCTTCAGGAGTTGTACGCTTGAAACACATCCCACGGCACCTATTTGAATTTATTAGATGGCTATAAAGGCATTTAACACGTTATTTATATGTTACAAAGAATATACCCTTAAAAGTCATACCTGCAATCTCCTGGTTTTCTTTCATGTACAATGTTACCTCGATAATTAACATATTCTTCTCCAGAAATCCTAGCCTTTTTAATTACTTCTCGTTTGTATATCTTCCACTTTCTTTTCACATTCATTTCAACGATTTCCGCATCTACACAGCGGCGATTTCCGCATCTACACAGCGGGATGCGTGGAACTGCCGATTGGATACAGCAAGCCAGTTCATTTTACGGATAAAATGCTCATGTCAGTGACAAGAGCTGTTTCTCCAACGAACTATAATTACCAGGCAGAGCTACCGGATAAAGCAATAGAGTGACGTGTGTAGTTAATGCAGAAAACGATAGATCTTTACTTGCCTTAACTCAATTGTGGCAAAATCTTGACATGTGTCGTTTCAAAAAACTATTCGAATGATTTGACTGAAGGAGTGGAATCAGAAGACTTTTTGCGGATGACGTTATTCTGTATAGAGTATAAGATAAGTTACAAGATTGTGAGCAACTGCAAAATGACCTCGATAATGTTGTGAGATGGACAGTAGGCAATGGTATGATGATAAACGGGGTTAAAAGTCAGGTTGTGAGTTTCACAAATAGGAAAAGTCCTCTCTGTTTTAATTACTGCGTTGATGGGGTGAAAGTTCCTTTTGGGGATCATTGTATCTGGGTGTTAATATAAGGAAAGACCTTCATTGAGGTAATCACATAAATAGGATTGTAAATAAATGATACAGGTCTCTGCACATGGTTATGAGGGTGTTTAGGGGTTGTAGCAAGGATGTAAAGGAGAGGGCATAAATGTCTCTGGTAAGACCCCCAACTAGAGTATGGTTCAAGTGTATAGGACCGTCACTAGGATTACTTGATTCAAGAACTGGAAAAAATCCAAAGAAAAGCAGCTCGATTTGTTCTGGGTGATTTCCGACAAAAGAGTAGCATTACAAAAATGTTGCAAAGTTTGGGCTGGGAAGAACTGGGAGAAAAGAAACGAGCTGATGAACTGAGTGGTATGTTCCGAGCTGTCAGCGGAGAAATGGCATGGAATGGCATTAGTAAACGAATAAGTTTGAGTGGCGTCCTTAAAAGTAGGAAAGATCACAATATGAAAATGAAGTTGAAATACAAGAGGACAAATTGGGACAAATATTCATTTATAGGAAGGGGAGTTAGAGATAAGAATAACTTACCAATGGAGATGTTCAATAAAATTTTAGTGTCATTAAAATCATTTCAGGAAAGGCTAGGAAAACAACAGATAGGGAATCTGCCACCTGGGCGACTGCCCTAAATGCAGATCAATATTGATTGATTGATTTCTGGGGATATACTAAAGACAATGGGTTGGGGTATAGTACTATATCTGAAGTACTTATTTGATTATTGCTTGCATGAATGAGCTATACCAAATGAATGGAGAGTTGCTATAGTAGCCCCTATGTAGAAAGGAACAGGTAATAGACACAAAGCTGAAAATTACAGGCCGGTAAGTTTGACATGCGTTGCATGTAAGCTTTGGGAAGACATTCTTTCTGATTATATTTGACATGTTTGCGAAATTAATAACTGGTTAGATAGAAGGCAGTTCGGTTTTAGGAAAGGTTATTCCAGCGAAGATCAACTTATGGGACTGCAGATATATTGGATTCAGGAGCTCAAGTGGACTGTATCGCGATTGACTTGTCTCAAGCATTTCATAGGGTGGATCATGGGAGACTACTGGCAAAAATGAGTGCAATTGGACTAGACAAAAGAGTGACTGAATGGGTTGCTATATTTCTAGAAAATAAATCTCAGAGAATTAGAGTAGGCGAGGCTTTATCTGACCCTGTAATAATTAAGAGGGGAATTCCTCAAGGCAGTATTATTGGACCATTATGTCTTCTTATATATATAAATGATATGAGTAAAGAAGTGGAATCAGAGATAAGGCTTTTTGCGGATGACCTTATGGTGTATAGAGTAATAAATAAGTTACAAGATTGTGAGAAACTGCAAAATGACCTCGATAATGTTGTGAGATGGACAGTAGGCAATGGTATGATGATAAATGTGGGTAAAAGTCAGGTTGTGAGTTTCACAAATAGGAAAAGTCCTCTCTGCTTTAATTACTTCGTTGACGGGGTGAAAGTTCCTTTGGGGATCATTGTAAGTGTCTAGGTGTTAACATAAGGAAAGATCTTTATTGGGGTAACCACATAAATGGCATTGTAATTAAGGGTACAGTTCTCTGCACATGGTTATGAGGGTGTTTAGGGGTTGTAGAAAGGATGTAAAGGAAAGGGTATATGAGTCTCTGGTAAGACCCCAACTAGAGTGTGGCTCCAGTGTATGGGACCATCACCAGGATTACTTGATTCATGAACTGGAAAAAATCCAAAGAAAAGCAGCTCGATTTGTTCTGGGTGATTTCCGACAAAAGATTAGCGTTAGAAAAAGTTGCGAAGTTTGGGCTGGGAAGACTTGGGAGAAAGGAGACGAGCTGCTCGAGTAAGTGGTATGTTCCGAGCTATCAGTGGAGAGATGGCGTGGAGAGACATCAGTAGACGAATAAATTTGAGTGGTGTCTTTAAAAGTAGGAAAGATCACAATATGAAGATAAAGTTGGATATCAAGAGACCAATTGGGCCCAATATTCGTTTGTAGGAAGGGGAATTCATTAAATTTCCAATTTCTTTGAAATCATTAAAGAAAAGGCTAGGAAACCATACATAGGGAATCTGCACCTGGGCGACTGCCCTAAATGCAGATCAGTATTGATTGATTGATTGATTGATTGATTGATTGATTGATTGATTGATTGATTGATTGATTGATTGATTGATTGATTGATTGATTGATTGATTGATTGATTGATTGATTGATTGATTGATTGATTGATTGTCCTTCTGGAAAATCTCCATTTCACTCGGTGAGAACTGTTCGGTATTCCCGTTTGTTTAGTGTGTGAATTATGCCGAAAATATCAGGTTGCAGGTCATCTTTATTTAAAAAGTGGTTACAGGAGTTTCCTCATTTTACATCGGAAGGTAGATATCTGAGATGTTCGTAGGAAAGAGGTGAGTGAAACATCATTTATATTTCCACCTAACGAGCTATTATCAATTTATCAAAATAAACATGGTACCTTAATTCATGGCTATTAAATTACGTAAAATTGAAGGTGGCTAAAAATATTTTAGAACCTATTTGAGAGTCTATTTTTGGCAGGTAAAATACATTTTACACCTATGATCCGGAGGTCTAGTAATGAGCATTGCATGCTTGGAAGTGTAGTGTGTTGTCTAACTATGAAGAGCAAAGTGATGGAACAAACACAAACACCCAGTCCCCGAACCAGGAGATTTAATTTGAAGTAATTAAAATCCCCGATTCCACTAGGAATAGGACGCGGGACCTTCTGAGTAGAAGGCCTCAGCCCTGACTATTCAGCCAAGGATTCAGAAAAAAACGAAACCATTATTAAGTTTCATTATTTGTATCAGTATTAACGTTCAACTTTCGTAATAGAACAACGCAGAAATAATTATTTCGTTTCATTTATCTATCAATTTAAACATGCAACTTTTGTAGTTTCAATCTTGTCGCCTGATTTTTAAGGTCGGACCACCAGATGCGCTACTGTCAACATGTTTCTCAGCTTAGTGCGGGAGAATACGGAAGTGTCCCGTATTGTCTATAGTGTATTTGCTCTCAGTTACCGTACTTGTTCGTTACAAAACCGATTCCAATCCTCAGACCTTTATGCTACTCTCGATCGTTCAAAGATGGCGAATCGAGTAGCCGGACATGGAAATGTGAGTTTGTTTTCGTTTGTTGTTGTGGTATGTAGTCGATGTAATTTCATGAAAGTTGACGATAAATTTTGTTTCTTTGTATAATATAAGTGATAGAGTGTATTTTTATGAGCTGGTGGACACTTGAGAGCTGTAATTATACGCAGTGATGTGAGAACGTGTTGGTTTTGATCGTGTTGTGAACCAGGTGTAAGTCTAACTACGGCAATGCATCTCTTACAACTATTCTTAAGTTTCCCACGGAATAAAATATTTAGAGAGAAGAGGATTAGGATTAGGAATATGCATCGTGATTATTTTGAAGTCGATGGCAAAACTGTAGTGTGCATACATTATTTTCAGGATAAGTCTGAGGTTAGGGGAGATATTTCTCTAATTATAAACGGGGAACCTATTCGTATTCCTCAAAAATATTAATTTAGTCAGAATATAATCGATATTGTGATATTTCGTCAATGTGAATGTGCTTTAAAGTGTCGAGTGATTAAAATGCAAGTATATTTTAAAATAATCTGTGCTTTCCTGTGGAAATGTTTGGCTGGATCTTGTGGAGTATAACAATGGAGCAATCTGTATACTGTTACACAGAAGAAATAGTGACTTGAAGGGATTAGCTGAGTTTGTACCACAGGGTGTTACACTACCAACACCTTCCGATTCTTGCTGTTGTTATCTGTTATAAAGCAGACTACGCCGAACTGAAGCTCGTCCATATGGTTAAATATCAATGTTTAGTCAATAGAGATTTTGCACTCATGTTCTTTAATGGGTAAAAACTTATATCTTAAGTGTCTGAACGTTTCATTACTAAGGTTACCATCATTGTGTGCAGTGTTGCTATGCCGTACGTCAACATTATGCTAGCATTACCAGGGCCGTTCATTGGGTTAACTTAATCATCTCGGGTGTACTTGGGCTGAGTGGCTCAGACGGTTAAGGTGCTGCTAACTGTTGTTACCCATTCATGTGATGATTTATTTGGGTTCTGAGGCAAAAATACTCTTCACATATACATCAAAAGTGATGTTCTTAGATACTGTAACTACTTTGTGGAAAACCCATGCAGCTAAAAAGTATAAAGTGGGTGTGGTGAATTGTTTTAAGAGGAAGTAAAATTAGGCAACCGTCCGCTAATCAGAGGTAAAAAATGGAAGAGATCCGACACTTAGAAAAATGAAGGTATTGGCCAAATAAAGACAAGGGCCACGAAGTTCGTGAAAATGAGAGATTACCTTTACCTTCAATGCTCGAATAATGTCGGAGTCGGAAAATAACAAGAGATGACCAAGTGATGTCGGATAGGATATAAAAAATATGAGGAGCCTGGCACAAGTAAGTGGAAGCAATGTCAGGACTCAGCTTAGATCCCCTTGGTCACCAACCAACGCTTCAATCATGTCTCACTTTTATAGGTATAACTCTTGTGGTAGATAACTGTGAACCAATTTGTCTTTCATAATTCTTTTCCCCTGTGGTTGACGGCGATAGAATAACCCCCACGGTATCCCTTCCTGCCGTAGGAGTTAACTAAAAGAGGCCCAGGGATCCTAAGTGGGAGGCGCGGGGCCTTTAGCTGAGTCCTGTCATTTCTAACTCTTACTTGTGCCAGGCTCCTTACTTTAATTTTCCTTAAACGACCTCCCTTGGGTAGTTAACTAGAAAAAGGAAGCACTATTAATATGATTATATAGTTCCTATTGCCTTTATTGCTTCTTTTAAAAAGTATCTTAGTTTGGGAGGTTTCCTAGTACATGTAAAAGACTTGGGTGGATTCGGAACGTTTTCGGGATGAAATTCCACTTGAATGTTTCCGCCCATCTACCCTCTTCTGTTCAAACAGCGATTCATTAAAATTATGGCATAAAATACATAATGGAACCCATAAATAAAAAATCGTTCGTATAACGATTCTTCAGGAAAAATGTTCATGCAATTACTTACTAAACTCGCACAAGACGGAATTATAACTTATGTAGGTTGCCATTTATCAAGCCTGCAATTTTGTACCGTCCTCTGTGCTCACCAGTGCTCATCACTGGAAAGCAAAACACTCTAATTCTGCCAGTTGACTTAATCAGACAGTTTGGTGTAGTGCATTATCTCATTTTCCTTAGAAAATGCACATATATTTCACATTTTCACATCGTGCACGCCCACATCATAACCATGCTTAAATATGGTCATCACCCCAAAGAATTGTGGTATCGTGACAAGACCTTCCTAGACTGACCTTCATAACATAAGAGTGGTTGAAGCGCTGCCTGGATGAAGCTAATTGAATGAACGAACGAACGAACGAACGAACGAACGAACGAACGAACGAACGAACGAACGAACGAACGAACGAACGAACGAACGTCCTCCATGATTTCAGTGTACACATGAGAAAGGGAGCGTGAATCTCGAATGACGAAAAATGTTGAAAATACGCATTATGGAATTAATGGTGCAATACTAAAGACCGTTAGCCGGAAGTTTAGAGCATTAATAATAATTATAGAGTGCAAGTTGCGCCATTTCAACCATATTGCGCACGAAGCCAACGTAACGAATAGCTGATTATGGGTAGGTAAAAAGGACATAAGAAGAATCGTCAAACCGTGACAAACGAACAGGCCACGAAATCAGAACAAGAGCGGTTCCCTGCTTGGCTGTTAGATTTAAAATTATATTCTAACTTGTATGATCTTTTTGACACTTCTAAGGCCAGTTTTAAAGTTGCATTATTTGTATATTTTCCCTGACACTTTTTAGTCCGATATTACTGTTGCCATTGAATTGAATTTGTTTATGTACCAGGTTAGTCGTCTTAAATTAAGACAACCTTATAAAAGTTAATATTACGTGTTCATTCACTTCAGTTCATTAAACTTAAGAAGAACGTTTAAGTATTGACCCTGAATCGAATAATGCTCAACAAGAATGGAAGCATTGGTACACCACGTTCAAGAACTTCATACTGGCGTATCAAGTAAGTGACGCTGACAAATTACGCATATTGTTCAACTATGTTTCACCTAGCGTTTAAAAAAATTGGTACATCAATGAACCCAAAACGTACAATGACGCCATTCGTGTCTTGGCTAGTATTTTTTCCAATCCCGTGAACGAAATATTTACCAGACTCAATTTGGCAACTAGGAAGCAACTACCTTGCGAAACTATATATATACAATCTTTAAAACTCCTGAGCAAGGTTTGTAATTTTAAAGCTGTGATATCAGAAGTAAACAAAGTGAACGATTGTATTCGCGATATTTTTATTGCCGGCCTTCTCGACTCAAACATTCGTCAGAGGTTATTAGAGAAACCTAACCTCACTCTCGAGGAGGCATCGATTAAAGCAAATGCTATAGAGTCGGCACTGGAACAATCTATTTAATACCAAGGACCTGCTTTAGTCAATACTGTCCAAGAGCATCGTTTCTCTAGTTCATCTCACGCAATCTGCGATAGCCGTGAATGTAGCTCAGCGGGTATTGAAATGTCGCTGCAACAAAAAAATTTGAAAAGAAATGCTACTTCTGTGGGTAGGCTCATTTTTTCAACTTCAATTTCTTCCCCACTTCATATTTCAAGTCGTGTTCTTCCTTGTTCTTGCCACAACAGAAACACTTGCCCAGCAAGGGAGTCAACTTGCCGTGCCTACTCAAAAATCGGCCACTACGCAAAGGTGTGTAAGAGTTCAAAATCTTCAAGCTCCACCAAATATTGCCGTTGTGATACTATACTTTTAGATTCTCTTCGACGAGCAATGGGCATGATCCCTCATTTTGCCAACTTCGTCTTCTTCCCCACTTTTTTCACATTCAAGTCGTGTTCTTCCTTATTCTTGTCATCCACAATGACATCGTCTAGGTGAGCTGCAATCCCAGTAAGTCTTAATTGTTTTAATGATCGTATCTATGGAAACATGGTACTCCATTTGTGGGGCCAAATGGAATCCGTTTGTACTGCCAAACTTTACCGTATGATTTTAACGCTGCGTAAGGGCGATCCTCAATATCAATCAATACTGATCTGCATTTAGGGCAGTCGCCCAGGTGGCAGATTCCCTATCTGTTGCTTTCCTAGCCTTTTCCGAAATGATTTCAAAGAAATTGGAAATTTATTGAACATCTCCCTTGGTAAGTTATTCCAATCCCTAACTCCTCTTCCTGTAAATTAATATTTGCCCCAGTTTGTCCTCTTGAATTCCAACTTTATCTTCATAATTTGATCTTTCCTACTTTTATAAACGCCTTTCAAACTTATTCGTCTACTAATGTCATTCCACGCCATCTCTCCGCTGACAGCTCGGAACATACCACTTAGTCGAGCAGCTCTTCTTCTTTCTCTCAATTCTTCCCAACCCAAACATTGCAATATTTTTGTAACGCTACTCTTTTGTCGGAAATCACTCAGAACAAATCGAGCTGCTTTTCTTTGGATTTTTTCCAGTTCTTGAATCAGGTAATTCTGGTGAGGGTCCCATACACTGGAACCATACTCTAGTTGGGGTCTTACCAGAGACTTATATGCCCTCTCCTTTACATCCTTACTACAACCCCTAAACACCCTTATAACCATGTGCAGAGATCGGTACCCTTTATTTACAATCCCATTTATGTGATTACCCCAATGAAGATCTTTCCTTATATTAACACCTAGATACTTACAATGATCCCCAAAAGGAACTTTCACCCCATCAACGCAGTAATTAAAACTGAAAGGACTTTTCCTATTTGTGAAACTCACAACCTGACTTTTAACCCCGTTTATCAACATACCATTGCCTGCTGTCCATCTCACAACATTTTCGAGATCACTTTGCAGTTGCTCACAATTTTGTAAATTATTTATTACTCTATACAGAATAACATCATCCGCAAAAAGCCTTACCTCCGATTCCACTCCTTTACTCATATCATTTATATATATAAGAAAACATAAAGGTCCGATAATACTGCCTTGAGGAATTCCCCTCTTAATTATTACAGGGTCAGATAAAGCTTCACCTACTCTAATTCTCTGAGATCTATTTTCTAGGAATATAGCAACCCATTCAGTCACTCTTTTGTCTAGTCCAATTGCACTCATTTTTGCCAGTAGTCTCCCATGATCCACCCTATCAAATGCTTTAGACAGGTCAATCGCGATACAGTCCATCTGACCTCCAGAATCCAACATATCTGCTATATCCTGCTGGAATCCTACAAGTTGAGCTTCAGTGGAATAACCTTTTCTAAAACCGAATTGCCTTCTATCGAACCAGTTATTAATTTCACAAACATGTCTAATATAATCAAAAAGAATGCCTTCCCGCCAATTATGCTTGCCATCATGTTATCCTTAGCTGCCTTCTTTGCTAGATTCAATTTTCTAGTAAGTTCCTTCAATTTCTCCTCACTTCCACAGCCATTTCTAACTCTATTTCTTTCCAGTCTGCACCTCCTTCTTAGTCTCTTTATTTCTCTATTATAATAAGGTGGGTCTTTACCATTCCTTACCACCCTTAAAGGTACAAACCTGTTTTCGCATTTCTCAACAATTTCTTTAAACCCATCCCAGAGTCTGTTTACATTTTTATTTACCGTCTTCCACCGATCATAGTTACTTTTTAGAAACTGCCTCATGCCTGCTTTCTCAGCCATATGGTACTGCCTAACAGTCCTACTTTTAATACCTTCCTTTCTATCACATTTATTTTTAACTACCACAAAAACAGCTTCATGTTCACTAATACCATCTATTACTTCAGTTTCCCTATAGAGCTCATCTGGTTTTATCAGCACCACATCCAGTATATTTTTCCCTCTGGTTGGTTCCATCACTTTCTGAATCAGCTGTCCTTCCCATATTAACTTATTTGCCATTTGTTGGTCATGCTTCCTGTCGTTCGCATTTCCTTCCCAATTGACATCTGGCAAATTCAGATCTCCCGCTACAATCACATTCCTTTCCATGTCGTTTCCCACACAGCTGACTATTCTATCAAATAATTCCGAATCCGCGTCAATGCTACCCTTTCCCGATCTGTACACTCCAAATATATCAAGTTGCCTATTATCTTTAGAAATGAGCCTTACACCTAGAATTTCATGTGTCTCATCTTTAACTTTTTCGTAGCTTACAAATTTTTCTTTCACCAGAATGAACACTCCCCCTCCCACCATTCCTATCCTATCTCTACGATACACACTCCGGTGCCGTGAGAAAATTTCTGCATCCATTATATCATTTCTCAGCCATGATTCAACTCCTATTACAATATCTGGTAAATATATATCTATTAAATTACTTAATTCTATTCCTTTCTTTACAATACTTCTACAGTTCAACACTATTAATTTTATGTCATTCCTCCTCACAGATGGGGGTCTAATGATAGGCGTTTTTCAAATCACCTGAATTGAAATTTGTCGACTACAGAAACGCACACAGAACAGGTCAAACATAAGCATTCGCCTTCATGGTTCATGAGTCACGACATTATTATTATTATTATTATTATTATTATTATTATTATTATTATTATTATTATTATTATTATTATTATTATTACTCAACTCCACGTCTATCAATTAACACATGCTCCACTTGAAGAAATTACGTTCAACAACACGTATTCTCCGAAATAAGACTCAATAAATGGATTCACAAGTCACAAACACACAGTAAATAATCCATCCTCAAGTCAATAAAATATAATAAATGATCCGACGAGAATCCGCCATATTCCAGGCTCATATTCATCCTAACTGAGCACACATTAACATCATACATACAAGATCAAGCAATATTTAAACTCATGACCCTTATTCATTTATTTAACCCGAGATGAAAATTCATTATTATTATTATTATTATTATTATTATTATTATTATTATTATTATTATTATTATTATTATTATTATTATTATTATTATTATTATTATTATTAGATGTGCGAGATCTCAAATTCGCGGAAACCGGGATTCGACAATATGTCAGACGATACTAACACGCCTTAAATCACACATGAAGAAACTCTTACATACAAATCCGGCGTAACACTGTAACGTGCTCCTGCCTTAACCCTTCGATCTACGTTCTACAAGCTTCTCGAAACATCGTCACATCTACGTCTCCATATATTCTGCAATATCGACATTTCTAATGGACTATATGCTTTCTACTGTTCTTATTATCTATGTGTTAATGGTTTAATCATATTTGGTGCTCACCCGTCTCTTCCTTCCCGTGTCTCACTACGTACTGATTGCCACTCTGTGTTTACATTCTACGGTCTACGTCATCTGCTACGTCACCCTAAACTTCTCGAAGTTACTGTGCTTCCTTTCTTGGCGTATATATAAGGCACTGCCTTGCTCGTCTCACCAGGATACTGTGCGCAGCTCGCTCCAGCGGCTTCTACGCTGCCTCATCGGCCAAGTCACCGAACGTTCTCGATGTTTCCTGCTAGTACATCGACCTTCCTTCTGTCCGCCTATAAATGGGCGTAGCACTGCGCTTTAGCTAGTAGAGGGACGAGCTGACAGTCGTAGCGGAAGGACGCATGTGCCTCTCGCTCCGATTTCTCTCTCCTTGCCAGGCGCTCTGTACTTCTTAAGTATCAGCCAGGCACTTGTACTTATTAGTAGGTACATCTTCGAAAGAGCATTTGTCAGAGCTGAGGACTTTTTAGTGCTCGCTATTCCTCTTTCAGGAGCTTTATTTTCAGGAGGACCAGGATGGAGAAGCCGACCCTACCAGTGAGACTGGTCGACCACGACTACGAGGCAGCCTTCGAGAATCTACAAGACGCGCTCTACACGATGGAAGCCCCCCCATTATGAACGCCCGGGGCTGGTGGTGTTCAACCGGTGGGGGAGGACAACCACCAGGGGACGCTGAGAGTATTCGAGCACCTCAACGCGATCGCGGAGTCCATCGGGGAGCCAGTCCTGCAGATCATAGGCCATATGGTCCCTGCCTGGGCGATCATCATTCGCCCTAATGACGCAGCTAGCTTCAAGGTCTACGAGGAGCGCGCGTCCCAGGAGTTCCAGGTTGCCCGGCTACCAGGACTCAGGGAGCATCTGGACGTCTCAGGCTACCAGGAGGCAGCCACACAGACGGAGCCGAGGACCGAGTAGGACGGCGGCGCTCCCGAGCGCCGCGACGGCGCAACCCCAGTTGGAAGGCTGTACTCTACGAAGTACACGCAGACCAACAAGGCCGCCAACCAGGATCGTCGACCACCTACCTAGGCGAAGTGGTCGCAGACGCAGGCCTACTAGGAACGGCCTTTTACCCGGGCGCAAGCCAGGAACGCGCCCGTGATGATGGACAGCAGCACAGCAGTGGAGAAGGACGCCCCCTGGCGTTCTGAGAATGCTGCCCAGGCCCAGCCTGCCTGGATGTCTGTCGAGCTACAGACCTCGATGTGCGTCCCTCAGGACAGGGAACTCAGTCGAGTGTTAGTAGCGACCGACGCCGCCGCCGCCAACCAGGAGATGGAAGATGACGGCGACGCAGCGGAGCCACCAGCTACCCCGGGGTTACCAGGCCGGGAGGAGGGTCACCAGGACGAAGCCTCTTCCCCCGCCGAGAAGAAACCACCGGGAAGGAGACGACGCCGCCCCAGGACCAGGAGGAAGAAGACGCCGGCCCACCAGGAGAGGGCCGCCCAGCCGCAACCCAGGACTGCTCCCAGGACAGCAGTCAACCGAGGAGCCAATCAGGAGAGGACCTCAGCGGGTAGCGGCAGCCAGGTGAGATGGAAACGTCCCCCTCAGCACCTCTTGCAGTGTTTCCGCTGTCTGAGGTGGGGCCACCGGCAGGAGAGCTGCGGGCTCCAAGTGAAGTGTAACCGTTGTGGGGGTGATCACCACTACACGGCCTGCGCGACACTTAAGGAGGCGCCGGTTTGCGCCAACTGCGCGGGGGGCCACCCGGCCTCCCATCGCAGTTGCCCAGTCTACCGGGCCATGGCGCGGGCAGAGAGGAAGGAGGCCCGGCGTCATGACCCACCCCCTTCCAGGAGGCCCCCGCCTCGGCGGGCTTGGTCTCATTCTCCGGGATCGGAGACTGAGTACGAGGGACCCCAAGGAGGTGGTGCGGTGCGGCAGGCCCTAGTGGTACTCGACGCATGGCTCCGCAGACGGCAAGGCCCGCGCTAGTAACGGCAGTGCCCAGACGGACTGACCCCCTGGCAGATGGAACGGCGAGACTATGGTTCATGGCTAGCTGGTGCATGATACCTCTTCTCAACTAACATTACCACTGGACCTTTTCCAGTCCACATCCTTGCATGTGCTATCACAAAATGTCAGGTTTTACATGTAGGCTCTTTCTCTTTCTGCCTATGTGGTTTTTCCCTGACCCTTCAATACCACACCTCAACACTACCTTACCAATAAAAACTCTTGCCGTGGTAGCGAGTCTAACTCGGAAACCGGCAGATACTCCTTGTATTACTTTCCCACTCTTCCCTGCTATCTCTTTCTTCTTAGAAATTAATAGCAAATAGCATGTCGGAGGCCATGTAGATTGAGTCGATGGTCACGGCGGGGGAGCGGGCTACGGGGGCCCCCCGTATAAAAAAAATCGTCTCACCAGGCTGGCATCGAATTCTATACAGTGTGTGTGTGTGTGTGTGTGTGTGTGTGTGTGTGTGGAGGGGGCCACTGTCCTTGTACGGCTTGCCGTATGAAGTGCAAGTCTTTTCCGTCCAACTGGAAACATCGTATCGTCGGGACACTGGGTGAGCTAACACTTCACTTCTAACCTTGCAAAAATTAAATTTGCCCTTTCAGGCTTCTGCCTGTTTATTCATTCTACTTATCGTAGGCCTTATTTAGTGCCTTAACTGTTTCTATGCTCTCTGAACTTAAAATGTTCACGACATAAAATGAAAATGAAAATCTTTAATTTGGACTATGAGAGACCACCATCGACATGATATGTTCAAACCTCTTAAATAGCACAGTAGCCGGCGAAAGAACTCTCTCTAAGTATTGCGCAGTCGGATTCCTGTTTTTCTTTCATCCTTGCTATTTCTTTTATCTTCCTCCTTTCCCTCCCGTCCCTCCTTTGCTTTCATTATTAGAGTTTTTTATCGTGGCCAATAATTATGTTCGTAATGCTAAAATGTTGCTTTTTGAAAAGTTTATCATTGTTATCCTAAAAAGGAAAGTTGTGAGTTTACGGTATGTGTAAATCGTTTTAAAGTTTGTGAGAAGATTTTGGGTAGCAGTTTTCTTCCTTTGTTATGATTGTTTCGAACTCTGTGGTCTTTAATGAAAGTGGGAAAACGCATTACTGGACTTCATCTATGTTATCTCTTGGACTTTTTTCAAATCCCATGATAATCTGTGTATGTAATTATAAAGTCAATTGTCTAACATATTTCATTATCCGAATTGTTGAATGATGGTCCCCTTCTCATTTCTGGTGCCTACCACGGAAAACCTCTCCTATCCCCCTCCCAGTGTTGCTTCCTATCGCTCTGCTCGTTACTGTTTGTTTTACGCAGAATCTTGGTCACACTAACCTTGTGAGGAGAGTCGGTGACGTATTCTCACCACTGCTTTGGAATTATCTTGTTTTTCAAACAGCGCCGATGCAAAAATACTATGCCAAATAACTTATGTTGCAAATAATGCGTTACAACACAACATGCCGTAAATCTGTCCCACACGACTTCCGAAAAAATATATTTTCAAAAATTAAATTGTTAATTACCGGTGAGGACAATGATTTTTAGACACCCTAGACTATTAAATGGGATAGCTAGAATAATCGTAGAATACACACACGCGTTCTAGCTAAACTAATAGAGGTCAATAATCATCCACACACAAGATGACAAAACTACCATCTCCCATATGAAAGAAGAGTGAAAATATTAAAATCTACTGCAAGACTAGAAGAAACATTACCACTAATGAATAAGAAAGCATTATTTCTACAAAGATGAACAGAAAAACATTAGTAAAGTGTACTTAAATGAATGATGGAACTGGATCTTCGCCGATGGTCTGGAACATGTGGTAAGTTATCTGTCCGTGGTCGCTATCTCCTCATGCCGGAGATTACCTACACTTTTAGCAGAGCATTGTAGCCTCAGTGTTCCAAGTAAAGTTGCGGCAGGCTTCCTCTTCACAATGTAACAGCATCTTGAGACACTCGTTCCCACACGTGGCGATTTTCTTCCTTCTTCTCGTGGAGTAGAGGCTGAAACTAACAAACAGTTTTAAGATATGCTCCACACACACGCGCGATGAAATTAATGATGGAAAAATACGTAACTTGTTTTACAGAAATCTGCCAGACTCGTTGATCCAACTATAAACGAAGGGTGGCTGGTTTTACGGTCAAATAATTGATTTAAGAAGTAACCATCTCGGAGTAGACAGTAAATATCACGTCGAAGTCCGCAGCACGTCTAAGTCCGCAGCATAAGAACACGTCGAAGTTCGCAGCACAAAACAGCAATGTAAGAGCATAGCCAAAGTATAGAAGAGCAGAGAGCGTTTCTTCTGGAAACACGGCTTTTTATGCATATCCAGGGAAAGGGGTGTGGCACTATAATTGTCCGTAATTGGTCTACGTCTAGCGTTCAGTTCTCGAAAGTACTTCTGTCTGAGATTTGACATGTGCTGTCCGCGTGTCCAGGTGACCTTGGCCTGCTCCCTCAGTGTGTCACGTGGGCCAGCTGATAGCTCCTCAGAAAAAGAATCAATACATTTCTCCCCTGCCAATAAGACCGGTTTTAAACTGTTGGAGCTGTCCCCGTAATGCAAGACTGGAGAATATCGCTCGCGCTAATGAAACTCTTACACGCGCAAATACAATAAATGCTTATTGTAGGCCAAATTTGAAGGGGACACTACTGTTAATCCACACATACTCAGAGGCTATATGTGACCCCCCAAACTTAATCTCTACAGATGAATGGTGGCCAAGGATACCATGTCCTAAAATGGCGTCAAAGCAAAGGTATGTCTAAATGTTAAGTTGGCACATCATTGTAAATATTGTCTTAAATTTTTATCTCTACAGAGCTGGCTCCTTTCACTAAAGAGCTAAGCGACGTTGAAGCCACAGTGACAGTAAGACCACTAGCAGAAATAGGTACTTTGAGCTTTTGGACCCGCTTCTCGGAAATAAAACTCGTTGAACTGCCCGTATCAACAAGAGCGTTGGTCTTCATTCCATTCACACGGATGGGTATTGCAGCTTTTGATTACCATCCCCGTGGAGAAATAGAAGCATGTCAGGCATATGGGTAAATGGGTAAGTATGGTAGCATAAATTACAATGAAACAGTGGACAAACTTACGACGGAAATTCATAAAATGAAGGGACTTGCGATAGGTTACAACCTCATTTTGAGCTTATTTTAAACGTATTTCAATCCCTTGAGAACCGCTATAACTGTTTAGTATGATTATTTTATAATGTAGGGGAGATATCATATTTTCCCATTACCATATCATATTGCGACCACTAGCTGAAAGGAACCGGTAACCATGGAAGTTGGCCATTGTGAAGTGTAGCCTAATTTTAAATATTAATGAGAATAATATCTACAATAAACACGTCGTGTATTTCAAAAACAGGAGTAAAATACAGAAGTAAAATACGGTATTTACCATGCTTGGTGTACGTTTGACTGAAATAGGCCTACGTCAAGACAAGACACAGAGCGCGACACTGGCCTTCAGGACCATTACGGAGAATAAAAGAAAGAATCTAGATATCAAACTTCTATGAATCATAAACCACCAACAAAAATGAACTATCAAGGGCAAAGCATAAACAGGTACCAAGAAATCATCATTTATCATAATTTAGAAAAAGGGAACATTATCAATCATCATATACACACTACATCTTACTCCGATTAATGCAGCCGTACGCTAAAGCACGTGAATGGCATTCTTGAAGATGAAAATCTAACTCTTCACTTCTTAAAACTTACGATATTCAATATCGCACACAATCTCACTGTCACCTAATAATATGGTTCTCGCGCAATCGTGCTTTATTTTTACAACTTAAAACATGAGTACCCTTTATGAAATTGCCTCCGCAAGGAGCACAGATGTTAGGCATACAGCCCATCTACTGTACGTTATTCTTGCTCATTGGTTAACCCATATGGTGAAGACCGAATACACATATTTCTAAAAAGTTTCACGGGGTCGGGAGAGGCAGAAACCACCAGATGCGTTTCACGCCATGTTTTCTTCACAAATTTTCATATATAAGGAATATAATAATAATAATAATAATAATAATAATAATAATAATAATAATAATAATAATAATAATAATAATAATAATAATATGAATGAAATCTCGTGACTTGTACAATCACTAACATATCAGAGACATTTAAGAAAAGACGTTTGAAACTGAACTTGTTTGTTCAAGAATGCCCCAACTCCACCTTTCAACGAAATGCACTTTATGGTATGTATGGATAGCTGAACTTCGGACACATATATGTAGATGGAGAAAATTCCCCAACTTGAAGCGCAAATTGCTTGCATAGCATCAAGAAATTCTAGTATATTTCAAGAACGTCCCAATGTTTGGAGTTGGGACAGTTTTGAAATATCTGAACAATTTCCCGTCAGATATCTCTGGTGTTACTTTGTTTACATACAAGACAGAATGAAGCCCACTGGTAATGCAGGAATGAATGGTAATAAAGATTCTTCTAAAATTCGAGGCGAAAAAGAAAGAAATGAAAGTAACTAGGATAAAAATATAAAAAGGAAACGCGAGTATCTGTCCAAGCATATGTAAGTACTGTGGGGAAACACGTTTCTGCTGAGGATTTGTCGTCTCTGCGTGATCATTGTGCTGCAGGTGTGACGGTCGGGGTACTCACAAAATACGCCTTCGACAGAAGGTAGAAGAAACATGTAGAAGATTAATAGACATATTAGACGATTTCCTTATACTGTTTCTCACTACAAAAGGAACCATCGTAAGCGCAGGTTTTTGTCAAGCAACCTGAATGTTCTAAAAATGTATACTTTTTTTTTACCAAAGATCATTATCCAGACACCTTTCTTTATCTGGAATCTGGGGGCGAGGTACATATACTTAAGTGTGAGGTTACTTATGCATTTTATCTTGATTACTTTCGTACACACTTTAATTACCGTTCTGGAGTACCAAAACATATGTTTGTGGCACATATGCCCTTCTAAAATGCAAAATTGTCTATTAGAAAAATTCTACCATCATGGAGAAGCTGGCTACAGATATAAGAGTCCATAAATGTAAGGAAAATACTTTTTATATCGAACTTGAGAAAGATGAGCAAGAATCACAGGCTTATGCCAATATATAATTTTAACTTTCAACAGAATATTCCTTTTCCCCATTTGGAAGTAGGTGAAGTATTCTATTCTCGGCAGTTGTGATTACATAATTTCTGCATATACAGTTGTAAAACGAGAAAATCTGTGATGTATATGTGGTCTGAAATAGGGCCACGCAGATGTGTTAATGACAGCTCGGAACACACCACTTAGTCGAGCAGCTCATCTTCATTCTCCCAGTTCTTCCCAGCCCAAACTTTGTAACATTTTTGTAACGCTACTCTTTTGTCGGAAATCACCCAGAAAATATCGAGCTGCTTTTCTTTGGATTTTTTTCCAGTTCTTGAATCAGGTTATCCTGTTGAGGGTCCTATACACTGGAACCATACTCTAGTTGGGGTCTTACCAGAGACATATATGCCCTTTCCTTTACATCCTTAGTACAATCCCTGAACATCCTCATAACCATGTGCAGAGAGCTGTACCCTTTGTTTACAATCCTAGTTATGTGATTACCTCAATGAAGATCTTTCCTGATATTAACACCTAGATACTTAAAATGATCCCCAAAAAAGAACTTTCACCCCATCAACGCAGTGATTAAAACTGAGAGGACTTTTCCTGTTTGTGAAACTCACAACCTGATTTTTAACCTCGTTTATCAACATACCATTGCCTGCTGCCCATCTCACAACTTTATCGAGGTCACGTTGCAGTTGCTCACAATATTGTAACTTATTTATTACTCTATACAGCCGCAAAAGGCCTTACCTCTGATTCCACTTCTTTACTCAGATCATTTATGTATATAAGAAAAAATAAAGGTCCAATAATACTGCGCTAAGGAATTCCCCTCTTATATATTACAGGGTCAGATAAAGCTTCGCCTAGTCTATTCCTCTTAGATCTATTTTCTAGAAATATAGCAACTTATTCAGTAACTCTTTTATCTAGTCCAATTGCACTCATTTTTGCCAGTAGTCTCCCATGATCCACCCTATCAAATGCTTTAGACAGGTCATTCGCCATACAGTCCAATTGACCTCCTGAATCCAAGATATCTGCGATATCTTGCTGGAATCCTACAAGTTGAGCTTCAGTGGAATAACCTTTCCTAAAACCGAACTGCCTTCTATCGAACCAGTTATTAACATCGCAAACATGTCTAATATAATCAGAAAGAAAGCTTTCCCAAAGCTTAGATGCAACGCATGTCAAACTTACTGGCCTGTAATTTTCAGCTTTATGTCTATCACCCTTTCCTTTCTACACAGGGGCTACTATAGCAACTCCCCATTCATTTGGTATAGTTCCTTCAACCAAACAATAATCAAATAAGTACTTCAGATATAGTATTAGATCCCAACCCATTGTCTTTAGTATATCCCCAAAAATCTTATCATTTCCAGCTGCTTTTCTGTTTTTCACCTTTTGTATCTTATTGCAAATGTCTTTATTATCACATGTAAATTTTAATACTTCTTCAGCATTAGTATCTTCCTCTATCTGGACATTTTCCTTGTAACCAACAATCTTTACATACTCCTGACTGAATACTTCTGCCTTTTGAAGATCCTCACATACACACTCCACTTGTTCATTAAATATTCCTGGAATATCCTTCTTGGAACATGTTTCTGCCTTAAAATACCTATACATACCCTTCCATTTTTCACTATGACTGCCAATTATGCTTGCTATCATGGTATGCTAAGCTGTCTTCTTTGCTAGATTCAGTTTCCTAGTAAGTTCCTTCAATTTCTTCTTACATCCGCGGCCATTCTTTTCTTTCCAATCTGCTCCTCTTTATTACCTTGTTATAATAAGGTGGGTCTTTACCATTCCTTACCACCTTTAAAGGTACAAATCTGTTTTCACATTCCTCAACAATTGCTTTAAACCCATCCCAGAGTCTGTTTACATTTTTATTTACCGTTTTCCACCGATCATAGTTATTTTTTAAAAACTGTTTTATCATCCATATGGTACTGCCTAATAATCCCACTTTTAAGACTTTCCTTTCTATCACATTTATGTTTAACTACGACAAAAACAGCTTCATGATCACTAATACCATCCATTATTCCGCTTTCTATATAGAGCTCATCTGGTTATACAAGCACCACATTCAGTATATTTTTCTCTCTAGTTGGTTCCATCACTTTCTGAATCAGCTGTCCTTTCCATATTAATTTATTTGCCATTTGTTGGTCATGCTTCCTTTCGTTCGCATTTCCTTCCCAATTGACGACACTTTTACTAAAGCAGGCATAGTCCAAAAATTGTATTTTTTAACGGAGACCACCACTCTGTACTTTTAAACATGCTGCACCGTTGGACATTCAAATATTTTACAGAAACGTCCATAGTTCCATTCTAAATGCATGTTAAGGTTTTCCCTGTTTTACAAAAACAACAATTGTCCTTTGACTTTGTTACAAAAAGTGCCAATGTCCTGAGAAATCTTGATGACATATCGTTATCAAGTAGGCAGTGCCTTCAAAATGGCTGACATAGATGTGTATACTTGTCCTGCAAATTCAACAAATTGGTAGCGTAAAAGGGCTAAACAGGAGAAAAGGGAAGATGTAATTATAAAGAAGAAAGTATCTGGTGAAGCACACATTAATCACAAAGGAAAAGAGGTTGTTGCGCGAACAACTGGACCCGATTGGAGGTAAACATAACCGTACTTTACACATAATAACAACGATGTGCGTCATACAGCTAGCATTACATGTTATTTATTTATCTGTTTATTTGTTGGTGTTCGAGATCGCAATGCTTCGTTAAAGTCAATGCCGAAGGAAGGGCCTATATTTTAACTCTGCTCAACAAACTAGCAACTAAAGACGAACAAGATTCTCACCTGAGTGGTCTGATATCATTTCATCTTTCATACAGAAGGAAATTTAGAAAATCTGGTCACACGGATAGTGAAGGGTATGGAGAAATAGGTGAGAAAAACAAAAATTGTGCTAGCTTCTGCTATAAAGTTCGATTCCTGTTTGTGCTGCGGCGTTTGCCTCTATTTTTGGAATCACACGTGGACGCGTGTGAAGGATTCAACAGTCGCTTGTTAATACAGGATGTTCACCCAAGGATAAGCGAAGAAGGAAGGCATGATAACCGTTTTAGAAATACTCCTCCAGCAGTTATTGACCCGATTATTAATCACATCCAGTCTTTTAAAGTACGGCAATCTCATTATTCTAGGAGAAGAAATCCAACAGAATGTATCTTCCTGAAACTCTGACTGTGAGAGCAGTGCACATTCTTGAAATCCCATAGACTGAATGTGTCATATCTAATTTACCTAAAACTATTTAAAGAGAAATTCAGTATTTCATTTGGCCTACCAAGAAGTGATACGTGTTCAACATGCGATTCACAGCAGCTGAAGATTGATTCGGCTAAAACTGAAAATGAGATCAACAGGTACAAAGTTGAAAAGCAAGTCCACCTATGTAAAGTTGATAAGTTTTGGAACTGAGGAGAAATTACAAACGTTTGGCTCAGAGGAACTAGGTTACGTGCATCTATTTTTATTTCATGCGATACTTTCCTCTCCCTCATATTAGTAGTGGTGAGGTGTTTTATGCCCGCCAAATGTGGTACCATGTATTTGGGATTCATGACAAGGGGACGAAGGTGCTCAGCATGAAAGTATATGATGAAATGACTCCCAAGAAAAGTCAGAACGATGTAACTTCAATGCTACTTAAACAATTCAATATGTATGGCACCGGAGCTGAAACATTGGTAATTATTAGCGAAGGGTTTTCAGGCCAGAACAAGAATCAAGTTATGATCTGATTCAACTATGCTCTGGTTCACTTTTTCAAGGAGTTCAAAACTATAAAATACATATTCCCCTTTAGATGTCATAGCTATCTCCCAAATAACCAAGATTTCAGTCTCATTGAGGCTAAAAAGAAGAACAGTACTGCAGAAGTCCAAAGCGATTGGGACAAATTGATCAAATCTGCAAGAGTGAACCCTAATATTTAGTGAATATTAAACAAGATGATATTTTTGAATGGCATCTTCTCTGTCTCCATATTTTCTTAAGCATTGTAAACCACCTATGAAGCTTAGAAGTGTGAGAATGCACAAAATATCTACAAAGACATCAGGTGTTCTAGTGCGTTACGCCTACAATGGGCTATGGGAACACATTGTTGTAAGCAATGCTCAAACCCACCCCACAACACTGAACATTGAACCCAACTACCACGGACCACTAGCACTGAAATCAGCGAAGTTGCAGGACATTCGAAGACTGGCTTCGTTGCTTACAAAACCTCAGAACAGAGAATATTACAGTATATGAGTCTGGAAGCCGAAGTGAGTGTAGAAAATGTTGAAGTGTTATATGACATTGATCCTGATGATAATAACAACGGCGATGAAGCACTACAATAAATCAGTGGACTGCAAAGCATTATTTTCATGTCTGATTTTGCACAAAAAGTGATTTAAGTTCAATTTCATGTTTTTCACATTCAATACAATTTATGTATTTAATGTAAAGTGTACAGAGAAGGTAAATCAATGCTATTGTTTGATATAAAGTTACGTTTGCAATGATCTAGTGGAAAGAATAGACTGAACACAGTTTTTGCTCTACTGAAAAAATCAATTTTTGGTCAATGGGTGTTTTTGTAAAAATGTCTTCAATTGACATTTGGTAAATTCAGATCTCCCGCTACAACCACATTCCTTTCCATGTCGCATGTCGCTTCCCACATAGCTGATTATCTTATCAAATAATTTGAATTCGTGTCAGCGCTACCCTTTCCCGGCCTGTTCACTCCAAAATAACAAGTTGCCTATTATCTTTACGAATGAGCCTTACACCTAGAATTTCATGTATCTCATCTTTAACTTTTTCGTAGCTTACAAATTCTTCTTTCACCAGAATGAATACTCCCCCTTCCACCATTCCTATCTTATCTCTACACACTCCAGTCCCGTGAGAGATTTCTGCATCCATTATATCATTTCTCAGCCATGATTCAACTCCTATTACAATTTCTGGTAAACATATATCTATTAAATTACTTAATTCTATTCCTTTCTTTACAATACTTCTACAGTTCAACATTAACATTATTATGTCATCCCCACTTGATTTCCAGTTCCCTGTTCCTTTATCACCGCTCCCTAGGCCTCCTCGTTTCCCTGAATGTACCTCCCTTTTACACTTCCAAACAAATTTCCTAATTTATACGTACCACTGCGGTTTAAGTGAAGGCCATCTGTGCGCTGATCCCTATCTCCTACCCACCCATTAGGATCAAGAAATTTTACTCCCAGTTTCCCACATACCCACTCGATGGTCTCATTTAATCCCCAATCACCCTCCTGTCAGTATCCCTCCTACACAGTATTCCACTGACAACAATCTCTGCTTCCTTAAACTTCAGCCGTGCTCCGTCATACCCCTCAATGCCTCGCCATACCCACAGTTCCTACACTTGCACTCCTTACCCATTATTTACGGAAAAATTAAAAGAAAAGGAAAAATAAAAGAATTTACATGCAAGAGATGAAAGGTGGGAAATATTGTCTGGGATAGAACTCAATGATCACACGACAATAATGTAATTAATATACGACTACAGTACAATACTACTTAGTCGCACTCTATTTTTATCCTACATCTCCGTAACATCATAAAAACTGCTGTTAATTACTGAATACCGAATGGAATACACACGAATTACACAATTCTAAACTGCAATTAAGCCTATCCTAATTACAACAAAATAATTTAGTAAAATAAGCACGCTAAATTCTAATAAGATATTGCTCGTATACTACTGTACAGTATACTAAAATAATTTTAAAGTACGTTTAGACGTATCCTAATTACAGTACCGGTACCGTATGTCACTACTAAACACAAACAGAAATTACATTTCAAATTTGAAATTTGTAAGAAATACTGTACGCAAAGATTAGCAACAACGCTAAATGCTTAGACAGATTATTATTAGTACTACGCTCTAATAGATACACACGAAAGACACACACGTGCACATTGTTACATGCACATTCTCTGTGTATGTTTTGAAACTTAATGAAATTAAGGGCTGTTTGTTTTATCGAATACAGTAGAGACAATACGCGACAGTCTGCGAGATATCGAGGGACAACGATCAGAGCTCTGTCTAGCGGAGTGACTTGGAGTTGCTGATTCTCTCATAAGAGCACTTATTTGTTTGTGAAGTTTTGGCGTTATTTATGCATTAAGTTGACATAAGTAAATAGTAGTGCGTGCCATTCCTTTATATCTCTTATCAAGATCAGTTGAAAGGTATGTGCTTCCAGTTAGAAAGATATTTTTATCGTACTTTCTAAACTTCTGACCTGCGCGACCCATATTTTAACTGGCTTAAAATATAATAAGCTTATTTTGTTGTATAGTGCAGTAGTTAACCTTTAATACCGATGTTTTGTTGTAGGAGTGATCTGTGGGTTTTAATTAAATTTAGGAAAATGCATATGCATGTGTGTGTGGCTGGTTGTGTTCCGAATTACCCATTTGGAATTCCGTAATGCGTTGTCAGGAAATGAAGAAAATATGGGTGACTTAAAAAATGTGTACATATTTTGTTGCAACTAGGTGATAGTGCAAATTTGCTTTATCCTAATGTGGCAGGAATAGCTTAAATGGAAATTTTGAATGTTTTTGAGGCAAAATTTTGGATTTTCTTTCTGTTAGTAGGCTTCAGATTAAGAGAAAAACAGTTCAGATCTTCAATGTTATTGCAATAAATCGTGTGTGTAGGGAGTGTGCCGATATTTTTATTGACAAGTGTCTTAATGTGATGATAAATGTGTTTGTAATGGAGAAAAAGACAAATCTAGCCTTGAAAGTTCAGGCAGGAAAGCTAAAGCTAAAAAAGTAATGCATAATTGAAAGATCAAGCCCTTTCACAGCAGCCAATTTCACATCTTGATTATATGTCTAATTCCAGTCTTTAAATAATAACCTGTTAAATAATTCTCCATTCATTTATCCAGAATTGCTTTAGCAACTTTGAAATTAATATTTTAATAGCACTATCTTTCTAGACATAATTTAGTTTACATTTCCGTATATGCATTTCCATTGATATTTGAATTTAGAGCGAATTTCCAGATCAAGCCACTAGGAGTGCCACTTGCGAATTGTCTCGCATTTTAACAAGGCTAAATACGGAAGTGTCGCGTATTGTCTCTACTCTATTTGGTTTTATGCTGGAAGTAAATGTGTGTTTCTGCATTCATTTTCATCAGGTTATGTGCTCAATATCGTGAACTGCGTGAGTAGATTACGACTTCTCTATAAAAACGTACTGTAATTATGCAACATGACTCAAGATATTACGGTATTAGGTTAAATATCTCATTACTGAATGATGGCAATTACGTATTTCGGAAAACAAAGATGCGAGCCAATTTTGTATGTAATGATTTATGGGAAGTTGTTAGTGAGCCGAAACCCGAATATGCAAATTATGACTTGAATAATAAGAATAAAAATGCTATAGCGCACATTATGTTAGATGTCGAAGACAGCCAATTCATTTGTTTCGCTCGCCTAGAAAACGCGTACGATGCATGGAAAACATTGTCAAAAAATTACGAGCGATCCACGTTTGGCAACAGGTTGCATTTACGTCCCAAGATATATGGAAATACACAATCGTGGCGGCTCGATGAACAAGCATATTGATGCCATCATGGAAGTGGTCGGATAGCTGCGATCGTCAGGTATGCCTCTCAAGAATGGCGAAATCGTCGCGGTGTTATTGGTGAGCTTTCCAGAAACATACTCAGGACTCGTTACGGCGCTCGAAGGT
This sequence comes from Anabrus simplex, assembly GCF_040414725.1. Taxonomy (NCBI): domain Eukaryota; kingdom Metazoa; phylum Arthropoda; class Insecta; order Orthoptera; family Tettigoniidae; genus Anabrus; species Anabrus simplex. Next base: position 1,108,021,610 of record NC_090265.1, on the reverse strand, counting down.
CGTGACGAAGCAGATTTAACTGTGGAGTACGTAACAGGAAAATACTTGACAAGTCAACCATGCCTAGTGGCATGTTTATTAATCTGACGTTTTTCGTATGTAAATTACTTCATTCGGCCTCAGTGCGAACAACTTATGTGTTTGTATCAACGCACCAGACAGTGCAGCACTGTCTGTCATTACCACGGAAGGTAGTTGCTTTTATGAGATTAGGAGTTTTATCTCTTTGAAGAGAATATTTGCTTTGTTCTGGTGAGATGAACTAACAATGGAGGCCACGCAAATGGGAGCAGCTTCTCTGTGTTTCAAATGGCTGTTTAACATATTTAAACTTACCCTATTCTAGCTAACTTCTTATTGATTTAATTATTCATATGCCAGGTACGTTGATTCTTGTTTTATACTGTTTCTATATTTATTGCGGGGGCATTCATTTGATTTAATTATAGCTGATTGGTACGCGTCTTCCGCCCCACAGCATGAATGGAATGTGTGTCTGTTATTATTATTATTATTATTATTATTATTATTATTATTATTATTATTAGTATTATTATTATTATGATTATGCGATGTTGGTAACTGGGTCTTAAACTGATTTTGATCTGCACTGCATCGTATGCTATTTTGCCATCCAATGTGTGTAAGCACGCCGTGTCGACTCAGAGCTCAATTCTGGTCGTACGGAGCGCGAGACATGATGGCTGTGAGCACGGAATATTTATCCGTGCACGCTGTTAACTGTTTGATGCGAGACCCGTTGTTGTGACCAGGTGAGTTATGCTATGTGGATTGGTGTTGATCTAATAAAATGAAGCTGCCACTCACATTTCTTGCCCATGCCGGCACATGTGTGAATGTGTGCGTGCGTGTCCGTAAGTCGGGGGAGTGTGAATATGACGTATGGGTCAGTTGTATTTTCACTTTTAATCTTGGTTGTGTGTTTTGTGTTTTATCTCGATACTGCATTATTTATTTTGGCCATGTCTTGATCTTGGCCGATGGCTCGCCCGTGAGGCCGCCACACTTGTTTACCTTATTCTTTGGGTTGTGTGCATGCCCGTTAGTGTCTGTGGGATTTCAATCTTTGAGTCTTGGTACAGAGATGTTGGTCTCTGTGGGATGTTATTATCTAAGCTTTTGTTCTCCTTGCTATCTTGATTCTCCTGGATGCGTGGAGGCTTTGATGAATTGATGCTATTGTTGTGTGAATAATGGCGTGTAAACACTCGAGTACTATGAATATAAAGGGGATCTCGTGAAATAAACGATCTTAGTGTGCCGTGTAAATTGTGATAATAATGCCACAGGATGTATAAAGATTCTATTAGAGGAGGTGAGCTATGTGGCAATTTTTAATTTTGAAGTGCGATAACGGCACGCTCACTTAATGATGTTGAGAGAATGTTTCAACAAGGTATGCGATTGTTTGAATCCTTTAACTTTTTGATTACTGGCTTTTCTCACTATGATACTTGTTTCAATTTTATTTTATCAATAAACCCCCATATTAATTTCATTCTGATTTTTATTGCTGTAGCATTAGTTCCATTTCCTTGTTCACCGATTACGAGGGGCATCTCCAGTTCAGGGCTGTGTCTCGGCCTTTCCTAGTCGCGGTCTTACGCCTCAATTTCTCTTGATGTGGGTATATAATATTGTGTCTTATAATACCAGAAAGGGAGGGGTGTGGGTCACAAGTATCTCAAAGACGTGTCGAAAGAGGGGAGACGGGAAATGATGATTGAGAGAAAACACTACAATCAACCGCAAGAGGCTCAAATGAGGTTAGTCATCATAAAATTTATAAAGAGACAAGAATATATTATTTTTGTCAAAATCCCGGCCATTTAAACACGGAATGTCACTGATTCAAGAAACGCCAACAAACAAGGTCAGGTGGTAAATAATTAGCAAAATCGTCGATCGAGGCAGAAAATAAACGGAGTTATGTGCCATTCAAGATACAAGATAAGCAAAATAACACTAGACGTGATGGATGGTGCATTGATTCTCGTGCAACAAGTTACATGACCAGCAATCAAACAATTTTTCTCAATTATATGTGATGTAAGGTCTACTGTTTATCTTGCTGATAGTTTGTCAGCACAGGCAGCTGGAATGGAGAAAGGACCATTGTATTGTGAACTACCAGAAGGATAAGTCCAAGAAATAAGACCGCAAATCTTTCGGTATATTCCGCAACTGGACGATAATTTAATTGGGCCGATGACCTTAGATGTTAGGCCTCTTTAAACAACGAGCATCATTAAACAAGCATAATTTGATTTATCTCAAAGCGGGTAACAGAGAATAATTTGAGAAGAATTCATGTGGAATCTATAATGGTCACAAGGTCATCCCGAGGCAAGAAGCGATTTAAGTTATTCCGACTTGAATCTGTGACTCTAAGTCAGGTAGCTAACACGGCAAGAGAAGAAGGATTTCTGCATCAATGCAACGTCGATTGGAGCGCATGGAACTGGCTGCGGTTAAGCGGTTAATTAATGAACAATTGGCCACAGAGATTCGAATATCTTCATGTTCGGAGGAGGTAATATGCAATAACTGTATTAAAGGAAAACTACCTCAACCAAAATTATCAGATGGTATGCCAAGGGAAACAGAACCAATGAGATTTATCCATTCCGATCTTTGTGGGCCTATGCAAACGGCGACACCTAGTGGCAACAGATGTCATACGCGAGTATCTCTCCCAAATGTCAACACGATTTGGGAGAAATCAAAATTCAATTCGCACAGACAACGGAAAAAAGTACGTTTATCAAGAACTCGATTTTTTCTGCGGAAAGCGGGCATACAGCACCAGCTTATTCCCCCCTACACCCCGCAACAGAATGGTATCGCAGAGGACGTGCTTCTTATCATCTGGCTTGCAAGCTTGACTTGTACTATATACCCATTAGTTAGAAATACTCGTCACCCGTATGGTATTCTCTACCTGGGCCGATTTTATCGCTGGACCCGCCTGCCGATGGGGCATAGCCTGACCCAATCTATCATGCGACGCTGGGCAGTAGCTGTGCAGGAACTTCTGACCCAGGAGTTCATAGTCCAGATAATTCCCTATCTCATTCATTGCCCTGACCTCACATCTGACATGATGCAGCACACAGAGCTGTACCTCACAACGATACTTGGCATCACTATTAATTATGCAAAGTCTGTCCTGCTCCCGACACCCATCCCCACCCATCTCGGTGTGACAATAAACATCGCCAGCCAAAAGATCACTATGCATCATGCCCTCTCTCTCTTGCACGCGCTGCCTACCTTGTCCTCGTATCAGCTCCAGTAGGCGACTGGCTACTTCTCATGGCTCGGTTGGGTCATGATTTGGCCTAATTTCCTACCTAAACACGCTTTAGCAGGTGAATTCTTCTGGGTCAGACGTCTGCTCACCCCGGATTTTGTGGTCACACCTCGATCGATGCAACAAGGCCAGCACGTAATCCAGACCTTCACCGATGCAACACCCTGGTCCATCGCGGCGGTGGTACCAAGGTTCCACCAGGTCTCGGCCCAGGCCTTCGCCGAGGCAACCAGAGTCAACGTTGTACAGACGGCAGCGGCGATAATCGGAGCTCACCATTTTCTTCATGGTATGTCTTTGTAAATTGTACGCATCTGGATGTATTCACAAACAGCTCCGTAGCCCGATACACTATCGCCTCGGGCTGCGGAGCTGTTCTGCACTCCATATGCATTAGCCTTGTACATATCACTCATTAAAGTTTGTGCACGGTGGCGGATTGATTTCTCGTGGCGTCCCATTACCTCCGCGGAGAGCCCGGCGGACGCTCCCTTATGTGACGTGCCGACCTCAGCACACGCGTGCCTTAAGAACCTACAAAACGAAGGCTCGCCCTGGGAGGGACACAGTCGGCAATCTGCGGAGCAATGGACCGTCACCTTCTGTGTTCTCATATCTGCTCCAAATAGGCCATGATACGACCTCATCATCGTGTGCGTACGCGATGTACTCCCTGGTCGCAGGTGAGGGTATCCCAGGGTTCGCCGCCGACCAGGGAGCGCGCGGAGACCTATGGAGGCACCCCCGTCGACTACTTGGAGAGCTTCGACCCCACCGACCTACAACAAGTGGAGGCAGCCCCACCACGCAGAGGATCTCCGTCTCAGATCTGCTCCATGGGACATCCTCTCCGATGGTGGTGATGGCTCCGGGCCGTGCACCCCCTGCTCACGACCTAGCAGCTCACTGACTGAATCTGCGAAACATATGCTATTAGATCCTGGATTGAACAACCGTTACTAGGGAGAAGCCTTATTAACAGAAGCATACTAAAAAAATCCGTCAGCGAGTCGGAGTATCAATAAAACTCCTGTTGAGTTATTTACGGGAGTGAAACTTGAATTTTTGGATCGAAGACTTATTCCTTGATTCCCAAGGATAAACGCTAGAAATGGAAGGTGTTTTTGTTATGACGTCTGTAATTAAAGTATATACGAATTTGGACCTTAAGACAGCCAAGGTTTGGGTCAGCAGGTCTGTGGAAATAGTCGATTATGACACAAGTCACTCGAATCTTGTTAGCAGTACAATGCCAGAAGGGGAAACCAGTGTCATATCGAAGACCAACTCAATAATGAAGAAAATTCCTATTGAAATGTGTTCACCTAATGACAATGCACAAGATTCTTATGAAGAAAAGACGATTTGAAAAAGGAATTTGACAGCACAACTGAAATTGGAGAGGAATCCCAAAGACGTGCTTGAAAATGAAGACATAACGGAGTACAACCCTCAAGTTTGACCTATAAAGTGCAAACAGATTACGTGAGAGAGCGTAGCACATGGGATGAACTGCTGAAAATGGAACCCCGTGAGCGAACGTTACAGTCGACTGCTGCTGAAGGGGAAATATATATTATAATGGAACGTCATGTATGGGAATCGGTAGATCATCCGTCTGGAAAGAAAGCGATTTCATGCAAATGGGTTATCAAAGCAAAACCAAACGGGGTTGGAAATGTTCACACGTATAAATCCTGTTTGGTTGCTCGAGGTTTTCTCGCAAAAATTTGGAGAAGATATCGACGAAACATTTTCACTACTTGTTAAAAATGAGATTATTAGAGTTTTGTTCGCTGTAGTTGCAAAGAAATGTCTGCATGTTTGACATTTGTACGTCAAGTCTGCATACATGAATGGCGAATTTACAGAAGATATATTCACGAAGCAACCATAAGATTTTGAATAACCACGTCCGGAAAACAGAGTATTAAAATTGCGGAAAAGTATTTAGGGATTGAAACAGACTACACGTGTGTGGAATAAGAACGCTCAAGAAGTTTCCTTGCAGCCAAGGTTTCAACAAGGAAAGGCTGATCAATGTCTGTATTACCGGAGAGAAAAGATTGTTCTATTGCGTATATTTTGTTATACGCAGATGACTTGCTGGTAGCTGTTTGATCTTCAGAATTAACGTAAGTGTTGGTCGAAAACTACTAAATTATTTTGACATGAAAGAGGTGATATAAAATATTATTTGCGACTCCACATTGAACGAAAACGAGATGGATCGTTGTTGTTAAACCAGAGGTCAAAACATATGAAACTATCAGAAGCAAATCCAGCAGTTACCCCAGAACATCTCATAGTCCAGATCTACAAAACAATACAGCGAACAGAAAGGCAGTAGGACCTTCAATGTATGTAATTACAGAATCAAGACCTGACGTCAGTACGCCAGTTGGCATTCTTAATCGTCGTAATGAAAGACCAAAGCAATGTGTTTGGAATGCTGTGAAGCGGGTAATGCGTTACCTTGTTGCAACAATCGATAATAAATTGCATTTATCTTCACACGGAAATTTAGAGTCGAAATGTTATCTGGGTGCTGACTGGATTTCATACCCTTTTGATGGCATGTGTAGCGGTGATCCTCCTGTAGATTTTGCCTCGGCTGTTGAAAATGAATAATACTCACCGTGCATGCAGAAACTTACCTCAGGGCTGGTACGTCCAAGTTTCCCTGAATTAGGGTCGATGGGGGATACAACTACTATGGGTAAGCTAATCTAAGCCCAGACTGATTTAAAACGACTTAAATCAAATTTTATTGACAATAATAAAACATGAAATCAAACAAATAAAATTTAACTGTAATTGGAAAATGAAATGAATCTGCTCTAGCTCAAAAGAGCGCAACTACTACAGAACAATAATTATTCTGAAATAAAAGGTACCCTGAAATCTAAGCCAAAATGCGAAAGAAAAATCATCACCTAACTGTACTCAAGAATGACTCAAAATCACCTCACATTAAATAATTACTTACACCCCAAGAAGTTTAATTCAAACTGTTACTAAAGTCTGAACACCAAACATCTTCAATGAAATTAGCTTATGACAGTAATAATACAATTAATTCGAAATAGGTAGGTAACCTAATATTACAGACTGTTAAACGTGTGAAACCATTTCGCCCATGAACACACACTCTTATCTCTAAAACATAATTTTGTTTGTTGATATTTTACTCACACACTGTTATCAAATGCCTGGTTGTTGTCTTTCATGGCTGTCTTTAAATTTACTAGAAGTGACAGATTTAAAACAATTTGTCAGTCATGAAAATATAAGGTGGTTCCCTGTTACAGTCATTGGACACTTAAAACTTTTCACATGCTTTCTGTTTTGCCATTGATCAATTGAGTTCTCCTTCGCACACATATACACATTATACCGCTTACCACTCTTAGCAAACCTTCTGACCTACAACCTATTACGTTATGTACTCTTGCGGCAGGTTTTGGCACTCTTATTAATTTGCGGCATTTATTTTGACACTGAGTTAATTTTTCAAGGTGGGTTCAATGACATGACATAATTCCTTTTGTTACATTTATGGTTGTGATAATTTATTTTGTTGCGATGTCTTTTACTAAGATAAATAGAAATGTTGCAATTTTATGACGATGACCACCGGGCTGTCTTCCTTAATATTACTGAATTAAATGATGAAAACGTTCTTGAAACTGTATACAATTATACACAACACTGTCAAACATAATGTTCATAAAAGCAGAATAATAAAAGCACATAATCCTGATATACAATATCTACATTGAATTTACAACATAATCTGACATTCAAGCACCTTCCTACATTGATTCGGACACAAATATCAGCAGCTTCTTAACAATCACCGTCTCAGATAGAATAATGTTGGGGTGTTGACTAGTTTCTTTAGTGACTGTTCTTTGTCTCAATAAATATACTGCAACACCCCCAAAATATAAAGTAAATGGCGCTAGGCTAGTGTAGCGTCATTGTGGAGTGAGCACACACGACAAGTAAGAAAATAGAGTAAATAAATCAGAATAAATTAGATAATAACCCAACAAAAATACAAGGAAGCAAGGAAGAGGAGGCTAGTGTAGCGTCATTGTGGAGTGCGCACACACGACAAGTAAGAAAATAGAGCAAATAAATCAGAATATTTAGATAATAACCCAACAAAAATACAAGGAAGCAAGGAAGAGGGCTGGAACCTACCCATAAAATAAAAAAGAAGAGGTGGGGATCCAAGGAATTACGAAACAACTCACCCAAAAAAGACACCAAGATTTTCAAATAATAGAAATAAAATATTATTATTAGTTAAATAATAGATACATCAAAATTAAATTTGAAAAATCCATGTGTGGTAAAATAATACTGAAGAAAAGTTTTGCAACGAACAGAAAATCAAGTAGCACAATTAATTTTTAGTAAATAAATAATTTAAGTGTATATAACATAGTCTTATAGTAAATGGTACCATTTTAGCGAATAATGAAAGTTCTGGTGCACCACCCTTCTCCTAACATAGCAAATAATTAGACTACAGATATGTTAAATAAAATATAAAATTTAAATGAAAGCAAAAAATGGGTTAGACGCATTAACAGAGGGCTTTTGACAGCACACAATGGAGGCAAGTTTCCACCAATACTCACGTAAACGAAGGTCACACGACATTGCACCATAAACTAACTCAGAACACAATAAATACCGACCATAATGTCACCACACCAGGCTCACACAGAATAAGAAATATAGCCCAAATTAAAAGTAATTTAAAATCGCAAAAGCCATGGTAAGCTAGGGCAATAAAAACACCAGAAACATATTTAAAATGGAACGAGCCAGTTCACTTCACATCACTGAGACCAAAAAACGATTACGGCTTAAGGAAAAAACAATTCATAATAATATTCACGGAGCAATATACAAGATGCCGTTATCGCGGCCGAGACAATCCACAATAATAGTTACATAACTGCCAAGCACGAAGAGAAAATAAACAATAGAAGATAAGAACCAGACCCCATATCTCTCACACTAGGGCTGTCCAAGATCCTCGATTAAACCCCGAGACGTTACAAATACATTGTTAAAAAATTAAGTCAGTATTAATGCGGGTTTACATATATACTGAAGATAGAATTACATTAAACGCCCGCAATAGAAATGACCATGAAGCATTCCGACCCAAATAAAATATTCCTCAAGGGATATTAAAATTTACAAACTTACGATGATAATAATAATAAAAAACGGTGATAATAATAGTAATAAAATATAAAAAAGATTAGAGACTAGTGTAAGCGTAGTATTAGGTCAAATACAGGCACGCGCAAGCCGAAACACACGAAAAGAAGCACGAATCACACACAAGAGAATTACCACCAAAAATGAACACGAATATGTGCCCACAATACATCAACGATAGAGATGATATATAATATTATAAATTTCAAAGGGTAACGGCACACGCATCAAAGACATAGCACAGAAAACCCCCCGCAAATACACAGAAAAATAGAACCAGACCAAGGGAACAACAAATTTAAAACAAGGCAAAGGAGAATTTTAAAGTTATCTAAGCACAATAATGGACATCCGTTACATACGACACACACACACTCGAAGCAAGAACTCCGTACCATCAAAGTGAGATACCATTTACATTCAAATTAAAACACTAAATAGGATATAAATAATACACCAATAAAATAAATCTTTTATTGTTGGATGCGCTTGTGAACGGTTGGCTGTTGAGAGAGCTCTTGAATTATTGTAGTGAAAAAGTAGTAAAAACCTATTGAAATTATTTAAATTTTGTGTGTGTGTGTGTGTGTGTTCCATTTAGTGCTATTTGTATGTTGGTGTTTAGTGCTTGTTGGTAGAAATTGGGAGCAGTGTTATTTATTTGAATTTTATAACAAGTACCGGTAATTCAAACGGTGTTCAGTACCGTAACATGGGGCTACTTGGACACGTTTTTGATTTAAACACTTGCCATTTTCATAAAAATATTATTTGTGTTAAAGTAACTTTTTGAAAACGCGGGTTTACAGTTATACTTCCTAAACGTGAGATAGTATCATTTCTACAGTTATACAGAAATGGAGAAATTTGAATTTAATGGGTGTCCCAAGTTATACCCCACTGATTTAAAACACATGATATTCTCAAGTTAGCCTATTGTAGGATAACTAGGGACACTTCAAATGTATAAATAGATCATATAAGTGAAAAATTAATAACATCATTTATTTATAATGATATATTTGACCATAATAGAACATATTTGATACTATACACAGACCCTACCATAAACTTAGTTTTTAATTTCAAAGGGGAATGTAAATTTGCCCCTCCTCACATTGACTGGCTGCACACTAGTTAAAATGACATTTACATCAATTTCCATAATATCATCAATTGGAAAAATATACACATTTCCGAAAGATTTTGAACTTTTTCTTAGAAACTTCACTGTCACTTTATCGTTATCAACATCTAATTGTGTGATCTGTCCGTAATATTGTTTCATCACTTCTTGCTTTGTGTTCTCGTTAAACATCAAGTTCACAAGCACAAATTCACCGACAGAAAGTTTATTTATGTTCACTCCTAAGTTTCCTGGTACCGGTACGGATGTTTCCTCATCATAGTCACTTAGGTCAAGATCAGAGGCTGAGTTGTGGACAGAATAAGAGTCTGTATCATCACTAGAGGTCTCATCAAATTTCCTTTTACGGCTATTTCTTTTTCTTTGTTGCAGCATTGGTGCATCACTTTCTGGTATTTCTGGAGCATTAGGGCTCACTGAAAGATATTCTACCAGTATTCCTCTTCCTGGTGGAACATGTAATTTTTTCCTTTTCAACTTCTTCAAAGGCTCCGTTTCTCTTTTCCTGGATTCCTCCAAATAAGTTTCAAAGGTAAGGGCCCATTCACTGCTAGAATTATCAGCAGATGTAGATGTTGATGGTCCTTGATCAATAGATCGTGTCCTTTTGTGGGGAAGCCTTTTCAGCACTTGTTCTCTGTCAACAGGGGCAATTCCTGATGCTTTAAATCCACTCTGGATGTCTTTGCATATTGCGTCAGTTCCCATTTCCTCTATCGTTTGCCTCAGGAGACGTGTAAATTGGTCTTTGGGAACAGTTCCTCTGTTCTTGTTTTTCCACTGTGTTAGCACTTGACGCCATTTGACTTTTAATGGTCGGAAAAAAGCGACATCCAAAGGTTGAGTGAGTCCAGCGCTGTTGGGGGGCAGAAGAACAAACTTAATGTTGTTGCTCTTACACTCGTTTATAATCCAAGGTGATATGTGACTTGCCAGGTTATCACCAATCATCAGTTTGACATCATTTTTGTCAAATCTTCGAAAATATGGCAAGGCAATTGTTCTGAACCAATCTTCAAATATTTCGATAGTAAACCATCCACTTTTTGATCGATTGTACACTGTTCCCATAATACCTCCCTCTGTCCATGTGTTGTACAGGTGCTCAGCCTTATACGTAATATAGGGAGGCAGTAAAGTGCCATCAGCGGCAGCAGTAAACATGACGGAGGTACTTGATTTGGTTGAATCAATAATTCTCTCAGGATGACGGCTACCTCTTCTAACAACAATTCTGTGTTTTCCAGGGTCATCTGTCATGTTAGTTTCATCATAGTTGATTATTTGTTTGGGCGGTACACCATCTAACGTCACACTCAATTCATCAAAGTACTGATTAATAATGATATGATCTACACTGGCTCGACTCCTCTTTATATTTTGGCACATTTTGTTTGAGAGTTCCTTTTTGTATCTTCCTAGGAAAGAACGCACAAAATCCACACCAGGTAAATTGTCTTTAAACCTTTTCTCACTTTTACCCAACCTATCAAGGTATGATTTGACAATAAGTCGAATATCATACACTGTTAGTGGAAATCCCCAGTCACCGGCCAAGATCAAACATTGCACCAGCTCTTCTTGGTCTTCCACTGAAAGTACGTATGGCCTCCCAACTTTTCCCATACTTTTCCCATTAAGTTTCCTATTCAAGGTGGACTTCGATACCCCAAATTCTTCAGCTGCTTTACGGAGAGATGTCCCTTTCTTCACAGCGTCAACTGCTTTTTCTAGCTGGTTTGCAGAATAGTCCTTATATGTACGTGCGCCACACACTCGTTTATAATCACGTACCATATTTGAAGCTGAAAAAGGAACAAAATTAAACATTCTGATACTTACATAACGTGAAGTTTAAATAATGTGAAGCTTAGATAATGCGCAGTTTAGATAGTATGCTAACTGTCCCAAGTTACCCCAACTTCTACACTGTCGGAAAATTTTGTTCTCTACTAAATTACAGTTGGCAATATGATCTTTTCACTGTTACAGGCTGTTTAGAACAGTATGAGGTTTGGGTGAAATGTCGTAGACACAGCCCATAAGCATCAGCAAGCAAGCGGTATGAGGTTATGCATGAAGGCGCGAAAACTTATTCAGCCTTAACAGATTCTTGTGCGGAGACAAAGTTATTTCATACATATATTTTTAGATAAATATGTAAAAAAAATTAAAACGTGTATTGCAAACTTACCTTCAAGTCGCAGAAGATATGAAATTTCTCACAGTAACAGTCACTTATTGCACACACATCCGTATACTTACAAGAAGGCGAACTAAAACAGTGTTGCCAATAAGGAGAACTAAAACATGAGATGCTGTAATGTCCCAAGTTACCCCAGCGTTCCAAGTAGCCCCATGTTACGGTAGATTACGTTTTCTACGTTAAGTACTTTGTTTCGAATTTAGGCTTAGGAATTACTTTAGGTGTTAATATTAACTTTTAAAACAATATTTTTAAATATCTGTAGGTTTGTTGGTATTATACTTACAAAGGCAGATTATCATAAGGAGTTGTAACTCATTGTAATTTCCGCCGCTACTTTTCCGATATTTCGTGCAGATATCCGTTCAAACTATCACGAAGGTAATAATTTATTACATTAAATAACACGATAAGTCTGTAAACATCGATTTAAAGAGAATTCACGGTAATTTCACTGGATAATTACGGTACTTAACAGTTTCTTGGATTGTTGACGATTGTTGCTACAAGCACATGATAGTAGTGTAAATAAATACAAAGTCAGCTGATTCATTATTCCGATCATTTGTAGTCTTAATTCCCTGCATATTTTGTACTTTCCACCTTCGTTTATTCATCGAGTAAACGTTAATAGGCCCTAATCAAATTCCTATATCCCAATAATATTGCACTTCAAGCCCGCGGCGTGGTTTTGACAGAAATCATAGTAGGCAACCTCTTATTCTCAGCATTTAAGGACACTTTTATTCTCCGCCCCGCGTACTAGGGAAAATAATACTAATCCACCAGCGGTAAAAGTTCATATAACCACACTTCAGCTGAAAATTGTAGTGTAGATACACTGTAGTATAGATACAGTAGCCTACATTTAGATAGTGCCGTATCTTGCCTGCTATATTCGTGTGTTATCTTTCGTGTGTATCTATTAGAGCGTAGTACTAATATAATTTGTCTAAGCATTGAGCTTTGTTGGTAATCTTTGAGTACAGTAGTTCTTGCAAATTTCATTTCTGTTTGTGCTTAGTAGTGACATACGGTACCGGTATCGTAATTAGGATATGTCTGAAAGTAGTTTAAAAATTACTGTAGTGTACTGTAGAGTAGCATACGAGTAATTTAGAATTTAGTGTGCTTATTTTATTATTGTAAAATATTTGTGTAGTACTGGTGTAGTAGAGGTATCCGTAGAAACTCTTACTAAAATTCTGTTGTTCTAATTAGGATAGGCTTAATTGCAGTTTGGAATTGTGTAGTTCTTGTGTATTACTTTCAATATTCAGTAATTAACATAAGTTTTTATCCTGTTAGGGGTTGTAGGATAAAAAATTGAGTACGACTAAGTAGTATTGTAGTGTAGTCGTATAGTAATTACCGTATTGTTGTGTGATCTTTGAGTACTATCCCAGACAATATATCCATCCGTCTTTTTATTTTTTGCAAATAAGTTATTTTATTTTTATTTTCATTTTTTCCATAAGAATGGCTAAGGAGCGCGAGTGTACGAACTGTGGGTGTGTCGAGGCATTGAGGGGTATGAGGGAGGAGTTGGAGAGTTTGAGGGAGATAATTAGGGTTCTCGCAGAAGACAGGAAGGAAGATAGGACTCCCTCAAACAATGTACAGGTTACAGTAGGTGTACAAGAGGGAGGGGAAGGAAAGGGGAGAGTTGTAGAAGACAGGTGGTATAATGTTCTAAGGGGAAGGAGATTGCAGGCTAAGGGCTCTATTCAGGATCAGAATTCAGGACAGGTGTCTGTGCGAAATCGGTACGAGTCATTCCAGGTAGAACAACAGAGAGAAGATGAGGGACAGGGAACTGTTGCTGAGATGTGTGGTAGTAGGAGGAAGGGAAAAGGTAGGAAAAGGAAATGTGGAGTAAAAGATAGGAAAAGACTGGTGGAACAGGGTCATGGGAAGGAGAAAAGGGAGGAAGAAGTAGCTTCTACAGCTATCAGGAAAGATAGGGCTGACCAGGAGGGGAGGGGATCAAATGAGGCGGGTAGGGTTGAGGCTCTGGTCATGGGGGATTCCATCGTTAGACGCGTGGGGAAAGTGTGTGGAGGAAAGTGAACCAAAGTAGAATGTTATCCAGGAATTAGGTTGGGGCAGATGTTGAGGAAAGAGGGGGAGGAGGGGAAGTAGAAGGTGGTAGTGTTTCACGTTGGTACTAAGAACGTAAGGCAAGCTGCTATAAGTACCAACATAGTTGGAGATATGTGGGATCTGGTAAATGCAGCACGGGTGAAGTTTAAGAAAGCGGAGATTGTTATTAGTGGAATACTGTGTAGGAGGGATACTGACTGGAGGATGATTGGGGACTTAAATGAGACTATGGAGTGGGTATGTGGGAAACTGGGGGTGAAATTTCTAGATCTGAATGGGTGGGTAGGAGATAGGGATCTGCACTCAGATGGCCTTCACTTAAACCGCAGTGGTACGTAAAAGTTAGGAAATTTGTTTGGAAGTGTAATAGGGAGGTACATTCAGGGAAACATGGTGGCCTAGGGAGCGGTGATAAAGGAACAGGGAACTGGAAATCAAGTGGGGATGACATAAAATTGTTAGTGTTGAACTGTAGAAGTATTGTAAAGAAAGGAAGAGAATTAATGTAATAGATATATATTTACCAGATATTGTAATAGCAGTTAAATCATGGCTGAGAAATGATATAATGGATTCAGGAATTTTCTCACGGCACTGGAGTGTGTATCGTAAAGATAGGATAGGAATGGCGCGGGGGGGCGGTAGTATTCATTCTGGTGAAAGGAGAATTTGTAAGCTACGAAGAAGTGAAAGATGAGATACATGAAATTCTAGGTGTAGGGCTCATTTTTAAAGATAATAGGCAACTTGATATATTTGGAGTGTACAGATCGGGAAAGGGTAGCACTGACGCGGATTCGGAATTATTTGATAGGATAGTCGGCTATGTGGGAAACGACATGGAAAGAAATGTGATTGTAGCGGGAGATCTGAATTTGCCAGATGTCAGTTGGGAAGGAAATGCGAACGACAGGAAGCATGACCAACAAATGGCAAATAAGTTAATATGGGAAGGACAGCTGATTCAGAAAGTGTTGGAACCAACCAGAGGGAAAAATATCCTGGATGTGGTGCTGATAAAACCAGATGAGCTCTATAGGGTAACTGAAGTAATAGATGGTATTAGTGATCATGAAGCTATTTTTGTCGTAGTCAAAAATAAATGTTATAGAAAGGAAGGTCTTAAAAGTAGGACTATTAGGCAGTACCATGTGGCTGATAAAGCAGGCATGTGGCAGTTTCTAAAAAGTAACTGTGATCGGTGGAAGACGGTAAATAAAAATGTAAACAGACTCTGGGATGGGTTTAAAGAAATTGTTGAGGAATGCAAAAACAGGTTTGTACCTTTAAGGGAGGTAAGGAATGGTAAAGACAAACCTTATTATAATAGAGAAATAAAGAGACTAAGAAGGCGGTGCAGACTGGAAAGAAATAGAGTTAGAAATGGCTGTGGAAGTAAGGAGAAATTGAAGGAACTTACTAGAAAATTGAATCTAGCAAAGAAGGCAGCTAAGGATAACATGATGGCAAGCATAATTGGCAGTCATACAAATTTTAGTGAAAAAGGGAAGGGTATGTATAGGTATTTTAAGGCAGAAACAGGTTCCAAGAAGGACATTCCAGGAATAATTAATGAACAAAGGGAGTGTGTATGTGAGGATCTTCAAAAGGCAGAAGTATTCAGTCAGCAGTATGTAAAGATTGTTGGTTACAAGGAAAATGTCGAGATAGAGGAGGAGACTAAGGCCAATGAAGTATTAAAATTTACATATGATAAAATGACATTTACAATAAGATACAAAAGTTGAAAACTAGAAAAGCGGCTGGAATTGATCAGATATCTGGGGATGTACTAAAGACATGGGTGGGGATATAGTACCATATCTGAGGTACTTATTTGATTATTGTTTGGTCGGAGGAGCTATACCAGATGAATGGAAAGTTGCTATTGTAGCCCCTGTGTATAAAGGAAAGTTTGATAGACATAAAGCTAAAAATTACAGGCCAGTAAGTTTGACATGCGTTGTATGTAAGCTTTGGGAAGGCATTCTTTCTGATTATATTAGACATGTTTGTGAAATTAATAACTGGTAAGGTAGAAGGCATTTCGGTTTTAGGAAAGGTTATTCCACTGAAACTCAACTTGTAGGATTCCAGCAGGATATAGCAGATATCAAGGATTCTGGAAGTCAAATGGACTGTATCGCGATTGACCTGTCTAAAGCATTTGATAGGGTGGATCATGGGAGACTACTGGCAAAAATATGCTATATGCTATATTTCTAGAAAATAGATCTCAGAGAATTAGAGTAGATGAAGCTTTGTCTGACCCTGTAATAATTAAGAGGGGAATTCCTCAAGGCAGTATTATCGGACCTTTATGTTTTCTTATATATATAAATGATATGAGTAAAGGAGTGGAATCGGAGGTAAGGCTTTTTGCGGATGATGTTATTCTGTATAGAGTAATAAATAATTTACAAGATTGTGAGCAACTGCAACGTGACCTCGATAATGTTGTGAGATGGACAGCAGGCAATGGTATGTTGATAAACGGGGTTAAAAGTCAGGTTGTGAGTTTCACAAATAGGAAAAGTCCTCTCAGTTTTAATTACTGCGTTGATGGGTGAAAGTTCCTGTTGGGGATCATGGTAAGTATATAGGTGTTAATATAAGGAAAGACCTTCAAGGGGTAATCACATAACTGGGATTTTAAATAAAGGGTACAGATCTCTGCACATGGTTATGAGGGTGTTTAGGGGTTGTAGTAAGGATGTAAAGGAGAGGGCATATAAGTCTCTGGTAAGACCCTAACTAGAGTATGGTTCCAGTGTATGGGATCCTCACCAGGATTACCTGATTCAAGAATTGGGAAAAATCCCAAGAAAAGCAGCTCGATATTTTCTGGGTGATTTCCGGCAAAAGAGTTGCGTTACAAAAATGTTGCAAAGTTTGGATTGGAAGGAATTGAGAGAAAGAAGAAGAGCTGCTCGACTAAGTGGTATATTCCAAGCTGTCAGCGGAGAGATGGCGTGGAATGACATTAGTAGACGAATAAGTTTGAATGGCGTTTATAAAAGTAGGAAAGATCACAATATGAAGATAAAGTTGGAATTCAAGAGGACAAACTGGGGCGAATATTCATTTATATGAAGGGGAGTTAGGGATTGGAATAACTTACCAAGGGAGATGTTCAATAAATTTCCAATTTCTTTGAAATCATTTCGGAAAAGGCTAGGAAAACAACAGATAGGGAATCTGCCACCTGGGCGACTGCCCTAAATGCAGATCAGTATTGATTGATTGATAATTTTAACAGAAATAATTCATAAAACGTATTTACAAGGAGGCCATATGCCTAGATAACTTACCTCGTATTTGACCCAACACTACCACTTCACAAGTAAAAAATAAAACAAAAACTACATATCTACATTATACTAATATGATGAAAAGGTTAAACAAAATACCATTCCCTTTGCTGGGATATATGTATCCCCTCTTAACCAGCACCAGACGGGAGGTCCATTATTTTAGGAGCCGCTAAGCGCTCCATTTTCTGTAGAACCGTCCGTTTCCAAGCAGATCCAAGGGTAGACAGACACACTTCACTATCCGCCGCCAGAAGCAACACAGTCTATTCTCGGTGCACGTCCTGGCGGGCACTGTGGAAACACACTCTAGTTGCAATATACGCACACAGATGGCGTAGGAATGCAAGTTGCTGTCTACAGTACGATCATACACGCCAGATAAAACTTGCAGGATAATTAGGTGCTCTCATGTCCTAATAGCCATACATACAATGAGTAGTTTACAAGCAGATTAAATGTCCAATGCGCCCATGCACTAAAATTATCAGAGTCCACCAGATATGTATTTTAGTCATCCAATTCGTCAAATAGTTTTGGATTCCAGTCTGAAATAGATTATGGTAATATCACAGATCAGTATACAGGCACATTGCCGAGAATGCAGAGTTGAATAGCAGAATGCATATTTCACAAAAGGTTACTTGTTCCGATAAATGCACACGATTTAAACATATGTCGCGTAGACAGTTGATTGTGCAAATTATATCACATTATTAATATATTTTGCACAATAACGCCTCAATACCTGTAACTCCTTCTCCATATTTTCATGAGTATGTTAATTTAGATCGCTTAATTAAATATTTACTTTTATGGCTAATGATAAATTTCACAAGTTACCACGTCAAATACAACACAAATTAGATCACGCTTTATAATATGTTCACTCACACGGTTATAAAATTACTATTAATATTTATTCATACTGCGGTTCTAGTGTCGGCAATCAGTCCATAAAATAGTATCCTATTACTTTTTACTATATTAGTCTCAGTATTTAATAATATAATCAACATCACATAATTTCTATCTCATTGCTATCTTGCTTATTGATCTTATCTCTTCATTAGTTCAGTTTGTTTGTACCATAATATCTACGAGCACCTTCGTCTCAGAAATAATGACTTAATCTGTCATTCCTTCTTATTATACCTTGTTATCCCTGCAAATGACTGGCGTATTCAACATCTCTTATTATTTTCATTTCATATCCACGTAGATTTGAGCTCATATTCATCGAGCTAATTACTGTATATTACATTAACTTGTCGTCTTCTATACCTTGAAGACGATTTTCACTTATTTTTTTCACGACCCGGCTGTTCCAGCCACTATTCTCGCGTTTTACCTATTAATTACACTAGGAATATCATTTTACAATCTTGATCGTATTTTCCGTCTTTCACTTCGATCTCTTTATCGTATACATATCATTTGTTACATTTCCTGCAAGTTTGCAATGGAGTCCATATTTACCAGTAGTACGGCATTAGTATTTCTATAATCAAAATATGATTGCCTACACAATAGATTTTTGCTTCTACATCTCAATCTCGCGGATAATTACAAATCTTTCCTTAAAAACTCTGACGTAGGATTATTATTATTTATCATTATATTCAAATACACTGTTTTTCCTTTACTACTTGATGATCATACGCTACCTCAGCATAATTCATTATACGTTCAAGACAAATTTATTATTATTTACTATTATAATAATGGGGTTCGAGCCCACTATCGCCCAAATGCAAGCTGACAGTTACGTGATCCAAACCGCAAATTTACTTGCTCGGTATGAGTATTTTAAATATAATAAAACCGAGCTCGTTAGCGGCAGTCGCTTAAGTGCGGCCACTCTCCAGTATTCGGAAGATAGTAGGGCAAACCCCATTGTCGGCAGCCCTGTTACGTGACGATGACGTAATGACCACGTGCTATTGTTTGTAAACAAAGCCACGTGCTTGGCCACGTGCTCTTTTGACAGGTGTCAAGATGACAGCTGTCATCTTTAACCACGTGGGTGCGGAATTTTAAACAACAGAACATCGCTAACCTCACTGCTGCTATCTTGAGAGACCCCAACCTCATTGCTGCCACCTTATGCACGTGGTGGCGGTCAATTTTAAATCCACGTGCTTTTTTTCACAGCTGTCAGGTCCAAACCACGTGGGCACGGAATTTGAAATTCACCAGGCGTGATCAACATGCCACGTACAAATAGGCGCAAATAGGTAGCATTACCGCAGACAAAACATTAAAATACATTTCTGCCACATGTGACATAAATACTCAAGGTTGCAGGGCTCCTGACAGTGCATTTCTTATAACAGATAAGAACAGTGTCATAACACATGTGTCACTTCTACTTGAAAACATAAAAACGCATGGAAATCCCTGAGAAAGATCATCTAGAATGAGAAGAGTTGTAAGTTCATATCCGTAATTGCTGAGGCCATGAGTGCCATCGGAGCATACACAATCGTTGACAATGCCGAAGCATTTCCCTCTGTGCTTCATTCATCATAATAAAAATGAAGTCATCAGCTTGTAGTTGAGGATGGGTTTCTAAAAAATGCCCTGTGGCTTGTAAAACATCCCGACATCACCAGCAATCTCCATCTCATTAATCCACGATTCGACGGACGTACAGTCATTTTTGAGTCGAACTGCGGGTGATTTTAAACTGTACTGCTGCTCTACGTTAGAAAGATCCTTTCTAGTGAGTATGTGGATACGTTCTAGCCCTGAGCCACCCAAGGAATCTCAAATATCATCTAGTATTTTATTGAATGGACCCTGCATTGCAATCTTGGCTGCAATGTCAGTTTTTGCTGCTTGTGATTCAACTCTGGTTGATGACCTACGTGAGTTTTACAGTACAAAACTGTTACTTCTCCTGATGAATGAAAGCTTACATACATTTCTGCGGGACAATGTCCATTAATCTTGTTGCTCCCTAACATTTAACAGTGGCGTATATTTTTGTTTTCAGTCTTAAAGGTACCATCTCGATGACATCTAAATGACATTTTTGCACACCCTTCTTTCTTATTAACATATTTTGACCGCAATACTACAAACTAACAGACTTCTTCTTTTTCGGCTTAACTTTTCCATGTATAGAACTCCTCTTCACTCGAAAATTTGATAGTTGTATTCACGATTGATATCTTGTGCTCTGATGTGTAGTGCTGTATGATATCATTTTTGTACCGCGAGTCCCGTTACACAGTGGACACTCGACATTACAATTACTTTCTGACCTTGGTGTTGAGTGTTTCCCTTTCAAATGACGCGTCAAGGAAAATTTCGAGTCGGTTCTAAAATCGGATAAATTGCAGATGAACTGTGTACTCGAACCTGAATGCTTCAGCTTTATATGCTTCACCAAAGTTTTATTATGACTGAAATTCCTAGCGCAATGACTGCATGCAAAGCGATCCATGTTTTCATTAAATATTTTGTTTTAAAAGGATATCTACCCTAAAATATAAGTACCAATAGCACGTTAATATTCACACAGCAGCATAAATAGCAGCAGTATTATTCTAATTAAATCTTCACTCACATAATACAGGCAAAAGCTGAGAAAACTAACTAATCAACTGTACACGTCAAGTGTATACGTAGCAGAAAACAGCATCATAACCCACACACGAGATACAAGAGAAAACTAATCATCAACTACACATGAGAGACAAAACTCAGAAAACTATGTAACAATATTGGCGCGAATGCAGCTGATAAACAGAACACCCACTTACGCAGCCGAAACTAGCATCAGGGCTCCGAATATTGCCGATTTTGAACGATGCAAGCACCACACTTGCCAGCCGAACTTACCCGACTGCAGCCGAAACTATCACCGTTCATCACCACAAAGAAATTCCGGCTCCATGGCTAAATGGTTGCCGTGCTGGCCTTTGGTCACAGGGGTCCCGGGTTCGATTCTCAGCAGGGTCGGGAATTTTAACCATCATTGGTTAATTTCGCTGGCACGGGGGCTGGGTGTATGTGTTGTCTTCATCATCATTTCATCCTCATCATGACGCGCAGGTCGCCTACGGTGTCAAATCGAAAGACCTGCATCTGGCGAGCCGAACATGTCCTCGGACACTCCCGGCACTAAAAGCCATACGCCATTTCATTTTACCACAAAGAAAGCGCGGGGCCAGTAACGAGTTTGACCGAATGTTCCCGATTTCCAACGATGCAAGCACCACACTTGTCAGCAGCTAGACGTAAGTGAACTAGACACAGGTCATTGCAATGACGTCAGTGTTCTTGTCAAAATACAATATTAACCGACTGGAATGTCGCGGTTAAAGGCAATGCTATCATATGAAATGCTCGATCAAATGGAAAACGGAATATTTTCTCACTTTTGACGAACAAAATACTACGCTGCCTTTCTAACAGTCACAAATTCCAGAGCTGGAATGACCATGCCGCAGACAGCGGTGAATACTCCTGTGCCGTGTTCCGTTAAGTATATTCACTGCTAATTCTAATTAGCGCCTCAGAGCAGGGATCGAATAGCTGGAGTACTGTGATGAACCAGTGTGTCACGTACCAGTAGTTACCAGAAAATTTATGAACCAAAGGAATGGAATGCTAAAAAAAGAAAGTTATCTAACTCCCCAACTACTTCCCGCCATTGTTCAGGCAGGCAGTTTTACTCGGTACGCTGCAATCAGCCCAGGTATTGGAAATGAGTGGCAGCAGAAGAGACAAAGCACATCACAACAAACAATGGTCAATGTAATGTTATTGTTGATCAATTTTGTGAGCTTTCGTTATTGTAGGCCTTCACATTTAATTTCCTTCCGACTCTGTGATATTAGGGCATCTTCTTTCATAACTCGCTTTCCTTTACGATTTGTAATAATTTTTATAATCATCTTCACAAATTTCCTTGTCAATATGAACCAGTGGCCACGCTGTTTTACACCTTAAGACAATCATAACAAAATCCATTGCCATTTAACACGATTGAACATTATTTCCATGCTAGCAATGCTCGACTTTGACTAAGTAACGAAAATCTAAATTCATGAATTTTATTTTCATAGTCGGTACGGTAAAACAGTATAAGCCATGTATGTATGTATGAAAGAAGGCTGGTTGGATCCTCTACAGCTCCGCCATCAGCTGTCATAGATGGTCTAGGCATCATTGAAGAGGCGTATTAGGAAAATGAGGAGTGAGGTAGTTTCCCGTTGCTTTCCTCATCAAGCCAGAAGTTGCTATTACATATGTCTGCCAAGCCCACTGAAATGCATGCAACAACTGACCCTATGAGCAACATTTTCACACCAATCATAAGAGGGACTGGCTGCATAAGGAATGGCATTACTAGCATCGCTTATACCTCAGTTACTTTCGCATTGACAACGCAGGCAACGTAGACCCATTGTGTTGCACATAAGGTGGTACTACTCATAGGTAACGCAGACCATACTGAACACAGTGGAACGGACCAGTGGAATACACACGACGACCTCTTTCACAAGCTACACTCAGACCCATAATGTTCCGCACAGAGTACTGCTCCTGTTATAACGGAGACCCTCGCAATATGGTACTAGTCGCAAGTAACGTCGACCCATGGTGTTCCGCACGAATGGTACTAATCACAAGTAATCTCATGGTTCTAATGTCATCACTCATCACACCTTGGTCGCCCCTTTTAGTCGTCTCTTACGACAGGCAGGGGATACCGTGGGTGTAGTCTACGTCTGAGTTCTCCACCCACAGGGGGTAGAGAGAGAGGGGGGAAAAGAAGGTATCCGACACTTTGGAAAATGAACTACCAGACAAAGAAAGGCAAGGCCACGAAGGGCGTGTAAATGAAAGACTCCCTAGGCCTCAAATGCTCTAATACCGTCGGGCTCGGTAAAGAACAAGAGTTGACCAAGGGACGTCGGAAAAGATAGGTGAAAGTAAGATGCCTGGCACAAGTAAGTGGAAGCAATGTCAGGACTCAGCTAAGGCCCCGTGGTCGCCAACCCACGCTCGCAAGTTGAGAGATCCTGGGACCTCTTTTAGTTACCACTTACGACAGGCAGGAGATACCGTGGGTTTAATCTTCATCTGCGTCCCCCACCTACAGGGGGTTAAAGAATGAGGTCTCTAGGGCTGCTGAAGAAATGATATGAAGAAAGGAAAGATTACCTAAGAATCACTGGATAACTCAGAAGATACTAGACTTGATAGAAGAACGACGAAAGTACAAGAATGCAAAAAAAGTGAAGAGGGCAAAAAAGAATACAGGCGATTAAGGAATGAAGTGGGTAGAAAATGCAGGACAGCTAAGGAAAGATGGCTAAAGGAGAAGTGCAAGGGTGTTGAAAGTTGTATGGTGCTAGGAAAGGTAGATGATGCATACAGGAAAATCAAGGAAACCGTTGGAGAAAGGAAAACTAGGTGTATGAATATTAAGAGCTCAGATGGAAAACCACTTCTAGGGAAAGAAGACAAGGCAGAAAGATGGCAGGAACATATCCAACAGTTGTATCAGGGTAAAGATGTAGATTATATGGTTCTGGAACAAGAAGAGGCTGTTGATGGTGATGAAATGGGGGACCCATTTTGAGGTCAGAATTTGACAGAGCTTTGAGAGACCTAAATAGGAAGAAGGCACCTGGAATTGATGACATTTCCTCTGAATTGCTGACTGCCTTAGGAGAAACCAGCATGACAAGGTTATTCCATTTAGTGTGTAAGATGTATGAGACAAGAGAAGTGCCATCCGATTTTCGGCAGAATGTTGTTATACCTATTCCCAAGAAAGCCAGTGCTGACAAGTGTGAAATCTACCGCACCTTTAGCTTAGTATCTCACGCCTGAAAAATTTTAACATGTATGGAAAGACAAATTGAAACTGATTTGGGAGAAGATTTATTTGGCTTCAGAAGAAATGTAGGAACACGTGAAGCAATCCTGACTTTACGTCTGATCTTGGAGGATCGAATTAAGAAGGACAAGCCCACATACATGGCGTTCGTAGATCTTGAAAAGGGATTCGATAATGTTGACTGGACCAAGCTATTTGAGATTCTGAAGGTGATCGGGATCAGATACCGAGAACGAAGAATTATCTACAATCTGTATAAAAATCAATCTGCAGTGATAAGAATCGAGGACTTTGAAAAAGAAGCAGCAATCTAGAAAGGAGTGAAGCAAAGTTGCAGTTTGTTCCCTCTAATTTTCAATGTTTATATAGAACAGGTAGTAAAGGTAATCAAAGAGGAATTTGGGAAGGGAATCAAAATCAAAGGAGAGAAAATCAAAACCCTGAGATTTGCTGATGATATTGTTATTTTATCTGATACTGCAGAAGATGTGGAGAAATCGCTGAATTGAATGGGCTAAGTCTTGGGTAAGGAGTACAAGATGGAAATAAATAAGTCCAAAACAAAAGTAATGGAGTGCAGTCAAACGAAGTCGGGTGATGTAGTACATATGAAATTAGGAAATTAAGGCTTGAAGGAAGCAGATGAATATTGTTATTTGGGTAGTAAAATAACTAACGGTGGCAGAAGTAAGGAGGACATAAAATGCAGACTAGCACAAGCAAAGAAGGCCTTTCTTAAGAAAATAAATTTGCTCATTTCAAACATTGATATAGGAATTAGAAACGTTTAGGAAGTCTTTCGTCTGGAGGATGGCATTGTATGGAAGTGAAACATGGACGATAAGGAGCTCAGAAAGAAAGAGAAGAGAAGCTTTCGAAATGTGGTGTTACAGAAAAATGCTGAAAGTGAGATGGATAGATCGTTTTCTTTGTTATTTTTACAATTTGCTTTACGTCACACCGACACAGATAGGTCTTATGGCGACGATGGGATAGGAAACGGCTAAGAGTGGGAAGGAAGCGGCCGAGGTCTTAATTAAGATTCACGCCCAGCATTTGCCCGGTGTGAAAATGGGAAACCACGGAAAACCATCTTCAGGGCCACCGACAGTGGGATTCGAACCCAGTATCTCCAGGGTGAGCACTCACATGGATAGATCGAATCACGAATGACGAGAAACAAAATCGAATTAATGAGAGGAGATCGATTTGGCTAAATTTGACGAGAAGAAGAGATAGAATGATAGGCCACATCTTAAGACACCCAGGACTTGTGCAGTTGGTTTTTGAAGGAAGAGTAAGCGGTGAGAACGGTAGGGGTAGACCAATGTATAAATATGACAAGTACATTAGAGCAGATGTAGGATGCAGCAGTTACGTAGAAATGAAAAGTTTAGCACAGGATAGGGTGGCATGGAAGGCTGCATCAAACCAGTCTATGGACGGATGACTCAAACAACAACAACAGGTAAACCGACATGAATGCAAATATACGATAACCTGAAAACCAAACTCCTTAATTTCGCTAACAAGGCGTTTTTCGATCGTTCGCATTGCCAACGCTCTGAGACGATCTTGACCCATGGAATTCCGTGGAATGTCTTAATCCTCTTCAGCGTTGAAAAGCATCTCTTTGCTCCTGCTGTAGCCATAGGCGTAGTTATAATTTTCAGTAGTTTTACTACTTCAGGAAAAGTGTCCTCTAAATTATTTTTTGTGAAAAGCTCCAAGATACGATGGCTCCATGTATATGACAAATCACTTTTCTTATGTTCGGAGAGAAGCAGATTCGCGTTTCGTTGTGGATAAGTGCTGGCAAGTAGTTTGCGGTCTTGTTCGGGAAAAATATCTTGCTGAACAATGAGAATAACTCTTTAGCCACTCTCAGGTGATCGGAGAATATAAAGCGTTCTTCAGTTTGGACAGAAATGATGCCGCACGCTTTCCTTGCAGCAGCAGTCATTTTGTGTCCTTCTCTCGTCTGAGAAGTTAGAATCGGAATTTTAGCAATGCTTTCTCCAACTTTCCTCATATGAAACTAAAAATCAGAGACATCTTTACGAACTTCAATGGAGTCCTTTTTCATTTTCTGCATTTGTTTGAACAGAAGTTCAACGTGGAGGATAAAGTTTGTGAAAAACAGAAAGTCAATGTATGAAAGCTGGATGTTCTAAGCTACGAATGTGGCCATCAAATTCACGCAACGTGACTGAGTCAATTGGTCTGATTTCCTTCAATTCTTCGAAACATTTGATCAGTTTCCTTGTTTCCGAAGACGACGGCAGCGGTCCGGGTGTTATAATTCCATCGAGTCGGAACACTTCTTGGAGGACGTTTCTCCATATCTTGATCTAAAATTTGGGTTCGTTTTGACGAGTTACAGAAAAATAGTGGTAAGCCTGAAAGATTAGCCAGAAACAATTTACGTGCCTATTCATTGAGACTGCCTTCTCCATCCCCAAATTACGCGAGTTGGTGAGCACAGCAATGAACATACAGTTTTAGGCTCATGGAAAGTATTCCCTTATTTGTGCCTGGACTCCGTTAAAGCTTCCATTCATAACTGCAGAGCCATCGTAGCCGGTGGCTATCAGTTTCTCAGAGTTTTCTTCTTCACGGACACTTTAATTATTTTATGGGCTCTGTGATAAGTGATTCGGGGGATTCAGGAGATTCAAGACCCCCAAAATCGTTCAGCTGGTCCACCATTTACAACATAGCGATACACAACTGTCATTTCGAAACGAGCAGAAACATCGGTGGTTTCATCTCATTGTACCGCTGAAAAATCTTCCCCCTTAATTCCTTCTCGGATCTGGTCTCTGAAGACATCCAACATGCACTGTAAAAGGTCATTTTGTACTGTTGTCGCAGTTCCTTTTAAAATAGTTGCATCATCAAGTACTTTTATGTTGCTGTCGAAATCCTGTATGAAATCCAGTAAACCGCGAAACACTGCTGGGTTATCAGAATCTTGTAATTTATCGTGACCTCTCACTATCGGATCGAAAGCACCATGCAATATATTAGCCTTGACAGAATGTATCAGTTATTTTCAACCACCTCATTTTTGCACTGAATTTCCAGTCTGTGTCTCCCGTTAAGCTGAATCATTATACGAGTACTATCTTTTCATATCGCGGCCAAGTTCATTTTTTAAACAAAATTCTGCCAACATTCGTGATTTTTCACTTAATCGCTTAAGTGTCCCAAGTTTTTGTCCGTGCAATATCACCACCGAACAGAACAAGAGAAAAATAAAGGTGCATTTATTGTATCACACCCACAGTCACTTACTATATACCGTACTTGTTTCATCATTCCTTTTAAAATGTTCTTCTGTAAACTCGTGTTGAGCCATTAACTTCAGTTAGAATATTCAAATCAGGCCGATGAGCAGCTACTGTCTTAATTTAAGCGTAAGAAATGGGCCACGTAGAAGATAACGCACTGTATTCATTTTATACTTGCAACAAATATTCAGAGTATCAGAGTACCGGTAATTGTTTACAATAGAACAAGTCCAGCCATAAAAATTAGTAGCCTACAACTTACTTCATCTACAGGTGCTTAGTGCTTTACGTTGAACAATCCCTTCACTTAAAATGTTACACTATTTAAACATTACCGATACTAGGACACGAATGTATGTACACTGCACACTGCATCCTCCACATGCCACTAAAACACTAGACCCTCCCTGCACTCAGTTATTGCTAATATACACCAAACAAGGAAAAAATGATCACATGTTCTCTCTAGAGTGGAGGGAATATACAATGTCACTATATCCGCATACGCGTCTTTACAGTACTGCCCTCAAGCCTTCGCCCTTGCGGTTAGCCACGTATAGCAATGGCATTTTGTTATTTCTTCAGCAGGTATTTTTTCAAATTATTTTAACCTTAATTTTAACCTTGATTGGTTAATTCTAATGGCACGAGTGCTGGGTGTATGTGTTTTCTTCATCATAATTTCATCCTCATCACGACGCGCAGGTCGCCTACGGACTTCAAATAGAAAGACCTGCACCTGGCGAGCCGAACCCGTCCTGGGATATCCCGGCACTAAAAGCCATACATTTCATTTCATTTTTTCATTATTAATATTATTGTTGAATGATGGAAGAAATGTTCATAACTTACTCTTTTCTTCTGCTGTTGCAGAACAATAGAGCACTATCCTTTATTTGAAATTCGCACCACCGGGCGAGTTGGCAGTGCGTTAGGACGCGCAGCTGTGAGCTTTCACGCGGGAGATAGTGCGTTTGAATTCTATTGTTTACAGCCCTGAATGGGGTTTTCCGTGGTTTCCCATTTTCACACCAGGCAAATGCTTTACTGTTCTGTACAGTTGACGACGGTCACAAACGTGATACGCTGCTGGTCTTATTTTATAAGCAGACCATATCAATACTTTGCATACAATAACCGGACCTTTCTTCTTGTAATAAAATTATTCTACACAACAAGTCTTCAGTCCTTTCTGAGTATTAACGAACACGCAGACACGATCTGAATTCGAGGGACCGTTAGCCGTAAAAAAGCTAAAAGCATAACTCCTGTACTGACGACAGAACTGGATAACAGAGCACCGGGCGTAAATGACGAGTAGTTCTGGCATGGCCGGCTGAACACGTAATAATAGCTCATAGAAATAAAATGTCAACTGAGATAACTGGGAAATATTGTTTTACAGAGGCGATATACAATAGGTAGTGATAATAATAATAATAATAATAATAATAATAATAATAATAATAATAATAATAATAATAATAATACAAGGACAGCTTACCAGAATAGTAAACGTGAATGTACGTTTGGCAATATTAAATCCAGTATATTACACAGTGTAAAGACCTCCAAAGTGGAATCGTTCCCTTTCCTCCGATCAGAAGATGGCACTTGTCTTAGTAGAATGGGATCGTGCCTTCAAATATACGTAGACACTGTTTTGTCGTTCACCTCTTCAGGCTGGCTTCTATGTTACTCGAAACAGATGGTTGGGCCTATTGCATGTCCTTCCGAAGACCAAGCATGAAAACAGCCCTGCATATGAATTGATGCCGGTTTCAAGAGAAAATTATGTTCATTTTTACAATCCCATTAGATATTTTGAACTTTCTGAAACATTTCATAAGGATGCATTTGTTTCTTTCTGTAAGGCTGTCTATTCTGACGAGTTAGCTAACTAGCTAGCAATGTGATGCGTTTGGCACGTCGTATGAGTGGTTTCACGCGATCCATCATGTCTTTTGTAAACGGTTTATTTGTGTGAGGAGAAGGAGAGGTGTGTGGGGGGAGCTCAACACAACTCACATTCACATTCGAATATAGAGAAGACGAGAAAAATGAAGCTTTTCCGGCTCTCAGCAGGATGCAGGTCTCCATTAGTTTGCCGTCACGTGCAGATGTTTGCCGGCTGAGTGTAAGATACACACCCTTCCTTTCCCCTTTACCAAGGTGAGATTGACCTCCACGAGACCTCTCATAATATAAATACATGATTACTCAAATTATAACCAAAACAACCATAATCAGCACATGAGGAAACAAAACAAATTACTCAAGTTCGTAGTTACATGACATTCTTCTCATCAGACGTACAGGTTTCAGAATGATGCTATTCGACTACTGTAGTTGAGAATAATAATAATTGGTTAGTTGCTCGCCTCCATCGCTGACTGTTACAGGATGGAGTACCTGTGCAGCCATTCGGTTGGCGTTTTTGAATGTTGAAATAAGAGGGAAGAATGTCAATGTACATATTGGTCGAATTTCGGAGCCAAATTCCCGCACTCGGCGTTATTAAGATTTGGTCGAGAGAAAGTTGAACACATACTATTATTAATATACCTGCTCATGCATGTAGGCATATACTATATATACACTAGCTATGGATATCCGTCTTCGATATTTCGGAATGTCACCTATTCTTAGTGGGAATCTAAAAAAAGTTTTCAGGTCTTTTTGCTATTTGTTCACATCACACAGACACAGATACGTTTTAGGGTGCAGTGGAGTAGGGCACAGCTAGGAATGAGAAAGAAGAGAACGTGGTCTCAATTAAGGTACAGTTCGACATTTTACTGGTGTGAAAATGGAAAACCACGGAAAATCATCTTCAGAACTGCGGCAGTGGGGTTCCAACCCGTTACCCACCGAATGCAAGTTCACAACTATGTGACCCAAACCGCACAACCAACTCGCTCGGTAGGGTCTCAAGTCAATTGAACACAATTTATACTTGTTTTGCTAGTGGCTTTACGTCGCACCGACACTGATAGGTTTTATGGCGACGATGGGATAGGAAAGGCCTAGGAGTTAGAAGGAAGCGGTCGTGGCCTTAATTAAGGCACAGTCCCAGCATTTTCCTGGTGTAAAAACGAGAAACCACAGAAAACCATCTTCAGGGCTGCCGACAGTAAGATCGAACCCATTATCTCCCGGAAGCAAGCCCGGTACAATACTATAAACGAATAGAGCTTAAATAACAATACTGTTAAGAGGGTAGATGCACCTTCATGAATTGTGTTTTCAGTTTATTTTTTCTTTACGGAATATACCTTCCACCTTAATCTGGTGAAAAAATATAGTTATCTCCACTACCGTACTTCAAAAGTTATGTTTAAAAATATCCATATAATTATATAATAAATATGCTACTTACCACGTCCCACTCTGTCATATGTCTGTTGCTCATTTTCTGTAACTTTACCCTTACATGAAAAAGGGGAGCTGTTCAAGACATTTCCCCGCCCCGCGGTGTAGGGGCAACGTGCTTGAATCTTACTCAGGGGTCCCAGGTTCTATTTTCGACCAGGTCAGGGTATTTTACCCGGATCTGAGGGTTGGTTCGAGGTCCACTCAGCCTACGTGATTACTATTTAAGAGCTATCTGACCGTGAGGTAGCGGTCCCGGTCTAGAAAAACAAGAATAACGTTCAAGGGGATCCGCCGTGCCGATCACATGCTACCTTGCAATCTGCAGGCCTTTAAATTTCTGCTCTGAAGACAACAGAGCTCATGTCAAACAAAGAATGAGCCAAACTGAACCAGACTGATAGGAAATAAACTGTATAGAGAAATTAATTATTTTACTAAAGTTTACGTGAAGGATTAACACTGTTACGGTGCACTTAAAAAACTCAAGTTAACATGTACTAGTGTACATATGGAGAGAGAGATGAGACTGTTAATCATTTTGACTGTTAAAAAATAAGCTGAGTATCTTGCATAAACATTTTTATACTTTCTATATTCCGAAGAATTTTCGTAGCCAGAGAAACTGTGATCTTACAGTCTGTCTAAGAGAGATCAACGTCTGGAGGAAGAGTCGCTGCTGTGTATTGTGGTGTTGACTAAGAAGTAGTGGTCCGATGTGGCTGGAGATAGACCGTCACACGCACAATAAGGTGTGTGTTTCAAGGAACCCTTACCCAGGTACCCAGATTCCAGACCACCCGACAGAGATGAAATCAAGCGCCAGATTGCCCGTCTCAAAAATAACAAAGCGCTGGGGGAAGACTCAGTAGTAGCAGAACTATGTAAATATGCCCCAGAGGAATCACTTGATATCTTGCAAAAGCAAATAGAAGAAACTTCGAGCAAGGAGATCCTACCCGAAGATTGGAAAATAGCTTTGATTCATCCATTACACAAAAAAGGCAGCACGAAGAACATCAACAACTACAGAGGAATATCTTTGCTACCCGTGACTTACAAAATTCTATCACTTGCCATCCTGGAGCGTTTGGAAGCACAAGTCGAACATGAAATAGGTGAATACCAAGGAGGGTTCAGAAAAGGTCGCTCAACAGCCGAACAGATCCAAAATCTCAAAACGATCATTAGATATTGTACACTAAGGTCCAAGCAGCATGTGTCTGTATTTGTGGATTTTAAGAAAGCGTACGACTCAATTGACCGGGAAGTCCTGCTAAACATCTTCAATGAATTTGGAGTTGATTTGATACTGCTGGCATTAATTAGAGCCACCCTGTCCGATACAAAATCCAAAGTGAAGTTCCACGGATGTCTCTCGCATTCCTTTGACATCAAAATAGGAGTCCGACAAGGTGATGGGCTATCCCCGATACTCTTCAACTGCGTTCTTGAAAAGATCATCAGAACCTGGTGGGTGAGATTACAGGAAACCAACTACAGTCCATTAAGAATAGGAACCAAATCCATGGGGATCACAACGGACTGCTTAGCATTTGCCGATGATATTGCTGTTCTCTCAAACGACATAGATACCGCTAGAGCTCAAGTTGAAAGTTAAAGGAAATTGCCGAACAAACTGGTCTGCATCTATCGTTTGAGAAAACAGAAGTAATGACTAACATCAAAGAGGCCCCACCAAAACTCCATACAAAATACGGGGACATCACCCGAGTAGACAAATTCAAATACCTGGGTGAGATCATCATGAAAAATGGACTGGACAAAGAAGCACTTCAGGAGCGAGTACGCAAACTGGAAATAGCCTACCAAACATCCCGCACAATCTACAACAAAAAATGCCTTTCCCAAAACACCAAGATACGTCACTATGAAACAGTTCTGAAGTCAGTAGTTCTATACGCAGCCGAAACCCTGTCTCCTTGAAGAACTGGAGAAAAAAGAGCGCAAAATTGCGAGAGGAATCTTGGGATCAAAGTACAGAAATGGAATCCATTAAAAGAGATCCAACGAGGAAGTCTACAGCAAAATAGAGAAAATTACCGACACAATCAGAAAAAGACGGGCACGATTTTACGGTCATCTGAAAAGAATGGACGGAAGAAAGTTAACTAAAGAAATCTTTCACTTTTTTGTTTCAAACCCCAAAACCACAATTCCCTGGTTTAGAAATACCAAAGAAGACCTGCAATTGCTACATATCTCAGCTGAAGACGCCCTTAACAGAAATCGTTTTCCGCAAGAAAATATTGACGAACGGGCTAAACCGAGACGAGCAACCGAAGAGAAGACACGGTGCCCCTTGAACAGAGGAGCGCAAAACAGGCCCACTCACAAAGAATGAGGGAAATTTGGGCTCTAAAGAAGGCCAAGTTCAGTGTCAAATGCAACAAGACTTAACGTGGTCCTTGATGGCCCCAGCGAATTATATAATAATAATAATAATAATAATAATAATAATAATAATAATAATAATAATAATAATAATAATAATAATAATAATAATAATAATAATAATAATAATAATAATAATAATAATAATAATGTCTTTTACCTTCCACTAACTACTGCTGACGGTTTTCGGAGACGCCGAGATCCGGAATTTTGTCCTGCAGGAGTTCTTTTACGTGCCAATAAATCTACCGACATGAAGGTGACGTGCTAGAGCACACCGAGCTCGATAGCTGCAGTCGCTGAAGTGCGGCCAGTATCCAGTATTCGGGAGAGAGCGGATTCGAACCCCACTGTCGGCAGCCCTGAAGATGGTTTTCCGTGGTTTCACATTTTCACACCAGGCAAATGCTGGGGCTGTACCTTAATTAAGGCCACGGACGCTTCCTTCCCACTCCTAGCCCTTTCCTATCCGATCGTCGCCATAAGACCTATCTGTGTCGGTGCGACGTAAAGCAGTTTGCAATTTTTTTTGTACTAGAGCATCTTCTTAAAACACCGGACTGAACCACGATAGAACCTACCAAGTTCAGTCCAGGAGGCCAGCGCCTCAGCCGCCCGAGCCACTCAGCCCGGCACGGAAAGTTTCATCCCAGTGACTTGTAAACAAACATAACATTACATTTAAAAATTAGTTACTTATTTTGTATGAGCAATTGTTACTACAATTTGCTTAAGGGAATTCCAAACAGAAGTAAATTAGTAGGAATCAGAAATGGAAAAAAGAATTTACGAGAAATGTTCAATGTGACCACCATAAGCCCGAACTCGTGCATCTCAGCGACGAAGTCATCTTCCTCGTACACGTTCACACGTCGTGAGGTCGTTCATTATTGAGGCTACAGCATCAAATAGACACCTTCTGAGATTTTCTCGGTCATGATTTCAGTCCTGTACACCAGTTCCTTCATATTGACCCAGAAATAAAAATCCAAGCGATTTAAATCAGGGCTCGCCATTGATCTGGACTATTTCGACCAATTCACTGGCCCGACAAGATTGTATTTATGTCAGACAAAGATTGTGTTTATGGATTAGAAAATTGGTTAAATGATTCTGTCGGTGATAATGAACTGTTGTATACTGATTACTGTGTGTTTCGTCAAGACTTACAACAGGTCAATAGTAGCAAAGTGATAGGGGGAGAGGGATTATGGTTGCTGTGAAATCTGCCCTGGGGCCAGTTTCCCGGCCACAGTTAGCGGGAGACTGGGAGTGTCTCGTGATCATGGCCACCCCTATAGATCATTCCATGTTAAGAAAACAATATTGTTTATATGAAAACAAGGTTGCCATAATCGCACAGCTCTGCACAACAGCATCACGGGAAAATCGTGGCATATACTGCATATTGGTGAAACTCAGCACTTAAGTTCAAAATAAAAGAAGAAAGAAAGTAAACTGCAAATTATTTTTGTGAAACCTAGGGTATAAGAATCGTATGACGAGGAGACGGCTTCTTTCGGTTTTTACAGCAACATGGATTAACTACTGCACATACAAAACCTCAGTATTCAAGTTCAAGGCAAACTGGGAGAAAATAGACAACAGTTATATTTTATAAGCTCGGGATGGGGGACGCAGTTAACTACATTTAATAAATTTTCCCAGGCAACGTCGGGTACTACTGTGCCGTCATATCGGCCCACGAAGAGGATGGTAAAATTAATGCGGTTGTGAGAAAGTGGTATGTACATGGAAGAATAAAATGCGCTTAAGAAACAAAAGCTAAATAACAAAAACCAAGCACAGATAAACATCAGAGCGTATTTCTGTAACAGTACAAGTCATGTCGTGATGTATCGCTGCACACCATAGCATTAAAATCTTCAATAACAACTTCTGAACATTACAAGAATATTATAACGCATACATAAATCAACTGACGACTCCTCTTCAACAGTGATAAGCTGCCGGCGATTCACAGCGTAACGGATTACGCCTAACATGTACCGTACCAGAGCAACTCAGAAGGAAATTGAAGGAAGGCAACAAAGCGATGGCTGTTCCCGCCATTGAGCTTTCTCCCTGCGAATAATTTGATTAAATAGAGAATGTTAAGTAATTATTTTAATTACTCACAGGCAAAAATTCTCATAATTTCATAATCTCATGGATAGGATGCAACAAGTGGATGCTGTTTACACGAACTTCTACACCAAGTTTCTTTATTGGATCCCCTTATATTTTGACGTATTCATATATCTATATGTATATACAGTAAAAATAGCAAGATACTCGTGATTCGCTACGGCTTTAAAATGAAACTATTCAACGTTTTACATTTTGGAGAGTCCACTGTCAGCTGAGCCTGTAAGATACGCTCTCAGTTCGTACGTCAAACGATTTTGGGGGAATGATTAATTACCTTATAATCTACCACTCACTTGAACCTCGTACGGAAGAATGTTAATGTTTTAAACCATATCTGATTTAGCATCTAGAACGTAAAAGCGACCTATCTGTGAAATTTTGATTTTGTACGTCGAACCGTAATGGAGAAATAAATACATTTCTTAAGTGGTTAATGTTTTGAAATATTTATTAACATCTAGGATATAGAAGACCACCCTTCATAAAAAACGGTTATGTTTTTGACTGAAACGGTTTCGGAAGAATGGATATTGTGTTTTTGAGAGTCAACCACCATCTAAACCCCTTAGGGGAGAAATGTTTTGAAGTATACGGTATTTTATATCTAGGACATAAAAGAAGACCCTTCTCGCAAAATTAAAAGTTTGTACGCCAAACGGTATTGGAGAGATGAATAATATAGTTTACGGAGCTAACCTCATTTGACAATTTAGCGGTGGAAAGTTTAAAATATTTCCTGTTTCACACAGAGGATTTAAAATATATAACGCTATTTGGAATTTTATCTTCGTACGTTAAACTGTTTTGGAGGAAGGAATTAATATATTTGTTTTCGGATCTTAACCCACATTTAACTCTCTCAAGGGGTTAAATTTGTTTCAAACCTTCCGTTATTTCACACCTAGGATATCATTTGATATTTTAACTTCGTAATTCAAACGGTTTCATATAAACGTATATTTTTGTCATCAATCCTCATTCCCAGTCAAAATCCCTTAGCGGTGTATTGTTTTAAGTCCACTTGTTATTTGTATCGTCATAAAAAGAATTCAACTCTTTACACCCCCTTAAGTTGATTCCCTCCCCCAACAAAAATGCGTGTATCTTTATTTTTAAAGGAGGTACCAAATGCCTATTTTCACGTCCATAACATCCTTCGTTTTTGTGATATAAGTATCCTCATACAAAGAATAACTCATTTTTCAATTCATTTTCCCACCCTTAATTGGATTTCCCGAAAACAAAAGAATGCGTGTTTCTTTATTTTTAAAGAAGACTCAAAATAAAAATTTTCCTGTCTGTAACATCTTCAGTTTTTGAGAGATACGTATCCTCATAAAAATAATTCAACCCCTTTTCAGTTATTTTTACACGCCCTTTAAGTGGATTATCCGAAACAAAAAATACGTATTTCTATATTTTTAAAGGAGATTTCAAATACCAGTTTTTACGTCTGCAATATCTTCAGATTTTGAGATACCAGTATCCTGATAAAATAATTCAACCCCTCTTTCAGTCCTTTTTTATGCCCTCCCTACAAGTGATTTTTCCAAAAACAAAGAAGTATGTGTTACTTTATTTTTAAAACAAAATTCTGAAAACAAAGCAGTATGTGTTACTTTATTTTTAAAAGATTTAAATTCCCAACTTTTATATCTGTAACATGTTCCGTTTTTTAGATATACTCATTTTAAAAATTCACCCCTTTGACAGTCCTGTTCACCCCCCCCCCCATTAAGTAGGTTTCCCAGAAACAAAAAAAACGTGTTTCCTTGCTTTTAAAAGATATTCCAAATAAAACTTTTGATGACTGTAACATCTTCAGTTTTTGGCATATAAGGATACTAAAAAAGGCATTCAACACTTTTCTCAACTTTTTCACCCTCTTTAGAGGATTTTTCCGAAAACAAAAGAATACGTGTTTCATTATTTTTAAAGGAGATTTCAAATATCAATTTTCACGTCTGTAACATTTTATGTATAAGTATCCGCATAAAAATAATTAATCTAAGTTCATTTCTCTTCAAGCACCCCTTAAGTGGAATTTCCGAAAACAAAAACATGTTTCTTTATTTTGAAAGGAGATTCCAAATACCAATTTTCATGTCTGTAACATCTTCCGTTTTTGAGATATAAATATCCAAATAAAAAATATTCACCTCCTCTTTCAGTCCTATATTACCCCTTCCCCCGTTCCACTGAAGTGTTTTTCCCGAATACAAATACGTGTTACTTTTATTTTTAAAGGAGGTTACATATATCAATTTTTCACGCTGTGCCGTGTTTTGATATATACTTTATATATGCTCATTTAAAATATACCCCTTTTAACACTTCCCCTTAAGTGGATTTTCAAAAAACAAATTATGCGTGTTCCATTATTTTTACAATATATTCTAAATACCAATTTTCACGTCTATAACGTGTTGCGTTTTTGAGATATATTCATTTTAAGAATTCACCCCTTTTGTCACTCCTGTTCACTACCCGTTAAGCAGATTTTCCAAAAAAAATAAAAAAAAATGTTCCTTTATTTTTAAAGAGATTCCAAATACCAGTTTTAATGACTGTAACATCATCAGTTTTTGAGATTTAAGTGTCACATGAAAGTTATTCAACCCCTTTTTCACCCTTTTTCACACCCGTTAAGAGTCCGGCTCCATGGCTAAATGGTTAGCGTGCTGGCTTTTGGTCTCAGGGGTCCGGGTTTGATTCCCGGGAGGGTCGGAAATTTTAACCTTAATTGGTTAATTTCGCTGGCACGGGGGTTAGGTGTATGTGTCGTCTTCATCATCATTTCATCCCCAACACGACTCGCAGGTCAGCTACGGGCCTCAAATCAAAAGTCCTGCATCTGGCGAGCCGAACTTGTCCTCGGACACTCCCGGCACTAAACGCCATACGCCATTTCATTTCATTTACCCCCGTTAACAGAATTTTCCGAAAACAAAAATACGAGTTTCCTTATTTTTAAAGCAGATTCCAAATACCACTTCTCATGTCTGTTCAGTGTTCAAGATATAGTTACACTCATTTTAAAAACCACCCCAGTTTCACCCCTTTAGCGACCGAAATGCAAAAATCCTCCCTTAATGAGCACCTACATTGATGAATCATTCATGACAAGTTATTATATATATAAGTTGTACCAGGAACCCTGGTCCAGTAATACAATCCATGCATTTAAAACTTAAAATTCGCGCCATGAGCCAACGGAGTGGCTAGCAGCTGCGAGCAGGCTGTGTGTGACGTGGAGTGGATGACGCATAAACTGCCTCGAATCTGCCAAGGCTATGATTACATCAGCCATCGAACATTCCAAATTTTATATGGTGAGTAACTTTCTTGGAATTACGATACAATTATAATGACAACGCCATCATATTCGTCTATTTAGTATCTTCAGTTTCACCAAGTTTTATTAACATCCGCCAAGGATTAAAGAAGATATTAAACGAAATAGAACAGCTGCAATTGTCACGATTCTGCTATATAAATGGAGTGAATTTTCAAAAGGACACAGTAAAGTCCCACGGTCGAGACCAGACGGTCCGCTTGTGGAGGTCCGCGTCGCGATGTATTACGAGAAATGATTGAACTTTTTCTACAGTGAATGAACTTAGACTCCATAGTGGTACAGTAGAACTTATATATTTTCTTCATGTGAAACGATGCAAAGTGATTGAATTATTTCTACTCAGAACAGTGCCTGTAGAACTTTTATTTTCTTCGGTATTAACGTTTCAAGGTGATTGATTATTTCTACAATTAGGGACTAGTGCATTATTACTTGCATTTTTCCGAGTGTTCATACTTCCAGGTGATAGAAATATTCTTGCAATTGTTAAACTTAGATCATTGCAGTAAGACTTGTATTTTTGTCAGTGTTAAATGCTTTCTAGTGATTAAAATATTTCTGCAGTTAGCAAATTCAGAACTTTGTAGAAAGACTTGTACTTCCTTAGGTGTCAAACGCTATAAGGTGATTGAAATACTTCTCCAGTTAGTAAACTTAGACTCCGTAAGAGTGTCATCGGACGTGTATTTTCTCGAGTCAAGATTTTTTCAAATGATCGAAACATGTTTGCAGATAACTGACTTAGAACAGAGTATTCGGATTTGCGTTTATTTCGATGGAATTTGAATGTTAGGGAAGATTTTACGTGCGAATATACTTAGAACTGTTAGTGAACAAAATTAATTTCCATTATCAAAATATTTGCCAGCATTGTTATTCATAACAGTGCGTGTGAACGAGACTAACATAACGAGCAAAGTATTTAGTTTCTTTTCTGACAAATTAAAGTGATTACCCTCAGTGTTAAATGAACGGTGTAAATACTTGTAAATAAGAATCTATTCTTCGAAAACTTAAATGAACTCCTTTGTGCCAAGTGTCACGTACATTAAATTTGTTTGCGAGGTCGACTTCATTGACATTCGACCGCATGAAAGTATACTATATTAATTGCTTCCAAGTGGCAAATTTGTTCGCGAGTTCGATTTCACTGACATTCGACCACATGAAAGTATATTTCTTTATTTCTCAATTGTCACAATTTGATAGCGTGCTCGATTCCATTAACATTCGACCAGTAAAAGTTTACTTCTCTGTTTTCAAGTGACTAATTTAAGTCGCTGGTTCGATTTCATTAACATTCTACTGCGTGAGAGCTAATATTCTACTCTTTCGAGCGAACTGTTTATAGGTGTTAAAGAAACATATTGTCCTCGAGTTCATCATTTCATTTATTTTTCCTCTGTGCAGAGGATGCACCTCAGATCAACAAATCCAAAGGTTTAAGTACGTGTGTTCACGCCATTCTTCCAAGTGAGCGATCTCAACGTACCGAACTACTAGACCTCCAAGACCTTCCAGGCCTTCCAGAATTTCTAGACCGTCTAGAGCTTCCATCGCTGGAGGAGTCGTGGTTCCATGGTGCAGAGAGCTGATCCATGGTGGTACGAGAGGAGGAGCGGTTCAACGAGGGACATCACCAGCCACAGGACGGGGAAAGGTCACATCCCCTTATTCTTCTGTACTGAGGTAATATAAACTTTAATTTTCTCAATAAATCAGACAGTTTGAAAAATTAACGAACTTCATTTAAAATAAACCCCCCTCTCTCTCTGTGCCACTCCAATTAATGTACCGTACACGCCCTGCGTAAATCTCGTGCTCTTCAAGCCTAAAGTAAGGGCATTTTCTGTTACAATATAGATAGATAAGAGTTTTGTCTGTACATTGCTCAGAATTTAAAAAGAATTGTATTTCTGTATCGGTGGTGTCCACAGTAACAAGAAATGCACTTTTTAAGTTTCTTTAATGTATGTATGAATGTATGTATGTATGTACGCGCATAACGAGAAAACGGCTGAAGGAAATTAAATGAAAATCGGTATGTAAAGTCGGGGAGTAAGTCGCTAAAATCTAGACCATAAATAATTTTATTCCCGCTGTTTGAAATGGTAGTTTAGGGGAAGGCCTAAAATAAAATTCTCAAATATTTGTTATTAGTGATCCTATCGATAAATATTACATAAGTTATATAGTATTACATTTACAACGATTTATGTCTTATAATTTTTTATCTTACCGGCTATGATAACCGAGATATTCATGAATTTGGATTGTTTTTGCTAAATCCATATCAGTGCAGTCACGAGAAAACGGGCAAACAGAATTTAATGAAAATTGGTATGTAAAGTCGGGGAATAAGGAACTACAGCACATGCTATAAGTTAAATAATTTTATAAGATGCCTTAATGTCACAGAGTTGTAAGAAAACTAAATATGTGGGCCTACAATATAGAAAACTCATAAAATTGATCAACAATAACATTACATTGACCATTGTTTGTTATGATGTGCTTTGTGTCTTCTGCTGCCACTCATCTCTGATAGATAGGATTACTGCTGCGTACCGAGTATAACAGCCTGCCAGAATATTGGCGGAAACTAGCTGCAGAGTTAGATCT
This sequence comes from Anabrus simplex, assembly GCF_040414725.1. Lineage (NCBI taxonomy): Eukaryota > Metazoa > Arthropoda > Insecta > Orthoptera > Tettigoniidae > Anabrus > Anabrus simplex. Next base: position 1,107,980,189 of record NC_090265.1, on the reverse strand, counting down.
CTCTCTTCCTTAGCATGCCATTCCTCCGGTTCATAAATTTTCTGATACTACTGGTACGTAATACACTATTTCATCATAGTATTCCAGTTATTAAATCCCTACACTGAGGTACTGATTATAATGAAAAGAGTGTATATTTAACGTAATAATGGCAGAGGAGTGTTCGCAGCTGTCTGCGGTCTGATCATGCCAGCACTGGAACTTAGGACTGTTAGATCGGTACCGAAGTACTGTTCGTTAAAAGTGAGATAATGTGCGGTTTTTCATTTGATCGTGTATTTTATATGATAATATTACTTTGAATCGCTACATTCCTACTGGCGTCGGAGTAATGACCTATGTTGTCTTCAGTTGGGAAAACCACAAAGACAGTCTTTCTGAGAATTCTGAAGCGAAACACGGGTACATCAGATAGTAAATTATAAAACAACATTTATAAAAACATAGTAATTGCCTTATCTCTGCTGACAATCTAATGATCTTAAGGATGGTAAATAGTGAGTTCAAGTGGCGTATTCTGGTCTGAAGATCCTACCACTCATCCTAATACTGTAATACACAATATATTAAATTATATTTTTAAAAATCTTATCTTTTTATATGTGAAGTCGAAACGTCTGATTTGGGATGAAAATTCCTTGATGATGTCATTAAAGTTGTGGTTGGGCAGCTTGCGAAGTTTCTGAAGAAAGGACTTTTCGGTTGACATTGATAACAAACTGCATAAACGTTACTGTCCCGGCGTTGAACGGCAGTATGACTTTATCCTCTTCAGCGCAGAAAAAGTACTTTCTACAGATGCTGAGTTTGCTGGTATAGTCACAATTAATGTTGATGATTTTAGTGCTTTAGGAATCGCTTGGTTTAGTCTGTTTTCATAAATGGGAGGAAGAATTTTATGGACACTTTTTGCGAGAAATCGAATACGTAATAAAATTTCACGATTTTTTCTTACAAGAGCATTATGTTGGTCAGTGTGAAGAGCATGTTTTTATCTGGTGGTAAATCTATTCTTGCATTACTGAAGTTTGCAAAGTTCATGCTACTGAAAATGTGAGTCTTCGATTTATCATATTTTTGTACTGGCGTGAGAAAAGAGCTCATATTTTTACGACTATCTTCACGACTATATAACAACCTGGCTAGCAAGACAGTTTAGACAGCTTAGAACTACCAGACAAGTTCCATCTATTATATGTACTCTGGTGATATAAAATAACGTGTATACTCACGCTATTTTCGTTCTCAATCGGCACACGGTTGCAGTTCAGGCATAGGCCTTATCATATTCATAATTTGAACTTTGTCACTGTATGGACGATGGCTGAAAGGAACTTCTAACAAACTCTCTATTAGACAGTCACTGGCATTTAAAGCCCTCACATGTGTTTGTTCCATCATTTTCCCACAAAACCATAGCTGGTTCAGTTGAAACAAGACGCTATAAGTAAAATTATACAATTGTTCAGCATACAGATACTTAAATCACAAATCGAAAACACTAAGACTTCAGAAGTAGTTATAAATTAAACAGTTATTCTAACTGGAAATCGAGAAAAAAATCCGATAATGCATATTTAAAGAAAGAACTGGATGTCCCGAAAACATTTTTCGGGGTATTGAGCGGGTATGTGGTGAGTTATATATGCGGAGTAAACTGAAGGGATACAGCGCTACAATCCCGTTTTAGTAATTTTCTTTAAATTTTATAGAATATCTGTTTTGAGGATTTGAGTGGCTTGTTTCTGTATCTGCTCAAGTACAAAGTTCACCAGCTAATTCGGGAAACAACGTTCATATTGATGAGAGAATTGTAAGCATTAGCAGCAAATCTCTCGGGTCTAGTCCGCGTAATCCATTGTGTGTGTTAATCTCCCACTACCAAGTATTCCCCGGTCGCTAGTCCTGTATTGCAGTGTGCCTCTGGATCATAAACTTGTATGGATCCATCATTCAAAATACACCGTATTCTCTACAAGTAAATAGTAGAAAACAGATTACTTGTTCCGAGCTTTCAAATACGCCTGGTTGAGTCTGATAAGGTATAAGCTAGGATTTAAACATTTTTACATTTCAAGTTTAATCCAATTGTTACGCGCACACAATAACACTTGCCAGAAGCTTCATCTGCTCGCTCAGATAACACCTAGTCAATTTTTCCCTATCGGCATAGTTCCAGGATTTTTAATACCGCATTTACTAATGAAGAGTCTTAGGAATATACTTACAGCTAGTATCGGCAAATAACTGAGCACGGATAATCGAACTACCTGGCCCGACTGCTTGTAACCATTAAGTTTTTGGGCGTGTAATTTTATGTTTGATATCTTGACGTAAGTTTCTTTTCAAAGTAGAGAAAATTCTTGACAACAATGGGCATGCGTTCACTTTGTGATGTGTTGGGTTCCATTTCGATTCTTAAAATTATTTATAGGCCCATTCTTCTTCACTTTTCCAAACTCATTAAATATGTATCTTAACGTTTGTTTTACTTCTATTTATTATTTATAACTAATTTGTTAAGAGAGGATGATAATGATGTTTTGCCTCTTAAAAGAGCAATCACCACCACTACCACAAACACCAGTATTTTTCTTCATATTCTTCTACCTCGTGTATAGCTGCCTCTGTGGATCCGTGGTAGAGTGTCGGCCTCCAGATCCCAAGATAGCGGGTTCAAACCCGGCAGAGGTAGTCGGATTTTTGAAGGGCGGAAAAAAGTCCATTCGACACTCCATGTCGTACGATGTCGGCATGTAAAAGATCTCTGGTGATACATTTGGTATTTACCCGACAAAATTAATTAAATCTCAGCCATAGACGCCCAAGAGAGATCCGGTTTACTCTAGGTCCGCTAGATGGCAGACAGAGTAAACCGGAACGTCGAAATTGACGAGCAGACAGCCAGATGGCGTCAAATCGAAATGTCTGCAAACGGTAGCTGAGGCCATACGATTATTATTATTATTTTACCTCGTGTATTATTGCTATGGTTTATTTTTTGCCTTTCCTTTACTCTTGGTTCTTGAATTAAAGAAACTATGTACGAAATAATTAAGCTCCGCCTGAAAGTAAGTTTATTTAGGTCTATGTACAGCGCGTCGGAATTGAAGCTAAGTATTAATTTAATTACTCAGTTTTCAAACTACAGTTATTTTTTGAATCAATTGTAGTTGAGCTTAGTTACATTCTTTTGCATAGAGATACCTTTACAGGTGAAAAAGTCTGATGGGCCGATGACCTTCGATGTTAGGCCCCTTTAAACAAGAAGCATCATCATCAAAAAGTCTGACTGCATAAATTATGTTCCGTAAGATGGGGAAGTGATAAAGCTATCTTCCTTTTATTTTTTAAGAAAATCTTGAAAAAAGTGATGTAACGACATAAAGAATCCTGTATGGTTATTTTTTAAAATGTCACTCTCTTGTGAAAACTCCAGTTAAGGCCCCCAATACTCCACTTGGGTCTCCACGTGTCTATGAAACAGTTTACAACATCACTTGAATATCTGTGCGGATTTATATTCAATAAGCAGATTTTGGAATTAGTTGAGTAAAAGTAAACGAACGACTTGTGACGAATATATTCTTAGTACGGTAGTTTTTAATTATAATTGTTACGTTTTACAAGATGTGATTTTTATTCATTATTTACTTCTTGAAGTAAAATTTTAATTTTATTAATCGCTAAATTCTAGTAATCGACATACATCTCATCGAGAGTTTGGCAACAAACCAGTAGTCTTGTTAGTGCTTCCAAGGACATCAGACTTATCCATCGCTACTGGGAAAGCAAATATGTACTTTCTGCCAAGAGGTCGAGGCTTAGCGATACGAATTATAAGAACGAATTATTTTCTAAAGCAAATAGCAAATTATTTGAAATGCTAAAACTCACTTACTACAAAAATGGATGGAAAAACATAATTTTGAGTGTTCGAAGGTATCATGTATAGTCTCACTTAGTGACGATAGCCAATTAATGTCTCTATGCTAAAAAAACACACAGTGAAATACCGGTGGTATCGTTTTCCTTGTAAAATTTGGTATCATTCCAACACCATGTAAAAATAATATCAATTTTTTCTTAAGACTGTCAGTCTGTGAAGTAATTGTGATTTTACCGATTACCTTTTGGAAGAGTAATTTGTAATATTGTAACTGAGTAAAGTATTTATTTCTCAGGTAACTGTAAATGAAGCAACGGGAGCCAAAAGTTGGTAAGTCCACTTTTGGCAGTTTATAGATAATAAGTGCAATGTACTGTTCTGTCCATGCCAGCAATTGTGTTGAGGCTGTCTTGAATCAGACATGGATAAAACTCTGCGGGTCATATGTTTATAAGTCCACCTTCTAAGAGTCATTATGTTGATACTTCCATATTGGCTATTTGCACACGCCAATTGTTTTTTTTTGGCCGGGTTGTACATTTTCGAGGTTGCAACCCTGCCGTCGGCAGCGAGAAACAGTTATGTATGTATTATTCTTCCGATGTACACAACAATAGCTTCAGTATTCGAAACTGCCGGTACTGTATGAAAGGAGCGATTAGTCAGTGCGCTCTCTACCAGCTGGCAGTTATTGTGTTCACGTAAGACAGTCATACAACTACAGTATAACATATCTGAATAGTGATTACATTACGGATAATCCACTACCTGAAATATCGACTACGGGCAGCAAACCCAGTAATTCTGCTTCTAAGAAAACAGAAACAGAACGGAAATCTCATCCCAATCAATGGCAAAGAAATAACCACAAGCGCACTCGATCCGAAGGTGTGTATATTATTGTATACAGCAATTAGTTTCACAGAAGTATACAGGATTATTTTACCATTCGTCTAACCATTATCATGACCATCATTACAAAAGGAAAAGGAAAACAGATACATACATTATTTAAAATTTTCGACTTAGCCTGATGTTGGTCTTTCTTGATCATACGCTCTCGTTTTACCTGCGCTGTACTCTGTTTCATATTCCTCACAGCTGCGGGAGGTACAGTAGGGCCCACGAGAGTTGAAGTCTGACGTTTAGCGCCACCAGCGAGAAAAAGTTGACTAACGCTGCTCGAAAATGGTCTGTTGCTATGGCAACAATAACAGAGATGCCACATTTAAGAACGCTATCGCCACGTGGGTTGGCTTGCTCTCAGTCGCTTTTGTGATATTATTTGGAGTTGTACTGTGTTAGCTGCGTTAGTTGTTGCTGATTTATGTAATTATTCACATGTTTGTTACCTAAATATTATTGTCGTTGTTATTTTATTTTTGTAAATTAGTTAGTGGCTAGTTGTACAATTCTATTCTCTATTTGATATGTACATTTGTCGAGGTTATTGTGAGGTTAGTGAATATGAAATCTCGTATTTACGTGTTCTGTCATAAATGCCGGAATTATTAACATGAACTTAGGAACGGGTCAAAGTTTATTGAATTGCATTAGGCCAACATTGTTTATTAAATATTCAGCCTGTATGAAAGAGTGATATGCCGCAGATTGAGGTAACTATGACAACACAGCTTACTTCGTAGTTACAGCTTTCGCCGCTCAAATGTCAGACTTCAACTCTCGTGGGCCCAACTGTCTCACTGATCGCTACTGCCTTATGCTCACGTACAGGCAGTGCGCGTGCGGTTGAGCACGGGACTTGTTCACTGCACCATCTGTACAGGCTTAACGATTCATCTGCGCATGCACACTAGGGTGGCTAACATTTTGTCGGGTGGGATTAAGTTACAAGTTTGCGAGCCACTGCAAAAGGGCCTCTACAATATTGTAATACGGTGGTAAAGGGGATGAAAAGTCAGGTTGTGATTTGCACAAAGAGGAAGAGTCCTTTCAGTTTAATTACTGCGTTGTTGGGGGGTGAAAGTTCCTCATGGGGACCACTGTAAGTACCCAGGTGTTAAAATAAGAACGATCTTGATTGAGGTAATCACATAAACAGAACTATAAATAAAGATTACATATTTGTTTATATGCTTTTGAGGGTATTTATAGGTTGTAATAAGGATGTAAAGGAGAGGGCGTGAACGTCTGTGGTAAAACAAAAATTAAGGTATGATTTCAGTGTATGGGACTCTATACTAGGATTACTTGATTCGATAACTGGAAAATATCCAAAGAAAAGCAGCTTGATTTGTTTTGAATGTTTTCCGACAAAAAAGTAGCGTTACAAGAATATTGCAAAGTTTGTGCTGGGGAGGCTTGAGAGTAAGGAGACGAGCTGCTCGACTAGGCGGTATGTTCCAAGCTGTCAGTGGGGAGATGACGTGGAATAACATTACAAGACGAATAAGTCTGAGTGGTGTTTTTAAAAGTAGGATTTACCACAATATAAAGGCAGGTGATGTAGGAAATATTAGATTAGGAAATGAAGTCTTAAAGGAAGTAGATGAATATTGTTACTTGGGTAGTAAAATAACTAACGATGGCAGAAGTAAGGAGGACATAAAATGCAGACTAGCACAAGCAAGGAAGAGCTTTCTTAAGAAAATAAATTTGCTCACTTCAAACATTGATATCGGGATTAGAAAGATGTTTTTGAAGACTTTCGTGTGGAGCGTGGCATTGTATGGAAGTGAAACATGGACGATAACTAGCTCAGAAAGAAAGAGAATAGAAGCTTTTGAAATGTGGTGTTACAGAAGAATGCTGAAGGTGAGATGGATAGATCGAATCACAAATGAAGAGATACTGAATCGAATTGGTGAAAGAAGATCGATTTGGCTAAATGTGACGAGAAGAAGAGATAGAATGATAGGACACATCTTAAGACACCCAGGACTTGTTCAGTTGCTTTTAGAAGGAAGTGTAGGAAGTGATAAGAACGGTAGGGGTAGACCAAGGTATGAATATGACAAGCAGATTACAGCAGATGTAGGATGCAATAGTTACGTAGAAATGAAAAGGTTAGCACAGGATAGGGTGACATGGAGGGCTGCATCAAACCAGTCTATGGACAGATGACTCAAACAACAACACAAATAATTCAAGAGGACAAATTGGGGAAATATTCATTGAGGACGAGGAGTTTCAGGAGTGAAATAAATTACCAATGGAGACGTTCGAGATATTTCCAAATTCTTGAAATTTATTTAATAAAAGACTGGGTAAACAGCTGATAGGGGAGTTGCCACCTGAGCAACTTCCCTGAATGCAGATCAGTGGTTATTGATTGGTTGATTGACCGATTGATTGTTGCACGATGTTCTATCCAGAAATATCGAGGTTTCAGCGCATTTTGCAGAAGGGGTGACCTTGGGTCTGAAATAATGAGTCCGGCAGAAGAAAGCATCTTCACTACGGTCACAAATGTAGCAAGTAGACTAATGTAGCAAGGGTAAGTTCATTTAAGTCATTTACATGATTGCTGGGCCAATGGTGAACCGAGCCCGCGTACCTGGGAGCGGATGTGCTTGTGGGATGCTTCTTGACTACCGTGTCTGATCGCACTGTAGACAATTGCTTCACTTTTGCCACATTTCGTGCCGTGAACCCCAAGTGGTTATCTATTCCCTTCCAAATTTGAAGGCAGCGTTATGTTGCGGTACTCGGAACATCTTGCAACTTCGCCGCTAACGGTGTCAGGACACTCCTAAACTAGTTCTGAACGAGTTGGCGTATTTCTTTAGCCATTTCAACAACTCGGAAAGCTACTTTATTGCAGTGTGAGTCTAGGAGCGCAGTACTCATAGTCATTGAGGGGCTTTTATAAGAGAATAGCCTCTTGAAAACGACATCCAGATGAGCTTTTGGTTGGAACATTAAAGGCATTTCGGTATGTGACTTCCCGAAGGCTGAACATGTAGGTCTAAAACTAACGAAATAGCTTGGGAGGAAGTCATACACCGAGTTACACCAAAAATAAGTCATATTTCTCAAGATCAGGTTTGGTGCACTTACCAGAGGTGGATTAATAATATAGGCCCCTCGGCGGGTGACAAATTTTGGCTAATACTACTTTTTTTATTACTACCTACAATCGTATTTTTGTATGCTGTGAATAATTACAATTATAAGTTATTGTCTTAATTTTCGCTATTTATTCCCAGAATAATACAGCATTTGAGTGGTCTCACTTTTGTAACAGCTAAGAAACATGCAATTAATGCATGTTATTTGCAACCCCTATCAACATGACAGTTTTGTTTCTCGAAATATCACTGCTCTCCTTGTTAACAATACTAACGAAGACTGGCTTGTTTGACATTTACTAAAAAAATGGGAACTATGAAGATTTGCTCGACGAGTTCTCTACCGTCAAGGTAAGACGAAAACCTCTTTGAAAATGAAGATCCACAGCCTGTTTCCAGTCATTCGACCGGGTCAGGAGGATAGGAACTGTGCCGGATGTCTAAGCCTGTCGCACTCTTCTGGAGCAATGATTATGACTGGTGGGTGAAACGAACTGATATTAGAGAGTGTTGCTGGAATTAAATATGGCCAGCAAAACCGGTGTACCCGGAGAAGAACCTGTCCCGCCTCCGCTTTGTCTAGCACAAATCTCACATGGAGTGACCGGGATTTGAACCACGGAACCCAGCGGTGAGAGGCCAGCGAACTGCTGCCTGAGCCAAGGAGGCTCTACGAAAACCTCTTTCATCTTAAAATGCTATCAGTTTCCGTGATTTTAAATATTGCTTATTCGGTGTAAAATAGCTGAGGGGCAACGCATACTCATCGGCATTCAAACAGTTCGGCAAACGTATGATCACCCCGGCCACTCACTGGCGCAGTAGGGGGTGATTTATGACGGTAGTGGGCCTTAAAACTGAAGTTGTCATTCCCCAAAAGAAATACTTACAGCTCTGTTGCCAATGCACCTCTTACTAAATTGACATCAGTCTCTTTTTTTTTCAGCTCAGACAGTTTGCACGTGCTTTGTTCGCTGTTTGAAAGTCTTGGAATATTTGCTTCATTAATTAATTAATTAATTAATATTTGTATTTGTATTGCTTTTCACTTAGCTTCATGCATTAATTAATGTGGAGGCCGTGGGAATCAAACCTGTAAATTCACGCACCGCAAGATCCTGAACTAAATCTGCATGTGCACACAAACGATCCTCAACCAAGTACTAATAGCAGTGATATTCGACCGAATAGTACTGGCTCCGTGCCCACGAGTGATACTCGACTAAGTAGAAGAAAAGAAAGGAGACTGAAACTTGAAGTACGGCAAGCAAAGTCAACGGCTGATATGTAATGCATATGAATACGTTACGAAGAGCAACTTAGGCAAGGGTTATTATTATCCCAGTCCATAATTCGTGATTTTACTTTTCCTTTCTTTACTCTGATATTTTACTGATTTTAGCTGCATAAAAGTAATATTTTAATGGCTTTACTTTGATATGAATTCAAGCATAATATTTAGGGAGACCTGCTATTTGTATTTAAAAGCTCATGGCGAACATTTAAGTCCATTTGAAAGTTCTTTGTCGAGTTTATTTGCCAATTCATTTTTTCTTTCTTTCTTTCTTTCTTTCTTTCTTTCTTTCTTTCTTTCTTTCTTTCTTTCTTCTAACATCTGCGACCAATGCACGGGTTATACATGAAACAAAATATTCTGCGATATTTGTTTGTACCGTGGCTCATGACTGGGTTTTTATATTTATATTGTCTTGTCTGTCTGTTAGGTCATCAGCCCAGGGGCTGGTTGGATCCTCAAATAGCACCACCAAAGGTTATGCGGTCATAAGGAGACCCCCAAAACCAATGGCAGCACCAAAATGAGGCATACTAGGCAAGATGAGGAGTGAGGTAGTTTGCCATTGCTTTCCTCACTTGGTCAGAAAGTACTATTGCAGCACGACTGATCCTATGAGCAGCACCTTTCATAACACTCAGATGTACTAGTCGTGCTCTGAATGTCATTACTCAGCACTACTCATACCTCAGCAACTTTCATATTGTCACAGCCATGGATGTTGACTGGGACTTTGGTGGAAGCTACACTTTACTTTGGCCTGTGCCAAGAGATGGATGCAAAAGTACTGTATCCATCAAGAAGTTACAGCAGGCAGTATATTGTGTTAAGAATAAATTAAATGCTAAAATGTTTAAATAATCGACGCAAAAATATGACAACCATGTTCTTGACAGCGCTTACTTGCCTTTAAGACGACACGCGCCCCTTGTATCCAGAGGAAAGAAACCGACTGACAACCCTCATTATGACTAGGATGGGCCAACTGACAACCCTCATTATCACTAGGGCGGGCCAAGTTTTTGGATCAAAAGCTGCCGCATGGGTATACGTTCAGCGTCAGGAGTTTTATGTCATGTACTTGACTATTGTTCTTTTGTTGGAGGGGCATGCTTTAATTGTGCCCACGGACGCAAAAATGTTAAATCCACCACTAACATTGACAAGTTATTTCTTCTTTAAATGATTACAACATGTAATAATAATAATGTTATTTGTTTTACGTCCCACTAACTACTCTTTTACGGTTTTCGGAGACGCCGAGGTGCCGGAATTTAATCCCGCAGGAGTTCTTTTACGTGCCAGTAAATCTACCGATACGAGGCTAACGTTTTCGAGCACCTTCAAATACCATCGGACTGAGCCAGGATCGAACCTGCCAACTTGGGGTCAGAAGGCCAGCGCCTCAACCGTCTGAGCCACTTAGCCCGGCCACACAAAAATGTAATACGGCAACTTTAAACAAAGATGTATATATGCATAACAAAGCAGACAATCAGGACAATTGTCTCAACATGCAGTCGAAACAGCAGCATAATTCTGCTTCTTTGCCTATGTCACGCACGCTGTACGGAGTACTCCAATTAAATCGCTGCTCTGATGTGACGTCACATAATTGCTGTCCGACTCGTTGGCTGAATGGTCAGCGTACTGGCCTTCGGTTCAGAGGGTCCCGGGTTCGATTCCCGGCCGGGTCCGGGATTTTAACCTTAATTGGTTAATTCCAATGGCCCGGGGGCTGGATGTTTGTGCTGTCCCCAACATCTCTGCAACTCACACACCACACATAACACTACCCTCCACCACAATAACACGCAGTTACCTACACATGGCAGATGCCGCCCACCCTCATCGGAGGGTCTGCCTTACAAGGGCTGCACCCGGCTAGAAATAGCCACACGAAATTAAAAAAAAACATAATTGCTATTATATTTATCGTATGGCTTTTAGTGTCGGGAGTGTCCGCATGTTCGGCGCATCTGGTGCAGTCCTTGTAATGCAGACCCTCCAGCGAGCGTGGGTGGCTTCTGCCGTGTATGGGATCTGCGTGTTTTGTAAGGGAGGATAGTGTTGTGTGTGGTGTGTGAGTTGCAGGAATGTTCAGGAATGTTTGGGACAGTACAAACACCCAGTCCCCGAGTCAGAGGAAATAACCATTTAAAGTAAAAATCTCCGACCCATCCAGGAACCGAACCTACGCTGACCATTCAGCCAAGAAGCCAGGCACATACCTGCTAAAACCGAGTTACTCCACAGTTTTCTACTCGCTCCCAGCATCAAGGTGAAAGCAGTTTGGTGTGTGTGGTATGGATAAGAAAAAAATATTTCTACAGCAAGAATTCAGTATCGCAAATGACATTCAGACGTCACACAGGTGTTAATACGCCCATATTGTTTTATTTTATGTTATTATATTAATTTTATAATTGTTTTTCTACTCATTTTTACACGCACTTCAGACTGACTTGTTTCCGTTCTAACATAGTAAAGAAGAAACATGCTCAGTGCTGGGCATACTACATTTTACACCGAGTGAGTTGGCCACGCGGTTCAAGGCGTGAAGCTGTTAGTTTACATTATGGAAATGGCGGGTTGGACTCCTACTGTCGGCAGCCCTGAAGATGGTTTTCGTGGTTTCCCAGTTTAACTCAACGCAAATGTTGGGGCTACCATGGTCGCTTCCGTCCCAGCCCTAAGCCAGCCTGAGTGGTATGCTTTCTAAGTTCGAGGAGGCGGTTCGTAAAAGAACTCCCGTGGGGAAAATTTTACAGCATCTCTGCGCCCACGAAAAACTGCAGCAGTAATTAGTGGAGCGCAAAAGTCTAATAATCTTTCTTTCTTAATCCGTTTACCCTCTAGGGTTGGTTTTTCCGTTGGACTCAGCGAAGGACTCTACCTCTACCGTGTCAAGGGCAGTGCTCTGGAGCGGGAGACCTGGAGGGGAGGACCAGGACCTCGCCCAGACCACCTCATCTGCTATTCTGAACAGGGGCTTTGTGGGTGGATGGGAAGATTGGATGGGATAGACAAGAAGGAGGAAGGAAGCGCCGTGCTCTTAAGTTAGGTACCATCCCGGCATTTGCCTGGAGGAGAAGTGGGGAACCACGGAAAACCACTTCGAGGATGGCTGAGTTGGGAATTGAACCACCTCTACTCACTTGACCTCCCGAGGCTGAGTGGACCCCGTTCCAGCCCTCGTGGCACTTTTCAAATTTCGTGGTAGAGCCGGGAATCGAATCCGGGCCTCGGGGGGGTGGGCAGCTAATCACATTAACCACTACACCACAGAGGCGGACACTCTAATGATAATAACAGTAAATATATATATATATATTAAAAGAGTTTACTAAAACAGTTTTGTTCAGACGTTTATCCATTCTACTGGACCGAGATGAGATGAATTGTGACACTCTGGATGCCGTTTAAGTCCAAGTTCAGCCTCGGCATGCGGGTCATAAGGGGGGAGAAATATTATGTCCAGAATGACCGATATTAGTATTGAATTCACAGTTTTGGGTTTATCTAAGCTGATTGGTGGCAGTCCCAATGACAGTTGGAATCGTGTATAAGCCTCCTGTGTATACATCTGTTATACAGTAGTTATTCATTGAATTGCTTATACAGACCAGGACCCTTGTATAAGCGTTGTATAGTAGCGAGTAGCGGAAAAAGAAACGAGTGAGCAGGTTATATTCGTGGTATTTACTGTCTGCAGTACGGTAATATAATCGTGGTGAAATATTCGACTTATCCATTCAACATCGAACACACATTGAAGCAATGGACGATAACGTTGATGATCTTCACGATATTTTAAACATAGAAGACATACACAATTTAGGGGTTATGGAGGCTAGACATCTTCGTAAAGTAAACCACTTTTAAAGAGACGGAATGACAATGAATAACTATAAAAGAAATGATGGTTGTGCGAATTTTTGTGTAATAATGTGTTACTGCTTAATAGACTTTTGAAATTACGAGTTTATTATACATTATCTGCCTCTACAAAGATCTTTCTCGAATTTGAGTATAAAAAGGAACATGTTCCTTGATATAAAAATGGTATAACTCGAAAACCGTACGTAATATGATTTCCATACTTTGTAGTTGAATACGAAGTTATATGGTGTGTAAATGCCTAACATAAACTTTTTTGATCAAACCTTTCTTTTAGCTACAAAACAGTTTTTCCTTTCTCCTGAAAAGTAAGGATTTTGGAATGTGCACCCTTTTCAACACACCGATTCAATTACAATTGCTTATGTTTTCCGTACTATCCCAGTTAGGAGTTCTTAATCTTTTCTTAAGCTTTTCCATTTCTTTCGTGGCGTTCATTACTCAAGCAAGCTGAAGAAATGTTGATATCAATATAAGCCAATTTCCAGTTGTCTCACTTTGTGTTGCCACTGCCTTTTCGACATTCCGTGCTACTGCGCGACTTTCCGGGAAGTTTTGCTCGTAGATAACCAGCAGAAGCGATTATAAAGGCGGTGAACGTGCGAAATACGTCAGTGAACTGCAGGAAGGGATTCCTACGACTTGGAACGAGTGTATACGTGCTGTATAGTAATACAATGCGTATACCGTGTTTATTAGTAAGAAAAATATACAACGGTTATACAGGGGTTATTCACTGTATAACTATACAAGTGTTAAACAACTGTATAAGGCCTTTTTATTAGTAAGACAGTGAATGTACACGATTCCAACTGTTTATTAGTAACGAATTTCACCTAAACGGTGTATAAACCTTCTGAATACTTCCTTTTATATGCAGCAATACTATCTTTGGTTTATTCCATGACTGAAGCATTGTGTAAACAAGAAGTGAAGATTTTAGCCATGTGGTTACTGTTTCATCACCTGTAAGCTTCAGAATATCAACAGAGAGATCATCATTACTGGCAACAGTTACTTTTTTTCATGTTGTTTATCGCACAGCTGACTTCCGAAGGAAGTACATCTGGAAATTTAGTTACCGGTACACTTTTTGGATCAGGTGCTATCGAAGTTCCCTTTGTTTACAATACAGATTGCTATAAAAGTCTCTAATAACATTCAAAACCTCCTCCTTTTCATTAATAAGACCATTGTCTCCATCAATTGCTATTATCTGTTTTTTACCAATTGTGAGCTTGTTCTCTACACTTGTTCTTAAGGTTTCTTCATTGAACTTCTGTGTATCAGCTTTCATTTCTCTTCTTAAGATCTTACATAGCTCAGAATATTCCATTATGTCCCGATCAGTTCGAATTTTCATTTCTCTTCTCCTCTGTAGCAGGTTTATGGTGTTGTCACTGAATTTATTTCGTTTGTCGTTATTCTTACATAAGCCACCTACTTCTTGTGCACTTACAACTGACATTTCTGCTAGGCCTTCTGCCTTTTTTTTTACCAGAAACTTCCTTTTGATGATTTTTTTGGAACTCTTTGTTTTCTTCTACATTTTTGAGACTGAATAGGTTTCTTTTCCTTTTTTTAAAAGTTTTGTTTCTTTCATCTCTTATATTGATTTCAATTCTTGCTCTTACAAGTCGGTGCTCACTGTCAGTACTGAATTTGTTTGAAACTGAGATGTATTTCACAATATGAGGCGTATTTGACAGAATAAAGTCTATCTCGTTTTTAACACTGAAGTTGGAGCTTCTCCATGTCCATTTCCAGTTAGAATGCTTCTTGAAGAACATGTTCATTATTGGCATGGTGGTATATTCAGAAAATTGGACTAGTCTCTCTCCTCGGTCGTTTCTGACATCATTTCCGTAGTTGCACACCACTGAGTCGCCAAGTTTATAGGTGCAGACTTTTGCATTAAAATAACCAATAACCAGTTGGCAATGTCAATCACTTCCTTTTTCACAGATTTTTTTTCAAGATTCTAATTGAAGGACTCAACTTCTTCATCTGAATGGCTTGAAGTGGGAGCATAAACTTGTACCGTCTGCACTTAGTACCTTTTCGGCACATTCAGAACCAGTCGAGCAATTCTGCTGGATACTCCTTCTAATACCGATATCTTGTCGGTCATGTTCCTGTTTACAAATCAATCACTGCTGATCTGCATTTAGGGCAGTCGCCCAGGTGGCAGATTCCCTATCTGTTGTTTTCCTAGTCTTTTCTTAAATGATCGCAAAGAAATTGGAAAATTATTGAACATTTCCCTTGGTAAGTTATTCCAATCCTTAACTCCCCTTTATATAAACGAATATTTGCCCCAATTCGTCCGCTTGAATTATTTATCTTCATATTGTGATCATTCCTACTTTTAAAGACACCACTCAAACTTATTCGTCTACTGATGTCCTCCCACGCTATCTCCCCACTGACAGCTCGGAACATACCACTTAATTGAGCAGCTCGTCTCCTTTCTCGCAAGTCTTCTCAGCTCAAACTTTGCAACATTTTTGTAACGCTATTTTGTCGGAAATCACCCAAAACAAATCGAGCTGCTTTTTTTTTTGATTTTTTCCAGTTCTTGAATCAAGTAATCCTGGTGCGCGTCCTATACACTGGAACCATACTCTAGTTGGGGTCTTACCAGAGACTTATATGCCCTCTCCTTTACATCCTTACTACAACCCCTAAATACCCTCATAACCATGTGCAGAGATCTGTACCCTTTATTAACAATCATATTTATGTCATTACCCCAATGAAGGTCTTTTCTTATATTAACACCTAGGTAGTTACAATGATCCCCAAAAGGAACTTTCACCCCATCAACACAGTAATTAAAACTGAGAGGACTTTTCCTATTTGTGAAACTCACAATCTGACTTTTAACCCCGTTTATCATCATACCATTGCCCACCGTCCATCTCACAACACTATCGAGGTCACCCTGCAGACGCTCACAATCTTGTAACTTATTTATTACTCTGTACAAAATAACATCATCTGCAAACAGCCTTATCTCTGATTCCAGTTCTTTACACATATCATTGATATATATAAGAAAACATAAAGGTCCAATAATACTGCCTTGAGGAATTCCCCTCTTAATTATTACAGGGTCAGATAAAGCTTCGCCTATTCTAATTCTCTGAGTTCTATTTTCTAGAAATATAGCCACCCATTCCGTCACTCTTTTTTCTAGTCCAATAGCACTCATTTTTGCCAGTAGTCGTCCATGATCTACCCTATCAAATGCCTTAGATAAGTCAATCGCAATACAGTCCATTTGGCCTCCTGAATCCAGGATATCTGCTATATCTTGCTGAAATCCTACAAGCTGAGCTTCAGTGCAATAACCTTTCTTAAACCCAAAACTGCCTTCTGTCAAACCAGTTATTAATTTCGCAAACACGTCTAATATAATCAGAAAGAATGCTTTCCCAAAGCTTACATACAATGCATGTCAAACTTACTGGCCTGTAATTTTCAGCTTTATGTCTATCACCCTTTCCTTTATACACAGGGGCTACTATAGAAACTCCCCATTCATTTGGTATAGCTCCTTCAACCAAACAATAATCAAATAACTATTTCAGATACGGTACTATATTCCAACCCATTGCCTTTAGTACATCCCCAGAAATCTTATCAATTCCAGCTGCTTTTCTAGTTTTCACCTTTTGTATCTTACTGTAAATGTCATTGTTATCATATCTGGACATTATCATTGTAACCAACAATCTTTACATACTGCTGACTAAATACTTCTGCCTTTTGAAGATCCTCGCATACACACTCCCCTTGTTCATTAATGATTCCTGGAATGTCCTTCTTTGAACCTGTTTCTGCCTTAAAGTAGCTATACATACTCTTCCATTTTTCACTAAAATTTGTATGACCGCCAATTATGCTTGCCATCATGTTATCCTTAGCTGACTTCTTTGCTAGATTCAATTTCCTAGTAAGTTCCTTCAATTTCTCCTTACTTCCATTACCATTTCTAACTCTATTTCGTTCCAACCTGCACTTCCTTCTTAGTCTCTTTACTTCTCTGTTATAATATAGTGGATCTATACCATTCCTTACCACCTTTAAAGGTACAAACCTATTTTCATATTCCTCAACAATTGCTTTAAACCCATCCCAGAGTCTGTTTATATTTTTATTTACCTTTTTCCAGCGAACATAGTTACTTTTTTTAAAAACTCCCTCATGCCTGTTTTATCAGCCATATGGTACTGCCTAATAGTCCTAATTTTAATACCGTCATTTCTTTCACATTTATTTTTAACTACGACAAAAACATCTCCGTGATCACTAATGCAATCTATTACTTCGGTTTCTCTATAGAGCTCATGCGGTTTTATCAGCACCACATCCAAAATATTCTTCACTCTAGTTGGTTCCATCACTTTCTGAATCAGCTGCCCTTCCCATATTAACTTATTTGCCATTTGTTGTTCATGCTTCCTGTCGTTCGCATTACCTTCCCAATTGATATTTGGTAAAATGAGATCACCCGCCACAATCACGTTCTTTTCCTTATCGTTTCCCATGTAGCTGATTATCTTATCAAATAATTCTGAATCAGCGTCAGCGCTACCCTTTCCCGGTCTGTACACTCCAAAGACATCAAGTTGCGTATTATCTTTAGAGATGAGCCTTACACCCAGAATGTTTTTCATCCTTAACATTTTCGTACCTTACAAATTCTTCTTTCACCAGAATGAATACTTCCCCTCCTACCATTCCTATCCTATCTCTACGATACACACTCCAGTTCCGTGAGAATATTTCTGCATCCATTATATCATTTTTCAGCCATGATTCAACTCCTATTACAATATCTGGTAAGTATATATCTATTAAATTACTTAATTCGATTGTTTACAATGCTTCTGCAATTGAGCACTAACATTTTTATGTCATCACTACTTGATTTCCAGTTCCCTGTTCGCTTAACACCGCTCCCTAGTCCACCCTGTTTCCCTGAATGTACCTGCCTATAACCCTTCTAAACAAGTTTCCTAACTTATATGTACCACTGCGGTTTAAGTGAAGGCCATCTGAGCGCAGATCCCTGTCTCCTCCCCACCCATTAGGATCTAGAAATCTCACTCCCAGTTTCCCACATACCCACTCCATAGTCTCATTTAAATCCCCAATCACCTTCCAGTCAGTATCCCTCCTACACAGTATTCCACTTATAATAATCTCCGCTTCGTTAAACTTCATCTGTGCTGCATTTACCAGATCCCACACATCCCCAACTATGTTGGTATTTATACCTGCTTGTCTTACTCAGCTCCGTTCAGTTTTCCTTCTTTTTCGCCACAGAAATAAAACAAATTGTCAGATTTTAAGAGGAGACAGTTTTCTCCTTTACGATGTATTTCACTTAGGCCAACATTACTCCAGTTGATCTTCAAAAGTTCTTCTCTTCAAATGATGAATGATATTGAGGTTAATAAACTTTCCGGCAGTAAAACATTTCCACAATCGGATCTTCGGGTGGAAGCAGCTTTGATGTATCAGATACAAATATATATTACAAAGAAACCTCAAATATTTAATGTCTGTACCTATAACTGTCGCTCATTGCTAGGTAATGACAGACTAGAAAAAGAATAGCACAAGTCATTCAAATTAATATAAAACGTGACCTCAGTTTAACGTCACCCTATTTATTGCACCAATTACACTCTGAACAAACGATGACGTTAAAACGAGGGATAACTGTGTATCGGATAGTGATATATCGGGGGTTAACTGTATTTTACAAAAAACCCTGGCAGTGTGTATGTTGATGGATAACAATGTCCAATGAGTTTTAAAGAAAATAAGTAAGAGGTGCTAGTGGTATTTCGGACAACAGTAACAGATAAGTAAAAAATAATGTCGAAGCCGAGTGAACTGGCCATGTAGTTCTGGTTATGCAGCTATAAAATTACATTTGGTGGGTGGTGGGCTTGACAGTCGTCTCCCATTTTTTACACCAAGCAAATACTGAGACTGTGCTTTAATTAAACCAAGGCTGTTACTGTCCTAGTCCTATCCCATCGTTACCGGAGACTTACTAGTGTTATCGGGAAGTTAAAATGCCAAAAAAGGAAAGGAAATGAAAGAAAGATGCCAAAACTTAATCTCATACGAAGTAAGAAACAATAAGTGCTTCAGTTACGTTAGAACTTAAGTCTATGTTCCAAAAGTGGGAAAAACTAGTAGGAGATGTGAAAAGGGATGAAAGTAATTTAACGGATTTCTTTACGTTTATTTTATAGTATAACCCAAAGAAACACTGCGTGAAAGAACGATATTTAGTTTTTCAATATTTTCTGTCTTTAGTCTCCTTTATATCGGATTTTTTTGTAATTTCTCGATTATGTCAGTCAGGGTTGGGTCTATCATTTTGTTGTTGTTGTTGTTGTTGTTGTTGATGTTGTTGTTGTTGTTCTTCTTCTTCTTCCGCTTTTCCTACACGGATCGGGTCCTGGATCTGGCCCGGTTTTGCGGATGGATGCCCTTCCTAACGCCAACCCTCTGTGGAAGGATGCATTCTATGTTGCGTGTTTCTGTGGTGGTTGGTAGTGTGGTGTGTTGTGTTAATATGAAGACGAATGTGTCGGACAAACTAAAGGCCAGTGCACTGATCATCGGCCAAGTAGCCGGATAATAAAAAATCCATGATATGAAATATTTAAAACTAAACTTAAACTAAATTTTGTTTCAAACATTTTTGAATAAAGCCGCCTGTTTTAAAGAAATCAGAAAAAAATCTCCTCCCTCTTAGGCCTCCGTCCTCCTTCGAATACTGTGTTTTCAATTAGCCCAGATTCTAAGTTAATACGATTGAAAAATGTATGACACTCACACACACGAAATCGAACCGTTAATCTCTAAGGTCGTTATATTTAATTTTTAGTCAAACAAAATTATTATTCTAATAGCGGAAATGCAAATTTCACTTATGGAGAAAGTAGTGTTTCCTACATGTTAAATTATCCTTTTCCGGGCTGAGTTGCTCAGACGGTTGAGGCGCTCACCTTTTGAATCAAACTTGTCGATTCTGGCTTAGTCCGATGGTACTTGAAGATGCCCAAGTAGCCTACGCCAGTCTGGTGTCGGGAGAATTACTGACACGTAAAAGAACTTCTGAGGGGCTAAATTCTGACACCTCGGTGTCTCTGAAAACCGTAAACGTATTTAGTAATTAGCGAGACGTAAAGCAAATATTATTATTATTATTATTATTATTATTATTATTATTATTATTATTATTATTATTATTATTATATTATTATTATTATGGTTCATGATGTGGGTTACTGTAGTCACGTCCAGTTCGAGAACCATAGGCAACGGCTGAGTGGCCTAGTAAGTGATCCCGAGAGTCGGGATACCAGTTGCTACGGAATGGGAGTGGGCGTCTCGGACATACCGTGTTCTGAGTCATGGCCAACCTTGTGCTCAGGCGATTAGGACTATACAATCCACCGTAGTCCCTAACCCGTTAGCGGAGAGATCCTCACTTAGACTAAGTAGAGTAGCATTCTGCTTCACGAATTTACCGAGCTCAGAACATTTTAAGCAAGCCTCTGACCTATGGGAGTAACGGAGTCCCACTCCCATTTGACAGGTGAGGGACTCCTTCGAAAAAACTTGACGAACGAAAAGGAATTCGATGGGGATTATGGAAGAAAGAAAGTAGAACTGGCTGAGTCAGCAAAGAGGATGCATCTGGATGTTGAACCCTACCGCACCTAGCCTGACGCCAATATACACCCTTACGGTAACTTTGGATGGGAGACCCAAGCATAATAATGCATCAGCGTAACCTGACAAACGACCGCGAATGAGACTATTTCGAAGAGCAGCCTGAACTGCCAACACGGGCTTCGAACCACCCGCCTCCTACTTTCTGTGCTGGCCTCGGCAACTCGAGCCCTTGGGTGGTGGTTACGTTCCAAAAAAAGAAATAAGAAAATCCTTAAGATGGAGTCTTATCTAATGAGAAAGGAGGACTTCTGGGTTCAAGTATTTACTGGATACTGCTTAGCACTGCTAGAAATGACAGGAATAATGTAATGGGGTCACAAATATAAATTTATTATGAATTGTGACACAAGAAAAATGAACACTATTACAATAGACACTCCGCACACGAAGGAACGAAGAAAAGAAACACGCACATTAAATGGACTCGCCTGAAGGGCGTTCACTGATCTCACTCAGCACAAGCTTCATTTAGCAATGAGGTATAATCGAAGTCTGGCGATTAACATCGTCTATCTTTCCATCGTTAATTTAATAGCTTCGGTCGATCACCACCGTGTAATTTAAGAAGATATCCCCTACATCATAGATCCTATTCTTAGCACGTAATTAGTCGGTCCCTGCGTTACATAGTTATTACATGAGAAACATATTTACATAACAAAAAAAAACCCACAACACTGAGCAAAACTTCCCGGACTATCCGTAGCCTGACACCAAGACAGACAACGATGAACATCGGTTCTGTTTGAACTCAAAGAAGTACACATTATACACTGAACACAATCATATGTACACTTTATGTAGGAAAAACATAGATATCACTTTCTTCTGCCCCCGACTAAAACTTAATGCAAGCTTGCGTATGCTAGTTCATTCTGACCTGGGGTCGAACCGGCTCCTTCTGACTGAGAGATACATATCTGAAAATCCCTAGCTCTCCGTCGCCTCAAACTACGGAACATTGGGGGGATATACAATTATTTATTAACTACCGTCTAAATTATCGTGATGTTATCATTTACCACCAGTGTTCTTAAACCGAACGATTGAAAAAAGACACAGTGTGAAATCCAAGGGTCCATAGCTTTTAACTTGAATAACACGGCACGCTGCCCTGCACATAGGGAAGAATGAACGAAAGGAAAGGTTTTTCTATTGTGCGCAACTCGGTCAGTGGGACGGTCCTTCCCATTCAATGGCTGCAAGAGTCCACGACCCTTCATAAATACAGTGGCCAGTTCTCATCCAAGGATACACTTATTAGCGCCATAATTCATTTATTTCATATCACCGCAGAATTCCCGAGGAATGAATAAGTTATTCCATATTTTCCGTCTGGGGTACAGAGAAAATTCAGCTCCATTCATTGGTGTGCCTCACATATTTTTCCTGTGTTTGGATCAAAATATCACATAATTTTACCGGCCAAAATTCGACGTTGACACCCGTGAAACGTGCAGAAAAATAGGAAGTTTATTCTGTTAGTGTGGAACCCTGTAAAATAGGCCGCGCATCTGGGCTTATTAGACTGTCGTTGCGTCGCGTCACGTCCTGTCTCCAACTCTGTCTCACACTTGAGAGCGCCTTTTCTCGCGGGCTTGGCTTCAGCCATACCTTTCAATTGTTTTTCGAGCTATATTTCGCGGGTCTTGTTCTCACCACACGCCGATCGAGTGCCGGGGATGTTCCTTTTGCCCAACATGCTACAAATAACGCGATTTCTGAAGTGATTTTACTAGGGTGGAAAGATGCAGATGCTGTCAATGAGCTGTATAGGACACTGTACAGTTTCAATATGCGAGGAGTAAATGATATTCGGGTAAGGGGAGATAACGAGGAAGAGATCATAAAGTGTACTTGACTTGTGTTAAAAAGGGAAGGGCAGAGTGTGGGGTACAGCTGTTCATCAGGAATAATATTGCACGCAAAATAGTTGCTGTTAGGCACGTAAATGAGCGAATGATGTGGGTAGATTTGGCAGTTGTATGAATTAGGACTAGAATTGTCTCAGTGTATTCACCATGTGAGGGTGCAGATGAGGATGAAGTTGACAAGTTTTATGAAGCATTGAGTGACACCGTAGTCAGGGTCAAAAGCAAGGATAGGATAGTGCTAATGGGCGATTTCAATGCGAGAGTTGGAAATAGAACTGAAGGATACGAAAGGGCGATGGGTAAATCTAGGGAAGAAATGGAAACTAATAGGGATGGGAAGCATTTGCTGGACTTCTGTGCTAGTGTGGGTATTGCAATTACGAATACATTCTTCAAGCATAAGGCTATTCACCGCTACACATGGGAGGGTAAGGGTACCAGATCCAAAATAGATGATATCGTAACCGACTTCGAATTCAGGAAATCTGTTAGGAATGTACGGGTTTTCCGGGGATTTTTAAATAATACAGGCCATTACATGATCTGTAGTGAATTAAGCATCTCTCGGCCTAGGATAGAGAAAATCAAATCTGTCTGCAAATAAGGGTAGAAAATCTCCAATACGAGGAAATTAGATAGAAGTACATTGATATGATTAATGAGAAGTTCCGAACAGCGGTTAGTAAGCAGGTTCAGGATATATAAAGAGAATGGGTGGCATACATAGATGCTGTAGTAGAAACAGCAAGGGAATGCCTTGGAAAAACTGTGTGTAGAGATGGGAAATAACGAACAATTTGGTGGAATGATGAAGTGAGTGTAGCTTGTAAACGTAACATATAGGCTTATCAGAAATGGCTCCGAATAAGGGCCAACGCAGACAGGGAATTGTACGTAGATGAAAGAAACAGAGCGAAACAAATAGGTGTTGAAACCAAAAAGAAATCGTGTGAAGATTTTGGTAATAACCTGGAAGGGCTAGGACAAGCAGCAGGGAAATCTCTCTGGACAGTAGATCTAGAGAAAGCGTATGACAGAGTACCGAGGGAAAAGAATCTTATGAAGGGAGGGAAAAAGGAAATGAACAGTGTTTTGGGTAATTCAGGTGAACTCATAATAGATCACAGGGAGTCACTGGACAAGTGGAGGGAATATTTTGCAAATCTTCTCAACGTAAAAGGAAATCTTCTTGGTGGTGTCGTGAACAACTGAGGCCTAGGAATGGGAAGGAAGCGGCCGTGGCCTTAATTAAGGTACATCCCCAGCATTTGCTTGGTGTGAAAATGGGAAACGACGGAAAAACATCCTCAGGGCTGCCGACAGTAGGAGGGGTTCGAACCCACTATCTCCTGGATGCGAGCTTACAGCAGCGCGCCCCTAACCGCACGGTCAACTCGCCCGGTTTGGAAAGTTGGGTGCGATCAGTGGTTGAGAGGAAGTTTAATGAAAGCCAGTGTGGTTTCAGACCACAGTGGGGCTGTCAGGATCAAGTTTTCAGTATGCGCCG
The DNA here is from genome assembly GCF_040414725.1 of Anabrus simplex. Taxonomy (NCBI): domain Eukaryota; kingdom Metazoa; phylum Arthropoda; class Insecta; order Orthoptera; family Tettigoniidae; genus Anabrus; species Anabrus simplex. The sequence continues at coordinate 1,107,955,921 of NC_090265.1, read as the reverse complement.
GGCAATTGAAAAATAATACGAGAGGAGTGGACAGTTGTGTTTTTGTTTCGTAGATCTAAAGAAAGCGTATGACAGAGTACCGAGGGAAAAGATGTTCGCCATGCTGGGGGACTATGGGATTAAGGGTAGATTACTAAAATCTGTCAAAAGCATTTATCTTGTCGATTGGGCTGCAGTGAAAATTGATGGTAGAATGAGTTCTTGGTTCAGGGTACTTACAGTATTTAGACAAGGTGTAATCTTTCACCTTTGTTGTTCGTAGGTTATATGGATCATTTTCTGAATGGTGTAAAGTGACAGGGAGTGATTCATTTAGGTGGAAATGTAGTAAGCAGTGTGGCCTCTGCTGACTACTTGGTCTTAAGGGCAGATTGTGCCGAAAGCCTGCAGGCCAATATCTTGGAACTTGAAAATACGTGCAATGAGTATGGTATGGAAATTAGCATTTTGAAGACTAAATTTATGTTAGTAGGTAAGAAATCCAAGAGAAATGAATGTCAGATTGGTGGTACAAAGCTAGAACAGATAGATAATTTCAAGTATTTAGGATGTGAGTTCTCCCAGGATGGTAATATAGTAAGTGAAATTGAATTAAGGTGCAGTAAAGCTAACGCAATGAGCTCGCAGTTGCGATCAACAGTACGGTATTCTGTAAGAAAGAAGTCAGCACCCGGACGAAACTATCTCTACATCGGTCTGTTTTCAGACCGACTTTGCTTTACGGGAGTTTAAGCTGGGTGGACTCAGGATATCTTATTCATAAGATAGAAGTAAGAGACGTGCAACTAGTGGGAATGATTGCTGGTATAATCAGGTGGGAACAATGGTAGGAGGGTACTCGGACTGAGAAGATAAAGGCTAAGTTAGGAATGAACTCTATGGATGGAGCTGTGCTCATAAACCGTCTTCGGTGGTGGGGTCATGTGAGGCGAATTGTGGAAGTTTGGTTACCTAGGAGAATAATGGATTCTGTTATGGAGGACAAAAGAAGTAGACGGAGACCAAGACGACGATGGTTAGACTCAGTTTCCAATGATAGATAAGCGGTATAGAACTAAATGAGGCCACAGCACTAGTTGCAAATAGAGGATTGCGGCGACTGAACGCTGAAAGGCATAACGGTCTATAGTGATGATGTATGTATGTGTGTATCTTAATAAATTATCCTTTTCAATACCTTCGATCTTACTCTTGCCAAGATGCGTAGGACGGGAAAGAAAAGTCACCAAATTTTAGTGACATAATCTGGGAACATGTTGTCTGAAACTTAAGTTTTCCCTACGTAAGCTAGTAAAACGCATGGTATGCACCCTTCCTGGTCTTGCAATACAGTTAAGTACTCGTAGAATACTATGTTTGTATTTGGTATAATGAGAAAAAAATCCTTCCTTCCTAATTAAGACGTCAATAAGATGAGGCAGTTTTTGTATGGCTTAAATAAATAAATAAATAAAATAAATAAATAAATAAATAAATAAATAAATAAATAAATAATAAATAAATAAATAAATAAATAAATAAATAAATAAATAAATAAATAAATAAATAAATAAATAAATAAATAAATAAATAAATAAATAAATAAATAAATAAATCTTCTTCCTGGCCTATTTCCTAATTACTTCTGGACGGCACGTGACGTGGATTTGGCACAGTTCTGCAGCCGGTTGTCCTTCGAATGTAGCCACAGAACACCAATATGTAGCTAATGGCGTGTGGCCTCTTTCGAGTTAACGCCGTATTGGATGCCTACGTGTCTGTGAGGATGGAGTCTTACCTATGGTGAATTTTAATGATAAAAATGGCACATACACCCAATCCCCGAGCTATTGGAATTAACCAATGAGTGTCAAAATCCCCGACTCGACCGGGAATCGATCGCAGGGCCCGCTGGACCAAAAGCCAGCACGCTAACCATTTAGCCACGAAGCCGGACTCTAATGTAATAGAAGACAAATGTATTAATTTATATGAACACAAACACACAGTTTCAGAACCAGAGGACTTAACCATATGCATTTGAAATACCCAGACTGGCCGGAAATTGAACTCGTGGCACTCTGAACAGAAGGCCAATACGATGAGCATTCAGGTAAGGAACCGGACGGAATAATAAATAAATAAATAAATAAATAAATAAATAAATAAATAAATAAAAAAATAAAAAATAAATAAATAGAGTAATGAGAACTGATACATGTAACACGTATTGAAGGTTTTAATTTCTTAAGTTTACTTTTTCAATTAGCAATCTTTCTCAAGTGCGTACACTGTATTATTCCAAACGACGTGATTACCAACATTAACAGTAAACACGTTTTTAAAAGGGAAAGTGTCCTTAAAAGTAGGTTGTTAATTCTAATGAGACCTGACTGAAGAGCTTTAAGACGGGCGACGCATTTTCTCGAAGATGAGATTAGCAATAAGAATGTTAATTGTGCCCAACCTGACGCACTAAAGTTGTCGCGCGGTTCTCTGGATTACATTCATTAACTCCCACCGTTATGAACATACTTGCTCCTAGAGGAATGTTTTGCGTTCAGAAAGCGTTATGAACTAAATTGATGTTAACGAAGTGTTTGTTTCACCTTTTCATGTATCCTACCCACCATCATACACTGATTCCTAAGCTGTAAACAAGTTTTGGTTATTCTCGTTTAGCCCACTTTTTATTCTGCTATGTGTATATAAGTACATTATACGTTAGGAATGGCATATACAAAGAAAATCAGCATGCAGTCAGCTGTGCAAAACCACAACGTTGGTAATGTGAAATTTTGAACACAGAATTATCGTTAATTGTGTCGCAGATCAGTACCGTGTGCCAACTTGGGCACTGAGGCATGAACACGATGAGGCATACTGAACACCAAATAATCCAACTGTTTTTCTGCAGAGTATTCCTATCTTGGAAAGCAAATTCAGTCAGTTGCTAAATGTTAGCAAGAGGATTAGGACGGCCGTCAATTGTTCTCTTCAGTTCACGCCACGCATGTTCAACTCAGTTCATGTCCGCAGATTATGCCGACCACACAATTTGCTGTATATCATGCGTTTCAAGGAATTGATTGACCATTCTAGTTCGATGGGCACGAATATTATCACTCACTAGTGTAAAAACCTCGCCCACAGTGACAGCACATCTTGTAACTACAGACTGGAGGATGCTGTCTATGTGTACTACACCAGCCATGTTACCCTGGATAGGAATTAGAGGCCTACGTCAACCAGATTTGATCCCATCCCAAAACGTAACTGAACGTCCATATTGCTGATGGTGTTCTAGGATGAAGGGCTCGTTCAATCTCTCACCGGATCGTCAATGAACTTAAATGCTTCTATTGAATGAGTGTACGTTTATGGTGACCACATTAGAAAATGGCGTGCGCTTTCACTGTTCCTAATGCCATGGACTATTTCATCCCCACCTCACACGAGCCGCCCTATGTGTGGTTTAAGAGAAACATTTGACACAGGCCTCCTTAATATCAGTTCTCCATCGTGCAGCCGATTTCACACTGTCTGATCTGATACGTTTACTACAGTGGTCCTTCGAAGGTCCTGGCGGACCGACGTGGCAATAGCAGTGGGTCTACGATACAACGCGATGAAAACAACAAATCGTTGTTGCCCCTAGAAAAACATCTATGTGATAATATTTCATTTTAGAACTCTGACCAGAAAGGTTTTGTCATCTAAGGTTCAGCATTGCGTGAACTACACTGCTGTGCAAAACTTAAGGACGAGATAGATAAAGCAACATAACATATCAACTACTCGGTGGAAAAGAATGAAAGTGAGGTAACATGCTGCTAGAGGTCTCCCACATGTGCATAGAAACCTGGCATGAGGTCAGCGCGACTATAGCGCCAAATGGGTCTAGCTCCACAAAACGAGGCACCTGAAGGAACGGGACAAGACAGTGTGAGTCAATCATTGAGCTATTACGGTGCAGCGAGGTGCTGTTATTCATTACAAAATGACCCGGAGACAACATTTGGATGTCTTCACACGGCGAAGAATCATCGGAAAACTGGAAGAAGGACAAAGTGTGACGAGTGTAGCTGAGGAGTTTGGTATTGCTCACAGCATTGTTTCACGTGCATGGGGAGCATTACGAACTACAGCCACGGCTGTCCGAAAGAGGGGAGTGGGTTCAACAAGGTCAATTACAGCAGGAGATGAGCACTAGATTGTGCAACAGGCAACCTCACTTCAAACAGCGGGTGTAATTGCAACCACATTTAATAGGACTGCAAGACACCCAATTGCACGCTCCAGAGTGCCATGGCGAGTGCATGGGGTGGTCTGTTTACCCGGCGACCATTGCATTGTGCTCCGTTGACACCTGCACATCGTCGGTACCGTTTGTGATGTTGTCAACAGCATCAGGTCTGGACCGACGAGGAGTGGGTTCGCGTGCACTTCTCACATGAGAGCAGATTCATTCTCAGTAGTGATTCTAGACGTACCCTCATCTGGCGAGGGATGGGAACACGTAATGCACCCAGGAACATTGTTGAACATGATCATTTGGGTGGTCCAAGTCTTATGGTGTGGGGAGGCATAATGTTGCATTGGCATCCCAACCTCCAAATCTTTGAACGGTGTACACTCACAGGTCAACGTTATTGTGGCAGTGTACTCCTTTCCCATGTGCGTCTTTTCAGGGGTGCATTCGGCCCTGACTTCATTTTTATGGATGACAATGCACGACCGCATCGAACAGCGCAGGTGGAGGGGGGCTCTTGGAACGAGAGGATATTCGGCGATCGGATTAGCCTGCCCGTTCTCCCGACTTCAATCCTATCGAGCATGTGTGGGACATGTTGGTCATATGTATTGCAGCAAGTACACATGCACCAACGACCAAACGACCATCCATCAGTTGTCAACCGCGCTGGTGGAGGAATGCAACGCCCTACCACAAGAACTCTTCACCAATCTTGTGGCCAGCATGGGAACACGTTGCAGAGCATCCATCGCTGTCCGTAGTGATCACACCCCCTTTTAAGAATCAAGTCCCTTCTTTTTTGAAGTCCAAGGGACCATCATGAGTCGCAGTGACTTGTCTCTGTATAAAAGTGTCATTTCCGTTCGTCTCATCGCATATTCCTTACAGTTGACTACCGTACCATACTTTAGCAATTCTTGCTATGTATGGTTCAAGTTTCCTCGAGCTGTGCTACTTGGCAGTGACACAACATGCGAATGTTACTTTCGCCCTTAAGTTTTGCACAGCAGAATAATATACATGAATTTTCGTTCTAAGTGAGACATGTACCGCAGGCCAGTATATACACCAGCGACCTTACAAGTGATATTAATTTAACCGATAAAACAAGTTCCTCCTCTCGGACAAATATTGAACCAGTGTGTCTCAGAGATTGGTCTACAGTGCCCACTGTAAAAATGCTAGCGGGTACCGTGAGGTACCGTGACAGGCCGTGTAAAATAGCAATATAAAAAAATCTCTTTTTAGTGATGTAGATACCCATTCTAAAGTTGGCTTCGTTCTCAGACTATCATCTATACAACTAAGATTTATCGCCTTTAGCCTCTTCTGTACAATAGGCAGCACAAAACTAACATTCTTTTATTCGAATATTCCGCTTAGTATAACTGTACCTTCATTGTGTTGAACTCGTCGAGATGTGTAGACTCAGATAATAATAATAATAATAATAATAATAATAATAATAATAATAATAATAATAATAATAATAATAATAATAATAATAATAATAATAATAATAATAATCTCGTATGGCTATTGCTAGCGTAACGCAGACCTTCCGACGAGAGTGTATAAATAGTTATGTTTATTTCTGTTTAAATACTTAGGAACTTGAATTCTGGAAGTTATTCGTATCATAATGAAGTCCTGCTTTGTCTGCACTCCAGCATATAATGTGTTAAGAAAGTCACATGGATAACAACATAAAACAACTAATCATGGTCGTTGAAATTTTATTCGACAATATAAAGAAATAATTCAAAACGTGCAACCAACGAAGCACCAAAAATAATGAAACCAGGAAAAAAAGCGCAGGTTGCCTATCAGGTGTCCACTCTAAAAACCTGCACCAGGACTTTCTGAAGGCTACACGATATTAACTTCTAACACAATATATTCAAGAAAATAATTTACGAGGTATGTGTATGGTCCTTCACAGCCGCTTGCTGAATATCGGAGAGATAGGACAAAAAGTAGACATTTCCAGAAATGGCCTGGAAAGAATATAAGACATGCCAGCATCTCCCTTCCGTAGAGATGTGTGAAAATTAACTATATTTCGTCTGGAATGAGTTGTGTCAGTGACGCCCCAGCAATCTTGTTTACAGAAACGCATCTGTCGTGAAGTCTTGACAGTGCCAGCAGAGGGGCAGGGAAGCTTCTTACAAATCTCCCGTGACACACGTGAGGTAAGTTATTAGACATGCACACTCGGTTCAGGAAAAGAGGAAACAATTTTATGAAATTTCTTCTCCACTAACAATCTGTAACTCAAGTGTTTTTACTCTCTATAATCGTATGGTGCAGAAGGTATCCATAAATAATCAATCTCATACTTGGATGCTGTTCCATGCTGATGATGGCATCAGGTTAATAACTCCTTGAGATAGACTCAAGCAACTCGTCAACCAATGGAAGACAGGGCTTGATGATTTTGTAATGAGGCTCAACCTGATCAAGACAGAATAGTTGGAGTGTCACATCCAGACAGATGGTACCCTAGGTTGGCCTTAATTAAGTTAAAGCCCCAGCATTTGACTGGTGTGTCACATGATTTCTACAACTGCAGAATAAAATTCAACGTATTTAACTAGAATTACGGAATTAGCTACTAAAATTTGTTTGGTTATACAGAAGGTAACCATAAATAATCAAACCAAAGCCGTGGCCCATACAGCCCATTAACGTTTGGCCTGCAAATAAGACCGATCTCCAAACACACGGCCTACAGTTACCGGAGTAGGCTGTGGTCAGCATAACTATCCTTCGGCCTGTTGTTTGCTTCCATTACTGGCTGGTGATCATGATCGTTATGGTGTCAAATCTGTATGGTCTGACACCATACTTAGCCAGTTCGAGTCCCGTTGGTCGAAAAAATTGTCACCAACAGAATGTTGACCAGCAAGGAGAGGTAGTGGTTTACAATTTCTAATCACTAGATTGTGAGCCAAAAGCCTGAATTCAATTCCATAACTTTCCTCACTGTTCATATGGAGAGAAGGCATATGACGCTGTTGATGGTGATTTGTCCATCGGATGCAGACGTTAAGCCTTGAATAGACCCCTTGATGTTATTCAACAGGAGTAGGCTGTGCTGACACCGCGATTCATCCTCCTCCCGACTTACATGATCATCATCATCATACACTCAAACGCACAGGTCGCCCATGGGTGTCAAATAAAAAAGACCTGCAACATGAAAGCCGAACATGTCCTTAGATACTCCATGCATTAAAAGCCATACCCTAAATATTCGCTATCCCTGTATCAGGTTTATTTAGCGAATGCCATTAAAACAGCAATATACAATATTATGAAAGGAAAAGAAAAAGTTAGAATTTCATTTTATGAGTTGTAGAGTCTCTGGAGAAGTATCCAAGAAATCTAGAACAATTCCAGAGTAGGAAGACAAGGGAATTTCCTTGACAATATGTTTAATATTTTTCCGGGAAATCTGCATTTACACTTTTACGATGATTTCTCTTGATCACACACTCTTAAATCAATAACATTTACAAAGAGTACACATAATAAAAGTGTTCAGAAGAAAAATAATCTGATTATGATCTTTCTGGAGCGAAACATATTAGTCAATCTGTTATTAATTAAATGTTTTCCTTTTCAAATATACTCTAGCGTCTCTTAATCTTGCCTTGGTGTCGACAAACTGCAAAGCTGAGGAAATAATTTAGCTGCTGTGGAAAGGTGTTTATCTATTCTTGCTTCCAATGTCTGCCAACCTGGTTGGATGATGTGTAAAACGGAGCCTCTTTATTTCAGTGCCTGCGATATTCTCATGGATAAGCAGATTAGAGTTGATAGTCTTCCTCTTATTTTCCCTGAGTGGAGCATGTTTCCTTCACAGGTGAGGCGAAGATATACGACAGAGGTCTGGCAGCCAGAAAGTTGGACCTTCTCAGATGAGCTCCTGAAGAAGGATGAATCCTGTTCTAATCTGCAAATAATAATTTAACTCTTCAGACAAGAGGAAATAAATCTTAGACCTCCATATAAGAGACATGGAGTTGATTTTACACCTTACTGGTTTATGTAAATTTATCACAGATATATGCTTATTTGCCGGCCTCGCGGTGTAGGGGTAGCGTGTCTGCCTCTTACCCGCAGGCCCCGGGTTAGATTCCCGGTCAGGTCAGGGATTTTTAGCTGATTATGAGGGCGAGTTCGAGGTCCACTCAGCTTATGTGATTACAATTGAGGAGCTACCTGACGGTGAGAGGGCGGTCCCGGTCTAGAAAGCCAAGAATAACAGCTGAGAGGATTCGTCGTGCTGACCACACGACACGTCGTAATCTGCAGGCTTTCGGGCTGAGCAGCGGCCGCTTGGTAGGCCAAGGCCCGTCGGAGTTGTTGCGCCATGGGAGGATGGGGCGGTATATGCTGATTCACTCTAATGTAATTTGTGCGTAGAGGTCAAATACCCACGGCTAAAGAGCCTGAGAGACAGAGATTCAGGGAGAAAAGGAGGACACCCATACAACCTTTTTCAATTTGGAAAAGGCACTTGATCAGCTCCTGTATGAGATAACTTGGCATTCCCTTTGTTCCCATGGTGTGCTTGAAGTCAGCCACTTGCAGTGCCATCAGCTGAGTCTGTTGAGCCGTTGTCATCACTCAGCAGTTTAAAAGTCCGGCTCCATGGCTAAATGGTTAGCGTGACGGCCTTTGGTCACAGGGGTGCCGGGTTCGATTCCCGGCAGGGTCGAGAGTTTTAACATTAATTGGTTAATTTCGCTGGCACGAGGGCTGGGTGTATGTGTCGTCTTCATCATCATTTCATCCTCATGACGACGCCCAGGTCGCCTACGGGAGTTAAATCAAAAGACCTGCATCTGGCGAGCCGAACTTGTCCTCGTCCACTCTCGGCACTAAAAACCATACGCCATTTCATTTCATTTCATTTCATTTCATTTCATTTCATTTCATTTCATTTCATTTCATTTCAGCCTTTTAAAATAGAAGCTGAAGTCCATCAAAGATCCCATTCTCTTTTACTTTCCATCCTATGCACAGACGCAGTTGTTGCAGATATGAAAAGAATTGCTAGTGGTTTTCATCGCTGTAACACATCGAAGGTTTTCGGGAACACAACTATAGGAAAGGGCTAGGTTGGAGAGATAGCGGCCATGATCTCAACTAAGGTAAATCCACAGCATTTGCCTTGTGTGAAAATGGGAAACCATCTTCAGGGCTGTCGACAGTAGGATTAGAACTCACTATCTCCTGAATGCAAGCTCACAGCTCCGCGACCCTAACCGCACGGCTAACTCGCTCGGTAAACTTAGAAGTATCTCATCCTTGGATGCTGTTCCATGCTGATTATATCATCAGGTTAATATCTCCTGCGATAGACTCAAGCAACTCGTCAACCAATGGAAGGCAAGGCTTGGTGATTTCGTAATGGGGCTCAACCTGATCAAGACAGAATAGTTGGAGTGTCATACCCAGACAGATGGTACTCTAGGTTGGCCTTAATTAAGTTAATGCCGCAGCATTTGACTGGTGTGACACATGATTTCTACAGCTGCAGAATAAAATTCAGCGCATTTAACTAGTTAGAATTATTGAATTAGCTACTAACATTCGGAAAGCCAATTCGTGGTTATACAGAGGTTTAAAAGTCCTGTGCCGGCTGAGATTATTGCTATTTATGCAACTTTGTTCTGCCACTTGTCGGCTTCTTTCGACCTAATCATCACCAAGTAGCTCCTAAATTAACCTCATGAGGATGAGTGAAACACGTCTCATTTCTTGCACCAAATTGTAACCCTTAGATGAGTCAGGAACCGAAATAGAGTAGAAGGCACGGACGCTATTCCAACACAAAAATCTTAATACTCTTAGACAGCCAAGACGACTGCTGCCAAGCCAGATGACCTGGAGTTACTAGAAAGTTACTTTGTGAGCATCACAACGCGACCTAGTCCGCTGCATCTTGCATCAACAGCACACCAGCTGGTGTCACAAGATTGAGTGAACCTCGTTATAGTCCAGAATTTAAACCCTTGGCCTGCCAGGGAAGTTGAGCCTGGGGACTCGTGGAGGGAAGCAGGCTAGCTACACCACTAATTGTAATACGACCGAGCTCGATAGCTGCAGTCACTTAAGTGCGGCCAGTATCCAGTATTCGGGACATAGTAGGTTCGAACCCCACTGTCGGCAGCCATGAAAATGGTTTTCCGTGGTTTCCCATTTTCACACCAGGCAAATGCTGAGGCTGTACCTTAATTAAGGCCACGGCCGCTTCCTTCCCACTCTTAGACCTTTCCTGTCCCATCGTCGCCATAAGACGTATCTATGTCGGTGCGACGTAAAGCAAAAAAAAAAAAAAAAAAAAACACATAAAATTGTAATACGGTGCAGGTATACATTGTTCTATTGGTATTTCTATTTCATGATGTACTTGTACCTAATTAACCGAGCGTGTTGTTTCTCGTTAACCTGCAGTTAATCAAATCATTAGAATACCACCTCCGCAAAATCCCCATATCCTAAATTCTTTAGAGCCTCGGTGAGATTTAAGCTACCTATCTTCGTAACAGTACAGTTTAGTCCTCGTTACTCTAGGACTGGATAAACTCCTTCACTCGGTGATACGCATCTGCAGCTATCCTCAATGTTCCGAAGGACCTAGAAACACGGCACGGGCGGTGTAGCTGTTGTCTTGGGACTCGGAAAGTGGTGGGCATTTTCACACCAGGGCAGTTGTGAGGCTGGGGACACGAGCATTACCCTGCCGGTACTAGCACTTTCCTATCCCATCTTACTCGAGAACGTATTTGAGCTGGTGCGATGTTAAACCACAAGCAGATCTATATACTATTTCACGTTGCACATCTGCTACTCATTTGCAAGGTGATCGTCAAACCTACTAAAATAGTTTATGGCTAGTAGATTTAAACTTCCAGAAAATATACATTTCTAAAACTGAACAGTCGCGCTTTGCATTTGTGGGAGGTCTTCGACGGACGTAGGTTTTACTTCAGTCTGTCTCCTACATAGCACAAGCCCAAAGAACATCAAGTCTATTTTTATTCTACTTTTATAGCCTTTTACACAATTATCTGTGGTAGGCACTATTATGGATTACGCCTAGTTTTGTGGTCGGAAGCCCTTCCTGACGCCAGCCCTTCGTGGAAGGATATGTTCGCTATTGCGTATTTCTATGGCGATTGATGTGTACATGAAGATATGTATTGAGAGAAACACAAGCACCCAGTCATCAAAGTGAGTGAAAATTCCTAATCAATCCGGGAATCGAATCCTAGCCTCTGTGAACCGAAGGCCACTGTGTTCTTCATTCAGACAAGATGCCGGACACCATGAAAGCGAGCGTTAAATCATTGCCTTTGATAGCAACAGATTACCTCATTTTTCTCGAAGTCACTGTTTCATCTGGCATCATCCGGAACATTTCAATAATCTATTTCTTGGTCTGTGAAATTAATTAATCTAATCATACCTTTCATAAAGGAGATCATATGAACGTTCTTCAACTAAATACTTTTATGTCATGAGTATAACTTTCATCTTGTGGTATTCATTTTTATTTTTATTTTTATTCCATCCATGTTCTTCAGCTCAACCGACTGTAAAAAGAACAGCTTGATAAGTGATAAATCTCCCTGACGAGATGAATTCACAGGAACGTATGACTCACTTCTTGTTTGCTCAGCCATTTCTCATAACATCCCCTCATTTCACTCTCATTATTACAATATTATACCATCCCCTTGCTCCCCAAAGTGCAGCCTTTTGATGACAAGCCGGCAAAATTTTATTTAAGAAAAAAAGATGAGAATTTAGAGCTTTATAATGCTTAGAGAAAGTTCTCCACGAGAAATTAAATATGATTTTAATATTTCAACTCATCAACCACTCCCTACAAGCAGCATATCTTATTAGTTCTTCCGTAACGGACACAAGAGCTTGGGAGCTACTAATATATATATGAAAATTCTAAGACAGATTACTGAAGAGCGACATCATAACAAAGGAAATTATATTCAGGACGTTCTTACCTTAAAAATCTTGGGGTGAATTTTCAGGCAAGGCTAAGAAAATGTAATATGTCATAAGAAATGTTCATACTGTAGACTGGAAAATAAGAATAAAACATTTTAAACGAGATTTATTTTTTTACAATTTGCTTTACGTCGTATCGACTCAAATAGGTCTTATGGCGACGATAGGATGGAAGATGGCTAGGAGTGGGAAGAAAGCTGTCGCGGCTTTAATTAATATACAGCCCCAGCATTTGCCAAGTGTGAAAATAGGAAACCACGTGAAACCATCTTCAGGGCTGCCGACAGTGGGGTTGAAACAAGCGCTGTGTTTGAACTGTATAATGTTGTAATGTGTTATTTTTTGTAAGGTCGCGCTTGTAAGCTGACCTCAATTTTTAACGCCCGAAATTTTGATAAAAATTGCAGCTTATTTTCGGAACCATACGGTACTGTAACTAAAGGAAAATGTCTCAATACTTTGTAAAAAAGAAAGTTAAAACTAGTTTCTTGTTTAGATTAGGAATGCATCAAATAAACCACTCGGCTGTAGTCGGAGTTATTCGGGCCATTTCATATCTCTGAGCTCATGCTCGAACGAGCATGCAATTTCTTTACTTGAGTTTATGCAAAATATCATGCAAGTTAAGTCGAATGCATGTTTGAATTGAGTTAAAGGAGTTGAATGTTCGACTCGTCGTGTCATTACCGTATTCCATTCCTTTTATCATCATCATCATCATCATCATCATCATCATCATCATCATCATCTACAATAACGAAAACATCCAAGAATTATCTTGTTGTTGAAATGGGATGGCAGCACTGGTAAAGATAAAAATATATACAGTTCAGTATGGAAACCATTGAAACTATCAATATACTACAACTGAAAAAACGGAAATAATGTGGGGATTAAATTCAGCTAACAGGAGCCTCCATGCTTGTAACAAACAAATGGGATTCCGACTGTTGTTTCACTACACCAATCTTCACATATAATACAATAATACGTCCAGTACTAACATATCGGACAGAGAAATGGATTTTGAATACAAATAGAAGAAAGGAAGAATGAATGAAATGTAACCTTTAAAAGCCAGGTATTGGAAGATTTTTGGATCAACTTACGAGGGGAAAGAATGGAGAGTAAAGCATAACTAAGAGCTCGGAAGACTATTTGAAACCCTGATTTCGTAGTTTGAGGTTAAGAGCAGGAAACTGAGATGGGCAGACTATGTCATGAGAAAGGAATAGTGACAAGGTCAAAAAAGTGTGGTATGGTGTACCAGAGGGAAGGCGGCAACCGGAAAGACCTAAAATAAGATGGTACGATTAGGTTCGGAAAGATATGAAAAGGATGAGCCTGTCGGGATGCGATGGATCAGACAGAAATAAAGAGGCAGTGTGTTGGTGAGGCCATTTACCGACTAGGATACCAGTGGCCACAGCAGTACATACGTAACTACGGAAATGAAGAAATTTAGGAGTTCTTATTGTTGTTGTTTAGGACGCAAGGTTCGAGTGAAGTGATTGGAAACTGAAATACGTTGGTCTATATAATCTACTAAATATCTCGATTAAAGTAATTGTGGTCATTATGTTTCATTTTAAAGAAAATGCATTTTTGTGTCCCTAACCAAAAGTTAATGAATGTTTGATCGTGTGCTCATAAAATAACAAATGTTAGGTAATTTCAGACGAAGGTTAGGTTTACACCTTATTGTAATGACAGCGCATATAAAAGTAATGTGAATACAGCAAACTAAGCTAAATTAAAAGACAACATATTTCCTAGGACCAAGTAGTACGGCATATATTAATTGAAAATTTATTCCATTCAGTTAGGTTAATGTTCAGTCATTAGAGGTTCAAGGTTAGTATATGGAAAGTATTTATAAAAACTATAACATGATTATCTATTGATAAAGTGCACAATAATAAAATTTCATTGATCATTATACAAATTTTAGTCAGAGTCTGCGAGGGGGAAATATATCTGAACATATTATTCGCTTTATTGGTTTATATGTTTACATCACAATACGCACCAGTAAGGGGCTCATGCCAAAGAGTTTAGAGTCTACTATCAACTCCATGGCGAAAGAGGAGGCTGATTTTTAGCGCCTGCAAGTGGAAACTATTGGAATTTGTGATCCGAATGAAAAACCGAATGCAAAAGGAAACAATCGATTGTAACTGCAGTTGACGACTATCGAATAATTCGGTAGTTTTCATTCTATAGTTCCGTCACTACTCCAATTACCTGTTTTGGTTTACAAGTCATGGTTGAAATATTCAGTTACATGGGCTGTGGCGTAAATATTGACACAGTAATTTGTTATTGTGTGTTTGTATTTGTGAACTTTTGTATTAACATGGTTGCTTGAAGTGATGCTGCTTTTATCATAGCATATTTTCTTTTGTTTAAGTTTATAAAAAGACGTTTTGCTACAGAAGCTATACAGTAACGGCATAGTACTCGGTATTATTCCGCTTCATAAATGTTCATAGGAGAGTTGAGCACGTTAAGCCCCTTTTGTTTTGTACTTCATTGCTTATGACAACCTTTAAAATAATTATTTACTTTCCTGGTACACGGTGATTACAAAGCATGTTGTACGGCACATTTTGTACAAACGACGTACTGAACATATTTAAATGTGTACGTCCTTATATGAAATAATTTATAGGCCCTACATGTATTGTACGCCAACGGCCGTAGCCGTGTTGAAACACCGGATCCCGTGAGATCTCGGAAGTTAAGCAACATTGGACGTGGTCAGGAGTTGGATGGGTTGCCACGCGCTGTTGGTGGGGGGTAAGGGAATCGAGGAGCGGAAAGGAACTGGCCACCCTACCGCACGTAAAATCCGGCTCACGAACACCTCTGCGGAGGTTTGGATCTGCCTTCGGGCAGAACAACCCTTACCTACATGTATTGTACGGAGTACCTTACTAATGAATATGTAATGCATACTCGAGATCTTTAACATGAATGTAACACACGCGGAAGGGAAGGTACTTGCTTCACCGCCTGCCCGCACGACTCCCTGGCTCGAAAATAAAGAGAGAGGGGAATGAGTGAAGGAACCACACGGCTACTTGCAGGTAACTGATGTACTGTGTATGTCAACTCATTGAGGGTCAAATTCTACAGCTTCTTTGTAATTCTTGTGTGCGAAGGCTGGCTCAAATGTTAGCAGTCTCGGGCTTGACTTCATCTAATGGCATCGCGCTCAACCAATGTTGGAAAGAATGACCCTTATTTTAATCAATATAGGCCCTTTTAAACTAAACTACTTTCATACTCTCCCAAGCACTGTCAAAATAATATTTAATGTACTTCGTACTAAAATATGCACGGATATCAAATTTGAACGCAAGAAATTGAGATAAAAGATGGTAAATATTTGATTGGAAGATAGTAGGGCCTATCCTTTTACTGAAATATTTTAGCATTCGCTTGTCTTCATATAACTATGGGGAAACGGGATAGAAATTTTAAACGGGATAAAATGATGTATACAAATAAAATACAGAGACAATGCTTACATTATTTAAAAGACATGCGAATAAATAATATTATTCACAATCCAAAACAGAAGAATAATGATAGATAAGTTTAATGAATAAAAACAAGAAATTCTCATATCATCACAGTAAAATACGAATATTTAAGAAGCAAAGGACTAAATTTTGTAAGAAAAATAACGGAAATAATTGTATTTGTATAAAATCCAAAGTAAAGCATAATCTTAAACAGTGCACTCGTTTTCTACAAAAATAATAGTTTTCTAGCCATTCAAATCGGAGGTAACTAATCAAGGAGGAGAGGAAACTGAATGGTTCTTCATTATTTTAT
The DNA here is from genome assembly GCF_040414725.1 of Anabrus simplex. Lineage (NCBI taxonomy): Eukaryota > Metazoa > Arthropoda > Insecta > Orthoptera > Tettigoniidae > Anabrus > Anabrus simplex. The sequence continues at coordinate 1,107,939,798 of NC_090265.1, read as the reverse complement.
TAATAGGAAAGGATTAAAATTTCTGGCTTCTACTTGCCTTCTCAAGTTACCCCGATTTACTGCAGGTTTTAATGCCCTCCGTACCCTCTTCTTGGGATCTTCTTACCTAAAACCAAACTGTGTGTTCTAGTAAGACGGTAGAGTAAAAGCACTGAAATCTACTGAAGCGTTGTAACTTCTGTATACAACTCCATTATTTTAGCAGTTTGGAAACAGTGAATTACATGAAATATTCGTATTCATGAGAGCCTGATCGTGATCACTGTTCGAATGGATCGAGGTGCTGTGTGCTATTTTATATTGCTGAAAATACGTTGCAGTTCCGTAAGTTATTTACAGAGGAAAATGTGTTAAGTAGGTCAGTCTTTTCCTGCCTTTTCTTTTCATGAACTGCCAAGCGGTATAAAATATTCCTTCTTCTTATGACCTTGTTTTTCTACCTATATAAAGCTGTTGATTTTTAAATAACTTTTGGGTTTACTTCTCGTGGGGTGTTTTATTATTATTATTATTATTATTAATAATATCATATTCTATCCTCAACAAGCAAAATAAAAGTAACCTGGTATTCAATAATTATGATCATCAGAGACGCAAGGGTGTTTGGAAAACCGTTCCTATGGAGTTATTGTCGGAGCTGATGAAACACTTAAATGCCATATGTTTTGGGGCTGGATTACATTGTGTTAATTCATTGTTTTCCTTGATTAGGAGATGCCAGTATAGCCAGAATGTTCACGAGAAAATGGTGTTGGGAGTGACCTCTGAGTGCGTAACACGACAGGCCGCACCTCCTGGAAGACGAACACATGTGACTTTGCCTCGCTTACTTCCTCTTCATCCTCAGGGTTGGACAAAATCTTCTCCCAAACGTTACCTGTTTTCCTTTCTCTCCGGAATTCTCGTGATCACGAGCGTACACCCCTCCAGGCTTGCGCTGTCTGATAACGTCCTGGACTAGCGCTCGCAACAGCTCTTTTTCATGCACACAGAGTTGTCAGTCACCTCATGACCTTGACATACTGGCTTACAACGTGTTCAGTCTGAGACACGCCTCCGCTAAGTAGAGGAAAAGGTAGAAGCAACATTCATGTTTAATGATTACATTGAAACGAATACAATGTGGCATGATTCAGTAAAGAAGGTTATTTGACCACGGGAACCGTCACGAAGTGTGCTTGTACTCCACGTTAACGCATCTCAATACGCTGTCAGCGCAACAATCGACAGTGTTTTCGCTGGGGTCTTATGGATCACCAACCTTACAGCAGGATCACTCCTTTTGTAGCCCGTCTGCTGGCCATGATCGGTAAGACATCAAGTCCATACGATCTGACACCGTGGTTATCCGGTTAGAATCCCGTCGGTAAAAACAAATGCCACCATCTGAATATTGATCAGCAGGGTGTACAATTTATAATCACTAGAGTCCATGCCAAATGCCTGGATTCAATTCCAAACCTCTCCGCAGTGCTCATATGGAGTGAGGACATATGATGCTGCTGATGTTGATTCGTCCGTCGGATGGACGCGTAAAGCTTTGAGCAGACCTCTTGGTATTGTTCGACAGGAGTAGAGTACGAGCGACACTGTGTTTCACCCTCTTTCTACCTCATCGGCATCATCATCATCATCATCATCCCACATTCAGACGCGCAGGTCACCTATGGGTGTCAAATAGAGAGACCTGTACCACTTGAGCCGAATATGACCTTGAACACTCCCGGCACTAAAAGCCATACGATAAGTAAGTACGGCAAGTCTATTTTTGCGACAATCATGTCTTTGGTCTGCTGATGAAAATCCTGAAACCGGGCGAGTTGGCCGTGCAGTTAGGAGTGTGCAGCTATGAGCTTGCATCCGGGAGATTGTGGGTTCGAGCCCCATTGTCGGCAGTCCTGAAGATGGTTTTCCTTGGTTTTCCATTTTCACACCAGGAAAATGCTGGGGCTGTACCTCAATTAACGCCACGGCCGCTTCATTCCCACTCCTAGGGCTTTCCTATCCCATCGTCGTCATAAGACCTATCTGTGTCGGTGGGACGTAAAAAAATAAATGAAAAGACCCTGATCAGCGAGCGTTTCGCCACCGATCAAGCGGTTACTAATGTTGTAGAAGAGTGGTTCCACCACCAATTGTCATCGGTATGCTGTTATTGTAATTTAACGCTGTCCTGTACACACCGTGTTCATTTCTAGAGCCCAGTGTACGTTTTAATTGAATAACCTTTTTAGAAACGCATCAGATTAACTAATCTTGAGGTCGGATTTTCTCTACTACTATACTGCTGCAAGGAGAGCTACAGCAACAATATTTTTTATTACGCAAGCTGAGGTACAGTAGATTGACGATCTCAGCAATTGACTGGATAATTTTTCCAGGTCTCCATATCTGATTCCGGTTCAGTACATCGTAATCACATATATTTTTCAATAACTAATATCCGTGGTGTAGGGGTAGCGTGCCTGCCACTCACACAGAGGTTCCTTGTTCTATTTCCGGTAAGGTCAGGGATTTTTCCCTCTTTCTACGGGCTAGTTCGGGGAACACTCAACCTACATGGTTACGATTGATGAGCTGTCTGACAACGAAATAGCGGCTCGGGTCTAGAAAGCCAAGATTAATGGCCAAAAGGATTCGTCATGCCGACCACACGACACCTCTTAATCTGCAGACCTTCGAGCTACGCAGCGGTCGTTTGGTAGGCCAAGGTCTTCGGGGATGTTGCGCAATGGAGTTTGGTTTTTACAAAATATCATTCCAAAATATTTCTCTTTGGTGAGAATAGTATTCGTTTGGACTGAGGTGTATCTCTTCTGAACGTGCCACATACTGTATCAGTAAATCGTTATTGTTTTCTTTCTACCACTATTGCCAACGGCCGTAGCCGTGTTGAAACACCGGATCTCTTGAGATCTCCGAAGTTAAGCAACATTGGGTGTGGTCAATATTTGGATGGGTTTCCATGCGCTGTTGGTGGGGGTAAGGGAATGGAGGAGCGGAAAGGAACTGGCCACCCTACTGCACGTAAACTCCGGCTCAGGCACACCTCTGTGGAGGTTCGGATTTGCTTTCGGGCAGAATACACCCTTACCCTACTACTATTTTATTTTACTATTTTATTTCAAATATGTCTTAACATGACTGTTTTGTAGTCATATCTAGGACTTTATATTCTGTTAATGATTAAATATTTACATTAGTGTTGATCTATGCAGGTAGGTAACTAATAACGTTACCACTGCGTTGGTTAGCCATCAATGCAAATGTATGAAAACATGCTGCATATTTTAGTGAATATTTCCACACCTACCAACAAGTTTCATGACATCAGTCTCATCACCACTTCACATGCTGCTATGTATAGACTCCATATGTGGTAATAATGTTACCGGTGTTATTAAAGAGAGAGCTCCATACTTTTTATTAGGTAACGTCAGACAAATGCTCATGCAGGAAATAAGTAGAAAGAGTTGTGTAATGCAATAGAAACCCTAAAGAAATATTGCACTCCACTGCAACAGAGCAGGAAGTCTGCGAATAATTTTAACGAGGGTATCAATCCTGCATTTCTCTTTTTTCATGTTGTAAATGGGCTCTGTCCAGGCCTGCTTACTCTTATTTATCGTGCCGGGCTGAGTAGCTCAGACGGTAGGGTACTGGTCTTCTTAGTCGAAGTTAAAGGGTTCGATCACGGCTCAATCTATTGGTATTTGAAGATGGTCAAAAGACGCCAGTGTCATGTCATTAGATTTACCACCACACACAAAAGAACCCTTGCAAGATAAAATTTCGGTACCTCGATGTCTCTGAAAACAGTAAAAATAGTTAGTATTATTAACTTATTTTTCATAAAGTCATATTAGTAGTAATGTAGAAGGCAATCCGGGCTTGTAGACAGTTGTCGAAAACTTTCACTGAAAATTGTGCCCGGATTTTCAAAGGTCCCGTTTTTACGAATATCAGTAGTGGACTTGTACAGTCTGTAATACGCAGGCCTTAAAAGCCTAAGCTGATTATGTCCATCTCTTATTTTTCAAAGTATTCTTGCCTCTTTTGATACTCATAAGAGTATTCTAATGAATACCGTACGCAGATAGGTTATTGTCTGGATGGCTCCGGATTAACAGCGGTATTATTAATTTAGAAAGTTAGGTTATGATTGACTTAGGATCATCCAGCCTCAAGAGGACAATGAGAATCTGTCTGAGGTAATGGTAGCTTGAGGAATGGTAAGATACCGGTCATCCTCATACGAGTTAACTGTGGTCTTTTGCAGTCATGTAGGGTACATGGATTCGTATAGTCTTCCTCAGACACAATAACACACGTTGACGGTTTGTTACGCACTCTTATATTCATTACTAGGACTTTCTTTCTGCACTCAAATGTCTGGAACTGATGGCTAAATATATTCATAGCAAGTTACCTGCAACAAAAAGAAAATCTATAAACGCGGTGGTGGTGATTTTTATTTTAAGAGGAAGTACAACTAGGTAACCATCCTCCCGAGTGGAGACGAAAAATAAATTTATTAAACGAGGGAATTTGAAAAAAAAAATGAGCCGAAAAGGACAATAACGCAGCAAACTGGAGCGTAAGTTCCCTGAGTAAAGTACACTTGACATTTATATGCCCTTGAATAATCAACTTTCACACATAAAGCGAATGATGAGATCCTCAGTATTCTCGTCGTCGGCTACATATGAGTTGGAATGTCTCTTGCAGGGTGAGGTTTCGTCTTAGGTCAGACAGATCGGCGCGTTCTATGAGGACGTGGGCGACGGTGAATTCGGCACCACATTAACACATGGAAGAAGGAGGGGGCGGGGGTGTGCGGTCTTCCCTCTGAAGGAGGTAAGAGTGCATAGACCTTCCTTGATAAATCCTCAGCTTACAATAGAGTACAGCAGTAACAAGTTGTAAAAGTAATCCTTAAGTTGTTGGTCATAGAACTCGAAAAAGGTTGGTTTCCAAGTGATCCTGCTGTTCATTCAGAGATCAATTGAAATTACAGTAACATTGTCTTCTCAAGATGTTCATAAACTTGAAAAAATGTTGATGCTCTGGACCTTTTTATTGATCTCTTATTTTAACATAATGTAGCGCATCTCTGGTATCTTAAGCCTCCACGCGCAACAATTGCCTTCCTTCAAATTCCAAAAAACTGAAGAGCCTTCCCAGCATCCATGTGTTTTTACGTCTATGAATATCTTAAAAAACGACGTAACTTCGTCTCAGTTGTTCTTCGAATATACAGCAGCGCATTTAAGAAGCCAGCATATGTTGAATTCCTTGGCCCACAACTGAAAAATATCCATCCCTAACAACTTCTTAATGCTATATGGCGCACTGGACTTTAATCGTAAATAAACGACGTGACTTCTACTCAGTGGTTCTTCAATTGGATACCAGCATCTTAAAGGAGCCAGCATAATCTAATCTCCTTATCCAGCAACTCAAGGATTCCTATCTATAACATCTTTTTAATGCGCACTGGGCTTTTTATGAATATCTTTCATAGAGTTACTTTTTAACATAGTGCTGCACAATATCTCACATGGTATGTACTTTTACGAGACTTTATGTGTCTTTACATTGTTTAATTTCTTGGGTATTTGTGTATTAATTTTGCTTTAGGCTGACGATGACCTAGTACTAGGTCGAAACTAGTCCCTGGTCATTTATGTAATTTAAACTCTTTACATTTTTTATTGAAAAGGTGGACCCTAATAATACATTAATTTATTATATTGTAATCACAGTTCAGTACGGATCTATCATTATGAAACTTATTCCATTGAATCCCCAGCTTACACAAAACTACGGACTCTCCCCGTAAAGGCTGGGAAGGAGACCGTGTAACTCTCGGCATGTCAGAGTTCGGATAGCTAGCCACTCCGATTCCCAGGACGTCAGGCTGAGAACAAATATCCCTAGCAAGCACATTGATAGGTATAGGTAGTAAAAGTTCCGTTTTTTTTAATAGTTTGATCCGCAACTTCGTTACCCGCAATTCCCACATGGTTTGGAAACCACGCGAAAGTGATTATGGTGCCAACATCGCACAGCGTAGGTAGAAGGTCTTGAATTTGCTGCGCCATTGGGAAACAGGTATAAATAGACTGCAGACAACTTAAAGAGTAGGTACACATGAGAAAGTGATCTCGTTTATGATTCAGAGCAACCTGATGGTGAAGAACTCTACAGCAGGCCATGATAAATGTTTTTAAATCTAAGAGCCAGCACTCAAATCTAGGAGCCAGCCAGTTTTTCTAGTACTCGCATGGTTAACATACTACCGTATAGCCTCTGAAAAATAAAATATGGTAGTAATAGCAATAGTTATTGTGATTTTATAGTTTTATACACTATAAGAGATGACTACAAAAGACAGCAGGGCATTGAACCATATAAGACATGCCACTATGTAATTTAGGAAACTGGCCAATTGTTGCATAATATTTTGATATCGTTCTAAAAATCATGTAAATTATAAAATGTAAATAGCAAAGTGAATATTGACACAAACAACGCCAAATTGCACAATTCCTCTGACATGTTAAGGGATTAATAACGTAAACATTATTTATCTCTCTATCTAAAAAGTATGATACAAGGAACAACCCACCATTTAGAAGACATTTTTAAAGTGCCTTCTGTGCCCATGCACATGCGCAGGAGCTTCGTATGCTGTCAACATATGGAAATAAATCCCACGAGATTACGTTGTAATTAACTTTACAATAGCAGACCTGTTAAAATAATACAATTACTAGCAAAGGAGATTCTATTTTGATAGTAAAGGAGCATCGCAGGATATTCGTGTCATTTTCATGAGAAGTATATTTGATACATACTATCCACTTCATATCCGTATCGACTATAAGATCCAATTAATTGAAGGAACAAGAATCCACCTGATCGATACTTTCACTTTTATTTAGCCTTAGGCTATTTCAATAGACATTAGATTAAAAATTCAGAACATGTTTCGAATGCGTTGCATTCATCATCAGCTGCTTGCATTTGGCAAAAGTAAAAATTAGCTAAAAACAGTCTCACAATTTTCTTAAAACCTTAAAAACAAGTGTTAGTAGTGTTTTTAAGGTTTTAAGAAAATTGTGAGACTGTTTTTAGCTAATTTTTACTTTTGCCAAATGCAAGCAGCTGATGATGAATGCAACGCATTCGAAACATGTTCTGAATTTTTAATCTAATGTCTATTGAAATAGCCTAAGGCTAAATAAAAGTGAAAGTATCGATCAGGTGGATTCTTGTTCCTTCAATTAATTGGAAGTATATTTGAGTTATTCTATTCGGTAATACTTTCTTTACGAGAGGTTTTCTGTGTATCGAAACGTTCGAAATTGACATTAATTTTTCTTGTATTGATTATATAATGCGGTCTTGATTATTATTTAAAATTCTAATAACATTAATACCAAAGCAGAAATCGCCCATACTTACTAAGATCTCCGCCGTTACCTAACCTCATTCCCTTGATCAACCGAGTTCGATATCAAATGGAGTGTCAAGGGATTGTGTTATTACATCCCTTATTAACGCCAAACAGGGAGCTAAACATATAAAGTGAGAGATTATACTCGATTTGAAAGCAAGAAGCCAAAAAAAGAATTGTAGGCGCCAAGGCGACCTGGCGCCCGGGATTTGTCGTGCACTACTCTACAGTATCGTTGCGTACGAGATATACGAGTACAAAGCCGGGAAGTGGACCGATAGAATTGCGGGTCGCAAGTAGTTTTACGAACGTCCGGTAGAAGTCTCGATATTGTGCTATGCTGTTCACACGAAATATATTGTTTGCAAATTGTTTTGCGTCGCATCGACACAGATAGGTATTATGGTAATGATGGGAGAGGAAAGGGCTAAGAGTGGAAAGGAAGCGGCCGTGGCCTTATTTAAGGCAGAGGCCCAGCATTTGCCTGATGTGAAAATGGGAAATCACGGAAAACCATCGTCAGGGCTGCTGACAGTGTGGTTCGAACCCACTATCTCCCGAATACTGGGCGAAATATATTGAATTAATAGTACATGTTGGTTTTAAAAACATAAAAGGCTAAGAAACTACAAACAATGAAGTCAGGACCATCTAAATGCGATTAGAGTGATTTGATGCAATGTAAAGCATATTTAAGTCCTCTTTGGAATTATTTTAGGCAAAGTTAAGTGCAATAAATAGAGTGTATATAGTAATAAATTAAATTGACCATGATCATTGGTCATATCACTCATATTTTAAAGTTACCGGTATTCTGATTTAAAGGCTTTGTTCCGAAATTCTTTTCCAAGTCATGAGCATCTGTAATTTTTTGAGCTTCATAGTCAAGAATTGGCTTTAAAAGTTTTGTAAGAGTTACAGCCAGTGCTCTCTGATCACACTCATCACATTTGAATGCCTCAATGAACTTTGGAACAATAAAAGCAAAATTCGTATAGCCCAGATAACGTAAGGAGTGACGCATAAAATTCAAAGTATTTTGCTGAAAGTAAACAAATTTTCTTGAGGGGTAGCGTAACGCTCCACGTTCTTGCAACCTAATGAGGCACATCACTGTTATTAGTGGCCCAAGCATGATTCACAATTGGAATTTTCTTCCGCATCTCGAACAAGATTACCACCTATCATGGCCAAAGAAGGCAACTTCAGAATGAAAGTTTTCTCTGGAAAAACAGGGTGTTATTTTTAATATCATTGGCGTCCAAGTTAATATAACACTTGCAAATTCTATTCCAGGTTAGACGGAAAAATTACTTTCCTCGTTAAACCACGAATAGGCTACACTGTTTGCTGCCTTTGTATATTACATTCTTAATATGGATGCTTGATATAATTTTCCTCATGGAAAGAATCTTTCTGTAAAAACTGGGAATTAATGTTCTTTAGCAGATGACTAGAGTCGAAACTCAGAACGAGAGGCCGATTTTGGTCATTTGGATGCTAAATTTCAGGTAAGATAGTTCCATTGCGCAAGTCTTTTATCATATTAACTGTACATCAACTGTACAGTTGTCAATAATCAACCGCAAAATTTGTAAACCTTCCACTTCAGACAGTACCTTCAAAGTTAATTTACGCAGTTATGTACCCGTTAACTGGGGAGTGAAATAGAACGCCACAGAAATCCGGAAAGGTGTATAGAGCCCTGGAAACAAAAAGCACAGAAGCCTGTTTGCAATCCTCTCGCTAAGGATTCTTCAAGTTCAGCCTCAGAGATCCTAGAAATCGGTCAAGATTACGATCATAGTGTACTCTGAGCTTAATAGCCATTTCATCTCTGATATGAGATCCTAACTTTTCCTCCCCGCTTGTCAGATTCAATGCTTCGTAATGGAGCCCTTGTTTATTTTCCAGTTTCCCCATTTGAAAGGCCAACATAATTCTGAAGTGTCTTTTGATGAAGAATGAAGAGTGAAGTGATCTCATGAACCTGTAGCCCATTGGCTACTTTCTTTGCCAAAGGACAGTAATTTTGAAGTTGTTTCTCCATATCTTACATACTTCTTCCCATAAGCGTCTATTTGTTCTAATAGGTATAACGCTTTAATTTCTTCATTTCCACCATCTTTTCCTATTAACTTTTTCATCAAATGTCGAATTTTCAGCTTTCTTCGAGAAATTCATATCTTTTATTTTATTTTATTCCTTAGCTTGAGTATTGTTTGTCTCAGTCGATAGTTTGATATATTTTCAGTATGTATTTCGCTTTTGTAGTGCTAGCTTTATGGTCAGCAAGTGGGAAAGAGACTTGAGTTCCTACTTCACATGTGGTAAGCCTACTTGCGTAATTCGGCAGAGTCATTACATTTTCACAATCATTATCTGTGGAACTCTGTTTTCTTATTTTATTTGGAATTATACATTAGGTTCCGGTTTCTGGAAATGACACCTTCGTGTTTGCAGGCGAGAAAACCTATGAAGACTGAAGGGACTCTATTCGGAAGAAGTTGTCTTTCTGTTGTACTTCAACTTTAAAATGATTACAGACTCTGGGTCTGGATGTAGCAATCATCCACTTCTCCTTTACAACTGGGTATATAGGAAACGAATGAAAACTCGTTTTACAGACGGTACACAACAATACACCATATTTCATAATGTATATGAAACTTATTTGGAGTTCATTTGAACTAAATGAAATCTAGTCGTAAACGTATTAAAAACACTTTTCTCCACATGTTAATGCACTACAGCTAATGCAGACTATAGCACGATGTAGATATCTCTGGCGGGGCGATACTGCGTACCTGGTTGGAGACGGTTTTTATGTTCAGAACTGGCGCCCACTTCCCGGCCTTGTATATCTCGTAGGCAACGGCACTACACACGCTAGGTGCTGACATCTTCAGAAACGAACGAACTACCAACATTCTAGAGAAAACCGTGAAGACAAGTCGCTCGTACGGATTCTTGCGAAAGAAGCCCTGAAAATACTCCAATGAGCGGAGGTAACCATGTTCACCTTAGGTTCACGGAGTAGATCTAGCCGTATGTCCGCTCGCGGAACTAGCCACGGAACTACCTAGCTAGGGGTCCTCTGAAGGACACCCATAGTCATTTCCAACTCACTACACAAGCCATAAATTCTAATCCTAACCGGTTGTGCGACATTCGGCCAGATTTGGTACCTCTGGTGGTATTGAGTATTTAAGAGCCATTGATAGCTTGGATGTAGCATCATTTCACGAATTTTGGTAGCGTAAGAGAGAAGTATTTGCTACCGCCTTCTTCTCTATGATATCATAGGCCCTAAAATTCTATTGATTTTCCTCTTAAAACACCAATCACCAACACAAACATAAACACCGACGTACTACCAGTGTGTGTTACCTTAAATGTATCATTCTGTAATTTACTGAATGGTTATTAATTGCAGGAAGTACAGGAAGTTGCTGCTGTAAAGTAATGGGTACAAGATGATTTACAAATGAGAGTAAGAATCCGACCTAATATTGTAAAAAGTAAAATATTGATTGTAAAACATATTTTACAAAAGCGTGTTTAATTTGAAACAGTTTCTCGTATCGGGGTTGGTGCCTTATGAATGAGAAAATATAATTGTTATCTAATTATTTTCAGGCTTGTAGCAACAAATTAGACTGCTCTGCTGTAAATTTTCACCCCCCATGGGAATGGCACGGCTGTTCACGAGACTTTGATGTAAATGGGAAAATATAATATTAAGAACGAAGAAAAAATGAACGATACATTAAAATTAATGTAAGTACCTATTGCGTGTCCGAAATAGTATGAATATACTCGACAAAAGATAAACAGTTAGTGACATTTATTGAAACAGCTAGGTTTTGCTTCTATACCAGATGGTCTTTAGCCCCATACTTTCTACGTATAAGTGTCCCGTATGCAGTAGTGATGAAAGGGATGCCTATTAGCTGGTTTACAAAGGAGCACTGCAACGTGCGATACCTACCCAGATTTGAAACACAGAACAGTCGTTTTGCTGCACATGTTCTGCAATAATGTGCGTTTGTAAATATGTCAATGGTGAAGAAAATAAAGTTTAATAACTCACTGATTTATACACGTTGCTTGTATGTGGTATGTGTTTTGAATGATCCATTAGCTCTTAATTCTGGACGTCAGAGGTAAACTATCGTAAGTGCAAAAACGACGAATTTGAGGTTTTTATCGTAGGTGACTTGTTTTGGTCGTGCCTTCTCAAGGGTACGCTGTTGTATGTGTATGTTTCAAAGGAATGAAGAAAAGATATGTGATAATCGTATGTGAGAACCCAGCGATAAACAATTCTACTATAAATCATACTACACTGCAGTTCAACCTTATGCTGTCCGCCGCACTCCTTATCGTATTGACTCTTAGGATAGTTTACATGGTAAAAATGAAATGGCGTATGGCTTTTAGTGCCGGGAGTGTCCGAGGACATGTTCGACTCGCCAGGTGCAAGTCTTTCGATTTGACCCAGGAGGCGACTTGCGCCTCTTGATGAGGATGAAATGATGATGAAGACTACACATACACCCAGCCCCCGTGCCAGAGAAATTAACCAATGATGGTTGAAATTCCCGACCCTGACGGGAATCGAACCCGGGACCCCTGTGACCAAAGGCCAGAACGCTAACCGTTTAGCCATGGAGCCGGACGTTTACATGGTCAAAACTGTCGGTTCGACCTGCCTTAAAGGTAACAAAATATGCTCCTCAGCAGCTTCATTCTACTAACCTGTAAAGTTAGTGAAATGTCACTTACGACAGTTTACATCTGACGTCCAGAATTGCAACTCTGTTCGGCGAAATACGTGCACAGGGGGCAGGCGACTATTTCGAAACTCCCGCGAATGTGGTTTGCAAGTTAGGGCTCCATTCCGACCAGATTCTACTTAGATTGAAATTATGTCTGTGAATTCGTCGTTGTTGAACACTTTCTTGGCAGCACTGTTGTGCTGCTGTACCAATTACCGGCCTGCTACTGAGCGTTCGTAAACGGGGCTTGAGGCGCTGGCCTTCTGATCCTAACTTGGCAGCTTCGATCCTGGCTCAGTCCGGTGATATTTGGAGGTGCTCAAATACGTCAGCCTCGTTTAGGTAGATTTACTGGCACGCAAAATTACTCTTGCGAGACAAAATTCCGGCACCTCGGCGTTTCCGAAAGCCGTAAAAAAATAGTTAGTGGGACGTGAAACCAAGAGCCTCCGTGGCTAAGGCAGCAGCGCGCCGGCCTCTCACCGCTGGGTTCCGTGTTTCAAATCCCGGTCATTCCATGTGAGATTTGTGCTGGACAAAGCGGAGGTGGGTCAGGTTTTCTTCCGGGTACTCCGGTTTTCCCTCTCATCTTTCATTTCAGCAACACTCTCCAATATCATTTGATTTCACCAGTCATCATTAATCATTGCCCCAGAGGAGTGCGACGGGCTTCGGCAGCCAGCAAATTCTTATCCTCGTCGCTAGATCAAGCTTTATTCATTCCATTCCTGACCCGGTCGAATGACTGGAAACAAGCTGTAGATTTTTTGAAGTAAAACCAATATTATTATAAACGAGGCTTACTAACTCAAGGGAGCCCGTTGGACGGGTAGCGTCTTGGAACATGCAGCGAGTTGTTATCTCTGCGTATTCTAACGTAACCCGCCTGAAGTCAGTAATATCCCTGTGAAAATCAGTTATTAGGCGTCCCATTAATCATTAGTGCAAGCGGGAGCGCAAGTACGGCGCTGGTGGGCCACCTGGTATAAATACAATAATTATAATTTTGTGTGTAAAGTTCATTCTCCCTCATCTAGCGTATAGCTTTTAGTGCCGGGAGTGTCCATGGACATGTACGGTGCAGATCTTTCCATTTGACTCCCATGGGCGACATGTGCGTTTGGATATGTGATAATGAGGTAGGGAGAAGGTGAGACCTGGCGTCGACACGTAGCCTACTCCTAACGATTAAAAGCAAGAAGGTCTGCTCAAAGCTTAACGTCTCATTCTGACACACGAATCACCACAAACAGCGTCATATGCTCTGACACCATATGAGCACTGCGGAGTGGTTTCAGATAGAATCCAGGCTTTTGGCACCATTTCTAGTGATAATAAATTGCATACCCTGCCGGCCAACATTCTGATGGTGACATATTTTCCACCGACGGAAATCGAATCGGCTAACAATGGTGTCATACCATACAGACATGACGCCTTAACGAACACCAGGCTATTCACATATTTGCCTTCACTTTTATCTTGGATTAGGTGTAAAAAAGTTGAAAATAGGTTGAGTTCAATATTTGGCTCTGTTTGTTTGTTTGTTTGTCACATCACGGGAAAACTACTTAACATCCTAAAAATAGGTATTTATGTTCAGAGATAGCAGTGGTGATTCTGGTGATAATTATTGTTTTAAGTGGTAAGTACAACTGGACAATCATCCTCTTTTTAACGGCAATCATAAGAAAAATGGAAGAGATTCGTCACTTTGAAGAATGAAGGTATCGGCGAAAGGAAGAGAAGGGCCACGGAGGGTGTGAAAATTAAAATCAGCGGGTTAGTTTCGTAATTTCAGCAGTACTGCTCTCTATCGGAGACGAGTGGCCGCAGGAGAGACAAAGCAGACCTCAACTAACATATTTTTTTGTTATTTGCTTTACGTCGCACCGTCACAGATAGGTCTTATGGCGACGATGGGATAGGAAAGGCCTAGGAATGGGAAGGAAGCGGCCGTAACCTTAATTAAGGTACAGCCTCAGCATTTTCCTGATGTGAAAATGGGAAACCGCGGAAAACCATTTTCAGAGCTGCCGACATTGGGATTCGAACCCACTATCTTCCGGATGCGAGCTCACACCTGTGCGCCCCTAACTGCACGGCCAACTCCCCTGTCAAATAACATTAGTAATTAGTCAGTTTAATATCATTTTTGATTAGTTTTAGGGGTTTTGGAGATAAAATGTTATCATATTATATTTTCTTTCCATTCAGCGATATTGGAGCCTTCAAACTCACGTTTTTCTTCTCATTTCGATGGTGATCTTCATTACCTTCTTCAGCAATAACTGCAATTGACCAGGCAGTTTTGAAGTTTGATCACAACACTCACCACCATCGCGAGTTAGATCGTTACCAGTGACAACTGAATAATATTTCCATGTCCGCGCTGCTTGATGGATTTACTTGTTAGAAACAAAAATCTGAATTCGTGAATATCTACATTATTATAGCTCGTCCGGCACAAATATCGGATATAAATACTTGAAAATTATTGTTATGCATACTTTTAGATTAAAGTAATTCCTCCGAACTTATTTGGAATATTTCGAAAAATAATCTCGAATATCACCGTTAGTATTCCTCACACGGTGTTGTAATATGACATGACGTGTAGTCTTCGCAGAGGCTTGGTGCAGATCTTCCTAGTTGACTCCCATGCTAAAGACGCATGAGACAAAAGATTGGGCATTACATATATGACACGACATTTATTATGTGCAGTTTTCCGATACAGCTAGAAATTTAGCATTTCCTGTTTATGCACCCTCAACATTGCTATGCCACTGTATAGTAATCAACTATATAGCCTACTGCACCCGCCTGCTCTGTCTCTAACCGCCTGCGGATGGGGGCAGTAAAATCCATCATGGTCGTCCTAAAAGGCAACTAAAAGGTGGCACCAGGGGCTCTCAACGTGGGAGCGTGAATTGGCGACTACGGTTCCTCTACCTATCGGCAGCCCTGAAAATGGTTTTCCGTGGTTTCCCATTTTCACACCAGGCAAATGCTGGGTCTGTACCTTAATTAAGGCCACGGCCGCTTCCTTCCAACTCCTAGGCCTTTCCTATCCCATCGTCGCCATAAGACCTATCTGTGTCGGTGCGACGTAAAGCCCATAGCAAAAAAAATCTACCTGAGTCTAGTATTGATTCCACTTATGTGTGCCACTCTCCTTGCTTTCTTCTTTCCTATCTGATCTCCCTTGGTCAACTCTTCTTTTCCGACCACGTCGGAGAGCCTTTTAGCCAGAGGAATTAATCATTGGAGGTTAACATTTCTATCCCGTCCGGAATTCATACCCGGGACCCCTTGGATAATCACGCTTTATTAACACTAATCAGAGGAAAAAATGGAAAGGGCCCAGTAACATGAAGGTATCGGCCAAAGTAAGGCAAAGGCCACGAAGGGCGTCGGGAAAATAAGAGCTGATAAGGAAAGATTGGAGAGAATAGGTGAAATTGAGGTACCTGGCACAAGCAAGTGGAAGCAGTGCCAGAACTCATTTAAGGGCCCAGTGGTCGCCAACCCATTCTAGTAAATTAAGAGCCTCTGGGGTCCCTTTTAGTCACCTCTTACGACAGTTACGACGGGTACGGGTGTTAATATCACTATTCACGTTGCTAAGTAATCCATTTGTCTGAAATAATATATTTATATATCACGTTACTATGTAGTTGTTGCTTGTATTTGGAATCAGATTACTAGGCTTATTCGACGTTAATTCCTTCTTTTATTATGCCGCGAGCCTCTACGGAGAAGGCATTAGCAGCCTGTGATGCGGGCAACTGACACGCAGCACATGCTTATTTAGATCATACTTTCTTCAATAGATGAGAGAAGAAGGAGCATGCACTGTGGATCAGTCAGGCTACTTATGATCACTGGTCTAAGTGATCTACGATAATTTCGACTGACAGAATACTCGAGACAATAATTCTGAATGTTTGTCAGCGACTATTGTGAAGACCACACTTGAGCTGTGAGTTTAGTAACGATATACTTTTGAGCAATTCTATTTTAGTCTCAGTTTTAAAAATTACATCCAGTTTTCGGAAGTTGCATAAGTTAATATTTAAAGCACATTCATAGACGCAGAATGTAAATTTGTGCTTACGTAGGTCAATGTAAGATATTGAATACATTGCTTCAGCAAAAGTTTAAAAGTTTAAAACTGTTGATGGCAGATCTTCCTGCTTAACCTGTCTATCTAGGTATATATCCCCCTAAAGTTGGGGTGGTAGAATACATCCATGGTATCCCCTGCTTGTCCTAAAAGGCGACTGTGAAGCAACCCTTAGGGACTCACAAGCGAGGAGGCGACCATGGTGTCCCTTGATAAGTCTGGCATTATTTCCACCCACTTTTGCCAGCCTCCTCACTTTCAGCCTTCCCACTGTCAACTCTTGTTCGCTTATGACCTCGAATGTATTAGGTTTGTGAGGCGAGCGTAATCTTTCATTTGTACGCCCTACGTGGTGCTCCTCCATCTCGCTGCTATCTTCAGTATCCGATAATAATAATAATAATAATAATAATAATAATAATAATAATAATAATAATAATAATAATAATAATAATAATAATAATAATAATAATAATAATAATAATAATAATGTTCTTTGTTTTACGTCCCACTCACTTCTTTGACGGTTTCCAGAGACGCCGAGGTGTCGGAATTTAATGGTGATGATGATTACAAATGTACACAATGAACTGTTGGGAAGGACCATATTTGGTTGTGATAGGAATTTTCACTAGAATTAATTTTTACAAGTCCGCCTCTGTGGTGTAGTGTGGTGTAGTGTGATTAGCTGCCACCCCCGGGAGTGCGGGTTCGATTCCCGGCTCTGCCACGAAATTTGAAAAGTGGTACCAGGGGTGGAACGGGGTCCACTCAGCCTCGAGAGTTCAATTGAGTAGGGGGGTTTTGATTCCCACCTCAGCCATCCTCGAAGTGGTTTTTTGTGGTTTCCCACTTCTCCTTCAGGCAATCTCGGGATGGTACCTAACTTAAGGCCACAGCCGCTTCCTTCCCTCTTCTTTGTCTATCCCTTCCAATCTTCCCATCCCTCCACAAGGCTCCTGTTCAGCATAGCAGGTGAGGCCGCCTGGGCGAGGTACTGGTCCTCCTCTCCCGTAATATACCCCAACCCAATGTCTCACGCTCCAGGACACTTCCCTGGAGGCGGTAGAGGTGGGATCCCTCCCTGAGTCGGAGGAAAAACCAACCCCGGAGGGTAAACGGATTAAGAAAGAAAGAAAGAAAGAAAGAAAGAAAGAAAGAAAGAAAGAAAGAAAGAAAGATTACTTTTTACAAAAGAATATGTGAATGTTCAGTTATGTTCAGATTATTTTGTATTAATTTATATGCCGTAACTTATAATATCTGTAATAAAGTTTATATACACTACATTGCAGATCATATTCTTGAAAATCTGATCTCCTTTAATATCACAATGCTAAAGCTATGTCCTGAAAGTGTCAAAATGAAGTCGAGGCATGGAATTCCATGTCAATTAAAAAAGCATAAAAAATATCAAGGAGATGTTTGACAGGTATTTTGATTGAAAATCATGAACTTCACACCAAAATATATGTTGTTTTAAAAATGCAAATATTTTCAATAATAAATAGCTGGGCAATTAATTTAAAAGATGTAAAATGAACTTTAAGCAGCTCCCCTGAAGAATTCTGTTTTGTGACATACTGTTTTATGCCTTCTAGGTACAGAAATATTCAATTTCCAATCGTTTATATTCGATACGTCTTAACGCTACGAGCTATAGTAATTGAGATATTCATATTTCTAAATCAACAATAGCGACCATCACTAAGGTAGAAGTAATGTCCAGCCCTCATGGTTACGAACTGACGGTGGTGATTTTTGTTGACGCGATTGTTTTTATAATGTGCACAACCGTTTGGTTAGTAGCCGCTACTGATCTGGAAGGTAATGAAGATGACTATCGAAATGGGAAGAAAAACGTTTAGGAACGATCAGTCGAAGAATGAGAGAAAGTGGAATAAATAAGGGGGCTGGGGGGAGGGGCGGGGGAGGAAGGGAATGTTGTTTGAAAGCCTACGCCTCGAATGCCGTAATATTGCCACAATGGAAGAAACAGAATGAAATGATTTGCAACGTACACAGCGCCTAAAACTTATCAAAAATAACGTTACATTGACTGACTATTGTTAGCTGAGGTGTGCTCGGTCTCTTCTTCACTCCCCATCTCCGGTAAGAAAACATTACCGCTGTCAACGACAGGTACACTACTGATAATTTAAAGTAAATATTAGTGTGGACTTTATGTAATGTTATATGTTATTCCCAACATACATTTTTTCATCCACTTTATTCTTACTTTTTCTCCACCTAGGCCTATAACGTGAGATACTTATTCAAGAAGTCTAGACCAAAACATATTTCCCAAACTTATTTCCCCCTGCACTGTTCAAAGTTTAGTCTGGTCAAGTTAGCCACTATGTACGAACGGAGAATTCTATTAGTATATTTTGCTGTCGGATCACGTATCCACTAAAGACGAATACTGCAACTCCAGTGTAAATCGTAATATATCAATATTGGCAACCATTTTTATGGAAACTGCATATCTTGTAGCAAAGAGGATATGTTGAAGAATGAATTCAACGGTATTTGAGGAAGGATTAACTATGGTGGTAGACATTTCCACAGCGAGCTTAGTGGGAATGCAGAGTTCTTATGAGCAGTTAAGCTGAAAGGAATTTGACGAGCCGTGTTGTTATTCATCCCAGTGGGAGGACAGGCAGCGGTAACGTTGATTTATCACGGCTTGCCGGTCGGACGTAGCCAGTCAACTGTCTTGACGTTGTGAAACTGAAGCAAGGAACAAGAAATGGTGATATTATTCCCTTCTCTCCGGAAATACACATTAAATTATACATATTCATGTCCGTCGGTAAGACATATGAGATTTTCTTTGCACTTCCAACGCAATATGGCAGATTTAGATTAATAGTTGCCTATTTCATAAGGTGTATAATGCCTTCCCTGTATGTAGCCGTTCAAATAAACCCGTGATATCTGGTGCGTTTTAGTGCGTTCACAGCCATTCTGTAACGTTAAATAGATTGTGCCCGCTGGGACTCACACCTGCTAGTGACTTGTGGAATTGGATATTCTGAGAAATTTATATTCTGGGTTTGTTTCATCTTTCCTATAGCATTCTCTTGAACACTACAATAGCTAATTTCTGTTGCTAATTGGATGGGAGAACAAAGTCTTTTCCTTACAGGCCATGAAACTCGAAGAGCTCCGAAGTGTTTAAGCCAACAAGTAAAATATTTTGCTGTTTGCATTACTTCCTACCTATGCAGACAGATCTTATAGCGGCGAAGGTATAGGACAGGGCTAGGAAGGGAAGGAAGGTGGTGATGGTGATTATTGTCTTAAGAAGAAGTACAACTGGGTAACCGTCCTGTACGAACGCTAATCAGAGGGTGAAAATGGAAGGTATCGGCCAAAGAAAGACTAGGGTCACGAAGGGAAGCCTAATGCCGTCGGAATCGGAAAAGAACAACAGTTTACCAAGGGAGGTCGAGTAGGGTAGATGAAAGTGTTTTAAGAGGAAGTACAGCTGGACAACCATCGTTCATTAATACTAATCAGAGGGAAAAGGTGGAAGTGGCCCGGAACTTCGAAAAATGAAGATATCGGCAGAAAAAGGACAATGGCCACGAAGGGCGTGGAAATGAAAGAATTCCTAGGCCTCGCGAACCTAATAACGTCGGGGTGGGAGAAGAAAAAGACAGAAGAAAAGGAAAGATGAAAGTGAAGAACCAGGCATAAGCAATGACAGACACAGCTAGGGGAACCGTGGTTGTCAACGCACGCTCCAATATTTAGAACCACTGGTCCCCCTTTTAGTCACCTTTTACAACAGACAGGACATACCGGGAATGTGTTCTACCACCCCTACCTGCAGGAAGAAGGACAAACGTGTGGCCTCTAGCAGCTGGAGGTGTTGAACAAATAGGATGCCTCTTTCTATTGTCATGGAAAGGAGATGATCGTTTCACGCTATGGCAAATACTGAATAGCTTCGGTAATTATACCTAAATATAAAGAAGTGATGTTGAAATAAAACAGTGGTCTGCTTGTACCTGTTCACTTACAAAACATTTACCATCTTAGTATAGGTGATTGCTTGCCAGCTAACCATAATCCAGAGAGCAAGAACTAAACCAATGTCCAGCAGCAGCAACAGCAGTAACAGCAGCAGCAGCAGCAGGCCTCTACTCTAGAAGAAAGTAAAGGCTTTCATTACAAGTAACCTCTGAGCTAAGCAAAAAAAAAACGAGTTTAACTCTATACCCGGCCGCCTATGCCCCCTGGAATGAATTAATCTGGCATTTCTTCTTGTAGTAGACTGAGTAAATCAAAGGACCATATGCTTCTCCAAAATTAAAGGCATCCTTTATACATTTTTCGACATAGAAAATCAAAATTGGATGAGAAAATTGACATAAATAATTATCCTTACACAGAATACATCGTAAACTGAGATTAATTTCTAGTGAGATATAGTGCATACAGCACATTATATCATCTGGCATGAGTTAGAACAAATTTCTTATTTTCACTGACCTGTCGCAGTCTCCGCCCTGGCTTTGATAGTTAGAAATGAAGCAAGGTATGAGCAATTGAGCACGAACTGCACCTTAGTTCAGCTGAGTTTCTTTGCGGGTCTTCATCCCTCAAGATGTTGGAGTGTACTAAGGTACAATCACCCCCAGTCGCCCCGCCACCTACAGCAACTCGGTCTTGGAATGAATGCGGTATCCTCTCTCAGTCGTGTCGTGTACAGGTCTCAAATGAGATTTCATCAGGTAGACTACGGAGGTCGGAGAGGCGTATATTAGTTAACGTAACTCAGCTAGGCGACATCGATAACTACTGTATTGCCATTTTAATGTGTGCCATTATGTGGATTAATAACACGATGAAATTAGGACTATCACTTGTTCTTCTTTCGTCCAGATATCTGCCATTATCCACCATTGTCAACGTCATTACCATCTACAATAATGAGTGATTCAGTCTTCATCGTCCCTTCAGGTGAGCGCTCCGTAGATGGTGAGCTCTCTGATTTGGAATGGTGGGCCTTCTTCCTGAGGAAACTGCGTAATTTAATCTGTGACTTAAGGGAGGAAAGTCAATTCCCCTGTCATCATTTCTTCACACCAGGTAAATGCTGGGCCTATACCTTAGTTAAGGCCAAGGCCGTTTCCTTCCCAATTCTAGCCCTTTCCTATCCCATCGTCGCCATTTAAAGATACCTGTGTCGATGCGACGTAAAGAAAATTGATAAAAAGACCTTGTATTATTTAACACGTATAATATCATTTGAAATAGGGTGCTTATTTGATTCACTTTTGGGCATGAAATTCACGGTATTAAATCCATAATAAATGAAAATATCCCTCTGATCACTACTTGCTTACTATTTCCATTAGGAACTCGCAGCGCTAGCCTGCGCGGTAACTCAGGGATGTCCAGTAGAGCGCTCTGAACCTCGTGACTTGCACGTTCCCCATATAGATGGCCTTGACTTGTTTGTCTTTAGTTTTTAGTTTTATTCACGACCTTGTTAAAACAACATCTACTGTCAATTTAACACATAACTGGAGGACCTGTGCTGCTCCGCAACATTCCTTATAAATATGTCAGATAACTCGTCTTGATATGCCTGCCGTCATATTGTTTTGCCTGCCCTTTTCAGTGTTTTTTTGAATATTTAATAAGAAGAGCGTTATGGTATGCCAGACTTCGTAGTCAGAAGTCAATCATTCTGACGTCATCATGATGTCTGGTTGGTAAAAATGTATCTATATATTCGTTTTTTATCCTGCAGTTCTTGATGTAAAGCTTGGTATTGTGTTGTAGAAGGCAACGGTATTTTTAATCGCAGGTCTCTATATAGAACGGTTGTCTTGTGAGTTCATAGGTTATTATCGAAGAAGCGTTTTTTGCCAGGTAGAGAACTCTTTTAAGATACATGGCCTTCACTCTTTCTAGTGTAGCTAGGTTATCCGTTGATAGGTGTTACCAGATAATGGCTAGGGCGTATGTCATGATGGGGTCTCTTTGTACGTAGACTTTTTTTTTCGTAGCAGCATGTAAATTATTGGGGACGCTCTTGCATCTGTTGAGTATATTTGAAAGCTGGGAACAATTAAAGAATCAAAGAGTACCGGGCAGGGAACAGTATTCCTTCGTGATCAGAAGAAGTGTATACCCTCTGGTTTGACAGTCTGGCAATGACATTACTAAGGATGAAAATCTCATATATCAGAATACAGTACAATGAAAGTGTTAGTCGCTTAGCAACGTGATAAGTACAGAATGTATTGCGAGCCTTCACCTGCAATTTAATGGAGTGATCATCTAACGATTTTATTTTATGACTAGCAAATGTACCCGTGCTTCGCAACGGTATTCTATATTGTATACGGATATCGACGTAAATACTGTGCGTGCAGTAAATGAGATTGTTTTAAAATTGCATGTCTCTTAGCCTTATCCGAGAAATAGCATGGGGAGGTCCCCATACGTTGTTTCCAATGTAAAGTGAGGGTTGCGGAGTTGTGATGATAACGGCAGGCTCACTTGCCTACTGCCATTCACAATCGAGTTGGCAAGTTTACATTATAATTGCAGGCCCCATTGCCTACTGCGCGGTAAAAATCGATTTGGGGAGTTTTAGTTACAATGGCAGACCCATTTCCTACTTTCAGACAGATTACAGTTGAGGAGTTTTTATTATAATAGCAGGCAACTTCCCTACCACCAGTCAAAATTGAGTTGTGCAGTTATAATTATAATGACAGGCCCTTTTTACTGCTGCCAGCCAGCTTACTGCCAGTCACACAGAATTAGTGAGTTTTCATGAAAATAGCTGGCCACTATGCCTAATGCTAGTCAAATTCTAGATCGGAACATACGTTTATAATGACGGGCACCCTGGCCTAGAGCCAAACACAATAGGGTAGGGGACTTTCGAACAAAACTGCTTCATCTCTTGCCTTCTGCGAGACAAATCGAGAAGTGAATTATTCATTAAATTGGTAGGCCCTCCTTACTAATGCTACTTACACAGGAGTTGGAGAAGGACCCCATTCCTACTGCCAGCAGTCAAAGTCGGTGTAGGGAGTACTGATTACAATAGCAGACACACCCTTTCTCGATCGCTACAAATCGACATCACTGAATATATATAGATGGACATACGAAAGTATATGCATGTTTACAATATTGCAGACCTTCATTTACAGATTAACTGCTGCTAAACGGTACGTCATATTAACAAAGGATTGTACCGTAAGGCGCAGTATTTAGCGATCTAAATGGCTGGTCCTATGATGTTTTCTCGCATCTCATCTATTCATGGGTCAGATTGGGTCAGAAACGTTGAATAGGTTGAAATTTGTGTAAGATTATCTCACATTGCATTACTTTTCGGATAATTATGTGACATAACATTTGGCTCACATATGGGTACTGGGTGGGCCAATGTTCGTGTAGAATTTGATCATACTATCTTTCCTGTAAGTGATTGAAAGTATGAATTATATAGGTAAAGAGACCAAATTTACTTAAAATCGAGAAATAGAGACGAATCTAACGTATAAGCGATACAGATACGACAAAAAGTCACAAGACCAAGGTTGAAGATCACTCCTAATTCAACGAAAATTGTGCCATCCGTTATGTGATAGGACTTCCCGTTTATCCCACGAAATACCTCGAAACGAAGGTCTGCACCATCATTAACATTGCTTCCATATTTCGATATTCTTCGGGGATAAAAAATGAAACGTATAATTTTCTCAAATTTCAGTTTTCTTGCTTGTCTGGCAGATTATGCTGCAATCTGGATTTTGGGTGAGGGTGTAAAGATTATGACTTTCAGGAAATTAAACCAAAATATATGCAGACGATCATTATTACCCCTCAAACGGGTATCTGTACGAAAATTTCACCAAAATAGTCAATGTACAGGCACACACAGTCGTTACGATTTTATTTATATAGATAGATAAGGAATCTGCTCCACGTACAACACATTTTGGCTACGTCCGCTGGACTTAACCTGCAAAACCAACCGTTCATGATATCTCACTTATTAATCCTCCTGTCGAAAAATTCACATGAGAACAAAAGTTTTAGAAATGGATTTCCATTAAGGATTGTAGATTTCGATTAATTTCGGATGTGCAAATTTTGAGGAAGTGCAATATCATGGTTCCGGTTTCGGATAAACCCCAGTAAATTTAGGTATTCAGAAATAATATTGGCCCTAAAACCTACACAAGGACAGGTGGATTCTAAATATCAAGTTTGGTAGAAATATATTCAGCACTTTTCAAGTTATAAAAACACATACAATCAAACCGACAAACAGACACCAAAGTTAAGAAATATGCAGATGGTCATTATTACAACTGAAACGGATAACTGTACGGAAATTCCGCCAAAATAGCCAATTTATAGACAGACGGTCGTTGCGATTATATTTATATGGATGACAGATAAGCATGGGCACGTTTGAAAGTGCAAACCTTCATTTCGAGGTTTACTGCTCCTAATCGCTACATCATACCAACAAACGGTTTGCACCCTCAGACGTCATTTTTATAGCTCTTCATGTTTGGTGTTAAGACATTTTCTCTCGTATCTCACATATTTATGGGTTCGATTGAGTTACGATATTTGAATGGGGTGAAATTTGGGTACATTATCATTATTTTACATTATTTTCACATACTTATGTGGAAGCTAGAATCATAAAATTGGGTTCGCATACAGCCATTGGTCGTGTCAATGTGCGTGCCAAATTCCATGACTCTACTTTTCCTATAAGTGTGTCAAACTAAGTAATACACGTGTAAAAAGCACAAAATTTACGAACCATCGAAATATACAGCCAAATTTACCCTATAAGGGAGAGAGAGAGATACGACAAAATATCACAGGACCAAAGTTGTAGATCACTCGAAATTGAACGGAGATCGTGCCATCCGTTTTGTGATAGTACTTACCGTTTAGCAGCGAAATAAATCGAAACGAAGGTCTGCACCGTCATTAAATTGCTTATTTCGATATTATTCGGCATAAAAAGTGAAATATTTAAAGATCTTGGAAGTTTTCCGTAGGTTACCGGCTGAAACGTATAAATTTGCTTAATTTCAATTTTTCAGCTCGTGTGGCAGATTGTGAGGCAATCTTGATTTTAGGCGAGGGGGGGGGGTACAATTTAGGACTTCCAGGAAACTATAGCAAAATAATATGCAGGTGGTCATTATTACCCCTTAAACGGAGAGCTGTACGAAAATTTCGCCAAAATAGTCAATGAACAGACACACGGTTGTTACGATATGATTTATCTAGATAGATAAGGAATCTGCTCCACGTATAACACCTTTTGGGCTATGTCCGCTAGACTTAGCCTGAAAACCGACCTTTCATGTTATCTCCCTTATTAATCCTCCCGTTGAAAAATGCACATGAGAAAAAGAAATTAGAATTCGATTTCCAAACAGTTTGATCGATTTCCAGTCAGGTTGGTTTTGTACTTTATATATTGTGGGAGAGTAAACATCACCATTTCGGTCCCCTATAAAACCCCAGTCCATTCCGGGAATTTGAAATAGTATAAACCTTAAAACCTACCCTTGGTGGGGTGGATGCTAAATATAAAGTTTGGTTCAAATATCTCAGTAGTTTTCAAGCTGTAAGAAGTACGCTTTACACGCACCCGCTCTTGCGTTAAGTCCGGTGGGATTTGTACCGAAAAACGGTCCGTTAATGATATCTCCCTTATTAAATCCTGTTATCGAAGTGATGCACATGAGAAAAAAAGGTTTAGAAATTAATTTTCATTAAGGCAGGTAGATTTCCATTAAGTTCGGTTGTGTATACTTTGAGGGAGTGCAAAATCACGGTTTCGGTTTCGTAAAAATCCCCACTCAGTTCAGGGATTTAGAAACTATATTTGCGCTAAAACCTAGCCAAGGACAGCTGGATTCTAAATATGAAGTTTGGTGGAAATATATCCAGTAGTTTTCAAGTTATAGAAGGACAGACAAACAGACAAACAGACAAACAAACGAACAAACAGACACCAAAGCTAAAAATGTTGCAGATGGTCAATATTACACTTGAAACGGATAACTATACGGAAATTTCGCCAAAATAATCATTGTACAGACACACGGTCGTTACGATTATATTTATATAGATTACGCAGAGCCGGCTGAACTTAGAGACCTATCAATGTCTTACAATTTACCTACAGGCAATTCCGAAGAGAATAAAACGGAAATGAAGCAAATCGGTCCGGTAGAACAGACGGATTTTTAAATCAACTTTGGTTACTTTTCTTTGTATTTAACTTTCTTCGTTTCCAAACTTCATTTTGTGATAATGTTGTTCCTTTTTTCTCTTGAGTCCATTTTCTTCCAGTTGGTAATTTCTTTCCTTCCTGAAATCCTGCCTTTCGCGTTACTTCTATGAAACGTGTTCTGTTTTCTGTCATATCTGTTTTGATTCCAGTGTTTTTCATATCCTTTTCAATTTAAATAAACCACGTTGGCTTGGATTTGTAACTGTTCAATAAGTTGAAGACTTGATTAGTTAGTCTATTGTTATTGATTCTATAAATGTCTCTAAAAATCGGAGTCTTCTTTTCCTCATTACAGTTGTCAGTTTCTCAACTTTTAAATATAGCTCTCTGTTTGAACGTAGTCTAAATACGGCATTGGTGTTTCTTACATGTCCCAGTATTTTTCTCAAAATTCTTCTTTCGACTTTTTGTAATTTTTCAGGATTCCCATTTCTTGTAAGTTTTTGCTAGTTGCTTTACGTCGCACCGACACAGATAGGTCTTATGGCGACGATGGGACAGGAAAGGGCTAGGAGTGGGAAGGAAGAGGCCGTGGCCTTAATTAAGGCACAGCCCCAGCATTTGCCTGGTGTGAAAATGGGAAACCACGGAAAACCATTTTCAGGGCTGCCGACAGTGGGGTTCGAACCTACTATCTCCCGAATACTTTTCTTGTAAGTTTAAGAGTTTCTGCTGCATATAACATTTCTGGCCAGGCCACTGTTTGATAATGTCTTAATGTCAAGTTTCAGGATAGAGATTTCTTATTGTATATCTTTTTTACCATATGAAACATCCTTTCCGTTTTGTTTACTCCTATATCTGTAGCTACCATTTCTTTTGTGTTGTTTGTTTTCCAACCTCCCAGGTATTTAAAGCAATCTGTCCGAGATATTATTGTTAATTGTGATATTTACAGATGCATTAATGATGTTTGTCATGAACTTTGTTTCTTCAAATTATATTTGCAATCCTATTTTGGCCGGTTGTTTCTGTAATTCTCATATTTGTCCTTGAGGATTACCTAATGAGTCTGTAATTAATGCCATGCCATCTGCGAAAGCTAAACAATCTATAATGATTTTATTTAAATTGTTTCCTAGTTGAACACCTTTAATATTGATGGCTTTCCTCCATTCTCGAACTACCGTCTCTAATGCACAAATGAAGAGCAGAGGTGACAAACCATCTCCCTGTCGTACACCTGATCTTATTTCAAATGATTTTGAGAGTTATCCAAAAAAATATGCTTTGGATGTTATGTTTGTTAAGGTTGCTTTAATTATGTTAATTGTTTTATTATCAAGTCCAAATTCCTTTAAAATATCAAATAGAGTATTTTAAGACTGACTTGGACAAAGTCTTATATGTAATTAATTAGTAACACGGAAATTCCCCTATAGTTGTTAGGGTCTGATTTATCCCCCTTTTTGTGTAGCGGATGTATTGTTGATATCCATCCTGCTGGTAAAGTGACTGTTGTTCAGATTTCTTCGATAATTTATGTTAAACATTGTATCATATTGTCACTAGAGTATTTCCACAATTGAGCAACTGTATTACCTTCCCCAGGTACTTTACTATTTTTAAGCTCCTTTATGATTTCTTTGATTTCCTCTTTTGTTGGTGGTTTTGAGTCTGGTTATATTGTTGTTGTATTATAAAAATTAAATGTCTCTTCTGACGGATCGCTGTTATATAGTTCTTCGAAGTATTCTGCAAGTATCCTCCAATCTTCTGTGTTATAATAAACAGTTGTCTGTGGTTTTGGATCTCTCGGTGGTGTGTATTTTCTTACGTTGTTCTTAAATGCTTTATAAACGTGTCTTGGATTGCTCTGTTTGAAGTCTGTTAGTTGGTCCTTCATACGTTGTATTTTGATCTTTTTGAGGCCCATTGATGCAAGCTACCTGGATTCCATGAAGTTGCTTCCATTTTTATCATTTTTGTTTGCATTCCATATGTTCCAAGCTCGTTGTCTTTTTAGAATTAATTGATCACACTCATCATTCCACCAAACATGTTTCTTATTCTTTTTAAGAAGGATACAGTAGTTTCTTCTGCTGTCTATAAAATGCCCTTCTGAAGTTCTGCCCATGTTTTAGTTGTCCTTTTTCTGAAGAGTGTTTTGAAACTATTTTCTTTGGCTAGTTTTTGTACGTCAAATATTTTAGGTTGATACTGATTCTCTTTTTTACTTATTGGTTTAATTTTGAATTTAATGATTTACAGATAGCGGTCTGAATCCAAACTGGCACTCTTAAAAACCTTTTCATCAAGTATATCTGATGAAGATTGTCTACTTAAGGCAACATGGTCAAATTGTTTCTCACCGCGATTGGATTTGGGGAGACCCATGTAGTCTTTTTCTAGGAAGTTTTTTAAAGAATGTAGATTTTAGGACTATATTCTGTTCTCTGCATAGCCCAATGAGTCTTTATCCATTAGCGTTTGTTCTTCGATGAGCAGGGAATTTACCTACTACAGATCGATGACAACGTTATTTGCCGATTTGAGCATTAAAATCTCCAAGCAATATTAAAGTGTTTTAGGTTGGAATCTGTTCTAAGGTGTTTGAAACTTCTTTCCAAATCGTTTCTGTTTGTTCTTTCTGGGTTTTATTTTTCATTTGTAGGTGCATGTACATTTACAGCAGTGTAGACTTTATCCGTTGTTTTAAAGGTTAGCGTGGAAAGTCTTTCATTAGGTGATTTAAACTCTATTACAGATCCTAGTATATTCTTGTTTACAATAAAACCTATTCCAAATTGAGGTACATTCTTCATAGCTCTTTTTCCACGGTTATTTTTACGCTATGTAAAGCACGCTTAAGTGAAGTATGGAATTAGTTTAGGGAAAGTTAAATGCAATAAATAGCCAGTCTATAGTACAGGTAGTAATAATTAAAATTACTTGGCATGCTCATTGCTCGTTGCTTCATATTTTTAAAATTTTTCGGATTAAAGGCTTTATCTCGAGCTTCTTTTTTACAAGTCGTGTGCATCTGTACAATTATGAGCTCAATTGTCGAGAATTTGTTTCAAACGTTGTCATGATATTTTCAGCCCGTGATCTCTATTCACACTCATCACATTTAAATACATCATTTAATTTTGGAACGAAATAAAGT
The DNA here is from genome assembly GCF_040414725.1 of Anabrus simplex. Lineage (NCBI taxonomy): Eukaryota > Metazoa > Arthropoda > Insecta > Orthoptera > Tettigoniidae > Anabrus > Anabrus simplex. Next base: position 1,107,909,996 of record NC_090265.1, on the reverse strand, counting down.
TACGTGAAAAAATCATGTTACCTATATAACGTAGGGAATGACTGGTAACATTCAGTTTTCATAACACGAATTTTCTTGAGGTATAGCGTAATGCTCCACGATCTTGCGTCCTAAGGACCAGTGGACTGTCATTAGTGGCCGTAGGCCTGCGTTATAGCTCTCAGTTACCATCCGCAAAATTGGAAACAAATTCTGTCTTCCACTTCAGACAATACCTTCAAAGTTAATTTGTGCCATTGTGTACCCATTAACTGGGGAGTGAAATCGAAAGCCACGGGAATTTAAAATGATGTTGAGAGCCCTCAAAACAAAGAGCAAAATAAGATGTTTACAATCCTGTCACTAAGGCCTTAATCTTCAAGTTCAGCCTTGGAATATCCTAGAAATACGTCAAGATTCGGTCGTAGGGTACTCTGGGTTTGATAGCCATTTCACCTATGGTAAGGAATCCTAACTTTTTCCTTACGCATGCCATATTCATGGCTTCGTAATGGAGCATTATTCCAGTTTCCCCGTTTGAACAGACAACATAAAAAGAGCCTTTTATGTGGCAATCTGAGGCAGGCACTCATGAATCTACAGCCTATTGGCGATTTTCTTTGTAAAAGGACATAAATATTTAAAATTATTTCTCCATACCTTAAGAATTTCTTCTCATAAACTTCAATGCTTCCACTTCTCTATTTACACAATGTTTCCTTATTTTATTACCTTTTTCGTCAAATGTTGAGTTCTCAACTTTCTTTGAGTATTTTCTTTCTAGCTCGAGTACTGTTTGTCTCTGTGGGTGATCTGATTTCCTTTTTAGTATATATTTCGCTTTTTGGAGTGATGGATTTATGGTCAGCAAGTGGGAAAGAGGAGCTGCTACTGCAGTTGTGTTACTTGCGTAATCCTACGGCCCCATTACGTTTCCACAATTGTTATCTGTGAAGCACTGTCTGCTTACTTTATTTGGTGTTATACATGTAGAATTCTGGTTTCTGAATTGGTATCTTTCTACGTTTGATTTTAGGTGCGACTCCTTCCTGTTTCTAGGAAGGATACCTATGAAGACTGAGGTCTCCTTCTTTAAAATGTAAATTATAGACATTGGATGGTGTTCTCGGTGACTAAAGGGCACCTAATTACTCCCACCCACCCGTCTCAGAAAAACTATTCTCCAATTCTCTTTTAAAATGGATCGGCAGCAAACGAATGAAAACTCTCTTTTCTTTCAGAATCAGAATTACAACACGATACACAACAATAAATCGTATTTTATAATAAATTTGAAAATTACTTGTAGCTCATCTGAACACTACGAGAAATGTAGACATAAATGTATTAAAAGTACCACACTCCATATTAATAGATTTATTACAGCACATGCAGACTATAGCATGATGTAGAGACATCTGGCGGCACTATTGCGTACCTGGTTGGGGATGATTTTTTGCTCAGAACTAGAGCACATTACACACACACACACACACACACACACACACACACACACACACACACACACACACACACACACACACACACACACACACACGACATTATTGAGGCTTCTTCAGATGTTACGAGACCTCTATAGAAGTTTGTGTTAGCAATGACTCTAACTTCATTACACGGTATATGCCGAAATATGAGGATATTTAGGCTTTTTAAAAGGTTGCACAAACACATTTCGGACACATAATTGTAACTGAGCTTAGTATGCAGAATATCATATTAGTTTATCTCTCGCTAACAAAGTAAGCGTAAACAAGGTCATGCTGAAACCTACCTTGAAACTTCGCATGCATTGAGATAGAATGATGTGAATGACCTGACGGTTCAAACGTATTGTTCCTCAAATTGAAGCCATACAATTCTCATGTTCTACAAGATGTAAATAGCTGCTTCCAACATCCATCAACTATAACGCGTTTCACTCTCGTCTCTAGTCTCTTTCCTTTCCACCCTTCACCATGACACGAGCGTGATGTGCCTTCTCTCGCAAGCTTTCCCACATTTCTTTTTCCATCACCGTGATTTAGCTGAAGTAACGTAAATGGATTATATAAAACGAAGATTGTATAAACTCATTTAGACTCGAATTTTTCTCACAAGAAGAAGACTATTTAAAAAAATCCTGATTTCAGAAAGAATAAGTATGAGCACTGTCCTTAAAAACGAACAGTGTTATTGGTATTTATGAAAAGTCGACGCTTATACGCGAGTTGTCCTGAAAGATGTCAGTCCTCAATATATCATTTATGACTATTAATGTTGTACAATGACGATTAGAATAGGCTCGCTCAACATCGTCGTTGGTGGTGGTCCAGCCGGAGTGTGGCGCTGCAGTGGCAACGCACCAGCTGCAAGAACACGTGCACCAAATTGTCGACGAAGGTAATACCATGCGTGCGCAAAGTCATGGCGATAATTTTAACGCCTATCGAGGGAATATGCTTTTTTTTAATATTTTCCGAAAGCCTGTGCTAGTATATGTGTAGTGCTTTGTGTGTGCTATCTGCTAGTTTTATATTATTTCCAGAAAATGTCGTACTGTTTCGTTCCTGGTAGAGGATTTTTACACCTCCTAAAGAAAATAATATTTACGAAGTGGGCGAGACTTATTCCGCGGAAGGATAAGCAATAGTCGGCCAAAAGCAAAACATGTGACCTGCATTTTTCTGCAAATTTAATTATAAATGGTGAATGGTGGAAACGTTGAACTTTCTCGTTATTCAAGACTATTTAAATACTGAAGATTGGAAAAATGCTGTGTAGGAGTCGAGCCCCGTCCACGATCCTTAAATATAAAACTGTTTAGTTTATCATGTAGCCGGTTATGTTGTTAGGCAATCCTCAAAATTTATCAATTGTATATCTTGTGTCCGTTCTCTCAGTCACGAAATGAAAGTCATTTTTCAGTTCTTACAGAAATCAAAGATTAGACTACGGATCCGGCAGTGGCACAAGTTTCCTAACAAGTCCCTCTGAAAGTGTGTGTGACATTCTTTTCCAGACTGAAAGGAAAATTAATGAAAACTGCGTTCATTTATGTCGATGTCGGGTGTTATTTGTTACGAGTGTCTTGACTCGATTGAGGCGATTTCAGTTGTGCCATCAGGAGCTGGCTGTTGTATTAAACATACTTTGGCCATTATTTGTAAACTGGTCTACTACTATTTAAAGTGCCAATTCTTCTCCAAAGCGGGAGAAATCTGCAGAGATCTTCAAGCTTGACAATCTGATACGTCTACTCGTAAACTATCAAGACTGGTCTCGAACTAGTTTTGGTTGACAATTTAAGTCATTTACTTTATTTAAGGGAAGTGTAAGTGTTATTTGCAAGTTGGTGTGTGTTTAATGTTTTATGTGCTCTGTTTAACCCTCCGTCGGTCGCGCTCTAATTTCGACACGATAAGTCGCGCGGCATCTAGGATGCGCCATGGTTTATTACTGAAATGAAACGGACCCCTCTGGCTATTTCCCTGGGAAAATTTCCAAATCATGACAATAGAAAGGTTTTGCATCCTCTAGGGCATATATTTTTATCCCGTATTTGGCTCGTTTTGATGCGATATACTGCTTAAACCGGCATCTTCCACGAAAGGCTCCAAGCTTTTCATCTATTGTTACGAACGCCCCAAGAGAATAGTTCTTACAGTTGTCAACAAATGATTGAAATACTTCCCCGATAGCTGCCAAGTTGTCCAAATTCTTACGCTTCTCCCTTGTAACCCTGTTGTCAAAACGAAAGCAATGAAGCAAAAATTTAAAACGCCTCAAATTCATAACAAGATGGAATTTTTCCACTCAATTGCCGTCCGTGCCCCACATGTTCTCCAGCATTATTTTGTTGGAAGTACAGGCAAATATAGGAGTCCTAAGAATGCCTTTATTTCAGTATCAGTCACTTTTGCATCTCTTTCACTTTGAAAATGTCCTTGATTTGTATATCGAACGACATTATGTAACATTTCGTCAGTTATAAACAATTTCCACACTCACCATCTTTTATGCGACGTGCAGTTTAGTGAGCAAATTATGTGGGGGTGATTTCTTCCAACGATTTGATTCAGGGTGCTTACCCCATTTTGTGTCCGACTCGTTGGCTGAATGGCCAGCGTACAGGCCTTCGGTTCAGAGGGTCCCGGGTTCGATTCCCGGCCGGGTCGGCGATTTTATCCTTCATTGGTTAATTCCAATGGCCTGGGGGCTTGGTGTTTGTGCTGTCCCCAACATACCTGCAACTTACACACCACACATAACACTATCCTCCACCACAATAACACGCAGTTACCTATACATGGCAGATGCCGCCCACCCTCATCGGACGGTCTGCCTTACAAGGGCTGCCCTCGGCTAGAAATAGCCACACGAAATTATTATTATTATTACCCCATTTTGTGTTTTCATCCTTCCCTGCATGAAACAGGATGTCCCCGAGAAGAGATTCATCTTCCGCTCCACTTTCCTCAGTATCGGAGTAGTCTTCTCTGCGCTCAGCCGAAATATCTTCAGCGTCGGTATCACTGTCCTCTTCATTCTGTTGCTCTTCATCAAGATTATCATCAGTAAGTAAATTGTGCATTAATTTCAAATCACTAGGATTGTTTACATTGAAGAACTGACGGTTACCGGCCGTACTAAAAACACTGGCCGCTATGAAGATACCGTGAGTGCAGGTTCACCAGACGCATGTGCTGTGAAGTAGGGCGCAAAAACCTGGCGCTGGCGCCTTTTGATGCTTCCATTGCTTATATTTACTTGTGCTAGTCTCCTCGCTATCATATTTCCTATATGACTCTCTTGACCAACTCTTGCTTTCTTCCGACCCAGAATGTATTAATTTTGCGAGGCTTAGGATGTCTTTCAGTTTCATGTCCTTAGTAGTAATTCCTTTTCTTTGTCCTGTAATTTCATTCTTCATAGGATTGGGTCCCTTCCATAGATTTCTGTGGTTAGTGTTAAGAGAGGATGGTTGCCATGCTGTACTTCCTGTTAAAGCAATAATCATCATCGCCACCACCACCGTCAACACCAGCGACTAGATTTTTCTTCGTGTTCTGGCTATAATGAACTCTACACATCGCGCACTATCCCCATAGAACATGTTACAATCTTCGATGCTGTAATGCTACCTCTGTTGAAGTAGCTAATGTCCTCTTACGACTGTATGATACGAATATGTGCCGTTCTCATTCCGTTTTGACTATTAGCTGACATTCCTACTAAGCTACGTGGCCCATGCCACAGAGTATACATTGGTTATAGGCTCGCGACGTCGCACTGAATTGGCCTAAACTCGATACATATATCCAAAGCACACCGTAGTGCCTATCACTCATTTGAGTGTTGCCGAGTAAAAATAAACATCATAGAGTAACTTTTGTTACGCATTCTGATTTTAATGAAGAGTCATGTTATTCAACTTGATCAAATTTCAAGCCTTTCAAGACTAAGCCTAAATTTTGTGTTGAACAGACTAATTGTGAACAATAGCTGGTTACGTCGTATGTTCGTCTATGCTACCTCATTATTTCTTCTTCTTCTTACCTTTAAATTCTATACACTTGAAAACCATTAAGAAGAATCATCAATTTCGATGTCCTACTAGATGGCAAATTAAATTGTACCTCTCTTGGGCCTCTATAGCTCAGTTCTAATTGATTTTGTCGGGTGAACACCAAATGTGTCACCAGAGATCTCTTACATGCCGACATCGTACGACACGGAGTGCCGAATAGACATTTTCCGCCCTTTAAAATTCCGACTACCTCTGTCGGGTTTGAACCTGCTGTCTTGGGATCCGGAGGCCGACACTCTAACACTGATCCACAGAGAGAACTAAGATCAATATAAATAAATAAATAAATAAATAAATAAATAAATAAATAAATAAATAAATAAATAAATAAATAAATAAATAAATAAATAAATAATTTTTATCCACGTTATACTCTGATAGATGTGGTAGAAATGTCAAGTATTATGTCATGTATCTTAATTCTTGGAGCAAAACGATTTACCTATGCATTTCTCTGGAGGCCACATATTACTTTGAAATATACCTACTCATTTTGCACGTTAAATTTAATGGACGTTATTCCGCAAGTCTGTTTGCTGTTCTCGTTCATAATTACGGTTATGTTATTTACATATTCATGGGCAATGGGCAGGGGATACTGCAGATCACTGTTGTGTGCCAATTATTTTGGAGTAGTTTGCTGAACAAACTTTCTCTATTCCATACTGAGTACAGACGTTAGCTGGCTCTTACCTTCCTGATATGAATACCTGGAATTGTTACTTTTCTTTGTACTCTAGAATGTACTTTCTGATTCTGCCTATGGTTCTACGAGCTCATTGCCGTGAAAAGAATATAACAGCGTTAGAAACTAATATTTTCACTACTGTGGTGTACATGTATGGAACACCACACAAATAAAACGTTGAAATTGGTATACCTTATCATACATAATGATAAATTGGATATTTCACTTAACAAATCATTTCTAACAACACTGAAAATAAATTAAGTAGCATGTTTTTAAAAAGTGTGAGGGTAATACTGCATGGACTAACTCTGCTTAGTGGATGGGTAGCGGAAATTTTATGTATTAGGAAGTAAATATAAGCTAATGATTTTGATGAAATGATTTTCAGTACAACATTTCACACTTTTTTTCATTACCGCTTAATGAATCCCGCAGGAGGTTACTCTGACGCTAAACGTCTGAAATATGGGTAAGGATATTTTCTGAATTTACGCAGCATTCTCGCCACTCGAGATGTTTTATTACTAAAAATAATATCTCAAAGTATACTCTTTAATTCAAGTCCATATTTTTATTTCATCAAAGTCATTAGCTAACTTTTCCTTCCTAATACACAATACGTACATTGAAAAATGACGAAGCAGCATTTCCCCTCCTCTTTCCACTGAGAGGATGATTCGATCGTTGTACTTCCTCTTAAAACAAAAATCACCACCACCACCACCACCACCACCTTTCCACTGAACAGAGTTAATGTATACAGTATTTTCTCCACTCCTCACTTTCTCTCCCATCCCCACTGAATGGAGTCATTACCCTCATCTTCCTACACAGCTACCAGAACTGTAGCAAGGGAACTGGCTTCAGTCCAAACACAGTCGCTGAAGGTAACGGACGATTAGCAACTTAGAGAAGTAAACTATTTCAAAGTCGCTAAGGTTACAGTGGAGGACTATCACAATCATAATTTGTCTCACTTGTTCATCACATCAACAGTTCTCAAGCATTGAAAAGTTTACGCAACGTAAACAACATTGTACATACTGTATGTGCGAATGATTTAAAGCGATTCCATACAATAAATACCAGCTGTATGCATAAGTCTTTTCCGGTTTCATTAAGAGATGGCGCCAGCGAACAGTACTCAGCGTATGAATTAGACACATACGTCAGTTGGTTCGTCTGACATTAACCTACCAATACACACGAGCTGAGTCCACCACACACTAGCGTCTGTGCTGTATCGTTCAGTGATCATGTCGACGTTTGTGACCGAAAAAAGAACTTTTGCGTCACTGTTGCATTTCTTATTTAATCAAGAGAAAAAGGCAGGGGAAAATCATCGTTTGCTGGTAGAAACATATGGTGAACACGGTCCATCGATTAGAACATATGATACATGGTTTCAACAAAAGTGCAAAGACAAGCAATTGCAGGCGTGACTGGATGATAACACAACTCAAACTCAACAGCAATTGCCACAAGCATTAAATGTATCGAAGGAAACAATTAGCAGACGTTTACGAGCAATGGGGAAGATCAGCGAACTTGGTAAATGGGTTCCACACTATTTGAATGAACAGCAAATGGAAAATCGCAAGGTCACTTGTGAAATGTTGCTTCAACGCCACGAAAGAAAATCATTTCTGCGCCGAACTGTGACGGGTGACGAAAAATGGATTTATTTTGAAAACCAGAAGCGGAGGATATCGTGGCTGTCACCTGGCGAAGTCGGTCCTTCAACATCAAGGCCAAATCGCTTCGGCAAGAAGACAATGCTTTGTGTCTGGTGGGACCAGAGCAGTATTGTGTATTATGAACTCTTGGAACCCGGCGAAACCGTTAATGCACAATGATATCGACAACAACTTTTAATTTAAATCGCGCATTGATAGAAAGACGACCGGAATTGGGCAGAAGACATGGCAAAGTGATTTTGTTATACGACAATGCGCCGTCTCACACAGGAAAACCAGCGAAAGACACCTTGAAATCGTATGGATAGGGCACCCTTTCGCACCCGCCGTACCGCCCCGACCTTTCGCCATCTGACTATCACCTCTTCGCATCAATGGGACACGTGCTCGCAGAGCAGACTTCAGCAATTTCGAGGAAGCTGTAAACTGGCTCGACGAATGGTTTGCCCCAAAAGACAAACAGTAATTCTGGCATGGCATTCGTAACTTACCTGAAAGATAGGCGAAGTGTGTAGAAGCCGATGGCCAATATTTGTAAAAAACAAAAAATGAATTTCCCTTGAAAATTATGTGTTTTATTTACCACAAAAACGGCAAAAATGTATGCATACACCTGGTAATTACGTGTGCCTGGTGCAGTCCTTGTAAGGCGGACGCTTCAACGAGGGTGGGCGGCAACTGCCGTGTATGGGAAATACGTGTTTTTGTAGTGGAGTACAATGTTGTGTGTGGTGTTAGAGTTGCAGGAATGTTGGCGATAATAAAATGCTCAGTCCCCGAGCCAGGGGAAATAACCATCTAAAGTTAAAATCTCCGACCCGGCTGGGAATCGAATGAGGGTTCCTCTGAAGCAAAGGCGAATTCACTGACCATTCAGGCAAGGAGCCGAACAGTGATTTGATAGAATGTGAGGTTGTTCTTGTAGAAGGAAACATGCCATTCTTTGTTTAAAAGTGTGTATATTTTACAGATTTATGTGTGTTAAAATCAATGTTTTGGTCAGACTGGAAATCTTTAAAGTTTCATTATACTACATATATAACATCTTAATTGCATCATCATCAAATCAAAAATATGAAGAACACCTGATAAATAATATTAATGAGATTAGTGAAGAATGGACTATGTATAAACACGTCCAGATCTGTTTTTAGAGGAGAATTACATTTTTAGATTACTTCAGGTCCGCCTCTGTGGTATAGTGGTTAGCGTGATTAGCTGCCACCCCCCGGAGGCCCGGGTTCGATTCCCGGCTCTGCCACGAAATTTGAAAAGTGGTACGAGGGCTGGAACGGGGTCCACTCAACCTCGGGAGGTCAACTGAGTAGAGGTGGGTTCGATTCCCACCTCAGCCATCCTGGAAGTGGTTTTCCGTGGTTTCCCCCACTTCTCCTCCAGGCGAATGCTGGGATGGTACCTAACTTATGGCCACGGCCGCTTCCTTCCCTCTTCCTTGCCTATCCCTTCCAATCTTCCCATCCCTCCACAAGGCCCCTGTTCAGCATAGCAGGTGAGGCCACCTGGGTGAGGTACTGGTCATCCTCCCCAGTTGTATCCCCGACCAAGAGTCTGAAGCTCCAGGACACTGCCCTTGAGGCGGTAGAGGTGGGATCCCTCGCTAAGTCCGAGGGAAAAACCGAACCTGGAGGGTAAACAGATGATGATGATGATGATGATGATGAGATTATTTCAGAAGTTTTCAAAACTTTACCGGAGAAGGTACAAGTCATACTGTATTAAAAACGTCCCGAAAAGGCACATGATGTACGGACCTTATTGGGCATAGTCAGCTTCTATCAATGCCCCAGTCCCCTTGCGATCCTCTAGTTTCCTACGATGAATACGATATGTTGTTGTGTTAGACCAGCCCCATGTTATTCTTCTCGCATGGCCACGCCAGGTCTGGGCACGATGGAGGACAACGAGGAATAAATAGCCGGAAAACACAACACATACACAGTGTGATAGTACATATATCACACCCCAGAATTATATGTAGAAGTTAGAGATATTATTGTCAGTATTCGATTTATTATTATTATTATTATTATTATTATTATTATTATTATTATTATTATTATTATTATCATTATTATTATTATCAGTATTTCATTTGCATATTTTGCCATTTATATTGGTAAGCTGGAAGATATCCACATATGTAGGTATGAGTAATTTGTTTTGCACGAGTGGGAAAACATTGCTTTAATGACTCTGGTAATTTGAATGAGTCATATGGCTACCCCAGTGTTTGTTGTGATGTACTTGTGTCGGGAAATTCATGAGTCATGTATATATCCCAGCCTGATGAGATGAGCTTGTTGTTGTATTAGGAAAATTTGGTGACTCATGGAATATACCCCAGAGTTTGTTATTGTCTTGGGAGGAAGAAGTAGTTCAGGGCTTGGGCTTGAGAAGAGGACCACCCATGATTGGCTGGCAAGCACCAATCCAGACGTACCATCTGAGAGGAGGGGGATGTTGATGTCTATAAAGATTGATCATACGGCGGCAACCAGGAACATTGTAAGAAAACATTGTATGGGTGATGGTAAAGGAACGAGAAGGAAGACAACTACTACAACTACAAGCAGTAACACTGTATGAAGGAACGACAACTGACACACTGTACGAGAAGGAAGTAGTGCTGATACACGGTACTGGAGTGACAAGGCAGCAATGGACTGGACTTCAAACGTTCGTGGAGCGTAGTCTTGTTATGTTCGTGGAAAGTGACTGATTGTGGAGAGTGCTTGCGCATTAAGTATGGTAGCACTTGTGGCGGCCTAGCATTATATGTTGGTGAAAGCTATCTCAGACTTTCCATAAATTTATGTTGAGGATCGACAGACGTGTGTATATATCTTTACAACAAGTGTTAAAATATGTGAACACAGTAGTACAAGGTACAGTATCTGTGTGATGTGATAACTGCCGATTATGAGAATCGGTAAGTCGAATTGATATAGAGACAGTGAAGGGTATTTATCTTCATACATGTACATTGTTCATCGGACTATCTACAAATGGTAGCTTAGTTCTCGCTTTCGTTTTCCCACGATTTTCATTATTTTTGTTGTTGTTGTTGTTGTTGTTGTTGTAAATATGGAGTCTTCCAGCAATATTTTATGTGTGTATTATATGTATAATGTTGTATGTTGATGAGGTGCTCATGCACGGAATTTGTTAAGAATATAGTTAGCTATTTTAGAATCAGTGTTATTGATGAACCTAGGTGCAGTTCCTACCTAATTAGTCGTTTTCAGGAGGTTAGGTAAGGCCTGCAGCAGATGTACCAGTACGCAGCATTATGTACACGCCCTGGGATATACAGTTTATCATGCTCTTATCTAAATTCGAGGGATCCATTCTGGTGAACTCTGGCGCCCATACTACGGACATTTCGGTTAATTATGCTTATTAATTTTATTAAGTTTTTGAGTAATTTTATTTATATATTTTATTCATGATTTTATTTATTATTATCATCAAAAAAAGTTACAACAGGCAGAAAGATAACGAAAAATGAAAAAAAAACGATCAGTGGAAGCTAAAACTAACCAGAGGTAACGGGTCGATAAATAAATACTTACCTATCATGTTCGCGCAGACCGGGTCGAAAATGACCAGAAACGAAGTCATGAACTGAACTCGAGCCTATTAAATCAAAAGGATGAAATTTAAAAGGCTATCCCTCCTACTCCTACAATAAGAACACCGAGTAGAAAAGAAAATAGTTTAATAAATAATTATTAAATCAAAATAGTAAACGGCCACACGAAAATCAGGAAGATATAAAATAAGAAGAAAAGAGGCCCTGATGAAAACAATACATAAGCTTAATAACCTATTCACTATCGTCATAGCATCGTGCCTGCCCATAATATGATCCAGCCAAGATGTTCAACCATACATAAAATACAATCATATTAGAAAATAACAAAATAAATTGTTACCTTAGGAACAAATTAGAATAAATCAATGATTCAGAGCCCAGCCCAATGTATTAAATTAGTATATCAAGAGGACGAGTCTTTAGAGATCGCGACACACGGCCATTCAATGAGATGCCACACAACAAACTAAAAAAGACGAAAGGTAAAATATGGCACAACCAATGATCAAGGAAAGGGAGGCACGTGCAGGCATGGCGCCCGGGATCGGGGATAAACAAGGCGTTGGTAAGGGAACATATATACACCCAAAAAATGCCAGTGCCCAGAAAATGCAACAATAAGAACAAATGTCACAACTAGGCAATATGATATGCGTCCTACATATTTCAGATTCAAACACTCACACAATAGGTTAGGGGGGGGGGGGGGGGTTCCAAGAAACAGGGAACGCATAAAAGATAGCAAAGCAAAGCAAAGTCATCTCCAAACAGGCCATGAAGGCCCTTGGAGGAGTGGAAGGTAAAGGCTTCCACCATTGTTAACCTCGGCACGTGATGGGGTAGAGTGGTTAGCTCTACGCCCGGTCGCCTTTGCCCCCAGGAATTAACCTGGTACTCATTTTTGGTGTAGGCTGAGTGAACTTCAGGGCCATATGCACCTCCGGAAGTGGAAATCTCGTTTCTTAAATTTTACGACTTCCTGACGGGGATTCGAGCCCACGCCCTTCCGGGCGAACCGAGCACGCCTTTATCGCCTCGGCCAGGCAGCCCCTGCATAAAAGATAACAATGGTCAAAAGGACCCCAAAAGTGTAGAAGCAAGGTTCGTAAATAATGTCTCACGCGGATATTCGAGACCAAACCCACACAAGATCAGAGGCCCAAATCACATTATCAATACGTCTCTCATATACAATTCAAATGCCAAAACAGTTCAAACCATCCATGTACACGTCCTTCCGATAAACAACAACATAGCGAGGACATCGGAGATCAATTTGGTATATGAATAGTAACAAAGAGACTTCCACAACATAAACCTAGAATAAAATATACGTAACACACGTCCAAGGAGCAACAGAGTTTATTCACGCAATACAGACACTCATTTACAGTAAGACACAAATCTATATACCGAGTTGTGACGCAAAGAAAAGCATAGCTGATATAAATAACGTTACATGGGCAACAACAGAAATAACAAGACGGGCCACCAAATTAATAAATACCGACGGAGAGCAAGAAATAGTGGCCAACCACAATGTCACTAACATAATCCATGAGGCCAACTTCAAATAGTAGACAACAATCGAAAAGTAAAAAAAAAGTAAAAAAAATATATATATAGTACCGAGCTCGATAGCTGCAGTCGCTTAAGTGCGGCCAGTATCCAGTATTCGGGAGATAGTAGGTTCGAACCCCACTGTCGGCAGCTCTGAAAATGGTTTTCCATTTTCACACCAGGCAAATGCTGGGGCTGTACCAAATACTTTAATACACCAATACCGGACAGCTCTATCTCAACAGCATTGAGTCGAGTGCGAACAGCGATGGTGGTGACATCTAGCGTGTTGGTGTGAACTGCATACTCGTCTATGCTACAGTTGAGAGGAATGCACTACACTCATTGGAAATATTTTTGTTAAAATAATTTAATAATCATAATAATTAAGAATGAAATTTTAAAATATGAAATGCCTCTTTCACAAACCTCCAAACGAGCATTATGTTAGCCGTGCCTTTCGCTATGTCCTGAAAATTAAAAGCAGCATTTGTTTGAGGATCCACCCATCCTCTGGGGGAAATATTTAACAACTACCTACTCTCTCCAGTTTTTTCTAGCCTGGCAAAGGACTTTGTATGGACTTAGCCTAGTTTTGCGGCCGTTTGCCTTTCCTACCACCAATCGTATGTGGAGGGATATATATTCACTACCTCGTGTTTCTGTAGTTGTTTCTCGTGTGACATGTTGTATATATTTGAAGATGCGTATGAATGCGAACACAAACCTGTAGTCCCCGATCTACAGGAATTAACAGACGCGAATAAAATCTCCGATTCAGTGAGGAATCGTACCAGGGTCCTCTGGACCGAAGGCCAGTACGCTGACCTTTCCGTGGTGGTGATTATTTTTTAAGAAGAAGTACAACTGGCCAGCCATCCTCTATTAACACTAATCAGAAGGGAAATGGAAGAGATCAAACACTCCGAAGAATGAAGGTATCATAAAAACGGGGGGCACGAAGCGCTAACCATTCAGCCAAAGCGCCAGAGCGGGCAGATAACTTAACAACATCCATGATTTATTACAATTTTGGAAAGAGAAGCTGTAATTAAGGAACAGGAGTTCTGATCCATTATTTTGACTTCTCCTTCTTTTTCTTCTTCTTCTGCTTCGATACGGCCGATCTTCCCGAATGCTACAGGAGAACTCAGCTCACGCTGCTCTCTCGTTTTCGCTGTACTTTGAATTTTCTGTTGTACCTCTGAAGACAGAAATACATAATATGTTTAACACAGTGGGGTTACGGTGAGTGAACTAGGATGTTCTTGACAAGGAAGAAGTGTTCAGAATTTCCTAAAGTCTCTTTCACAAATTTATGCATGAAGAATTACCATACACACCTATTAAATTAGTTGGACTGGTGTTCAAGCCTATGCCTGTAATACACTGAAATAATTGTCTTGCCCGCTTCTGGGGTGTAGTGGTTCATGTCATTAGCTAATACCCCCGGAGGCCCGGGTTCGATTCCCGGCTGTGCCACGAAAATGAAAAGTGGTACGAGGGCTGGAACGGGGTCCTCTCAGCCTCGGGAGGTCAACTGAATAGAGGTGGGTTCGATTCCCACCTCAGCCATCCTGGAAGTGGCCATCCTTCAGCAGGCAAATGCCGGGATGGTACCTAACTTAAGGCCACGGCCGCTTCCTTCCCTCTTCCTTGTCCATCCCTTCCAATCTCCCTATGCCTCCGCAAAGCCCCTGTTCAGCATAGCAGGTGAGACAGCCTGGGCGAGGTACTGGTCATCCTCCCCAGTTGTATCACCCGACCCAGAGTCTGAAGCTCCAGGACACTGCCCTTGAGGCGGTAGAGGTGGGATCCATGGCTGAGTCCGAGGTAAAAACCGACCCTGGAGGGTAAACAGATAAAGAAGAAGAAGAATTTTCTTACGCCGGGCTGAGTGGCTCAGACGGTTGGTGCGATGGCCTTCTGATCCAAATTTCGCAGGTTCGATCCTGCTCAGACCGGTGGTATTTGAAGGTGCTCAAATACGTCAGCCTCGTGTAGATAGATTTACTGGCATGTAAAAGAATTCCTGCGGGACTATATTCCGGCACCTCGGCGTCTCCAAAAACCATAAAAGTACTTAGTGGGACGTAAAGAAAATGATTATTATTATTATTATTATTATTATTATTATTATTATTATTATTATTATTATTATTATTATTATTATTATTATTATTTTCTTACAGTAAAAAAGTGACTGGATTCGAAACTCATGGCCTTCAATTTTCAATTTCAAGACTACCGCGATAACCATTACGCTACAGGCTCACAAGTTTTCGATTGTGAAATTTATGGTACTGTTTAACAATGTGGATCCTCAAGTTTGAGTATACTAGAGTTCCATATATGTTAATATTATTGCTTTTACGTCCCACTAACATTTCAGTAGAGTATTTGATTGACTTTCTTAATATTAAGGGTCATAGAATGTAACCTCAACACAGATGCGAGGTCATTACTTTTTTAATACTTGCTGTCCTTATCAGTTCCTATGCCCATTATCTTGTGGGTAATTTGTTCAGCGCATAACACTTTTCTTGGAACATAACTGCAATGTAAGATTATTTAGTGACAAACACTGATACATTATAAACAACACGACAGTGCGCCAAGAATCATACAGATGGCTATGTTATTGAAGAGTTGGTCACACCAAGCCATGTAGGTAGCAGCACTATCGACTTTCTCACTGAAAACAGCAAGCTGTCCGGTATTATCATATTAAAGTATTTGGCTGTACCTTAATTAATGCCACGGCCGCTTCCTTCCCACTCCTAGCCCTTTCCTGTCCCATTGTCGCCGTAAGACTTCTCTGTGTCGGTGCGACGTAAAACAACTAGCAAAAAAGAAGATATAGTTGTTACATTATCTTAATCAATCCATTCATATATGTGCAATAGAGCACGTTAGAAACCTCCGGGACAAAATGCATTTACGTCTTAAAACGTTTAAAATAACGCTTGTAAAAACAAGCGTGTTGAAACAGAGTGTCGCTCGCCATAACCCTTCACCAAGACAAAAGCTTAGAAGAAGAGCCATGGAGAAACAGGATAGACAAGATTGGGGAAAAACGTCGTAAAATCACAGGACGACAAAGGCGACATCTGTGATCTCCTTGGGCTAAGTATGAGTGTACAATAAAAGTCAAACTCCGCCATGATGCCGAAGTCAATAAGGTAAAGGTAAACTCGTGTCCTCATCCCGAGGTGGTGCAGCTCTTTCCAGGTACACCCCCAATGGAGGTGAGCTGCATGTACCATTTCAACTATATACCAGCCCTTCTACCATTTTTAAATTTCTGCCAGTGCCTGGAATCGAACCCGGGCCTCCGATGATGGCAGCTAATAGCACTAACCGTTACGCTACTGAGGCGGACGCCGAAGTCAATGAGTACACATAAGTAACAGAGGGCAAGCAGTTCGTACGAAAAGCGAACCAGATAAAGATAAAGATGGCCAAGACAAAAGCTGAAAGATGTTGCTCAGTTCTTCATGAATAGCTTAACCGTACAAGTTAAAGAGACAAACGACCAATTCAGTGATCAAAAAGAAGGAAAGGAAATTTTTGAAAAATGTATACAGGACGTAGCGAATACTGTTCTATTATCTTTTCCTAATTTCGAACTTCCGCTAACAGTGTTCACAGATGCATCGGGTATTGTTGTAAGTCCAGTACTTGCACAATATGAGAAAGGCAAATAAAAAATATAATTTTTCTCAAAAATGTTTGAAATACAAAAGACCTACACCACATATGATTCTGATCTTCTCAGAATTTTTCTTTCTATCAAGAAATTGAAGCACTTACTAAAATGAAGAAACTTAATATTTACTGATCATAAGCCCTTGGTATTAATTGATAGTATAAGTGATCAAGAAGCTGTTTTCTTCGTAGTTAAAAATAAATTGCCATAGAAGGAAGGTTGTAAAAGTATGACTATTAGGCAGTGCCATATGGCTGATAAGACAGGCAAGAGAGAGCTTTTAAAAGTAATTATGATCGGTTGAAAATGGTAAATAAGAATGTACTGTCTGTGAGATGGGTTTGAAGCAATTGTTACAAGTTGCTTTACGTCGCACCGACACAGATAGGTCTTATTGCGATGATGGGATAGGAAGGGGCTAGGAGTGGGAAGGAAACGTCCGTGGCCTTAATTAAGGTACAGCCCCAGAATTTGCCTGGTGTGAAAATCGGAAACCACGGAAAACCATCTTCAGGGCTGCCGACAGTGGGGTTCGAACCCACTATCTCCCGAATACTGGCCGCACTTAAGCGGTTGCAGCTATCGAACTCGGTAAAGCAATTGTTGAGGAATGAGAAAATCTTTAAAGGTGGTAAAGAATGGAAGATATCCACTATTTTATAACAGAGAGGTAAAGAGAAGAAGAAGGATGTGCAGGTAAGAAATAAATAGATTTAGGAATTGTTGTGGAAGTAAGGAGAAATTGAAGAAACTTACTAGGAATTTGAATCTAGCTAAGAAGTCACCTGAGGGTAACATGAAGGCAAGTCACAGAATTTTTTGTGAAAAGTGGAAGCGTATGGATAGGTACTTTAAGGCTGAAACAGGGTCCAAAGGGGCCATTCCGACCTTGACGAAATTTCATATGTGAGGCCAAGGGGTCCTTCGTAACACTTCCCTCACACTTCGAAGGGTTAGAATTTATCCAATTTTCTCCATTTAAGAGGAGGTGGTTACCCAGTTGTACATCTCCTTACTTGCCCTTAAAAGGAGCAAACACAGCCGCCGCCACCACTACCAGTGATCTCCGAGGATGACAGCAGGTATCACTACCGTTATACTAGTGGCAAGGGAACTGTTTTGGGTGAAACCAGACAGATTTTAATGAAACTTGGGTGAATTATCAATCTCTACTTAGTATAAAATAAAGTCTGTCTGTCTGTCTGTCTGTCTGTCTTCGGAGATCAATTTGGTACATGAATAGTAACAAAGAGACTTCCACAACATAAACCTAGAATAAAATATACGTAACACACGTCCAAGGAGCAACACAGCTTATTCATGCAATACAGACACTCAGTTACAGTAAGACACAAATCAATATATCGAGTTGTGTGTGTCTGTCTGTGAGAGCTAATCTCAAGAACCACAGGTTGGTTTTTAATGCGGATTTCACCATTCTATTAAGCATTTCTCAAGAAAGGTTTATGTATAGAAACATTCATCTATGGCCAAAGAAAGCCGAGAGATAAATATTTCATTGAAGCAGTAAAGATAAACCGGACGTTCATGCGCCCTTTTTAGCTTACGCTGGCTAATTCATTTAAGATACTTCTATACTATGAGGGTAAGAATTGTTCAGCGTACAAAGTTCTATAAAAGAGCCTGGGACAGCATAAATCTGTCTTTAACAAATAGCGCCCAATAAGAGATTTTATGTTACAGTAACGATTTAAATCAGGGCCTCTCAAACGCCCAAAATCTCACGCGTGCAGAGCGAGGCGCAAGAGCTCCGTGCACTGTGCATCGGTGCCGCTCGGTATGGCTCGGATCAACGCTTCATCTCTGGGCTACTCGGCTATGCTCGGCTCTACTCGGCTATACTCGGCTCAACTCAGCCCGGATTTGGAGCGCTACGGCGCAAGTGGGGGAGAGGGAGACAGGGGGAGCGAGCGAGACAGGCGTGAGGAAAGAGAGAGTTAGCGCTATTGCTCCAAATCGAGGAGTGGGGGTCTGCACTCTGATCAACCAAGCCAAGTCGTCTTTTGCACCGTGCACAGTGCATGCACCACGCGCATGCACCCTGAGAGGCCCTGATTTAAATGAAGCAAGTAGAAGAATAAATGGTAGCCCGCGCGCCTTTTTAAGATTACGCTGGTTCATCCGTTAAAGATACATTTATACTATGAGGGTAAGAAATTAATGCTCAGCATAAAAACTTCTACAAACAAGTCTGTGACAGCATCTTTAACACGAGTGTGTTTTATGTTACAGTTTACAATAAAAAAGTACCCCATCAAATTTGAAAACGACATTTTAAATTTAGTTAATTCTTATCAAAATAAATTGTTTATTCTCCCCAAGTAGCTATTTTAGAATAAAATGTAATTTACGTAATGATATTTTCATCTATACTTTCGGAGACATCGTCGTTGTTATTGTTTCGTGCAACCTTCATTCTTAAATATGGGAATGTAAAGGACCAGCTTCAGTGATTTCAGTGATTTTTCGTTATCTATATAAAATCTATGACAACCCAGCCTGCCGAGACGGAAAGAGAATATAGGTCGTAGGACACTGAATTTTTAAAAAAAATGCTTTTATCACGTAACAATGAAAATGACCAACAAAGGGATTCTCGAAAGTCACAAGACAGAGAAATCATGACTTCACAAAGACAAAAATCACTGTCCAGGTTCAAGTATATTACTCAATATACACAGTAGACCTACCAAGTTTTATTTCAGTGGATGCCTTGGACACACCACGTTCCATTTACAACTTTAGAATATATCACTATTTAAAATAGGTAATTGTTTTTTTCGGCAGAATTAAGTTTATGATATCTTAATTAATCGTTCTATCATGATTCATGGTCCAAACGAAACGTTTCGTTTGTGAGATGGGCATCTGGTGGTGATTTTAAAGAAATAATGCCTAGCTGGGTGCTTAAAACGCGCTGGCGTATCGACGCTGGGTTCCGTGGTTCAAATTCCGGTCACCCCGTGTGAGATTTGTGCTGGAGGAAGCGGGGGAGGGACATGTTTTTCTCCAGGGAACTCCATTTTCCCTGTCATCTTTCATTTCAGCAACACTCACTAATATCATTTCATTTTATCTGCCAGTCATTATTCATTGCCCCAGAGGAGTGCGACATGCTTTGGCAGCTGGCACAATTCCTAACCTCGCTGCTAGATGGGGCTTCGTTCATTACATTTCTGATCCGGTGGAATAACTGGAAACAGGCTGTGAATTTTCATTCCCCCTCCCCACTTCTACTTTCGGAGAGTGACCTGGACCTGGGTTTTACTCAGCGAGTGGCAGAAGTATCAGATTAATTCCTGGAGAAAAAGGCGACTGGACCTAGGGCTAACTACCCTACACAGTACCGAGATTATGAACATCCTTATTAATTTTATCACCTACATGGAAATGGGTTTGTATTTCAGAAAATTTAACGTGATTCTTGTTTATTTGTAATTAACCGCAGTTCGACTAAACGTGAAATTATTATTACGAAAACAATAACTTTTCACGAGATCGATTCCCGAAAATACCCACACGCCAGTGTCAAAATAATTCTGTTTTGATAATCTGTACATATCCATATTTACACTTGTTAGCGCAAAAATACGTTCTATAAAGACTGTATTTACGCAAAGTGAGTGATACGTCATACTAATATCAGTTCACTCAATAACTATGCCTTTGGTCGACGGTGGCTTAGGGTGGGTTACTATTAATTTAATGATGCTGTATCAATCGCAAATTACAATAATGATGTTGGTGGCGAGGTCCATGGCCATTGCAGGTGACTCCCTGGCTAGCCACACGTACACAAAGGAACCAATCTCCGTGTAGCCGTGAAGGCAGATGGTGGAGACGTGTTACACTGTGGTCCACCGCACGCATTAATTTGTGTATCGATAGCGGCCTTGTCTACATGATAATTATGTAGTATATAGTGGCTAGCACACACGGTTAAACTTAACTATATACATTACAAAATAACACAATTGTCTAAACTCCCATGTCTGTCTGCTCTTTCAATGACAGGCATTCGTCTCCTGATAAATATGTGTTTGTTTTTGTTGCTAGAGTTTAACGTCGCACCAACTCAGTTTCTCGATTCGATGGAATAGGAAAAGGAAGTGTCCATGACTTTATTTTACATAGAGGTGCCATGGTCTATGGCTTCTCACCAAGGAACTAGAGGTTAGAAATCCAGTCAATGCACGCGGAATTTTGGAATGAATACTCACGTTTTCGTGGTTTGGATTCCACGTAAATCTGAAGGTTCTGTGGCTATGATCATGATAAAAACAGCCAAATATAACTTAAAAGTTTATCTTGGAAAGCATAGGAATCCATTCTTAGAACCGCTGACAGTGGGGCTCGAATCTATCATCTCCTGAATACAAGCTCATAGCTACATGGTCGTACCGCTTAGCCGATTCGCTCGATTCCTCACAAATAAAGATTGAGCTAGATATCAATACAAATGAACTTACATAAAATAAATCAATCAATCAATCAATCAATCAATCAATCAATCAATCAATCAATCAATCAATCAATCAATCAATCAATCAATCAATCAATCAATCTGCATTTACGCTCAGGTGGCAGATTCCCTATCAGTTGTTTACCTAATCTTCTCTTAAATGATTTCAAAAAAACTTGCTTATTTGTCGAACATTTCCCATGATAAATTATTCTAATTCGTAATTCCTCTTCTTATAAATACTTTTCCTAATATGCCCTCTTGAATTCCAACTTTATCATAGTACGATTTAAAGCTCTACTCGAGCTAATTCCACGCCATTTCTCCACTGACAGCTAGGAACATAGCACTTAGTCTCCTTATTCAAAAGTCTTCCCAGATCAAAGTTCGCAACATTTTCGTAACACTACCTTTTTGTCGGCAATCACTCAGAACAAATCGTGCAGCTTTCATTTAGGTATTTTCCAGTTCTTCTATCAAGTAATCCTTGTGACAGTCCCATACACTGGATTCTAATTAGTGTCCTATTCAGAGACTTATACGCCATCTCCTTTTGCTATTTGCTTGACTTCGCACCGACACAGATGGGTATTATGGCGACGAAGAAATAGGAGAGGGTTAGGAGTGGGAAGGAAGCGGCCGTGGCCTTAATTAAGGTATAGTCCCAGCATTTGCCTGGTGTGAAAATGGGAAACCACGGAAAACCATCTTCAGGGCTGCCGACAGTGGGGTTCGAACCCACTATCTCCCGGATGCAAGCTCACAGCTGCGCGCCCCTAACCGCACGGCCAACTCGCCCAGTGCCCTCTCCTTTACATCCTTACTACAACCCCTAAATATTCTCATCACCATGTGAAGAGATCTATAACCTTTCTGAACAACCTTGTTAATATGCTCACCCCAAAAAAGATCATTCGTTATAGTAACACCTAGGTACTTACGCTGTTCCCCACGAGGTACCATCACCCCTCCAACACAATAATTAAAACCGAGAGGATTTTTCCTCTTGGTGAAACAACTTGACTTTTCATTCATTTTACTGTACATTCAAACCATTGTCTGTTGTCCTTCTCACAGCCTTGTTTAACTCCCCCTGCAGTCGCTCACAATCTTGCAATATATTTATTACTCTATACCAGGGCCTCTCAATTGCCCAAAATCTCACGCGTGCAAACTGAGGCGCAGAGTTCCTGTGCACAATGCGTCTGTCCCACTCGGCTCGGCCCGGACCAACGCTTCGTCTCTGGGCTACTCGGCTAAGCTCGGCTCAACTAGGCTTGAATTTGGAGCGCTACGGGGAAAGTGACGAAGAGGGAGACAGGCGGAGCGAGCGAGACAGGCGTGGGGAAAGAGAGAGACAGCGCTATTTCTCCAAGTCGAGGAGTGGGGGTCTGCACTCTGGTTAACCAAGCGAAGTCGTCTTTTGCACTGTGCATGCACCCTGATAGGCCCTGCTATACAGTATAACATCATACGCATAGAGCATTATCTCTTATTCTAGTTCTTCACTCATATCATTTATCTATCTATCTATCTGAAAGTGAAATTATGTGTGTTTGTCTCACATGGACTCCAAAACTACTGGACCGATTTCGCTGAAAATTTCAAAATTTCTTCACATTACTTCTGAGACGGTTTAGGAAGGGGTTTGAACGAAATCCTTTGGGTTGTTTTTCATGATGAGTAATTTTATGAAATTATTTTAATTGCAAAGCCGCACCAAGACTGGATCTACTTGATGGACAGATTGTCGCTAGGCGACAGCAACGTACGCTGTATCACGATAGCCTGGCGAGAAATGCTGTATATAGAAGGTATTCTTGATGGTATTCTAAGGTGATCAAATACGTCAATCTCGTTTTAGTAGATTCACCGGCACATTAAAGAATTCCTGATGGGTCAAAATCCCGGCACCTCAGCTTATCCGAATACCATGAAAGTAGTTATTTATTTATTTATTTATTTATTTATTTATTTATTTATTTATTTATTTATTTATTTATTTATTTATTTATTTATTTATTTATTCAGGATCAGCAACAGCATGACGCCGAATTACAAAGATCCGAGCTATGTACAATAGATATGAATCTAAAATAAAAGATATATAAATATTTACAAAGAACATAAATATACACAATAAAAACTGTAGAACCATATATAATACATATTTACATAAACAACGATATTAACAAAGAAAAATACATTTACAGTAAATACAGGAGCAGAACTGGAAAGAACAATAAGGAAAATTAAGTTATAATAGAAATATCATGACAGAAGGAAGGAAACGTTATGAAGATGTCTAGATAATGTATTAAACATTGCTGGAATACGTATAGAAAGGGACCTTTGGGTGAGAGAAAGCCAGGAGTAAGGAATATTGAATAGGGTCTTCATTCTGGTACTACGGGATGGGACGTGGAGGAGGAATATGGAAGCTAGAGCTGGAGACCAAAATAGACCATTACCTGCTTTGTATAGCAGCTTTAGTTCGGCTACTTTCCTCCGAGCAGAAAAAGTCTTGAGGTTCAGTTTCCCAAGCACTTGGATAGTGCTTAGGTTCCGACATGCAGGGACCCTGGCTCTGACGATAGCACAGAAAAACGATTGTACACGGTCAAGGTGGCAGAGGTTTGAAGAAGCAGAAATGGACCAGACAGGAGAGGCGTATTCAACAATAGGTAAGATACAGGAAACGTAGAATGCTCGGAGGGCATTTACATCTGTGATGTCAGAAAACCTGTAGAGTAAACCGAGGAGTGATATAGCACGTGAGGTAACCCTGTTTATGTGCGAGACAAACAACAATTTACTGTCAAAATGCACTCCTAAGTCTTTTTGATTGTCAACAAGAGCAATCGGTTGGTTCAGCAGATGATGTTCTTGTAGAACAGGGGATTTACGAAGTGTGAACGAAATGGTGGAACACTTGGAGGGATGAGGTTTAAGACGCCATGTAGTATACCAACCTGACAGTAAATCAAGAGCATTTTGCAATTGGATTTTATCTGTAGGAGAATCGATCTGCTTGAAGATTTTACAATCATCTGCAAAGAGAAGGATTGCACATGAATGGCTGGAAATAGTATCGATAAGGTCATCAATAAACAGGGTAAAAAGAAGTGGACCTAGGACACTACCCTGTGGGACACCAGAGAGGGTGGTGGTGGGAGAAGACCTGCATCCATAAAGGACCACGCACTGTAGTCTTTCGTTCAGAAAGCTATTAATTAGAGCTAGGAGTCTCCCATGAACGTTAAACCGTTCAGAAAGTTTGTGTGTAAGAAGCATGTGATCCACGGTATCGAAGGCCTTCATGACGTCGATATAGCATACATCAAGTTGAGAGCCCGCGTTGATAGCAGATGTGGCATGATGGAGGAGGATAGCCACGTTAGTTACGCAGGAGCTTCCAGGAAGAAAACCATGCTGCTGAGGGGATATATATGGAATAGTAAACGCAAGCAAATGCTGATGGATGATCCTTTCACAAATGATTGATAAAGCAGGTAATATAGAGACCGGGCGATAATATGCGATATCCGACCTCTGTCCACCTTTAAGAACGGGTGTGATATAAGCAAGTTTCCAGGAGCTCGGAAAGTAGCCGACTGAGAAGCACCGATTGAATATCACACTAATAGGGTATGAAAGACTTACTACTGTTTTCCGAAGGAAGATAGGACTAAGACCATCAGGACCAGTGGGTTTATTTTCTGACAAAGACGAAAGTAGGGAGTACACTTCAGATTCAGTGGTAGAAATATTACTGAGGCTATGGGAAGTAACAGGTTTGATTTTAGGAAACTCAGCATACTGCACAGGTTTAACAAATTAGAGGTAAAATATTCACTGAATAATTCAGGTCTATCTGCTCCACTGGCTACAGAATGGTCCCAGGTTACCACTTCCGGTATTCGTTTGTTGTCTCTTCTGTTATTTATAAGTGACCAGAACCTTTTACTGTTGTGTCTTACTTCAAGGCAGGCTCCGTTAATATATTCTGAGTAATCCCGCCTTAATAAATACTTGTGGTGTTTGCGAAGGTCAGAGAATATTTTATAATTTCTCTCGGAGGGCGCATTCTTCCATTGTCTCCAGGCTACCGATGTTTTTAGTTCAGCACTTTTAGTATCACTCTTCTTCCACGGGGGGAATTTCCTGGACATCGAACGAGTAGGAATGAGGTCATGGATCACAATAAGCGTCCAATAATAAAATAAGTCCACCGCATCTTGAACTTCACCCACATGCAAGAAATGCCATGGTAAAAGGGACAGGGTACGATTCACAGTCTGCCAGTCAACTTTACGCCACACAGGCACAGAGCTCCGAAGGACAGGTCGATGACATCTCGAAGGGGTGGGGTGAGAGTGAGAGTGAAAGTTGCTTCAACGGACTTGTGGTTGGAGTTAAAAATATTTCGTCCCACAGGAACAGATGAGGGTTATGGGAAAGCAGGTAGTCAAGAAGACTATTTCCGCAGGTGTTTTCCAAGACATGCTGTTTGAAGTTCAGTCCAGTAATATAGTGGTCCATATGCCATTTGTCCAGGCTATTAGAAGGCTGACTTAATGAAGGGGAAATCCAGGAGACAGACAGATTAAAGTCTCCTAGTATGACAATGTCATCTTTGGAACGAACGGCTTTATGCACAGAGGAAAGAAAAGCTTCATATCATGGGCGCCCATATGACAGTTTCTAGAGGGGGGCCCAGACCTGGGGGTACGTAGTAATTTTACTATTTTGGATGATAAATGGCGATTTGTATTCTGCGGTAGAATTACCCACGGTATACCCTGCCTGTTGGTGGTGAACGTTACTACCGCTTTTACGTAATACTGACTTTTAAATCATTTTCTTGAAAGGAAAACACGTGACTGCACTAGATTTTTGCCTTTCCCTGACAGCTAGAGGGGGGGGGGGGCGGCCCCACCTTGCCCCCGAGTATGGGCGCCCTCGTTCAGAATAGTTGAGATAGGAAAGAGGTGGTCTATAGAAACATGCAAATAGATATTTTATGTTATGAAATGTAACTTCAACCCAAACAGCTTCACAGTCATTCATCAGGTCGGAGCGTAGGGTCACATGCCATTTAGATTTGACAGCGATTAAAAAACCCCTTCCCGAGATCCAGTTCTACGATCGGCCCTGAATAAGGAAAACTCTTTAGAGAGTGGGATTTCAGAGTCTAACACAAAATCCGTCAACCAAGTTTCACTTAGGGCGATAACGTCAAAAGCAGCTAATTCTTGAACATGAAGTTCACAGACTGTAATCTTTGTTTTTTTTTATGGACCTGATATTTTGACAGTACACAGAGAACTCATTATTCGTTGTCGGCCCAGGGTTAATTTGCACATCACCAGACAGGAGTAACAGTGTTAGTAAGAAACTTAACGGGAAAAGGCGCGCATGACAGCGTAATTTCAACGAATCGTGGGTCGATGTTGGGACCGTAAGAAAACAAGACAGATTAGTGGTCGGTAAGGAAGGAAAATAAAATTTACGATCCGAAGTTAACCAGTCTCCTGCCTGTGAGAGGGCGAGGGAAGTTTCCACGTTCCATTGCGTACCTGCAGGCGGATCACTCGCAGCAGTTGAAGAAGCCGTCTCCGTAGTGTGCGTAAGCTTGTTACAGCCCAACCACGTGGCGCACAAACACAATCTCATTGATTTCACCATTATATCGTCACAGATCGCCAACTCACTACACTCCACATCACTACTAAATTCCTAGGAAGAAATTCCAACACAATTCGAGACAGCAAATCCTTGATTAACCACACATATTACTAAAGTAGTACAGAGGATACCCATACTGAGACATTCAGTCGCCGCCATCTTGAACCGTTTAACGTATAAAGCGAATTATTATTATTATTATTATTATTATTATTATTATTATTTTCTTAACGTCGCACCGAGACAGATAGGTCTTATGGCGAAGGTGGGATAGGAAAGGCCTAGGAACGGGAAGGAAGCGGCCATGGCCTTAATTTAGAGTCCCAACATTGCCTGGTGTGAAAATGGGAAACCACGGAAAACCATCTTCAAGGCTGTCGACAGTGGGGTTCGAATCCACTATCTCCCTGATGCAAGCTCACAGCTACGCGCTCCTAACCGCACGGCCAACTCGCCCGCTGTGAATTCTTCTTCTTCTTCTTATCATGGTATTATATGTTGTTCTCTATTCTAATTGAAATGAAATGGCGTATGGCTTTTAGTGCCGGTCAGATGCAGTTCTTTTTTTGAATTGACGCCGGTAGGCGACCTGTGCGTCATGATGGGGATGAAATGATGATGAAGATGACACACACACCCAGCTCCCGTGCCAGCGAAATTAACCAATTAAGGTTAAAATTCCCGACCCTCCCGGGAATCGAACCCGGGACCCCTGTGACCAAAGGGCAGCACGCTAACCATTCAGCCATGGAGCCGGACTCTATTCTAATTAATAACTATAGGCTATACAAGTTATACTTGGCATATAATTTCACGCGAATTCCCAGATAGAATTGCATGTAGTCTTATTAGTATCCTAGCTGAAGTCCATGTTGCTCTCGATATTAATACATTTTATCACACATACCTGACTAGGTATATTAGGAAACCAGAAGGAGGGAAATGATCTGAACAGATACCGTTTAAAGACGTTGGTATCACAAAACGGCATCATTAGGGCGAATTCATGTGTAGTTCAGAACGTGCTTTCTCGCCTGTTGAATACAGTTATTGGTTCTTCTCTGAATCATTTACAAAGTTGCTGAAGCCAAATCCAATATCTTAAAGTATTACGTATTTTTCTTCTCGTATTTTGCACCATTAGTGAGTGGAGAACGCTCGCACTCTTTCGGATGGAGGGGGTGTGGTCTCTGAGAATAACGAGTCTCTCCACGAGGAGGGAAGTGGATTAACCTCTAAACGGTGTTATGGCAACTTGTTCGATACTGAAGAACCTGCATACTCCTACTACTTCCTCTGTTTATCATTTTATTGTTGGTCGTTCTCTGTACCTTTCTGGCAGTTCAAGACCAATCGTCTGTTTCTTCTGTATATTACAGCAAATTTCAAGCTGTCCCACTAGTGTGCCACGTTCCTATTAGGTTTTAATATTGGACATTCGTGAAAACAATCTGAATGATACCCAAAATGTCAAATCATACTATATTCATGAGGTTGAACGTTTGTAGCATATTTAACCACAGCGAATTCTCAGATTTAGCATGCCTGCCTCTTACCTGGAGGCTCCGGGTTCGATTTCCGGTCAGGTAAGGAATCTTTACCTGGATCTGAGGGCTGGTTCGAGATCCACTCAGCCTACGCAATTAGAACTGAGGAGCCATCTGACGGTGAGATAGCGGCCCCGGTCTAGAAAGCCAAGAATAATGGACGAGAGGATTTGTCGTGCTGACCACATGACACCTCTTAATTTGCAGGCCTTCGGGCTGAGCAGCGGTCGCTTGGTAGGCCAAGGCCCCTCAGGACAGTAGTGCCGTGGGGTTAGGGTTAGGTTAGGTTAGATTTTTCAGATTGCATCTCATTGTCCATTATTATTTAGTATTTAGGGATGTTTCGAATTATTTTCACCTTATGAGTTTGTGTGTTTGTTAAGAAGGAAGCCATAATTTTCAGTGTCGACTTAATTAAATGCAACTTAAAAGCTTTTCAGTCTTTCAAACACACAATTTAAATATAAATATTACTCTATAACTGTAAAAGAAATTACATTATTAAACAAGGTTTAATAGTGTGCATTTTTCCCTTGTTTAATAATGTGTTTTTTACAGGTATGTTATAGAACAGGGCCTCTCAGGGTGCATGCGTCTGGTGCATGCACTGTGCACGGTGCAAAAAACGACTTCGCTTGGTTTGACCAGAGTGCAGACCCCCTCTCCTCGATTTGGAGCAATAGCGCAGTCTCTCTCTTTCCCCACGTCTGTCTCGCTCGCTCCCCCCTGTCCCTCTCTTCCTCACTTGCTCCGTAATGCTTCAAATTTGAGCTGAGTTGAGCCGAGTTGAGCCGAGCTTAGCCGAGTAGCCCAGGGACGAAGCGTTGATCCGAGCCGAGCCTCGCGGGACCGATGCACTGTGCACAGGAACTCTGCGCCGTTGTTTGCACGCGTGAGATTTCGGGCGTTTGAGAGGCCCTGTTATAGAGTAATGCTTATATTTAATTTGTTTGTTCGATGGACTGGAAAGCTTTTGAGTTACATTTATGAGTTTATCTCACTGCAGTATTTTATCTTACGCTATTGATTTTTTGTTAAAAAACATGCAAGTATAAATATAATAGATAGAACACAATTTGACCGAGCTCGATAGCTGCAGTCGCTTAAGTGCGGCCAATATCCAGTATTCGGGAGATAGTAGGTTCGAACCGCACTGTCGGCAGCCCTGAAAATGGTTTTCCGTGGTTTCCCATTTTCACACCAGGCAAATGGTGGGGCTGTACCTTAATTAAGGCCACGGCCGCTTCCTTCCCACTCCTAGCCCTTTCCTGTCCCATCGTCGCCGTAAGACCTATCTGTGTCGGTGCGACGTAAAACAACTAGCAAAAAGAAAAAGAACACAATTTGTAATACTAACAAAGTACAGTATAAAATTGTATAACTTCTATACTTGCCTGCTGCCATTTCTTGAGGGATACAGTACTTTTGTATCCATCTCTTGGCACAGGCCAGACTAAAGTGAAGCTTCCACCGAAGTCCCAGTCTCATCCATGGCTGTGACAATATGGAAGCTGCTGGGGTATGGGTGGTGCTGAGTAACGACATTCAGAGCACGACTAGTGCATCTGAGTGTTATGAAAGGTGTTGCTCATAGGGTCAGTCATGCTGCAATAGCACTTTCTGACCCAGCGAGGAAAGCAATGGCAAACTACCTCACTCCTCCTCTTGCCTAGTACGCCTCATTTTGGTGCTGCCATTGGTTTTTGCGGTTTCCTTATAACCGCATAACCTTTGGTGGTGCTATTTGAGGATCCAACCAGCCTCTGGGCTGATGACCTAACAGACAGACAGAACTTCTATACAAGGTTTATACACCGTTTACGTGAAATTTACTACTAATAAACCGTGTATAAGCTCCTGTGTATATATCTGTTATGGTTATTCATCAGTCTTAGTAATAAACTTTCTTACGAGGTTTATACACAATCTATGTACAATTTGTTACTAATAAACCGTGTATAAGCTTCCTGTGTATACATCTGTTATATTTATTCACTGAATTACTCATACAGATCGGGATCCTTGTACAAGCGTTGTATAGCAGCGAGTGACGAAAAAAGAAACGAGTGAGCAGTTTATTTTCGTGGTATTTACTGTCTGCAGTAATATAATCGTGGTGAAACATTCGACTTATCCATTAACGAGTATACATTGAAACTATGGAAAACAACGTTGATGATCTCCATGATATTTGTAATACAGGAGGCACAGAACATTATCGGTTATGGAGGCTGGACATGTTCGTAAAATAAAACACTTTAAAAGACGGAGTGACCCATTTTTAAAATGAAATACATATTCATGAAAGAGTATGCTAAAAATTGCCATTGCTACAGACAGAAATAACTTAATGAAAAATCCAAGAGGTAGCTCTAGGTTAGTAATTATTAACAGTGACGCAATTATTACTAGTGAGAAAAGATAGCGCTGAAATATGTGTATTACTGATCTGTTTTTGTTTATTCGAGCATTCTATTCTATTCTATTCTATTCTATTCTATTCTATTCTATTCTATTCTATTCTATTCTATTCTTTCCATTCTATTCTATTCTATTCGTTCTAGCACGCGGCATCTTGAAAGGTTTTGCTCCTAGGTAACCAGCAAAAGCGATCATAAAGGCGGTGAACGTGGAGAAATAAGCCAGTGAACTGCAGGAAGAGATTCCTACGGCTTGGAACGAGTGTATACGTGCACTATAGTAATACAATGCGTATACCATGTTTATTAGTTAGAAAAATATTCAACGCTTTTACGAGGTTTATTCAATGTATAACTATACAATTGTTAAACAAGTGTATACGATTTTTTTATTAGTAAGCCTGATAGAGTATTTTCACGGGCATAGCAATGTGGTACCGTTTTAGACCCCATGACACCTTTTATTATAAAAGAAGCACACGACAGCACTGCTGAAGGGTCCGAGTCCTACTCTCGTCTATCCTAGAAGAACGTCACGTTGGTTCCCATTTCAAAGCCATGTGCACACATCCAATGGATCAAGACCGATACATTCTAATGAATTACTTAAAGCAAGAAAGATGTTTCACCACAGAGATTATCAGACAGAATTCATACTTGGAAAGTCTACAAAACTCTCTGTGGATCAGTGGAAGAGTGTTTGCCTCAAAATTACAAGGGTACGAGTCAAGCCCAGCAGAGGTACGGTAGGTGGGTTTTCGAAGGCCGGTAATATGATCACTTGGCATAACGTTCCGTGCGGTGTCCGCATGTGTAAGGTCTTTGGTGACACATCAGGTGTCTACCCGAAGAACAAAATCAGCTTTAGGTCACCAGTAGAGTCCTATTTTCTCTGCCATATGAAAGGATCACCCGGAATGTCGGAATTTACCAAGCGAGTTGACCATGCGGTTAGAGTCTCACAGCTGTGAGTTTGTATTCGGGAGATAGTGTATTGGAACCCCATTGTCGACATCGCTGAAGACGGTTTTTCGTGATTTCCCATTTTCACACCAGGCAAATGCTGGGACTGTACCCTAATTAACGCTACAGCCGCTTCCTTCCCACTCCTACCTCATCGTCACCGTAAGAGCTATGTATGTCGGTGCGACGTGACTGAAATCGTAAAAAGAACCGCCCAAATTGAAATACAGGCAGCATAAATTCAGTCAAATCAAAATGTTACCACATGATCTCTGTGATTATACCATTATTTTATTTATTTATTTATTTATTTATTTATTTATTTATTTATTTACACTGACTGACAGAGCAAATGCAACACCAAGGAGGAGTGGTTCGAAAGGGATGAAAGTTGGGGAAAAAACAGAGTCGGCACGGAAGAATAATTGATGTTTATTTCAAACCGATATGCAGGTTACACAATGCGCACGGCATCGACTCAGTAGGATGTAGGACCACCGCGAGCGGCGATGCACGCAGAAACACGTCGAGGTACAGAGTCAATAAGAGTGCAGATGGTGTCCTGAGGGATGGTTCTCCATTCTCTGTCAACCATTTGCCACAGTTGGTCGTCCGTACGAGGCTGGGGCAGAGTTTGCAAACGGCGTCCAATGAGATCCCACACGTGTTCGATTGGTGAGAGATCCGGAGAGTACGCTGGCCACGGAAGCATCTGTACACCTCGTAGAGCCTATTGGGAGATGCGAGCAGTGTGTGTGCGGGCATTATCCTGCTGAAACAGAGCATTGGGCAGCCCCTGAAGGTACGGGAGTGCCACCGGCCGCAGCACATGCTGCACGTAGCGGTGGGCATTTAACGTGCCTTGAATACGCACTAGAGGTGACGTGGAATCATACGCAATAGCGCCCCAAACCATGATGCCGCGTTGTCTAGCGGTAGGGCGCTCCACAGTTACTGCCGGATTTGACCTTTCTCCACGCCGACGCCACACTCGTCTGCGGTGACTATCACTGACAGAACAGAAGCGTGACTCATCGGAGAACACGACGTTCCGCCATTCCCTTATCCAAGTCGCTCTAGCCCAGCACCATGCCAGGCGTGCACGTCTATGCTGTGGAGTCAATGGTAGTCTTCTGAGCGGACGCCGGGAGTGCAGGCCTCCTTCAACCAATCGACGGGAAATTGTTCTGGTCGATATTGGAACAGCCAGGGTGTCTTGCACATGCTGAAGAATGGCGGTTGACGTGGAGTGCGGGGCTGCCACCGCTTGGCGGCGGATGCGCCGATCCTCGCGTGCTGACGTCACTCGGGCTGCGCCTGGACCCCTCGCACGTGCCACATGTCCCTGCGCCAACCATCTTCGCCACAGGCGCTGCACCGTGGACACATCCCTATGGGTATCGGCTGCGATTTGATGCAGCGACCAACCTGCCCTTCTCAGCCCGATCACCATACCCCTCGTAAAGTCGCCTGTCTGCTGGAAATGCCTCCGTTGACGGCGGCCTGGCATTCGTAGCTATACACGTGTCCTGTGGCACACGACGACACGTTCTATAATGACTGTCGGCTGAGAAATCACGGTACGAAGTGGGCCATTCGCCAACGCCGTGTCCCATTTATCGTTCGCTACGTGCGCAGCACAGCGGCGCATTTCACATCATGAGCATACCTCAGTGACGTCAGTCTACCCTGCAATTGGCATAAAGTTCTGACCACTCCTTCTTGGTGTTGCATTTGCTCTGTCAGTCAGTGTATTTAATTTCCTTATATCGCATCTCTTAACTGATACAATAAAAATAGAATAATAAGCCACTTTGTTACGGAGCTGATCTTCGGTAGCGTCCTCCCTATACCATCATAAATCGGAAATGAGGGAAAAGTGAAATCGTTTTCCGTTGGTTTCTTCAGGAAGCCAGACGGTACTAATCCATATCACCTGTCATAGTCACTAATATACTGTAAGCGCCATAAGCGGCAATGATGCACCATTCATTCAGAGACTGGCTGTATAAAGTATCTTACCGGCATCACTCATTCCCCTAATAATTTCATACCATCAAAGCCAAGGATAAGACTGAAACAGGTCATTGACTGTATGAAAACTTGTTTGAACCCATACCATAATGTATAGTGCTGTAAACACTATACCACTCCAAAGGCAGACTGAGCATGCGAGCAACGACTGTATTACTTTCAAAGTTACAATTAACAAGTTAGTAATAACATATTTCAGTATATGAAATGTTATTACCCTCATTTGAATATTGTATGAAATTTACTCAGTTGAATCAGAATTCTCCGCCACTTTTTCTGGCTGGTCTACTTTTATTTGGGGGCCTATGGCCTTCGATGTTAGGCCCCTTTAAACAAAAAGCATCATCAATATCATCATCATCATCATTATAATAATAATAATAATAATAATAATAATAATCATCATCATCTTCATCTTCATCTACTTTTATTTGATACCTTAATTTTTCGAGATATCGGAACACTTTCTCTTCTCCTATCCATTAGACTTTTGGAAGGCTGATAAATTCGTTATTTATCCCCTAAAATGATCATTACTACTACCATTCTGTTCCACAAATTTTAGAATCCTATGCATTTCTGGAATATTTCATGAACGTTCTGGCACTTACTGTGATGCTAATTGTCGAGAAGTTGAGAAAAGCAAGCTTTCAATATTAAATATCTGTTTGAATCATAATCATGGGAGCTCCAGTTTCACGCGTAATCTGAGACATAATCACAAACTTTTCATATATAAAATCTCACATGCATTGACTTAGTTTGAAGCCGTGGGCACCTTGGTCAGAAGGTACTGAGGATGCTACTCGACGTCATGTCCCCTTGTTGCAAAGTTTCGTTGTATCGCGTATACAATATTCTCTCATCATTGGTTGTAACTTACAAAAGCTACAGCATTTTTGGAAACATATTCTAGTAAATAACTAATTTCATTCTTACAGTTATGCTCGATGTAATTCTTAGCCAACGTTTGTCAAATAAGAAGAAATCTTTGCTATTACCAAACGCCGTTGTTAAATGGTCTGCTATGTGGAGACGCAGGCTGGTGTTCACCTTCTATACTCAAGATTATGAGGTCAATCCATGGCATACTTGCTTGACTTGTAACAGAGCTTAAACATGAATGAAGATACATAACTTTATTTTTGGTTTTACATGCTACTAACCACGTTAGCGCGGCTTTCGGAGACACCAAGGTGCTGAATATTCTTTCGCAGCTGTTTTGCGTGCCGGTAAAGCTACCGACATGAAGCTAACGTATTTGATCACCTTCAAATACCACCGGACTGAACCGATATCGAACCTGCTAATTTGGAAGCAGAAAGACAGTGCTCTATTTTCGGAGCGACTCACCCCGAAAAATGTGTGACGTACAATAGCTAGTGCTTAGAGGAAGTAGACATCGTTTACAGAGAGCAGCATAGGTCTTTCCCAAAATTTATTTATACATCAATAGGCTAGTTTAAGACTTTTGCTAGCGATGAACTTCTGGATAATGAGATAGTCACTCCACTCTTGAAGGTTGAAGCATGTCTCTTGTCCCTTGGTGAAGAAGGCAATCTTTTAAGTCATATTTATTCTCGTATCACCCCGTGTTACGCGTGCGTTCTATTAGATCCATTCGGCTCAAATTTATTTGCAGTAAGTTCATCAGCTCCTATATGCCCTTTCTTGGTCCAGGACCATGGATTTTGCCTAATTTTGCTTAATTTTTAAGACATCAATATATCTGTTATACTAGCGTCGGTAATTCGTAAATCTTGAACAACTATTAATTTAAGGGGTTTGGAATAAGTCAATAAAAGACCAGATATCGGAAGGCTCAGTTGTGAGTTCTGAAAGTGTCTAAGTATTGGAACTGGGTTCAATTTCATAAATGTTATACTAAGCTTCTGAGATGCTATTCTCCGACTCCATTTCCAAATGCACTGATGTCGACTTCAATAGTCTCTATAAAAATAGCAATCCAGACGTCTGTATGTGAACAGATGTGAGGTAATAAGGATGTAGCCTTGTTTCTAGACTGTGTCTTGTAAAACACACTACCTAGTGTTGAGGTTAGCGGCTTATCGCTAGAGTTCTGGTAGTCGAGAGGCGTAGGAGTTGAGCGGATGTGTGAGCTGGGAGTGAGATGAAGGAGAGACGAATTAAAACCGACGCCCAGGGCTGCCTGGCGTCTAGCTCTGTATATTGTACTGCTAAAATCGATCAAAGTTTAATCAAAATCTGGTCAATCCAGCACCCTCCCTGAGGTCTGTCATCCAGTGCCATCGGGAAAAAAGGAAACTTTCCTATTGCTGAGATGAACGAGTTTTAAAGGATCACTATAAACTCAGAAGTGATAGTCCTCTTGCATGAAGGAGCGGATGGAAACTGGGATAAAATGATCGGGGGCTCGTGCTTTTAATAACTACTCACTTCCTCGGGAAGCTTCCCTTCCCTTTCTATGTGCTTATTTACATTTTGTGTTTACATTCATAACTGTTTTGAATTAGTTTTTCTGCATATTTTAAATTTGATTTCAATTATATTTTACTTTCGTTTTCTCCTTTGCGTGTGTTGAGGGAAGCCGAGTGGTCTCATTATTATGCCTTTTGAGCATCAAGCTTAACAGATTTTCCGTCATATTATAGATAACAAACAAACAAACAAACAAACAAACAAACAAACAAACAAAGAAGCCAGCAAGCAAACTAACAAACAAAGAGCAAAAACCAACCAAACAGACAGAGACAGGTAAGAAAAATTGAACTGAACCTAGTTTTGACTTTTGCATACTTAGTTCCAGATTAAGTCGAAGTATTAGGTAATGGTGTACATTAATTTAAATTTATAGTGTACAGAAAACAATATTTTATTTATTTTGGAGAGGATATTTTTATCGTACTGATAAAAGTTACTTAATCGTCACACACATATTTATTTTACAATTTGCTTTACGTCGCACCGACACAGATAGGTCTTATGGCGACGATGGGATAGGAAAGGTCTAGGAGTGGGAAAGAAGCGGGCGTGGCCTTTGCAGCCCCAGTATTTGTGTGGTGTGAAAATGGGAAACCAGGGCTACCGACAGTGGAGTTTGAACCCACTATCTGCCGGATACAAGCTCACAGCTGCGCGCCCCTAACCACACGACCAACTCGCCAGGTCCTATCCATTATTTTCCGTAAGGCTGGTCACGCCACCTAGACACATATGGGCATTTTCACTCATTATTATTATTATTATTATTATTATTATTATTATTATTATTATTATTATTATTATTATTATTAATAGTATGGCATACAATAAAACATCAATTATTCAAGAACAATATGGATACATACATATTAACACAGTTCACAAATTGATATCCAAGCTCCTTAGATACTACACTGAGTCAGGTGTTACGCGCACAAAATCCCTAAGGTCACCATGTTTTTTTTAAGTTTACAATGTCACCTTGACGTCAGTTACAATAATTTACCCTTGGCACTTCCAGCACTTCGCACTTACAGAACACCACTTAGCTGCTCTGCATATTTACCGGACTAATAGTTTAGCTTACAATAATAGCACTAAATCCACGTTAAAACATAGTCACTTATCTCGGACGTTCTTTCAAGTTCACTGTAAGGCTCAGAAGATTTCAGCACACAGTCGACATAACAACCTAACAGTAACGCGACAGCACTGTTCAGTTGGAGTGGTTGTAAACTAAATGTAAGGCTGATCACCCATTCAGGTGCGATATATGCGATATATGTGTTCGGACGTCCAATCATGCACTGCAACATCTGTTTAAATTTATTCCTTGTCGGTCGAATCTTCGCACACGTTGTTAGTCTGTGTTGGATTGGGTATTTATGTTGACAGAAGTTTCACAAATCCGTCTCCATCATATAAATATGACGAAGTCTGCTGTTTGTCGGTATAATCTCATGGATTACTTTATGCCAACATTATTTTACTGTGTCTGGAATTATCCAATTGGAGATATTCCTCCATAGTCGATTCCAGTTGATTATCAAAGCTGCTTTCGTTATGTTAGGGGCTAAATATTGCTGCGACAGTATATAATTATAAACCTTTTTCGCCACGATTGGTGGTGTGACAGTTTTAAGGTCTATGCGCATAGCTATGATACCACTTTAAATATTGTAGATGTAGCTTGAAGACCATCGTTCATTTCTGATTTCCCGTACTTTCCTATACTTGCTGAAAATGACATTATTTTCTCACTCGGCATTTCTATTCGTAGGTTCTTTATTCTGACAAATTTAGACCAATTTACTATCAACATCTGCACATGCTATAACAACATCAGAGAAGGAACCATTCAATTTTCGTAACTGTTTGTAGTTAGTACTATCTTCTTCATCAGTAGTTTACTGGTTAGTTTGATGTAAACAGCAGTTTCCAGATTGTTGAGTTGGATGGCTTCCAGTTGATCAATTTTAAGTTAGTTTTAAGGTTTGCTGAATCCACTCACAAAAGTTTTGCTGGCGCTGTTTTATTATTGTCTTGTCGGTAAATGCACATTTGATTGTATTTCTCCTTTATTTGACTGGAAAATATTTACGCACCAACGTCACACGCAATGAAGGCATAGTACAGCGAACCACTCTCTGCCACAGCTCAAGCCGGACGTCTGTCACTGAGCGGTCAACTTTTCCTGTTTCCTTCGTAATACTTGTGTAACAGGACACAATAGGCCATTTTGGAGGACAGTTTTTTAATATCGCCACCAATGAAAATGTTGTCTATGAATACTTCTCACACACAAAATCATTATACCACAATGCACGTTTCTGTTTTCGGACGGGGTTTGATTTTACTTTCTTCTTCCTATAATACGTTGTCCAGGAGTCACTTTACAGCCAACAACGCAACACGACTTCTGCGTGCATTCTTCTTCCTTGGTATAGAAGGCAGAGGGCACAGAGCATGGTCTACGTCCTATGGAATATCATAGGACTTCGAGGCTTCTGGAAGATTGAGTCGACCGAATCTTAGAGTATCAGCTACTGCTTCTCACCACCTAACTCATATCCCACTCTGTCGCTGCGTTGTTCTGACTCTCATTTTTGAAGTCTATAAAAAACAAGTTGCAACTTGAATTCCTCCTTTCAAAATATATTTTTTGAACTTTTCGAATTTTGCAGTGCATTTCAATCTACGCAGAAAATATGTTTGTATAAGCCTATACAAGAAGATCAAGAATAAAGGATTACCTAAAACATTTTATATTATTTGACAAAATAAAATTTAAACTCCATGTAAAATAAAACCATATTTACCGGTCAGTGCAAATTCTAATCAGTCTTGTAAAACTGCCATGTCGCTGGCCGTATTACAAGAAGACACGTTTTCAAATAGTTCATAAGTTAGTTCATAGATGGTAGCACCAGTCTAAGAAACGGGAACACATTCGCCACCCTTAAAGGCCATGTTTTACTACCGCTATCCGTATTTTGTAACAGAAGCATGGTTGTGACATAATAAATCACGTTCTCCACGCTCTAAAAAAGAAAATGGCTCCTTCAGACTTATTTTTCAACATGGGCTGTCTTATATTTCCTTGTGAAAATACCGAAAACAGGAGGAGGCTGCTAACACACAACTCAGCACACGTAAAATAAATATGGCAATGATTTTACAGCCCTCTGCCGTTCCAGTCGTCAAGTAGTTTGGTCGACAGATTTGAAGCAGACTTTCTGGCGGTTTTACAAGACCGTCCGTATTATAAGACTTGACCCTATACCCCATTCAGTTGAAAGAGGAGGGAATGTCTTTTCAACCTTCCATTCATTGAAGAGTAATGCCGTGTTCATGCACTTTTTAATACGGTTGGTTCTGTCCATGTCTTCCCAGACCTATTTCCCCTTGCACAACAGACTATGAAGGATGGCATAGGCACTGAAAACTTACAATAGTTGCGAGTAGTGAAGCATTTCATTTTCTTTATTCAACTCCGATGTTTTAGCAGTTTGGAAACGCTGAATTACTTGAAAATATCCGTATCTATGAGAGACTGGTCATGATTAGTATTCGAACATGTCGCGGATTCGGCGCTGTGTGCTATTGCTATAATTCTGCAAATACATTACAGGTCCAGAAGTTCTTCACAGGCGAAAACGTGCTAAAGTGCTAAATAGAGCACTTTTCTTTTCTTCTTTACAAGAAATGCCATGAGATATAAAAATATCACTTCTTATTAATACCAGTTTGTCCACTGCTATAACGCCGTTGAATTTTAAATAACTATTTTAGATATACTCCAAATGACGTATTATTATTATTATTATTATTATTATTATTATTATTATTATTATTATTATTATTATTAACAACCGAAGTAAAACTAACTTGTCATAAAATACGTATGATCATAACTAGAGATGAGAATTATAGGCACTAAGTACAGTTGAAATAGACAGGCATGTAGGCTTTTAAAATAGCCAAAATAGGCATGTTATTAGTAGACCTGGAATTTTAGGCTCAAAAAAGATTAGTTTTAGGCGCCTAAAATAGGATTTTAAAACAAGTAAATAGGCTTTTGAAGGAGATAATAGGCACTTACAGTATGTTTTTAAAATTTGTGGATAGGCAGGAAATAGACTTTAAAATATTACGATACACACTTAAACCGTAACGTGATACTTTTTTTACTTTAACAAACGTAGTCTCCCTATTCTTAACCGAAATAACTGCAAAATTAAGACAGAATAAAAAAGAAATTTATCAAAAACAATATAAAAAAACCATGTGTCAAAAAAGTTATGGATTATATGATATATCATTATCAATACTGATCTAAAACTTTAACGCTAAAATCACTGTACACAATTACAGCACTGTAGGCATCCAATAATGGTGTAAACGCGAATGGAGTATGTGTTAATTATTTGTGAGGAACATTCCTATAGTACTTTCATTGGTAGTTTGCTTTACAGTACATAACAATAATCTTCTCCAAATTTTCCACAGTCAGGCTGTGTCTTTTGTCTGTTAAAATCATTTTGAAAGTAGAAAAACAGCACTCCACACTCACAGATGTTAGAGGGGCATAGGAAAATTTACCTACATTTTTCAGTTCAATTTCAGTTGGTAAGTCTACCTTTTCGCCATCCATTACTTGATGTACCCTTTTCAGCACTGAATAACTTGGGTTCTTCTGCAGGACACTAGGCCACTTGTCTCTTATTTTATCCCCTACCTTGCCCCTAGCACTTTGTATGTTATTCTCAGTTTCCTCAATTACAGAAAATTGCTGTTTGAGACTGTTTCCTTTTTCCTCCATTTTTGTAATGGTGACTGGAAGAAATGAAAAATTTGCCTGAATATACGCAATGTCTCGCTGAACAGTGGACCAGTCATTTAACAGCTCTTTGACAGACGACACACATGCAGAGTTGTCCGTTAAAGGCAAATTATCTATCACAGTCATGATTTCCTGAAGATGTTCTGTATAATACAGGGCAGCTTCCATCCAGGAACCCCAACGGGTGATGATTGGCTGTGGTGGAAGGGGAATAGAGGGGAGTTTCTCTCGAAAGATGGCTATTCTTGATGGAGCCTTACAGAACACTTTCTTCATTGTTGAAATCAGAGTATTTACTGCAGGAAACTCGGCCCTAACTGTCTGCGAGTCTATGCAAGGCATGGGCCATGCAGTAACATGAATTAAAGAAGGATAGAAAGTTTTGAGGAGAGGTGCAGTGGCAATCATGTAGGAAGCAGCATCGGAGACAAGGAGAAGGACTTTAGAATCATCAACACTCCCAGGATACAACAATTGCAACCCCTTGTTGATGAAGTATGCAATGCTTTGACTGTTGACTTTCTTAAGCTGTTTAGAGCAAAGAAGGTGAGCGGTAGATGCCTGATTGGGTTCCAATTTTCCTACTATAAGGTTAGCAATGTACCTGCCCACAGAGTCAGTGGTTTCGTCCACACACAACCATGTGCAAGACTCCCCAATATCCTCCCTGATTGACAAAATGACCTCATTGTAACAAATATTATCTAAGTAGTTTTTCTTTAATGTAGATTCTGTTGGGATGTGCTGCTTGGTGTATTTCTGTAAAAAATCTCTGAGAACCGGATTATGCACAGCATTCCAGGGGATATTTGCTGTAACTAGGGCTCTACACATATCAGCATAGAAACCATTATGGGTTGTAGGAGATTTAGTTTGTGTGAGCAGAGTTTGTCCAATGTTAATTTTCATGTCTGCTTTTGCTTTGTGACTGGCAGTATCTGCATGCTGCTGAAGGTGGCATTTTTTCTCATGTGAAATCTAAAACACAATAAAGTGATGTCAATTAGAGACTAAGATGAGGAATAGAAAAGGTGAGCTATTGAATAAAATTTGTAATTTTGAACTATTTACATTGTCATTATTACTCTAAAGTTAATTAAGAACAAGAACACTACAGTCCCCGGAGGGCCTTGTCTTTCAATAACGGTTGCTGCCCAGCTCATGGCCTGCAGATATTGGGTGGCATGTGGTCAACACGATACATCCCTCAGCCGTATTGCCTTGCCTCCGTGACCCCTGCCCACTGTAATTTCTCAATTGTCCTCACGATGCTGGGTCAACACCGTTCCAGACCTCATAGATTTCTAAATTACTGCCGGTACTGGAAATCGAACCCAGGTCGCCTGGACTAGGTCTCTACAATTAATTAGAGGAGCCAATATCAAAACCTTAGTTTTAGATTAATATGAAATTTAAGATATCTGACATACCTGTTTATTGCAGTACTGGCAGAAAATAATCTTGCCATCAAAAGTCATCCCTGGAAATTGTACAAGCCATTGTTGTATAAGCGCACTCTTAGATGATTTCGTTTTAGGCATGATGAACTATATTAACTTAAACAGATGTTCTTTCACTGGCGTCTTGACACAGTATGTCCCTTCTTACTACCTGCTCCTTGTTCTTCCTAGATAATCCTCCTCCTCACCCCGTCACTCGACACAGTACGTCCTTTACTACCCGCTCGTTGTTCTTCTGAGCTAATCCTCCACCTCCACCCTTCACTCAGCATTCCTTTGGTGACAGTTGTCTGGAAAGAGCACATTTCTGTGAAAAACCCACCCTCTGCTGTTCTGCTCGTTCCAGGGATGTCCTTTGTGTGATTGTAAAAAGAAGTTGAATTTTTAAAATGTAGGAAATAGGCATTTTAGGCACTAAAATAGTAAAATAGGCTCTAAATGTCTAAATAGGCATTTTAGGGCACTATAAAACACTATTAATGTAAGGGATTTATCATGAAACCTCAACATATTTTCAAAAAATCATGTTATTTCGTAAGGAACGAAATAGACATTTGCCTTAAAATCCCAGGTCTAGTTATTAGGCATTAAAGTGTAAAAAAGCAACAAAATAGGCATGAAAAATTACTTATAATTTAATAACACACTCAATTACTGTAAAAGGAATTTACAACAAGCAACTTTTCGATGTTTTACGGTAACAATATTGTTCTCCTGTCACGCAGAATGTTTTGCACTGAGAAAAAGATCTCTCAACATCACATGCAGTGATCAGATAAGACTTCAATGAAGCCACTTCATCTGGTCTTAGTTCCATTGTTTCATCCACCTCACCTCGTAGGACTCTGGGTACTGATACCATCGCTTTCTATCCTGAATTCCGCTGCAGGACCTTATCGATATTTTCGCTGACAGCGGATACCTTCCCAGAGGTTCGGTCAAAACTTTCCCCTGACTTCTTCCACAATCCTAAATGACTACATCTGGGGCATGTCACCCTTCTCCAACTCGGTGATTCCTCCTGGCAACTTGTTGAAGTTTGCTTTCAGGAATGCCAAATCGGATGTAACCGATGGCCAGGACAAGGCTTTCTTAGCTTCTATTATGCAGACAGCGTCCACTTCATCCATGGCCTGAATGACCTGCAGGCACAGGGCAACTGTCAGGGCAGTGAAATAAAATACTCAAAATTTGAACAATAGTGTACCCGCTTCCCATTGCCAGAGAAGATTGAAACGTAGGTTGAATCTAACTTGATGTTTACTGCTATATAATGACTTTTCAAACTTAGTGATAAGTACGATGTTTGCAGGTAAGTCTTCCGTGGCCTTGAGGGACATGGTATTGATAGTCATATTCTTTATTCTTTCTCCAGATCTATATAATATGTATATGATCCATTAATGTGGAGTATAAATAACAAGTCTTACCTAAGTCAGCTCACAAAAAGAAATGGAAAAGAATGTCACCAGATAGACATACACATGAACAAAACCATATATAATAATATTAAAAATAGTAATATAAATAATAAAAATAAAATGGCAATGAGGCAGGATAATCACTGTCGCCTTGCCCGAGATCAACCCTTATTGGTGGTCTGTTGGCCATGGCAGAAGGCAGTAAGGCAATATAATAATAAAAAACTTAAACAATAACATATAGCTATATAGAGTACAATCGTGTCAGCAGACGGCATCTGTAACTTGAACAAACAGCATATCACTTCCGGCCTGGTTTGCAACTCAGCGCAGTCCAACCCAGCTTTCATACTACATCCACTGACGTGCCGGTGTGCAATTATTCTCCTCACGTTTCATTACTATTGTCCACTGTTAAACTCCATTGTCTTACGACACT
The DNA here is from genome assembly GCF_040414725.1 of Anabrus simplex. NCBI lineage: Eukaryota > Metazoa > Arthropoda > Insecta > Orthoptera > Tettigoniidae > Anabrus > Anabrus simplex. The sequence goes on along the minus strand of NC_090265.1, from coordinate 1,107,865,396 downwards.
TATTTTATTTTATTTTACAATTTCAGGCAACTCTCGACATTAAATGAGCCCTTCTCACTTGCCATTCCATACATTACCAGCCAAAAATCACTATCTCCCTATTCAGCCTTGACTCATCACATATATTTTACAATCACTCAACTACCTTATACCATCCAACTCCACACACATTAACTTAATCACGAACCCTCGTGATTATTTATTCAGCCACCACACTTGCCATCACAACTTTGAATCGCACTCATCCTGCCACCTACTTGTATTCATCAACCAAAGTATCTCAACTATATCCACACAAGCATCTCACCATATTAAATTTTACCACTTCATTTTACCATCTTACTATATTAAATACACACTTCATCGCCTGCTAATTTAACTACTTAATCGCTCTTATCTGAGTTACAAAGTAACACACACCCTCCACTATTCTCATGTGCTTAACCAATTTATTTACTGCTGTTGCTTGTTTTTTTACTTCTCGTCGTTACGCCTACGTCCAATTTACTCGTCTTATCCCACATTTCTTTTAGGCTCAAGCTTCTCCCTCTCGTCAAGGCATCTCGTGCTTCTGCTTTCTCCCTCCAGGCCGTATTTTCACTTCGTTTATCTCATTTGCTGCTTCCCTGGCTCCTTCTATGAACGATTCGAAGATAGCCTGCGCGACTTCCTCTGTTCTGTTACTTTCTTTTAGCTGCAAGCTCTGTTCCAGTGCCCTATTTTCCTTGGGTTTTTCTTTATCCCAATGCCCGTCTTCACCACCTTTACTGTCTCTAAATAGCATTTCTTCCACTCTCTTCTATTACCACTTCATTCTTCATATTCTCCTCCATTTCGTGTAATTTCGTTACTGTCCAAAATTTGATCCATTGTCCATTGGTTACCACTAATACTTGACCCTTAATGTAGGCTCTTAACCCTTGCAGTCTAGCCCTGACCAAGTGTTTTTTAGTGTGTTTATATTCTTAATCCCTTCTCTTCCCATGTCTCTTTTAATCCAAATTTTTGTCCTCCGTATATTCTCCGCATCTCTTATCACAATTTCCACCATCTGGGTGGAAAACAACTTCACTTTTATCGGCCTATTACCCCTTGCTTTACCTATCCTTTCCACATCGTCAATATCAGCTTCACTAAAGTTAATTTTCATCATTTTTTGGATGACTTCCACAACTTTGTGGATAGTCAGCACTTTGTCCTCTCCTTTTTCTTCCGGCACTCCATATATAAATAAGCATTTCTTCCTGCGTTCTAGGCTACCGTCTTCTATTTCTGCCTTCAACTTCACCATCTCTTCCTCCAACTCCCATATTTTCACCTTGAGTGATATAATTTCTCTCTCGTTCGTTTCCACTTTGGTCATTGTTTCGTCTGTTTTTCCCTGTATCCAGCGCCTCATATTTTCAAATTCTTTCACTTGTTCCTTCATCATATTTTTAATCTGCTCAAACGGGCATACTTCCTCCACAACTTCTTTAACCACTCTTCTTTTGACCTCCACGTCTTCCCAGCCCATGTTACCACTGGAAGTCGGGCCGGGGTTTACTTCCACACGCCCTATAACTAGCAGTACCATAATCACCGCTCCCACCAGTATCATCTCACCCATCATTCTTGTTTCCACTTTACCTCCTTCACTCCTGGCTGTTTCCTTCTTCCATCTCCCCTGCCATCTTCCAATAACTACCCGATATTGATCCACACTAATCATCTTCCTCTTCCCACCCGTCTTTCTTTTCCCACTCGTCGCTCACACTCCACTCCCGCTCTCCCGGCACACTCAACTCAGTACGTTTGCCTCCGACCGCTGACTAGGTTAGACTGGGACATGGTATTACTTTGCTTGTGTATTTTATAAAAAAATTCTTTGAATGTTGGATTCTCTAGTTTATGCAGGGTGATATTAGCTCCCACCATTGCAGTGCATAGGCCTGAAGAAAATTGTTGTAGGTCACTGTTCACAGTGGACTGGTAGAAAGGCTGTGTTCATACAGCTTTCTGTATTTGCGTCATCGCAGTATTTCTGGGTTGATCTATATTTTTTCCCCCACTAGAGCTGAAAAATAATAAAATTGACTTAAATTGCAATGTTTCTATATCTTAAATTTCTACAGTTAGGCTAATTGGTAATAACGTTTAGTATATATCATTCATTTGTTTCATAAAAAAGGAAAAACTGTTAGAGATGACGTTTCCAGAAGTACCAAATTTTAAAGTAGGAAGAAGTGAATTCGTAATTTACATGGAAATATGTCCTCAAAGATTTTCAGTTATAATTTGACAGTATCGTGTAGAGTTCACGGAGTGAAAAATAATAAAAATGACGTAAAACGATACCTGAGTAGCGTAGAGAAGAGATCCTTCATTTATGCTTGCCAGGACCCACCAGCTGCCCCTAGCAGTATTCTTACTTATATAGAAGAATTAAGACAGAGGCACTATAAATCTCAGATTTTTGAACATTTTATGTGATGCTATTCGCCGGCTTTAGTCAACCGTGTCAGCTGTCATGAAAAATATTTTCTGTTCCCTGCAATAGATACTGCATCATGTGTGCCCATAAGGCTGTCACCCTCATTGAAAATGAGAAAACCGAGTAATTTGTCATGGCATGTGCCCATAACCTTACATTTTGTCACAATTTAGTAAGACACTAGGAGATGCTTGAGGCTTGTTTGTGGCTTTGCGGCCCCAATCTGGGAGCTTACCCCCCTCCGGACTCATCTTTGCTTTCTCCCCTTCCCCCCGCACAATGGTTATTAACCGGACCTTACCAATCCAGACCAACGGTCTTTTCACTGGCCTGGTCTTGTAAAGATAGTCTTGGCAGCCTTGTAAAACACACTGTGACATCGTCCGAGCCGTGCCATGTTGTATGTCTGGTCTCCGTGACGTCCTAGCCGCGCTACATTGGATCTGGTACCTATGTTTCGCAAAGGCTTAGCGGAAGCGTAACAGAGTTCACTAGAGCCTACACATAAGTCTGGTGAAAGTTACTCACGATTTTTTTAAAGGGAGTTTTGAAAATTGCATTTCAGTTGAAAACTTTTATTTTTACCGCAAACGAATCACAGTTCTAAATGCCGATTTATAATTTCCACCCAGTCTGTGACAAGAGACCACCGGCGTTCTAAATCCTCGTCCAGTAAATAATTGATTATTTACATTTTAGCAATATACATTATTTAAAGTTCGCGATTAATACAGCATTGCAACAGAACAACTTGCCACAATACATACATTAATAGGCTTATAAATGCTACAATGAAATGCGATCGTAGTTCTCCATCATGAAAAGACTACTCTTCTATCCGCAGTGAAATTGGGATCAGCTGTAACCTACTGCTTCAGTCAGTAGGACTTCGACGATTTTTCTTTGAACATTGCGGCGGACACATTTCTTCTTCTTCTTCTACTCCACAATAAATCACAACACGTTCTGAAGATAAATAATAATAATAATAATAATAATAATAATAATAATAATAATAATAATAATAATAATAATAATAATAATAATAATAATAATAATAATAATCGTATGGCCTCAGCTACCGTGTGCAGACATTTCAATTTGACGCCATCTGGCTGTCTGCTCGTCAATTTCGACGTTCCGTTTTACTCTAGGCCTCCACTAGATGGCAGACCGAGTAAACCGAAACTTTCTTGGGCGTCTATGGCTGAGATTTAATGAATTTTGTCGGGTAAACACCAAATGTGTCACCAGAGATCTTTTACATGCCGACATCGTACGACATGGAGTGTCGAATGGACTTTTTTCCGCCCTTCAAAAATCCGCATCGTGATGAGGTAACGGATATTGGTTGTGCAATATAATTCAACGTAGACTGGTTCTCGCATATGTCTTAGGAGGTCGGAGGGGTTGAAGGCTTGGAGGTCAAATTGTCCCTTGTTTCTCCCGATGGAAACTTCCCAAGCATTCCCGTTATCGAGAAGATAATTCCGTCGACCACACCAGTATCAACAATGCATTAGAAGAAACCCGACTTCTTTATAATACAGTCAAAAGGCATGAAATAGGCAATTACACTCCAAACAGGCACACACCTCTAAAATAGGCAATTATAGGCACAATAAAACCAACGACTAAAAAGAACCTAAAACGTATTTATATCTCAAAAGCCTACGTTTCTGAACACAGGAATAAAATAGGCAAATAGGCAAATTCCAATCTCTAATCATAACAGACGCAAACGTGTCTGAAAACCCTTTCCTATGGAATTATCATTGCTGATCAAACACTTAAATGCCATACGTATTGGATCGGGACTACATCGAGCATCTTCTTTTGCTACTGCTTTTTACCCAGATCTGTGGGGTCGCGGGTGCGAACTGTGTCGCACATGTGGATTTGGCCCCGGTTTCCCGGCCGGATGCTCTTCCCGACGCCAACCCTATATGGAGGGATGTAATCACTATTGCGTGTTTTTGTGGTGGTTGATAGTGTGGTATGTTGTCTGAATATGATGAGGTGTGTTGGGACAGAAATATACAGTACAACCAGTACCCGAGTCAGAAGAATTAATCATAAGCAATTAAAATTCCGGACCCGGCCGGTAATCGAACCCAGGATCTTATGAACCGATGACCAGTATGCTGACCATTCAGCCAACGAGTCCGACAAGGGACTATATCGAACATATTTCTTCACAATTAAATTAGAGTTTATTGTTCTCCATGATTAGGGAAAACCATTATAGCCAGAATATCTAATCACAGAAACATCTTAAAGAGTTCCCGAGAAAATGTAAATCGAATAGGAGTAACTTCTGAGTGCGTGACGTCACATGCCACACCTCCTGGAAGACGAACACATTTGACGTTGCCCAGCGTCTCTCTTCTCCATGCGTAGGGTTGGCCAAAATATGCATATTAACGTTACTTGATTCCCTTGCCACTCGTAATTCTAATTATCGTGAGTGTATATAATGTGCTTTCTCCCTCCGACTACTAGCTTTTGCAAAGGCAGGTAATTGTACTTATATTCTGGATGAAAATGACAGACGATCAACCAAATTAAGAGCACTCACTTCATGATACACCAATACATCTCAAAGAGTGACGAACTACAGTTCATTTAGTGTCTACTCATCTTAGCTCGAATATAAATAGCCCTTATCGATGTCTTACTTCTAAATCCTCGTATCTCCCAATGCTCTTCCTGTCCATTATTTTCCTTAAGACTGGTCACGCCTCCCAGCCACATACGGATATGCAGCCCATCAGAACATTCTTCGTTGTGTTCATTTTCCTATGCACATCTGTAAAGGGAAATTAATCTTAAATATGTTATATTACAGGAGAGCGTAAATTCACCATGCAAACAACATACCTACAATACGTTACGATAAGACTCATTTTCCTTTACACATTAGCATAGGAAAATGAACACAACGAAATGGACTGCGTAAAAATAAGTAGCTGGGAGGCGTGACCAGTCTTAAGGAATATAATGGGTAGGAACAGCATTGGGACATACGAGCTAATGGAAGTAAGCCATCGTTATGCAAGTTACTAAAGGTATTATTAATCCTTAATTATTTGCTTTAAATTTCTAAATACTTTATTACCTTATCAACAGCCGTATTGTACCGGGCGAGTTGGCCGTGCGCGTAGAGGCGCGCGGCTGTGAGCTTGCATCCGGGAGATAGTAGGTTCGAATCCCACTATCGGCAGCCCTGAAAATGGTTTTCCGTGGTTTCCCATTTTCACACCAGGCAAATGCTGGGGCTGTACCTTAATTAAGGCCACGGCCGCTTCCTTCCAACTCCTAGGCCTTTCCTATCCCATCGTCGCCATAAGACCTATCTGTGTCGGCGCGACGTAAAGCCCCTAGCAAAAAAAAAAAAACAGCCGTTTTTGTTCTAGAAGTGTTGTCCTTTAGGGAGAAATTATCTGAACGAACGAACTCCTGCAAAATACTCCTAACAAACCCGATAGGTCACCACATTTACTCCGTAAACTGCATAGATCTTTGAATTTGTCAAACGATCAAAGCATTACAATGGCTTTTATTTTCAGAAAGGTCAGTCTGTTTTTGAATTTAACTTATGTTGAAAATAATACTTTTTATTAGTAATGATTTTAATTTTACGTTCCACTACCTACTAAAGATTTTTAGAGACGCCACGTAAGTTTAGAATATTTTCCTATTATTGCAACATATTGTCGTTTGGTTCCATGCATTTCGAAAGAAATAAGAATATTTTAGGACTCTTCGCAGTTATATATTTTTGAATTTTAAATTTCTAACGGCTCTGCTGAAGAAGGTACTGTAATTTCAAATGCAATGCAACTGAAACGAGTCAGTGAAGAATGTTTAAGTCACTTTTAATGTGAAAAAATCGAAAGAATGTTCCATCTTCTGGATTTCTTTACCCATTTTAACTTCCAGGCTCCATATCCCAAAATAAATGGAAATTGATCTATGCTATTCTTAAAATGACGTATCATTATAATCTCGAATCTATTTACGTGCTCTTCTACATAGAGAAGTATCCTAGTGATATGTTTACAGCCATCCTTCTTTCCGTCTCCCACTCACGGTAAAGCTGCTAGACTGTCCGTCAATCTCCTAACACTGCAAGTGACATATTGAACACCGATCTCATTATGTCATTGTCGCAAGCTATTTGAGCCTTCTCCATTTATTCACTCTCAGCTGATTGCTCTGCTGACACAACACGACAGGACACATCCCCTGTCCTGTCCTGTCACATCGAGTTTGTAGAAAAGTCTATAAGCTATCCATAATAGTAGAGGCAGCTGTTAGTGCCAGCTCCATTAGGAGTGAACAGCACACGTTCATCAGGTGCTCAGAGATGTGGGTAGATGTATATACTCTATAAAAAAGAGAATGGACTATGAGGTAAAAGAATACAATATCACCTTGAGTAGAAGAAAATATCCTGCCACTGAGATCAGGTTTATTAGCACTGTAGTTTACCTCCCGGTAGACCTAAGTTTGAATTTTTTGTATTATAAACTAATATAGTTATACCGCTTTTCACGAGAGTTTAATCCTGATGTAAACAAATAGGCGGAGCACCTTGCCTTTACACGTGGACATAGACGTAGTTGATTGGAGAAGCAACCGTCGCACTCACTCGACTGTATGCGAGCTCGAAGAAATTAGTGCGTCACATTCATTTTATTTAATTTTAGTTTATTACATTTAGAGAGTCTGGAAGGGTACGTAATCGAATTAAAATATGGTTGTCATATATACTGATATATATATATGGTTTTGGTTTAATAAAATAGTGATTAAATAACCAGAAATGAAGGCACAAGGCATGGTGTAATACAGGAAGTCTTCTCGTAGCAGGGGGAAGTCCCAAGCTGTACAGTGCGGAGATAAGGTGTTACATCTTCCAGCAGTCAGTGAGTCGGTATTCGTAGTGAGAGAAATGGAGAAAGAGGTAGGACCATCGCGTGTAATGAAGCACAAAAGAGGAAAACCGCTCAGAAGTGACCATAGGCAAAGCATTGTGAATGTGTTCAATAAACTAAGTGAGCAGAATCCAGGTTTAGTCGTTTATTCAGAAGTTCAGAACTTCGCACTGTTGTCGTATGCGATTCGCAGCACTGTACATCCGAACACGAGACGTTGACGGGATGGAGGTAGGTACTACACGCTCAGCAAATCATAACTCTTTCTTTGGCGGAGGCGTGCACATACCATGTTTACATCAGGATTAAACTCTCGTGAAAAGTCATATAATGACAAATCGAAAGATACCGAAAGACTGCACAACCAACCAAAGAAGGGCTGCTTAAATCAACCCTGATTGCTCATAGTAAGATGATCGTTTTTAGAACACACATAGTAATGACTCTACTGGTCTCAAACGAACTTACAATATATACTGTGATTATTTTTATTTATTTACAGGCCATAAATATTTCATAGGAGGCTTGATAGCCAAGGCAGTGAAGGCATGTGGGCTCATCCGGGAGGACATTAGTTAAATTCGCCGTTAGAAAATCAATGAAACTCAGAGATTTCAACTTCTGGAGATGCTATGAGGTTCACTCGACGTACACCAGAAATGAAAACTATTGGGGGGAAAAGGCGAACATGCATAGCGCCACTTACGCTATCCTACTGAGCGCCAATGTACGAGTAGAACCAGCATATCGTCGCAGCCGGGACAAAACCTCCTATGTGAACTATTTTGGCTTAGAACTTTGGCCGGTAGGGTTCTGTCATCTAAGGTGCAATACGAATGTATGCTTGCATTATGTATTTACGCACTCCTATTGTATAATGCATGTTAGGTTCATTTTCGGTTACTTGTCAGCATAGGGAAACGAACACAACGGACATTGTTCTGATGGGCTGCATATCCATATGTGGCTAGGAGGCGTGACCAGTCTTAAGGAGAATAATCGATAGGAAGAGCTTTGTGGATTACAACCTTTTACCGGTGAAGCGACGACATATCAAAATCCTGGAAGACCGACTTCGATGAATCGTGAAAGCACAGCTGGAGGAAGAGCAGGTGGGTTTCCATGAGGAATAAGCACCCAAGCCCTCATGTTCACCATCACATAAATCAGGAAGAGGAACACTTGGCCCTCATTGACTTAGAGAGGGCATTTGGCACCGCTCCAAGAAGAAAAGAGTGGAAGACAGTGAAGCAAAGAGGAGTTCATGGCCACTTAATTATAGCGATTCAGAACTGCTGTGAACGGGGGTGGAACTACGTGTGCATCCACAATGCAGGGTCACAAGAGCTCGAGACTAGAGTGGGACTGAAACAAGGGTGCATCCTCAGTCCGTTGCTCGTCGTAACACTCATTGATGACGAAGCCAAGTCATATAAGAGAAGATTCGGAAGTTCGAAATTCGGGACAAATGTTTGAGAGCAATATACGGTATTTACTGTGCCTTCGCAGACGATCTGCTGCCGTTGGGAGACTAAACAGAGAGCCTGTTAATCGGGGGGAGGAGCTGAAAGAAAGAGGCATGAAGATTAATGCAAGGAAGACGAAGGCCATGGTGATTTCTTGCCAACCTATCCAACAATGCACTAGGTACACTAAGCGATTGGACACAAGGTAGTTAAACTTGGGAGTGTAGTTCCAAACCTTGCATATGCCTTGTGTAAATATGGGAAACCACGGAAAACTATCTTCAGGGCTGCCGACGGTGGGATTCGAACCCACTCTCTGCCAAATGCAGTCTTACAGCTGCGTGACACTAACCTGTTGATCTGGGAGGAGGAGCTGGAAGAAAGAGGCATGAAGATCAATGCAAGGAAGACGAAATCCATGGTGATTTCGTGCCAACCTATCCCACAATGCACTAGGTACACTAAGCGATTGGACACAAGCTGGGGAAGATTACAGATTTAAAATATTTCCGGATTAGAGTGCAACTACATGGCAGACTAGACGGTGAGATCACTGCGTGCTCATCAATCCACATTCACAAGTTCAGAACTCCTGGAGAATTTTTCATTTTAAGTAATCTCGAATGCCTGACTGGTAGGGGATACCATGAATGTAAATTATATGCTCGTACAAGCAGTGGAAAATATGACCTTTGAAAAACAATTGGTTGATTTATTTATTTATGTAACTGTTGGATGTTTGGTTGTTTGGTTGGTTGGCTTTAAGACACATGATTTCTTTTATTCTTTTGCTTCTTATTATAACGTCGCACTACCACATAGAAGTCTCCGGCAATGGAAGGATAGGAAAGATCTAGGATTGGGAAGGTAGCTCTCGTGGCCTTAATTAAAGTACCGCCCCAGCATATGTGTTGTGTAAAATGGGAAACCACGGAAAACTATCTTCAGGGCTGCCGACGGTGGGATTCGGACCCACTCTCTGCCAAATGGACTCTCACAGCTGCGTGACACTAACCGTATGGCTAAATCACTGGGTAGACATATTGATATTGAGGTTACATCATCATGATTAACCAGGTTTACCCATAATATAAATTACCCCACCCAACATAGCACATAAAGCCTAGTTTGGTCCTTGGCCTTCTAAGACGACTGTCGGCCATGTAGATTGCCTAGAAGTTTCATGAGGTCAGCGTGGCGACGTCCTCAGGCGTATTGCTTAGATTTCGTGACCGGTTCCGCTGCCACTCGTTCAGACAGCTGCTCCTTTGGTTTCACGAGGTTGAGTGAGCACCGTTACAGCTTTCGGTCTAGAATTAAAAATCCCTGGACCAGTCAGTAATCCAACCCGGAGCCTACGAGGAAGAGTCAGGCACGCTACCATGTGACCAAAATAATAGTATGCAATACATAAATAACAACGAAATTTGTTTTTGTAAATTAAAATATACAGAGGTTTTAACCACCAGTACAGCAGAGGAAAATTAGGCAAATCGATGATGTAGTTGCCCAGTGTATAAATATTCTTTCGGGAACAAATCAGTATTCCAAACTCTACTCTTTCAAACGTGGTGATACTTTTACCTACTCTGTTTCTCTATATTAACTTGATGAACGATTAAAATATGTACATGCTGCCATAATTGCTAAATGGAACAAATATCTATATTGTTTGCTTTCGTATTCGACGCATACTGATATTGCACAACTTTTATAAACCCTTCTCCCGCTTTCAGTTAGCCGTTGTTACAATGAACGTCTCCTAATTATTGTGGAATATATTATACTGTATTTATGCCAATTAGTGAGAGCAATATATCCATAAAACACATTACATCGTAATTCATATCTACACACCATGACCTCCTGCTGCAGTGTGACAACGAACATCCTCGCATCATTTGAGAGTATAGTTTGGAATAGTGATTTACTCTCAAATGAATGATCCTACTTTACAAACAAGTGGACGACAAAATTTCTTCTAACTGTGCTGTGCTGGTGAATGAAACGTGTATATTTTGTTTTAAGAAACAAATTTGGTATCGATATCTCCATTCAATAATTCCAAGGAAAAGGGGAGCGTATTGTTTTACGAGCCCTTTCATATCGTTCAAGGATATGGAAACAGAATATCGAAAATTTAAATGATTCTGGGGATATTTTAAATGGATATTCCTACCAATTCATCCTCTGCATAAGCTTCTCCTGTGGAACGGTGGTAGACCGTCAACCTTCGGAACCAAAAAACGCGGCTTCAAATCCGACAGAATTAGTTAGAATTTTAGAAGGGAAAATATCCTGTTCGACGCTCTACGCCGTACGATATCGGCATGGAAAACATTCAACCTCAGCCGTACATCGCCTAACAGAGATCCAGTTTAGAGTAAATCGAAATTTTGAAATTGACAAAAAGGCAACCAAATGGGGTCGAACTGAAATGCCTGAACACGGTAGCTGAGGCAATATAATAATAATAATAATAATAATAATAATAATAATAATAATAATAATAATAATAATAATAATAATAATAATAATAATTTGCAGCTCGCAATCGCTGCATTTTTTCTTGTTAAGTCCGCCATGTTTCCATCGTCCAACCACTGTTCTGCTTTTGTTCTTCACGGAAGCCCTTTAAGTTGTTGATTTTTAACGGGTACTGTGCTCGATTTGACATGCCCTTTCGCCTCAGTCCAGTCTTGTCCGGCTCCATAGCTAAATGGTTAGATATGGTTAGCGTGCTGGCCTTTGGTCACAGGGGTCCCGGGTTCGATTTCCGGCAGGGTCTGGAATTTTAACCATCCTTGGTTAATTTCTCTGGCACGGGGGCTGGGTGTATGTGCCGTCTTCAGCATCATTTCATCCTCATCATGACGCTCAGGTCGCCTAAGGACGTCAAATTGAAAGACCTGCACCTGGCAAGCCGAACATATCCTCGGACACTCCCGACACTAAAAGCCATACGCCATTTCATTTTTTAGTGCAGTCTTGTTGAAGTCCTTCCTCACCACCTGGAATCACTTATCAGAAACTTTCGGTTTGCTATCAAGTGTTTGTCCAACCCTTGTCCCGTTTCCCTACGGGGTCGGGTTTGAGGTGAGATGAATCTCTCGTGGCGGGTTTTTATGACCGGATGCCCTTCCTGACGTCAATCTCATCAGAGGAGTTAATGAGATGAAATGAATGACGTGATATATGATAATAGGGAGAGGATGAAACCCGCTGCCGGCACATAGCCTACTCCTGTCGAATAGCACCAAGGGTTCTTCTCAAGGCTTAACGTCCCCATCCGACGGACGACTCACCAACAACAGCGTCATATGCCCTCACTCCATATGAGCACTGCAGAGAGGTTTGGAATTTAATCCAGGCTTTTGGCAAGCAATCTTGTGATTACAAATTGTATACCACCACCTCCCCTACCCTGCCGGCCATTATTCTGATGGTGAAATTTTTTTCGACCAACGGGACTCGAACCGGCTAACCTCGGTGTCAGACCGTTTAGACTTCAGCGCCTTAACGATCATGGCCACCAGGCGGGCTATCAGTCTGCTATCAAGTATCCGAAATATTTGTTTTCTCAATCGGTTTCCATCCATCTGAAGAAGTATGCACAGAATTTCAGTCTTCTTTTCCCAATAATTTCCATCAGATGTTCAGTTGCCCATTTATAGATTTTGGACCCATTATCTTGCGAAGACATTTTCTCTCAACCTTCTCAGTGTCTCTTAAGCCAGCCTTCCCAATAATTTGCAGGCACTCACTGGCATATAGATATTCCGTTTTAATTACAGTGTTGTAGTGTCAGAACTTTACGTGAAATTTGCTTATTTTGAAAAAGGTTGGGTTACTTCTTATTATCATTATATATATATATATATATATATATATATATACATTCACTACCCTTTTAATATATTCTATTAAATCAAGGTGCATAACGTCTGAAAACATTAACTTTAGAAGTGATTGCTAAAAATGCCTCATTTTCCAACAATAATTCAGATGTCTACTTCACTCTACACCTAGGCACCTTCTATTATCATTCACAATAGCTCACTTTAAAGACTAAGAGTGGTTTACATAAAGAAAGAAGGTAGTTTGGCCAGACAAGTTCGTATCAGAATAGAATCTAGTGGCTGTGAATGCGAGCACTTTATACTATTCCTCGTCTTGGAGAACTGGGTGGAAGTTTTATGTGGCTGAAGTTGTGTATCTCAACATGGAGCGATAGATAGCTTCTTTTCCATCCAATCCGAGCCCATCAAGTTTCCGCGAGGTGATCGAGAAAACAGCCCTGGCTCAAGCTTCAATCACCCAAGTTTGAAGAAGGGTGGAGTGTCTTAGTTATTGAAAACTCTCGCGCGTGATACCACGGCTGGGACCTCACCGTGTGTTCAAACATTGTGGCCGAGAATTACTACAGTAGTGCTGCTCGTAGTATTTGCTGAATAACAACTCTAAGAAAAGACAGAATTCGTTCTGAATTCGTACTGTGGGTAAAATACTTTAGTTTAGGGGCAGTAGTTTGAGAATACTGTTGCTCGAAAGATGAGACAATGATTTAATCATGGGTCCTGTATACAGCAATGGGCGATACTAAAGGAATGATATATTGTACATTCAGCTCAGTTCTAGCCTGTAGATTTAGGGCTGTGAACTAAGCAGAATAAGTAGTATTTCATTTATTGCACATTACATCTAATTCTGTTTGTTTAACATTTGCTTTCCGTCGCACCGAATCAGATAGGTCCCGTCTGGCTCCATGGCTAAATGGTTAGCGTGCTGGTCTTTGGTCATAGGGGTCCCGGGTTCGATTCCCGGCAGGGTCAGGAATTTTAACCATCATTGGTTAATTTCATTGGCACGGGGGCTGGGTGTATGTGTCTTCATCATCGTTTCATCCTCATCACGACGCGCAGTTCGCCTACGGGAGTCAAATCAAAATACCTGCACTTGGCGAGCCGAACATGTCCTTGGACATTCCAGGCACTAAAAGTCGTACGCCATTTCAAATAGGTCCTATGGTGATGGTGGAATAGGAAAAGTATAGGAGTGGGAAGAAAGCGACCGTGACATTAACTAAGGTACAGCCCCAGCATTTGCTTGGTGTGAAAATGGGAAACCACAGAAAACCATCATCATGGCTGTCGACCCACTATCTCTCGAATGCAAGCTGAAAGCTACGTGATCCAAACCAAGCGGCTCCTTGCTCGGTCAAATTATATCTAGTCTTATGGTAGCGTGCCTCCCTCTTCCTCATGAGCCGCGGATAGGATTACTGACCGGCTCGGGGATTTTTATTCTGGACCGAGTGCTGTAGCGGTGTTTGCTCAACCTAGTGAAATTAACGGAGGAGCTGTCTGATACGAAAGGCGGAGGAACCAGGTTAATGTATGTTAAAGCAAATCAACCAAGTAATGAACCATATAACCAATAAATAAATAAATAAATAAATAAATAAATAAATAAATAAATAAATAAATAAATAAATAAATAAATAAATAAATAAATAAATCACTGATTCGAATGTATGACGGCCATATTTTTCACTCCTGCTAAGGGCATGGAATATACCGGTACATGATATCCCCTGCCTGTCATTTGAGATGACTAAAAGGGGAGCACCCCAGGAGTTCTGAACTTGAGAACGTGGACTTTTTTCAAGTTGCTTTACGTCGCACCGACACAGACAGGTCTTACGGCGACGAAGGGACAGGAAAGGGCTAGGAGTGGGAAGGAAGCGGCCGTGGCCTTAAGTAAGGCACAACCCCAGCATTTGCCTGTGTGAAAATGGGAACGTGGATTGGTAGAGCATGGGAACTTTAGCGAGTCCAGCATTGTTTCCTCTTACTCGTGTTAGTCTCCACAGTTTCATCTTGCCCATCTTACTTTCCCCTTTCAACCATTGTTTACCTCCAACTCTGATTGTATTAGGTGTGCGAGACTTTTCTCTCCAGACTTGGGTTAAGACTGGATGCTTGTCTAGTTGAACTTCCTCTTAAAACAATGATTACCTCCACACCAGCACCAAAACAGACTTTGTTTAAATATGAATTCAGTATAAAAATGTCTGTGAGAAAATCATTTAATAATAATAATAATAATAATAATAATGCTACTGGTTTTAGTCTCACTAACTTCTTTTACAGTTTTCGGAGACGCCAAGGTGCCGGAATTTTGTCACGCAGGAGTTCTCTTACGTATCTGTAAATCTGCTGACACGAGGCAGACGTATTTGAACACCTTCTAACCCGAGATCGAATCCACGTACATGAGTTCAAGGCTAGCGTTCTACCGTCTCAGTTAATAAACCCAATAGGGAGGCATTCAGCAAAGGAGTTCTCAGAAATATCATACCGTCGTGCGACTGCGAAAATCGATATGTGTTAATATTTTCAAGAAATACTGACCCGCAACAAATATGTTATGAAGAGCGAGAATTCCGTGACGATATTCACACTATATTGAAACATAGATGACATAACCTCAGATGCTAGGATTCGTCATACCTAATGTAAAACCATTTAATGGAATTGCAATGATATTTGCACTCTACAACACAAATATCGAAATAATAGAAGAATTCCAGAGACGTTTCCTAGAAATTCTATACATGAGAAAATATGGTGAATTTGCTTTGAATGGTATATGGTGTGAGTTACTGCAGTCACGTCCTAGTTCGTAAAACATGGACAACGGCTGAGTGGCCTAGTAAGTGGTCCTGAGAGTCGGGATACCAGTTGCTACGGAATTGGAGTGGGCATCTCGGAGATATTCTGAGTCAAGGCCCTCCTTGTGCTCAGGCGGCTAGGACTATACAATCCACTGGTGGTCCCTAATCCGTTAGAGGAGAGATCCTCACTTGGACTATGTGTAAGTAGGGAAGCATCCTGCTTCATGAATTTACCAAGTTCAGAACATTTTAGGCAAGCCTCGGACCTACGGGAGTAAGGGAGACCGACTCCCTTTTGACAGGGGAGGGGTCTTATGGAAGAAAGAAAGTAGAACTGGCTGAGTCAGCAAACAGAATGTATCTGGATGCGCTAGGAGTAGGCTAAGTGATATTCAGGTAAGGGGAGATAACCAGGGAGAGATAGGAGGTTATAAAGTATACTTGACGGGTGTTAAAAAGGGAAGAGCAGAGTCTTGGGTAGGGTTGTTCATCAGGAATACTGTTGCACACAACAGAGTTTCTTTTAGGCACGTAATTGAGCGAATGATGTGGGTAGATTTGGCAGGTGGAGGAATTAGGACGAGAATTGTCTCAGTGTATTCAGCATTTGTGGGTGAAAATGAGGATGAAATTGGCAATTTTTCGAAGCATTGAGTGACATCGTAGCCGGGGTCAACAGCAAAGATAGGATAGTGCTAATGAGCAATTTCAGTGGAGAGTTGGAAATATATATACAGGGTGAAGCGTAATTCGCGCACTGGGGCGTCGCAGCGCGACTCCTCACATGCCAGCAATAAAAAAATGTCTCTTACAAAATTTCGTCTTGCGAGTATATCCGGCAGAAAAACGACGGTGAAGAGTAACAATCTGGCAACACTGTAACCATATGTAGGGTAACTACCTGTCAGCAGAAGATAGTCGTGCTGTACAGTTGGTGCAGTGGATAGTTTTTTGGGTTAGCATGCAGGAGGTCGAGTGGTCGATCCTGGGTTGAGGCGTGTGTTTTTTATTTCGTAAATGTAGTCCAGGTGGTATGGTATCTGGCATCTTAATCGTCAACAGCGATTGCAGCGGGTCCTCTAGAAACCATTTGCACTTACTACGATCCTAGAAATGGACGAACAATCGTTTTCATTGGTCAGCTTTGAAAGGCGCCCTTTCCACGTCGTGGGCGTGAATTTATTCGCACCACTTCATCTACTAGATGTGAAACCTGTTTGTTTCAGCTGTCTGTTTCTTATTAGTCTAACCAGGTATTTGTTGTTTCAGCGTTACAAAATGTTGTAAATGTAGGATACATGTGACCTCAGAAACGGTGTCTTACTGTATTACAGTAGGTAATGTCAGATGGAAATTAGCAAATAAAAAATGCTCCTCAACCCAGGATCGAACCATCGACCTCATGCATGCCAACCAAAAACTCTACCCATTGCACCAACTGTACGGCACGACGAGAACATGCTGACAGTGGTAGTTACCCTACATATGGTTACAGTGTTGCCAGATTGCTACTCTTCAACGTCCGTTTTCTATATATATATATATTTGCTAGCTGCTTTATGTCGCACCGACACAGATAGGTCTTACGGCGATGATGGGACAGGAAAGGGCCAGGAGTGGGAAGGAAGCGGCCGTGGCCTTAATTTAGGTACAGCCCCAGCATTTTCCAGGTGTGAAAATGAGAAACCACGGAAAACCATTTTCAGGGCTGCCGACAGTGGGGTTCGAACCTACTATCTCCCGAATACTGGATACTGGCCGCACAAGAGTTGGAAATAGAACTGAAGGATACGTAAAGGTGATTTGTAAATATGGGGAAGATATGGAAGCTAATAGGAATGGGAAGGGTTTGCTGGACTTCAGTGCTGGTATTGGTTTAGCAGTTACGAATACATTCTTCAAGCATAAGGCTATTCACTGTTACACATGGGAGGTTACGGGTACCAGATCAATCTATACTATATCTTAACCGCCTTCGAATTCGAGAAATCTGTCATGAATACTGTATACGGTTTTTTCAGGGGTTTTCAATGATACAGACCACTATCTATAGAAGTATCTCTAAATTTATCTAGCCCTAGGATAGAGAAAGTGAAATCTGCCTGCAAACGAAGAAGTATAGAAAATCTCCAGGACGAGTAAATTAAACAGAAGTGCATGGATATAATTAGTGAAAAGTTTCTAACAGTGGACAGTAAGCAGATCCAAGATATAGTAAGAGAATGGGTGGCATATAGGGATGCTTTAGTGGAAAGAGCAAGGGAATGCCTAGGGACAACTATGTGTAAAGAGGGAAAAAAGCGAACATTTTGGTGGAACAATGAGGTGAGAGCAGCTTGTCAACGTAAAAAGAAGGCTTATCGGAAATGGCTCCAAACAAGGGCTGATGCAGACCGGGAATTGTACGTAGATGAAAGAAGCAGAGCGAAACAAATAGTTGTTGAATACAAAAATAAGTCGTGGGAAGATTTTGGTAATAACCAGGAAAGGCTAGGTCAAGTAGCAGGGAAACCTTTCTGGACAGTAATAAAGAATCTTAGGAAGGGAGGGAAAAAGGAAATGAACAGTGTTTTGGGTAATTCAGGTGAACTCATAATAGATCACCGGGAATCACTGGACAGGTGGAGGGAATATTTCGAAAATCTTCTCAACGCATAAGGAAATCTTTATGGTGGTGTCGTGAACAACAGAGCTCATGGGAAGGAGGAACGCAATGTTGGTGAAATTACGTTTTGGGAAGTGGAAAGAATGGTAAATAAACTCCATTGTCATAAATAAGCCGGAATAGATGAAATTAGACCTGAAATGGTGGAATATTTTGGGATTGCAGGGATGAAATGGCTTCATAGAGTAGTAAGATTACTATGGAGTGTTGGACAAAAGCAGTAATTGCACCTATCTATAAGGAAGGGAACAGGGAGGACTGCAACAACTATCAAGGTACCTCATTGATTAGTATACCAGGCAAAGGATTCACTGGCATCTTGGAAGGGTGCGATCAGTAGTTGAGAAAAAGTTGGATGAAAACCAGTGTGTTTTCACACCACAGAGGGACTGTGAGAATCATATTTTCAGTATGCGTCAGGTAATTGAAAAATGCTACTAGAGGAATGTACAGTATATTCTGTAGATGTAGAGAAACCATATCACAGGGTACCGAGGGAAAAGATGTTCGCCATACTGGAGGACTGTGGGATCAAGGGTGGATTATTAAAATCAATCAAAGGCATTTATGTTTACTATTGGGCTGCAGTGATAATTGATGGTAGAATGAGTTCTTGGTTTAAGGTACTTACAGGGGTCAGACAGGACTGTAAATCTTTCACCTGTGTTGCTCGCAGTTTACATGGATCATCTGCTGAAATGTATAAAGTGGCAGGGAGGGATTCAGTTAAGTGGGCTATGCTGACGACTTGGTCGTAATGGCGGATTATGGTGAAAGCCTGCAGTCTAATATCTTGGAACTTGAAAATAGGTACAATGAGTATTGTACGAAAATTAGCCTTTCCAAAACTAAATTGATGTCAGTAGGTAAGAAATCCAAGAGCATTGAATATCAGATTGGTGATACAAAGCTGGAACAGGTAGATAATTTCAAGTATTTAGGATGTATGTTCTCCCAGGATGGTAATATAGTAAGTGAGATTGAATCAAGGTGCAGTAAGGTTAATACACTGAGATCGTAGTTGTGATCAACAGTATTCTGTAGGAACGAAGTCAGCTCCCGGACGAAACTATCTGTATATCGGTCTGTTTTCAGACCAACTCTGCTTTACGGGAGCGATAGCTGGGTGGACTCAGGATATCTTATTCATAAGTTAGAAGTAACTGACATGAAAGTTGCGAGAATGATTCTGGTAGAAACAGGTGGGAACAATGGGAGGATGGTACTCGGAATTAGGAGATAAAGGTTAAGTTAGCTATGAAATCAATGGATGAAGCTGTACGCATAAAGCGTCTTCGGTGGTGGGGTCATGTGAGGCGAATGGAGGGCGATAGGTTACCTAGGAGAATAATGGACTCTGGTATGGAGGATAAGAGAAACAGAGGGAAACAAAGACGGGGATTGGTAGACTCAGTTTCTAACGATTTAAATATAAGAGTTATAGATCTAAATGAGGCCACATCATTAGTTGCAAATAGAGGATTGTGGCGACATTTAGTAAATTCACAGAGGCTTGCAAACTGAACGCTGAAAGGCATAACGGTCTATAATGATGATGTATGTACGTCTGCCTGCTGTCATTTCTTGATGGTTACAGTACTTTTGCATCCATCTCTTGGCACAGGCCAGAGCAAAGTGTAGCTTCCACTGAAGTCCCAGTCTCATCCATGGCTGTGACAATATGGAAGCTGCTGGGGTATGGGTGGTGCTGATCAATGATATTCAGAGCACAACCAGAGTGTCTGAGCGTCATGAAAGGTGTTGCTCATAGGGTTAGTTGTGCTACAATAGCACTGTCTGGTCCAGTGAGGAAAGCAATGGCAAACTACCTTACTCCTCATCTTGCCTAGTACGCCTCATTTTGGTACTGACATTGGTTTTTGTGGTTTCCCCATAACTGCATAGCCTTTGGTGATGGTATTTGAGGATCCAACCAGCCTCTGGGCTGATGACCTAACAGACAGACATGTATGTACGTAAGCTACGAGTTTCTACTCATAGATGCCTGTTTCAAATATCTTAAATCTCGTAGAGATTTATGTAATACGATATTTATGTACACATTTATAAAGAGCATCCATGATAATTCGTATTTCCTTTTTATTAAGATTCAATGTTCCACAGGCGAAAAGACGAGTTCCATTTAAGTTCTATTGTGAAAATGTGAAAACTCTCAGTCACAATAACTCACCACTTCATAGAGTATGAAGAATGGCCGTGAGCAATATGGAGCTAAATTTTCACCATCAGCTCAGACTCGTCATTTAGGCCCTAAAGAGATTTATTACAGTAATTAAGTTAGTAATGGTTATTTCACGGTGTTGTTGCCTTTATGTTCATTTCCTAATTTCTCATTATCATTACGCAATCTCATTATCATAATCATCATCATTAATACAATTATTTAGTATTGAACCCGAGTGACTTAGGCCCATAGTCAATCATGATTTGATCGGTAAAATAAAATGGTACATTTATTGGAATACAGGAGTGTAGTTGAAAATATTTCGTTTATGTAATGTCAAAATCAGAGCGAAGGAAGGACGACAGACTGGAGCCTGACGGATTAGCTCAATACGACAACTTTTAGCTACTTCACAGCAGGGAATATCATTAGTTGGCGTACAAGGAAATACAGAGTCCACAAATAAGTCTTGGTCAGAAAGAGGAAGGGGGAGAGTCATACAAAGGAAACTCACAACATGAGTAATACCTTGGGATATTTTTGGCCGAACGGAAATTCCGTGACCTCGTGGAAAATTACAGCGGCTGAGTGTACGTTCGCTAGCCTAAGTTCGAGCAGGCGGAGATTTAAATCACGTGACCGCTTGCCGGCCAATCGTAAAAATTTAATGGGAGACTCAGTGATACCATCTTAAGGAATGATGGATGAGATATTTTCGTAACTACAAAAGTATTCAGTAATAAATTATTATGAGTACGCGGATGAATGTAATGAATTTATTAGATGTCACGCATGGAAAAATAATCAATACTTAATGGCAAATTAAATAAATTGAAGGCTGGATTTCTTGGAAACCAGACAGCTTGAATCTCATTGGCTGAAAGAAGACCACGTTGTCAGAGACGCTTACGAAGGCGCGAAATGTGAGGAGCTAAATCCACCCATATCTCCTAAATCTGTGATCACCAGGAGTTCATATTTTATCCAGCAGATCTGCTAGCGGAGTGGATTAATTTGATGTAAATTTTAACTTCCAATTCGGAGTGCAAGTACCGATATTAAAAATCCACCCCCTCCCTCAGGGGTATGACGTCAATGAATCCGCGGGAAAAAGGCTTCATCCATATATACGGGGCAAGGGATCCTCGCCAGCACACTTGTCTTGAATCGTTGGAGCTGAATTGACGGTCGCCAGCACACGTGAATTGAATATCGGGAGCTGAACTGTTGGTCGCCGCTAACTTAGAATTCTACGGTCGTACAGTCATTTAATGGCGCGAGCATCCGCCAGTGTTTGTAAAATGTGATCGCGCTCAAGCATCAGGGACTAGAAAATGTTAACGTAGGACAGTGTTTGTCATTTGTGAATATCAGTGATGTAAAGTAATTACGCTGCAAGAGAGTGGTATAAAGTATATCACCATAGGTACGTGCATAACAGACTGTGTGACGAGCAGTACTGTCTGGGGAATAGTAGCCTGTACTTTGCTATATCGGACCGTTATTATGAACACGTCAAGAATGCCGTATAAAACGGGCGTATCGCGACGGGCGTAATAGTTGACACCTCGTCGTACGTGTCCAGGTCCATTGTGCGGTAGGTGGACGAAGATTAAATAGTGTAAATATATTAAATTCTTGGGTCTAGGATAGAAATTTGTTGTATCCAAGTTAAAGTATACAGTGTTAACGTTGTAAATGGTGAAGGTTTGTGGTAATCAAGATAGGAGTGTAAAATGATAATGTGCCAGGAAATCTTTTGTGAAACTACGCCATCAAGAATGGAGGAGTAAAATGCAGAGAGGGGCCGGATGGAGCCTCTCGTCTGCAAAGCTGCAATGGAATACCGATAACTAAGATGAGTACTAAACTGTAAATAATATTTGGGAAATGTTATCGTGATGGGAAAAATGGGAATAATTTGATTATACTTGGTTACCTTCTGTAACAAGATGGGTCGCTTAACGACCCCATCCTAAATTTGTAGCACGGACAGTAGTAAATCATAATAATGTAAATAATCGGGTCTTTTATGTATTCAGTTTGTTGGAGATGTAAATTTGTATATATAGTGTAGTACGTTAAGTCATGCATGCATTCATATATTCTTTGTAGTCAATAATTTTCTTTACATTTGATTTTGGTTATGCTAGTTAAATAAGACCCGATATGTGCTTTTATGTTTTGTCATTTTAACGAGCCATTTAATGACATGGAAGGAAAATCCAGCTTCGCCATACCAAGTGTGTTTTGTTGTAATTAATATGGTCATATTTTCAAAGTGAAGTTGTTAAATTTGTGAGATGCGATTAATATAATATTTCCATGTAAATCATATCTGGAGTGTTTAGTGCCAGAATAAATCGACTTTGTGAAAGGGGTTATGCGTTAAACATATTACGAGTGGACTACCGTATTACAGGCGAAATTTTGTTTTAATTATTAATAATAATAATAAATAATAATATAACTATTTTTTGTTAAAGAAGATATTTTTTTTTATATAATATGATTTAGAGATAATAATAATTTATGTGATCAAGTGTTGAGTTTATTGGGAATCATTTAATGACGGGATGTCGGTTTTTTATTCGGAATTAAAGTGCGTGATAATGTAATTTGATCAATTAATAATATTGAAAGGTAGATCGGTGCTAATAATCCGTACATGTTAAATGAACGGGTGGTTTAAATTACGGTCCAATATTTTTTTTACGTATAAATGTCGCGTTTGAAGTTGCGATTTATTAGCCGGAAAACGCAGGGCTAATATTACGAGACCATGATTGTCAAAATTTTGGTAAATATAATTTCAAGATGTTACGATTATTTGTGGAGAATGAACTAAGTCGTAGATCGAAATGAGATAGAAAATGTGAAAGAATCTGCAGTCAGATAATAAAAGGTCGTACGATGTCAGAAATGAATAAATAAGTCAGTTGATAATTCTGTGAGAAATAAATGAATCGAGGAATATTGAGATAGAGAGGAAAATAAATTCCGTACGAGAGACACTTAGGATATTGATATGAGTGTAAAATGTACGGGCAGTGTCACAGAGAAATACTGAGTTACGCAGCGGGTAGAATTCGAACCCGTGACAGCATGTACGAAATAAATAGACTGCACAGCTATTCCTTGAGATACAACGGATCTAAGGATAATGAGAGGTCAGATTCCACATAAATGGTCGTATATTGTATTTATTGTAATGACGAGCGAGAACAATCATGATGTCGTAATAATAATAATAATAAATATTGCAGATAAAGGATTGGACCGCCTTAATTAAATGAGCGTTGATAAGGATGTTAAACGGGAATCTAAATGATAATATGCAACCGATAATAATAACAATAATGTAAGGACGATGTTAAATCATCGCGATCAGATTAATAATAATTGTCATAATAATAACTGTAATGATGTCGTTGGTTGATCAGTGAAATATTTGTAATTGCGACCGATATCTTAATATAATTATTTTGGCGGAAATGACCGGTCCATTAATAATAATAACCTCTTAAGTAACGTGAATAATAATAATAATATCTTGAGTCACCTATTCATTAATAATAATAATAATAATAATAACCACGAGAGGGATATAATAATAATAACAGTAATAACCATTTGTGTTTGCATCCCGCATAATAATGATGATATTAATCAAACGTGACAGTGCCAGGAACCGTTGAATAATAATAATAATAATAATAATAATAATAATAATTTCAAGGATGATAATGTCATGAATATCAGACGATCGTGGATTAATTTGTTTGGCGACGATATCCCTCTATTCGTATGTTGAATAATGAGAATGATAATATTAGAGTCATTTGGTAACTCTTTATTGTACGGTTTCCGTATGGGACGATGTGACTGTATACTTGGCGTGTTTGTTTACTTCGCTCGCGATGCGAGGGGGGTCACTGGCACGGTATTTCCCACCGCTTCTCGTTATCTCATCCGTGGCAGTAGTCTACTGAGGCTAACTGGTGACAATTCAGATCACATGTAAATAATATGTAAATGCTAATTCATTGGTATGGCATCAGCTGGATATAGTAAGATAGGAACTGTCCGTGGAATCCAGTTTTCGCATTTCACGAGAAACATTACCCAGTCCGAGTACCGGTCTCGGAAAAATGTATATAGCCGGAGTACGTCATCTTAGTTAAATCGGGAAGCCGACCGTAACAGGGGTTATGCTCGGGCTCCCGATGGAAGGAAGCTATATCTTTGAGCAACGGTTCGATTCAAATGGAATCGATCCGTAAATTATACCTCCAAAATGTCATTTTATTTCAGAAGCAACACAGCAAGATATTGATACCACTTGCGGTATGGCAAGTGATTTATCTATGTAACATGTGTGTAAATTCAAATATTGTTGCCACGTGTATCAAAGTTTTATACGTCAAATGGCGTAATAAACCGCTCCTTCTGGCAAATTATTTCAAAGGAAACCACTCTCATAATCTTTTTATTGTAGTTAGATGATGCCCTTTTTAAAGTAACAGTCACTTCCTAGTCCTATCATGGAGTCCTTAAATTCAAGTTACAATCGAGCCTTCCCCCTTTTAATTTTAAGTTGCTCCGTTCATCCCCGTGTTCTATTTATGCCGTTATATTTATATTTGATGATTTAAATAATGAACCGACACCCCTGAGATAAATGCTAGTCTGGGACTCGGGAGGTGGACGGGTGCAGTATATGCAATGCTATATTTTAAACTAGCTGATGTACCAGTGCTTCGCTACGGGATTCTCAGAAAGACTGACTTGGTGGTTTTCCTAACTGAATTCAACATAGGTCATTACAAAAACGTCAGTAGGAATGTAGCGATTGAAAGCAATGTTATCATATAAAATACTCGATCAAATGAAAATCCGCACACTTTCTCACTTTCAACGAACAGTACTACGGTGCCGATCTAACAGTCCAAAGTTCCAGAGCTGGAACAACCAGGTCGCAGACTGCCATCAACACTCCTCTGTCATTATTCCATTAAATATGCACACTACTCATTCCAATCAGTGCCTCAGAGTAGGGATTGAATAGGTCGAATGCTATGATGAACCAGTGTGTTACCTACCTGCAGTATCAGAAAATGAATGAACCAGAGGAGTGGCATGCTAAAGTTTTGCAACTCCCTAGCTATTTCCCGCCAATGTTCAGTCAGGCTGTTATACTCGGTACGCAGCAGTAATCCCATCTATCGGAGTTGAGCGGCACGAAGAACATCACAACACACAATGGTCAATGTAAAGTTATTGTTGATCAGTGTTATGCGCTTTGGATATTGTAGGCCTTCTGAAATACCACTCTTATCATAGTCGGTACAGTAAAACCGAATGAAACATAAATGATCGGAAATTGTATTGTCTATAACTTTTGTTATGTAGTACCGTACTTTTCGATAGCACCAATAACATAGGTACCGGTATTTAAAAATTAAATTTCAGGCGCCTTACCCTAAACTACCATTTCATCTCGGGAAAATAAAATTATTTACAGCTTAGACTGTAGTTTCTTATTCCCCGACTCTATATAGCGGTTTTCATTAAATTTTGTTCACGCATTTTCTCGTGGCTCGGCGTTGATATGGACTTAGCAACAAAAATACAAATTCATTAATATCTGTGTTATCAGAGCCGGTACGGTAAAAATGTATAAGAAATAAATGATTGGAAATTGAATTCTATATGATTTTAGTTATATATTATTTATCGATAGGACTACTAATAATAGCGGCTCATCCCCCGACTTTACATACCGATTTTCATTAAATTCTCTTCAGCCGTTTTCTTGTGATGCGTGTACAGACAGACAGACAGACAGACAGACAGACAGACAGACAGACAGACAGACAGACAGACAGACAGACAGACAGACAGACAGACAGACAGACAGACAGACAGACAGACAGACAGACAGACAGACAGACAGACAGACAGACAGACAGACAGACAGACAGACAGACAGACAGACAGACAGACAGACAGACAGACAGACAGACATAAATTACGGAAAAGTAAAAAGTATATTTTCTTGTTACTATGGACATGACCGATACAGAAATACCATTCTTTTCAAATTCTGAGCAATGTACAGGCAAAACTCTTATTATATATATATAGATTACATTTCAGGCCTTCCCCTAAACTACCATTTCACTCAATGCGAATAACATTATTGACAGCCTAGATTATAGCGACCTATTCCCCGACTTTGCATACCAATTTTCATGAAGATACGACCACTAATAAAATAAATATTTGACAATTAAATTTTAGACCTTCCCCTAAACTACCATTTTTCTCAGCGTGTATAGCTTATATTGTAGCGACTTATATCCCATATTTGTGCAGCGATTTTCATTAAGACACGACCACTAATAACATAAATATTTGAGAATTACATTTAAGGCCTTCCCCTAAACTACCATTTCACTCAGCGTGATTAAAATAATTTATAGCCTAGATTGTAGCGGTTCATCACCCAACTTTACATTCCGATTTTCATAAAATTCTCTTCAGCCGTTTTCTCGTGATGCGTGTACAGACAGACAGACAGACAGACAGACAGACAGACAGACAGACAGACAGACAGACAGACAGACAGACAGACAGACAGACAGACAGACAGACAGACAGACAGACAGACAGACAGACAGACAGACAGACAGACAGACAGACAGACAGACAGACATTGCGGAAAAGTAAAAAATGCATTTCCTTGTTACTGTGGACATGACCGATACAGAAATACCATTCTTTTCAAATTCTGAGCAATGTACAGACCAAACTCTTATTTTATATATATAGATTTGTGAACTATAATGCAATTGGGGACTTGTTCCCGGTTGTATGCTTTTCATAAAAAAAAAACCATAATAAAACATAACCTTATTGGCCAAAGTTCTACGCTAAAATATTTCACATTTTGGTTTTTGCAGGCGCAACGACGATGTACAGTGCAAGTCTTCTATCCCTTTGAATATTAGACCATCCTTCAAACAGCAAGAGCACGGAAGATCTGAATTCCTTTGCCTACCTGTAATATTGTACCATGTCATTAAGTAGAACTTACAGAGGAACCTAGCCTCCAAGGTTAGATGACGTCAGATGATGTTATCACATCGAGATCGTAAAAATAGAATGTTAGTCATTTCCTTTTGGGAAAATCAATGATCGTAAATATGTCTTTGAAATGTGTGACGCAGTGTTACCTAGGAGATGTTCAGGCTGTGACGTGAAGTATTAATGGAAGTCCATGTCGTACAGATCAACGGCCTGCACAACTTTCAAGGTACTGTTGATAGGTAACATCGCATCATACTGTTTGTTACATGACATTATTCGTTGCACAAATTTTCGGATGACTCCCAGATCTAAGACATATCTATATGAACCTGTATCTATCAAACGATAATATTAATGGATCATGCTAAATGATCCGACGTTGTAAAATATGAGGTGAATTCTGAAAACAAGGATACAGAAGTATTAAAATTGTTCAACTTGGTGAAACGGATGTGAACGCACATTAAATATCGTCGTTGCCGGGACGAAACCTCCTATGTGAAATATTTTAGCTTAGAACTTTGGCCGGTAAGGTTCTGTCATCTAAGGTGCAATATTGTGTGACAGTTGTCAAGGCATTCTCGCTTTTCATAATGTATGTGCTGCGGGTCAGTATATCTCCAAAAATATTAACACATAGGAGGTTTCGTACCGGCAACGACGATATGCTTTGTAGATGGTCCCTCTGTGTTGTCGGCGTGGTTCAGTTGGGTAAACACCGTTCGCTGATGGTTCCAGTTTGCTTTTTTTTGTTTCACAATCGGAGCTTCGTCTATCAAATAGACTCATGTTCGTGCCACATTCGACAAATAGGACATTGTTTTATTGGGATGTGGACCTTAACTGTCCCAATTCAAATACTGTGGTGTGCGGTCCCAGTAGTGCTGTTCACTCCATTGCTGTGTTTTCATCGGAGGAGTACGTTGATATGCTGCTAATTTATGGCGAATCAAGAGCGAATGCACTACAAGTACAACGCACTTACCAAGAGAGATTTCCACGCAATCCGGCTCCTTGGCTGAATGGTCAGCGTAGTCGCCTTCGGTTCAGAAAGCCCCTGATTCGATTCCTGGTCGGGTACGTGATTTTAAGCGTAAATGGTTAATTCCCTTGACTTGGGAATTGGGTGATTGTACTCCTAACATCGATGCAAGTCACAAACTGTACAGAACACTCTCCTCCACGACAGTAACACGCTGTTTCCTATTCAGGGCAGATGCCGCCCACCCTTCAAGGGCTGCATCAGGCTAGCAATATCCACACGGAAGTATTATCATTACTAAAGCCCGGATTTTTATGCAGTAACAGGTTAGATTGCAAACTAATTTGGTTAGTAGGAAGTGTCGGCCACCCGCATTTCCATTATGTAGAAAGAGTAACATAAATCATAGGGGTTCTGATGGGCCTTACCCCTAATGTTCGTGCAAGCCCCATAGCATAATCGTTGTGAAGGTAGACTATACTTGCTATTAGCTTCAGTAAGTTTGCAATCTAACCTGTTAATGCATAAAAATCCGGGCTCTAATAGTCAAAATTCTATAACTCAAACGTCTACAACTCGAATTTTCGATATTCCGAAGGGATTTTCTTTTCCCGACGGAATCTTGTATGTTTAACGTATTATAAGTATATTTTCAATAACTCGAGGTTCTACAACTAGAATTTTTCGATACATCGAAGAGTATTTCAAGGCCAGATGTAAAATGTGTTTCTGTATCTTGAAATCATGCGTAACATTATGCTTATGCGTAAAAGTCATCCTCACAAAAATATAGTTCCTTTAGAAGGAACTTGACTATAAGTCGTCTCCTTATATTAGGATAAGCAATCTCTACATCTTCGTCAGTGTATTGTTTTTTTACAACTTGCTTTACGTCGCACCGACACAAATAGGTCTTATGGCGACGATGGGAAAGGAAGAGGCTAGGGGTGGGAAGGAGGCGGCCGTGGCCTTAATTAATGTACAGCCCCAGCATTTGCCTGGTGTGAAAATGGAAAACCACACGGAAAACCATCTTCAGGGCTGCCGACAGTGGGGTTCGAACCCACTATCTCCCGAATACTGGATACTAGCAGCATTTAAGCGACTGCAGCTATCGAGCTCGGTAGTGTATTGTTTGGCTAGCCGCGTACCATTACAGTTTAAAATCCTACATTAAGCTACTTGACAACACTCAGAAAGCTGTTGACAGGACGGAGTTGTTTGAAAGTTGGGAGTTCCTGGCCTGCTGGATTGGTAAAGCCCTGGCCAAATTTTGCAGCTTTATTCAAGGACAGTCATCGGTTGACAAGGATATGCCTGGGGCTGTCAATATGCCAGAAAAACTTGAAGAGAGTACAGTGTTACGAAGGAAATGGCGAAAGAAAATTATGGACTTTTGTTCAATATGAATTTGTAAATTTCCAAAATGAGAATGTTCCCTATAAAGACATATAAATATGGTTTTAAAACACAAACTAGTAGATCTAGAGAAAATATAATCGTATTGGTGGAATCGTCCGCCTCTGTGGTGTAGTGGTTAGTGTGATTAGGTGCCACCCCTAGAGACCCGGGTTCGATTGCCGACTTTGCCACGAAATTTGAAAAGTGGTACGAGGTCTGGAACGGGGTCCACTCAGCTTCGGGAGGTCAACTGAGTAGAGGTGGGTTCGATTCCCTCCTCATCCATCCTGGAAGTGGTTTTCCGTGGTTTCCCACTTCTCCTCCAGACAAATGCCGGAATGGTACCTAACTTAAGGCCACGGCCGCTTCCTTCCCTCTTTTTGTCTATCCCTTCCGAACTTCCCATTCCCCCACAAAGCCCCTGTTCAGCATAGCAGGTGTGGCCGCCTGGGCGAGGTACTGGGCATCCTCCCCAGTTGTATCCCCCGACCTAGAGTCTGAAGCTCCAGGACACTGCCCTTGAGGCGGTAGAGGTGGGATCCCTCGATGAGTCCGAGGGAAAAACCGACCCTGTTGGGTGAACAGATTAAGAACGAACGAACGATTGGTGGAATCGAAGTAGTGTGCACGTATTTCTATACTTTGAATATTCGATAACTCGAAGTATTTCCAGCCTTCGCAAGCCCTTTGATATATCGAAGTTTGACTATAGACTATTATTTACCGGGCGAGTTGGCCGTGCAGTCAGGGGCACGCGACTGTGAGCTTGCATCCGGGAGTTAGTGGATTCGAATCCCACTGTCGGCAGCCCTGAAGATGGTTTTACGTGGTTTCCCATTTTCACACCAGGCAAATGCTGGGGCTGTACCTTAAATAAGGACACGGCCGCTTCCTTCCAACTCCTAGGCCTTTCCTATCCGATCGTCGCTATAAGACCTATCTGTGTCGGTGCGACGTAAAACAACTAGCAAAAAAGAAGACTATTATTATTTCCACGCAGACGTAAATCCACCGCAGCTACTTTTAGTAATATGGAATGACGTTTGCGTACAACAGGGTCACTCCCTCGACTTCCTTTACTGTAGTTATGAGAGGGACTTGTTACTGCTGGAGCTGGTGAGAAGGTTGTGTTGAACGCGCTATCACGGATAACCCGTCCGGTTCCATGCCTAAATGGTTACCGTGCTGGCCTTTGGCTACAGGAGTCCCGGGTTCGATTTCCGGCGGGGTCGGGAATTTTAATCATAATTAGTTAATTTCTCTGACAAGGGGCTGGGTGTATGTGTCGTCTTCATCATCATTTCATCCTCATCACGACGCGCAGGCCGCCTACGGGCTTCAAATCGAAAGACCTGCATCTGGCGACCCGAACTTGTGCTCGGACACTCCCGGCACTAAAAGCCACACGCCATATCATTTTTTTTTACGGATAACCCGCACACGAGTACACGGGCAGTGACACAAAAAGCTAATATCAGCTAGTCGTCTGCAGTACGTATCTTGCATCTCCTGCAACTACATCAGGAGCTCCACAGGGCAGATTTCGGAGTTCGGGTCAATTTTTGTGAATGGATACTCAATCAAGTGGCAAACGATTGGGCGTTCGGCTCGAAAATCTTGTTTTCGGACGAATCGCGATTTCACAATAGTGGTACCGTGAATCATCACACCATATATTACTGGAGCGTAGGCAATCCCCATCGGACCAACCGAGTTGGCCGCGCGGCTAGTAGCGCGTAGCTGCGAGCTTGCATTCGGGGGATAGTAGGTTCAAACCCCACTATCGGCCGCCCCGAAGATGGTTTTCAGTAGTTTCTCCATTTGCACACCATATACCTTAATTAAGGCCACGGTTGCTTCCTTCCCATTCCTAGCCCTTTCTTATCGCATCGCTGCCATAAGACCTATCTGTGTCAGTGCGACGTAGAGCAAATTGTAAAAAAAAAAAAAAAAAAAAAAATCCCTATTGAATAAGAGGGCAGTGTTTCAGGTACGATGGGGAGTAAATGTTTGGTGGTGTATTTGAATACGGTAATCATCGAATTGTTACAAACTTCCCGCTACCTACATGTTCTCCGCCATCAAGTATCACTGTTGTTAGAGGTTGTGTCTCTAGGACGGCATAATATTACTATTTGGTTTCAGCATGACGGAACTCCATCGCACATTTCAGCAGTAGCCTGCAACCACTTGAATGCTATACGCTCAGTCAATGGATAAGAATGTGAAGATCTGTCTCTTGATCCGCCAGATTACCATATTTAGCCCCATTCGCCTTACCGAGCGAATGGTAGCGTGGTTTGGGTCAAGTAGCTGTGAAATTGCATTCTGGAGAGAGTGGGTTCGAACCCCACTGTCAGCATCCCTGAAGGTGGTTTTCCGCCGTTTCCCATTTTCACACCAGGCTATATCTTAACTAAGACCACGGTCGTTTTTTACCACTCCTTGCCCTTTCATATCCCATAGTCGCCATTGAACTTATCTGCGTCGGTGCGACGTGAAGCAAATTTATTAAAAAGGAATCGGTCTTCTTTTCGTGGAGCTATTTAAAACAAGCAGCTTACGCACAACAGCCGGAAGATCATAAGGGCCTTGATTACGGAGGCGTGGAGATACATTACACCTGACATGCTTCAGCAAGTCAAAGTTTCAGCTCAACGGAATGCCCCAAATGTGCGTTAATGAAGAAGGTCACCATTTTGAGCACATACTATGTTAGCGAACTTGTGTTCGCATATCTTAAGTCCTTTCCATCGGCCATATTGTTCCCGTGCAGGTCTGATCATCAAACGGACGTTTTCAGGACCTCATAAACATCCAGTCACTGAAAAAATGGATGTGAAACTACAATTCCACGAAGGAAGGCAAAATCATTTTTAAAGAAACACCTTCAGGGATTCGAACCAGCTCGGACTTTATCCGGCAGCTCATGAAGTTACTGCCGGGGACCTAGATGGTTAGGGGTAGATTACGCTTTACTCAGTATACTTGGCGTAGACCTAATGCACTCTTCCACGCGTATAAAGGGTTCATTCGCTGTTGCGAACGGCTAATGAGTTCATTCTGGAGTGCTATTACTCCCAGATTATGGCATAAGGCCGTCAGAGCTCTACGGAGTGTACTCAATAACTGCGTATTATGTGCTCACCGGCATGGCCTGATGTTTTTAGGTTGTCTATAAAAGATGTGTGTGGGACGTGTAGCCTAAAACTACATTCAAAGAGGCAGAAAACTCGCACTATATTATTATAACAGTTTACCAGGGAAAGAAGTTTGACCACAACATAAGATTCGCTCTAAATTGTTCGATTACGGAGGAAATCAAGCAGCTTAAGTACCTTGGCGTTACGAACTTAAACAGCCGCTAGAACCTGTGGCTTTGTGGAGCTTTGTGTCGATATGAAAGAGATTTGATACTTGTACTTTTAGTCGTCTCTTAAGACGAGTGTATCTTGCCACTGATATCAGAGAGGAAGTGTTGAAGAATGAAGAAGAAGAACAAAGGAATCTTATACTTTAGAGGTGGAAGGAAAACAACATTGGCTGAAGAACATAAAAGAAAACATTTGTAGACCAGCGTAATTTACGTGGGTGTTAATCACATCTCACCACTTACTGAGTGAGCCTTATGGAAATTTGCAACGGTGTTAAGATAATAAGGTTGACCAATTTGTGGACCACTGGTTGAGACAATTCTACATTTTGAAGACTCCTGCCTTGAATCTTTGTTGGCAGGGAAGGAGTAGGAAGCTGCTATATCTTGTATAACGTGTATCGACAGGAGAGGATAGGTGATGCGACTGGCTCAGAGCATTATAGATGGTTCTGCCTTTAGCTCACTTGTCGCCAGGCACCGTAATGGAGTTGTGACAGGGAGGGAGGTTTTCCATGTTTAAATCACGGGGACAATATGGCGCTGATTGACACAAACCTTCACTGCGCTATTGATGGTGTGTCCTGATTCACTCGCACAAGTAGTATTGGTCGATATTGTGAGTAACATTCTACTCTTCATGAAGTAGAAGAATCGTTCGCCTTTCATCTACATGTTAAATATTCCACTTAGATTCCCACTTTTACTGATAAATCTCTATGTCATTATCTAACTGGTTCGAATAGTGTTATGAAGGAACTTCGTTTCTTTTAATGAAAATCATAACTTTGCATGATATATCTCTGAAAGGGTTTAAGCATATTTTCTTCTTCTTCCTTACATTTTCCCAATACTTGGAGTCGGCACTACACGTGGATTAAGTCCGGTTTTACAGTGAAATGCCGGTCCTGATGACAACCTAATTAAAGAGATCTAGTCACTATTAGGTGTTTTTCTGGTGGTTGGTAGTGTGGTTTGTTGTATGTAAATGAGGAAAGAGCTTAAAAGTATAATAAAAGTGCATACTGACTACCATTAACACATCATACAACTAAAGAACGCCACCTATAATCTACAATGTTATATTATATGTAACCGTTACTTCAGCAGCTACACAAAACACAGTTAAAGAGATGAAATGCAATTACACGGCACCATAACCACTACACACAAAATAAACTTTGATGAACTGCGCTGCACAGCGCCGAATACAATTCAAGTACATATCAGTGAGGACAGCTTGACGAAAACAAAGAAGGAACGTGGAAAGGGGACTGGGAAACCTTACCGAAGGCCATGGAGATGCTTAGGTTGCTGTTTTCGGAAAGATCAACGGTGATATCTGGTTTTCAACAGTATTATTTACAAAATTGACTATACAAAGTAAATTCCGAACAAATTCAGCTAGGCGGAAAATCCCGATACATGTTCTTTGAGAAACACAAATTAGATGTTCCATTACAAGAGGTTTCTATAGTTTCGAAGAGTCAAGCAAACAGTACACCGAGCTCGATAGCTGCAATCGCTTATGTGCAGCCAGTATCCAGTAATCGGGAGATAGTGGGTTCGAGCCCAACTGTCGGTAGCCCTGAAGATGGTTTTCCGTGGTTTCCTATTTTCACACCAGGCAAATTCCGGGGCTGTACCTTAATTAAGGCACGGCCGCTTCCTTCCACTTCCTAGGTCTTTCCAATCCCATTTTCGCCACAAAACCTCTCTGTGTCGGTGCGACGTAAAGCAAATAGCAAACACGGTACATGTTATTGCAAATCAAGTTGTACGATAATATCTTGAAGGTAAGAGGAAACGCAAAATGCTATTAAAATTTAGAATGTAGTTAAACATACCTTTCAAAATATCAGATCAATAGAGTGGCGATTATTGCAATCTCCTGTGTGATACACCAACGAAAATTACTTGCAAATTAAAACCCGACAGAAAACAACAGTGGTTACCCTAAGGCAGCCCATCCTGGTAGGGAGGAGGCGCTGACGACGTCAAAACTTCGGCAGACAAAAAGGAAAACAGGCAAAGACAGCTCAAAGACTTCAGAAGTCGAAATGCTGCCTAGCTCCCTTTTAAAGGGAAATCAGGCCTTGGAGTAGCCAATTAGAACGCAGGAGCTTGCTAAGATTCACCAATCACAACTCTTTCTGTGGTCGCGATCTTTGAACCACTTTCTTGAACACATGTACAGACTCCGATCGCGAACCTTCCATATTCCAAAATAGAAAGGACATGTTTCTAGAATACATAACTAACAAAGGTCGACACACCCTGTTCCGAAAATCCGCGTCACAACCTTTCTGGACTGTTCCAGTTAATATAGAAATATAATCTAGTAGTTACAAACAACATATGTTACAAAAATATTTTACACTGTACAGGTTAGGTAACAAAATGGAATACGAATGAATTATTCTAGAACAACACTCCACATCATACAGTAAATATTACTTAAAATATTTACAAACAAAACCTTCTACAAACACTTTCCACCTCCAAGAGATTATACATCTGTCTCATTATTCATTAGTTTAAATTCGAAGGTCACTTATGATCATCGATAACACGCTCCCACGCTAGATCATTACTAATTTACAGTCAAGTGCATACGTTTGAAAATAATTATCTGATTCGGAAGACCAAACCCAAGACCTTCCCATACAAACGTTACGTCTACATCAAAATCCAACTAGAAAGAATGCTGCCAAATAATAATCATATTCATTAAATATGTAGTTGGTGAATATTAATAATACTGTATGAGTTGGCTGAACGGCACAGGTATATTGCTACTACTACTATTACTCAGTAAACTGTATATTATAGCACGGAAATAGTCATTTTTCAGCACATACTTTATTGACAGTACAGTACGTAACTTATCAATAATTTCTCTTTCTTGAATACATTGTTAATTCTGGAATTCCAGAGGGTTCAAACCTGCGACCATTGCTATTTTCTGCTTTTATAATTTACCTACCTAAAAGGATTACGTACTCCCGTAACCAACAATAGGCCTATGATTTCAGAATATTTAATCCCAGTCGCTTGAATATAAACTGTTCTCAACTGCAACATGATCTAGATAAAAAACTGCAATGGACCTTAGAAAATAAGCTTCCTTTTACCATATCCATAAAATGTACCATTTCATTGCCCTAAATATAAAATGTTTATAAAAAGTAACAGGGCAGAAAGTTCGAAGTAATGAAATACAGACTAATGGAATCCATGTGGCCGCTAACATAAGGGAAAATATACAGGCAAACGGAATCCAGGTAACCGTGATATAAGAAAAGTTCACTATAAACCAACAGTATAGTAATGGGAAGAAGCAGTTCACCTGTGGGAACTAGTTCATTTACTCTCACTCCCAAGAAAGAACTACTTCATGAACTACTTCACGAACTACTTCAAAATGTTTAACTTTCCCGCTAGAGCACTCTGCAACCGCTGAAGTAGTTCGTCCGCGAACAAGTTCCTTCCCATTCCCTTCACACTCGTGAAGTTCTACAGTTCGCGAAGTAGTTCTCGAGAGACGAGTAAACACTTCACAGTTCGTGGGAGTGAAGTAGTTCCCGAGAACTAGTTCGTTCGCGAACTACCCATCACTACAACAGTAGGAACATTCGAAGATCGTAAAAAGGAAGAATATTCACAGAAGATTTCAAGAAGCTACTGTATAAAGAAATAGCAGATTTTAGAGAGAAGATACTAACATTATCGGAAGAATTAACAAAAATACGAAGTCCAAATGTTATATTTCTCGTAAAGATATAGGCTCATAGGCAAATTACACTGCAATTCGTGTTGTTAAAACTGCAATACCGTAGTTGAATTTACGTCATCATATTCTCCTCATAAGATCCTAAAGAATTTAAGAAGGCTTTATAACTATGGAGACCGTGGAATTAATGTTATATTTATCTATGTTTTTCATGCATGTACGTGAAAACGCTGTGATGGCCTGCTAAATGAAGATGGGATTGGCGACAGACGGGAACCGAACCGGCCTTGCCCGACAACACAAGTCCAGCGATCAAGACTCGGAGATGCCGCAGATATAAACCAGAGATGATCGCCACATAAGAGGACGAAATTACAGCAGTCCCAGCCCAAAACACAGGCAGAATAAGATAAGTTTAAAAGCTGTATTTTTCAAAAGTAGATATTTGTGTAGTATCATGTAGTAATTTGTTGGTTGTGTTGATGTAAGGAATGGATCGATGTATCTTCGAGAGATGACTTATAAAGATAGTTCATCGCGAACGTACTGATAGTGCTGTTCAGATGAAGGTGTTTGGTAATCTTCAAAAGCAGATAAGAACTTCCATATGTAGGAAATGTCGCATTCGCCAATGAAGCACAATAATAACGTCTTGTCAGTCGATTTTCAAAGAGTTATGCCATAATCAAGCCGTTCAAATGTACTTGGAGTAAGTAAATACCGGTAATGCATATCGAATCGTAGGTTACCAAGATCATCATTAATACCAACTTCTTGCCAAACGTGAGTAAATATGGGTTGTATTTATATATATATTTTGACAAATCAAGTGCATATTGTCAGAAATAGATGTTGTCGATCCATAACATTGTAATTTCATTGGGATATGGAATTATTCAAATCGAGCGTTACATTGAATGGATCAAATGAAGTTTATGTATGCGGTGATGTAAGGATATGATGGAAATATGAGATAGGGAGTGCGAATAATAAATAATAGATATCCTTGAATATTTTTTTGGGGAATGATAATAAATGGAAGCTCGTTTGAGGAAAGAATCTCACGTATAAGTAATTAATGAGAGTGTATGTAACGTAGTGTAGAATTAAGGTTTTATTTAATGCTTAAAGCGACGTAACCTCGAATAATCTATATGTGACGTATTGGCAAATTGAAGATGGGTTTACAGGATGTTAATGAAGTATGGTCATCGGAAATTAATCTCAATTAACCGACAACTCAGGCTATTATGGCAACCTCAAAGAAAATTTCCACATCCTATTTGATATTTAAGTTGATTTAAGCTGAAACACTAGATTAGTGTCGGCAGGTATGAAATTAGTGTCATCGTAATGTTAGCTAATCACTATTAATGGCTTAGGAACTGTCATCTAAGGTATTCCTTGACTTATTGCAAACATATAATTGAATTTATTAAGCGGTGCGACATATTATAACCTGAATGCAAAGGTGATGAGTCCATCTTGAAGATTTTACAGGTTTCATAGGAATATTTCGATCACATCTAGTCATGAATAATGATATATATATATATATATATATATATATATATATATATATATATATATATATGTGTGTGTGAGTGTTTATATATACATTAACGTAGGTAGCTATTACGAGCTACAATCATGAAACATTTCTTATTCTGCGTGTGTTTTCTGAAAGATAAAGTTAGTTGAAGAGCCCAGACAGATAATTAAGCTTACTTACCAAAAGTTAAAAAAAAAAAAAAAAAAAAAAAAAAACAGAAAAAAAAATATTCTCGGATTCTTAAGTTTGAAACTTTGTAAAATATCAATAACCGAAACTGGATGTATGTCAGAACTCGACATTCTGCTGGAGTTTAACAGTAGAATCTTATATTTCACGAGAATTTGACTTTATTCATAAAAGAGTTTCATTTTTATTTTACTCTTGTTGTGTCATTTACACAATTTCAAGCTAATTCATTAATCTAATTAATTTCCAAATGTTAATATAAAGAACTATACAATTATAATTTTTTTTAATAAGAGAATGAGAATATGAAGATAGATTGTAATTCATAATGAGTCAGGATGAATTCATCGAACAATCTTAATCCATGAAAAATTTTAGGAGAAGAGTTATTTGGTAGGATGGGACCATGGACAATAATGAGGTAGATTTTGATTAATGATCATGGACTTCAAGGACGATTTCAAGATTTTTTTTGTTTGGATGAAATACCAATGTACATACAAAATATTTAGAAAACATTTAGCTCATCTGAAAATATGATATAATTTTGAATAAATATTAATAATTTAGAATTTAAGTGATTTTATATTATTTATAGATTATAAGATTAATTTAAGGTAATATCTTACCTGATGATGGTAATTGAGTTTGAAACCGAGTCTTCATGACCAAATATTCCAATCGATGTTCGTATATAATGAAAGGTAGAGAGGGTAAGCCCAGTCGGATTCACGGTAAAAAAAAATGCTGATGTAACTTATTCCCTGAGATATTGTTTGAACATTGAATTTTCTTGATTGCTGAGGAGGACCGAAAGGTGAGATAGGCATTGTAGCACGGCTCTAGATAAATAGTCACCCGTAAGAACGGTGCAAGAAAAAATTCTTACCCACTCGTAGGGCTCGAAAGGAGAAAGACGCCGAGGGACTTAGCGTTCGATTCAGGAAAAAGGTAGTCGCCCACTCATGGCAAGAAAATTTTTCCCTAGCTCGGCTCAATACATTCATTAAAGATGTAGTTGGTGAATATTAATAGTACTACGAGTTGGCTGCACAGGTATACTACTACTACTACTACTACTACTACTACTACTACTAGTACTACCATTACGTAGTTAACTGTATATTATAGCATGCAAGTAGCCATACTTCACATACTTTAATGGCAGGACAGTACTTAACTTATCAGCCCTCCTGTCATTCTGAAATCTCTGACAGTACCTGGAATCGAATTCAGGGTACGAGGTCGGCAGCTAATAGCCCTAATCGATACGCTACAGAGGTGGACGTTCATTTAGGTTAAAATACTCTAGTTAAATTAGTTATATATTTGATATTAAATATAAATTGCCCGTAATGTGTGTCTATTGAAAATATTGTATAATATTGGACTGACCTATTATCAATAAGGAGAAAAGCTACACCGTAATTGGGGCCTATAAAAGCCCTGTTAAGTACTAAGGATAAATAAATAAATAAATAAATAAATAAATAAATAAATAAATAAATAAATAAATAATACAATATAATAGACGGTGGTAGCGAAATGTGCTTATTAGTATGTGTTAGAACGTGCATATTGGCAAACAAAATTGATAACTAGCTGATATTTGAACAGCGAGAAATCAAATCATCGAAGTTCCAAGTTCTGTTCGATATAGGCCCCGAGATAGCGAGATGTCTCATGCAGAAGGCTTTACGGTTTCTCAAACGGGAGCTACAACAGAGAAGCGGCTTCTACTATACCGCCTTTGTGTTAGTCTCCTCGTTCTTCATTAGCCTCCCTTGAATGGATGTTCCAACTTCAAAATATTTTGGTAATGAAATTAAATTCTTCACGAAAATTAATACATGTAACATTTATACAGTGCGGTCAAAACTCGATTGTGCAAGCCAAATATGTAATTTGGAATTTAAAAAAATATTCAGCAAATACTTCGACACTATTTTCGACGTTTCTGCAGTATTGAAGAACACCGTATAAATGGTATGATATACAAAAAGATGTATGCATATCAACAATATTATTTTAGGAAGTTTATTGTAGTGAGTTGGTGGAGAGGCTACTCCCTTGCATAGTACTGAAGAACACCAAAAATGCGGATGGTGAAAAGAAAAGTATACAGATATGTTTAATTCACTTTACCTCGACGCCTAATCCGCAGTCGTGGGAAGGTGTCCAAAAACTGGCGTTGGCCCACATGCAAACTGAAGTACACTGGAGGTCCATCATTCATGGATTACATGGTGCAGCGAACTGCTAGGTCACGTGTCCAAGAAGCGTGTCCGCCAAGAAAGCCGGATACACTAATCCATTCAGTCATTGGGCCAACATGTATGGAATGATCAGCTCAACACCACACATTACGTAGAAAGTCTTGTTGATGACGGACGACAAAATCGTCAGCATTGTAGTGACCATGTGCAACACCTGTACCTCAATACCAG
This sequence comes from Anabrus simplex, assembly GCF_040414725.1. Classification (NCBI taxonomy): domain Eukaryota; kingdom Metazoa; phylum Arthropoda; class Insecta; order Orthoptera; family Tettigoniidae; genus Anabrus; species Anabrus simplex. Next base: position 1,107,824,222 of record NC_090265.1, on the reverse strand, counting down.
CGCACTGTAGGAGATAATATGTTCACTGGGACATTTTCTTCCTTTTCTTGATCCCAGGAATCGCCAAGCACGTTTGTTATAAATATTTAGATACGCTTGCGTCGTATTCAGGTCATTATTTAACGAACATATTTCAAAGTTCGTTTGTTAGTGCTGTAATGTCACACTAACTCCGATTTTCGGTGGCGATGGGTTAGGAGCCGGGATGGTACCTAACTTAAGGCCACGGCCGCTTCCTTCCCTCATCCTTGCCTATCCCTTCCAATCTTCCCATCCCCCTACAAGGCCCCTGTTCACCATAGCAGGTGAGGCCGCCTGGGCGAGGTACTGGTCATACTCCCCAGCTGTATACCCCGACCAAGAGTCTGAAGCTCCAGGACACTGCCCTTGAGGCGGTAGAGGTGGGATCCCTCGCTCAGTCCGAGGGAAAAGCCGAACCTGGAGGGTAAACAGATGATGATGATGATGATGATGATGATGGGTTAGGATAGTATTAAGACTGGAAAAGACGTGGCAAAAGACTTAATTATGGTACAATAATAATGCTAATATGCTGTAAGTCCCACTAACTACTTTTACGGTTTTCGGAGACGCCTAGGTGCTGGAAGTTTGTCCCGCAGGAGTTCATTTACGTGCTAGTAAATCTACCGACACTGGGCTGACATATGTGAGCACCTTCAAATATCAGCGGACCTAGCCAGGATCGAACTTGCCAAGTTGGGATCAGAAGGCCAGCAATTATGGTACAGCTCCAGCGTTTTACTGATGGGAAAATGGAAAATCACGGAAAAACCATCTTCAGAACTACCCATGCCGAGCTCCGAACTCACTATCTTCCGAATAGAGGTTTATCGATGAGTGGCCCTTACCGCCCAGCCATCTCGTTGGTAACGAAACCATTATTTACTTGTTTACATCGCATAATTTTGAAGAGAACCCTTGATTCTCTAAATAGGTTTGAACTCGGCGTAATTATTTAGTTCATAATACAGTTGTCAGGTATTTATTGTGAAACACTATTGCAATATTTATCCTGAAGGTTCAATAACATATCCTTGTTCCAGAGCGTATGGATATCAGGAATATCCCTGGAAAACGTGGACATTTGAAGAAGACTAATTCTAAAGTCTGGTGCTAAATACAAGAATTTAAGTCCGAGAGGTTGTCAACATTACGAATAAATTAAATTTCAATATAAATGGCGTGTAGCCTCCGGAGAGGCCTTGTGCAGGTCTTTTGATTTGACACCCTTAGGCGACCTGCGCTTCAAGCTGAGGATGAAATGATGATGAAGATGTCACATACACCCAGTCCCCGTGCCAGGGGAATTAACTATTTATGGTTAAAATTCCCCACCCTGTCGGGAATCGAACCCGGGTCCCCTGTTGCCAAAGGCCAGCACGCTAAGCATTTAGCCATGGGGCCGAACAATGTCAATATAATGTTGAAGAATTTTTAGGAGAGATGAAAGACATGACGATACTTGCCTAGAGGAAACCAGTAGAGATTGTGTTATCAAATGAATGCCTCTTTCATGGAGTATAAGGACCTTGACAAACAATAATTCTCCTCTTATGGATGATATGTCCTGTCTCAGTCCATGATGTTCCTAATCTGATATTCCCTTATATATATTGCTATTTACTTTACGTCGCACTGACACAGATATGTCTTATGGCGACGATGGAATAGGAAAGACCTAGGAATTGGAAGGAAGCGGCCGTGGCCTTAATTAAGGTACAGCCCCGGCATTTGCCTGGTGTGAAAATGGGAAACCACGGGAAACCATCTTCAGAGCTGCCGACAGTGGGGCTCGAACCCACTATTTACCGATTACTGGATACTGGCCGCACTTAGATATTTCCCTTATAGGCATTTTCACATTAACTTTCGTGACTTAAAAATAGGTATGCACTGTTTGTTATCGTGATCATATACTGTATAAGGTATCTTTAGGTTCACTTGGGATCCTAACTACAGGGAAGTGAATTTTCGGGGATTCGAACCGCGACTGCCTTGTTAAGAAGCCAGAGACAATACCGCTCGGATATTATGCTTCCAGGACCATTATGAGGTATTTTCCTTAATATATTACGCTGATATATTTGAATATTTGAAAAAATATGTATTTCACCTTTTCCAGTTTCGTGTATGGTTCTTACAATTTCAAATTAAATGTTGATTATTGTGCAGTCCACTATCAAATAAGAGGGGCTGTGTCTTCATTACTCTCTGCGCACACCATATCCATTTTCGATAATCTGAAATTATTAGATTTCCACTATCTGAGACGAACCTGAGTTTTTTTAAAAAAAATCAAGTGATATTTGTTCGTTGCGTCGACCTCTATAGATTTTGCCACTACTTGCACCATATGTTATGAACCTGCGCTTAATTAAAATTGCGGAAATTTAGTGTTGAATGTGAGGAAATAAACGTTAAGGACAACACAAACATCCAGGCCAGGGATATTAATAATTTACAATTAAAAATCCCTGACCAGGCCGGCAATCGAACCCGAACCTGAGGTTAGTATCTGTCCTCCTCTCCAAATTCTCTTGAGATCAGGCATGCTAGAAGTAGTTTTATAACTCTTTGTCCAGAACTTATGGACAGTTGTCGGATATATAAAGAATCATTTTCAAACTCTTTATAAGATCAAGTTTGTTACTTGCTTTTTTTTTTCTGTTCCGGTCTCAACCTCGGAAGTAACTGAGGTATGAGCGATCTTAATGAAGCCGTTCACAGTATAACCAATCCCTGTAACGAATGGTGGAAAGTGTTGCTCATAAGTAGGGCCCGGATTCATATGCACTAAAAACTTCGAAAATATGCATGCACATATGCACTAAAATGTTGAAAATATGCACTAAAATAAAATATAATTACCAAACACATTATTTAATTTTAACTCAGTGTTAAATTGATAAACAAATGTCATTCCTTGCAAAATGATGCATGACAATACGCTTCAACAGTTTTTCAATATTTTTAGGAGTCAATGACTTTCTGTTGTCGGAAAAAATTAATTTATGCACTGAAAATGATCGTTCTCTGTCGACAGACATACTTGGGCAATACTTGTACACCGGCACTCGCTGCTCGTAACGTTCTTCTGGCAAAGACTTTAGGCATTTTTACAGTTTAATCTGGCAAAACACTGCGATAGACGAATAGCAAGTTAACAGAGGAACTCTCTTGTTTAAGCAAACCTTGCGAGACTACTGTAAGGAGGAGAAAGGAATGTCAGAAAGAAGGAAAATGTTGTTGTGAAAAACGTTATTATCCATCTACCTACTTGTATTGCGACACTGAAAGCACTTTCCTTGATCAGGGAAGGTTTCTCATGTTGCCAATTGATGTGCAACATACGGAGCTCATTAAATTTTTCATTTTGTACAGAAATCTTAGATAATCGATCATACATAGAGAAAAATATGTCTGTATATGCATTAACGTTCAAAATATGCAATAACATTCAAAATATGCATTTGCATATACGCATATGCATTTTTAAAAAGTCCGGGCCCTACTCATAAGGTTGTTTATTTTATACATTTCAGTGGACCTGACAAGTTAGTGATAAAATCAACAAGAAACTGGCCCACTTTTCATTTCCTCATCAAGCCACCTTATTGACGCCTGGGATATATATGGCAGCTAATAGTGGATCTGTTGAGAATACAAACAGTCATTGAGCAGGGGACTTGAAATACGGCGCGTTCTCACGAGTCAAGTTTAATTGAATGATTATAGTTGAATAAGACTTCAATCAGTTTTGTTCACACATTCCAATACAAACTGATCAATAGTATTGAAATGAGCAGTTGTGCGTGAAGTTGTAGAGGTAGTAATTGTTGTCATAAAAGAAGAACACAGAACAATTTTACTTAACATGAGCAACAATCGTAAGAAACGCCTTTTTTATGTGAGGAATGGAATTCAAGAAAAAATCGATTGGGAGCAACTGAAACCTAACTGAAGGAACTAGCATTGACCGATAAAGAAGGATATAGAAATCATTTAATAATATCTGAAGAAAAATTTTGATAACCTGCTGTTGAAAGTTCAGGATCACATAAAGAAACATGATACAGTGATGAGACAAGCAATCTCACGAAAATTAAAACTGCAAGTAACTTTAAGATATTTAGCTACAGGAGATACATTTTTAGTCCGCCTCTGTGCTGTAGTGGTTAGTGTGATTATCTGCCACCCCTGGAGACCCAGGTTCGATTACCGGCTGTGCCACGAAATTTGGAAAGTGGTACGAGGGCTGGAACGGGGTCCACTCAGCCTCGGGAGGTCAACTAAGTGGAGGGGTTTCTATTCCCACCTCAACCATCCTCGAAGTGGTTTTGCGTGGTTTTTCACTTCTCCTCCAGGCAAATGCCGGGATGGTATCTAACTTAAGGCCACGACCGCTTCCTTTCGTCGTCCTTGTCCATCCCTTCCAATCTTCCCTTCCCCTCAAGGCCCGTGTTCAGCATAGCAGGTGAGGCCGCCTGGGCGAGGTATTGGTCCTCCTCCCCAGTTTTATCCCCCGATCCAATATCTCACGCTGCACGACACTCCCCTTTAGGCGAGGTTGGATTCCTCGCTGAGTCTGAGGGAAAAACCGACCCTGGGCGATAAACAGATTGAGGAAGAAGGAAATAAAAAAGAAAGAAAGAAAGAAAGAAAGAAAGAAAGAAAGAAGATCCACTTTTAACGCTTGCTTCCGTAACGATAAATACCATTTAAAATTATGTGATGGAAGTTTGTAGGGAAATATACGATGCTTTTCAAGAATTTATTAAAGTATAACATTTTATTAACAAAAGTAGTGCAGCCCTTTTAGTTAGAGCTCCATAAAGTGTATCAGATGGCTTCTACAAATTCTCTCTGCATTATGCTCTGCTGTACGATTCATTTTTCTGATGCTGGTGATGAAAAGTTGAAAGCGGTGTTGAAAGAGTTGTATACTGGGACTGTTTCAATAAGAGCTTCAATTCCTTTTGTTGTACTGCAGTTTGAATTTGTTCCTGGCAGATGATTGCATCGTAAGGAGGCATCTGTTTTATTTGGTCAGCGACCTGTTTAGTAAATATGTTGAATTCATCATCAGTCTAATTTTTATTACTTTGCGCTTGTTCTTGAAATGTTTACCATTTACATTAATGTTATCTTTGATAGTTTCAGAGAAGGCCGATTATCAGTTCCTGTTTTTTTTTTTTATATTTATCACTTCGTGAGTATCAGCATTTGTGGTAGTAGAGACGCAGATGTTAATGAAGATAATGAATTTTCATGTGAGTTTTCTTCATTTTCGAGCTTTTCGCTCACAACTGCATCATTTTGTGGTAAATTCTATAAATAAGTATAACTTTCTTTTTTGCTATTTGCTTTACGTCGCACCGACACAGATATGTCTTATGGCGACGATGTGATAGGAAAGGCATAGGAATGGGAAGGAAGCGGCCGTGGCCTTAATTAAGGTACAGCCCCAGCATTTGCCTGGCGTAAAAATGGGAAACCACGGAAAACCATCTTCAGGGCTGCCGATAGTGGGGTTCGAACCCACTATCTCCCGATTACTGGATACTGGCTTAGCGACGTAAGCGACTGCAGCTATCGAGCTCGGTAAGTATAACTTTACTAAAATACTAGCTTTATTAAAAATGCAGCAGAGTATGTACATCATTTTTGATTATATTGTTAATTTTAATCAATTTAATTGGAATAGTAGTAGTCTTTAATAAATGTGAAAATGTTTTCACATTTTTGATATTAAAAAAACATTGTTACAGCTGCCACAAACTGAAGAGGAATGGAAGACAATTCGATGGAATTTTCCTAACTGTTGTGCTGCGATAGACGGAAAACTACTGTTATACTAAATAGCCCTCATAGTTAATCAGAGCATTTTGATTACAAAGGCATATATAGGGTAATTTTTCTTACATCTCTTGACGCAAATTATTGCTTTCGCTACTTCAGTGTAGGAGCAAATGATGGACGAGCAAATGATACTGCGGGTTTTGCAAAATTATCTTTGAATGCAGCATTATGTTCAAAATACAATAAATTTCCCAAATTGTGGAGTATTAGAAGGTGGCGATGCTGAAAGGCAGCTTGTATTACTGAAACTTTAAAACCTCTAGAAAACACAAACACACACGAAATAGTATTATTGCCACTATTATCATCAACAACAATGATATAAAAGGTAAGTAAGTAACTAAGTAAGTAAGTAAGTAAGTAAGTGAGTGAGTGAGTGAGTGAGTGAGTGAGTGAGTAAGTAAGTAAGTAAGTAAGTAAGTAAGTAAGTAAGTAAGTAAGTAAGTAAGTAAGTAAGTAAGTAAGTAAGTAAGTAAGTAAGTAAGTAAGACTAATCCTGATACGTCGAGTTTACTCCTGATTCTTCAAAAAGTAGTTCGTTTAACAACTGTGGCATACTTAAAGTCTGAAAACCTCATTCATAACTTTCACCAAACAATCCAAGATTAATTCAAGGATGTATTATTTGATATGCATTTCTAAAAGAGAAAACTTTCAGTGACTCTATAATTAAATAAATATATATCAAGTTAATTGAAAATCAACGAGCATTAACTCGGTTTCACATAAATCAGACAGGACGAATTCCAAGTCGTTAGCTTTTATGGCCCATGGCAGAAATGTTGAATAGTGAAAACAAAATAAAACGTTTTATGTAACAGTGGATTTGGAACAATGTACCGCAACCTCTTTTTCATGAAGTACTGCCTCCAATGTTCTAATAACTTCAAGTACTACCAAAATCTAAAATTATGTAGGAAGTTGTGGGGAGGAGAACTAACACTGAATCACATAATGAGAACTAGTTAATATTTCCTTCAGCCGTATAAGAAAGACCTTGCGATAAATACCTTGATCTGACGTTATTACTTGACCCTAGGGCAGGGGTTCTCAATGAGGGTGATACTGCCCCCTGATGGGTGGTGGGATTAACTTGGAGGGTACTAAGAGGCAAAGCAGTAGCTAGGGGAGCGCTGAGGGTGTGTTGAAAATGCTGAAGAGTGCACATAATTAATTTTTGCTGTTTGATTTATTATTATTATTATTATTATTATTATTATTATTATTATTATTATTATTATTATTATTCTTTCGAATGGGCCACCAGAGGACCACGTGCCAATTTCAATTCCTTCTTCTTTGTTCTTTCCTTTTCTTCCAGTACGCTTTCATCTGTTCACTATGTTTCTTCTTTCTGTCTTCAGACCACTTTGAACCAGTCTTTTTTACTTTCCTACCTTGGAATCCTTCTATTTTCAATACTTTTTCCCGAAAGCCTTCTCTATTATTTATTTCTTCTGTTGTTATACATATTTTTTTTCTAAATCCTTTCTTACTTCATTGACCCAGCTTGTCGTTGATTTTTTACTCCACAAATATCTGAAAATCTTACTGTTTAATCTACTATCTTGCATTCGATATAAATGTCCAAAAAACATAAGTCTCCTTTTCCTCATTACATCTGATATATTATTATTATTATTATTATTATTATTATTATTATTATTATTATTATTATTATTATTATTATTATTATTATTATTATTACTTTTACTGCTGTTATATACATTCCTATACTGAAGTCGAGGGAGCCGTGGAGGAACTAATAGAGCGGCATAATGAATTCGAGTTGAAGACAAAATTTAGATTAAGAAGCTCCTCGTTGTATTTTCAAGCTCTGGAGACATCACTCTCACTCATTAGGACAAGAACGTCGGAATCCAATTGAATGAATTTGATGTGATTATGGAAGTTATTTCGAAACAAATAGACTCCAGATAACTCAGCATGGAGGATGAACACTGCTGCTAAGTCATATTAAACCAGACATAGGAAAATTGGTGTCACTATATCAACTCCATCCATCACACTAAGAATTTTATGAATATTAATTACAATAACTATTGCTTGAATAGTATTGTAATACAGTGTTTTAGTAGATGTCAATGTTAACATAAATGCTTTTCTGAATCTAAAATGAAAAATGGTAAATTAATAATTATTTTTTTAAATTATTTTCTTTACAGTTCGTGGTGGATTGTGGGAGTCGCCTTTCTGAATGTGTGATGGGACGAGGAAAGAAAGGAAAGCATTAACTATCAGTGGCCCAAGCGATTTTATGAACCAAGTATAAGCGGGGCCCCTCACATAAATAATTTGGTAACGATCTAGCTCATCATGCCTCAAAGAATGTAATTTAATGAAGTATTCAGCTCTCACAGGTACGCTCTAACTTTTCTCACAAACAGAATGGAAGAAGCTGAAGGGAATATTGGCTGCAAAAAGAAAAGCTGATCCGGACGTCCTCTTGATTTAAATTGTCAAAACTCAATGCAGACAATCAACTATATATATATAAAATAAGAGTTTTGTCTGTACATTGCTCAGAATTTAAAAAGAATGGTATTTATGTATCAGTCTTCTCCACAGTAACAAGGAAATGCACCTTTTAATCTATATAAATAAAATTGTATCTGTTTGTCTGTTTGTCTGTTTGTCTGTTCCACCATCACGTCGAAACGGCTGGATAGATCTCAACCAAACTTCATATTTAGAGTATACTCATCCCGGGGAAGGTTTAGATACGCATATCATTTTAAAATCTTTGAATACACGGGGGGTTTATAGGAAAACCAGAATGGTTTTTCCACCATCACGTCGAAACGGCTGGATAGATCTCAACCAAACTTCATATTTAGAGTATACTCCTCCCGGGGAAGGTTTAGATATGCATATCATTTTAAAATCTTTGAATACACGGGGGGTTTCTAGGAAAACCAGAATGGTTTTTCCACCATCACGTCGAAACGGCTGGATAGATCTCAACCAATTTTCATATTTAGAGTATACTCACCCCGGGGAAGGTTTCGATATGCATATCATTTTAAAATCTTTGAATACACGGGCGGTTTGTAGGAAAACCAGAATGGTTTTTTCCACCATCACGTCGAAACGGCTGGATAGATCTCAACCAAACTATATATTTAGAGTATACTCCTCCCGAGGAAGCTTTCGATGTGCATATCATTTTAAAATCTTTGAATACACGGGGGGTTTCTAGGAAAACCAGAATGGTTTTTCCACCATCACGTCGAAACGGCTGGATAGATCTCAACCAATTTTCATATTTAGAGTATACTCACCCCGGGGCAGGTTTCGATATGCATATCATTTTAAAATCTTTGAATACACGGGCGGTTTGTAGGAAAACCAGAATGGTTTTTTCCACCATCACGTCGAAACGGCTGGATAGATCTCAACCAAACTATATATTTAGAGTATACTCCTCCCGAGGAAGCTTTCGATATGCATATCATTTTAAAATCTTAGAATACACGGGGGTTTCTAGGAAAACCAGAATGGAAGAAGCTGAAGGGAATATTGGCTGCAAAAAGAAAAGCTGATCCGGACGTCCTCTTGATTTAAGTACATTGCTCAGAATTTAAAAAGAATGGTATTTATGTATCAGTCTTCTCCACAGTAACAAGGAAATGCACCTTTTAATCTATATAAATAAAATTGTATCTGTTTGTCTGTTTGTCTGTTTGTCTGTTCCACCATCACGTCGAAACGGCTGGATAGATCTCAACCAAACTTCATATTTAGAGTATACTCGTCCCGGGGAAGGTTTCGATATGCATATCATTTTAAAATCTTTGAATAGACGGGGGTTTATAGGAAGACAAGAATGGTTTTTCCACCATCACGTCGAAACGGCTCGATAGATCTCAACTAAACTTCGTATTTAGAGTATACTCCTCCCGGGGAAGGTTTTGATATGCATATCATTTTAAAATCTTTGAATACACGGGGGGTTATAGGGAAACCAGAATGGTTTTTCCACCATTACGTCGAAACGGCTGGATAGATCTCAACCAAACTTCATATTTAGAGTATACTCCTCCCGGGGAAGGTTTAGATATGCATATCATTTTAAAATCTTTCAATACACGGGGGGTTTATAGGAAAACCGGAATGGTTTTTCCACCATCACGTCGAAACGGATGGATAGATCTCAACCAGATTTCATATTTAGAATATACTCATTTCGGGGAAGGTTTCGATATGCATATCATTTTAAAATCTTCGAATAGACGGGGGTTTATAGGAAAACCCGAATGTTTTTTCCACCATCACGTCGAAACGGCTCGATAGATCTCAACTAAACTTCATATTTAGAGTATACTCCTCCCGGGGAAGGTTTCGATATGCACATCATTTTATAATCTTTGAATACACGGGGGGTTTATAGGAAAACCAGAATGTTTTTCCACCATCACGTCGAAACGGCTGGATAGATCACAACCAAACTTCATATTTAGAGTATACTCCTCCCGGGGAAGGTTTCGATATGCATATCATTTTAGAAACTTTGAATACACGGGGGGTTTATAGGAAAACCAGAATGGTTTTTCCACCATCACGTCGAAACGGCTGGATACATCTCAACCAAATTTCATATTTAGAGTATACTCATCCCGGGGACGGTTTCGATATGCATATCATTTTAAAATCTTTGAATAGACGGGGGTTTATACGAAAAGCAGAATGGTTTTTCCACCATCACGTGGAAACGGCTCGATAGATCTCAACTAAACTTCATTACTCATCCCGGGGAAGGTTTCAATATGCATATCATTTTAAAATCTTTGAATAGACGGGGTTTATAAGAAAACCAGAATGGTTTTCCTCCATTTTCTCTTATACTATTGATTTTCTGTAAACTTCGTTTACCGTACGTGAAACGTCTCTTAATTATAAACAACTTTCGTTATGTTCGTAATTTACCTTACTCTTTACATGACGGAGAAATTTACAATTTTCTGCTGGTACCATGCTCTGCATTGAGTGACCGACAGACCGACAACGAACCTACAGGTTACCATGGCAACGTCTCTGACTGCATGTCAGCAGGGAAGTAACGTATTGCCATTTTCCTCATCATGCTTTTAAATTCGTGGTTGTTCCTTAGGTAGAAGGCAAGAGAGGCGTCAATCGGCCTATCTGCGGGATATTGGCGGAATATCGTTGGATGTTATAACCGCCTTCGAATAGATTAAGTAATAACACCATTAGTCATCTTCTTATTATTTGTTTACCTAGGAATCAATGGACCTAAATTTCTCCTCTGTTGCCGCTTTATTATATCCATAACTCACACTAGCATAATTTATTGAGGGGCATTTGATTTTCCAATACATTAACTTGGCATTTACATATTTGTCGTTTTCCGGCTGCCCTCAATTATAATCCATTTTCTATTACTTTCAACTTTCTTAACTGTATTATTTCTTCCTTAATTACGCCGTATGTACGCGAGTGCTACAAACTACTGGATGTATTTCCACCAATACTCATATTTAGAATACACCTGTCCTTGATAGGTTTTAGGGCAAATATTGTTTCTAAATCCCTGAACTGACTGGGGGTTTACACGAAACCGAAAGTGTGATTTTGCACTTCCACAAAATATACACAACCAACGTTAATTTAAATCTACCTGCCTCGGTAGAAATTAATTTCTAAACCTTTTTTCTCATGTGCATTATTTCGATACGAGGATTAATAAGGGAGATATCATTAACGGACCGTTTTTTTGTACAAGTCCCATCGGACTTAACACACGAGCGGGTGCGTGTAAAGCTTATTCCTTACAACTTGAAAACTACTGAAGATATTCGAACCAAAATTCATATTTAGCATCCACCTGTCCAAAGGTAGGTTTTAAACGTAAATAACATTTCATGTTCCGGAATGGACTGGCGGTTTATAGGGAACCGAAATGGTGATTTTACTCTTCCACAATATATAGAGAACAAGACCAACCTGACTGGAAATCGACCAAACGTGATGGAATTCTACCTCTAAACCTTTTTTTCATGTGCATTTTTTCGTTAGGAGGATTAATAAGGGAGATATCATGAATGGTCAGTTTTGCAGGTTAAGTCCAGCGGACATAGCCAAAAAGGTGTTTTACATGGAGCAGATTCCTTATCTACATAAATCAAATCGTAACGACTGTGTGCCTCTACAATGACTATTTGGCGAAATTTTCGTACAGCTTTCCGTTTAAGGGGTAATAATGACCATCTGCATAATTTTTGGTTTAGTTTCCTGAAAGTCCTAATTTTTACCCGCCTCGCCCAAAATCCAGATTGCGGCATAATCTGCCAGAAGAAAAAGAAGATAATTGAAATTTGACAAAATTATACGTTTTAGACTGCAACGAACGGAAAACATCCAAGATCATTAAATTTTTCACTTTTTATCCCCGAAGAATATCGAAATATGCAGGCAATTTTTATGATGGTGCAGACCTTCGGAAATTCCTATCACATAACAGATTGCACAATCTCCGTTCAATTTGGAATGATCTACAACCTTGGTCTTATGACTTTTTGCCGTATCTGTATCACTTTTACGTTTGATTTTTCTCTATTAATGGATGTTAAGTCAATTTGGAATTTTCACATGCATAATTCATACCTTCGATTACTTCTATGAAATACAGAATCATCAAACTCTTCACGAAAATTGGCCCACCCAGTAGCCATATATGAGCCAAATGCTATGTATGTAGCCGTCACATAATTATTCGAAAATTAATGTAATGTGAGATAATCTTACAAGAACGTTACCCTGTTCCACGTTTCTAACTCAATCTGACCCAAGAATAGATTACATATCATAGGACCAGCCATTTAGGCCACTAAATCCGGCGTGTCTTATAGTATAATCCTTTGTCGATATGACGTACGTTTAGTAGCAGTTAATCTGTAAATGAAGGTCTTCAATATTGTAAACACGCATATACTTTCGTATGTCGATCTATATATATTCACTGATGTCGATTTTTAGCGATCGAGAAAGGGTGGGTCTGCTATTGTAATCAGTACTCCCCACACCGACTTTGACTGGCAGTATGAAAGGGTTCCTTCTCCAACTCCTGTGTAACTGTCATTATTAAGGAAGGTCTACAATTGTAATGAATAGTTCACTTCTCGATTTGACTTGCAGAAGGCAAGTGAGCATGCAGTTTTGTTTAAAACTCCCCTACCCGATTGTGTTTGGCAGTAGGCAAGGGTGCCCGCCATTATAAAGAAATGTCCTCATCTAAAATGTGACTGGCATTAGGCATAGTGGCCTGCTATTTTGATGGAAACTCACCAACTTGGTGTGACTGGCAGTAAGCTGGCTGGAAGTAGGAAAATGGGCCTGGCATTATAATGATAACTGCACAACTCAATTTCGAGTGATAGTAGGATAATTGCCTGCCATTATAATAAAAACTGTAATCTGTCTGGAAGTAGGAAAGGGGGGCTGCCATTTTAACGAAAACTCTCCAAATCGATTCTGTCCGCATAGTAGGCAATGGGGCCTGAAATTATAATGTAAACTTCCCAACTCGATTGTGAATGGCAGTAGGCCAGTGAGCCTGCCGTTATATCACAAATCCATAACAAACACTTTACATTGGAAACAACGTACGGGGACCTCCCCATGCTCTTCCTCGGATAACGCTAAGAGACATGCAATTTTAAAACAATCTTATTGACTGCATGCACACTATTTACTTCGATATTCGAATACAATGTAGAATACCGTAGCGAAGCACGGGTACATTCGCTAGTTTTCTTTAATTTCTGTGTGTCTGTCTATGTATGTATGTATGTATGTATGTATGTATGTATGTACGCGCATCACGAGAAAACGGCTGAAGAGATTTTAATGAAAATCGGTATACAAAGTCGGCGAATAAGTTGCTACAATCTAGGCCATAAATAATTTTAATCACGCTGAGTGAAATGTTCGTTTAGGGGAAGGCCTAAAATTTAATTATCAAGTATTTATGTTATTAGTGGTCGTATCTTAATGAAAATCGGTATTCTAAGTCGGGGAATAAGTCGCTATAATCTAGGCTATAAATAATTGTATTCACGCTGAGTGAAATGGTAGTTTAGGGGAAGGCCTAAAATTTAATTCGCCGGCCTGAGTGGCTCAGACGGTTAAGGCGCTGGCCTTCTGACCCCAACTTGGCAGGTTCGATCCTGGCTCAGTCCGGTGGTATTTGAAGGTGCTCAAATACGTCAGCATCGTGTCGGTAGATTTACAGGCACGTAAAAGAACTCCTGCTGGACTAAATTCCGGCACCTCGGCGTCTCCGAAAACCGTAAAAGAGTAGTTAGTGGGACGTAAAACAAATAACATTATTATTATTTAAAATTTAATTCTCAAATATTTGTTATTAGTGGTTGCATCTTAATGAAAATCGGTAGGCAAAGTTGAGAAATAAGTCGCTACAATATAGGCTATAAATAATTGTATTCACGCTGAGAAAAATTGGAGTTTAGGGGAAGGCCTGAAATTTTATTCTCGAATATTTTTTTATTATCTTAATGAAAATCGGTATGCAAAGCTGGGGAATAAGTCGCTGTAATTTAGGCTATACATAATTTTATTCATGCTGAGTGAAATGGCATTTTAGGGGAAGGCCTAAAATTTAATTATAAAATTTTTAGTTATTAGTAGTCGTATCGATAAATACTACGTAACGAAAGTTATATAGCAGTAAATATCCGATCATTTATGTCTTATACATTGTTACCGTACCGACTAGGATCACGGAGATATTCATGAATTTGGATTTTTGTCCATATCAGCGCCGAGTCACAAGAAAGTTGGTAAACAGAATTTAATGAAAATCGGTATGTAAACTCGGAGAATAAGTAACTACAGTCTACGCTATAACTAATTTTATAAGACGCCCTAATATCACAGAGTCGAAAGAAAACTAAGTGTGAAGGCCTACAATATAGAAAGCTTATCAAATTGATTAACAATAACATTACATTGACCATTGTTTGTTGTTATGTGCTTTGTGGCTTTTGTTGCCACTCACCTCCGATAGATAGGATTACTGCTACGTAAGGAGTTTAAAAAAATGCTTTACATTGCACAGACACAGATGGGTCTTATGGCGACGATGGGATAGGAAAGAGCTAGGAATATGAAGAAAGTGGCCTTGGCCTTAATTGAGGTACAGCCCAGCATTCGCCTGGTGCGAAAAATGGAAACACGGAATACCATCTCCAGGGCTACCGACAGTGGGGTTCGAATCCACTATCTGTCGGATGCAAGCTCACAGCTGAGCGTCCTTAACCGCACGACCAACACGCCCGGTCGTACCGAGTGTAACAGCCTACCTGAATATTGGCGAGAAGTAGCTGAGGAGTTAGATAACTTTCTTCTTTAACATGCCATTCCTCTGGTTCATAAATTTTCTGATACTACTGGTACGTAACACACTGGTTCATCATAGCATTCGAGCAATTCAATCCCTATTCTGAGGCACTGATTGGAATGAGCAGTGTGGATATTTAATAGAATAATGGCAGACGAGTGTTCATCGCTGTTTGCGGCCTGGTCATTCCAGCTCTGGAACTTTGGACTGTAAGATCGGGACCGTGGTACTGCTCGTTAAAGGTGATAAAATGTGCGGTTTTTCATTTGATCGAGTATTTTATATGATTGCTTTTAATCGCTACTTTCCTACTGACGTTTTTGTAATGACCTTTGTTGACTTCAGTTAGGAAAACCACGAAGTCAGTCTTTTGGAGAATCCCGTAGCGAAGCACGGGTTCATCAGCTAGTAAAGGTATAAAATGGAGTTCAATAGATGTGTTGTGAAATATAGGGCTAAATACGCGAATACTTTCAGCTGGAATATATTATCGGGCTTCCAATAATATAATTTCTTTAAAGTGACAGGCCACTTGAAATCGCAGACCTTCCAACATGTGTCCTACTCACCTTCGCCACTCTCTCAAGTTTTGTGTGGCCCTGAGTATCAGTGTCGGCTTTGATGTTGTGGGAGTCTTATTTTTCCATTCGTCACTGCTTTTGTTCTCAATGAGTCAAGTCCTGGTGAATTTCCTATTAGTCTTTTAACAGAAGGAATAATAAGCAAGAAAAACTCACTGTGTGACTGAGTGGAAGAAAATTCTTTTAAATACCACGAGAGAAGGATCAAGACAAGATTTGTACGTTACAGAATTGTGTAGCCCTAGCTTCAAATTCTATATCTCATAATTAGTTTGTACAGTTGCCGTAATTTGGCATTCTCTAATTACGTTATGCCAATGTATCGTAGTTCGAACAGTTGCTGTAAGGTAGCAATTTCGACTTAAGATATATGAAAGTACTGTAATTTGTACAGCTTCATACGGCGGCAATTTCTCATTATGTTTTGCGAAGGTGCCGCAGCTTGTACAACTGCCGTAAGGCGGCAATAACTGATTATGTTATGCTAAAAATATTGTAGCTTTTCCAGCTGTCGTAAGGTGGCAATTTCTTATTATGTTATGCGAAAAACACAGTATGTTATACAGCTACCGTAAAATGATAATTTACATGTTCGGCAAAAAACTTTAGCTTGTACAGGTGCCATAAGATGACAGTTTAATTATGTTACGCCAAAAATATCATAATTTTTGCACCTGTCGTAAGGTGGCAGCTTCTAATTATGTTATGCCAAAAATTCCGTAGTTTAGGCCTATACATCTGCGGTAAGATGGAAGTTTCCAATTATATTATGCAAAAAAAAACAAACAAATGCTGTAGCTTATACAGCTGCCGTAAGGTGGTAGTGGCACAAATGGTCTAAACATTTGAATCCTCAAATTTTGCATGTAGTATACGGGGATTTTATTCATATTTTGAAATCTTTAATAATCTGCTCGTGAAGAATCATAAAACGACACCTCACGTTTATCATCGGTTGAAAAACAAAAATATTTAAATACGAGATGGAGACATGTAAAAGCAGGACAAAGAGCAAAGCAAACAAGCTTGTAGATTTACAGTACAGTATATGACTGTTGATATTATTGTAATGGATTTAAAATTATTCTTCGCGATGGTACGATGCATTTGGTTATGTGTCTATTTTCTTGTCTGGCCCACCGTGTATTCAAACTTCAGAATTCCATGGACTTCTATAATTGATGATGGTGTGCTATCTAGCGGTCGACTTGGAATTTAAGCAGCGAGGTAGCTAGTTGTGGTGCTATCTGGGCGCTAGATGTGAAGCTTTCTCTGTCGTAGTCTGTCGACAATGCAGATAGCAGTTGTTCTGATTATTGATTTGTAGTCTGAAGACGGAGGAACCTATTCTCTACTGATTGTGCTTTAAGAAGACTAGTAAATCAAGATGCAAGAAGAGGAGATGGTGGAGAAACTAGACCATGGGTGATGGATTGTCCATCTGGGCGATAGGCCTGAATATTTGGTTATCCTTCTGAATTTTTTTAATTGTATATTTGTTTTCTTCGACCTCCTAAGTAAGGTGCATCCATCCTTGTAGTGAACTAAGCGACCAAGGAATGGATTAGATAATTGTGTTAATACGCGGAGATATTTAAATTCGTATGTGAAATTGGGCATGTGTTTTTAAAAGAAATTAACTTCCTAAAACAGGTCTTCATAAAAATCTTGTAACATGATAATATTTGTTTTAGGCTTCAGTGTTGTAATAATCATGTTGGCATTTGTTTACCTTCTTGACTTCAATTAATTTTAGTTTGGTGCACCAAAGCAAGTTATTTTTTTATTATAATATTTTCAAGCGAATGTCGGGCTACTAAAAGAGAATCTGTGGGACTTTAATGTAGGACTTCTAATGACTTCCTCGGTACTTCAAGTGCTTGTTTTGATTTCGGTGCTCGTCATCTGTTACATCTGTGTAACAGAATGCAAACTTACCGTGGCCATGCCGTGTTGACATTGACATTTAAGGATCGTCGTATTATTGGTAACTTATTATTTCAGCTGATTTTTGGGGTAGATCCTTGTGCGTGTGGAATGTTTTTCGTTGAGTTTGATTAATTCATTTGGTTTAAGCTACCGTTCATTGGAGAGTATTTGGGTTATTTATCCTAATTATGGATTTATGGCCATGTTTCGAATAATTTCTTGGTATTAAATGAAGTCATGCCTTTTCTTCGATTTGATTAATTTTAATGCAGGCCTGGAGTGACCGAGAATTTCATTAGGAAAGTTTTCAAGCTTCTTTCAATAATAGTTGTCTTAAGATTTTAAAACTTCTATTGGCCTACGTTTGTTTATTTTCAAAACATTTACTGCATCCTGGCAATTTGAGTCAGTGTTAAAATAATTTATTTTCAATTAATATCCTTAATTAATTTTTCTGAATGGTGTGCACGTTCATTGTGCGGTGGTAATTCATTTGTTATTTTGTTTGAGGTCGAAAATTTTTTAAATTATTTTCCTAATTAAATTTAGTTTGATCAATTTATTTTGAGTTATTATTTCAGCCAATTAATTAAGTAAGTTATTTTAAGATGATTCGCTAGACCTTTTGTGTCCAGAGCTTCCACAGTGTGCGACGGCCTTTTGTTGGGATAATCGTAAGTAGTCCTTTCTTATTTTATCCCTGGTCGTGCTAACACTCTTGACATTTACCTTATGTTGTGAGAGTGTGTTTGGTAGCAGATTGCGTGGTTGCCATTGCAACTACGTTCTGTTATTCTCATTATTTGTGTTGGTATCAGATTGTGTAGTTTTCTGTACAGCTACGTTCTGATATCTTGTGGAAGCATATTTTTCTTTCTTGTTTATTGTAACCGTTGGCTATGTTGTCAGGCCGTTGATATCACCTTGGCTGAAATAATAAATCAATTGAGACTAGTTAATTAAACTTGTGAAGGGAAAGACAGGCTTGTGTGGAGTGCTAACCTTGGCGTTTTCTGTTTCATATCAAAATGAGTGTAATCCATCAGATTACCAATTGAGAAGATTAAAAGCTCGTACCAATCACTTTATTAACAGGGTGCAAGATTTGATTTCTCTTGGACCTGAAGGTGAATTGATGTCTCAATGTACTTCGTTATTAACTTCTGTAATTAATGTTTCGGTTGAACTCGATTTTATGATTAATATGAAGAAGGTTGGTCAGTTATCATTGAGTGATGAGATTGAAACTAATGAAGGTAACAACCTTGGTGCCACTAATGAGTTAATTACTTCTCAGACCGTCAATAATCCATCCTTATCTCATTGCTGCGGACTTAGTCCTGCGGTTGAGAATTTGTTGATTAGGTCATGTTCGGCTCCTAATTCTATTAAGGATCTTTTCAAAAATGTAATGACCTTTTCTGTAGATTCCATTGACGAAACCATCAGATTCCTGCGGTTTCTAGTAGAGTTATCTGAGTCGGCTAATGTGTATTGCATGGATGTCCTGGGAATTTTTAGAGTGTTATTTCCCAACTGTCAAGGTGTTCTTAAAAGAGAAATTTCTAAGGCTATTAGCAGTAATTTAAGTGTAAATGAATTTCACGAGTTGATCTTGGCAAGATTTATTCCGTCCCTTGCGTTACTAAGTCTGGTTCCAAAACATTGTTATAGGACGCAGTTCTTGCATGAAAATCTATTGGCCTATGTCTTGGATTTGAAATTTTATTGCGGGGTTTTTAAAATCATGGTACCGGAAGAAGAGATGGTAGCTCGTATAATCAAAGGCATTACTCCTCAATATCGGTCCTTTTTATCCTTGGCTAAGTGTCCGAGTAATTTTGCAGAGCTTGAGGAAGCATGTATTTTTGCCGAGGATATAAAACATGGTGATGAGTCTCGGCACTCCTGGTATCCTCCTCCCTCTGTTTCGTGTAGGGCTAATAATTTTACTACTCATCGTGTTATCTCTTCTTCATGCAATAAGGGGTATGCTTATGGATCTATGGAGCACCTGAGGAAAAATTCAACCTAACCTCTGAGCATGGCCTTCTATCTCTGTTTACTTGAGTAAAACGTTAGGTGTGGAATGGTGTGCTGTGATGTGTTGCGCTCTTTCATTATTATTAGCTGAGGTCTGTTACCTTGACATTGATGATGGTATATATTTATTTGGCCTTATTACCTTTTACTAACCTCTGTTATTTTCATGTTGGTACTGTACCTTGATTGTTAGTATTTAATGATCGGGCGTGCACATCATGGTTTCTTGAAAAATTATTTAATCAGTGATGTAGCTGTGCGCTTTGGTGTGTTTTATTCTGAAATTAATGAATCTTATCTGACTTATTAGGTTATTTCTTAAATTGGGTTTAATTTACCTACTTCTAATCTGTAGTGAGCTTGATGTGTGCCGTTATATGTGTCCACTCTGTTGTGATTTGGTCTGGGTTATGTCACAATCAATTAGTGATATGTTTTCGCCCTTGTGTGGAATTGGATATGATATTGTACTGACCTGGTTAATGTTTTGGTTACTCCTTGTGTCAACTGTTTATTGGGCAGTTACCATCATGATTGAGCCATGTGGATCAGTATCTGATTGGGTTAACTTGTTGGTCTCGTACCTAAACCTTAGTGTTTTTACTGGTTTTCCCTGTCTTAATTATTTCTTGCATGTGTTCTGCTATTTCTGATGGTCGGAAGCCCTCTTACTTGTAATGTGTTGATTGGTTGTGAGTAATGTATCTGAGTCATGTGATCTGGTTCCTTCCTTCCTCTCTTCATGCATTACCTGTTTATCTGACGTCCTCTAATGTTTAACCTTTTTCTGTAAAGCCCATTTTATGTTTACCTGCCACTCAATGGCATTTTCTCTCAGTGGTTCTTACTATGTCTCTTGACATGGTTGTTGTCATCTTGCCGTGTTATTGGATTTGATATTTGGGTATGGGACTAAATAACAAATCCTCTAACTGGTACTGGAATCCTACTAATGATGGTTTATGGGGGCCATTTGCGGTGTAACTGTCTTTTCAAGAATTCTTGAGCATTTCCATCGACTCGACTTCTATTCCGCTACTTATATTTTATTTACCTCGTCCCCTGGGGAATATTGGGGGAGGTACCTGTTTTGCTGTGGAGCGACAGTGTGATCTTGACATCACCTATTTATAGACCGGGTAATGCCGAGGTTCTGCAAAGGACAACTGTGGTATATGTAGTTTGGGTTCTTGCTCGTTATTTCCCTGTTGGTTCTTCTAATCGAAGGATTTAATTTGCCCTTTTTAATTGGTTGGATGTTCCATGGTGGGATGAATTGTATCTGTGTTTCTGTGAAGTAGGCTAGTTACCTGATTCTAGATTGTGTTCCCTCCTGAGTTTCTGCTATCTCTAATTCTATGCTGTTTGATCTGATGTTTGATAGCTTGGCATTAATTGTTGATCTGTTGTGATGACAAACTTATTGAGCTCTCTTCATCTATTAGTACTAGAGGTCTCCAACTGATCGTGCCTATTTTGCCCCGCTATGAATTGTTTACCATTTCTATCTTGGATTTTGCTTGTTCGATATCTAGTTCTAGATTATTTGAAACATAATTATTAATTGTGGATCGATTGCTTGTCCTTCTTCTTATTCAACTTGGTGATGTAGTTGTGGAGGAAAGTTGAACCTGTGGCAGTTGAAAAATTATTTTATGTTCTGGTCTGTCAATTATGTTCTAGTGTTTTGAAGTTGTAGTATAGTCTACTGTTAGGTGTTCTTGCCATCTTCAAAGGGGAAATGCAAGGAAAGTTGGGTTAAGTGAGTTCATCCTATGGAAATATTGAATATTCGTGTGGACTTCGCGTTGTAAGGTGATCTGGTACCCTGCCAATTCATCGCTGTTATCGTCATTTCCTAAGGAGGTTTTGGGGGAAATTGGGACTTGTTTTATTGAAAATGTTGTTTAATTTGAGTTGTAGGTTCATGTAATGTACTTAGAGTTTTACTTCTTCCGTCCGTTATTGTGAGGTGATGTTGAGATGGTTAAAGGATTCATGACCTAAGGAGTGTACCTCCTTTTGACCTTAGGGTATGGTTTCTGATCCTTGTGTATCGGTGAAGTTTGGTATTATGGGTTTGATTTTGGGAATTATGTTGGGGTGGCATTATGGTTTCGTTGAGAGGTGACTGTGTTCCTCTGAAGTCATGATGGTGTTATTGCTGTTGTTGTGATGATATTGGGGTGGGCACTCTGTGATTTGTGAGATGGTGTCGAGGATTTGTATGTCCTTTACCTTCGAGGCTGACACATCGGCACTGGTGGTCATTTGAGTGGTGATGTATTGTTGTTATTTGAGTTACTTATTATGTGGGTTCTTGTAGTATGGACACCTTGAGGAGGTTGTACATTGCCTTTTTATTTTTCTCTTGGTGTCAAAGGTGGATTTGGTGAAAACTCATTTTATGTATCTACAACTCATTTTGGGAAAAATTCTTAACTATGTGTTTATTTCGGGTCTGTCACCTGACTTGTGTTTCAACTTCTTATATTCTCTGCCATAACCCGTTCTTCTGAAGTCATCTTGTTAATCCTACGATCTTAATTTTCATTTCGATTAACCTGCCTGTCTAGCGCATTTTTTTTAAATGGAGCCTTTCCTGGATTAGTGTCGTTGGTATCGTAACTTATCGTTCTGTGATGTAGAAGAATAAGTATGGGATTATTCTCCTTGTACAGTCGGTATTGCAGTCATCGATCCTCTACCTGCATATGGGAGCTTGTAGTAGGACTATGTGATTTCAGAATAGTGTTGTCTCCGGTGTTTCTCCTGGTCAATTTCTATCCCGGTGTAAGTGTTGATATTGTGTGTGATTGCCTGGTAATTGCTGATAGTTCGGTTGTTGATGACCCACCTTACGCGTACCCTACATCTGAATTATACATTTGTCTCCAACTGTAATTAACCTTTTACTCTTGGCTCTAAACATTCATATCTTCTACGCTAGCTTTGCTTATTGTTCCAAACGTGTTATTCAGATTCTTCTATTTTTTGTTTCTTGTTTCACCTTCTGCTTGGAACGAGTATATGTGTAGTAAGCCTATGGAAGTTGAAGCTGTGAGAATGGAATATTAATTTAAGCCAAGAAATGATTTGAAAATTTAAAAAGAAAGGCTTTATCATCTATTGATTTGGGGGTTATGATTTCACAGATATGACTGTTAAAATTTTATCTTTATTCATGTATTGATTTATTCGCTACTATTAGCTTGATGTGGTAATTTAGCGTGAGTGATTTGATACTCTGTTTATGCCTCTTGCAGTTGTATTCTGTACTGATTGGAGGAAACTGATGATAAAGTGATTAGTGCGATAAGTTACTTAAAGAATTATCTAATGTTTGTTGCACTGACTTGCTTCTCGTGGAGGCTTATGTTTTCCTAATTATTTTTCTATTTTCTTTCTTCTTCTTGTGTTTTCTTTTGGGAGGTATTTATGTGGTAATTTGGTTATCACTCATGAAGTCTTGTCTTCCCCTATTATTGTAGCCCGGAATCAATTTCAAAAGAGAATTTTGTTATGTTTAAAACATTGTAAGACCTGTCTTATTGTGTAGGTTGTACCTCTGAAAATTTATTGTGATTATGCGAAGTTCGATTACCTTAGAAACCTCGGTATTATCTGCACATTTCAAGGAAAACTGGCGTGCTGATGATATTGCGCGTGAAAACTGGACTTAATTGAACACTAAACAACTGCGTGTGGTCTGTATCCCTGTTATACCTCACCCAAGTATACCTCTGCTCTCCTGGAGAAGTGTTTATGTTAAATTATTCTAGATGGAACTTTTCTTACATATATTCTTGAGACAACAGATGGTTTTTATCTATGACTGCTTGTTATACCCCACCCCAAGTTGATGGTTTCGGGGGGGAGGCTGTAATGGATTTAAAATTATTCTTCGCGATGGTACGATGCATTTGGTTATGTGTCTATTTTCTTGTCTGGCCCACCGTGTATTCAAACTTCAGAATTCCATGGACTTCTATAATTGATGATGGTGTGCTATCTAGCGGTCGACTTGGAATTTAAGCAGCGAGGTAGCTAGTTGTGGTGCTATCTGGGCGCTAGATGTGAAGCTTTCTCTGTCGTAGTCTGTCGACAATGCAGATAGCAGTTGTTCTGATTATTGATTTGTAGTCTGAAGACGGAGGAACCTATTCTCTACTGATTGTGCTTTAAGAAGACTAGTAAATCAAGATGCAAGAAGAGGAGATGGTGGAGAAACTAGACCATGGGTGATGGATTGTCCATCTGGGCGATAGGCCTGAATATTTGGTTATCCTTCTGAATTTTTTTAATTGTATATTTGTTTTCTTCGACCTCCTAAGTAAGGTGCATCCATCCTTGTAGTGAACTAAGCGACCAAGGAATGGATTAGATAATTGTGTTAATACGCGGAGATATTTAAATTCGTATGTGAAATTGGGCATGTGTTTTTAAAAGAAATTAACTTCCTAAAACAGGTCTTCATAAAAATCTTGTAACATGATAATATTTGTTTTAGGCTTCAGTGTTGTAATAATCATGTTGGCATTTGTTTACCTTCTTGACTTCAATTAATTTTAGTTTGGTGCACCAAAGCAAGTTATTTTTTTATTATAATATTTTCAAGCGAATGTCGGGCTACTAAAAGAGAATCTGTGGGACTTTAATGTAGGACTTCTAATGACTTCCTCGGTACTTCAAGTGCTTGTTTTGATTTCGGTGCTCGTCATCTGTTACATCTGTGTAACAGAATGCAAACTTACCGTGGCCATGCCGTGTTGACATTGACATTTAAGGATCGTCGTATTATTGGTAACTTATTATTTCAGCTGATTTTTGGGGTAGATCCTTGTGCGTGTGGAATGTTTTTCGTTGAGTTTGATTAATTCATTTGGTTTAAGCTACCGTTCATTGGAGAGTATTTGGGTTATTTATCCTAATTATGGATTTATGGCCATGTTTCGAATAATTTCTTGGTATTAAATGAAGTCATGCCTTTTCTTCGATTTGATTAATTTTAATGCAGGCCTGGAGTGACCGAGAATTTCATTAGGAAAGTTTTCAAGCTTCTTTCAATAATAGTTGTCTTAAGATTTTAAAACTTCTATTGGCCTACGTTTGTTTATTTTCAAAACATTTACTGCATCCTGGCAATTTGAGTCAGTGTTAAAATAATTTATTTTCAATTAATATCCTTAATTAATTTTTCTGAATGGTGTGCACGTTCATTGTGCGGTGGTAATTCATTTGTTATTTTGTTTGAGGTCGAAAATTTTTTAAATTATTTTCCTAATTAAATTTAGTTTGATCAATTTATTTTGAGTTATTATTTCAGCCAATTAATTAAGTAAGTTATTTTAAGATGATTCGCTAGACCTTTTGTGTCCAGAGCTTCCACAGTGTGCGACGGCCTTTTGTTGGGATAATCGTAAGTAGTCCTTTCTTATTTTATCCCTGGTCGTGCTAACACTCTTGACATTTACCTTATGTTGTGAGATTATGATTACGGCCAAGAAGCCCCAAGTTTTACGTAGAATCTGAACCACTGGGACGTGGTTCTAAATTTCGTCATGACTGGTCCAGATCTGAGCCGCGGTCGTTGTGGTCAGAAGTAACTGACAATGTCACTCGGCTACCATACTCACAAGTGAAATAGCGACGAGGTATTTAGTATGAATTTGTGATTTTAGTCCGACTATAACGGGAGCTGGAGTAGGTCGATAATAATTTAACTTTCCTTGCTCCGTTATTGTAGTCCTATTATCGTGCTTATTTCGCAGGTTTCATTTCTCTGCGACATGAATGAGGTCAGGCCAAGGCAGACCGAGAGGCTCACTAAGTGCTCAAAGATCATGAAAGCTCTGGCTGTGGTTGATATCAAAGAGTTCCATGTGCGAGACGAGAACTTGCTTTCGATTATATTTCCCTTGACTTGAAATATCTCAGACTCGTTTCAACATCAGCCTATTTCTAATTCCCATTTCTTGTTTTTAAAGACCAATATTTTAAATAAACAGACTGCTAAGATTTGGGATACAGGGAAAACACTTCAAAGTGCGTAGCACGATAAGTTGTTGAATATAGAACCTTCGTCGGATGGGAAGTTACACTACCAGCATTCCTGACAAAATATAGAAATCATCCTTACATAAATATCCAGATCGATAAATTGGCGCGAAGTTTTCTTGAAAATGGGGGGCACCCGTCAGGACGTGTGATAGATTTCCCTTCAGGAAGGTGAAAATGTTTGAAAAAAGATATCCACTTCTTGAGGGGCATGTGGCCCTAGGAAAGATACTTAAGATTTATGCCCCTCCAGCATTTGACCGATCACGGATTATTGCTTGTTCCAATGCTGACCATATTCGGCAAACTCTTTGAAGAACAAGATAAGTCATTGAATGCTTTCAAAATTAACCTTTCAACATCGAACACTAATATTTTTCGCAGAATTTTATACGTAGTACATTCATCAAGTTCTGAGACTTGACGCCTTGAGGACAGGCAACCACACGACTCTGTGTGTTGCACACGATGCCGCATTACACGGCTTACACATACACAGAACCACATCCACCCTAAAAAATAGTCGCCGTTGGCCGTTATGCACGTTTTCCAACGTTGGTATAGCTGCTGGAAACACCGCTGAAAAGAAACACCATGTTTCGTCTCCAGTTATTATCCGGTTGAGGAACGTGGGATCATCGTCAGCACTACTGATGAGGTCACCACAAATCGTCATGCGATCATTACGTTGGTCTTGCGACAGGATTCGTGGCACACCGTGCTGGGTAACACTAGACATGTTGAGGTCACCCGTCAGAATTTTGTGGCAAGTACCAGGACGCACATCATCTTCCAAACTGTCCCGTATTTGCAGAAAACGTCGGTGCCACCTAAACACAATACTGCGACTCAATGCGTCCTCACCGTAAACCTGCTGCGTCATTTCAAACGTTTCGGCAGCAGTTTTGCCTAATTTCTGGCAGAACTTGATGTTTGCCCGTTGTTCAAACTGTGACATGTCATGGTCCGACTGGCGCATTCAAATCACAGTCACAATAAAGACCGTACGTCTGCTTCCATTGCGTGCACTCAATTGTCTCTTGCAGGGACGAGAGACTAACTGACATAGTACCATACCATGGCGCCATCTATGCGCTATGGTGCACCACAGTGCCATCATGCGGTCAGTCTAAGAACTTAATGACTGTCCTACGTAGAATGTGGCCGTTGAAATTATCTTTGATCAGATTTAATTGCTGTTCTTTTAGGTTCACATATCGCCACCTAAGAAGCAATGCCAGGTATGTTACAATGTTCTTCCTATCCATTATGTTCCTTAAACAGGTCACGCCTCCCAGAAACTTGTGGATATGCGGTCTATCAGAACATTTTCGTTGCGTTCATTTTCCTATGGTTACGTGTAGAAGAAAATGAACCTTACCATACAGTACTGTAGGGATGTATGTTTGCATAACGTATCTACGCACTCCTGCAGTATACTGTATATAAGGCTCATCTTCCTTTATACTCAGACACACCCACATGAACACAACGGAAATTGTTCTGATGGATTGCATATTCATAAGGGACTGGAAGGCGTGACCAGTCTTAAGCAAATTATGGACAGGAAGAACATTGTGAGATACGAGTTACTGCTTCTTAGGCAATGATGTGCAGAGTGATGAATGCCGTAATTCACTGAGGTATTTATCACCAGACCATAACCGACTAGAATAGAATAGAGTAGAATACTCCCATCCCTCAGTTCCGCATCACCTGAAACTGGGGGACATTATTCATTTACTGCAATCGAAATTATTTTCATGATATAAGAATTACTACAGTTAATTCGGCTATCATTACGTTAAATATTATAATTGCGTGTATGTCCCGTTTATTACATATGGGATCGGGGATGAGCTGAGGCGAATTTTATATGGCACGCTTTACAGCCGGATGCCCTTCATGACGCCAATTAACATTATAATTAAACCTAATGGATGTTTGTGCTTTGGAAACAGCCCCGTGGTCAGTATATTCCATTGTTTTAAAGTTAGTTTCTGGAAAGGTGGGGCACTGCGGGTCCACTGATTGTTTTAAGCTCATTATCATTGTTCATCATTTGTCAAACGATCACTTCTTGTCCTAGATTTAAAACAGTGTTATATAATCTAGGACAAGGTATATCCTACCCTTCATTAGTTGAATTAAAGCTTACTTTACTTGCTTTTATTTTATTTTGTTACTTATTTTTTTATATCGACGGTGCGCGACCAATACCTCGTATTCCACAATGCTCTTCCTATCTTTTATTTTCCTTAACGCTGATCACGCCTCCCAGCCACGCATGGCTATGCAGTTTATCAGATCAATGTTCGTTGCGTTCATTTTTCTATGCCAGTAAATGAAGGAAAAATGAACCTACTTTTACTGTAGGAATGTATATTTAGATTAAGTATTTACGCTACTCTAGAGTAAAATGCATCTAATGTTCATTTTCCTTTACACGCGGCCGAGCTCGATAGCTGCAGGCGCTTAAGTGCGGCCAGTATCCAGTAATCGGGAGATAGTGGGTTCGAACCCCACTGTCGGCAGCCTTGAAGATGGTTTTCCGTGGTTTCCCCATTTTCACACCATGCAAATGCTGGTGTTGTACCTTAATTAAGGCCACGGCTGCTTCCTTCCCATTACTAGGCCATTCCTATCCCATCGTCGCCATAAGATCTATCTGTGTCGGTGCGACGTAAAGCAAATGGCAAAAAATGAAATAAAAATACAACCTTTACATGCGAGCACAGGGAAATGAACACAACGAACGCTGTTCTGATGGACTGCATATTCATGTGTGGCTGGGAGGCGTGACCAGTACTAAGGTGCAAAACAGATCGGAAAAGCATTGTGGGATACGAGGTATTGCTCGTGCACCGTCGATATACAAAAAATCTGTTTGTATTTCCGGAGCGATCCACGCTTTCTTTAATAATTTTAAAGTCGTATGAAGTTATTTCTCTCTTTCTATTTTTGCTTTGGAATCACTACCTAGGTAGGTGACTCTGTCCCCCCCACCAGCCACCCTACATATTATCAACAAATGTGTATTTTCCACTATGTCTTTACATATCAAAATATTCTCTTCAGGTTTCTCCCTTTGACCCTTATTCTTAGCCTCCATACCATACCCCTTCTCTAAACGTAAGTCTTTCTTTATCAACCACCTTTTGTTAGTAACACAGAATTCTAGTAATGTTCTTTTGGTTCTATATTCTCTATATATTTCACCTTCACTTTATTACTATCTAGTCTACTTTTCACCTTCGTTGCTCAGTAATCGTCGTCCTTCCCCTTTCCCCTCTTTAATCGTAACTAATATGTTGTTACCTTTCTAGTCAGTTGTTATTAGGTTTCAAAGACGATCAAAGGTAAAACACAACAGGTAACTAATGTACAAGAACATTTGGTGCAGTATAGATGGAAAGATAACATACAGATGAATTTAGAGGGGAAAGGTTTGAAATTTTGAAGCTAGGTATTGGAAATATGATAAAAAGTAATAGAATTACGTAGAAAAGGAGGGAACAAATATATTCTATGTGTAGAAATAATTGGCGAACTAAAGAGGTACAATCATTGTCGAAAATATATCGTAAAGCAAATGAAATAAAGTATGGAACAGAATAAACAAAATTTGTAAAGAAAATAAGAAAAGTAACCAAGCAACCATAAGGAATGACGAGTGGATAAAGTCTATTTCAACGGACTACTAGGGGGTCGTGATAAAGGAAAGTTAATAAAAATGAGACTGTATACTTAGACACGGGGAGAACACTTTGCTCTTACTAGATGATCCAGTAATATTACGGATGAAGTATTAGTGGCAATTAAAGAATTAAAGGAAGGAGGGAAACACCAAGTGCTGTTAGCGCAATCACGAATTTGTGGAAGAGTTTGGTGACAACAGTCATATGCTTAGAATAATAACAGAAATATACAGGTTGGTTAGAAACAACTTGAAACGGAATATTTTAGATATCTGGCGCCGTTGTCATTTCATAAGGTGCTGAAAATAGTCAATCAGACCGCTTCGCATGGGCTTTGTGAGGCACGTGGTTTATGACCGGTTTGAGAGCGCCAACAGAAGAAATAAACTTCTCCAGGGGAGGAACTTGAACAGGTACCTCCCTACTGATAGGCTCGTCCCATAGAAAAATAAAAGGAAGGAGGGGAACATGAGGTGCTATTAGCGAATTCACGAATTTTTGGAAGAGTTTGATGTGAACAGTCATAAGCTTAGAATAATAACAGAAATATACAAGAATGGCATTGGCTGAAACCTACGGTGTGTTAGTGTTTGATGCCCATTTATCGGCACGGCTTTCAAGCCCGACCAACCTACATGCAGATTTAGCAACACCGGCCCGCGAAGCCCATTTGAATTCGTCCAAGAAGCGATTTGATTGGTTAACTGTGGCAGCTCATAAAACGACAACGGCGCGAGATATGGACGCATTTTTTTCAAAAAACTGATCAGTATGGCCAACGCCCTAATACTCACATACTCTGTTCACGTTGTTTCCGAGCCACCCTCTATAACAAAATATTTGAAGTTAGGAAAATTCCAAGAATTTAGCAATACAATACAAAAGGGAGGGAGACAGACCTAATGAAAATAATTATAGAGGCATTACTCGGTTGCACACACTTTACAAGATTTATTCTGGGATATTAACAGAAAACCTCATAAAATGGGAGGAGGACTGCTTTTTACTCTAGGTGTACTAGTCTGGATTCAGGAAACGAATGAGATCTTCAGACAATATATTTGCCATTAAAACAATAATATATAAGTATTCCGAGAGAAAAGGTGTTAAATTATGTATTACAGCTATAGATTTACAGAAAGCAGTTTTTTTCTTCTATCAACAAACGGGTGGTCGATGCGAAGCTGGTTAAAATAGGGATGTGAATTAAAATGATTAATGGCACATAACTTTATTCAGAGCTTAAATGAACGATTGAAGTAAAGGGGGACTTAACGTTGGGAGAGAGAGCTATTCAAATATTGCTCCAAAGAAGGGGTGAAAATTACCACCTATATTGCTTATACTTTCAAATAACGATATTGTGGAAAATAAAGAGAAAAACATGATAAGCCCGTGTCTTGACAATAAAGAAATGCCTGACCTGGTTTTAGCAGACAACATCCATATATTCTCTTGAACGTTAGTTGTATGCAAGGAAGCTCACAAGAATCGCTGAATAGTTCATAAAATGGAATTTAAAAATAAACATTGAAAACGAAAGTAATGGTACGTAAAAGCGGAAATAAACCACAGAAAAAAAGAAATGTTGTGGCTAAAAGATAATTAGAGGTAAGTTAGAGGTAGTCAATAAAATATAATGTTTGGGAATGCCATTTCTTGATGGATGCAGTACTGTTGTATCCATCTGTTGGCACAGGCCAGAGCAAAGTGTAGCTTCCACTGAAGTCCCAGTCTCATCCATGGCTGTGACAATATGGACGCTGGTGTGGTATGGATGGTGTTGGGTAATGACATTCGGAGCACGACTAGTGCATCTGAATGTTAAGGGGGTCAGTCATGCTACAGAGGCAATTTAAGATCTAGTGAGGAAAGCAATGGCCAACATCCTCACTACTCATCTTGCCTAGTATATCTCATTTTGATGCTGTCATTGCTTTTTGCGGTTTCCCTATAACTGCATGGCTTTTAGTGGTGCTATTTGAGGATCCAACCAGTCTCTGAGCTGATGACCTAACAGACAGACTGACGGCAAGTAGAAATATCAAATAAGACGAGCAAAACGGAAAGGACAGGCCGCTCTATCTGGCACGAGATGTTTGGAGAGGAAGATGCCAAATACTGAATGTAAACTGCAGAATAAACTTCTAAGTTCGCTTGTAAAATCCATAACTGACTAAATTATCCATTTTCAACTTTTTATCGTCTATGATGTTACGTAGTTTAGAAGAAATGCTGTCTGAGGTTTCGTCACTGTGTTCGTAAAATATATATTAGACGGTAGACTGACACTCATCCCTTTCTGTGGGTGCAAATATCTTACATGTACTGAATACGTTTTTAGATTTCCATTCCTGGACACTCCTGTCGATATAGAAAGCGCTCGGTTTTGTAAATCTTTCAAAGCAGTTTCTAGTCGCCCAGCACATTTTCTACTGAAATGTCGTGTGGCCTCCGGAGAGGCCTGGTGCAGGTCTTTTGATTTGACTCCCGTGGGCGACCTGCGCGTCGTAACGAGGATGAAATGATGATGACGGCACATACACCCAGTCCCCGTGCTAGGGGAAGAAACCAATTATGGTTAAAATTCTCGACCCTGCCGAGAATCGTGCCCGGGACCCCTGTGATCAAAGGCCAGTATACTAACCATTTAGCCATGGAGCCGGACATTTTCTACTAATATCTCACTTTTGGTGTGTCCACACTGAAACTTCCTATTAATTTTAGAAACAGAAAATTCTTTATTTCCATAGTCCTGAGAGATGTAACTGTGGTTGTGTGTAACACAATCAAATGTCATTGCGATCTCCACAACCGTTACTTCATATTTTCAGGCGTAATGGTCTTCGGTTCAGAGGCCTCTTGGTTTGGCTCCCGGCTGGATCGAGGATTTTAACCGCGTCAGCTTAACTGCTCTACCTCGGAGGCTGGTTGTTTGTGTTCGTCTTAACACACATCTTCATTTACATACAACACTTCACAATACGGACCATCCCACAAACACGCAATATTGAATTCATCCTTCCACTAAGGATTCGCCTCAGAAAAGGCATCCGACCGTAAAACTAAGTCCACACATAGTACCGAGCCAAAAAAGCTGGGAAAAGGTCAGGAAAGAAGAATATATTACTGGTTTTCAATTTTATGAACGCTTTTTATGGTTTTTGGGAATGTCGAGAAACCAGAATTTTGTCACCATTCGGGAGGTTTTTAATGTGATCATAAATCTACTGATGTAAGACTGACGTGTGTGTGCCTTTGAATTCACCAAATCGAAAAAGGAAGGCCGGTACTCTATCGTCTGAGCTACTAAGCTCAGTAGTCTTAAAAAGTTTCGTCAGGTAAACTCCGAATGTGTGACCAGAGATTTTTTTAATCGCCAACATATGCTATGGAGTGCCGAATGGACTCTTTCCGACCTTCAGAAATCCGACTACCTCTGTCGGATTTGAACCCAAAATCCTGGGATACAGAAACCGACATTGAGTCAATAATAATAATAATAATAATAATAATAATAATAATAATAATAATAATAATAATAATAATAATAATAATAATAATAATAATAATATTACAAATACCTTGCATTGCTGATTATCTACTACTGGTACCTAATGCATCAATATTTTCGAAGAACGATAGTCTATTCTGTGTGAATTCAATTAATTGCGAGAAATATGCAATGCGACTTGAGTGCGCCTTTAAGCAATTAATTAACATCTCACGTAACTTCAGTTCTGAGTATGAATGGAAGACGAGCGTGAATGCGGCTTGAAGAAGAGAATAGCTACTTCTTATTTGTGGTGAAGGCCGCCTAACATGTAGCGCTCGATCCATTACACTCTGGTGTCAGCTGACTCTTAACCTCTTCCAATTCGTTTCCTCCTTGGATGGTCGATTCATCGATATCGAGAGTCGATAGCGCTTCTTCCTTCCTTTCCGTAGTGCGGGTAAAATGGCGTCATTATTACTGAAGGACTTCTGTATATGCAACGCAGTTGCGAAGTGAAGAATGGTGAAATGCTGCTTTCTAGTTCTCATCTCCTCTGATTGGCAGTGACAGAATAGGTCTACGTCGATAGTATCGCCTGCCTATTGGAATCGGTGGCTACAGGGGGGAGGAATGGGAGGAACTCTCAGTTTAGTGTTGGTGATCACGGGGCTCTATTTCAAACAGGTATTACTTCCGTTTACTAGAACCAGGCTCCTCGCCTTCATCTTTCCTAGCTGACCTTTCCTGGTCAACTCTTGTTCTCTTCCCTCCAGGACGGTATTATGTTTGCGAGACTCTTCGTAGTACTTCCCTCTCTTTTTTTGAGTGGTACCCTCATTTTCGAAGGGGTCGAAACTATTTTATTTCTTCATCTGAATTGTGTTAAGAGGAAATAATAGCGCACTTGTACTTCCCTTTAAAACAACCATACCGAGCTCGATAGATGCAGTCGCTTAAGTGCGGCCGGTATCCAGTATTCGGGAGATAGTAGGTTCGAACCCCACTGTCGGCAGTCCTGAAAATGGTTTTCCGTGGTTTCCCACTTTCACACCAGGCAAATGCTGGGGCTGTACCTTAATTAAGGCCACGGCCGCTTCCCTCCCACTCCTAGCCCGGCGCATCATCATATTTCAAACTTGAATATTCTAAAAGGATTGTGATAAATGAATGTACACTCAAACGCCCAACGATTGGGTGGCAAAGAAAAATTTAATTTTATACATTGTCGAAATGCGAGGATATTCGTGAACGCCGGTGGCTGAAAAAGAAAAGAGGCAAAACAGGACCGAAATGCCATGTGACTGCTGCTAACTCTGAAGACCTGCACATTATGAGGTGTCGTGTGGTCAGCACGACGAATAATCTCGGTCGTTATTCTTGGCTTTCTAGACCGGGGCCGCCATCTCACCGTCAGATAGTTTCTCAATTGGAAGTACGTAGGCTGAGTGGACATCGAACCAGCCCTCAGATCCAGGCAAAAATCTCTGGTCTGGCCGGGAATCGAACCCGGGGTCTGCGAGTAAGAGGCAAGCACGCTACCGTTACACGGTAAAGGGCCGGCCTTGGAATCCTACCACCTGCACAATATGTTCACCCTATTTAAAACAAGAGGATTTTGAAAGAAAGTCATCTTCTGAGGCGGCCAATTTTTATGCGGTTGAGTGTCCATAATACCAACACTCAAACACAAAATTATAGTACTGTATTAAAAAAATTATTGGAATTTCCCTTTTAAAATACCTTATAATAGTACTTTTCTTACTTTTTGTATTACAATTGGCTTTACGATGCACTGACACAGTTAGGTCTTATGATGACGACGATGGGATAGGAAAGGCACAGGTGTGGAAAGGAAGTGGCCGTGACCTCAATCAAGGTACAACCCAGCATTTGCCTGATGTGAAGATGGGAAACCACGGAAAACCATCTTCAGGGCTGTCGGGAGTGGGGTTCGAACCCACTATCTCCCGGATGCAAGCTCACAGCTGCGCTCCAATAACCGCACGGCCAACTCGCCCGGTAATAATAATAATAATAATAATAATAATAATAATAATAATAATAATATACTTTCTACTTTATCTCTTTTCCCACACTGGTGAAGTCGGGGGGGGGGGTGAGAACCGTGACGCACTTGTGGATCTGGCCCAGTTTTACGGCCAGATGCCCTTTCTGACACCAACCCTTTACGAAAGGATGTATTGACTATTGCGTGTTTTTGTTGTATTTAGTAGTGTAATGTGTTGTGTGAATATGAAGAGAAATATGTTGAGGCAAATACCCAATCCCCAAGCCGTAGTAATTAACCATATTTAAGTTAAAATTTCCGGCCCAACCGAGAATCGAACTCGGGACGCTCTGAACAGATGGCAAGTACTTTGATCATTCAGCCAAGGAGCCGAACAATAAGAAAAAGAAGAAGAAGCTACTGTTGATTTTCAGAGTTGGTGATATTTCGGTAACCTACGAAACAATTTCGACTTTCTGATTATATGGCTATCTATCAGTGTTGCGGAAACTGAATTGAAATATTCTAAGGTGAGTTAACTTTTATGGGTGAAAGCCGAGCACCAAAAATTACGGCATGGACCACTGCACTTTTGCCCGTCCTTCAAAAATCGACCTTTTCGGCCAGAAATGAACTCATAAATTTGAACCGTAAGTCTGACAATCGTCCTCTGATCAATTGAGGCTGGTTGCTATCTACACGTTTTTGGTAGGCCATTATTATTATTATTATTATTATTATTATTATTATTATTATTATTATTATTATTATTATTATTATGTGTTAAGAAAGCTTTGTTAGAACTGGGCCACTTTATTTCAGTCTAACACATTTAGTGGTATTTCCTACAGATAATTTAATTTCCCTATTTTCATTCTGAAACATCTGTATGATGGGTACTATTTCGTGCGCTGATGTAGCAGTGAGATACGCACATGCTGCTGTATGTGTGTTAAAATAGTAATGGAAACAAGGATACGTACCATATAAACTTCAGTATTATGGTAGCGGCTGAGATAATCAGAATGGTGTACTCAGGAACAATGGAGTTATAAATCAGTAAATGAGTCTCGATATTTCGAACTCAACGGAAGACAAATACCGTACATTCTCAATATAACAGTAACGAATAACGACTGCAGAGTTTTCTCTGTGTACTGTACAAAGCACATACACTATGATGGCGCTACCGAGATGAGAACCATGATAACTACATACGTGATTTGCGTACTAGTTAGGTTTATCTGCAGCTCGTAAGATTCTAATGTTGTTTGCCCTCTTATGATACCGTGATACTGACAGAACTTGAGCACCAGGAGAGAGTACGATTATGAAATGTCCTGGGCTTTCAAGAACTACCAATTTTTTTGTTTTGTTTACTAATGGCGTTAGGCCTCGGAAGACCATGCGGCAAGCATTTACAGAGTGAGCATACGTTTATGGTACATACATTTCGTGTTTAAAAAGAAAAAAGTCATATCTTACAAATTAATATTTCAGTCTGATAAATACTGGCAAATTACAGCGCATAATTGTGGAGTTAGGTTTGATAACAGATCAAGACCTACTTGTACAGTCGAATGTATAATTCAGAGTAGAAATGCTCATTTCCTTGAACTTATATGCAAATTATTAGTGGAGTAATATAATCGGAACTAAAGGAACTCACTCTATGGAGAAAATTCCTTCGATGCTCATATAGGTATCTAGTGTAAATTCAAAGTCACATAGAAAGATATTACTACTTGTTAAATCTATACTACTACCAGTAATGAAGGTAACGCTCTGGATTTGGCTAGATAATCAATTTATTCTTTTTTTACTCGTCTCTCTATTGATTCGATTAAAAATGGTATGTTCTTTGTAAAATTCATTACGGCTTCTGAGCTGAAGGGTTAGCGTGAGGGCCTTCGGTTCAGAATGTCCCAAGTTCGATACCTGGCCGGTTCGAGGATTTTAGCCGCATCTGGTTCATTCCTCAGACACAGGGACTTGGTGTGTGTGTGTGTCTTTGTTTCAATACACTCCTCTTAATATAGAACACAACACAACACACCACACTATCAACCACCACAGAAACTCACATCCGTTTACTTACGGTTGGCACCAGTAATAATAATGATAATAATAACATTTTGCTTTACGTGCCGGTAAATCTCCCGATATTAGGCTGACGTATATCAGCACCGTCAAATACCACCAGGCTGACCCGGGATTGAAGTTGTCAGGAAGGCCATCCGGCAGTAAATACAGCACCAAGTTCATAAGTGTGGGAAAGTTCGCACTCACGATCCCACAGGCTGAGGAAACTGCGATGCAAGAAGAAGAAGAAGGAGAAGAAGAAGATGATGATGATTTTCTTCATAACTATTAAAGTAAAATGTACTAAGTTTCCGCTAAGTTCGAAATGTTTTCAAGAGGTATTTGTCGTCTAGGTTATCGCACTGTTTGAAAGCCCTTGGAAAATTGTGCCTTGGAGAGGCTAGATTGTAATAAGTTCTCCTAGAGTGGTAATTCAATGGAGCAAAGGTGCTGTTTTGAATATTGTAACGTTGGAGCTACAAGGCGATATTTGAATCTCCCAATAAAATGTGGTTGTGATAAATAGAAAATGTGTATTCGTTTTGAATTACGATTATGGATGAGCAAAACTTGATTCTGACACTGTCGAGGGACGAGACATTTCAGGTTTTAAAAATCCCACCCGTATTCAAGGGATTCAAACTGCAGAAATCTTGATGAGAAGCTAGTGATGACAGAACTCGGCTACCATGCCATGACGACCCAAACAATAACAGGGTAATACTTTGTCTTTAGTTACTCTGAATAGTACCTTTTAAAATTAGTGGTCTCGTGACTACTGTCACGAAATAGACATAAGACTACAAGCTTACATGCTTTAAGTGTTCATTTTACCGATGACAACACTAGAACATTCGAGCGATTTATTTGAAGACTTATGGAAATCTTCATTATCATTCATAATAATAATAATAATAATAATAATAATAATAATAATAATAATAATAATAATAATAATAATAATAATAATAATAATAATAATAATACCAATACCGGAG
Source organism: Anabrus simplex (assembly GCF_040414725.1). NCBI lineage: Eukaryota > Metazoa > Arthropoda > Insecta > Orthoptera > Tettigoniidae > Anabrus > Anabrus simplex. Next base: position 1,107,786,050 of record NC_090265.1, on the reverse strand, counting down.
GCACACCTTCTCCGTACATTTAAACTGAGTGCCTTTCAGAGGGCCATCTGTGATGTGAACCTTGAACTGTGTAGTGGAAGAAGTTTTGAACTTTAATCTTCAGATGTATCTACTATCGACTTATGTACCCCCTCCGGTGGGAGGGCGGACAATGAATTTTCAAAAGAATTTTGGTATTTCTAAGTTTTCTAAACGGAAGAGTTTTTAGATTGTTTTTTGTGTTCTAAGGTTACTAGCACTTCTACCTTTTCCTTCTTCATGAAATTATTAGCCAATCAGAAAATTTCATATTTATTCGGTTTGCCAATCAAAATTGAAGGTGTGTACCGGCAATCTGCCTAAAGAGTTCTTGAACTTTCCCCTTCGCTATAAAATCTGGGAGCTTTTGGGCCATGTTGTCTTCTTCATCGCTCTGGTCTAGAGTGCATAAGTAGTAGAGGCAGGGGTAAGTCTTGCCCGTCGTCGGAAGGCCCACCAGTTCAAGGTAATGGCAGACATACTTTAAATATGTGATAGCTGACTTGAGCGGAAGGTTTCATAATTCATTCTTAATGTAAATTTCTAAAGTGTAACATCATCTTTTAAATGTAAATTTTCAAGGAAGGCTAGGGACTCTATTCAAATCCCCGCTGGAAAAATGTAACTTAGGAAATTATGAGTGTTCACTCTCTTTTAATTCCCATTCAACTTGGTATTGGGGTGACTACGATTTTGTAGAACTTTAAATTTTATCTCTTCTTTTACAATTTAATATTTTCTCCATCTAGTCATCCACTGTAGTATAGGCTTAGCCTCTGTAACTTAGGGCAATAAGCCCATATAGGATTTTAAGTGCTTCAGAGTATATTTCAAAGGGAGTGCAAGAGTTTAGCCTCCTAGCATTTTGTTTATGGCCAATTAAGCCACTTAGAATGGGCACTTATTGCCTCTGTTTGATACTTTTCTTACTTATAGTCTACTCTGGATCAGACTGTTGAGCAGAAAAGACAGTGAATTCTGTTTTCGAGGTTTACCTGGTGTTTGGATAAGAAAATTGTGCCTTGGAGAGGCTAGATTGTAATAAGTTTTCCTAGAGTGGTAATTCAATGGAGCAAAGGTGCTCTTTTGAATATTGTAACGTTGGAGCTACAAGCTCATTCTGCAACTTATTGTGTACCTGAATTGTAACCATTCCTGTTATTCGAGCCGAAATTATTCAAGATCGATTCCAGTTCAGAAAAATCAGTCAACAGTCATAATTTTGTTGAGAAAATGAATACTAGAACGAATAAATCATGGAATACAGAACGGAAGAAAATGTTCCGTGACCAGGTGAATAGATTTTTGGAGAAGAAAAATCAGCATCAACTAAATAAGTTCTATCGCGCTCCCCAGATGGGCATGATGCTGTAAAACAATTCTAATAATAATAATAATAATAATAATAATAATAATAATAATAATAATAATAATAATAATCATCATCATCATCATCATACATACATACATACTGTAACGGTTCAAATCCCGTTACAAGGTGATATCTACAATTATATTACTATTATTTCATCTGTGATATTATTATGATTGTATTATTATTATTATGTGCGTACAATTATTATTTTATATGTGAGAGTACTATTATTGTATTATAATTATTATTCAGTTAAATTCTGCAATGCTTGTCGCTTGTGTGATTGTAATTGAATGTATGCATAGATACGTGTGTGTAGATTAACACTAAAGACATGTACAGTAAGAGTTGATGTATATCAGATGTGGATATGACATTGTTACATTGTGCAATACTGATGGCGTTACTGTCAAGTCATCGCTACGTCATCGTGCGTATTTAGCGGTGAGCTCACTTCGTGGCAGATACCTACTGGGAGCCGCGGGGGATTTCGCCATAGGGTGTAATATTTGTCGCGAGATGATAGTAGATCATAGTTATTTCTGGAGATTACCTAGGTGCGTCAACCAACGTCTATAAAAGGTGGCTGCATATTGTAGTAGCGTCAGTCATTATTCTATTGGAAGGAGAGGCCACTGTTGGTCATTTACTGAACGAGATGGAGAGGCCTCAGTCGGTCACTTAGTTGAAGATACGGACGCAAAGGCTTACCATGGAGTCATAGAAGGATACACTTGCTATGAAGTCATACCGTGCAGACTTACCAAGAAGTCACATAATATGGAGAAGAAGCAGACACATGGATACATCACCAAATTAGGCGTGACACATCTACAGTAAACACCAGATCTAAGGAATACGTCGTAATTACACTCAAAGTGTTGAAGGTACAAGTGAACCAGTGAGGGATATATTTCGTATAAATTGTTAAATGTCCGGCCAAGAAGAATTCAAATTCATGCCTAGTTTCTTTCACTTGCAATGTCATAATTTCATATTCTCATCTGTTTTAATCGCAGCAGTTCTCACTATTTTTATTGAAATTATTTCAAGAATATATTTAGTTCTATCAAATTAATTTAGCGTTTCATTCCCAGAATAGTCTAACATAACCTCAAATTTAATGGTGAAACCCAACGCCAATCTCCTTTTCCCACGACTTATATCGTATGTTGTCAAAAGTAAGCTTATTACCCCACACCCTGGAGATAGTCAAGATTCTCATTCTATTATTGCTGCACTGAGTGGTAGCTGGCGCCCATCAAAGAACGTATGTGTAAGTAAGCAGGTAAGAACCAAGTGTGAGTACAAGGTCCGACGATTGTGTATTTTATTTAATGAATATTAAGTTTCATATTTTCCATTTTAAATGCAGTTTTATATGTTTCAAAAGATAGTCAGCGAGTTAGGAAAATTACAATACAAACATACATACATACATACATACATACATACATACATACATACATACATACATACATACATACATACATACATACATACATACATACATACATACATACATACATACATACATATATACATACATACATACATACATACATACATACATACATTATCACTATAGGTCATTATGCCTTTCAGCGTTCAGTTTCCAAGCCTCTGTGGATTTACTAAACGTGGCCACAATCCTCTGTTTGCAACTACAGTAGTGCTGTGACCTCATCTAGTACTATACCTCTTATCTTTAAATCGTTAGAAACTGAGTCTAACCATCGCCGTCTAGGTCTTCCTCTACTTCTCTTACTCTCCATAACAGAGTCCATTATTCTCCTAGGTAATCTATCCTCCTCCATTCGCCTCACTTGACCCCACCACCGAGGACGTTTTATGCGCACAGCTTCATCCATCGAGTGCATTCCTAACTTAGCCTTTATCTCCTCATTCCAAATACCATTCTGCCATTGTTCTCCTCCTGATTGTCCCAGGAATCATTCTCGCTACTTTCATGTGTGTTACTTCTAACTTATGAAATAGATATCCTGAGTCAACCCAGGTTTCGCTCCTGCAAAGCAAAGTTGGTCTGAGAACAGACCGATGTACAGATAGTTTCGTCCAGGAGCTGACTTCCTCTTTACCGAATACTGTTGATCGCAACTGCGAGCTCAATACATTAGCTTTACTACACCGCTGTCTTGGGGTTCAGAGGCCGACTCTCTACTACTGATCCACAGAGACAGCTTTTACTGGGATTTAAATAGCATCCCTTATTGTGGGCAGCCAACAACCGTAGCCGTGTTGAAACACCGGATCCCGTGAGATCTCCATAGTTAAGCAACATTGGACGTGGTCAAGAATTGGATGGGTTGTCACGCGCTGTTGGTGGGGATAAGTAAATGGAGGAGCGCAAAGGAAACGGCCACCCTACCGTTCGTAAACTCCGGCTCATTCACGCCTCTGCGGAGGTTCGGACCTGCCTTCGGGCAGTATACACCCTTACCTTATTATGGACAAATTACACAATCATATATCAATTTGGTTGCGCACTGCAGCCAGATGGAATAATTACATCAAAACTTTCAGTAAAGAAAGACAGAGCGTGTTATGTGTTTCATCAGCCAGTCGTGAACTGTCGCGTGCATTTGATAATGCATAGAATGCTACATGTTACATGTCAACGTCTTACCACACTGAACAAATTCGCTAGCTATTGCACCATTTGATGTACACTCGGTTTAATCTCTGTAGAATTTGGAAACCATCTGGTGTTTTCAAGGTCGTCAAATTGCACATAGATAGTACAGTCTTTAAACTAGTCCTATTGTACTTGTACGGAATTGTAGACTGAAGATAAGAATAACATTTTGACTAATTAAACTTACATTTCAAAACAATTGATGCCTTCATGATCACGAGGTACGTGTTAAGACTACGGTCCCGTGTGAAACTAAAAAGAGGTGAGTTGAAATCCAAGTCTCTATTTTTTTTTCTACATCCGAGTCCGCCCCTTGCTTCTTACTGCCCTTGAAAATGCCTTCCGCCATATCTGGTGGTTATTAAAACCCCTGTTTAGTTGTAACCAAAATTCAGCGTGTGAGTCAAGCTCCGGAATGCAGATCGTGGTTTAAAGGTAAACTCGGAGGATAAAGGACAATGGAAATTGAAATAAATCAAAATTTCCTTATGTATTCAAATAAATCACCCAAACGTTCTAGTGGTGTCATCGGTAATATCAACACTAGAATGCAAGCTTTCAGGTTTACGTCGATATAGTGGTCATAGTCACGAGATCTGTAGTTTAAAGAGGAATCGGAATCACAGGGATGAGACTTCTCATTTCAAAACTCCCACGTGAATTGGTCGGAATTCGAACCGTAGGCAATATGAAGAGAAGTCAACGATGCAACCACTTGGCTACCACGGCCTGACGACCCAAACGATAACATGGAAATATTTTGTCTTCTGTTTCTCTGAATCGTTATGAGTTCTTTTCTACTCTCCCATTTGCTACAATGTTATAGCTGGCTTCACAATATTCGACAACTCGTACTAGACCTTATCATGTGCTTTAAATTCTTACCAGAACTTTGAATATTAGTCATTTACCACCAATATCTGTAGAGCTTGCAGGTAACGTATTAAACCAGCACCTTCTTGGAGTAAATATGGAATTGTTTCAGAGAAAAAAATATTATGGATTAAATCCCAGAACATAATACGAAATCGAGCAATTCAATTTTGGGTTACTTTAGCATGCGTTGATAGCCAGAGGAAATTAAATCTATTGATACGTGAGTGGATTATTATGAGGTCAGAAGTGTAACGTGTTTGTGATCTCTGTGCTGTCGGTATATGTGCGGGCTGGTGGAGAAGCAGACAATTCGTATTCAGGAAGTCTCCTACTTTGTTTTTGCCAGCTCCGTGGTCATTAAGTTTCACGCTCATTATGCGAGCGCTTCCTGTGTTTTGTGAGAGAGTTAGCCACACTCTTAAGTACATCTGCCAAGGGGACGTTTGACAGTCCTAACTAAGATGTAACTCTGTATAGGCTGCTCAAAAAGTACAGGTCTGCCAGCTGACAACGTTACCTTTGTGATCATGTTTGTGTCTCCAGGAAGACTGACAAAACTAGCGAGCTTTTGCCCCTACTCATTTATTCTTGATGAAGAACTAGTTCAGTGGAGAGAACAAACAGAGGATAGGAAGAAAGGAAGGGAGGGAGGGAGAAAGGAAGGATGAAAGGGGTATTGCAATATATTAATTATTTAGACTGACAATTTGTACGATAACAAGGTATAGATTAGTGCTTACAAGGCCCAGAGCAAGAGGCACGATAAAGGTTTTTGGTGTTTGAAACGAGAAAAACTACAGGGAAAAGTCATGTTTCTCAAAGATTTCGCTCTGTTTCATCAGAAGGAAACCAGGATTGTTCTAACAAATGATACTGAAATATTTGAATTCAGTAATGACTGTTACTAAGAATCATTGAAAGAATCCATCAGTGATCGCTGAGAAAACAGCTGGCGGGGCTATTATCGGCATTAGTGTACTGCCAACATTAGCAAATAAATGCTGTGAGAGTACATTCTGTTGGAATTGTATCATTTTGTTAAATGCTTAATGATAATAGAAACATTGATAAAACAGCAAACAACACATTTCATTTAGACAACATGAATATTTTCAAATATTAATATGCAGGTAATGCATTCGTTTCGGGAGAGTTTCTTGTGACTTCTTGAATTTACCTTGTATAGATTAATACACGGAAATAAACTACTGTTTTTTCTAACCTTTTCGCACCGCACCCGTTCCATTAAGTACTACCAATACCAAAATTGTAAAGACAATAGGGTAAAACAAATTTCAAAGACCGAATCATATTCAGAAAATAATTATATTCTTCATAAATAGTTAGGTAAGTAATTAGTAATACTTATTACAATATCCAAAAGTGAGCAGTGTAGATATCACAAAGAGTAATGCTACTGGGATACACCGAAACTCGTTTACTTACTTCAGGATGAATTTTGCTCGGTATTAGCCTTAGGTCAGCCACTATGTACTGTCCGTTACGACAGACCATTCACTCAGCGTCTGAGGGCTAGGGAGCACTGAAACAGCCCAGGGCTGATCTCCACCACTGCCACTGTAGTGATGTAAGAATGCACACACCGGATTGCTGGCTTTGCCTGTTTGGCCGACCTTACAGGCCATTTGATTGATTAAATGTTTCTTTGCGAGGCAAAAACGCATTTATTGGTGCTATGAAGGACGGAATTCGTGTTTTAAAGCTGGAACTTCTGATGTTGGAAAAATAATTGTAGGAGAAATATGTTGAAGAATTCCATCTTTAAAACCATGTGACTTGTCCGATTGTAACTATGATAATTACTTTGAAGCCCTGAAGCAATTCGACAATGGTTAAGAATGTAGAAGAAATGTCGCCTAAATTAATTTTTTATGACGCTTCTATTTTGTCAATTTTGAATAGGCTACAGTTACGTTTGAAAGAGAACTGATAAGAACTTATTGTTACTCAGTTTTGAAAGATTGGTGTTGCAATATTCCAGGTGGCCTCCTCACATTTTTTAAGAACTTGGAACGAAAAGAGTTTCCGCTTATCCACTCATTGACATGCAAATTAGTTGCTATGTTCAGCTCTACGTACCTTTGCGAACACGTATTATGAGTCATGATCCTGATTAAAAGTAGGTAATTTTTGCCGGACGTTGCGTTGTAAGCAGAGTTAACGCATTCATTCTGCTCAAACATTTTCACTGACGTCACTAAGTTAGTGAAATTAAAGAAATGTCAAGTATCGTCCTAAATGCAGGAGAAAGGGAAGTTTTATTTTGTTGCCTTGCTTCTTAAAGACCAGTGCTTGTAATTCTTGAACTTTTCCTCTGTCTCCTAAAATGTGCTATTCGAACACTTCACCCCTTTCCGTTCCTTTCCTTGTCCCTCGCTCTCTCCTTCGGTGCTCCTTCACACCACTACCGTCGGCAGCCCCGAAGACAGTTTAACGTAGATTTTCATTTTCATACCACGTCAAATTCTGGGGTTGAACCTTAATAAAGTATACGGCCGCTACATTCCCAGTCCCAGACCTTTCTCATCGCTATGTCGCCGAAAACCTTCGATGTGTTAGTGCGACTTGAAGAAAAAACTCTAGCAAAAAATCTTGTGTTAATTAACAAAGACAAATACCATAACCCAGGCCATTCCAAGTGGGAAGCCCCGTGTTCGCTCATGTCAGCAAATTATTATAAATGAGCCATTTGGAACGATGTTTTGTTGAATGATTGATAGAAAGAGATTCTACTTTCATGATTAGTGTCCGTTTAAAATGAACAATGTACATGACATATTAGTAATTTACTTTAGACACATTCTTGTTCAGCGTATTGTTTTCATAGGGATAATTTCAAACCCCAAAGAACATTCATTCACTATACGCCGAACATTATAACTACTAATAGTTTTGGGAAGGAAACATTATAATTTCACATCCTCCCACCAATGATTAGTCCGTCTTTGATGGAACTCCCACTCGTAACATATGAGACTGTCTTGTTCGTCAAAAGTTGGTAGTCCTTCTTCCTTGATTTCTCTCTGGCTTTACTATCAGCAGTGCCCTCTGGGACGGTACAGATGAAGACATCATTTCACAGGCTGCGCACACTTTCCTATGCTTCGGTATCTGCTGGTACTTCTGATGTTACCTCCCCTTCTCGAGGCGTACGCCTTAAGAACTGTTCGCTGAGCTCTTTCTGCAGGTTACTGAAGGGCATGTAGACTTTAATTCTCGAAAGGTAGGTTGGGAATTGGTCTACTCTACATTTTTTTAGGAATTACCAGATCAAGGGAACGGAAAGTATCCTGGAGCATGTAATTTTGTTTGCATATAATTTTCTGGTAACGTTTGTACCATTATGATTTTAAAACGTACATTGGCATATTTTTTTGCTTTATCTCCGATTTATCCCATTCTGTTAATCTTCTTTCTTAAATTTGTAAATTTCAAGGTGTAGTTTGGAATTAGGTGCGAGATAGGTATTGCTCTCTTTAAACTATTGATGCTACCTTTCTTGTGTAACTTATCTCTACGTACATTAAAAAAAATGCTATTTGTTCGGGGCGTCGACCTAGAAAGGTCTTTTGCCCCTACTTGCACCATATCGTCGCTTCACCGGTAAAACGTTGTATCCCACAATACTCTTCCTATCCATTATTCTCCTTAAGACTGGTCACGCCTCCCAGCCACATATGGATACGCAGTCCATCAGAACAATGTCCGTTGTGTTCGTTTTCCTATGTCGACGATTAAACGAAAATGAACCTTACATGCATTGTACCCTAGGAGTGCGTAAATACGTAATGCAAACGTACATTCCTACAGTACGGTGCTGTAAGGTTCATTTTCCTTTACACATGGGCATAGGAAAATGAACACAACAAAATTTGTTCTGATGGACTGCATATCCATACGTGGCTGGGAGGCGTGACCAGTCTTAAGGAGAATAATTGATAGGAAGAGCTTTGTGGAATATAACCTTTTACCGGTCGAGCGACGATATGTTAGGAACCTGCGTGTATTTGGAAATTTCGGAAGTGTGAAGTGTTGAATGTGAGAAAAGGAACGTTAAGGACGACGCAAACACAGGGATATTAATCATTTACAATTGAAAACCTCTGACCCGGCCGGCGATCGAACCCGGGGCCACCGGATGACAGGCGCACGCGTTGCCCACTACACCGCGGGGCTCTCTACGTACATACACACAACTCAAGGTCTGTCTCTCTTTATGTATTTGTGTATGTATGTACTGCGCCCTAGCCTTATGATGCCAGAGGTAGCTGACAAAGGAAGCAGTAATCTAAAAACGCAGAGGAAAGGGAAGATCCCTTCTACAGTCGTGCTGTCCCTGGGACCTCAGTAATATTAACAGCCCTAATTCTAGGACCACTATCGGCATTGGAGTGCTGCGCGTTTCAGTAGCTTCCTCATTCTCAGTATACCGCCAGTATACCGTAGTATCAGGCTTCATGGCTAAATGGTTAGCGTGCTGGCCTTTGGTCACAGGGGTCTCGGGTTCGATTCCCGTCAGTGTCGGGAATTTTAACCATCATTGGTTAATTTCGCTGGCACTGGGGCTGGATGTATGTGTCGTCCTCATCCTCATCACGAAGCGTAGGTCGCCTACGGGTGTCAAATTAAGACCTGCACCTGGCGGGCCGAACATGTCCTCGGACACTTCCGGCTTTACGCCATTTCATACCACTGTAGTCAATGTTGGTTTTCGTTATTGCTAACGCGACAGCCTGGAAACCGCATGACTGTGAGTGTGAAAGTGAGCTGAACATTTATTGCACTCGTTGTGTTCATTCATTTTCCGTATCTATTGATGATAGTAGGAGGTGAACTATGTCAGGTGACCCTGGCCTATCGTTTGTTAGTGCCAACAATCCAAATTTTGTTGGAAAGTTTACGGAAATTATCGATCAAGTAGGAAGTGACTTAGACATTTCCAACGAAGAGGATGGCGATTCTATACGTATCGGACATGACTCGGACTCCTTTGTCTCAGACGACAGTGAAAGTGAAGAGGAGATAGCCGAAGGAGAAGTGGAAAGCGAAAATAATGAGGAATATGATAGGAAAAGGTTTTATGGCAGAAATAGATTGAAGTGGTCGGCAGTGGAACCAAACAGGAATATCAAAATTGCAGCTCACTTTATTCCAATCTAAGAAGGTATACTCAAATCGACCGACTCGTTGCTTCGGGTTATATTTTAAGCGATGATATGCTGAATGGAATACTCGTGTGTACAAATAAAAAAACCACAAAAACTCTTGGAGAAAATGCTCAAATACGGAAAGGACAGATTTGAGGCTTTGTACCGTATGCGAAATGAAGAGCTATCTTGACCTTCTCATTTACATTGCGGTATTAAAATCAAATAACTTAGACATTCGCTCTCTCTTCTCCACAGATGGAACAGATTGTGATATTTACAGTATCACAATGTAATCAGCAAAAACTTTCTGTAATTCTCAATTTTCTGAGATTTGTTAACCCTGATGACAGGGAGGAGTATCATAGCCAGGATCGGCCGATTGGGGGACGAGGATTATAGTTTCAAAATTATGATAGAACACAATGAAGGTACTTGCGCGTGTGTGGTGTACGCATGCACCGGTGTCATTAAAAGAATACTGATACAAGTGAATTGTGTTTATTTGAAGGTTGCAGTACACTACAAAATCTTACATTAAGATACAGAAGAACAAGACGATCAAGATCAACAGTTCTACAGCGAATAGTATGTTCAGTTTCCAATCTAAAATCTAACTTTTCAGGCTTCTTAGAAAGTATATTCAACATATCTCTTGGTTCTACAATTCTGTTTTTGAATGTTTATTTAGTTGTGGTCAGTTTCTGTTTATTTTATTTTGGCTACTCCCCTGACCAGAACTTACGCAAGAATTCTGATCCAGCTGCTGCTATAACGAATATTTTACAGAAATTCAATGAAAATTCGCAGACGTCCTATACTCTAAGGGCTAATGCTACCTTGGATGAAATGCTAAGTCCTTAGAGAGCGTTGTCAATTTAAAATATATATGCCTTCCAAACCGGAAAAATATGGCCTGAAGCTTCAATGTCTTGTCATTTAATAATAATAATAATAATAATAATAATAATAATAATAATAATAATAATAATAATAATAATAATAATGGTGTTTGGACTCCGGAGAGGCCTGGTACAGGTCTTTGTATTGGATGATTAATCTCAATTGAAGGACTAACTACGTGTTCAACACTTATCTGTACTGCAGGTAGTAAATGAAATGTCGTATGGCTTTTAATAATAATAATGTTATTTGTTTTACGTCCCACTAACTACTTTTTAAGGTCTTCGGAGACGCTGAGGTGCCGGAATTTAGTCCTGCAGGAGTTCTTTTACGTGCCAGTAAATCTACCGACACGGGGCTGTCGTATTTGAGCACCTTCAAATACCATCGGACTGAGCCAGGATCGAACCTGCCAAGTTGGGGTTAGAAGGTCAGCGCCTTAACCGTCTGAGCCACTCAGCCCGGATATCCCAGGACGGGTTCGGCTCGCCAGGTGCAGGTCTTTATATTTGACCCCCGTAGGCGACCTGCGCGTCGTGATGAGGATGAAATGATGATGAAGACAACACATACACCCAGCCCCCGTGCAATTGGAATCAAACCAATTATGGTTAAAATCCCCGACCCGGCTGGGAATCGAACCCGGGACCCTCTGAAACGAAGGCCAGTACGCTGACCGTTCAGTCAACGAGTCGGACACTGCAGGTAGTGATGGAGTAGAACTCCCCCAAGACGAAAGAAAGTGTGCTGTTCCTACTCAGGTTGTCCTGAGGTTGTGCAAGCCGATAGCAGGTAGTAACCGAAGCATTACCGCTGATAATGAGCATGTTTCAGCCGTATATTACCCCACCAAGTAATGCGTTTTATGTGGACAGCTTCATCCGTAGATTTCATTCATAACTTCCACTTAATGTTTTCACGCCGAGTACCTTCCTGCTATTGTTCTCACCCGTTCGAACAAACAATTATTTCTGGTACGCAGCCAATAGCGAATGCATCTCTCCACATAAGGTTGGGGTTAGGAAGAGCAACCGGCCGTAAAATATGGTCAAAATCCATATGTTCGAGACAGTTCACATTCATGGCTCCATTGGTGAGTGAGAATAAGAAGAAGGAGCAGTAATTTGACGGGTTCCATCAATCACTGTAAGTCATGGGAAGGAGCAGCAGAGCCTGGAATGGAGCGCGAGCGGCATCACTGAGTCGGTTCCTCGCTACTCGCAGCACGGGAACCAGCCGGGAGATAGCTGGGTCCACCATCGCTGTCTCCATTGCTCTGCTATCTCATTGGAGGCCTCCAGTCTTGTGAAAAGTATCTCGACAATGCGCCCAGAGTATTCGCTTTCGCGAGCGCTCTGGAGGCTTATCCTTTCTCGAAACGTCCAGATGGAGCTAACCCAGCTATAAAATACAGGCCGAAAGTGATACGACTCTCGAAGACGCTCAGCGCCTCATCAACCATGGGATACATCTCTACGGCCGCCATCACCGAGTTGAACCGCCTCGTTCTCCGTCTCAACCTGTGACCCGCCCTACCACATCTCGTAGCCGTACCCGGCTATCTCCTCCCCAACCACTTAGTCCACGTATCTGTTCCTATCGCCCCCCCCCCCAGGCTACTTTTTATCACCACCGCCTACATCTGACCTTCTCCGCCTTCTACTCACATCCCTTGTTAACATCTCCTCCTTCTATCACATCATTGCACTTCACCTTCTCCCTGCACCCATGTTTAAACCTTACAAATTGTACGGTACCACAAAATCACAATAATGAAAAAATCCAAATGTACAAATTTGAAGCGTCTAATAAAGCACTTAGCCAAGAGGTCGAGACCCCTCCCACCTCCTTCACCGAGTCAAACCTCCATCCCTCCACTCCCAAATCCATCAAACTACAAAAACCCGCCGCATCTCCTGGCCAGAGGAAAGGCATCACCTTCTAGTTGGCTCGTCCCTCCCCTTCGGGGAGGGGAATGAAAACCTTCCCTGGGTCCTAGGTTGGGGTGTCGAGTTGAGCTCTGCTGGTGAGAGAGTCGAGTTCAGTCTGTGAGTTCGGTGCATTGTGTGAACTCTCTGAGGAGGCAGTCTGTGAAGTGTTTTGCCCGTGGAACTGAGTGTCTGTTCTGTCTGTCTGCCACCAATGGATACGTTTCTCGGGCCAGCAGATGTGTACCAAACGTCGGGTTCTGGAACTGCGTGGGAGAAAACATTGGGTATCGGCTGGGGCAGTGAACGAAGACTGCAGTGTGAGTACGGTCAGTATACGTCATACTGACCTGCGAGACTGTCCTGCACGGGCTGTGAACTAAGGACTGTGATATCGGTATCGAGAGTGACTGTTTGACCGATTGAAACTATGAGCGTCAGTTGGAGACTGTGTCAGCCGAGGAAGATTGAGTGTTGAACATGAGAGAAGAGAGCACGATCTCTGTAATTATAAGTGTTGTGGTCCTGGTGTGTCTGTGCAGTTGAGTAAGTACAGTAGTTGTTAGTAGATAGCGAATCAATTTTAGAAGTTAAATGCTACCAGTTTTTGTGCACATTAATCTACCCCGCCAACACGTAATGCACCGAGTGAGTGGCTGTCGCCTTGCATTCGAGGGTGGTGTTGGTGTTGATTATTGTTTTAAGAGGAAGTACAACTAGGCAACTATCCTCTATATAATACTAATCTGAGGGAAAATAATGAAGGGATCCGACACTTCAAAAAATGAAGATATCGGCCAAAGGAAGTCCAGGGCCATGAAGGGCGTGAAAATGAAAGACTCCCTAGGCCTAGGGAACTTAATACTGTCGGGGTCGCAAAAGAAGAAGAGTTGACCAAGAGAGGTCGGATAGGATAGATGAAAGTGAGGAGCCTGGTACAAGTAAGTGGAAGCAATGCCAGGGCACAGCTAAGGGCCCCGTGGTCGCCAACCCACTCTCCAAAGTTCAGAGCCCCTGAGGCCTCTCTTAGTCGCCTCTTACGACAGGCAGGTGATACCGTGGGTGTTATTCTACTGTCCCCACTCACAGGGCGATGCATTCGGGGGATAGTAGGTTCGAATCCCACTGTTGACAGCCCTGAAGATGGTTTTCTGTGGTTTCCCATTTTCATAGAAGGCAAATGCTGAGGCCGTGCCTTAATTAAAACAACGGCCGTTTCCTTTCCATTCCTAGCCTTTTCCTATCCCAGCGTCGCAGTAAGACCTATTTGTGTCGGTGTGACGTAAGCCAAACTAAGAAAAAAATGTTTCAAGAAAAGTTCTAACATTTCAGTTTCCTAATGATTTGAAACAGGAACACAAAATCTTACCAGAGAAGAGAATAGAAAATGGTAGCCTCCTCAAAACGAAAACACGGTCTGGCACCAACAATTCCTCTTCAAATGGCATCTTCTCTACTGTACCTTGATATGCTACATATACTCTGAAAACGATGGCATCGGTAGTGTTATTTTCTTGAACAATTGATGAGAGATGCGAAGTTGTTCAATTTGGTGGAGATTGTTGTTAAAATTCAACCTGAAAGTGAAATACGCAATTTAGTGTGAAGAAGCAGTGGTCGCTGATTGAGGCTGTGTAATTAGTGATCTCGGTAGGAGATGGACAGTCAGACAGGTAGAGCTTGAATATTTCACGTGTCTGCCACTCCGGTCTATTAAAGAATTCATCAAGTGTCGGCCGTAAACAGGCCCTGCTTCTCTCTGTAGCTTACATTGATAATGTGCAGCACTGGAAAAATATTACAGGACATTCCTTTCCATGGACTAGATCAGGGAATTCTGCAGATTGATCTCAGCGTGTTGGTCTACCCCTATCAGAGCAGTGAGGGGAATATTGAACCATTAAATACCTTTCGCGACTATATCCAATCGTTCTTCTTTTAAGCAAAATGCTAGGTACTTCGAAATAATGAACTTCGTGTGGCCTAGTACGAAAGAACTGAATCCTTTAGTTGTTAAAGCAGATAAGTCAAAATACATTTTCCTGACAGGAACATAAAACACTAAAGTAAGGTAAGGATGTATTCTGCTCGAAGGCAGACCCGAACCTCCGCAGAGGTGTGCCTGAGCCGGAGTTTACATACGGTATGGTGGCCTCTTCCTTTCCGCTCCTCCATTCCCTTACCCCCCACCAACAGGGCGTGGCAACCCATCCAAATCCTGACCATGCCCAATGTTGCTTAACTTCGGAGATCTTACGGGATCCGCTGTTTCACCGCGGCTACGGACGTTGGCATAACCTCCTAGTGTAAATATGAAAATAAACCTTAGGCAATATTTCAGTAAGGAATAGAAACAACATGATTCAAATAAAAACGTTTGGTAGTTCACTGTTTTATAAATTAATTCAAATTTACTTTGGATGTGTCTGCATTTAACACAACATAAACGGGTGTTTCCCATTTTGAAACGGTAACATATTTCTTTCTTAATCTGTTTACCCTCCAGGGTTGGCTTTTCCCTCGGACTGAGCGAGGTATCCCACCTCTACCGCCTCAAGGGCAATGTCCTGGAGCGTGAGACATTGGGTCGGGGATACAACTGGGAAGGATGACCAGTACCTCGCCCAGGCGCCCTCATCTGCTATGCTGAACAGGGCCTTTGGTGGGGGATGGTATGATAGGAAGGGATAGACAAGGAAGAGGGAAGGAAGCGGCCGTAGCCTTAAGGTAGGTACTATCCCGGCATTTGCCTGGAGAAGAAGTGGGAAACTACGGAAAACCACTTCCAGGATGGCTGAGGTGGAAATCGAACCCACCTCTACTCAATTGACCTCCCGAGGCTGAGTAGACCCCGTTTCAGCCCTCGTGCCACTTTTTCAAATTTCGTGGCAGAGCCGGGAATCGAACCCGGGCCTCCGGGGGTGGCAGCTAATCACACTAACCACTACATTACAGAGGCGGACAACAAACATATTTACTCTCATAACACTGTTGATGTCAAAGCATTACTAAAACACAAACATTCAGATAAAATCATCATCTAGGTACTCTGCCTTATGGCAGGTCTTGTCATGGGATGAACCTATTCCAATGTTGCCTGTCCTGCGCCAAGTTTTTCATGTCCAAATATTTATTTCCTTGGATATTGTCCAAGATTTGATATTTTTTCCTTCCTCTTCCTCGTTTGCCTTTCACCGTTCCTTCTATTCCTTCTTTCAGTAAACAGTCCCTTCTCAAACAATGTCCGATCCAGTTCATTTTTCTCCTTCGACTGATTTGCAACGTACTTCGTTCTTCTCCAACTCTTCGTAATACCTCCTCATTCTTTACCCGGTCTTCCAATTTCACTCGTTCTATTCTCCTCCATACCAACATCTCTAGTGCCTCCAATCTTCTCTCATCTTTCTTTCTCAATGTCCAAGTCTCTGCGCCATACAGCGCTATGCTCCAAATGTAACCCTTAGCAAGTCTTTTCATCAAATCTTTGTTTAGTGGCCACAAAGTAATTTTGATTTTTTCTTAAAGCCTTCTTTTGCTGTGGCAATTATTTTATTAATTTCTGTCGTGCAATACATATCATCTCTGATCATACTTCCCAAACACTTGAAGTTACTGACTTGCTCTATTTCTTCTCCCCCTATACTAATATGACAACTACCTTTTCCTCCAATTATCATCATTTTTGTCTTCTTATTATTTCTATATTCTTCTAGATTCATGTTGAGTTTATCTAACATTTGTATCATTTCACGTTCGCTTTCGCCCATTACAACCATATCATCTGCAAATCTTACACATTCTACTCTCCTACCTCCAGCACAAACTCCACTTTTTCCATTCAAACTTTCATTGGTTATTTCTTCGAGATAGTTGTTGAACAGTGTCGGTGATAAAGAGCAGCCCTGTCTTACACCTCTTCCTAATTCAATTTCTTCACTCAACTCATCTCCTATTCTCACTCTTGCTCTCTGGTTTAAATACAAATTCTTTACTAGCCTTCTATCCCTCCAATCAACATGTTTCTTCAGGATTGTCATCAATTTGTCCCATCTGACACAGTCAAAAGCCTTTTCAAGGTCAATAAATACAGCATAAACCTTCCTGTTTTTCTCTATGTACCTCTCTCCTATCACCCGCCGAAGTCCAATGGCGTCTCTTGTTCCAACTCCTCTCCTGAAACCAAACTGTTCTTCATCTATAAAGTTATTCAGCTTTCCATATATCCTTCTGTTGAGCGTCCGCAGTAAGACTTTGGCTGCGTGTGAAATTAGACTCAATCTCCTATGTTCTTCACATTTTTTGCTGTTCTTTTTCTTTTCCACAGGGATTAAGATTATTTCACTAAAGTCCTTTGGCCATTTTCCTGTCATGTATATTTGATTACATAATCCAATCAACTCCTTTCTTCCTTCGTTATTTAACGCTTTTAACAGTTCAACAGGAATCTCATCTATTCCCATTGCTTTTCTATTTTTCATCTCGTTCAGTGATGCTTCGATCTCTCTTCTCAGTATGGTTTCCCCTTTATCATCCCCTTTAACCATATCTTCCTCCTCTAATTCAAGTGTTTCTTCATTTGGTCGGTTGTCCCGATCATATAGCCATTCTATGTATTCTTCCCATCTTTTCATTATTTCTCGCGGTTCATATATCATTATGCCATCTGTAGCCTCTATTTCCTTATTGCTGTTGTTCCTTCTCTTTTCTCTGAATACTATATTTGTTGCTTCTTTGTACATCAAGTCATATTTCCCTTATTTCTCCAGTTGCTCTATCTCATCACACTTTTCTGTCGACCATTTCTTCTTTGCTTTTTCTGTTTCTTTTCTTAATTCATTACTTAACTTCCTGTAGTTACGCTTTCCTTCTTCTGTATTTACTGTTTTCCATTTCATGCGTTCCTCCATTTTACTTATCATTTCTGATGTTATCCATTCCTTCTTTGCCCTTTTCCTCTCCTTGACTCCAAGCGTTTTCTTAGCTGCTTCTTTTATCCCATTTTTAAAAGTTCCCCATCTCCTTTCTACATTTTCTGCTTCATTTCCTAACGTATTATTGTTACAATACTCATCCTCTAGTTCTCTACACTTGTATTTGTCTTTCAGTTTCTCAATATTAATTTCTTCTCTCTTCTTTCCTTTTCACACTATTTTCAATTTAATCAGTACCTCTGCTACAGTCCGCCTCTGTGGTGTAGTGGTTAGCGTGATTAGCTGCCACCCCCGGAGGCCCGGGTTCGATTCCCGGCTCTGCCACGAAATTTGAAAAGTGGTACGAGGGCTGGAACGGGGTCCACGCAGCCTCGGGAGGTCAAATGAGTAGAGGTGGGTTCGATTCCCACCTCAGCCATCCTGGAAGTGGTTTTCCGTGGTTTCCCACTTCTCTTCCAGGCGAATGCCGGGATGGTACCTAACTTAAGGCCACGGCCACTTCCTTCCCTCTTCCTTGCCTGTCCCTTCCAATCATCCCATCCCTCCACAAGGCCCCTGTTCAGCATAGCAGGTGAGGCCGCCTGGACGAGGTACTGGTCATACTCCCCAGTTGTATCCCCCGACCAAGAGTCTGAAGCTCCAGGACACTGCCCTTGAGGCGGTAGAGGTGGGATCCCTCGCTAAGTCCGAGGGAAAAACCGAACCTGGAGGGTAAACAGATGATGATGATGATGATGATGATGACCTCTGCTACTACTAATATATGGTCAGAATAAATGTCTGTTCCTGGGTAGCACTTAGCATTCTTTAGGCAGTTTCTGTACCGTTGTTGTATCATTATATAATCAATTTGATATTTCTTGTCATCTAATCGAGATATCCAAGTATACCTTCTCATTTTGTGGTTGTCAAACAAAGTGTTTCCAACCACCATGCAATTTTCATTACAGAATTCAATCAACCTTTCTCCCCTTTCATTTCTGTCTCCCAATCCAAATTTACCAATGGTCTTACCATCTGATCCTTCACCAACAACCGCATTCCAATCACCCATTACAACAATGCATTATTTTCCTCTTTCTCAATGAGTTGATCTATCTTCTCACATCACTCTTCTACCTCTTCATCAGAATGATTACAGGTCGGCATATAAACTTGAATGATCACTCTTTTCTTTTCCCTTTAAGTCTTATCATCATAATCCTTCCATTAATATATTCAACCTTCATAACTTTGTTCTTCAGTTGTTTCCCAATCAGTATTCCAATTCCATACAATCCATTTTTATCTTCACCCGAATAGTACATTCAGAAGTCACCGCTTCTAGTTCTCCACATCCACCCTATCTCACTTCACACTTTCCAAGTACATGCAAATTATTTCTCTTCATCTCATATTTAGCGTTTTCTAATTTTCCTTCCTGAAAAAGGGTTAGAACATTCCACGTTCCTATCCGCAATAATTCTTCTTTCCTCTTCTCCTTCCTTCCATATTTTAAAAAACCTCGTTTTACACCCCTCCTGGAGATCCAATGGGGAAAATCTTTTACAAAGAGGTCCATCTCATGCACGTCTTGGGAGATACTGCCAGTGTTGGTTTCCCGTTGCCTTACACTGTCCTCCACATCCTATCGGTTCGCTGACCCAGATTCCCGCTGGGGTTGATACCCAACCTTCCGCTGGGTTGCTCAGCTTAACAGGGGCACCACGTGTAGGTAGAATTGTGGAGAATTGGGGTGAGAGAGGCTAAGAGAACTCTCTTGTTGAGTTCTTATATTCGCATATCACCCCCATTTATTAGCCAGAGTCACAAAGTTGAAATAATGACTCCCCCAGGTCATTTCCTGGGCCCCAGATAAAATAGTAGGATATAAATTGCATTGAATCAAAATTCAAATTTAATTA